>NC_135880.1:114756640-116033537 GCF_964194155.1 Cetorhinus maximus
TACAGGGGGAGACGGGGAGAGAGAGAGGGGTAGATACAGGGGGAGAGAGGGATAGATACAGGGGGGGAGAGAGGGATAGATACAGGGGGAGAGAGAGAGGGATAGATACAGCGGGAAAGAAAGACAGATAGATACAAGGGGAGAGAGATACAGGGAGAGAGAGATAGATACAGGCAGAGAGAGTGAGAGAGATACAGGGGAGAGGGAGAAGTAGGGGGGAGAGCTAGAGATACAGGAAGGGACAGATACAGGGGGAGAGAGAAATGGAGGAGGAGAGAGAGAGGCTAAGGGGAGAGAGAGAGATAGATGCAGCTAGAGAAAAATAGTTACAGGGAGAGAGAGATCGATACGGGGTGAGAGAGAGATCGATACGGGGTGAGCGAGAGATCGATACGGGGTGAGAGAGAGATCGATACGGGGTGAGAGAGAGAGAGATACAGGGAGAGAGAGAGATCCAGGGAGAGATCGATACAGGGGGAGTGTCATGAAGCTATTAATGTATATATTTTGGAAAATATTTTTCTTTTAAAGCAGAGGTTTAGTCTGCCGGTATGTCTTAGTTGGATTGAAGCCAGCTAGTTTGGGTGCTTTAATATGTACTAGTTTTGATATGTAAGAGAGATTGCGTGCATTTGCATTTTTTGGATAGAGCATTCAAGAAGTGGGGTGAAAACTTGACATCTATCAAGCAGATACCAAGCAATATGTTTGTATTACTAATAAAACTGGTATTATGAAAATTGGTATCATTATTAAAAGGTGAAGTTCAAAGAGGTTGCTGATACAATGAGAATTAACATTCAATGGGGCTGGTAGGTATAACTTCATTAGTTTTTGGGTGTGCAGGCAGAGGCAATGTAAGATCAAAAGGCAGCTACAAGCCTCCAACTGGCTCCACAGTGAAAAGAACCTAATTTTGAATTCGTAAAGTGAAAATGCTTTGCCTGGTGTTTGATTAAGCCTATGGGTTGCTGTTGCCTTAATGGAGATTAGTTTGGGAATTTGTTAAAAGTTATAATAGTAGTAATTTGTAGCCATGTGTATGTATATTTTAACCTGTGTAAATTAATAAAATGTTTCATTTAATTTAATGTAAAACCTCGAGAACTAGTGGTCTGATCCCTGAATCTAGAAAAGTAGAAAATGGGTGAAATATAAGCTGGTTTAAGGGGGGGGTTGGGACAAGAGAGCTGGATAGAGGGGCAGTGATAGGTGGAGATAACCAAAAGATGTCACAGACAAAAGGGCAAAGAGGTGTTGAAGGTGGTGATATTATCTAAAGGAATGTGCTAATTAAGGGTAGAAAGCAGGACAAGCAAGGTACAGATAGCCCTAGTGGGGGTGGGGTGGGGTGAAGGAATCGAAAAAGGCTAAAAGGTAGAGATAAAACAATGGATGGAAATACATTTAAAAATAATGGAAATAGGTGGGAAAAGAAAAATCTATATAAATTATTGGAAAAAACAAAAAGGAGAGGGAAAAATCTGAAAGGGGGTGGAGATGAAAGAGAGAATTCATGATCTAAAATTGTTGAACTCAATATTCAGTCCGAAAGGCTGTAAAGTGCCGAGTCGGAAGATGAGGTGCTGTTCCTCCAGTTTGCGTTGAGCTTCACTGGAACAATGCAGCAGGCCAAGGACAGACATGTGGGCATGAGAGCAGGGTAGAGTGTTGAAATGGCAAGCGACAGGGAGGTCTAGGTAATGCTTGCAGACCAGAATGAAGGTGTTCTGCAAAGTGGTCACCTAGTCTGCGTTTGGTCTCTCCAATGTAGAGGAAACCACATTGGGAGCAATGAATGCAGTTGAGGGAAGTACAGGTGAAATGCTGCTTCACTTGAAATGAGTGTTTGGGTCCTTGGACAGTGAGGAGAGGGGAAGTAAAGGGGCAGGTGTTGCATCTTCTGCGGTTGCATGGGAAGGTGCCGTGGGAGGGGGTTGAGGTGTAGGGGGTGATGGAGGAGTGGACCATGGTGTCACGGAGGGAACGATCCCTACGGAATGCCGCCAGGAGGGGTGAAGGGAAGATGTGTTTGGTGGTGGCATCATGCTGGAGTTGGCAGAAATGGCGGAGGATGATCCTTTGAATGCGGAGGCTGGTGGGGTGATAAGTGAGGACAAGGGGGACCCTATCATGTTTCTGGGAGTGAGAAGAAGGTGTGAGGGCGGATGCGTGGGAGATGGGCCGGACACGGTTGAGGGCCCTGTCAACCACCGTGGGTGGAAAACCTCGGTTAAGGAAGAAGGAGGACATGTCAGAGGAACTGTTTTTGAAAGTGGCATCATCAGAACAGATGCGACGGAGGTGAAGGAACTGAGAGAATGGGATGGAGTCCTTACAGGAAGCGGGGTGTGGGGAGCTGTAGTCGAGGTAGCTGTGGGAGTCGGTAGGCTTGTAATGGATATTGGTCGACAGTCTATCACCAGAAATTGAGACAGAGAGGTCAAGGAAGGGAAGGGAAGTGTCAGAGATGGACCATGTGAAAATGATGGAGGGGTGGAAATTGGAAGCAAAATTAATAAAAATTTTCCAGGTCCAGATGAGAGCATGAAGCAGCACTGAAGTAATCATCGATGTACCGGAGAAAGAGTTGTGGGAGGGGGCTGGAGTAGGACTGGAACAAGGAATGTTCCACATACCCATAAAGAGACAGGCATAGCTGGGGCCCATGCGGGTACCCATAGCCACAGCTTTTATTTGGAGGAAGTGAGAGGAGTTTAAGGAGAAATTGTTCAATGTGAGAACAAGTTCAGCCAGACGGAGGAGAGTAGTGGTGGATGGGGATTGTTCGGGCCTCTGTTCGAGGAAGAAGCGAAGAGCGATCAGACCATCCCAGTGGGGGATGGAGGTGTAGAGGGATTGGACGTCCATGGTGAAGAGGAAGCGGTTGGGGACAGGGAGCAGTGATTAAGCCTTTGCTTTTAATTCCAATACGCATTTGAAGAACCTTTTTACCAGGGTCATGATTGATTGTACAGGACCCCTCCCTAAGACTAAAAGCGGAAATCAGTATTTATTGGCAATAATGGATGGTCCACTAGGTTTCCTGAAGTGATACCTTTAAGAAATATTACAACTAAGAAGATTGTGGAGGAGTTAAATTTTTTACAAGATATGGTTTACCTAAAGAGATACAATCAGATCAGGGTCAAATTTCATGTCACAGCTGTTTAAGGAAGTAATGAACAATTTGGGGATAAAACAGTTTAAGTCAACAGCTTATCATCCAGAGTCACAAGAAGCTTTGGAAAGATGGCATCAAACTTTAAAAACTATGATGAGATCATACAGTCTTCATTATACGCAGGATTGGGATACGGGAATTCCATTTTTGTTATTTGCTATTAGAGGCACTCCTAATGCATCAACTGGTTTTAACCCTTTTGAACTAGTTTATAGTCATGAAGTAAGAGGACCACTGAAATTAATTCATGAGAAATTGGTGGGTCAAAATTCAGAAACTGCTCTTCTGGATTACGTATCAAATTTCAGGGAAAAATTGAACAGAACATGTGAGTTGGCTAGGGAACATCTAAAGATCTCACAGCAAGTGATGAAAGTGAAAGCAGATAAGAAGGCCAAAATTTGCAGTTTTGTTTCTGGAGAGAAAGTATTAGTTTTGTTACCAGTACTAGAGGATTCCTTAAATGCAAGATTTAGTGGGCCCTACAGGATTGATTAAGTAAATTATTTAAAAAACGCTCCAGGTAGAAGAAAGAAGCAGAGGTTGTGTCATGTAAATATGCTTAAAAAGTACTTTAAAAAGACAGAAAAGAAGTGTTAGTGATGGTGGATGATGAGAAAGAAGTAGAAGTGCAGGACTCTGAAATTTATTTTCCTCTAATCAAATTGGATAATGAGGGGGTGCTTGAAAATTTAAATGAAATATTGAGTTACCTTCCAAGCAAGTGTCAAAGTGATTTGGAAAAGCTATTGCAGTCACACAAATCTATTTGTGGAAATATGTTGGGAAAGACACATTTAGCTTTACATGATGTACGTATAGAAATATCATCTTCAGTGAGGCAACAGCCTTATAGATTAAATCCGGCTAAATTATCACAAGTAAAAAAATAAATTGATTTCATGCTTCAAAATGATATCATTGAGTTTAGTTGCAATAACTGGAGTTTGCCTGTTGTACTGGTACCGTAACCGAATGGAACACAAAGACTGTGTGGACTATCAAAAGGTAAATGTGATGATAAAAATGGACTCATATCCTGTACCACAGTTGGAGGATTGCATTGAGAAAGTGGGACAATTAAAATTTATTACAAAGATGAACTTGCTAAAAGGATATTGGCAGTTACTATTGTCAGAGAGGGCAAAGGAGATATCAGCTTTCGTAACACCAAGTGGACTATATCAGGTTAAAGTCATGCCATTTGGTATGAAGAATGCACCTGTGACATTTCAAAGACTGACGAACAAAGTAATTACAGGTCTAAGCAATTATGTGGTTTATATTGATGATCTAATCATTTTCATTCAGACGTGGGAGGAGCATTTAGAGCATCTGGAAAAATTATTTACTCAACTACAAGAAGCTAATTTGGTGATGAGCTTGGTTAAAAGTGAATTTGAAAAAGTGCTAGTTATGTATCTAAGCCATACCGTTGGGCATGGTAAGGTGGCTCCGAGAGGTGCGAAAGTCAAGGCTACCGTGGATTTCCTGGTGCCTACAACAAAACGAGAAGTTTTGAGATTTCTGGGCATGAGTGGGTTTTACTGGAAATTTGTACAAAACTTTAGCCAAGTGATTGTTCCACTAACTGAAATATTAAAAAAGAACAAGAAGTTTCAATAGACACTGGAGTGTCAGAAGGCATTTGATAATTTGAAAACTTTATTAACTATGACACCAGTTTTGGCAGTACCCAATTATGCCAAGCAATTCAAGTTGGCTGTTGACACAAGTGAAATAGGCACTGGGGCTGTACTGTTACAAGAAGATGACACTGGAATTGAAAAACTGATGGGGAATTTTTCATGGAAACTGAATGTACAACAAAGATATTCAACAATTGAAAAAGTGACTTTGAGGTTGGTGTTAGCATTGCAGCATTTTGAAATTTATGTTGCAAACAATTCATCAGAAACAATTGTTTATATAGACCATAATCCTTTGAAGTTTTTGGACAAATTTCGAGACAAAAGTGCAAGGCTTTTCAGATGGAGTCTGTTATTACAACCATTTAATCCACGTATTATACATATTGCTGGAAGAGAAAACCTGTTCGCAGATGCATTACCAAGAGTTTGAAACTTAAAGGAAAATGGGACATTTAAAAAAAAACTGGAGATTGAACTGGAGAGATTCCTGTTAAGATAATATATATATATTAATACATGCATCTAGTAATGTAATAGTTTAATTAGTATAGGAGATAGTGTAGGATGGGTTATTAAAATGAAGCCATCTTTTAGAATTATGATGGTTCATTTTCTGATAAGGAGGGGGGTGTCATGAAGCTATTAATGTATATATTATTTTGGAAAATATTTTTCTTTTAAAGCAGAAGTTTAGTCTGTGGGTGTGTCTTAATTGGATTGAAGCCAGCTAGTTTGGGTGCTTTGATATGTACTAGTTTTGATATGTAAGAGAGATTGCGTGCATTTGCATTTTTTGAATAGAGCATTCAAGAAGTGGGGTGAAAACTTGACACCTATCAAGCAGATATCAAGCAATATGTTTGTATTACTAATAAAATTGGTATTATGAAAGGGGTTTCATTATTAAAAGGTGAAGTTCAAAGAGGTTGCTGATACAATGAGAATTAACATTCAATGGGGCTGGTAGGTATAACTTCAGTAGTTTTTGGGTGTGCAGGCAGAGGCAATGTAAGATCAAAAGGCAGCTGCAACCTCCAACTGGTTCCACATTGAAAAGAACCTCATTTTGAATTTGTAAGGTGAAAATGCTTTGCCTGGTGTCTGGTTCAGTCTATGGGTTGCTGTTGCCTTAATGGAGATTAGTTTGGGAATTTGTTAAAAGTTATAATAGTAGTTATTTGTAGCCATGTGCATGTATATTTTAACCTGTGTAAATTAATAAAATGTTTCACTTAGTTTAATGTAAAACCTCGAGAACTGGTGGTCTGATCCCTGAGTCTAGCGTCGCATCTCAAACATAACACTTCAAATTATTGGTTATGACAGTTGTTTAAAGTTTTCCACTGGGATTTTTAAAATAACTCTGCTTTACCAACTGTATTGGTCATAACAGGGAGGGAGAGAGAGAGAGATGCAGGGGAGAGAGATACAAAGGGAGAGAGAGATACAGAGGGAGAGAGAGATACAGAGGGAGAGAGAGATACAGAGGGAGAGAGAGATACAGGGGGAGGGAGAGATACAGGGAGAGAGAAATACAGGTGGGAGAGAGAGAGAGAGTGATGCAGGGAGGGATAGATACAGGGGGTGAGAGAGAGAGATACAGGGGGAAGGGAGAGAGGGAGATACGAGGGAAAGGTAGAGAGATACGGGGGGAAAAGGGAGAGAGAGATACGGGGGAAAGGGAGAGAGAGATACAGGGGGAAAGGGAGAGAGTGAACGATATGGGGGAAAGGGAGAGAGAGGTAGATATGGGAAGAAAGGGGGAGAGAGAGAGATACAGGGGGATAGGTAGAGATGGAGGGAGGTACAAGAAGATTTAGATACAAGGTGAGAGAGAGAGACATACAGGGGAAAGGGAGAGAGGGAGATATAAGGGGAAAGGGGGACAGAGAGAGAGATACCGGGGAAGCGGAGAGAGAGAGGTACAGGGGGAAAGGGAGAGAGTAAGAGGGATACAGGGGGGAAAGGGAGAGAGAAGATAGATACAGGGAGAGATAGATACAGGCAGAGAGAGGTACACTGGAGAGAGAGGGAGTGTTAGGAGAGAGAGAGAGGGAGATACATGGAGAGATAGAGATGGATAGAGAGGAGGGAGAAATAGATAGAGGGGTGAGAGAGATATATGTACGGGCATAGGTTACAAAAGTAGGGAGGTCATGTTGGAGTTGTATAGAACCTTGTTGATGCCACAGCTGGAGTACTGTGTGCAGTTCTGGTCTCCACATAATGGGAAGGATGTGATTGCACTGGAGGGGGTGCAGAAGAGATTCACCAGGATGAAACATTTAAGTTATGAAGAGAGGTTGGATAGACTTGGGTTGTTTTCGTTGGTGCAGAGAAGACTGAGGGGCGGCCTGATCGAGGTGTACAAGATTATGAAGGGCATGGACAGGGTGGATAGGGAGCAGCTGTTCCCCTTAGTTGAAGGGTCAGTCATGAGGGGACATAAGTTCAAGGTGAGGGGCAGGTGGTTTAGGGGGATGTGAGGAAAAACTTTTTTACCCAGAGGGTGGCAACAGTCTGGGATGCGCAGCCTGGGAGGGTGGTGGAGGCGGGTTGCCTCACATCCTTTAAAAAGTACCTGGATGAGCACTTGGCACGTCATAACATTCAAGGCTATGGGCCAAGTGCTGGTAAATGGGATTAGATAGGTAGGTCAGGTGTTTCTCACGTATCAGTGCAGACTCGATAGGCCGAAGGGCCTCTTCTGCACTGTGTGATTCTGTGATACACGGGGAAATGGAGAGAGAGAGAGGTACGGGGGAAAGGGAGACAGAGAGACATAGAGGGAGAGTGAGAGATGTATACGCGGGGGGGAAGACAGAGAGAGAGATAGATTGGGGGAGAGGTAAATGGAGAGAGAGAGAGAGAAGGAGGTATAGGAGCAGTGAGAGATAGATACAGGGAGTGAGAAATAGATACAGGGAGAGAGAGACATAGATACAGGGAGAGAGAAGTACAGGAAGAGATAGATACAGGGAGAGAGAGATAGATACAGGGGAAAGAAAGTTAGATACAGGGAGAGATAGTTACGGATGAGAGAGAGAGACACGGGAAGACAGAGAGATACAGTGGGCTAGAGAGATACGGGGAGAGAGAGAGATACAGGGGGGAGTGAGAGAGCGAGATAGAGGGGGAAGGGAGAGAGAGATACAAGGGGAAAGGGAGAGAGAGAGTGGTGCAGGAGGAAAGGGAGAGAGATGGGTAGATACGAGGGGAAACGGGGAGAGAGAGACATGGAGAGAGGGAGGTATAGGAAGAGATAGATACAGAGAGAGAGATAGAGGGGTAAAGGGAGAGAGAGAGATACAGGGGGAAAGGGAAGGAGAGAGAGGTAGTTACAGGAAGAGATAGATACAGTGTGAGAGAGAGAGAGATACAGGGGGAAAGGGAGAGATGGAGGTACAGGGGGAAACAGGGACAGAGAGAGAGATACATGGGGAAAGGGGGAGAGAGAGAGAGAGAGAGGATAGGGGGAAAGGGAGAGAAAGAGATATGGGGGAAAGGGAGAGAGAGAGATATACAGAGGTAAAGGGAGACATATATATATATCTATATATATATATAGAGAGAGACAGAGAACCGGGGGGAAAGGGAGAGAGAGATACAGGGGGAAAGGGAGAAAGATAGATACAGGGAGAGATAGATACAGGCAGAGAGAGATGCAATGCAAGGAGAGAGATACACTGGAGAGGGAGAGTTAGTTGCAGGGGGAAAAGGAGAGGGGGGAGATATATGAAGAGGGAGAGATGGATAGAGAGATAGACTCGGGAGAGAGAGAGATACGGGGGAAAGGGAGAGTGACAGAGAGATACAGGGGGAAAGGGAGAGAGAAAGATAGGTACAGAGAGAGAAAGGGAGAGATAGATACAGGAGGAAAGGGAGAGACAGAGATACAGGGGAAAGGGAGAGAGAAAGAGATACGGGGGAAAGAGAGAGAGAAAGATAGATACAGGGAGAGAGACTGAGAGAGATACAGGGGGAAGGGAGAGAGAGAGATACACTGGAGAGAGGGATACAGGATTAGGGAGAGTTAGATAGAGGGGGAAAGGGAGAGAGAGGGTGATACATGGAGAGGGATGGAGGGGAGGGGAGGGAAAGATAAATACAGGGGAGAGAGAGAGATAGCTACAGGGGGAAAGGGAGAGAGAGGTACAGGGGAAAAGGGAGAAAGAGAGGGATAGGGAGAGCAAGGGATAGACACACAGGGAGAGAGAGAGAGAGAGGTATAAGGAGAGTGAGAGTTGGATACAGGGAGAGAGACATTCAGTGAGAGAGTGAGAGATAGATACAGGGAGAGATAGATACAAGTGAGAGAAAGATACAGGAGGAGAGATAGAGAGGTACAGTGGGAGAGAGAGATAGATGCAGGAACAGGAGAGAGAGAGCGATAGATAGAGGAGAGAGATAGGGAGATAGATACAGGGGAGAGAGAGTGATAGCTACACAGGAGAGAGAGAGATAGAGGGAAGAGACAGAGATAGGTACAGGGGAGAGAGAGATAGATAGAGGGGAGAGTGAAAGAGCGATAGATACAGGAGAGTGAGAAAGATGGATACAGGGAGGGAGAGAGAGAGACATAGATACAGGGGGAGAGAGAGATAGATGCAGAAACGGGAGAGAGAGGGATAGATAGAGGGGAAGAGTGAGAGATAGATACAAGGTGAGAGAGGGAGAGATAGATAGAGGGGGAGAGAGAGAGAGTAATAACTACATGGGAGAGAGAGAGAGGTAGAGGGAAGAGACAGAAATAGGTACAGGGGAGAGAGAGAGAGAGATAGATACAGGGGAGAGTGAAAGAGTGATAGATACAGGGAAGCGAGAGAGATGGATACAGGGGAGGGAGAGAGAGTGATAGATACAGGAGAGAGAGATAGATACAGAGGGAGAGAGAGAGATAGATAGAGGGTGAGAGAGAGAGTGATAGATACAGGGCAAGAGAGAGAGAGATACGGGGGAGAGAGATAGATACAGGGGGAGAGAGAGAGATAGATACAGTGGGGAGAGAGAGAGAGATAGATACAGAGGGAGAGAGAGAGATAGATACAGGGAGAGAGAGAAATAGGAACAGGAGAGCATGAGAGAGATAGATACAGAGGAGAGAGAGAGAGATAGATACAGGGCACTGAGAGTGATAGTTATAGGGGAGAGAGGGAGAGAGATACATACAGGGGAGAGAGAGATAGATAGATACAGGACACTGAGAGTGGTAGTTATAGGGGAGAGAGGGAGCGAGATAGATACAGGGAGAGAGAGAGAGATAGATATAGGGAGAGAGAGAGAGAGATGGATACAGGGGATCAGAGAGAGAGATAGATACAGGGGAGAGAGATGGATAGATACAGGGAAGAGAGATAGATAAATATAGGGGAGAGAGAGAGATAGATACAGGAGAGAGAGTAATAGATACAGGGGGAGAGAGTGGGAGATAGATACAGCGGGGAGAGAGAGAGAGAGATATCGGAGGAGAGACAGAGTGATAGACACAGGGCGAGTGAGAGAGAGAGATACATATGGGGAAAGAGAGAGTGTTAGATACTGGGGGGAGAGAGATAGATGGATACAGGGGTAGAGAGAGAGATAGATAAAGGGGAAAGACAGATAGATACAGGGGGAGAGAGAAAGAGATAGAAACAGGAGAGCTTGAGAGAGATACATACAGGGGAGAGAGAGAGATTGATACAGGGGTGAGAGAGAGAGAGCGATAGATACAGGGGGAGGTAGAGAGAGATAGATACAGGAGTAGAGAGAGAGAGTAGATAGATAGTGGGACAGAGAGAGATACAGGGGAGGGAGAGAGATACAGAGGAGAGAGAGATGCAGGGAGAGAGAGAGATACAGAGGAGAGAGAGATGCAGGGGATGAGAGAGAGAGATAGAGGTGGAAACAGGGGGAAAGAGAGGGATCAACATGGGGAGAGAGTGAGAGATAGATATAAGGAGAGAGAGAAAGATGGATACAGGGGATCAGAGAGAGAGATAGATAAAGGGGAAAGACAGAGAGATAAATACAGGGAGAGAGAGAGAGATATAGAAACAGAACATGAGAGAGATACGTACAGGGGAGAGAGAGAGTGATTGATACGAGAGAGTGATAGATACAGGGGGAGGTAGAGAGAGATGGATACAAGAGTAGGGAGGGAGTAGATACATGGTGGGAGAGAGAGAGATAGGTATAGGGGAGAGAGGGAGATATAGATACAGGGGAGAGAGAGAGAGGGAGAGAGATACAGGGGGAGAGAGAGACAGATAGATACAGGGAGTGAGAGATATATACAGGGAGAGGGAGAGAGAGAGATAAATTCAGGGAGAGTGATAGATACAGGGAGACAGATAAATACAGGGAGAGACAGATGCAGGGAGAGAGAGGTAGATACAGGGAGAGAGAGAGAGAGATACCGGGAGAGAGAGAGTTAGATTCCGGGAGAGAGAGATAGGTACAGGAAGAGAGACAGATCCTGGAGAGAGAGAGGGATAGATACAGGGAGAGAGTAAGTTAGATACAGGGAAAGAGAGAGATAGATACTGGGAGAAAGAGAGGGAGAGAGAGATAGATGCAGGGAGAGAGAGGGAAGAGAAAGATACAAGGAGAGAGAGAGATATAGACACAGGAAGAGAGAGTTTGATACAGGGAGAGAGAGAGAGTTAGATACAGTGTGAGAGAGAGATATACATACAGGGAGAGAGAGATAGATACTGGGAGAGAGAGGGGAGAGAGAGAGAGAATATGAGCAGCCAGGGGCTAAATTAAAAAGCAGAACCAAAAACGTAATAATCTCAGGATTACTGCCTGAGCCACGAGCTAATTGGCACGGGGTCAATAAAATTAAAGAGGTAAATGCATGGCTTAAAGATTGATGTGGGAGAAATGGGTTTGAATTCATGGGACATTGGCACCAGTACTGGGGAAAGAGGAAGCTATTCCGTTCGGATGGGCTCCACTTGAATCATGCTGGGACCAGTGTCCTGGCGAATTGCATAGTTAGGGTCGTAGATAGGGCTTTAAACTAAATAGTAAGGGGGAGGGTTCAGTTACATGGAAATATAAAAAATCAAAGTTTAAGAAGAGGGTAAGAGTGCAGGTTAGTGACGAGGTTGATTGCTATCAAAAGGTGAAAGGAAGGGACAGAGTGTGTGAATGCCATATTGTACCAAAGAATCATATAAGAGTAGGGAAAATTGACAATAGGGCAAACTTAAAGGCTTTGTATCAGAATGCACGTAGTATTCGGAATGAAACTAATGAGTTAACAGCGCAAAAAGAGATAAATAGGTATGATTTAGTGGAGATTACTGAGACGTGGTTACAGGGAGAACAGGTTTGGGAGTTGAATATCCAAGGGCACTCAGTGTTTCGGAAGGATAAGCAGGAAGGAAAAGGAGGTGGTGTAGCTTTGTTAGTAAAGGAAGAGATCAGTGCTATAGTGAGGAATGATATAGGCACTGGAGAGCAAGACGTAGAGTCAGTCTGGGTAGAAATAAGAAATAGCAAGGGAAAGAAGTCCCTGGTGGGAGTAATCTATAGGTCCCCAAGCAATAGTTTAGCAGTAGGGCGCAGTATAAACCAGGAAATACTGGGAGCATGTAAGAAAGGCACAGCAATAATCATGGGTGGTTTTAATATGCATGTAGACTGGACTAATCAAATTGGCAAGGGTAGCCTTGAGGGAGAGTTCATAGAGTGTATTAGAGATTGTTTCTTGGAGCAATATGTTGTGGAACCAACCAGGGAGCAGGCTATTCTGGATTTGGCTTTGTGTAATGAGATGGGATTAATTAATGATCTCATAGTAAAGGATCCTCTAGGAAGAGTGATCATAGCATGATAGAATTTCAAGTTCAGTTTGAGAGCGAGAAACTTGAGTCCCACACTAGTATTCTGGAGTTAAACAAAGGTAACTACATAGGTATGAGGGCAGATTTGGCCCTGGTGGACTGGGCAGGAAGACTACAAGGTAGGACAGTTGATGAACAGTAGCAGATATTTAAGGAGATATTCAATTCCTCCCAAGTAAAATATATCCCAGTGAGGAAGAAAGATGGTAAGAGGGGGAGAAAGCATCTATGGCTAAGCAAGGAAGTTAAGGATAATTTAAAGGCAAAAACTAAAGCATACCAAATTGTAAAGGTCAGTGGCAGGTTGGAAGATTGGGAAACTTTTAAAGATCAACATAGGGTTATGAAAAAAATAATAAAAAGAGCAAAGGTAAATTATGAAAGAAAACTAGCACAAAATGTAAAAACTGATAGCAAAAGCTTCTACAAACTTATAAAAGGAAAGAGAGTAGCTAAATTGAGGATGAGACTGGGGAGTTAATAGTGGGGAACACAGAAATGGCAGAGACACTTAATCAATATTTTGCCTCAGTTTTCACAGTGGAGGACACTAGTACCACCCCAATAGTAACAGGTAGTGCAGAGGATATAGAGAAGGAGGAACTTAGAACAATCACCATCACTAGAGAAAAAGTACTGAGCAAACTATTGGGATTAAAGGGATTAAAGAGTTGATGGCCTCCATCCCAGGGTCTTAAAGGAATAGGCAGTGGAGATAGTGGATGCATTGGCTATAATATTCCAAAATTCCCTGGATTCTGGAAAGGTTCCAGTGGATTGGAAAAATGCTAATATAATGCCCTTATTCAAAAAGGAGGGAAGGCAGAAAATAGGAAACTATAGACCAGTTAGTTTAACGTCTGTTGTTGGGAAATTGTTGGAATCCATTATTAAGGAAGTAGTAATGGGGCATTTGGAAAGTCAAAGTGCAGTCCATCAGAGTCAGCATGGTTTTATGAAGAGTAAATCATGTTTGACTAATTTGCTAGAGCTCTTTGAAGATGTGACAAGCAAAGTGGATAATGGGGATCCTGTAGTTGTAGTATATCTGATCTTCCAGAAGGCCTTTGATAAGGTGCCGCACAAAAGATTAATACACAAGATAAGATCACATGGAGTTAGGGGTAATATATTAGCTTGGACAGAGGATTGGCTAACCAACAGAAAGCAGAGAGTTGGGATAAATGGGTCTTTTTCCGGATGGCAAGCTGTAACTAGTGGGGTGCCACAGGGTTCGATCCTTGGGCCCCAACTATTTACAATCTATATTAATGACTTGGATTCAGGGATAAAAGGTACTATAGCTAAATTTGCAGATGACACCAAAATAGGTGGGAAAGTAAGATGCAATGAAGAAATAAGAAATTTACAAATGGATATGGACAGGTTAGGTGAACGGGCCAAAATTTGGCAGATGGAGTTTAACGTGCATAAGTGTGAGGTTATCCATTTTGCTCGGAAGAATAAAAAGGTGACTTATTATTTAAATGGAGAGAAACTTCAGAATGCTTCAGTGCAGAGGGATCTGGGTGTCCTCATGCATGAATCGCTGAAAGCTAGTACGCAGGTACAGCAGATAATAAGGAAGGCAAATGGAATTTTGGCATTTATTGCTAAAGGAATAGAGTATAAAAATAGGGAAGTGCTGTTGCAACTGTACAAGGCATTGGTGAAACTACACCTGGAGTACTGTGCACAGTTTTGGTCCCCTTACTTGAGGAAGGATGTAGTTGCACTGGAGGCGGTTCAGAGGAGATTCACTAGATTGATTCCAGAGATGTGGGGCTTGTCTTATGAGGAGAGATTGAGCAGTTTAGGCCTATACTCGCTAGAGTTTAGAAGGATGAGAGGAGATCTAATTGAGGTATATAAGATGCTAAAGGTGATAGACAAAGTAGACGTGGAGCGGAAGTTTCCCCTTGTGGGGCATTCTAGAAGGAGAGGCCATAGTTTTAGGCTAAGGGGTGGTAGATTTAAATCAGAGATGAGGAGGAATTACTTTTCTCAAAGGGTCGTGAATCTGTGGAATTCACTACCTCAGAGTGCAGTGGATGCCGGGACGCTGAATAAATTTAAGGAGGAGATAGACAGATCCTTCTTTTAGTTATCTCCTCAGAGGTTCCAATACTTCCTCTCGAATGAGGTCTTATTTTTGGGATGCTGTACAGATGTGGCCAGTCTGTCTTTAATGTTATGGGCTGTCTTCTATTTGAAGAAGAATAAAAATGCCCTCTGGTTGCCATTAGATGCAGTCCAGCCCAGGTATCAGCAGATAGAATATCATGGAAGGGAACTGCTTGAACCAAGCACTTAAATGACATGTAAAGCTTTTATATGGGATCGGAGTCCCCTCCAAATGGGAAATTTATGGAGTATAAGGGAGACAATGGCGTAGTGGTAATCCAGAGACCCAGGGTAATCCTCCGGGGACCTGGGTTTGAATTGTGTCACGGCAGATGGCGGAATTTGAATTCAATAAAAATCTGGAATTAAAAAACCATTGTTGATTGTTGTAAAAACCCATCTCATTCATTAATGTCCTTTAGGGAAGGACATCTGTTGTCCTTGCCTGGTCTGGCCTACATGTGACTCCAGACCCACAGTAATGTGGTTGACTCTTAAAAGCCCTCTGAAATGGCCTCGCAAGCCACTCAGTTGTATGAATCTGGACAGACCATCCGGCATCGACCTAAGCACCGAGAGCAACAATGACATTCTCAGCCCTGACGACCCTGGAAAACCTCCTTACTAACATCTAGGGGATAGTGCCAAAATTGAGAGAGCTGTCTCCCAGACTAGTCAAACAACAGCCTGACAAGGTCATCCTCACGGAATCACCTTACAGATAATGTTCCAGACACCAGCAGGTGTCTGTCCCATCGGCAGGACAGACCCAGCAGATGTGGCAGCACAGCGGGATACAGTAGGGAGGGAGTTGCCCTGGGAATCCTCAACATCGACTCCAGACCCTATGAAGTCTCATGGCATCAGGTCAAACATGGGCAAGGAAACCTCCTGCTGATTACCACGTACTGCCCTTCCTTAGCTCATGAATCACTGCTCCTCCATGTTGAACACCGCTTGGATGAAGTACTGAGGGTGGCAAAGGCACAGAATGTACTCTGGGTGGGGGACTTCAATGTCCATCACCAAGAGTGGCTCGGTAGCACCACAATTGACCGAGCTGCCCAAGTCCTAAATGACATAGCTACTAGACTGGGTCTGCGGCAAGTTGTGAGGGAACAAACAAGAGGGAAAAACATACTCGACCTCATTCTCACCAACTTGCCTGCCGCATCTGTTCATGACAGTATTGGTAGGAGTGGCCACCGCACAGTCACTGTGGAGACAAGTCCTGCCTTCACATAGAGGATATCCTCCATTGTGTTGTGTGGCACTACCACCGTGCTAAATGGGATAGATTTCAAACAGATCTAGCAACTCAAGACTGGGCATCTATGGGGCACTGTGGGCCATCAGCAGCAGCAGAATTGTACTCGAACACAATCTGTAACCTCATAACCTGGCATATCCCCATGATTACCATCAAGCCAAGGGATCAATCCTGGTTCAATGAAGAGTACAGGAGGGCATGCCAGGAGCAGCACCAGGCATACCTAAAAATGAGGTGTCAACCTGGTGAAGCTATAACACAGGACGACTTGCGTACCAAGCAGCATAAGCAACAAGTGATAGATAGAGCTAAGCAATCCCACAACCAATGGATCAGATCTAAGCTCTGCAGTCCTGCCACATCCAGTCATGAATGGTGGTGGACAATTAACAACCCACTGGAGGGGGAGGCTCGATAAATATCCCCATCCTCAATGATGGAGGAGGCCAGAACATCAGTGCAAAAGATAAGGCTGAAGCATTTGCTATAATCTTCAGCCAGAAGTGCTGAGTGGATGATCCATCTCGGCCTCCTCCGGTGTTCCCCAGCATCACAGATGTCAGTCTTCAGCCAATTCGATTCACTCCACGTGATATCAAGAAATGGGTGAAGGCACTGGATACTGCAAATGCTATGGCCCTGATATATTCTGGCAATAGTATTGAAGACTTGTGCTCCAGAACTTGCCGCACCCCTAGCTAAGCTGTTCCAGTACTGCTAGAACACTGGCATCTGCCCAGCCATGTGGAAAATTGCCCAGGCGTGTCCTGTACACAAAAAGCTGGACAAATCCAACCCGGCCAATTACCGCCCCATCAGTCTACTCTCCATCATCAGTAAAGTAATGGAAGGGGTCATCAACAGTGCTATCAAGCGGCACTTGCTTAGCAATAAACTGCTCACTGATGCCCAGTTTGGGTTCCGCCAGGGCCACTCAGTTCCTGACCTCATTACAGCCTTGGTTCAAACATGGACAAAAGAGCTGAACTCCCGAGGTGAGGTGAGAGTGACTGCCCTTGACATCAAGGCTGCCTGTCCACCATCTAGAAGGCACAAGTCAGGAGTGTGATGGAATACTCTCCGCTTGCCTGGATGAGTGCAGCTCCCACAGCACTCAAGAAGCTTGACACCATCCAGGACAAAGCAGCCCACTTGATTGGGACCACATCCACAAACATTCACTCCCTCCACCACACAGTAGCAGCAGTGTGTTAGATCTACAGGGTGCACTTCAGTAATTCATCAGGGCTCCTTAAACAGCACCTTCCAAAGCCATGACTACTACCATCTACAGGACAAGGGCAGCAGATAGATGGGAACACCACCACCTGGAAGTCCCCCTCCAAGTCACTCACCATCCTGACTTGGAAATATATTGCCGTTCCTTCACTGTCGCTGGGTCAAAATCCTGGAACTCTTTTCCTAACAGCACTGTGGGTGTACCTACACAACAAGGACTGCAGCGGTTCAAGAAGGCAGCTCACCACCACCTTCCAAGGGCAACTAGAGATGGGCAATAAATGCTGGACCAGCCAGCGAAGCCCACATCCCGTGAATAAACAAAAAATAAATAAAACCCCAAACTTATGGACATGTTTTGACCTCGGGTGGGGTTTTCTGTGCCCACTGACATTGGGCGTGTTTGGTGGCTTGAGGGGACAACATAGCGAGAAGACCAGAAATCGGTTTCACAATCTCGTGAAACTAGTTTGCGATTGCCTGCTCAGCCCGTAAATGGCGGGCTGTGTTTCCTGCCATTGGATGTCTGGAACCGCATTGCAATATCATTATAAGGCCAGCCCGCCGAACCCATCCACCCCCCACCCCTCCGCCCCCCCGCTCCCCCCCCAACCGCTGCTGGATCTTCCACCCACGTCGGCGGGAAAACACGCCAGTGTAGAACATGTCCTGACAAGTGTGATGTGCTGAAGTTGGGACTTACTGCCAGGGCCTTGCTCACATCGCGGACATCCAAGAAGAAGACGCTGGAGTCAGACAGCAACGACACACTGGAGGAAC
Source organism: Cetorhinus maximus (assembly GCF_964194155.1). Taxonomy (NCBI): domain Eukaryota; kingdom Metazoa; phylum Chordata; class Chondrichthyes; order Lamniformes; family Cetorhinidae; genus Cetorhinus; species Cetorhinus maximus. The sequence goes on from NC_135880.1 coordinate 114,774,725, forward strand.
GTCCATGGCATGCTGGGTGGATTTCCATTGACATGGCTCTGCTGCGAAGCAGCCCACAGAAGTTGGAAAGTCACCGCTGAGGGTCTGCTCACAATGGATGATGGCCGAGGGGGTGGAGAGGAAGATGTACCAAGGGATGGGAGAGGAAGGTCTAGGATTGACTGGGAGAGGAAGAGGTGGGGTGAGGTTGGGTTGTGGGGGTGGAATGAAGGTGTCGGGGAGAGGTTAGTGGGGAAGGAGTACGGGGGAGGGGAGGGATACGGGGGGAGAAGGGGGTAACAGAAGAGAAGATGGCAACTGGGGAGGTTGGTGTAAGGGGAGGTGGAAGGTGCAAGGGAAGGAGTTTCAAGGGGAAAAGGAAAGTGGAGAGAGTCCAGAGGAAGGAGTTTGCAGAGGGGAGGGGACAGGGGCAGGGGGGGATAGGAAGGAGTGCAGAGAGGGGAAGTGGGCTAGAAGGGGGGAAGGAGTACAGAGAGGGGAGGGGAGAGAGTCCAGGGTGGGGGAGGAAGGTGAGCAGAGAGGAGAACGGGTGCAGGGGGAGGCAGCAGCATGGAAAGGGAAGGGGGTCCGGGGGGAGGAAGGAGCACGGAGGGGGCACGGGGGGAGGAAGGAGTGCAGTGAGGGCAGGGTGTCCAAGGGAGGAAGGAGAGCAGAGAGGGCAGGGGGTCTAGGGGAGGGAGGAGTGCGGGGAGGGCAGGGGGTCTGGGGGAGGAAGGAGTGCGGAGAGAGGTGCAGGTCTGAGGGGAGGAAGGAGTGCAGAGAGGGGAGTGGGTCTGGGGGAGGAAGGAGCACGGAGAGGGGACCGGAAGGAGTAAGGGTAGAGGAAGATGTTGGCAAGGGGGAAGGAGAAGGAGTAAAGCTGGAGGAAGAAATAAAGGTGACTGAAGGAGTCAGAAAGGGGGAATCTAACTAAGCGGGTGGTGGGGGAAGGAATCTGGGGAGGGGAAAAGGACCAAGGAGTGGGGGGGAAGGAGTTCCGGGGAGGGGTAAGGGTTCAAGGGGGTGATGGCGTTCCACAGGGGGAGGGGGTTCCACACAGGGAAGGGGTTCCAAGGGGAAAGGGGTTGCAAGGGGGGAAGGAGTTCCAAAGGGGGAAGGAGTTCCAAGAGGGGAAGGGGTCTGGAGGGGTGGATGTCCAGGTGAACATGCAAGGGAGGGCTCTGATGAGTCCATGACTGCCTCCTAGGGAGTGAACTGAGGGTGGGCGTGATACGAGGGAATGGTGAAAATGACTGAGGGCAAAGTGAGGCGGTAGGGTGGGAAAGTTAGGGATCGACGGTATTGGTTGATGGGACGGTGAGGGTAGTTGGTGGGGGTGGGTCGGAGGAGGTTGGGGAGGTGAATGTGGATTGGGGAGGGATTTTCAGGAAGGAAGGGGGCATGCACACTCACCTGGACACCCCCTGAAAGAAAAACATGACTGGTAGGTCACGGAGGGGAGGTGCAGTGTGATGCCAGGGGAGTGGACACTGATGGGGGAAAGGAAATGGGTGACTGGGAAGGGGAAAGGACAGAGGAGCGAATGAAATATTGTATCAGCACCATGCTGCCTAAATCGAAAGTGAAATGAGGGTCATGGTGGGCGAGACCAGGTGCGGCACGTGAGTGTGATCACTAGGTGGGTGGAGATGCAGGTCAGCTCAGATGGACAACTGAGAGTGAGCCCCAGCAGGCAGCAGTGAAAATGCTCAGGACATTGAGGTGACTGTGATATGGGAAGGATCCGCGTGCGTGGGAGAGTGCTTGCATGAGTCTCCGAAAGGCCCTGCCACACACACACTTCTTCCTCTAGAATCACTCGTTGGCCAACGATGACAGAGGACGAGGTTGAGGGGGTCACAGGAAAAGGGGACTTGGAGGGAGAGGACAGCCTCTGAGATTCCTGAGTGGATAACCCAGGGGTGTTCAGCTGCTGCTCCTCCTCCCTTCAGGTGCCTGGGGTCCCAGCCTGACTCCTTGAGGGGAAGGAGCACCTGGAGGGACTTTGAGGTGCCCCGTTTCCCTCTCATGTTGCCACTGCAGGAACTCACCCATGACTCTGCACACATCTTTGTGTTCTGGCGTCCATGGTGCCTGCTATCCTTCCCATGGAGATCTCCATGTGCACACATGTGGACACCACTTCATCAGAGAGCAGGCGGATGCTCTCCTCTGACTCATGAGCCGTTCTGTTCAGGGCTTCCAACAGCTCTGTATGATGTTCCCCCGCCTTCTGCTGACTCTCCAGGATGAGTTGGAAGGCCAAATCCAGACATTCATCATCTGACTCGGACCTCACAGATGCCTCTTCCCCCACAGTCCTCCAACTGCTGGGGAGCTTGGCTGCACCTGCCTCCTCCTGCTGTGGACGCAAGTTTGCCGCTGACCTGTCACTGCAGGCACGGTCCATGTCCTCACCAGTCAGTGCGATGGCACACTCCTCAAAGTGAGTGAGGGGCTTAATGTGAGTCACTCCACCCCTGTTCTGGGACCTCTCCCTGCTGATGTGACTGGGCTTCTCCTGCATGAAAGCAAATGGAGAGAGTCTGAGCAGGACACATGGCACTGTGTGGAATGTTTGTGTGGTTGTGGAGACATGGACAGGGTGAGGATGCGAGTTCAAGAGGGTATGAGCCTGATGGAGATGTGAGGGTGTGTGTGAGAGTTAGTGGTGTTGTCCCTTGAGGTGTGACATCCCTGTGGATGTGTGATGGGTTTGTGAGTGTGTGAGTTGAGAGTGATGAGAAGAGTGAGTTATCTTGGTGAAATGGAGGTCATTCGTTCTGTTGCAGCACTGGGTGACTGTCCTCTTTTGCAGGGCATTGGCGCTGACCACTGCTGCCACAGCCTCCCATGCTGAATTGGTGATGCTGCTGCCCAACCTGCGGGGTAGAGGACATCAGGGTGAGCCTCCATGGCATCCAAAAGCGCTTGAGGGGCCCATCAGTAAACCGGGGGGCTGCAGTCTTTTGCCTTTCAGGGCCATCCAGTCTTGTGTGCAGCAGTCGTGGGCTGGAAGCACTGAGAGGTGTGCGTGCAGCTGCACTTTAAATGTGGTGCCTAACGTGATGAAACAACGAGGTGATGGTATGGCGGGCGAATGACAGTGCGCCCGCCATCGAAATGGCGTGTTTCCCGAGAATGCATAATCAATATGGCAGGTTTGCGGCCATAAGACCATAAGGCATAGGAGCAAAAGTAGGCCATTCAGCCCATCGAGTCTGCTCCGCCATTCAATGAGATCATGGCTGATATGATAATCCTCAACTCCACTTTCCTGCCTTTTCCCCATAACCCTTGATTCCCTTACTGATTAAAAATCTGTCTATCTCAGCCTTGAATAAACTTAATGACCCAGCCTCTACAGCCCTCTGTGGTAAAGAATTCCACAGATTGACTACACTTTGAGACAAGAAACTCCTCATCTCTGTTTTAAATGGGTGCCCCTTTACTCTGAGATTATGCCCTCTAGTCCTAGACCCTCCCACAAGGGGAAACAACCTCCCAGCATCTACCCTGTCAAGCCTCCCAAGAATTTTATATGTTTCAATAAGGTCACCTCTCATTCTTCTAAACTCCAATGAGTACAGGCCCAACCGACTCAACCTCTCCTCAAAAGAAAATCCCTCCATCACCAGGATCAACCTAGCGAACCTTCTCTAGACTGCTGGATGATATGGAGTGAGAAGCTGCCATTGTGGCCGGCAGGTAAAACATCATTTTTCTCGCCCACTACCGCACTTCGTGCAAATCTGGGATGATTCTGCCCCTCATGTTTTATACCACACAATACAAAAACCAAACTGCAGTCAACAGCATCGGGTGGTGCAGCAAGTGTTTCATTCGGACATTTACTAAAAAGACAGTGGCTGATCAAAAGGGTTTGGACATTGACTGATTGCTTTCATGGAACAATGATACCAGAGAAACGCCGTTACCTGCCATTGACTAACGCAATTAAGAAACTGATTACCTGATACAATAGCACAAGGAACATGTCATCAATATTATAGAATCAAGGAAGTGTAATGCAACTAAAGCCTGCATCACAAACAATAGTACTGGAATCTGGCATTGCAACTATGATTGGTTCCTCTCAAGAAGAGGAATCAAGTCATTCAAACCATCATCAACCCTGGAGCCAGATGCTGTTTAAATAATGTGAGCCAATCATATTCACCTGGGATATGTTTTCCATGGAAAAAACTGTATTGTTTCAACCAGCATGAGCTGATCATATTCGTCTGGATTATTCGTAGAATAAACTAAGAGCGCTAACTACAGGATATTGGATTGGCAAGAACAACAGCAAATATGTTTGATGTCTGAGTTGAATCATTATAAAAAGAAGGGCATATCAGAGTGTGGTTACTGCAATTGGGAGGGTCAGGAATAGTCACCTTAGCTCGGCCTACAATCAACATCAGAGCAGCCGTATTGGAAATTGTAAGCATTTTCAGCCAAATTGTTTGAGGGTTTTGTAAGCTTTTGGGACAAAAGCATAGTGCTTTTGCCTGTATTCTGTAGGATTTAAATTAAATCGTAGTGACTTCATTTTGAGTTAGCTGGGAACCACAGTTGAATTGCAGCAGAGTTCAGCTGGGAATTGGGGTGTCAATTTCAGCTAGTCGCAGAAAGTTTTGTACTGGGACGGGTTGTTTTAATTTTGTGGTTTTCTGTGTTATTTAACTAATCGCAGAAACATGTATATTAGGGCTATTAGTGGGTTCAATAAAACATCAAATTTATGGTTGAGCCAACTCCTGAGTCTGTGCAATTTTGTTCTTTATAAATCCTAAAGTCCAAGAATCATTTGTAAGGGGCAACAGGAAGCCCAACATTTATTAGGGTGAATGCAAATCACATTTTAATGCAAGTGAAAGTGAAGAATAAGGATGGTGCACTTCCCTCCAGGGCACTCATGGTAGGTTCTTGTGTTGCATTAACGTAGTGAGAGGATGGTGACTGAGTGGCAAATATGTTTAGCACACTGCATTTCTGGAAGGTGTTTGTGGAGCTTTGCAGTGCACAAATCTGCTTCCATGTTTGCCTGCAAAGCAACAGTGACTACATTATAAAAATAATTCATTAGTTGTAAAGCACTTTTGGATCTCCTATTTATTCCTGCAACTGGTATGCAAGGGGGAAAGTGAATTTAGTCATTTATTTTTCTATCTGCGGTGAGTAGGAAAAACAGTATGGCTCCCAAATTCTTATGGCAATGGAGGGCAGAAAGAGAGCAGAAGTACTGGCTGAAGGCAAGGCGGGGTGGGGTGAGGTTGGGATGCAGGTTTTGAGGCACAGTTACCTTGTATCGTGAAAGCCCAGTGGGCTTTGGAACCTGCTCATCTTGCACAGGTATTTATAAAAAATAATCCTGAACAATTCATTGTTGTTATCTGATAATGGAATTTGGCATTCTTTCAGGACACTGGATTAATAAGAGCATGGCCTGTTTCAAGGAAATGTTTGCATATCAGTATAAATCCCTTTTATTAGCACTCATGTGGGATTAAATATTTTGAGATGATAGGATCTTCAGATAATAATGCAGCAAATTTGAATTATGTTCCTTTAAAATATTGTGCTACAGATTATTTTCTAGAGGGGATAATCGTTCATTCTTTCTTTGACAAATGTGGCTAAATTACCTATTTAGGATTGTCCTTCTCTGGGTTTCAAATGCAATATTTGTAAATTTATGGCCCAGATTTTTGCCACGATGGAGAGCCTCTCCACTGTTGCGAAAATGGCTGAAGTACCCGTCCCCAAACACAGCATTTCCCATTTTTGTGGGGGCACGAATGGGGGTGGTTCGTGGTTCACGCATGAATGGTTTGAGGAGACAGCTGGCCATTTAAATCATCAGCTTCTTCCACTGAAGTCAGATGTTGATAGCCCAGCAATGTGAAACTCGAATTGTGCAGAGTAGACCTGGTAAGAGCAGGTCTGAAGTTTCTGAATTTGTCTGGATTGTCATCATACCATTTAGAGAGGTAAGGTACCCATTTGAATCTGGTCCTGGGACACCTTTGTGTGAGATCAGATGCACTTGGGCGGAGGTCAGATGTCCTCAGAGGGAAGTCAGGTGCCCTTTGGAAGTGTTAAAAGTAGGCATGAATAAAAAGTGCTTAAACTCATTAACTGTGAAGCTCATTGGAACTGTCAAAAGACTGGTCAAACTCAACTGTCAAAACTATCAAAAGCACCTGTCAAGAGGACCTGACAATACTGAAGAGGACCTGTCAGACAGACCTGTATAAAATGTCAAGAGGAACTGTCAAAACCACCTGTCAAAGGGAGCTGTCAAGACATTTAAAAGTCCTGCCTTTTAAATCTTTGAAAAAATGTCTGGATTGTAAAAACAAAATCGAACAGGCGAACATATAAATTAGGCCCCTCAAGCCTTCTCAGCCACTCAATAAGATCATGACTGATCAAATTGTAACCTCAACTCTACATTCCCACCTATCCCCGATAACCTTTCGCCCCCCCCTTGCTTATCAAGAATCTATCTAGCTCTGTCTTAGAAATATTCAAAGATTCTGCTTCCACCACCCTTTGAGGAAGAGAGTTCCAAAGACTCATGGCTGCCTGAGAGAAAAATTTCTCCTCAGCTCATCTTAAATGAGTGACCACTTATTTTTAAACAGTGGCCCCAGTTCTAGATTCTCCCATCCTTTCTACATCCACCCTGTCAAGACCCCTCAGGATCTTATATGTTTCAATCAAGTCACCTCTTACTCTTCTAAACTCCAGCAGATACAAGCCTAGCCTGCTCAACCTTTCCTCATAAGACAACCCTCCCATTCCAGGTATTAGTCTAGTAAACCTCCTCCGAACAGCTTCCAATGCATTCACATCCTTCCTTAAATAAGGAGACCAATACTTCACACAGTACTCCAGATGTGGTCTCACCAATGCCCTGTATAACATTGTATAACTGAACATAACTCCCTACTTTTGTATTTAATTCCCCTCACATTAAAGGATAACATTCTATCAGCTTTCATAACTACTTGATGTACCTGCATACTAACCTTTTGCGATTCATGCACTAGGACACCCAGGTCCCTCTGCATCTCAGAGCTCTGCAATCTCTCATCATTTAGATAAATGTTTCATTTTTATTCTTCCTGCCAAAATGGACAATTACACATTTCCCCACATTATACTCTATTTGCCAGGTCTTTGCCCACTCACTTAACCTATCTATAACTCTTTGTAGCCTTCTTATGTCCTCTTCACAATTTAATTTCCTACCTATCTTTGTTTCATCAGCAAATTTAGCAACCGTTCCTTCAGTCCCTTCATCCAAGTCATTAACGTAAATTGTAAAAAGCTGAGTCCCTGTGGCACAGTACTAATGACATCTTGCCATCAAAAAATGACCCAATTATGCCTATTGTCTGTTTCCTGTTAGCTAGCCAATCTTCTATCCATGTTAATATGTTACCCTCTACACTTTATGCTTTTATTTTTCGCAATAACCTTTGATGCGGCACCTTATCAAATACCTTCTGGAAATCTAAGTACAGCACATCCACCGGTTCCCCTTTTATCCACGTTACTTCCTCAAAGAGCTCTAATAAGTTGGTTAAACATGATTTCCCTCTCACAAAACCATGTTGACTCTGCCTGATTACCTTGAATTTATCTAAGTGGCCTTCTATAATGTCTTTAAGAATAGCTTCTAACATTTTTCCTATGACAGATGTTAAGCTTACTGTCCTGTAGTTTCCTGCTTTCTGTCTCCCTCCCTTTTTGAATAAAGGAGTTACGTTTGCTATTTTCCAAAGTAATGGAACATTCCCTGAATCCAAGGAATTTTGGAAAATTAAAACCAATGCCTCATTTATCTCACTAGCCACTTCTTTTAAGTCCCTAGGATGAAGTGTATCAGGGCCTGCAGCTCCAACAATTTGCTCAGTATCACTTCCCTGGTGACTGTAATTTTCTTGAGTTCTTCCCTCCCTTCCATTTTCTGATTTACAGCTATTTCTAGGATGTTACTTGTATCCTCTATGGTGAAGACTGTTGCAAAATACCTGTTCAATTCATCTGCCATCTCCTTATTTTCCATTGTTAATTCCCCAAACACACTTTCTATAGGACCAATGCTCAATTTGTTAACTCCTTTCTTTTTAAAATATCTATAGAAACTTTTACTATCTGTTTCTATTTATCTAGCTAGATTTTTCTCATACTCTATTTTTTCTCTTATTAATCTTTTAGTCATTCTTTGCTGTTTTATACATTCTGTCCAATCTTCTGACCTGCCACCCATCCTTGGGCAATTATGTTTTTTCTTTAAGTTTGATACTAAATTTAACTTTTTAGTTAACCACAGATGGCAGGACCTCCCCTTGGAATTTTTCTTTCTCGTTGTAATGTATTTACTCTGTCTATTCTGAAATATCCCTTTAAATGTATGCTACTGCATCTCTATTGACCTATCTCTTAACTTAATTTGCCAGTTCACTTTAGCTAGCTCTGCTTTCATGACCTCATATTGCCCTTATTTAAGTTTAAAATACTAGTCTTGGACCCACTCTTCTCTCCCTCAAACTGAATGTAGAATTCAATCATATTATGATCGCTGCTACCTAGGGGCATCTTCACTATGAGGTTATTATTTAATCCTATCTCATTACACAATACCATGGGCAGAATTTTTTGTCCCGCGGATGGGCACGCGCCCAACCCGAATGGGAGTAAAATAGTACGCGATAATATCAGCCAAGCATCCCGACATCATTGCGCACCCTCGCCAATCTTTCACTTGGCTGGCATGCGTGGGTGTTGGAGCAGTGCCTGCCATTAATTAACAGGCCACTTAAGGTCCTTAACAATGCAATTGTCTGTGATTTTTCATTGCCTGTGCAATTTTCTGCTCACTATATGGGCAAAAAGGGCAGGTGGCCAACCGACATTTCCTCAAACTTCATCCAAGGGTGGGATAAAATGGGTCAGCAGCATTGCCAGAATGAGTAGTGAACAGTTTTGGAGATAGTTTGCAGTTAGTTACTTATTGGTACTTGGCAGCTTCATCTCTGGGGCTTCATTTTTAGCATTTCCAGGCCTCATTTCAGGACTCATTGCTGTTAGCCAGGCACCCGGAGGTTTCAGACCGTGTAGGCCCTTCCAGGTATCAGACAACCTTCCTTTACTTTGGTAATGGAGATTGTAGCCTCAGCTGGAGGCACCTATTCTGAGGAGGAAGAGAGGGGCAGAAGGGAGAGGAGGTCATGTGTTCCCATGCAACTTCCAGGAGAGGGACCTGTGGGAGGAGAGGTGCAGGCACAAGGCGTGCAGGGCCAGCAGGTAGCCCAAGGTGGAAGGGGCTGCAGGAGATGTCACTATCCTGCTGCCAGGGTTTACAGGCGGCGATGCAGCTACCTCAATATGTCCAAGGTGCAATGCTGAAGCAGGCTCCGCTTCCATTTGCCAGATGATCGGGCCTGAGATCAGCTCCAAATGCGTGAGTGGGCACCCCATGCTGGTGGCTCTGAAGGTCACGGTGGCCCTCAACTGCTATGTCTCCGGCTCTTTCCAGGGCTCAATGGGGGATCTGTGTGGAGTCTCCCAATCAGCTGTCCATAGTTGCATCAAGCTGGTGACAGAAGCTCTGTTCAGGTGGGTCCTGACCTTTATTCTTTATCATATGAACGAGCCAGGCTGAGCGGGCCAGAGGCTTTGCAGCAATTATAAAGGCAAAATACTGCAGATGCTGGAAATCTGAAACAAAAACACAAAAATGCTGGAAAAACTCAGCAAGTCTGGCAGCATCTGTGGAGAGAAAGACAGAGTTAACATTTCAGTCTGTCTGAAGAAGAGTCAAAACATTAACTCTGTCTTTCTCTCCACAGATGCTGTCAGACCTGCTGAGTTTTTCCAGCATTTTTTTGTTTTTGTTTCTTTGCAGCCATTGCTGGCTTCCCCCGTGTCCAGGGTGCTATAGACTGTACACATGTGGCCATCAAGATGCCAGCAGGTGAGCCCAGTGCCTTCGTCAACAGGAAGGGTTTTCATTCCATGAACGTGCAGATAGTGTGTGATCACAGGATGCAGATTCTGCAAGTCTGTGCAAGGTACCCAGGCAGCTCTCATGACGCGTACAGGTGCCGAGGCTCTTCAATGCTCCAGTCCGACTGGATGGATGGCTGCTGGGTGACAAGGGCTATCCACTGACCCCTTCCGCCCAAGAACAGAGGAAGAGAAGTGTTACAATATGAGTCATGGCTCCACAAGGGCGGTGATAGAGAGGACCATAGGTCCTCTTAAGATGTGCTTCTGATGCCTGGACCATTCAGGGGGAGCACTACAATACCCCCCAGAGTGGGTGTCACTGATAGTGGTTGCATGCTGCACTCTCCACAATCTGGCATTGGCAAGAGGGGACCCACTGGAGGAAGAAGATCTTGACACAGCTGCATAGGCCACAGATGATGAGTCCAGTGGTGAGTCCGAAGAGAAGCACGGTGAGGAGAACAGTGAGAGCGTGGAGCCGGACCTCAGTAACCTCCAGGGAGGCAGCAACACCTAGGCACCTTGATATAACACTCCTTCAGATAGGCTTCCAAAAATCAGCTTCAACTGCATGCCAGGGCTGCCTCCTCCATCCCAGATGTCTGAAAGGACCCTTTCATTTGAACACAAAGAACACTCAGTACTTGTGCAATAAAGTTTAGAGTCACTTACATCCAGCATTACATACTGGCATACCCTGTACCAATAAAATAAAAAGGTGAAGCATACTCAGGCCATGACAACAAGATTTATATCATTTTGACAAGTATAGGCTATTTACATCAATCTCTCCAGTCTTAAGTCCCAGACGAGTATACATTAACTAAACATAAATGAACATAAAATCACTTTTTATCAAATTATTCGTTCATGGGATACGGGCATTGCTGGCTGGGCCAGCATTTATTGCCCATCCCTAATTGCCTTTGTGAACTGAATTGGCCATTTTGGAGGGATGTGGATCTGGAGTCGGTAAGGACAGCAGATTTCCTTCCCTAAAGGAATGTGAACCAAATGGGTTTTCAAGACAATCAACAGTGGATTCATCATTAAAATGTTAATTCCAGGTTTTTCATTGAATTCAAATTCACCATCTGCTATGGTGGGATTTGAACCGAGATCCCTGAAGCATTACACCATAGCATTAATCCAGTGACAATACCACTACACCACCACCTCAATGTGATTTGTCCCTCATGTGCTCATGGTGCCTTTAACTTATGCTAGCGAGTGCTACGTCCAAGTGCTCCCTCCTTGCTGACACTGGCTTTGGAGGCAGCCTGCTGACTCTGCTGTCTTGTTGGCCTTGATGACCTTGGCAGTCGTCCTCTGGCCAGTGGAGCCCATGCTGGCTGCGCCTGGGAGGGAGCGGCCAGTGCCACGGCTAGCATCTCCCCAGTCACCGCAGCTTCATCAGATGCCATGGTCGCTGGCAGAGGGGCGGAGGAGCTGCTGCCATCATCTGGAGTGCCCTGAGAGGAGCCTGCCGAGACGACAGGTAGCTCGTATGCCAATGTAAAGTCGCTGTGGACCTCCACGCACATCATTGCTGGATGGGCACCTAGCTGAGATACTGGGTGCCTCATCAATCTCTCACACTGGCACTGACCACCTGAGGCCATTGCCTGTGTGAGGGCTTGCAGGTCTGAGTGCAACCCCAGGAACCCCTGATTCTGTCCCTGGAGCTGCCTCTCCATGAGAGTCGCCACTCTCTCAATGGAGGAGGCAGTGCACTCACCCATGATGGTCAATGCAGTGCTCACGATCTAAATGGACTCCTCCAACACACAAACCAAGGCACGTATACCCTCATGGATCTCCACCAGGTCCTCCCACACCTTTCGCTGGACATAAAGCACCTGCCGCCTAATGCACGACTCCAGAGGCTCATCATCAGCCTTCGATTGAGCAGACATTGACTATACAGAACCTCTTTCTTTGTCCTCCCTATGTCATTGGTACCCATATGGACCATGACTGCTGGATTATCCCCCTCCCACTCCAAGATCCTTTCCATCCCTGAGCAGATGTTCTGAACCCTGGCACCGGACAGGCAGCACAGCCTTCTGGACTATCACTCTTTAATACAGAGAATAGTGTCAATCCCCCTCACTATACTGTCCCCTACTACCACTACATTCCTTTTTGCTACCCCACGTGAACGACTTCCTGCACCAGGGTGCCATATCATTTAGCTCATCCACTCTGCAGCCCCCACTCTCATCTAAACAAGCTGAAAGAGCCTCAAACCCGTTGGACAATTGCAAAAGCTGCAGCTCCTGTGCTCCTACCCTCTGGGTCTCCTTATCTGCCTCACTTCCAGTCACACTCTCCTGTCCCTGACACTCACCAAATCAGAAGACCCACCTCCTGGTATAAAGTGTCCAGGTAACTTTCCCCTTCCCTGATCTGGAGCTCAGCCTCCAGCTCAGTGACTCTGAGCTGAAGCTCCTCGAGCCGCAAACACTTACTGCAGACACTTTTTCCCTGGATCACAATGGCATCCAGCAGCTCCCACATGCTGCAGCCATGGCACATAGCCTTTTTCTTGTTATTGCTTTCTATTTCACTTTGTTGACATAAGCCTGAGGGCTTCTATTAACTGGATTACTTCTGCATGACCAATTTTACTACCATCCATTATCACCATAGGGTGCCTGCTATTTCACAGTTTGATTGACAGCTACAAATGGTTATAGACTTTTTGAAGTGGCACTATGAATTCAATGCTTTTTGTTATAAAGGATTGTGCACTTGATTAAAATGTTTGCTGTTATAAGGCTATATGTTGTTAAAGGAATATAAATGCAGTAGTTTTTTTAATGAATGAGAGTTTTTTTTCAATATAATGAAGCCTGCAATAGACATTTAGAACTTTGTTTTATAGGACTTTATATTATCTCATCTCTGCATGGGTCCTGATGTCTGCTGCCATCTATGATGGATACTGGATGAGTTGGCAGAGGAAAAGGGTGGTGGGTGGAGCAATGAGTTGGCAGTTAATTGGCTTGGAGGCTATAAAGGGCCATGGGAGTGACATAGATTGGCATGGAGGGTATGAGGGATTATAGGGGTGGGTACAGGGCATGAGGTGGCATAGGTTGGCATGGATGGGGCATTGGGAGTGTGTGGGGGGGGGGTGACTGGGTGTGAGGGGTGAGGGCTGGAGGGATGTTTTATGCTTTCTTCTTTTTCAAAAAATTTTGTACACGGTGTTGAAGCCCCGAGACAGGCCTTCCATCCAGCCTGCTTCTGCACCCAGCATCTTCCTCATTTCTTTTGGAGTCACCACCTCGACTTCTCATCTTGCCCGTCCCTGTGGACCGAATATTGGGAAGTGCAGCAACCATTTTTAAAGATCAGGTTTGCGTACCCGGAATTCTCCCACCTCTACGCACCTGACTCACGGATGAAAATGCAGCCCTACGTCACTGGCTCCATGACTTTAGCTGAAAGTTTTCAACAGGAGGAGAATGCAGTGAGACGCTTAATCTTAAAATATTGTTTCAGTTTACAAATTTAACCAGCTTAGTATAGAAAAAGAATTAGCAGAGTTGGTATTATAGAAAGCAATGTCCTGGGCTTCTTGGAGTACAAGGACAGGGATCTCTCTTTGGTTCTAAAAAGTTGCATCTTTTGTCGACTCAGCCATCTATGCCAAGATCATCTGCTTCTATCAAAGCAGCTATCTTTTTTAATGAAGGCTCAATTAATTGAAGCAAATGGACCTTTAGCTCAGTAGTTTGCAAAATTTTGTGTGTGCAGGATACTCTGACAATGTTGGCACATTTCTATCAGAACATTTGGAAGACTGAGTTATACAATGAAAAACAGCACTATCATAGATGATGCTATTATTAGTATACTGCAGGGGTCAGAGGAGGTATAGGAGAGGTCCAGGTCCCTGGTGGATTTTTCTCTCATCCAGCCATGCTTCTTTATGAAGCTGGCATGGGAAAGGTGGTGGTCGGTCCAGGGAAGTGGAGGTAGCTATCCTAAATGCCAGGTTCTGCCAAAGGTGATAGACCCTTATCATAACATCTTTTCCTTCATCCTAACACCCACTTACATTGCTTTGCCAGCCTCAATCTTGATGATGTTTCAATCTGTGGGGTGCATCTGTCCCCTTAGTTACTGAGCCACCTCTTCCGGTGCTACAAGCAGTGGTTTTGCAGCCAGGCAATGACTAGTTTCCCCTGGCAGTGGGAAGCCACCAGGGGACCACCTTGCATACCTGGTAAACACTGGCCCACAAAACTGTTGTGGCATTGTTAAAGGGTCAGGCAGAAGTCCTGCTTCGTTAAAAAAAATGAATTTATCTCACTTTCAGTACATTTAGAAGAATGGTTTTGCAGACCAAATTCATCATACCAGAAAAGTAAAGGAACATCTACTATAGAATTCTCAAAAGAAATCGACACCATCCAAACAGTAAATAAACCAATCCTTCATCATGATTTTGGGGCCTTGCTGTGCACAAATTGACTGATGCAGTTCCTACAGTAGCTGCATTTCAAAAAAAAGAATTGGTGGTCATGTGTTTTGGTGCATTCTGGGGGCATGAAAGGTACTTTCTAAATACAAATTCTTTCTTCTATAGAGAAAATATAATTAATTTTTAATTTGTTTATAACTAACTTAACTGAAGTATAGTTCATTTTATTAATTAGCCTAAAACACCAATTGTGATTCATCATCAGCAACAGAAATTAATTAGTTTAAAAAATCTCTTTCCAATAGAAAATTAAATAATTATTTTCTTCACTTATTTCTCATTGCCAATTTTTCTCCTTTTTTTCCCTTTACCAAACGTATCAGTTCCTTATTGTGGTATGGTTCCTTGGATGGCTTTCTTTCTCTGGTACCTTACCTAAGTTACAACTCTTTGGGCAGGATTTTACCATCGGCAAGCAGGAGCGGGGCCCGCATGCCGACGCGTAAAATGACGTGGGATGACGTCGGGCGGAACTCCCGACGTCACCCCGCCCCATTTAAATTTTCAGAAAGGTGGGGGTGCATCAAAATCAGCTGCGGGCCCACTGACCTGTCAATGGCCAATTGAGCCCATTGGCAGAATCAATTAAGCAATTAAAGGACCTGCCCATCCAACCTTAAGGTTGGCGGGCAGGCCAGGAGCCCCGAAGGCAACTTGAAAAAACATGAAACCTCATCCACCGGCGGGATGAGGTTTCATGTAGGGTTTTAAAAATTTTAATAAAGTTGTTATGGAAATTATGAACATGTCCCAACTCATGTGACATTGTCACACGAGGGGACATGTAAGGGAATTTTTTTTTCTATTTTTAATATTGTTGAAAGTAGAGCCGATCTCCCTGAGGCTGCACTTAGCCTCAGGGAGATGAGTGCGCTCTTTCGTGTGCATGCGCGAAAGAGTGCACTCTCAATTTTAGGCATTCCCCCCGCCTGCACAGGGAGCACATCGCGCTTCCCTGCGGACGTCATGCTGGGTGAGCCTTAATTGGCCCACCCACGTAAAATGGTGCCGCATCTCCGATTGGGGGTGCCGATCGGAAGCGCGCCGACACGTGCCCGCCCATAAACTTCCCCCCCGATGGGGGAACATTCAGCCCTTAATGTGTGAACTTTGAAAATGAGTGCTGGCAAGTTTGAGTGGATGTGGGTAACACAGTCAAGCCCAACTGTGTTCTCAAGTGACATCCACAAATTTACACTTCCATTAGGGCTTGATGGATTGTAATTCAGAGTGGTGAACCTGGTTAATTTATTCCTCCAATATAAATACTCTGCTTTTGCTGGCTGAGATCAGAAAACTCAGTACAGACTAGGAAGTGAATCTTTTTATACATGGATCAGTTACTCGCTTGGTAAGTGCATTAAGCTATAGGAGAGGTAATATAAATCTACGTCACTTTTAAATCATTTTCAGTGGTAAGGTTCTCACCTCTGAGTTAAAAGCTTGTGGGTACAAGCAACTTCAGAACAGAAGCCAGCACTTCAGTACGGTAGTGAGGGAGAGATGCATTATGCAGTTGTGCATTGTGCAGGAGGTGCCATCTGTGAATGAGGCATTATTCCTTGGCCCTCTTTCCTCTCCAGTGGATGTATAAGATCCCATGGCACTATTCAATGGAAAGGGGGTGATTTCTCCCCCATGTCCGAGCTAGTATTTATACCTCAATCAACATAACCAAAGCAGATTATCTGGTCATTTATTGCTGTTCATGGGACCTTGCTGGGTGCAAACTGATTACCACAATTTCCTACATTACAACAGTGGCTGTAAAGAACTTTGGGATGTCCTGAAGTTATGAAAAGCTCTATATAATTGCAAGTCTGTCTTTCTAAAATCCAGGACGAATTCCGATTAGATGTTAGCTGGGATTTTCCGCTCCCGTTTGCAACGGGCGTCATAGCGGATGGGAGCGGAAAATATCGGGTGATCGCAAAAATTGATTTCACGTCATTTTTGTTTGCTCCACTCGTCAATGGTGGGCTGCGTTTCCCACAACTGCACATTGGGAAGCTAATCTCAATATGTTAGAATCTCATTATAAGCCCTGCTCACCGGAATCATCCCCCCGTGCTGCATCATGAGCTCACATCAGCGTGATTGCACACCGACGTGTTTCACAACTGTAGATAAGCAACATGCACCTGGCGAGCTACAATTTCCTCAGGACTTCGAGGTTTGTTTGCCTACCTTGCTTCTGGCAGCAATCACGGTCATCAGCACCAGGCTTCACAGGCAGCACCACATCACCTTTAAGGGAGCACACAGGCAAATCTCTACCTACCAGACCAGCGGTAAGGCGAACGTAGCTTTTCAACAGCTGCAGGGCTAGGGCTTGCTTGTGGAAGTGTGAGAAGTGGCCTCAGGCAAGGGAAAAGGCTGCAGGGCGAGGGCTGTACTGGGAAAGGGGGGTATCCTAGTGTGTATGTGGGGGCACATGTTGATCCATGTAAGTGGCTTTAAGATGGTGAGGGCTGTGGAGGCAGTCTCCAGAGGAGATGAGGCCAGCTGGAGATGTGAGGGCTTGTGCGAGAGAGTGAGTGGTGATGTCTCTTGTGCTGGCAGTGAGTGAGATGCCAGTGAATGTGTGGTGGGCTTGTGAGTTTAGAGTGATAAGTTGGTTCACTTACCCTGGCGGCACAGATGAGATTATTCATCCTCTTTCTGCATTGAATGGCCAACCTCTATTGTGCAGCGTTGGTACTGACCACCACTGCCACCACCTCCAAGCCGGAGTCGTGAGTTTGCTGGACCTCCTGCAGCAAGAGCAGGGGTAGAGGACATCATGACAGGCCTTCAAAAGGCATTCCAGTGATGGGTCACTGAACTCTTTTTGGCTTTCAGGGCCATGTCTTCACTGGAGCAGTCCTGAGCTGCCAGTATTGAGAACTGTGTGCACGGCTGCAGTTTAGATATGGCACCCAGAGTGAGGAAACAGTGAGGTAACAGTGTGGCGGACGATTCAAAAACTGCCCACCAGCAATACACCGTGTTTCCTGTGCCTGCATAATTAATGAGGCGGGAAGTGGATAATATGGTGCAAAAACCTGCCTTTGCAGCGGCTGGTAAAATGTATTTTTTCACGTCCACCACCGCACTTA
The DNA here is from genome assembly GCF_964194155.1 of Cetorhinus maximus. Taxonomy (NCBI): domain Eukaryota; kingdom Metazoa; phylum Chordata; class Chondrichthyes; order Lamniformes; family Cetorhinidae; genus Cetorhinus; species Cetorhinus maximus. The sequence goes on from NC_135880.1 coordinate 114,792,326, forward strand.
GTGCAATTCAGGGAAAATTCCAGCCATAATTATGAATATAATTGCTCTGCATGGCACCCTCAGCATGCAGATTTATATCCACAGTGTGATACCATTAGAGTTATTGTTATTATTGATTTATATTTTAATTTAATATACATAAATAACAGCGAAAGAAATTCATTCACATAGAAGCTGTGCTATGCAAACTTAAATTGATTCTCCGGGGACAAACAGTGCCACGGGCAGCTACCTGCAGGGTCCCCACTGCGTTCTTCATCAATATGCAGTTGTCTACTTTGGAGTAACAATAAAGAAGCAGAATAATTTTTAAATGGTGAGAGACTGGAATGGTGGTATTCAGAGAGACTGGGTGCTATTGTACACAGATCCTGGAAAGTTAACATGCAGGTGCAGCAAGCAATTAGGGAAGCAAATGGTATATTAGCCTTTATTACAAAGTGATTGGAGTATAAGCGTAAAGAAATCTTACTGCAATTGTATAGGGCATTCATGAGGACATACCTGGAATACTATCACAGAATCACAGAATGTTATGGTGCAGAAGGAGGCCATTTAGCCCATTGTATTTGTACCAACTCTCCAAATGAGCATTGTGACTTAGTGCCATTCTCCTGCCTTTTCCCTGTTCCCTTGCACATTGTTTCTGCTTAAATAATCATCTAATGCCCTCTGGAATGCCTTGATTGAACCTATCTTTACCACACTTCCAGGCAGTGCATTCCAGACTTGCACCACTCACTGTGTGAAAAAGTTTTTTCTCACATCACATTTCCTTCTTTTGAAAATCATTTTAAATCTGTACCCTCTCGTCCTTGATCCTTTTATGAGTGGGAATGGTGTCTCCCTATCTGCTCTATCCAGCCCCTCATGATTTTGGACACTTCTATCAAATCTCCTCTTAGCCTCCTCCTCTCCAGGGAGAACAGTCCCAACCTCTCCAATCGATCTTCTAACTGAAGTTTCTTATCCCTGGAACCATTCTTGTAAACCTCTCCTGAATTCTCTCCAATGCATTCATATCCTTCCTATAGTGTGGCACCCAGAACTGTACTATGTACAATTTTGGTCTCCTTTTGTAAGGAAGGATATATTTGCCTTAGAAGGAGAGCAATGCACGTTCACTAGAATGGAACGAGGGGATTGTCCTGTGAGGAGAGATTGAGTAGGCTAGCCATATATTCCCTTGAATTTAGGAGAATGAGATGATTTCATTGAAACATGGAAAATTCTTAAGGATTTGACAGGGTAGGTAATGGGTTGATGTTTCTCTTGGCTGGGGAGTGGAGAGCTCAGGGCCACAGTCTCAGAATAAAGGTTCAACCATTTATGACGGAGATGAGGAGAAATTTCATCAAGGGTTGTGAACTTTTGGAATTCTCTGTCCCAGTCAGCTGTTGTTTGCTCAGTTATTGAGTATATTTTGTTTTTATTCATTCATGGGATGTGGGCTTCGCTGGCTGGGCCAGCATTTATTGTCCATCCCTAGTTGCCCTTGAGAAGGTAGTGATAAGCTGCCTTCTTGAACCACTACAGTCCATGTGGTGTAGGGAGTTCCAGGATTTTGACCCAACGACAATGAAGGAACGGGGATACATTTCCAAGTCAGGATGGTGAGTGACTTAGAGGGGAACTTCTAGGTGGTGGTGTTCCTATCTATCTGCTGCCCTTGTCCTCTTGGATGGTAGTGGTCATGGGTTTGGAAGGTGCTGTTTAAGGACCCTTGGTGAATTCCTGCAGTGCATCTTGTAGATGGTACACACTACTGCCATTTTGCGTTGGTGGTGGAGGGAATGAATGTTTGTGGATGTGGTGCAAATCAAGGGGACTGCTTTTTCCTGGACAGTGACAAGCTTCTTGAGTGTTGTGGTAGCTGCACTCATCCAGCCAAGTGAGGAGTATTCTATCACACTCTTGACCTGTGCCTTGTAGATGGTGGACAGGCTTTGGGGAGTCAGGAGGTGAGATACTTGTCACAGGATTCCTAGCCTCTGACCTGCTCTGTAGCCACAGTATTTATATGGTTAGTTTAATTCAGTTTCTGGTCAATGGTAACCCCCAGGATGTTGTTAGTGGGGGATTCAGTGTTGGTAATGCTATTGAACATCAAGGGGCGATGATTGGATTCTCTCTTGTTGGAGATGGTCATTGCCTGACACTTGTTACAAATGTTACTCGCCACTTGTTAGCCCAAGCCTGGACATTGTCCAGGTCTTGCTACATTTGGACATGGACTGCTTCAGTATCTGAGGAGTTGTGAATGGTGCTGAACATTGTGCAATCATCAGTGAGCATGCCCACTTCTGACCTTATGATGGAAGGAAGGTCATTGATGAAACAGCTGAAGATGGTTGGGCTGAGGACACTACCCTGAGGAACTCCTGCAGTGGTGTTCTGGAGCTGAGATGATTGACCTCCAACAACCACAACCATCTTCTTTTGTGTTAGTTATGACTCCAACCAGTGGAGAGTTTTCTCCCTGACTCCCATTGACTCCAGTTTTGCTAGGGCTCCTTGATGCCACACTCGGTCAAAGGTGGCCTTGATGTCAAGGGCAGTCATTTACCTCATCTCGGGGGTTCAGCTCTTTTGTCCATGTTTGAACCAAGGCTGTAATGAGTTCAGGAGCTGAGTGACCCTGGCGGAACCCAAACTGGGCATCAGTGAGCAGGTTATTGCTAAGTAAGTGTCGCTTGATAGCACTGTTGATGACCCCTTCCATTACTTTACTGATGTTGGAGATTGTACTGATGGGCGGTAATTGGCCGGGTTGGATTTGTCCTGCTATTTGTGTGCAGGACGTACCTGGGCAATTTTCCACATAGCCGGGTAGATTTCAGTGTTGTAGCTGTACTGGCACAGCTTCAAGTCAGAGATTGATGGATTTTTGGATACTAAGGGAATAATGGATATGGAGATAGTGCAGGAAGATGTATCAAGGTATATAATCAGCCATGGTCTTATTGGTTGGCAGAGTAGGCTCGAAGGGCTGAACTGCCTACACCTGCTCCTATTTCTTATGTTATGTTCAGCATTTTACCAAACAATGGCACTAGTGGGAGCCTGTCACAATATAGCAAAGATTGTCCTTTATATTTTGTAGTCAGTCTAGAAACTGCAGAAAATACCTAATTAAATAATTTCCTTGATGTGGTGAATAGACTCTTTGGGGCAAAATTCAAAAGCCCTCAAAAATGGGTGCAGGGATCTTCATACGTGATTAACCCACACACCTTCCTTCTGATGCAGGCAGCATTTTTGTTTGCATACTGCCTGTTTCTTTAAATGATAGTGGCATACAACCCAGTGCTAAATGTGCTGTTGAGTCATTGCACATCTCAGCAGAGGGTCCGAGTTTGTGCAAAAGTAGCACTGCTTAAAACTAGCCTGCAACACTTAAAGCCAGCCTGCACCCCTTGAAGGGGCAATGCATTTTAGCTGTGGCAAGTGCTGAAATGGCTGGGGTAGGAATCTAACCTACAAAAAAAATGATTGCTGGTGCAACAGGGCAGAGATTGTGCCCATTATTCTCAGACACAGTATAAGAAATACGAACAGGAATAGGCCTTACGGCCTGTCGAGCCTGCTAACATTCAATGCCATAATGACTGACCTTTGGCTTCAACTCCACTTTCCTGTCCTCTTCCCATATTCCTTGCTTCCCTGAGAGGCCAAAAATCTGTCTATCTCAGCTTTAAATACATTTAATAATGGGGCATCCACAACTCTCTAGGTTAGAGAATTCCAAAGATTCACAACCCTTGGGGTGAAGAAATTTATCCTCATCTCAGCCCTACATAATTGGTCCCTTATTCTGAGGCTGTACCTCTGCGTTTTACCACCAGGGATAACAACCTCTCAATGTCCAACCTGTCGAGCTCCTTCAGAATCTCATATGTATGAATGAGATTACCTCTTATTCTTCTAAACGTCAGAGAATATGGACCCAATTTACTCAGTTTCCCTTCATAGGACAGCGCTCTCACCCCAGGGACCAATCTATTGAACCTTTGCTGTATCACCTCCAATTCAAAGATATCCTTCCTTAAATGTGGAGAGGAAAACAGTATACTGTACTACAAGTGTGGTCTCACCAAAGTTCTATACAATTGTCACAAAGTGTCTTTATTCTTGTACTCCCTTTGTAATAAAAACCATAAGAAGTCATTTGCATCCCTAATTGTTTGCTGTACCTGCATGCTAACTTTTTAGGTTTCTTGTACGAGTATACCCAAGTCCGTCTAAACATCAACATATACAAGTTTTATACGTTTTTAAAAATATTCTGCTTTTTTATTCTATCAAAATGAATGACCCCACACTTTCCCATATTATACTGCATCTACCATCTTGTTGCCCACTCATTTAACCTGTCTATATCTCTCTGCAGCCTCTTTGTGTCCTCCTCACAGCTTACATTCTCACCTAGCATTATATTGTCAGCAAGCTTAGACTCACAGGGCTGGATTTTCATTCCTCTGTCCATTTCAGAAAGAGATGGGATGTTTAAAAATAGTGGACAGAATCTGATATCAGGATTCACACCCCCATTTCCATCATGTGATATTTTTATGTCCCCTAGATTAGGGTGCAGGCAGTGAGCCCACACTCAGCATTCCCCTTCCCCAACTATTTTCATGGTCTCAGGCCTGTTGTTAGGAGAAGTGGTTCACAGTACCTCAGAAAAGTTGAATGGGGGTGGTGGTGGAGGGAGTCTGTTGTTGAGTTGGAAACCTTTTGACAGGTAAGTTTAAAAGGTCTTGCCAACTTCAACTGCCATAATTGGATGCTGTGTGGTAAGTTAAATATGTTTTCGATGCAGTGATTAACCATGAGCTTCTGTCCTTAAAAGGTAAGCGGCCATTAAATTGACTGGCATTGTGTAAGTGTTCACATGCACTGGAGTACTTTACCCAGTGGATAAAGTCCTCTTCTGCACTGAATAGTATTGAGAATCTAACTATAATGTGTCATCTGGACACTGCGCATTTATCTTTCCATTGATTTAATGTCTAGAACCTGAGCTTTTGAAGCACTCTTCTAGTGTTTATTATGGGCAGAACTCATGAACCCTAAAATAACACTGTAAAGTCTTTGGAATACTCATCAAACAGTCAAACTAAACAAACATCCATTAAAAGGCTTATCCTATTGAACATTCATAAAACTGCCAAAATAAACAAACAGGTATGTCATGAATAGATATTAATGTTTATAATGTTATTGGAAATTATTTTTAAATTGGACTTGTAGTAGGGTCTGTGTCTATCTGTGTGTCTGTCTGTAGCTTAATTGGATTAAAACCAACTAGTTTGGGCGCTTTGATGTATAGTAGTTTTGAGATGTTAAATAGATAAACATAAGGAAGTTAAAAGGTAAAGTGTAAATTTGCATTTGTTGAATAAAACATTAAAGTGCGGGAGTAAAATCTTGCACCTAGCTGGGAGATGCTGAGCAATGTGTTTATATTACTAATAACTTTGGTGGAATGAAAGGATTATTGTTAGGAGAGGCAAAATTGAAAAACCTAATAGTGCAATGGAAAATTTACATTCAAAGGGGAAGCTAGGTATAAATAGAAAGGAGTTTGTGTGCATAAGTCAGAGGCATTTATGATCTAAGCAGCCTGTAAGCCTACAACTGCGTCTGCAAAGGATACAAATTGCAAGGAACCTCATTTTGAATTTGTAAGGTCAAATGTGCCTTGCCTGGTGTCTATAGATTATCGTTGCCTTGGTGAAGATTTACCTGGGAGTGATTAATTTGGGGATTTGTTTAAAAGTTATGATAAATGTACATTGAAACCTTTGAAACAGGCTGAAATATGGCTGGCCTGTCAATCAAAGAATTCAGCCATCCGGTAGGTCAGGTGGCCATCAATCATGATAGTGATATCACCCAAATGGATTGCACTGCACTCACTGACACCCTTCCTTTTCCCGTGCAGGACAAGATGGCAGAAAACCGGAAACAACAGCAGCTAACCAGCATAGGATAGGCATGGCTACATGCCCTTACCCTCATGGGGTAGATGGTACACTCCATTATTGAAGCGGCAAGTCTGAGGCTCTGGTCAACAGCGAGGCCGAAATCATTGAAGGTGATGGTATGGTCATATATAATCTTCCTTCTCAAATCCCACTTCCCCCTCATCCAACAATCTGTTCTGATTTTAAAATTGCATATGTTGTTAGCATTTGCCTCTTGCTTTTCTCTCCTCACCTTACCTTGGCCCTACCCTTGTACCTTTCTCCTTTCATATACCTAAGAACTGCAGCATGGCCAGCAGGTTGTGGAAGAAAAAGAGGTGGAAGAGCAGGAGGATAGTAATGAGGAAGAAACAGCATCACTGGCTCTCAAATGTGCAACCGCCACATAGATCCTGACACTGAGTGTGCTTTAGAGGGTAACTTAGAAACAGGATCGGCACATTGTGAGACACTGAGCACAACAGACCTGCAATCAAGACAAAGGACAAGGTTAGCACAGGTGCCAGCAGACTGGAAGGTGAGTATCTACTCAAGTTCTGTTGCAGTGGAGTTCAATGAGGACTTTGTTGGGGCACCGTACAGAAGAAGCTGTCAGCTATACATAATGAAATGTTTGGTGCCATGGAGTCATTTTGGAACCCTTAGTACTCAAAATATGGATGTTATGCAACCACATTTTATGACCTTTCTGTGTTACAGGACGCAGCTATTGTTTGTCACCATCGATCAGTGTCAGGGAGAAATTGTGGAGGAGAAGCAACTCAATGTGGCACTTTGAAGTAATAGTTAATGATACATGACTGTTTATGGATAAGATGTGCTAAGTAATTGTTTTGTGCCTTAATGTGTACGAACAGTTAGCTTTGGTATACTGAATGTAGATTTCTACAAACAGTGTTGAACATGTTGGAGTTTTAAAGGTTAATAATCAAACTGACTTGTATCACTCTATAGAGTAATAGGTATTCTAAAATAAACAGGTTAACAGAGGGTACCATGAGAAGGAAGGATGGATTATATTCTTTTCCAAATGTCTGATTATTATCTACAAGAAATGGTTACGCAAGGAAATATGTGGGAAGAGCAAAATCAATCATGAATGATTACTATATAAATGTAACTAGTGTAGTAAATAAAGTCAGAGAGATCTATTAACCATGGTAAAGTGTGGATGTTTAAGTAAATAAGCTGTCATTAAACAATACTTCAAAGGATCTTAGAACAGATAGATGATGATGTCTCATTTATGGGAAGTATCTTTGGAGTGGACAATGAAGATTATTTACTTAAATAAACTGTTTTTAAAAGGATCTAAGAAAGGATCTGGCACAAGTCAAAAAAGCGTGACATACCAAAACTGCAGATCTCCTAGTAGGAGTAGCTATAAACAGCAACAGCAACAGCAAAAGAATCTAAGAGCAGATAAATCATGGGGTCTTCTCTGTGAAGTCTCACTGAAGTCAGTAAACTGAGAGATATTAAAAAGAATGAGTAAGTAATGGAGAGAAAAAAGAAAGACATGCCATTATAGCACCTTTCGCGACAGCCGGAAGCAGCAAAGCAATTTTGAAGCATAATCACTGTTGTAATGTAGGAAATGTGGCAGCTATTTTTTTTTTAATTCATTCATGGGATGTGGGCATCGTTGGCCAGGCCAGCATTTATTACCCATCCCTAATTTGCACACTGCAAACACCCACAAACAAAAATGTGATAATGACCAGAAAATCTATTTTTGTGATGTTGTTTGTGGGATAAATATTGGCACCAGGCCACCAGGGATTAATCCCTTTCTCTTCTCTGAAATAGTTCAATGGGATCTTTTACATCCACCTGAAAGAGTAGCTGGGCTCTTGGTTTAACACCTCATCTGATGGAGCAGCACTCCCTCAGTACCAGATCTAGTGTCAACTAGGTTGTTGTGTTCAAGTCCTGCAGAGCTCAAAAGAGAGAGAAACTGAAGCCGCTATTTATATTATATAGGCTAATTACCTATGCTTTATATGAATAAAATATGTTTCATATACTCCACCACCAGGTGTCTTATGCTTACTTAATGCATGTCATTGTGAACCGTCAAAGGAAGGAGATTGACTAACAGTTGATTCAGCAAGTAGGTATTATCTATGCTCTTAAATATCTTGAATGTCAGAGTCACTGTAGGATTCCATTCAATTTTGTAGTTTCTTGCTGATTTATAACCAGATTTATTTTCGGCAACAACAACAACAACAGCAACTTGCACTTCTATAGCATTTTTAATATAAGGAAACATCCTAAGGCATTAATTCTCATTTTAAAAGTAGGATTGTAATTTCACTGCCCATAGTCATATAATTTTATGAGTAAAAAAACAAAAATAATCATTAATGCTTACGAATTGAATTAACGTTTAAGTAACCAGGGGCTGCACATTATGTTTGAGAAGTGATTTCAAAAAGTACATTATATACCAACAGAAGTCAAATGTCAACCTGGAAAGGATCCTGTTTTATTTTGTTTAATTTGTAAATTTGGAGTCAGGATTTTCATACAAATATACGAACATACGAAATAGAAACAGAAGTAGGCCATTCGGCCCATTGAGCCTGCTCCACCATTCAATAAGATCATGGCTGATCTGTTTGTATTACTAATTCCAAATTCCCATATACCCCCAATAACCTTTGATTCCCTTGCCTAACATGAATCTATCTACCTCCGTCTTAAAGATATTCAGTCACCATCTTTTGAGGCAGAAAGTTCCAAAGTTGCACAACCTTCTGAGAGAAAAAAATTCTCCTCATCACTGTCCTAAAAGGGTGTCCCCTAATTTTAAAACAGTGCCCCCTAGTTCTGGACTCACTCATAAGAGGACACATCATTTCCATGTCCACCTTGTCATGACCATTCAGGGTCTTATATACTTTAATCAAGTCACTCCTCACTCTTCTAAACTCCAGTGAAAACAAGACCAGTCTGTCTAATCTTTCCTCATAAGACAACCTACTCATTCCAGGCATCAATCTAGTGATTTTGGCTATCTCCACCTATCACTGGCCCTCTATCCAGCTCTACTTGTCCCACCCCCCTTAAATCACCTTATATTCACCTCTCTTCTATTTTTACTTAGTTCTGTTGAAGAGTCATATGGACTCGAAACGTTAACTGTGTTCCTCTCCGCAGATGCTGCCAGACCTGCTGAGTTTTTCCAAGTATTTTTATTTTTATTTTTGATTTCCAGCATCTGCAGTTTTTTGCTTTTATCTTAGTGTTTAATTGACTGCCACTTCTCTTCAAGGAATGCCTACCTGTTTCTGACAGGATTTCCGTATCTCTCTTTTGCCTTGTTCATCTTCATTGCTTTCCATTTCTCTCCTGGTGTTTGACAAGGTGTTTACTAAAACCCGCTTTCACAGCCATATTTCCTTCCTCAGTGACTGTCTCCGTCTCTGACTTACCCCACGTGGATTTCAACTGAAGTTCCATCCCTCATGTTTCGAACCCATCCAGGATTACAGGTATCTCCGGGACATACAATGCTCCTCGGACTGCTGTTCTCATCACATTTTGAGATCCACACTCAGTGCTATGCGCTGCCATATGAACACACTCGACCTCTCCCTCCAGCAGCACCGCCGCACCCTTTTTCTAAGCTGCGCGTGCCCCCAGTTTCATTTTATTCTTCTATGACGCCTCAACAAGAAACTTTGTTCAAAGGAACACAAGCTCCATCAACTCATCGACACCAGCACCCGTCCAGGACCCTCCACCCCTGCCTGTCCCTCTGTCCCCATCCCGTCTTCCAATCCCAGCCCCGGCCGTGTATACACCATACCCCCTGACCTTCCCCTCTCCGATGCTGAACGTTCAGTGCTCAGCAAAGGACTTAGTTTCATACCCTTACGCCCTCATCTCAATGAATTTTGGGCTCGGCACGATGCTGAACTCTTCTTCCGCCGCCTTCGTCTCCGTGCTCACTTCTTTGGGCAGGAGTCCTCTCCCCATTCAATGGGTCCTTTTACCTGCCTCCAAAATTCTCCCTCCACCTGGACCCCTCCCTCTGGTTTCTTACCTTCTCTTGATCTTTTCATTGAGAACTGTCGGCGTGACATTGATCGTCTCAATTTCTCTGCTCCTCTCACCCACTCTAACCTGTCTCTCTCTGAACTTGCTGCACTCCATTCTCTCAGGTCCAACCCCGACATTGTCATCAAACCTGCTGACAAGGGTGGTGCTGTTGTTGTCTGGTGCACTGACCTCTACCTCGCGGAGGCTGAGCGTCAACTTGCAGACACTTCCTCCTACCTCCCCCTGGACCATGACCCCACCACTGAACATCAAGCCATTGTTTCCAGGACTGTTACTGACCTCATCTCCTCTGGAGATTTTCCTTCCACAGCTTCCAACCTGATATTCTCCCAAACTCGGACGGACCACTTCTACCTCCTACCCAAAATCCACAAACAGGACTGTCCCGGCAGACCGATCGTGTCAGCCTGTTCCTGCCCCACAGAACTCATTTCTTGCTATCTTGACCCCATTCTCTCTCCCGTTGTCCAGTCCCTTCCCACCTACATCCGTGATTCCTCGGACACCCTACATCATATCAACAATTTCCAGTTCCCTGGCCCCAACCGCCTCCTCTTCACCATGGACGTCCAATCCCTCTACACCTCCATCCCCCACCGGGATGGTCTGATGGCCCTCCGCTTCTTCCTCGAACAGAGGCCTGAACAATCCTCATCCACCACTACTCTCCTCCGTCTGGCTGAACTTGTTCTCACATTGAACAATTTCTCCTTAAACTCCTCTCACTTCCTCCAAATAAAAGGTGTGGCTATGGGTACCCGCATGGGCCCCAGCTATGCCTGTCTCTTTATGGGGAATGTGGAACATTCCTTGTTCCAGTCCTACTCCGGCCCCCTCCCACAACTCTTTCTCCGGTACATCGATGATTGCTTCGGTGCTGCTTCATGCTCTCATCTGGACCTGGAAAAATTTATTAATTTTGCTTCTAATTTCCACCCCTCCATTATTTTCACATGGTCCATCTCTGACACTTCCCTTCCCTTCCTTGACCTCTCTGTCTCAATTTCTGGTGATAGACTGCCCACCAAAATCCATTATAAGCCTACCGACTCCCACAGCTACCTCGACTACAGCTCCTCACAACCCGCTTCCTATAAGGACTCCAGCCCATTCTCTCAGTTCCTTCATCTCCGTCGATCTGTTCTGATGATGCCACTTTCAAAAACAGTTCCTCTGACATGTCTTCCTTCTTCCTTAACCGAGGTTTTCCACCCACGGCGGTTGACAGGGCCCTCAACTGTGTCCGGCCCATCTCCCACGCATCCGCCCTCACACCTTCCTCTCCCTCCCAGAAACATGATAGGGTCCCCCTTGTCCTCACTTATCACCCCACCAGCCTCCGCATTCAAAGGATCATCCTCCACCATTTTCGCCAACTCCAGCATGATGCCACCACCAAACACATCTTCCCTTCACCCGCCCTGGCGGCATTCCGCAGGGTCCACTCCTCCATCACCCGCTACACCTCAACCCCCTCCCACGGCACTTTCCCATGCAACCGCAGAAGGTGCAACACCTGCCCCTTTACTTCCCCTCTCCTCATCGTCCAAGGGCCCAAACACTCCTTTCAAGTGAAGCAGCACTTCACTTGCACTTCCCTCAATTTAGTCTACTGCATTCGTTGCTCCCAATGCAGTTCCCTCTACATTGTAGAGACCAAATGCAGACTGGGTGACCGTTTTGCGGAACACCTTCGGTCTGTCCGCAAGCACGACCCAGATCTCCCTGTCGCTTGCCATTTCAACACTCCACCCTGCTCTCATGCCCACATGTCTGACCTTGGCTTGCTGCATTGTTCCAGTGAAGCTCAACGCAAACTGGAGGAGCAGCACCTCATCTTCCGACTAGGCACTTTACAGCCTTCCGGACTGAATATTGAGTTCAACAATTTTAGATCATGAACTCTTTCCTCCATCCCCACCCCCTTTCCGATCCCCCCCCCTTTTTTCCAATAATTTTCAACGACACCAAAGAAAGCCGCGAAAATGCCACTGAAGTGAATCAGCTGTGCCTTGCAAGGCCGATTGTAAGCACAGCCTTCACCATAGTTGCTGAAGTTATCCCACTCCAGTATGCCACAGTTTGGTTGTATCGGACCATTTGATCAGACCACCGATGACTGGTTACATTATATTGAATGCTTCGCGTTCTTCCTTTTGGCCAGTGACATATCGGTGGAGGAGAAGAGGTGGGTGATCCTCTTACTGACGTGTGGCAGTAAAACATACGGCCTTACTCATGGTCTAACAACACCCAATGCCCCAGATTGCAAGAGCTTTGATGAGTTGGTAAATCTTGTGAAAAGCCACTTTCAGCCCAAACCCTTGATAACAATGCAGCACTTTAAATTTAATTTGAGGTGTCGTGCTCCTGCAGAGACAGTCACTTGATATGTAGCAGTCTTAAAACAACTGACAGACACTGTGAGTTCGGGACATTGATCAACAACGTGTTAAGAGACCAATTAATTTGTGGGATTAATGAAGACGCCATTCAAAAAAGGTTGTTGTCAGAAACTTCAGCAAGGCTCTGGAGTTGGCGCTCACAATGGAAAGTGCAGTCAGGGATTCAGAAACAATCAAGGGAACACAAAATGGCGCCGTCCTTCACATCGGGAGGGAGGCACCGGCTAGAAATGGCACGGAAGTGCAGGGCTCCGCACAAAGGTGGGAAACAGTTACCATTAACAGACCAGCAAAAAGCGATGGTTTAACAGAGAAAAACCACATTAATAATGGCAGGAATGGAACTCAGGTAGTGTGCAAACGAATGACAATTTAAAAGAATTGAGTGTTTCTACTGCCATTGCAATGGGCACATTATGTGATATTGTAAAGACAGATTGAGACAACATTTTAAACGAAAAGGTCGAAATCGTGAAATCCACATAATAGAGGAACCAGAAGAAACAGAGTTAGATATTTACTCACCCCACGACTTGAAAATGGGTAAACGGAGCCAATCTACGTGACAGTGGAAGTCAACGGAAAACCCTTCCGACTGGAGGTAGATACAGGGGCATCCATGACAGTTATAGGGGAACATACGTTTAAATATCTGAGTGGAGGAGGCCACTCACTAAATCTGGAAAATTCAGATGCTAAATTAAAGACATATGCTGGTAAAGACATATGAGTAAGAAGTATATGCAAGTTTCAGTACAGTATGGAAGCCAGTCTGTTAATTTACCGCTAATAGTGGTAGCAGGGGAGGGTCCAAGTCTACTTGGTCAGAACTGGCTTACGGAAATAAAGTTGGAGTGGGCCAAGATTTTTCAACTCAGAATGAAAGATCTGCAATAATTATTACAGAAATATGCCTCTGTGTTCAGGGAAGTACTCGGGAAGATTCAGGGGCTGCAAGCTAAAATCCGCATGGATCCTGGGGCAACTCACAAATACTTGAGGGTGAGGCTAGTCCCCTATGCATTACGAGAGAAAGTTGATGTTGAATTAGACATGCTGGAAAAGTTGGGAGTCTTACAACCTGTACAATCTTCCAAATGGGCACCGCCCATAGTTCCAGTACTAAAACCTGACCAGAGTGTGTGAATGTGCAGGGACTACAAGTTGACAGTTAACAAAGTGGCCAGACTTGACAGGCACCCTATACCGAAAATTGGTGAATTGTACTCCAAGCTGGCAGGGGGATCCGCATATACGAAACTTGACACGAGCCACACTTACCAGCAAGTCGAGCTAGAAAAGGCCTCTCGGGACTATGTGACTATCAACACACACAGGGGATTTACCAGTGTACCAGATTACTGTTTGGAAACTCAACGGACTATGGAAAATTTACTTCAAAGTCTACCCTATATGGTAGTTTATCTCGATGATGTCCTAGTAACAGGACTAACTGATGAAGAACACCTGGCTAACCTGGAAGAGGTACTGAAGTGTTTCTCACAAGCCGGAGTACGTTTGAAAAGAGAAAAATGTACTTTCCAAGCAAAAGAAATGGTTTACCTGCGTCATAGGGTTGACTTACAGGGCCTTCACCCAGTAGAATACAAGGTAAGAGCTATTTGTGAGGTGCCAGCACCAAAAAACACCACGGAACTCAAGTCCTTCTGGGAATTGGTTAACTACTATGGTCGTTTTCTTCTAAATTTGTCAACAGTACTGGCTCCATTATACAGGTTACTTAAGAAAAACCATAGACGGACTTGGCAAGCTCCACAAACACAGGCTTTTATGACAGTAAAGCAGTTGCTACATTCTTTGGCCCTGTTGGTACATTTCGACCCAAAGAAAGAATTAATTTTGACCTGCGATGCATCCCCTTATGGAGGAGGAGCAGTACTCTCCCACCAGATGGCGGATGGCTCCGAACAGCCCATTGGTTACGTCTCAAGAACACTCAGTGTGGCAGAACGAAGATACTCACAAATAGAGAAAGAAGGCTTACCCATTTTATTTGGCGTTAAGACATTCCACCAATACATCCATGGTCGCCACTTCACCATCATACCTGACCACAAGCCACGACTAGGCTTGTTTGGGGAAGATAAAGCAATACCCCAATTGCCTTGGCACGCATCCAAAGGTGCACACTGATCCTAGTTGCTTACAAATGTACTCTTATCCATCGGCTGGGGAACCAGATTGCAAATGCCGATGCACTGAGCCCCTAAAAGACAGCAATGTGAACATCCCCATCCCTCTAGAACTTAACTTGTTATTAAACTTTCTGGATTTGTCACAGTACTTGCCAAACAAATAAAAGAGTGGACAGATCACGATCTAGTTTTGTCTCACGTCAGAGAACAAGTCTTGCAGGGATGGTCTAACGAGCCAAAGTCGGACAAAATGAAACTCCATTTTAATAGGAGATGTGAGCTCACTTGCCAGGTTGGCGTCTTGCTGTGGGGAGCAAGGGACATTGTACCTCAGAGAGGAAGACAGCCATTATTGACTGAATTGAATAGTGCTCACCCCTGCATTTCCAGAATGAAAATGTTGGCACACAGCTACTTATTGTGGCCAAGGATGGACACTGAAATCGAAAATATGGTCAAGAGCTGCTTGCAGTGCCAACAGGTGCAGAAATTGCCTCCTTCTGCTCCACTGCATCCCTGGGAATGGCCAGGAAGGCCATGGGTCTGCCTCTACATTGACTATGTGGGGCCTTTTTTGGGCACAAAGTTCCTCTTGATGATAGACGTTCACTCGAGGCGGATGGATGTATATGAGGTGAGATCACCCACATCTGCCGCCGCCATAGACAGATTGCATCAGTGTTTTGCGATACACGGGTTACCAGAGATAATAGTGTCTGATAATGGAATAGCATTCGCCAGTGGGGAATTCCAAAGATTTACCGGTCTCAATGGCATAATACATGTTAAGACCCCCCCAACACCACCTTGCATCCAATGGTTTGGCCGAGAGGGCAGTCCAGACCTTCAAGCTCGGAGACTCTATTGCAACTAGATTATCACGTTTCCTACTCAGCTATAGGACTATGCCACATACGACCACCAGTATTGCCCCCGCAGAGTTATTAATGAAGAGACGTCTCCGGAAATGTTTAAGCCTCATAAGGCTGAATTTAGCATGGAGGGTAGTGAGAAGTCAGAAGGCCCAGAAAATGGACATGATTACCACGGTCGTGAAAGACACTTCACTGTTGGAGACACAGATTTTGCAAAGAACTTTGGAAACGGGTCCAAATGGCTATCAGGTGAAGTTAGTGCAGTGACAGAACCCCTGTCCTATCACACATGAGTTGAAGATCGGATAATTAGGAGACACGTAGATCATCTCAGGAAAAGGGAAAGAGATCTACAAGAAAGGATGTGCCAAGCATTTCTGTTTGAGTCTGCACCACATGTAGAAGAAGCTCCCCTTGGTTTGGAAGTACCTGTAGGACCCATTGAGCCTGAGAGAGTCAAAGGGACAAACTTACAGGTTCCTATTGGAGAGCCTATTGGCAGATGACTCTTGAGAGGGAGGCCCTGGATAAACCATCCCAAGCCGTGGAACTACAACGTTCGATATGTTTGAAGAAGCCTCCAGAGAGACTGAATTTATAAATAGTTTATTTGTGTAACAGTTGATATATTGTAAAGATTTTAAATTGTACTTTTGAGTGAAGGGGGAGGGATGTGGTCATCTGAAGTGCAATACACCTTTAACAGAATGTGAGCAGATTGACCATGTGACTGCATTACCCAATAGCTGTGCAGCATGGGCTACAATGTTAATCAGTAGTTTAGAGTAGGGTCTGGTTGGAGAAGCACACATTGTGTTAGTGCTCTGTTACTTGTGTAAATAAACACCATGTGCTTCATCTTATATTGACCACTGCGTCTGCAGTATATTGTTTGCTAACTCACCCACTGGTAGATAGGTGTGCAACCGTGTTCACAAGAAAAGCGACCCAACAGAAGGAACATAACAGGATAGCATTCCATTAGCCTTCTTAATTACTTGTTGCACCTGCATACTAACTTTTTATGACTCATGTACGAGAACACCTAAATCTGTCGGAATTCGGCAGTCATTCTCCATTTAAGTAATATTCTGCTTTTTTATTCTTCCTGCCAATGTGAACAACTTCACATTTTCCCACATTATGCCATATGCCAGATTTTTGCCCACTCACTCAACCTATCTATGCCTGTCTGCAACCTCCTTATGTCCTCTTCACAACCTACTTTCCTACCTATTTTTGTATCATCTGCAAACTTAGCTACCATGCCTTCACTGCCCTCATCTATATAATTGATATAAATTGTAAAAAGTTGAGGCACCAGCACAGACCCCTGCAAGACTCCAATCGTTACATCCTGCCAATCAGAAAAAGACCCATTTATACATACTCTCTGTTTTCTCTCAGCCAGCTAATCTTCTATCCATTCTAATATGTTACCCCCTACACCATCAGCTTTTTTTTTCTGCAATAACCTTTGATGTGGCACCTTATCAAATGCCTTCTGGAAACCAAGTACAGTATATCTATAGGCTCAGCTTTATCCATGGCGCATTACTCCTTCAAAGAAATCCAATAAATTGGTTAAACATAATTTCCCTTTCACAAATCATGCTGACTCTTCCTGATTACCTTGAGTTTTTCTAAGTGCCCAGCTATAACCTCCTCAATGATTGATTCTAACACCTTCCCCACAACAGATGTCAAACTAACTGGCTTATATTTCCTGTTTTCTGCCTGCCTCCCTTCTTGAATAGAGGGATTATATTTGCTACTTTCCAGTCATACTTTCCAGAATCCAGCAATTTTGGAAAATTAACATCAATGCATCTACGAACTCATTAGCTACATCTTTTAAGATGATGTCTTGGATCCTAGACCTAGGATAAGGTCCACCAGGACCCGGAGACTTATCAGCCTGCAGCTCCAACAGTTTACTCTGTAAGGTTTCCCTAGTGATTGTAATTTCACCAAGTTCCCCTCTCCCTTCCACCTCTTGAGTTACGGCTATTATTGGAACGTTTTTTTGTATCTTCTGTCATGAAGACAGAAGCAAAATATTTGTTAATTTCATCCGCCATTTCCTTATTATCTACTGTTAACTCCCCATTCTCACTCTCTAGAGGACCAACACTCATTTTACTTACTCT
This sequence comes from Cetorhinus maximus, assembly GCF_964194155.1. NCBI lineage: Eukaryota > Metazoa > Chordata > Chondrichthyes > Lamniformes > Cetorhinidae > Cetorhinus > Cetorhinus maximus. The sequence continues at coordinate 114,809,973 of NC_135880.1, forward strand.
TTATGCAAATAATTGCTAATTTGTGACCATTTACAAAATCAAAATGATCTCTTTGTCATTTTGTTGGGAACTGTTGCATGTGATCAAATCACGATGTAGATGGTTAGCCGGTAGTGTTTGACCTGTGAATGCAATTGGGAATGAGCATTCCTAAGCCCCAATTCCTCCTATCCTGAAATGGTAATTGTGTTCTTTCAAAATTGTAATAATATTGATTGTGGCTGCTGCAGACAGATAAGACCGGGGTAGACTCAGACCTTGTCTGCATTTTGATCAAGATTAAAAAGGTGCAGTGTTGGATTATGTATCCCTAATGATTATCCTCTTTGGATACTGTGATGCATATTGCTAACTTTATGCTGTAATCTAAGCTTAGTTCATTATAATCAATATCCATTGCTCACTGCGTGATGTGCTGGGATCATTAGGTACCAGGAACTGCTAGTCCCCCTTAAAGCTGCACCACAGCTGAAAGTGTGATTTGTTGGAAGCAGACAAGGGAGAGGACTGCTCTACTTAGTGATAGAGTTTTGGAGGCCCTGTACAGGAGCGACTTTTTTTAGAAGGTGAAGACCATTCTGCAATAAAAAGCAGTGCCAGAGCAACGTGAGGTGATAGAAGAGTCTCACTTGTGTCCGCAGTTTGGCATGAGATATTTACTGGGCAAAACAGAGTATGCTATTATTTGATTTCATTTTGCAATGATCGCCTGCAAAGCATTTCAAGTGCACTTCATTTAAATTTGGTGCGCATCACAGTGGAAGAATGTATTACATGTTGACAATTGGTCAACCTTCTACATGCACAGGTTTTTCCTGGGCCAAGTGTCACGTTGCCATAGCAACATGCTGACTGTGTGACCCTTACATGTGGCAAACAATGAAATGGACTATAGATAACAGGAGGCAGCTCATACAAAAAGGAGTGATTACAAAAGCTGCTGTCCACGACTTCTTGTGAGGAGAGGGATATATTTGATTCTGCTTGTGGAGGCACTAGAAAGAATGGTAGAAGGAGAGGTTTGAGGCAATATCTTGCCATCTGGGGATTGTTCTAGTGCATTGTAAATATCTTTTGCTGTTGGTTCTTTTTTGCATCAAGAGTAGACAGAGCCAGCATTCAATATACAGCCTTAATTCAGCACCTCACAGAACCCGGTGTTATCTCACAGATACATCTATTTCAGGGATTTAGTTAGCAGAAAGATGCACTTGGTGATTCAGAGCTTGACTGAAGAAGAGCAAGTGCAAGTGGCTTACAACCTGTAGTGATTGTAAGTAAAAACTTTCATACTGGTTTAGGGATCATGTGACACTTAGGGGAGACAATGGTGTAGTGGAATTGTCGCTGGACTAGTAGTCCAGAGACCAAGACAATGGTCCAGGGGCCCGGCTTTGAATCTCTTCATGGCAGGTGATGTAATTTGAAATCAATAAAAATCTGGAATTAAAAGTCTAATGTCATTGTCAATTGTTGTAAAAACCCATCTGGTTCACTAATTGCTTTAGGAAAAGAAACCTGCTACCCTTACCTGGTCTGGCCTACATGTGACTGTATACCCACAGCAAGGTGGTTGACTCTGAAATGGCCTAGCAAGCCACTCAGTTGTATCAAACTGTTACAAAGCCTGAAAAAAACGAATGAAACCGGATGGACCACCCAGCATCAACCTAGGTACCGGCAACGGCAAAGGCAATCTCAGCCCTGTCAAGACTGCAAAGTCTGCTTTTGTACTAACATCTGGGGGCTAGTGCCAAAATTGGGAGACTGTCTCACAGACCAGTCAAGCAACAGCCTGACATAGTCACCCTCACGGAATCATACCTATAGATAATGTCCCAGACACCATTGTCACCATTCCTGGGTATGTCCTGTCCCACAAGCAGGACAGACCCAGCAGAGGTGGCAGCACAGTAGTACACAGAAGGAAGTGAGTTGCCCAGGGAGTTCTCAACATCAACTCTGGACCCCATGAAGTCTCATGGCATCAGGTCAAACATGGGCAAGGAAACCTCCTGCTGATTACCATGTACTGCCCTCTCTCAGCTGAGGAATCAGTGCTCATCCATGTTGAGCATCACTTGGAGGAAGCACTGAGGGTGGCAAGGGCACAGAATATACACTGAGTGGGGGACCTCAACATCCATCATCAAGAGTGGCTTGGTAGCACCACTACTGACCGAGCTGGCTGAGCCCTAAAGGACATAGCTGCTAGACTGGGTCTGCGGCAGGTGGTGAGGAAGCCAACAAGAGGGAAAACATACTTGACCTCATCCTCACCAACCTGCCTGCCGCAGTTGCATCTGTCCATGACATTATTGGTGGGAGTGACCACTGCACAGTCACTGTTGAGATGAAGTCCCGCCTTCACATTGAGGATACCCTCCATCGTGTTGTGTGGCACTACCACCGTGCTAATTGGGTAGATTTCGAACAGATCTAGCAACTCAAGACTGGGCATCCCTGAGGCGCTGTGGGCCATCAGCAGCAGCAGAATTGTATGCAAACACAATCTGTAACCTCATGGCCTGGCATATCCCCCACTCTACCATTACCATCAAGCGAGGGGATCAACCCTGGTTCAATGAATAGTGCAGGAGGGCATGCCAGGAGCAGCACCAGGCATACCTAAAAATGAGGTGTCAACCTGGTGAAGCTATAACACAAGACAGCTTGCATGCCAAACAGCATAAACAGCAAACGATAGACAGAGCTAAATGATCCCACAACCAATGGATCAGATCTAAGCTCTGCAGCCCTGCCACATCCAGTCGTGAATGGTCATGGACAATTAAACAACTCACTGGAGGAGGAGGCTCCACGAATGTTCCCATCCTCAATGATGGGGGAACCCAGCACACCAATGCAAAAGATAAGGCTGAAGCATTTGTTACAATCTTCAGCCAGAGGTGCTGAGTGGATGATCCATCTCGGCCTCCTCCGGAGGTACCCAGCATCACAGATGCCAGTCTTCAGCCAATTTGATTCACTCCATTTCATATCAATAAATGGCTGAAGGTACTGGATTGTGCAAGGCTATGGTCCCTGACAATATTCTGGCAATAGTACTGAAGACTTGTGCTCCAGAACTTGCTGCACCCCTAGCCAAGCTGTTCCAGTACAGCTGCAACACTGGCATCTACACGGCTATATGGAAAATTGCCCAGGTCCTGTACAGAAAAAGCAGGACAAATCCAACCCAGCCAATTACCGCCCCATCAGTCTACTCTCCATCATCAGTAAAGTAATGGAAGGAGTCATCAACAGTGCTATCAAGCGACACTTGCTTAGCAATAACCTGCTCACTGATGCCCAGTTTTGGTTCCACCAAGGTCACGCAACTCCTGTCCTCATTACAGCCCTGGTTCAAACATGGACAAAAGAGCTGAACTCCCGAGGTGAGGTGAGAGTGGCTGCCCTTGACATCAAGGCCGCATTTAACCACGTGTGGAATAAAGGAACCCTAGCAAAGCTGGTGTTGATGGGAATCATGGGGAAAACTGTCCACTGGTTGGAGTCATACCTGGCACAAAGGAGGATGGTTGTGGTTGTTGGAGGTCAGTCATCTCAGCTCCAGGACATCACTGCAGGAGTTCCTCAGAGTAGCTGAGTAGCTGCTTCATCAATGACTTTCTGTCCATCATGACGTCAGGAGTGGGGATGTTCGCTGATGATTGCACAACATTCAGCACCATTCGCAACTCCTCAGATACTGAAGCAGTCCATGTCCAAATGCAGCAAGACCTGGACAATATCCAGGCTTGGGCTGACAAGTGGCAAGTAACACCAAGTGCCAGGCAATGACCATCTCCAACAAGAGAGAATCTAACCATCACCCCTTGACATTCAATGGCATTACCATCACTGAATCCTCCTACTATCAACATTTTGGGGGTTACCATTTGACCAGAAACTGGACTAGCCATATAAATACTGTGGCTACAAGAGCAGGTCAGAGGCTTGGAATCCTGGGACAAGTAACTCACCTCCTGACCCCCCCCAAAGCCTGTCTACCATCGACAAGGCACAAGTCAGGAGTGTGATGGAATACTCCCCACTTGCCTGGATGAGTGCAGCTCCCACAACACTCAAGAGCCTTGACTTTATCCAAGACAAAGCAGCCCGCTTGATTGGCACCACATCCACAAACATTCACTCCCTCCACCACTGATGCACTGTAGCAGCAGTGTGTACCATCTACAAAGTGTCTGCAGGAATTCACCAAGTCTCCTTAGATAGCATCTTCCAAACCCATGACCACTACCATCTAGAAGGACAGGGGCAGCAGATAGATGGGAACACCACCACCTGGAGGTTCCCTTCGAAGTCACTCACCATCCTAACTTGGAAATACATCACTGTTCCTTCACTGTCAAAATCCTGGAACAGCACTGTTGGTGTATCTACACTACATGGACTGCAACAGTTCAAGAAGGCAGCTCACCACCATTTTCTCAAGGGCAACTAGGGATGTGCAATAAATGCTGGTCCAGCTAGTGAAGCCCACATCCTGTGAATGGATAACAAAAAGTAATGAAGAATCAGCCCTACGCATGGGTAATCTTAAGGGTGGAGGTCATGGACCTGCTTCAAGCATGTAACTTCTTCAAGAGCTCTGTCAACAAAGTTAACTATTTCTAACAAGAAACCTGTATGGTACACCAAGTTTATTACAATTGGCAATGAGGATAAATAGTTCCGACACTGCGTCTCATCTCCTGAATGTGAGTATATCTATTTTTAAGGAAAGAAAGAAAAGTGTATTCACCAGTCTTCGGCAGAATCAACTCATATAAGTCGTCCATGGAAGACTGGAGCCAGCACTTAGAGCGCCTAGATTTTTATTTTGTGGCAAATGAAATAACAGCAGAGGAGAAGCAGAAAGCAAGTTTTCTAAGTGTCTGCGGGAGCAAGAAATATAACCTCATCCGTAGTCTGACGGCCCCGAACGCGTCCAATTCCAAATCCTTTAATGAGCTAGTAGACCTCCTGAAGACACATTTTCAACCTAAGTCATTGGTGATTATGCAAAGATTTAAGTTCAACTCTAGAGTAAGGGCCCCACTGAGTCAACTGCAACATATAACGCGAAGTTAAAACAGTTGACTGAGCACTGCGACTTCGGAGATACTCTCAATGACATGTTGCGAGATTGTTTGGTTTGCAGCATAGACAAAGACACCACTCAGTGCCGTTTACCTGCAGAAGTTAATATTGATCCGAAGCGCACCATGGAAATAGCGCTAGCTATGGAGAATGCTGAGAAGGACTCGCAGGCTTTACAGAGTGTGCAACATGGCACCGTTCTTCAGTTGGGGCGGGAACAGACCGCCGGGCGTAGTGCAAAAACCAGGGAGACAACCGTGAAGCGGTACACAGCCTCTACTGCTCGAAAAACGAAAAGGAATACTGGGAGCATCTCACCAGTGATTCAGAAATTAATTTGTTGCCGATGTTGGGGTAACCATGTAACGGAAACCTGCCGATTTAAAGAGGCAGAATGTCACTACTGTCACAAAAAAGGGCATGTTATAAAGCAATGCAGGGTGAAATCAGACAGCAGACCAAGATGATTGAAGGGCACAATATAACTGATCCAGAAGCTGCTGCTACTGATATCTATTCCCTATACAATGTCAAAGCAGTAAAAACTGAACCAATCACCGTCACCCTTCAAGTGAATGGGAAGCCTCTAGTCATGGAGTTTGACACAGGAGCATAGACCACAGTGATGGGAGAACACACATTTAAATACCTAAATGAAGGTATCCAGCCACTGAATCTGGAGCAAACCACGGCTCAGCTGAAGGCATACACTGGAGAGGCAATACAGATAAAAGGCATCACCTCTGTGCCCGTATCCTACAGGAAACAGGCAGCCCAGAGATTGTTGCACCAGGTGAAAGACCTAGTCTTCTGGACTGCGATTGATTAAGAGCAATTAAGCTCAACTGGACAGAAATTTTTCAAGTTAGAACAGGAGGAGCTGTTAGAAAAGTATGACAGCATATTTTGTGACGAAGTGGGAAAGGTAAAAGGCCTACAAGCAAAAACATACATAGATGCAGAGGCAACAACCCAGTTCTTTATGGCCAGACCTGTGCCTTATGCCCTAAAGGAGAAGGTGGATGATTGAAGAAAGAGAAATGTACTTTCCAAGCGACCGAAGTCACTTATTCGGGTCACCGAGTGGATGCCCAATGGTTGCATCCAGTAGAGGAGAAAGTCTGGGCAATCAAGGAAGCACCCTCTCCTACCAATGTCACTGAACTCAAGTCTTTTTTGAGCATGATATATTATTACAGTCGCTTCTTGCCAAATTTGTCAACAGTGATAGCACCTTTCCGTTTATTATTGAAGAAGAACCATAGATGGCCATGCAAGGCACAACAAGAAGAAGCCTTCATAAAAGTCAAGAAGTTTTTGCACTCATTATATCTACTAGTACATTATGACCCATCAAAAGAATTAATATTAACCTGTGATGCATCTCCCTATGGTGTGGGAGCAGTATTGTCACAGTGATATAGAAAAAATGGTTAAACACTGTCTCCAGTGTCAGCAACAAGTTGCCCATTTCAGCTCCACTGCATCCATGGAAGTAGCCTGCTTGACTCTGGGTTAGACTACATATGGACTATGTAGGTCCATTTTTAGGTACCATGTTTTTATAGATCATTGACGCACATTCTAAGTAGATGGGCATGTATGAGGTTAGATCACCAACATCGCGTGCAACTATTGAAAAGCTGCACCAATGTTTTAGTGTACAGGCCTACCAGAAGTCATTGTTTTGGATAACGGTACTGCTTTCACTAGTATGGAATTCCAAAGATTCATGAGCTTAAATGGGATTAAACATATTAAGACAGCACCATATCATCCCTCACCCAATGGGTTAGCAGAAAGAGCAGTACAAACTTTTAAAACAAGAATGAAGAAGTTATCCGAAGTAACATTAGAAACATGAATTTCATGATTTCTTCTCAACTATTGCACAACTCCTCATGCAGCTACGGGTTCAACACCATCTGATTTACTAATGAGCCTTCATACAAGGTTGAGTCTGGTATTTGCTAACTTAGAAGGGAAGTTACAGAAGAACCAGAATAGTCAGAAAGTGAATCATGACAGTCACAGTAAAGCTTGAAAATTTACTGTGGGAGAGACAGTTTCTGTGTGAAATTTTGGAAATGGACCTAGTTGGGTTCCTGGTATAAATGTCTCCGAAACTGCATCTTTGTCATATCAAGTGGAAGTGGGAAACCGGATAGTTTGAAAACTTGTGGATCATCTAAGGAGTAGAGAGATGCTCCAACAACCAGTTACTCCACCTGAAATTGATGTCGAACCTTTAATTTTTGAAGTGCCAGGTCAACATAGAATAGATTTACTTGATGTCTCTGTTGAAGTAAATAATTCTGAACTGCCAAGGATGTCCCTGATGCTGCAGTTCCTGATCAAGTCGATCGAGTGGGAGAACCACAAGTCATAGAGCCACGTCATTCTAATCAAATTAGAAAACCACCTCAGAGACTCAATCTATAAGCGCATGAACTGTGTGTATTTGTACACGTTATGGATTAAGATATTCTTGTAAATAAGAGACGTAAAAAAAATTAAAGGGGGAGGAATGTAGTGATTGTGAACAAAACCTTTCATACTGTTTTAGGGATCACGTGACTGCACTGACAAATCAGCCCTAAGTGCGGGTAATCTTAGGGGCGGAGCTTTCTTGTCATGGACCTGGTTCAAGCATGTAGCTTCTTCAAGAGCTCTGAAAATAAAGTTAACTGTTTCTAACAAGAAACCTATCTGGTACACCAAGTTTGTTACATAGCCCAAAGGGGTTCTTCAGAATATGAACAATAGAACAGGCTTAAACTATGTGGACACTGGAGCCGTACCTCACGTCTATCCTATTTAAAAGACTCCAGGCATATTGCTGAGCATGCAGATTTATTTTCAATCAAGATCTTAATGCAATCGAGTGCTACACTATAGTTCTCCTCAGGTTTTCTCCTTGGGTTTCACAGTGGCTTTACTAGCATGGTTACAAGAAATATTCTTTGGTTGTCCAACAGCTACTCCTGTAGTCTTAGTGGCCATTCAAATAATGTAGCACTATTGACCGCTGTGGAGTTAAATAATTATGGAAGCTGCCTGGATAATGAGCATTCACATATAATCTCTCATTCCTATTTTTACAGAGTAGCTGCAAATTCATTGGCAGCTACCCCTGATCATGAATAAAGTAGCATTGGGGTTAAGGGTGCGCATGGCTTTCTCCCGTCTTATTGATGGAGACTGTGATGACAGGACTCATTTGGCATTGAGCTCAGCTTTTGGCCAGCTACCAATAAGAAAAAACAGTTCGGACCAGTACTCTTATTTCCCAGTTTATACTGTTTTCTCATTCTGAAGTCTCCTCTATGTACTGCAAAACAGCTGTCTGGCAGGTAGTATTATTAAGTTGCTGGTTCACAAGAGCCTTTTCTGAGGGGTCACAATGAGCTGTCCTCACCTAGAACTGCAGATAGAGAAGCTAGATACTTGCACACAGATGTTAGAGGCCGCATCTTATGCCTTGCAGCCTGCCATCTCCATGGTGGTTCTCCTAATCCTCCAATTCAAAGCAATAGAACAAGCAGAGGCTTACTGGTATTTCCACTGGTCATTTTGATCAGGTCTACAAGATTTTTCTCGAAAACACTGCAGAATTACTTTAAAGTTCTTAAACATGCCACAAAAATTCTTAAGGAACCTTTAAAAAAGACTTAAAGACACTTAAAAAAACCTCTTTAAAAACTTACATTTTCTTCAAAAATAGCAACATAAACTTTCCCCAGCCTCCTTGTGACCACTAACCTTGGAGCATTATGGCCTGCTTCAAGTCGCGCCAGTGCCTGGTTTGTCAAAGCATTGTTTCTCATCGGCAGTCACAGGGTGGGAAGGGAGGGAAATGGAGCCCCACAGCAAACTTTGCCTACCCACTGTCCTTTGCACTATTTATTTAGAACTATTTACATCCAAGGCCCCATGACAAGTACATTGTTCTCTGGGCATAGACTGTTCTGTGTCTTGCTCTTTTGAAGCCTCTTGGTCATCTGCCCCTGATGTCATGCTTGCATCATCATTATCATCATTGTCTGATTAACGTAACCATTAACCCTTTACATCTCCCCCAAGTATAATCTCAATCTATTACATTATTTTGTTAAACTATTTACATTACATTCCCAGCATCTGCTGAACTCATGTACTGTTTACAATTTCCATTCAACTCCTACCTCCCTCCACCCCTAAGTCACTGTCTCCAAAGGCATCAACCCCCGACAATGTCCTCGGCTCTCTTGAGGGATGAGTAGGATGTATGTGTTTCGTTATCTTCTCCTTGGAAGGGAAACACATTGGTGGAGTTCTCACGACAGCTGCTCCTGTGCTGTGACTCTTATGAAGATCTGAATGTAAAGGCAGTGAAAACCAATCAAGGAAAACTGGTGCAAGAGAGAAACCTTCAGGGCTCAAATGGTCATACCCCCTTGAAAAGGAAGACATTGAGCTGACATTCTCTCTATAATCTTCTCCTGCGTTGACACTGGGGAAAGGTGAAAGCACCAGCTTGAAAAAATGAAGCACTTTCAACTCCTATGAAGAACTTCACAGCTGGATCATTCACTGATGCGGTGACGACAAGAGAAGTATTCAATACCCGAGACATGAATGAATCAGGTAGATGAAAAGAGGAACAAAGAACATTCTGAAAACATTTCAGGATAAGAGGAAAGGAAAGCTTCCCTACGAGTCTTAGGGTAGGAGTTGCACTTTCTGTAGGTAGTGGTATCATTTCCACACTTGCTTTGGTGTGAGGCTAGTCCACTCCAGATAATTGGCTTGTGGGGTCAGCATGGGAGAGTTGGATTGCACCATCATCAACAATGGAATAAACCTCCAGGCCTGGATCTACATGAAGCTCCTGTAAAGTACTTAATATGACTGATGTAGTTGGTAAAGCGGAGTTGTTTTAAAAATCCTGGAGGGAAACTTTAAACAACTGTCATAACCAAAAATTTTAAGTGCTATGTTTGAGATGCGACTCTAAACTCAGGAGTCAGACCACTAGTTCTCGAGGTTTTAAATTAAATGAAATGAAACATTTTATTAATTTATACAGGTTAAAATATATATACACATAGCTACAAATTACTACTATCATAACTTTTAACAAATTCCCAAAGTAATCTCAATTAAGGCAACAGCAACCCATAGACTTAACCAAACACCAGGCAAAGTATTTTCACCGTACGAATTCAAAATGAGGTTCTTTTCACTGTGGAGCCAGTTGGAGGCTTGTAGCTGCCTTTTGATCTTACATTGCCTCTGCCTGCACACCCAAAAACTACTGAAGTTATACCTACCAGCCCCATTGAATGTTAATTCTCATTGTATCAACAACCTCTTTGAACTTCACCTTTTAACAATGAAACCCCTTTCATAATACCAATTTTATTAGTAATATAAACATATTGCTTGGTAGCTGATAGAAAGGCAATAATTTTCACCCCACTTCTTGAATGCTCTTTTCAAAAAATGCAAATGCACGCTATCTCTCTTACATATCAAAACTAGTGCACAACAAAGCCCCCAGACTAGCTGGCTTTAATCCAATTAAGACATAAACGCAGACTAAACCTCTATTTTAAAAGAAAAATATTTTCCAAAATATTATATACATTAATAGCTTCATGACAATATTCTTCAGCTGTAGAAGCTCTGTAGTTTGGGCCTTTGCTTCTTTACTGAAAGAAGGTTTGAGTGCATGCATGACTTGCTGGTGAAATCCATGTGTGAGCTACATATTACCTTTGTACAAATTAATAAACTCTGAACTTTCACTATTGGTTTGATCCAGCTTGGAGTTAAGCATCTCATTCTCCCTGGATAGCTGTCTTCTGGCTGTATGCAATTGTTGATGTGTGTCATCAGTGGGCTCAGTGGAATAGGTAGACAAATTCACCTTTGTCATCAAAATAATGATTCTCCTCAAAAGAGACAACAAAGACTTCACAAGCACTGGCAGTAGAGTCAAAGAGTGTAGTAAGATCTAGGACCTCTTCCTCCAACAGATCATCTGCTTCTGTGGCGGCTTCATTCTCTTGAATTCTGTCTGGAAAGAACCAACCAAGGTCTAGAAGCCCCTCTAGCGAATGGTCACCATCTTGTTTAGTGCATCCTGTTTCCACCTCTTTTACTCTGTCTGCAAAGAGAACCGAGGGATCTACAATCTCCTCCTGTGGTCCAATGGATGGTGATTCTGCAATAAAGCCTGGCTCACTGCAGAATGAGTGGGCTTCCATTTCTGCTGCTGCGTTGGACTTTTCCAGTCCTCGGACCAACTTTGGAAATTCATCCTTGAATTCTGTCCACTGTCCTTTATCATTACCTCATTGACATTTTGTAGAAGACCAGGTCCTAAACATGCTGCCCTGCCAAGCAGAGAAATTTGCTTCTTCTGTTAGATATAAAGAGCTTCAGTAATTTCTTCATCTTCATGCCTAAAGGTTGTAGTGAACTGACCCTTCACTTTGAGGTCAGCACTCCCTGGCCCCGTAGCTTTATTTTAGATGGCTGGATTTCTACTTCCTTAATCTAGTTCTGAAGCCAGTTCAATTTGTCTGATAAGACTGTGACCCCAGCCTCAGTGCCCAGTTTAAATGTTGTCTGTACTCTTGAACTTCCAGCTCTACAGACCAGAACTGCTTATTGGGATCTTTGATTTCTCCCAAGAAATTGTCAGGTTGAAATGCTGTATTTCCAATTTCCTGGACTTCAAATGGTTGGAAGCTTGTTCCAGCTTCCTTCCTTTAAATTGTACTTTAGATCTTCAGAATTGTTTAAAATTTCTGGTCTTGCCACAGAGAAAGCATTCGACTCCCCATGTTGGGCAGTGTTCACGGTGATGATGCTTTTTGGAACTGCATCTGGAACATATTAAAATAGGTGGAAGGGTTTAACCTGTCCTTTTGGTGATTTTGGGAGGTCTTTTTATGGGCTTTTTGATGGGCAGGGTTCCCGACTTTGATCCTACACACTGGATTGACCTCTCCCGGGCCTTAACTCCCCGGTCTCCCAAAAGTGCACCCCGATTCTGCTGTTGCAACTCCACCTGCTTGGTAAGCTGTTTGGCCTTTTCTGACATTAAATCTTTGATTTGCAAAACGTCTGACACCACATTGTCAAGCACACCTACTACGATGCAGTCGCGAATTAACTCACGCTTTAAAGCTTCGTAGCCGCAACTGCTGGCCAGTCGATACAAGTCAATAATAAACACATCAATGGATTCACCCGGCCTTTAGCTCCTTTCACCGAATTTTGCCCATTCAATGACCAGATTCTTCTTAGGGTTGAAGTAATTATCGAAGGCCCTTAAAACATCCTCAAAGGCTGCCGAGGTCTCCTAGTTGCCTTAGATAAATAAGAGGTGATCTCATTGAAGCTTACAAAATTCTTACAGGCCATGGTATGGATGTGGATAGGATGTTTTCCCTGACAGGTGAGTCTAGAGCCAAGGGCCACAGTTTCAGAATAAGGGGCAGGCCATTTAAGACTGAGATAAGGAGGAACTTCTTCACTCAGAGAGTGGTGAATCTTTGTAATTCTCTACCCAGAGGGCTGTGGAAGCTCAATCATTCAGCATGTTCAAGACAGGAATCAATATATTTCTTGATACTAATGACACAAGGTATATGGGAATAGTGGGGAAAAATGGCATAGAGGTAGATGATTAGCCATGATCCTTTTGAATGATGGAACAGGCTCGATGGGCTGAATGGCCTATTCATGCTCCTATGTTCCTTGTCTTGCCAGGACAACATAATCTATAGCCCCAATTACGTATAGAAGAATACTGACCTGGTGTTTTCCTGCGCTCTCTTGTAAGCCCATAGCTGTTTGGTACCTTTCAAACCGATGCCTCCAGGGCACACATCGCTGTCCTTGCTGTGGACCCTTGATGTGTTGGAAGGGTTGTGGAAGGGATAGTGGCTGTTCAATGGTTGCTAACACCGTGCATGGTTCATTGCCCCCTACCAAGATGCTTCAGTTTTGTTCTCCTTCTATGCAAAGTCAAGCTGTTCTAAGGTCTTCATCCGCGGGTTACCAATCTGTGGTGTGAGTTTCTTAAACTGCAGCCTCCACCGCTACCCCATGTTTTGATGGGGTTTCACTTACTTTACGAGTGACTTGGAGTTAGTCAGTATATAATTTTTCTTGCAACTATCTATTTAGGACTTATGGCAAGTACATTGCTCCCTGGACACAGACTGTTCTGTGTCTTGCTCTTTAGGAGTCTCTTGTTCATCTGCCATGATGTCATGCTTATATCTTCATTATCATCTTTGTCTGATTAACATAACTTTACAATACAATAAACTTAGTCTCCATCTTGTTCTGTGTGTTTTTTTTCTTATTTATTTTGTTTTGTTGGGTGACAGTTAACAGTTAATCACCTGAAGCCTGATTAGGGCCTGAATATGTGTTGATTGTTATTTGAAGCTTTACTAGTGAGTCATCTCAGCTCTATTTAAGAAAGGGTCTATTTAGAAGAACACTACAGTGTGCTTGCACTCGAACAGGGTAGAGAGCTCATCGTGAGTGAGACACAGCCAGAATGAGTGTGGGTATTGGCAATTTGGTACATAGTGGGAATTCGGTGCAGAGGGGAAGAGGTGCTCTTTGCATTTTTTCACTGCTATCAAACTTCTTAAATCTTCAGAGAGTGGTCTTGCCCTGCTGCAGCAGTAGAGGCTACAAGGGAAAGGAATGACTGGTAAGTAGTGGGTAAGGTCGGGTAAGTATTTACTACTTTCATCGCTTATTGTTTAAGGTCTTTTTGTGGTTTATAGTTTGTATATTCTGTGGTAATGAGGATCAGGAAAGAAGGGCCCTAGAGTAATTGATTTAAAAGGTTTAATTTAAAGGAATGAGTCATGGCAGGAGAGCTCAAAGCTGTGGTGTGCTCCTCGTGCTCCTTGTGGGAAGCCGGGAACATTTCCAGTGCCCGGGACCAGCATGTGTACAGGAAGTGTGTCCAGCTGCAGCACCTGGAAGCTCGGGTTTTAGAGCTGGAACTGCGGTTGGGGACACTGTGGAGCATCTGCGAGTCTGAGAGTATCGTGGATAGCACGTTTAGAGAGGTGGTCACACCATAGCTGAAGGGACTTGAGGAAGGAAGGAAATGGGTGACCACTAGGCAGTCCAAGAGAAACAGGCAGGTAGTTCAGTAGTCCCTTGGGGTTCCGCTCACAAATTGGTATTCCATTTTGGAGGCTGATGAGGGCGCTGGTTCCTCCAGGAAGTGCAGACACAGCCAAGCTTCTGGCACCACAAGCAGCCTGTCTGTACAGGAAAAGAGGAAGAGCAATAGTGATAGGGGATTCTATAGTCAGGGGAACAGGTAGGTGCTACTGTGGCCATCAACATGACTCCAGGATGGTGTGTTGCCTCCCTGTGCCAGGGTCCGGGATGTCATGGAATGCCTGCAGGGCATTCTGAAGAGGGAGGGTATGCACATGGTACATGTTGGTACCAATGACATAGGTAGAAAGAGGGATGAGGTCTTGCATCAAGAATTCAGGGAGTTAGGCAATAGACTAAAAAGCAAGACCTCTTGGGTTGTAATCTCTGGATTACTCCCAGTGCCATGTGCTAGCGAGCTCAGAAATAGGAGAATAGTGCAGATAAGTACGCGGCTTAAGATTTGGTGCAGGAAGGAGAGTTTTAGATTCCTGAATCACTGGGGCCATTTCTGGGGAAGGTGGGACCTGTACAAGCGGGACGGTCTACATCTAAACCAGAGCGGGACTAATATCTTTGCGGGCGGGTTTGCTAGTGCTGTTGGGAGGAGTTTAAACTAATTCGGCAGGGGGAGGGGACACAGAATGTTAGCAGAATAGGGACACATCATAATACAGTAAAACAATCAAGTCAGAGGGAGCACAGCTGCATTAAGTTTCAGGGGAGTAAGGCAAGGCTGGATAGCCTCTACTTTAATGCCAGGAGTATTACAGGTAAAACGGATGAGTTAAGGGTGAGGATTGACATGTGGAATTGTGATATAGTAGTCATCACTGAAACATGGTTGAGGGAGGAGCAGGATTGGCAGCTCAACATTCCGGGCTATAGAATCTTCAGGCAAGACAAGGGAGAGGGTAAAAGAGGAGGAGGCATTGCATTATTAGTTAAGGAGTCGGTTACTGCAGTAAGGAGAGATGATAACTTGGAGGGGGCATCGAATGAAGCTTTGTGGGTAGAGCTTAGGAACAAAAAAGGGGCAGCCACATTGTTAGGTGTTTATTATAGAGCCCCAGATAGTCAGCGGGAAATTGAGGAGCAAATATGTGCACAATTTGCGGAGGTATGTAAAAACAATAACAATAGGGTAATTATATTAGGTGATTTCAACTTTCCCAACATTAATTGGGATAGACATAGTGTTAAGGGCTTGGATGGAGTGGATTTCTTGAAATGTGTACAGGAGAACTTTTTAGGTCAATATGTAGAGGGTCCAACAAGGGGCGGCGTAGTTCTGGACCTAATTCTGGGGAATGAAGCCAGACAGGTGGCTGAGGTGGTGGTGGGGGAGCATTTTAGTGATAGCGACCACAACATGGTACAATTTAAGCTTGTTATGGACAAAGAACTAGACAAGTTGCAAAAAAATGTTTTGGATTGGGGAAGAGTGGATTTTAGGAAAATAAGGCAGGATCTGGCCAAGGCAGGCTGGGAACAGCTACTTGTGGAGAAATCTGCAGAGGAGCAGTTGGGGGCATTCAAAAAGGAAATGGGGAGGGTACAGGCTCAACATGTTCCCTCTAGGGTGATAGGAAGGAGTAACAAGCCCAGAGAACCATGGATGACCAGAGATATTCAGGATATGATGAGAAGGAAAAGAGAGGCTTTTAGCAGGTACAAGGGAAGCAAATCAGCGGAGGCATTAGTGGAGTACAGAAAGTGGAGCTCAATAAAGCAATTAAGAGAGCAAAGAGGGGATATGAGAAAGCTCTGGCTGGTAAAAGTAGGGAAAGTCCCAAGGTATTCTATAAGTATTTCAATATACTTATAGTATATCAAGAGGATAATCAGGGAAAGAGTAGGGCCCATAAGGGGCCAAGGGGGCAATCTATGGGTGGAGCCAGAGGACATCGGTAGAGTGTTAACAAATGCTTCACATCCGTCTTCACTCAAGAGAATGAGGATGAAGGTATTGAACTCGGGGGGAAAGAGTACGAGGTTCTTGAGCAAATTGATATAGGGAGTGACAAGGTATTGGAGGTGTTGGCAGGCTTAAAAGTGGACAAATCTCCAGGTCCCGATGATTTGTGTCCCAGACTGCTGAGGGAGGCAAGGGAGGAGATCGCAGGGGCCCTGACCCAAATTTTTAATTCCTCTCTGGCCACGAAGGAGGTGCCAGAGGACTGGAGAACTGCTAATGTGGTTCCGCTATTTAAGAAGGGTTGTAGAGCGAAGCCAGGGAACTACAGGCCAGTGAGTCTCATGTCAGTGGTAGGGAAACTATTGGAGAAAATTCTGAAGGAGAGAATCTATCTCCACTTGGAGAGGCAAGGTTTGACCAGGGATGGTCAGCATGGCTTTGTCAGAGGGAGATCATGCCTAACAAATTTGATTGAATTTTTTGAGGAGGTGACCAGGTGTGTAGATGAGGGTAGTGCAGTTGATGTAGTTTATATGGATTTCAGCAAAGCCTTTGACAAGGTCCCACATGGGAGACTTATAAAGAAGGCAAATGCACATGGGATATAGGGTACAAAAACAAAAATACCTGGAAAAATTCAGCAGGTCTGACAGCATCTGCGGAGAGGAATACAGTTAACATTTCAAGTCCGTATGACCCTTCATCAGAACTAAGAAATATAGAAATGAGGTGGAATAAAAACTGGTTGAAGGGGGGTGGTGGGACAGCTAGAGCTGGATAGAGGGCCCATGATAGGTGCAGGCAAAGAAGTGACTCCAAAGATGTCATAGACAAAAGGACAAAGCAATCTCTTCTTTGCCTCCACCTATCACTGGCCCTCTATCCAGCTCTACCTGTCCCACCCCCCTTCAATTAGCTTATATTCCACCTCATTTCTATATTTATTAGTTCTGATGAAGAGGCATACAGACTCGAAACGTTAACCATATTCATCTCCGCAGATGCTTTCAGACCTGCTGAGTTTTTCCAGGTATTTTTGTTTTTGTTTCAGATTTCCAGCATCCGCAATATTTTGCTTTTATCTTGGGATACAGGGTAATTTGATAAGGTGGATTCAAAATTGGCTTAGTTGTAGGAAACAGAGGGTGATGACAGAAGGATGCTTTAGTGACTGGAAGCCAGTGTCCAGTGGCGTACCACAGGGATCTGTGTTGGGTCCCATATTATTCGTCATTTATATAAACGACATAGCTGACTATGTGGGGGGTAGGATTAGTAAATTTGCGGATGACACAAAGATTGGCCGGGTGGTTAATGGTGAGGTTGAGTGTCTTGGGCTACAGGAAGATATAGATGGGATGGTCAAATGGACAGATAAGTGGCAGATGGAATTTAACCCTGAAAAGTGTGAGGTGTTACACTTTGGAAGGAGTAATTTGACAAGGAAGTATTCAATGAACGGCATGACACTAGGAAGTTCTGAGGAACAAAGGGACCTTGGCGTGTGTGTCCATAGATCTCTGAAGGTGGAGGGGCATGTTAGTGGGGAGGTGAAAAAGGCATATGGGACACTTGCCTTTATCAATCAAGGCATAGATTACAAAAGTAGGGAGGTCATGTTGGAGTTGTATAGAACCTTGGTGAGGCCACAGCTGGAGTACTGTGTGCAGTTCTGGTTGCCACATTATAGGAAGGATGTGATTGCAGTGGAGGGGGTGCAGAGGAGATTCACCAGGATGTTGCCTGGGATGAAACGTTTAAGTTATGAAGAGAGGTTGGATAGACTTGGGTTGTTTTCGTTGGAGCAGAGAAGACTGAGGGATGACCTGATCGAGGTGTACAAGATTATGAGGGGCATGGACAGGGTGGATAGGGAGCAGCTGTTCCCCTTAGTTGAAGGGTCAGTCACGAGGGGACACAAGTTCAAGGTGAGGGGCATGAGGTTTAGGGGGGATGTGAGGAAAAATCTTTTTACCCAGAAGGTGGTGACGGTCTGGAGTGCGCTGCCTGGGATGGTGGTGGAGGCGGCTTGCCTCACATCCTTTAAAAAGTGCCTGGATGAGCACTTGGCACGTCATAACATTCAAGGCTATGGGCCAAGTGCTGGTAAATGGGATTAGGTAGGTAGGTCAGGTGTTTCTCACGTGTTGGTGCAGACTCGATGGGCCGAAGGGTCTCTTCTGCACTGTGTGATTCTGTGATTCTGCTCTTGTTCTTTCTTTATCCATTCATGTTGCATTCAGATTGTTTTTATATAGCCATTCACATCTCATTTGGACAAAACCATTGTTTCTTTACTAAATCCATTACCACTCTCTTGCTGTTGCATCATCAAATTTTTAATCATTTGACCTCCTCTGGTCTCCACCATTTCACTTTCTCCGAAAGTTCCGACTTTTTTAAGCCGTTCTATCAGGTCCAAAGTTCTGGTTGCTCAGCGTGGATGACGAGAACTCTGTTTGAAATACCGAGCACGGAACCCACTAGTGCCCCCGGGGCCCTGGTATTTGGAACTGTGTGCACCCCTTCTCCTGGTCCCTGGTTGAAGGTGCTGGAGCGGCGCTCTGGTGCACTCTGGCAGCACTACACCCCTGCTGAACAGGCTGATTCTTGACCTGTAGATCTTTGGACACATGGGGCAGGACATCCCACGAGGTAGGTGGGATATGGAATGCAGGATTTTCTTCCTTTTCTGCCTTTCGCTGCTGCCACGCTGCCTCCTCATTAAGTTTTTTAGACTCAAAGCATGATTCAGCTTGATGGACAAGTTGCCATCATTTTGAACCATTTTTCAAGCAGAGCTTCAGAGTGCCTCTGAGGCATTTTCTTTGTCCTCCCCTGGAGCACGGACCATTTGAGAGTCGAAAAAGCAGGGCCTGGCGGGGGAGATGGCTTTCATACGAACATACGAAATAGCAGAAATAGGCCATTTGGCCCATTGAGCCTGCTCTGCCATTCAATAAGATCATGGCTGATCTGTTTGTGTTTCAAATTCCACATTCCCATCTACCTCCGATATCCACGGTATCCAGCCCACCTTAGTTGATTTTGCAGGAGTTTTGCCTGAATGCATGATGAGCTGGCTTCAGGAAGGACACTAAGGTTTGTTGGACGGTTCCCCTGTTGCCTATCACGCTGAGTTCTATCGCATACTGTACTCAATTGCTATCCTACAGCCAATGCACTTTCCAACATAGAGGAAGCGGGTATCAGTCACCAACAGGACTCCTGGGGCAAAATTTTTGGCTCAATGGGCAGGCATGTGCCCGACCCGCTCGAGCGTAAAATGACGCACACTGACGTTGGGCAAGCGTCCTGACGTCAACACGGAGTTGCTTGATATTTCATTCGGCGGGCAGGCACCAGAGTCGGCAGCGCTCCTGCCAACAATTAAAATGCCTGTTAAGGCCATTAAATGCTCAATTAAACAGAATTTAGGCCAAACGGCCTTTGCACTTTTTAGGAAACCTCATCCACGGGCGAGATGAGGTTTCCTAAAGCAAACAAAAATAAAATAAAAAATTTAAAATTTTATCAGTGACATTTCCCTGCTTATGTGACAGAGTCACATGAGGGGACGTGTTTTATAACATTTATAATTTCTTTTTTTTTAAACTCATCATCTTCCTGAGACAACTCTGCGGCTCTGGGAGGTTTTTCAGCGCTCACTCATGAGCATGCGCAAAGTTTGCGCTTGTCCTGCTCGCACTCCCCCCTCCCTTCCCCGCACAGGCAGCGCTGAGCGCTGCCACTTGAGTTTCACGCTGGGCGGGCTTTAATTGGCTCGCCAGCGTGAAATCGCCGTCCAGCCCCGATCGCAGGCGGCGCTCAGTTTCCTGGCCAATCCCGCCCACCCCCGGCGAACCTGCCCGACAAGGGTGAAATTCTGCCCCTGATTTTCTTGATCCACTTTGCTCAACTGGGGCAAGTAGTAGTGCTCTCACTCCTGTCTCAACTGACATCAACTATTTATTATTTACTGATAAGACATCCTGGGACCTCCCTCCCTTGCATGGTACATTCTGTATTTATCCATGAGCTCTGTATTTAAAAATCGTCAACATTGCTATGTCACTTGTTAATTTGTTGTAATATAGCAAGTTGGTAACTAACACTCAGAACCAAAATAAATTGACTTGTTCATTATATTTTAAGGAAAGATTTTTTTTAAATCACGTAAAAAAATATTGTTTTAAAGTACAGTTAATTAAAATGGTTCTTTTCTTTTACTGAGATGAAGAGTGAACATAATAAAAGTTTTCAATCTGGCCAATAATGGAACTAATGCATGAAATACTTGTACAAGAAATACTATCTACAGCATCACAGCTATTACTATATTCTAATCTCCACTTGTGGGTTTACATCAGCTCACAGTTGAGGTGCACGAATGTTGAAGGAGCATTACAGACAACTGCATACAAAGAGTGCACCGAACATTTGTAACATATATCACAAGAGAAAAATAAGGTACATTTTGTAAATAAATCAAATGCACTTACAGACAGAAGAAAGATAATTCATCTGTTTAGAAAAAACAGTGGACATCAGTCCCAGAAAGAAAATCCAGTTAGTGATTTTTTTAAAAATCAGTGAATGATTGACGTGATCCTCAGTGTTTTTTCTTCAGGCCGCTTTTGTTTTTTTACTGTTTTGAAGAGGATGGGTTGCTTTTGTCCTAAGGGATCCCCGTGCCTTTGGCTGACCTTGCTCCTAAGGACAGGGTTCTAATTTCAGACCCTGGAGGCTGCCGCAATCTAGCCCCTGGGCCCCGGTGTTTGGAACCGTCTGCACCCAAGCCCTTGTTGGAGGTGCCAGAGCAGCGCTCCGGTACGCTCCGGCAACACTGCTCCCCTGATCACATAACACTTCTCTGGATTGAATTCCATTTGACTCCCCTCTGCCCACTTGACAAGTCCATTGAAATCTCTAGGCTCCAGCTTTCTTCCTCACTATCAACCGCTCAGCCAATTATTGTATCATCGACAAATTTCCTAATTATGCCCCTTATATTTGAACCTAAATCATTGCTATACACCACAACAAGCAGGTCGTGAGCCCTGTGGAATCAATCTCACTGGAAATAGCCTTCCGGTCACAAAAACTCCCATTAACCATTACCCTTTGTTTTCTGTCACTGAGCCAGTTTTGGATCCAGCTTGCCACTTGGCCAGTCTTCCTTGTGGGACCTTGTCAAAAGCCTTCTTAAAATCCATTTTGACTACATAAAATGCACGATCTTCATCAACCTCCTTGTTACCCCCTAAAAATGTTCAGTCAATTCAGTTAGACACGACCTTCCCTAAAATAACTCTAAAGTGTAGGGATGCAAATGATACTCATCAAAATAATGAAAAGTTTGGTTGTTTGCTCAATTCATCAGAGTTTCTTTTAGTTGGAAGGGTTATTTCTGAATGTTATAACAATTAATTTTTAATTACTTCATCTGGCATAGAGTCACTAGTTAAGGAGTTTTTTTAGTTCCTTGGAGATCCACCTAAAATGCAATTACATTTTGTACATAATTTAAAAACTGACAGGGTTGCTGATAAAATCAGTATTTTTACCTTAGGGCAAAACACAGACTTGCCTGTTTGTTAACATTCTGACATATTTGTGAATGTTTGGCAGACTCTGTATGTTACAGAATTATTAATAATCCATTTTGATTGCAGTAACAAGGATGGATTTTAATGACAATGTTGAATCAATTTCCATCAATAGTGTGGGCTTAGAAAATGATTCATCCTGCTTTATGTTTTAAGCACAAGACAGGGAAAATATAATTAATGCCATCCTATTAGTCAGCCTGATATCCAGGAGGAGGTAACTTCTCGAATCAACAATGACCTTATTTTACAAGGAAACAGATTGTGTTACTTTGTTTGTCCCAGTGTCCACATAATGGGAGGAATTTTCCCAAATTTGCTCTAAGTGCAGTAGCGGGTGGGTAAAGCAACGTGCTGTCCGCCGACGGCGATGGCGACTTTTCACACCGTATCGTCCCAAACCCGCCACATTATTTATGCACTCCCGGGAAACACGCCATTTCCACGGCGGGCGGGCTCCTCATTCGCCCAGCCACCATCAGTCCACCGTTGCATCACACCGGGCGCCATATTTAAAGGCCAGCCACAAGCAGAGCTCATTGCTTCCAGCTCACCACTGTTGCCCGGGAGACATGGCCCTCAAAGGGCCCCCCGGCTTAATGACGGGTCCCTTGAGCGACTGCTGGATGCCGTGGAGGCCCGCCGGGATGTCCTGTACCCACTGCTCTGGCTGCAGGATGGGCAGCAACGTGACCAATCCGGCTTGGTAGGCAGTGGCAGCGGTGGTCAGTGCAGCCGTCCTTCAGAAGAGGACAGCCACCCAGTGCTAAAAGAGGGTGAATGATCTCCTCTGTTCTGCCAGGGTAAGTCATTCTTCTCACACTCTCAACTCACACACTCACAAACCCATCACACATTCACAGGGATCTCACCCACTGCCAGTGCAAGGGACATCACCATTCACGCTCTCACACACACCGTCATTGTCCTCATCCCGTCCACAGGACCACTCACCACCTGCACAGGCCAGGCACGTTTATCATCTGGCCTGGCAGGTGTCCTGTTTATACCCTCTCCATCTCTATCTAATGCAGGACAAGCTGGCACACAAGGGGGAGAGGTCGCAGACCAGTGACAGAATGCCTGAAATCAAGGTCCTCACCGACTTTGAAAACAGAGCCATCCAGCTGGCCGGTGATGACCGGGACCGGTCCTGTGCTGACAGTGAGGTCAGTGCTGCTCTACCAAGTGAGGATCCAGCAGTGCAATATCCATCAGACAACCATGCTGTGAGTGATGTGTCCTGTTTCACAGGCACTGCCATGCACGAATTATCTCCCCTTGCTTTTGCAGGCACATCTGGGAAACAGCTGACAGAGTCCATGACCCAGGGCCTCCAAGCAAGTCCTGAAGAAACCTCTCAAGAGGAATCTGGAGGCACCCTCCCTGAAGTCCTGTCACAGCGCTCACCCACACCCTCCACCAGCACAGAGACACACACCTCAGTGGGACCTAGCTTTAGAGTAGCCTCGGGATCGCAATCTGGTGAGTACATCGCACTGTTTGATCCACTACAGGCAGCGGCAGAGACTTCCCAGGTGTCTGGCATTCGGAGGACTGCTGGAACCAGAAATCTGCTGAGTCAGGGTCAGGTGACGAGCCTCTGGACTTGGTCATGTCTCAGTTGCTGGAGCTGCAAAGGCAAACTCGGGAACATCAGGAAGGGATGTTCACTGCACGCCTCAGATTGCAAGGCACGATGGAGGAGTCCATCTGCCTTCAGTCTGAAGTGATAGCGCCGGCATGTCAACGCACTGAGGTCAACACTTGTAGGACAGCGGCCGCCATGGAGACCTTGGTCTAGGACTTCGCTCCTGCACTGCTGAATGGGCTCAACTCTATTGCTGATGCCATAGTTGGCCTCCAACAGTGTGTACGCGAGACGGGTGATGAGCAGCTAGATCTCACTCCAGTTACCCCTGCTCCTCAAGGAGTCAGCCTGGGGCCCCCGAGCACCTATAGAGAGCAGGATCAGCAGGTGCACACTCCGGGCCCATCCATCCAGGTGACTCCGAGAATGTCCGGCCCATCTGACTCCACTCTTCCTGTGACCTCAGCAGTTCCAGCTCCAGAGACCGAAGAGAGCTCCACTGCCACACAATAAGATCCTGAAAGCAGGCCAAAGCCCTCCAAGTCTCGGCCCTCCAGAGGACGCCCGCCAAAGTCATCACAGACAGGGCATCACAGTCAGCAGGCTACCTCCACCTCCACTGTGGATGTCAGGGGAGCACCAAGACGTAGCGGCAGGGTTAGGAAAGTTAAGGAGAATTAGTTGCACAGCCTGGGCATGGGTGTTAATCACTTGCACATACTGTTCACTATTATCAATAAACTCCCAAGCATGTCCCCTGCCTATGGCTCCTTGTTCTGATGAGCAGTGTTCTTGTCACTCAGATGTGATACCTTTCTGCACAAGATAAAGGCAGGTGTCTCAGTCCAGGGCCTCTTCCCTGTGCTCTGTGCATCATTCAGACCACATTGATGGTCCAGCCTCACACTCCCTGGAGATATTACTGATGCCTGTACCCCAGCGGTGCCAGTCATTGCTGCCAGAATGTAGTGGGCAGGCGCCACAGAGTTCTCTCATTCTCTCTGTGTGCTCTCAGCACCTTTAAGGTGGGGCTGGCCCCCATCACACCATCATCTGTGACCATTGATGCTGTGCTCCAGCTCCTGAAGGGCTCAGGTGTTGAAGGCGGACACAGCATCAGATGCTTCTAAAGTTTTGTGGCTGCATCTCTATGCTATGACCCTGATCATGGAGCGCAAGCGAGCTGCCCTCGGCCAGGCAGGAGTCAGACATTCACAGAGGCTATGTGAAGATCTATGGAGTGTCCTCACTGTATGTCATCATCATCCTGCAATCGAGCGACTATAAGGGCCTCCACTGCATCTCCATGACAGGAGCATTCCCACAGAGGGTATTCACACTGCCATAAGCCAGACTGGAGTCAAACATTGACAGGTGCAATGTGAGGGTCTATGGAGTCACCTCACTGCATGTCGTCATCATCCTCCACAAATCTAGCAACTATGAGGGCCTCCTGGGCATGCCTGCCTCATCTAGCCAGTGCGAGGGCCTCATCCCCATCATCGTTGCCTCCGATGACCTCCTCACCCTCATCGGAGGAGACGTGCAGCTCCTCCATCTCCTCCTCAGCCAGCTCATCTCCTTGTTGGAGCGCCAGGTTGTGAAGGGCGCAGCAGATGTTGGCGATGTGTGACACCCTCTGCGGACTGTATTGCAGGGCTCCACCAGACTGGTCCAGGCACTGGAACTGCATCTTCAGCATCCCGATGTTTGTTCCACCAAGTTGCGAATTTCTGCATGAGCCTCATTATAGCGTCACTCTGCTGCAGTCTGAGGCCACAGCACGGGTGTCATCAGCCACGGCCTCAGGGGCTAGCCCTTGTCCCTAAGGAGCCATCCCTGCAGCTTCTGTGGACCCTGGAAGACTCCAGGGATCTGTGACTGGCTGAGGGTGTAGAGGTCATGCACACTCCCTGGAAACCGTGTGCACACCTGTAGGATGTATTTTTGGTGGTTGCACGTGAATGGAACCCCTTGCGGTTGATGAAGTTCACTGTGTGCTGTGATGGGGATCTGAGCGCCATATGAGTGCAGTCAATCGCACCCTGCACCTGTGGGAAACATGAGATCTGGGCAAATCCAATTGCTCTTGCACCCTGGCTGTCCTGGTCCCGGGAAAAATGCACAACATTGTGTGCCCTCACGAAGATGGCATCCCTGACCTCATGGATGCATTTGTGGGTGGAGGCTTGTGAAATCCCACAGAGGTCACCTGTGGGGCCCTGAAAGGAGCCACTGGCATAGAAATTGAGCACTGCTGTCACTTTCACAGCCATTGGCAGTGGATGCCCTCCATGTCCCCTTGGCGCCAAGTCCTGCATTAAGTGGCAGATGTGAACAACCAGTTCCCTGGACATTCGCAATCTTCGGTGACACTGGTTCTTGGTCATCTGCAGGAGTGAAAGGCGGCGTCTATGGACCCTGGGTGTTGCTAGGCGCTGGCCTGCTGTGGCTCTTGGACAGCATGAGTGGGAGCCCCTGCTGCCCCTTCTTCCTGAGGTTGCTGCTCCTGCCTCTGCGCAGCCACAAGCCTCAGTCGCTCTCTCCACCGTTGTCTTTGCATTCTATAGGCCATCAGGCATACAGCTAGTTCACCAGACTCCATGATCCTGATGTACTCTCCTGCAGGATGAAAGGGAGAGACACGTGGTTAGCACGGGTGTACAAAGAACCTCTCCTGGTTAAGTGTGGTGGCCCCTTAAATGTGACAGCTCTGGGAAACTTGATGGCACTTTGGTGCCTCTGTGTTGCTTGAAGTGAGTAGATTATCTAGGAGCCCGACCCCAATCATATCAATGTGGCTGTGCCTGAACTGTCTCAGTTACAGAGGAATGGTCACTTTCTACAGGCTTCCCGAATGCATGGCCACTTCCCTTGCCCAACCTATCCCCCCGACCCCAAATGCATGTGCAGTATATTCCATGGCAAGGCTGGACTTGCCCCCTCCCCCCACCCCCAACAAGTTGCCTCAGAGGCAAGGCTGCACTTGCCCACCCCCCGCTCCCCATATCCTCAAAAGTCACCTCGGAGGCAAGGCTGCATTTTCCCCCCTGCTCCCCCTCACCCTCACAAGTCACCCCAGAGACAAGGATGCACTTGCCCCCCCTGCTCCCCCTCACCCTGAAAAGTCACCTCCCAGGCAGGGTGGCACTTAACCCCGACCCCCTGGTGCGCCTGAAGCCTGCAAAGCAACAGGCGACGCTGGTGAGCTCTGCAGAGCATTGCTGTGCACTCACCTTCAGTTCACCCAAAGTGCAGGCCACCAAGTGCACATCGCCTCTTTGCTGTGAAACACGTCGACATGCTTTCCCGCTGATGTGAATGGACCCCAGTGGGGGTGCAAGACCCTGGCGGGATGGCCTGATAATGATATGCTGATGCATTACAATGAGGCTCCCGACGACCAACGGCGGGCTGAGCGGACAATCACGACCTGCCTTCCTGCCGTCATGAAACCGATCGCGCCACATTGTCCGTGCACGCCACCTATCACACCCGCCACCAGCGGGCAGGGAAAATTACGCCCAATATAAAAAACAAAACCGAATCATGTTTTAATTATTATTGTGTACTATAGGTGTTATCAAGGAAGGTAATATTTTAATATCTTTAGTCATCTTGGAACCAGTATGTTTGAAAAAAAGCTTACTTGCTGCTGAAATAAGGTATTTGATAATCAGTTTTTTGTTCAAGTGTGTACTGGGCAGCAGACATGATGCCAAGACAAATTTCTATCGCAAATTTTTTAAATTTCCACCTTGTTTGGTATTTATAGTCACCTGGCGCTGTTTTATCAATACAGTTGAAAATGGGTTTAAGACCAAAATAAACATTTTAAACAAGAATGCCCAGTTTTCACCTCTGATTAACCAGATTTAAAATCACTGAAAATAAATGTTAAAACTAAACTGAACAATTAAAAAATTTCATTGGCATATTCTAGTCAGTTTATTATAAAATTTAAAACATTTTAATATGAAAACACCTGTAAGTGTACCTGTGTGCCTCCAAAATTGAGGACAATTCAAAGATCCTTTCTTAACCAGAATAATCAGCAGATTCAGGCATTACCTGTCTGGGGATGTGACTAGTTTTGTGAATGTGGCCTGATTCGGGCAAATTACATCTTAACCCAATGTAAAAGATTGCAGAAAACATAAAGGCAGGTTTTTTTGGACGTGATTAACTTATGTTTAAAATTCCACAATTCTTTGCATTGGTCCTATTGATTTTGTTCAGAATGCACTGACATTACTAACGAAAACAGAAATTCGAGCTCCCTATCCCATATCCCAGGGACGTATCAGCAGCAGCCTTCTTGACTCAGGCCGGCCCACCTTTGTAAAGTGCAGCAAAATCTTCCTGAGGCTCAAATGGGCATTAGTAAAAAAATGTTTTAAAATAACTTTTAGCTTGCACAGAAACCACTCTGAATCAGAAAAGGTAAGCAATCGCCTTTGGGATTATCTTATTTCAGTAAAGGTTTGGAGTCTTCAGAAAGCCTCAAAGGGAATCATGCAGAACTCAACTGATGCAAAATTTATTGAGGCCTTTCAAGGGTGGAATTGGAGAAATGACCTGAAGTTGCCCAGAACCTGAACGGAGTGGGCGAAAGATCTGCCCTTAACCTGCTCAATCAGAATTAAAGATTCAATCTAAAAAGGGCTCAATCCCTGTGGAGCTGCATTCCAAGCTGTTATGGTGCTATTCAATAAACACCAAGTGACTCAGAGACAGGCTTCGATCATTTATTCAAGCACACGCAGGGAGAGTCTGCCTTAAGCAGTCTAAGATGGTATCTGTTAGCACGTACAAAACTCATTACTTAGATACACATTTAGTCACTTAGCTTTGTGGCTACACAATTCTATTCTTATCAATTTATAATTACATACTCAGTAGATGTCTTCAGCCTTATTTATTTACTTATTACTCCAGTTGCTTATTTTCTGTTTCTACATTTATCAGGCCTTGTTCCAACATATGCATGGCTGTTGGATCCCGTGGATCCTCATCACACACTCATGGTAAGTGGTGGCCAAGTTGGTACTATAGATAGAGTTGATCAGCAGACACTTCTTAGGTGGAACACATTCTGTTTATTTACAAAGGTGCTTCCACATCAAACCCTAGCTCCATACTACTAACTACAGACTACTGACTACAGAGGTAGCCCGTGCTACTCTTCTATTGGTTACCTAAGATCATGTGATCTTCATTTATAACATCCTTCTTAAAGGTATACTACACATAACATAAAACCATAATTACCACAATGACCTTCCACATCTTACTGATTATGAAGTCTGGCCACATCCCGCTTTCAACATCCACTCCCTGGCCTTGCCCTTTGTTCTAGTAGCTTGTTAGTCCTGTCTTGAGTGCATCCGCTGGGTCTGCCTTCTAACTCATATGTTACTTCTTACTTAAGACATTCAACAAGTGTTTTTAACCCTTTCACAAACCACATTCTGGGCCCCACTAGATGGAAGTGAGCCTTGCCTCCTTTCCAAACTCCAGAATTTCAGGGCCTGCTACTTGAATTAATCCAGAAAATATGCTTTCTGAAAAGAAATATCACAGAACATTGATAAAGATGAAAAGCTACAGCCTACAAATAAAATAGAATTGTAGAGTGGTTACAGCACAGAAGGGAGCCTATTTGGCTCACTGGCTGGAAATTTCTGGCCCTTCCCATAACTTTTTCTCTTCAGACAATGATCCAATTGCCTTTTGAAAGCCATGATTGACCCTGCCTCCATCACACTCTCAGGCAGTGCATTCCGATCCTAACCACAAGCTGTGTAAAAAGTGCTCCCCCATGTTGCCTTTGGTTCTTTTGTCAATCGCCTTGAGTTTAAGCCTTTTGTCAATGAGAACAGTTTCTCCCTCTCTAACCTGACAAGGCTCAATGGTTATGAACACCTCCATCAAACCTCCTCTTAATCTTCTCTTTTCTAAAGAGAACAGCCCTAGCTTCTCCAGGTAGATAAAGTCCTTCCTCCATGGTGCTATTCTCATAAATATTTTCTGCATCCTCCCTCATGCTTTCACATCCTTCCTGAAGTGTGTATCCAGAATTGGACAGAATGTGCTGAATCTTCAGTCCCGCCAATATTGGCAATGGAGGGGCAGAGGCCCAAAAATACTGCTGCTGGCTGACATGTTGGTTTCGAGATGCTTTTTCTGGCACTGGCAATGCTCACCAGAGCTGAGGGAGGGCTGGGCAGCGATCCGGCCAATCCTCAATTTTGTGGGTGTGCACGCGTGTGCTTGTTTTCACATGCTATTTGTGGCTGACCAGCTGAAGGTAGATGAGTACAAAGTGGGAGCCAGTCATGGCCACCCCAGGGAATTATTTTGGCTCTATAAAAGAGGGAATGGCACAGAGGGGGAAATCATCCACAGAGTTGCAGGTGTTCTTGGCACTGTGCAGGTGGTGGGAAGAATGCGTACTGAGTGAACAGGCATTGAATGGGGTTGTCACTCTCCTGATATAGCGGGGCCAGAAAAGCTGGGAGCAAGGCTGACAATCATAATAGGATAGCCATATGACCACCAAGAAATAACCCCTACAGGAAGAATGGAACACAAGCATCAGGAGAGCATGGGTGAGAAAAGAGGGATAGGAAGGCAATGGAGGCCAAACCCTCAACACAGGATCTACATACAGAGCTACCAAGACCCAGTGCCGCAGGAGACTGAGACCCTCTAGACAGATGGTCATAGTCATCTGTACCCTTGTTTTTAAAGACTTCCCACTTCACAGCTTTGGTTGCCAAGCTCTACCAGTAGCAATCAAAGTCACTGGGGCCTTGAACCTCTTCACTTCTAGCTCCATCGAAGGTGGAATCTCGGAAATGGCAGCACGCCACTACACCTTGCTTTTGTTCTCTTTGCCAAGAGGTGAACAATGCATTGATTTCATGACAGGTCCAGCCTCCTATGCACAGGGGGCAGTGGACTTTGCCACCATCGCTGGATTCTCCCAGCTACAGGGTATCATTGAATGCACCCATGTGGCCATCAAAGCACCCAGCGACCATCCAGTCAGATCTCTCAGCAGGAAGAGCTTCCACTTCCTCAACATGCAACTGGTCTGCGAACACAAGAGCTTCGTCCATGTGTGCGCTCACTTTCCTGGCAGCTACCATGACTCCTTTATCCTCTGCCAGTCCAGGCTGTTTCAGATCTTCACTCCAACCATCAGAATCTGTGAATAGATCCTAGGGGACAAGGAATACCTGTTGAAGATGGGGTTATTCACCCCTGTACTGGGGCCTCAGAGAGAGGAACAGAGGCAATACAGCTGATGTCACCTTCTCACTGGGACAACCATTGACAGACCATTGGGTTACTGAAGATGTGATTCCAGTGCCTGAATTGGTCGGATGGTGCTCTCTAATACCCACCCTCCTGTAAGGGTCTCGATCATTGTGGTGGTCTACTGTGCCCTTCGTAAGCTGGTTCTACAGAGAGGTGTAGACCTTGAGGACAGTGAGGCCCTGGATGGAGACAAATCATCAAAGAAAGAGCAGAAACAGAATGTGAGAGGCTAGGAGGAATTACGAATGGAGGGAATTGATGCTGAACAGAGAGATATCCCAACTGCACAAGGACATGGCCGGGCATGTGGTAGGGAGACAAGGTCTTGTCAAAATGCCATGAATGTCAGAGATCACCTGATTCTGGAGAATTTCACCTGAGTTTCTCTGAGCCAGGACAAAGGGGATGGGATGGAATTGAATCTGAGCTGCCTGTGCTGATACATTCATGCAAGATGCAGCCTGAAACTTCTAATCACTTACCGGCAATGAAGGATGTGTATAAGAAAAAACAAAAAAGCAGAGTATTACTTAAATGGAGAACATAATTTGCCTTAATATTGTGTGCTAAATCAAAACTTTCATACAGCGTGATTCTTATTAGCACAGCACCCATTTAGCACATGTTGTTACCCTTTTGCCAAAATAACCCCCAATATGTTCCAACCAAGTCCTCAGGCCAAAACTACCTTCCAGAAATGCATCAACATGCAGTGTTCAGTTATTCTGTTTTAGTAGTGTACTTGGTGCTTGTTGTTTGCCAGGTTTAACATTGCCATGTCAATGAGCTGAACCTTTAGCTTATTAAATCATAGAATCTATTCAAAACACACTAATATGGCAACTTTAAGCTGCACCATGAAAGAACAAAAACATTCATGTGCACTTACATAATTAACCACTTAACACTTTAAGATGATGGACTCAGCTTTCGGTGAAGAGCAATTAAGATGCTTTGCAATATATTGAAATGTTGTCGTATCTTATACACTTACATTAGCATTCGTGGACATTCCAGCAAATTTCTTCCTCAGCTGCTGCCAGGGCTGCAGGCGAGATTGCACCAATCTGCTTTATCAGCTCTATTCATCCATACAAATCTGGCTGTCTCATTGCAGAGTGATCCTCTTCTCCAAACTGGGCTATCCTTCCCTCCAGCACTCCAGCAGTAGGATCTCTGGTAACATCTGATTGCTGGATGAAATTGTTCTGCCCATTGTCATTTTTTCATTCAAGCAGGGGCACCCTTTTAATGGCAGCCAGCAGCTCTTTTAAGCAGTACTGGTGCTCAATAATATACCCACTAGTCTCTTCATGTTCCCAGACTGTTATATACTGACTGCTAGAAACACAGAATATTTATTTCATTGAGCTTGTTTCACGTTCTGGTGAGAGGTCAGCCTCTCGTCTACAAGCATGTGCAAAAAGTACATTTTATGTGCCAGAATCTGCATTAGGTGTCTCATATGATAGAATATATATGGATAGCAAGCATTTAAAAGAGCGTTCTGTTAAATGCACTCAGTCAACAAATTCTCTGTCTCTCTCTCTCTTCAGGTACCATGCCCTAAGAGGATGCTGGCGACCATAGACCTGCATATTAATCTTGCTCTTGAGGTGTGGATCATCTTTATTGGTGGCACATTTGTCCATTTTGCAAGCCTCTTTAAAAAGGACATTCTTTGTCTACCTTGATCCGTTTTACCATCGGCCTTTCCCATCAGCATCAGCCTTTCTAAATTATGATTTCTTATGACGTGCCCAAGGAATTTCATCTACTCTTCCTGATTTTGGTCAGCAGAGTTATTTTGGTCTCAGGTTTTACTAGCACCTCTTCATTGGTAGTGTGACTTGTCCAAGATAACTTCATTATTCACCTCAAAAACCATAACTCTGCAGCCTCAATTCCTCTCTGAGTTGCTTCACTGATTGTCTAACACTCACTTCCGTATGTAAAAATTGGTGCGATGAAGCATGCCAGGATTCTCAGCTTTGTTTTCATGGCTAATTTTAAGCTGATCATAATCCATTTCATTTTTTGAAATGCATCTTTATCCTTTCCAATCTTTCGTCTTTTTTCTTGGTTGCCCTTTATGTCCAATGTTAATATACTTCCGATGGAACAAAATTTGTCTACTTGTTTGATCTTTGCATTCTCCATTGTGATCTTACATTCTGGTATGACTTTCTTTCCAGACACTGCTAGTCATTTTCTTTCTTACAATTTATGCTCAACCCTTTCTTCTCACTTTCACTCATTACTCTATCTAAAATCTTCTGCGGTTTCTCTTCAGAGTTTGCATTAAAAATGGTGTCGTTGACATATCTTATATCATTAAAGTTGTAACCTCCAACTAATAATCCAGGAAGGTCTTCAATCTCTCTAGGAATATTTTCACTATACAAATTGAATAAATCTGGGGAGAAAACATGCCCCTATCTGACCCCTCTTTTAATCTTCACAAAATCGCTTAGATCGTTCTTAACTCTACAGCTGCAGTTTGTTCCCAATAAAGATTTTTGATCACTCTTGCCATCAAGGTCAAGAGACTGTAACATGCTCATCAGTTCTTCATGTTTCACCTTATCAAACACCTTATTATAATCAATAAACACACAAACATATCTTTTTTCATCTCTGTGGGCTCCTTCTGACAGCATGTGTACCATAAAGATACCATTTCGTGTTCCTCTATCTTCTACAAAATCACAATGAAGAGCTAAAATTTCTGGCTTTATCCTGCTCCTGGCCCCATTCATCAGTATTCAAAGCAAGATCTTAGTAATGTGACTCGTCAAATTGGTAGTGCAATGGAGTTTACATTCAATTGCTCAGGGTGTTTTAGAGAGCGCAATAAATATTGATTTACTTAAGTCTTCTGGGATTTGTCCCATGTCATAAACTTCATTAAAGTTGAGGGTCAGTATGTCCATTCCAAAGCCTCCTAAACTTTTAATTTCTTTGGTGACGACTTCATCTGGGCCTTTGGTTTAATTGTTTTCCATCATCTTTATTGCTGTTCTTGCTTCATCTTTCAAGATCTTTGGACCATCCGTGTTTTTCTAATTGATGGCTTTTCTTCTTGTTCTCTTTTCTTCTGTTCTACTTTACAAAAATAAGCTCTAGAGATTTTCTTTAAATATTAATTTACAATGCTGCATGACATTTTGGACAGCTTCTTAACGATAGTTGCGAAATTTCCACAATCCTCCAAACATGTTCCCTGAAATGCAGGCCAATAAAGCTCTTGGTTCACTTTCATTCCGATTATCTGAAATATTCCTTTTTTTTTAGACCATTGGAAGAGACAATGCCTGTGGTTGCATTTATTGGGAGTGGAACTTCAACATTCAGACCAAAAATAGTTTTGTTGTCTTAACAGGAATGCAATATTCACCAAGTCTAAAAGAAAATTAAGTGGATGATCTGACTCAAATCTAGATGTTTTATTATACAGGATTTGGCTGAAGGGATTCTAACTGCAGATAAGAAACACAGGAGGAAATTGGGCTTATATGAGGAGATGGGTTAGGATTAAAAGAAATGCATTGCAAAGCAAAACATGAAATCAAAAGTAAAGTAAAATACTTCATTTATTGACATTTAGGTTCTTAAATCAGTGTTTCTGCAAACATGTTTTTCATTGTACAGAATGTAGTTAATTTCACTTATTAGCTTTTGCTGTCAAGTCTGCATCTTGGTAAACAAACAGCCATCACCTGGTGTGCAAATGACATTTTGGCACAGTTATAAATCATGAGTGCGTAGGTTTGCAGTTTTCAGCAAAATGCGAGAGGAGCAGCAGGCAGTGACTGCCAAAATTCAGCTCAGATAGCTGAAGATACTATTAACTGAACTGGTCCCCAATAGGAACCAATATTGTGTTTAGTGACTAAATAAGTTTTTTTTCCCTCTGAGAGATTGTAATAAAATATCAGCATATAACTCTCAGGAATGAGCTGGTATTTTAGGTCAGGTACAAAGACTATCATGATTCATTGTGGATGATGTTGTTACCATGGTACAGGAACCAACACTGGAGGATGAAAGGGTACTTAAATCTATAAATTATGCAGAAAGACCAGATACTGTAGATATCTTACTTTGGGAGGTGTCTTAAATATTCTTCTCACAGATTGATACATTTTTCTACAGTAATTAAATGTTTTGCGGGGAGATCTTTGATGGATACTGATAATATAGTAAATAATCCTCAACATTTTTCCACATCAACAGGCAGGACGGGAACATGGACAAGAACTATCATCTTAAGAGGTGTCAGAGACACATAACACCTAACAATGGCCAGGGGTATAAAGCACAACCAATATTTATCTCTGGTGTAACTGCCAATCCCTGGAGGTTTGTTGTTCCATTAAGAGAGAAGCATACAGTAGCTCAAAAAAACCTTTTTAAATTACATAATTTAAAGGGCATCTGGTGGTAATTGGAAACAATCAATGTTGTGTGAGAATTCCCAGAGGGTTTCTGGGCTCACACAGGTGAGGATTTATAGCTAAGTCACAACTTGGCTCATAAAACACATCTGGTGCATATAAGCATACAAGTAAGATGACTCGGAACACTAGAGTAAGGTAGTAGTACAAACAGATAGCTCTGCACATCTAGCCTTAGCTCAAAACGTTATATAGAAGTAACTACTGTTAGAGTAACATTTTCAGCAGGCTTCCTTGAATTTTTCACGGCCCACAGATGAGGGTAATAAATGAATCCTATGTTCAATCACTGATTCAAGGCCCCAAACGCTTTCTGCCGAGATCCATTGGGTTGCAAGTCTTTGGGGTGTTTTTGCTGTAGTAAAAATCCTGAGACGCCTGGTAAAAGAAAAATCATAATGAACATGCAGAAGTGTGTCAACATAGAATTGAATGAATCGAACTCTACTTGGTCAACACTTATCTTGTATGTTATAACATATAAATTTAATAAAAGCATTGAATCTGTGATAAAACAATTTGTACTTGTGGCACAACCTATAAATGACAGCTGCTCATCCTCTGTCCATCGTGGTGATGGGATCTCTTGCTGAAGTAGGGTGAACAGTGTTGCACACGTGTATACACACGAGCATGGGGGGATACATTTTCCACAGCTCTGCTCCCACTCCTCTTGAGCCTCTAAGTGTGAATCAGAGAATGAGGCGTGAAGGTCAATGTATCCAGTTCGCACCATCCCTGAACTAATGATTTTTAAAAATCTTGCAAGATCAGGAGTGCTGCACATTGGGCAGGTTAACTCCCTATTCTTGTTCATATTGAGTAAGACTTCATGCTGGGATGCAACTTCACAAAATATGCCCTTACATTTTTCTGTGGATTTGTATGACCATTTTAGGGACAAGGATAAGCAAATACAGAGGATTGGAAATTGGATAGCCCTATTTTACTGGACACAGGCGTTGTCATTTGTGTCCCGCCTGCAACAGTGCAAAATGAGGTGGAATGTGCATAAAATTGATGCACCCACTGCATGTCCATGATCATAGTGAGGCCTTGAGTGGCTCCCGTGCTGAACTGATTTCCATGGTGCTGCTGGCAGTCTATGTGCACTGTGAACTAACCATGTGCTCCAGTTAGCCTTCTCTTTTCAGGGGCACAGCCCCTACAAAAGGGAAGCTTCAGAAATGCACTGCAGCCTGCTGGATAATCACTTTGAAACATTCAAGGAGAAGGACGATGTCACACCATGCCATAGGGTCTGCTTTAGTGATGCTGCCCTGCAGGCACTGAGCAAACAGGTGAAGGCCAAGAAGGAAGCCTTATTTCCATGGAGGACAGGAAGCCTTCATGAATGAGCCTCAGGAGGGAATGGGGGCAGATGGCAAGGACAGTTAAGGCCCAGGTTGTGGCACCAAGGCCATGCCAACAGTGCCAAAAGAAGTTTATTGATCCTCACTTGGGTGGTCAAGGTGCAAAGTGAGGGAATGCATCAGGGCATCACATCTCCCGCTACACCCACACTGTTCAATGCACCACACCCCCATCACTCAGCCAACTTCACACTGTAGCAGTCAGGACTCACTCCTAACATCCTTATACTACAAAAATAAAATACTGCGGCTGTCGGAAATCTGAAATAAAACCAGAAAACGCTCGAAATACTCAGCAAGTCAGGAAATAACTGTGGAGAGAGGAACAGAGTTAACTTCATTGGTGATTTGTGATTCTACCCTTTGTGTTCTAGATCCACCCATGATTACACATATCTCCTGTAGTAAAGTGGAGTACCATGTACCTTTAAGAGAATGCAAGTGGACTAACCATGTGACAGTACTGACCAATCACTGTACAGGTTAACTGTAAGCCTAGAGCTGGAGGTGGTTGTGGGAGCACGCAAGGATTTAGTGCTCTGCCTTCTGTTGCAATAAACAATCACAGTTTGTTCTTATGTCAGTCTCTCTCCATTCTTGATAGCGAGCATTAACTAACAAGTATATATGGAGGCATGCAATTCGAGTTTACTCAAGACATAAAACTGGCGATGAGGATGAACATAGCAAAAAAATAGCACCCTGAGTGAAAGTCTACAGGACGGGTGAGCAAAACTTTAGAAAGAAAATCTGTACTTATGCCGTAAAATAGACAGCAATCAGAGCAGGAAACAGTTTAAATTTAAAAAAAGATAAAAGAAGAAAACCCTGCAGAATCACGATCACAGGGATCCCACCAAAACCCGAAAAGAGCGTGAAATGCAGCACAGAAAAGCCGACAGCTGCAGAGACGGAGTTAACAAAAAGGTGACTGCTCTTAAAGCGGCAATACATTTAAAGAGGTACGTGCAAGAAAAATGGCTATTGACAGAAAATTATAAGAGGCCTCAGGGAGAGGGCAACTCTGTGGAAGGTGAAACACAGGTGATCGACAGCAGTCAAGAAAGCCGCGGTAAGCCAAACACCTGAATTCATCATTAACTGGGAGGCCATCGAAAGTGCAGTCCCCTTGCAGTCGATCACGATGCTGCAGTTCAGGCGTGTCGATCCATTCGACCCCATTTCAGATGACTAGTCTCAGTATTTCGAATGCCTAGTGTTCTTTTTTACTGTTAACGACATCGCGGGGGGAGGAGAAGAAGAGGGCAATTCTTTTGTCCACATTTGCGGGAACAAAACGTACAAGCTGAACCGCAGCCTCACATCACCTAACATCCTCGACTTGAGAACTTTCGATGAGTTAATAAAAATTGTACAAAACCACCTGAGACCAAAGCCCTCTGTCACAATGCAGCATTTCAAGTTCAATTCAAGGAATAGGCTTCCAGGGGAGACAATAGCTAACTATGTAGACGTTTTAAAGGCATTAACAGAACATTACGAATTCAGAAAGTCTATTAGTAATATGTTGAGAAACCAACTGATATGCGGGATTGGAGATGATACCATTCAAAGGCGTTTGCTAGCCAAAGCTAATCTAGACTTCAGTAAGGCATTAGAATTAGCCACAGCTAATAGAGTGCTGTTAGAAATTCGGAAGCTATAAGAGATACACAAAATGGCACCGTCCACCTTATAGGGCAGGACAAACCGGCAACAAAAGGAGCGAAAACATTGGACCCCACAGAAAGGTGGGAAATGCCCCCTATGTACAGATCAGTAAAAAACAGCAGTACCACAGTGAAAACCCACAAAATGAATGTGAGAAATGCATCCAGGCATCCAGTGGGCGATCGACCATTCAAACAAGTTGAATGCTCATTCTGCCACCACTATGGTCACATAAGGCGGCACTGCAGAGATAGGCTGAGACAGCATTTTAAAGACAAAGAGAGAAATCATGAAATGTCTCATGGAAGAACCAGAAGAAATAGAATCAGACAGCCATTTATGATATAACCTGAAAATGGGTAGAACTGAGCCAATGCAAGTAGTCATTATAGTCAATGGACAACCCATTAAGATGGAAGTTTATACTGGACAGTCGATGTCCATCATTGGAGAACATACATTCAGATACTTGAATAAAGGAACCCATCCTTTAAGATTGGAAGTTTTGGACACTAAACTGAAAGCATAAATGGGTGAAGAAATAAGACTGAAAGGGTTATGTCAAGTCTCGGTGATGTATGACGATCAATAAGGTTGCCATTGTTAGTGGTAGCTGGAGAGGGCCCCAGCTTAATAGGCCGCAACTGGCTCAGAAAGATTAAATTAAAATGGGCCAAAATTTTTCACATTACAACGAAAGGCTTACAGGAATTGTTGCAAAAGTATGCTTCCGTTTTCAATTATGAGTTAGGAAGGATTTGAGGGCTACAGGCCAGAATCCATGTAGACCCAAACACAACCTCCAGATTTTTAAGAGCCAGACCAGTCCCTTATACTCTATGGGACAAGATTGAAATCGAACTGGACAGAATGAAAAAATTGGGTATCCTACAACCAGTGCAATTTTCTGATTGGGTGTCACCCATCGTACCTGTACTGAAGCTGGAGCAAGCCGTGCGTTTATACGGTGACTATAAGCTAACTGTCAATAAGGTAGTTTAAGTTGATAGGCACCCAATACCCAAGATTGAGGAACTGTAATCGAAGTTGGCAGGTGGCACCACATATTTGAAATGAGACAAGAGCCATGCCTACCAGCAGGTAGAGTTGGAAAAGGACTCTAGGGAATTTGTCACCATTAATACAAAAACAAGGATTGTATCAATGCACACATCTACCCTTTGGGGTCTCCTCGGCGTGTGCTATTTTCCAAAGAACGATAGAAAACTTGCTCCAAGGATTGCCCTATGTTATCATTTACTTGGATGATGTATTGGTCACGTGACTGACTGACGATGAACACTTAGCAAATCCAGAAGAGGTGCTCAAATGCTTTGCACAAGCGGGGGTATGTTTAAAACAAGAGAAGTCTCTGTTCCAAGTTAAGGAGTTGGTTTACTTGGGCCATAAGGTTGATGCGCAGGACCTGCATCCTTTGGAAGAAAAAGCCCAGGCCATTTGCAAGGCACCTCCCCTGAGAAATACCACAGAGCTTAAGGCCTACTTAGGCATGGTAAACTACTACAGCTGCTTCCTCACAAACCTTTCAATTGTGTTGGCCCCTTTATATGGCCTGCTTAAGAAGAAATGGAGTTGACAAGCCCCGCACCCGGATGCCTTCCTGAAAGTCAAGCGATTGTTAAGATCCTCAGCGTCCAGAGATGGGCACTAATATTAGCCACCTACGAATACACTTTTGTTCACCGCTAGGGTAGTCAAATTGTACACACCAAAGCATTAAGCTGCCTTCACCTGCCAGCTAATAATGGGGAGGCTCCGATTCCCCAGGAACTGGTCTTAGTGCTAAATTTTCTGAATTCCTCCCCTGTCCATACAAGGCAAATCCGTGAGTGGACAAGCTGGGACCCACTATTGCCTAATGTCCGGGAGCAGGTCTTGAATGGTTGGTCAGGTGGATCTAAATCTGAGGAGATGAAGCCCTATTCTGATTGCAAGTGTGACCTCTCCTGCCAGGACAGCTTATTACTCTGGGGAGCAAGGGTTATTGTGCCCCCAAGGGGGTGAAGGCTGTTATTAGCCGGGCTACATAGCGCTCACCCAGGCATTAACAGGACAAAGATGCTTGTGCACAGCTATTTGTGGTGGCCAGGCATGGACTTGGATATTGAAATCCTGGTCAAAAGCTGTCCTCAATGCCAGCAGGTGCAAAAGCTCCCCCACTTAGCTCCATTGCACCCATGGGATTAGCCGGGGCGGCCATGGTTGCGCCTCCACACCGATTACGTAGGACCCTTCTTGGGCACAAAGTTCCTTTTACTGATTGACCCCCACTCCAAATGGATGGATGTCTATGAAGTCCGGTCTCCCACATTGGAGGCCACCATAGACTGCTTGCGGCAGAGTTTTGCAGTGCATGGGTGGCGGGAGGTCCTCATGTCCGACAACGGAACAGCTTTTACCAGCGGAGAGTTCCACAGGTTCCCTTAACGGCATTACCCATATCAAAACCTAATCCTACCACCCAGCATCGAAAGGCATGGCTGAGCGGGCAACGCAAACCTTTAAACTCAGATGAAAAAGATGGAAGGGGATTTCATCGGCACAAGATTATCCTGGTTCTTGTTCACATACTGGACCATGCCACACTCAATGACCGGCATTGTCCCTGCAGAACTATTAATGAAGAGACGTCTCTGTACCTGCCTGACCGTTATCCAGCCGAATTTAGAGGGGAGGCACAGAAGACCAGGCACAATGGCCATGGTCATGAAAGAACTTTCACGGTGGGAGATGCGGTCCTCGCGAGGAACTTTGGAGATGGGCCCAATTGGCTGTTATGCGAGGTGAGTGCAGTAGCTGGACCCCTCTCCTATAATGTATCAGTAAATGGCCGAATAATTAGATCACACATGGTTCATAGACTACAAAAGAGCGCGAGTTCCACAAGAAGAAATGTAGGTTTCATCTACGTTTGAGTCTGTTCTGCATGTAGCAGACAGGTCACACAATTTGGAAGTACCAGTTTGACCTGTGGGACCCGAGGGGGTCGAGGAGACAAACCTGCCAATTTCCACTGGGGAACCTAGTGGACAACTGTTCCCTGAAGAGGAGGTCTTGGAAAAACCAGCCGAGGTTGTTGAACTGCGACGCTCAACGCAGCCAAGAAAGTGTCCTGAGAGATTTGATTTGTAAATAGTTATTAGTGTAAATAATTCAAATGTTATTAAGTTTGTCAACTGTATTATTTTAAGTAAAGGGGGAGGGATGTGGTAAAGTGGAGTACTGTGTACCTTTACAAGAATGCAAGCGGACTAACCATGTGACAGTACTGACCAATCACTGTACAGCGGGGGCTACTGGCTAACAGTAAGTCTAGAGCTGGAGGTGGTTGTGGGAGCACGCAAGGATTTAGTGCTCTGCCTTCTGTTGCAATAAACAATCACAGTTTGTTCTTATGTCAGTCTCTCTCCGTTATGGATAGTGAGCATCAGCTAACAAGTGTATGTGAAGACATGCAATTCGAGTTTACTCAACTAGTGAACTCATAGACGCACAACATAAAACCTAGACATTCAGAATTCCTTAAACTGCTGTTCTTGCTGCATCTTAAGATCCACACTCAACGCCATATGCTGTCACACGTACACTCTCGACCTCTCTTGTAAGCAGAACTGACTCACTCTATCTCATAGTTGTCCTGGACCACAATTTCATTTCATCCTTTGCCTTACCTAGCACTTTAACAAAAAACTATTTATCCCCCTTTCAGGTAGGAAAGATTACAAGCTTTAACAACTCATGGGTACCAACACACCTGATCCCACCTCCCACCCCCCCTTCCCTTCCCTCTTTATTCTATCCTTCTTCAAATCTCACCCTTACTGTCTATTCCCCATATCCTCTCACCTTCCCATCTCTAATTCTGAATGACCTGACATCAGTAAAGGTCTCAGCTTCATCCCCTTGGATCCCCACCTCAATGAAGGGGAACCCTGAGCTCTCATTCCATTGCCTTCACCTCTGCATTCACTTCTTTGGCCAGGTGTCTTCCCTAGGGTGGCCATTGGTCCAGTTTTAAACACACTATCTGGTTTTCAGCTGCACTTGCCCCTGCATAGCACCAGACCCCTTTACATCTGGTACTTTTTATTCTGAAACACCTCCAAAGGGCCACAGTAGTTTATCTCCATTGCAGTATGTAATTTCCCTCATAGCTGATGAGTTTAGTGGGCATAATTTTAAGTCTCGTGGGTGAGTGCGTGCCTGACCGGATCAGGAGTAAAATAAAGTGCGATCATGTCAGGCAAGCGTCCTGATGTCACCGCGCACTGGTGTGATATTTTGCTTGGTGGGCATGCGTGAGTGCCGGAGGAGCGCCTGTCATTAATTAAACGGCCACTTAAGGAACTTAAGAGTCAAATTGAATGTGATTTTTCGTTGCCCATGCGATTTTGCGCTCGTCGCACGGGCAAAATGGGCAGGCGGCCAGCTGACATTTTCACAAACTTCATCCAAGGGTGGGATAAAAAGGGTCAGCAACGCTGCCAGTGTGAGTCGTGAACAGTTTTGGAGATAGTTTGCACTGATTGCATATTGGTACTTGGCAGCTTCATCTCTGTTTGGGGCTTCATTCTTAGCATTTCCAGGCTTCATTCCAGGACTCATTGCTGTCAGCAAGGCCCCCGGAGGATTCAGACCATGTGGACCCCTCCAGGTATAGACAGCTTTCCCTTACCCTTTTAATGGGGATTGTGGTCTCCGCTGGAGGCATCTGCTCTGAGGAGGAAGAGAGGGGCAGAAGGGAGAGGGGGCCTGGTGTCCCAATGCAGCTTCCAGGGGAGGGACCTGTGGGAGGAGAGGCACAGGCACAAGGGGTGTAGAGCAGCAGGAAGTCCAAGGCAGAAGGGGCCGCAGAAAACGCCACTATCCTGCTGCCAGGGTTTACAGGCAGCGAAGCAACTACCTCAACATGCCTGAGGTGCAATACCGAAGGAGGCTCTGCCTCTCCAGGGAGACCGTGACCTCCATTTGCCATATGATTGGGCCTGAGATCAGCTCCGACTTTTTGGGTGGACACCCCATGCCAGTGGCTCTGAAGGTCATAGTG
Source organism: Cetorhinus maximus (assembly GCF_964194155.1). NCBI lineage: Eukaryota > Metazoa > Chordata > Chondrichthyes > Lamniformes > Cetorhinidae > Cetorhinus > Cetorhinus maximus. The sequence goes on from NC_135880.1 coordinate 114,853,284, forward strand.
GCCCTCAACTTCTATGCCTCCGGCTCTTTCCAGGGGTCGGTAGGGGATCTGTGTGGAGTCTCCCAATTAGCTGTCCACAGTTGTGTAAAGCTGGTGGCAGAAGCTCTGTTCAGGTGGGTACTGACCTTTATTCTTTACCGTACGGATGAAGCCAGCCAAGCAGAGTGAGCCAGAGGCTTTGCAGCAATTGCTGGCTTCCCCCACATCCAGGGATCAATCGACTGCACACATGTGGCCATCAAGGCACCAGCGGGTCAGCCGGGAGCCTTCGTCAACAGGAAGGGCTTCCACTCCATGAACATGCAGATAATGTGTGACCACAGGATGCTGATTCTGCAAGTCTGTGCAAGGCAGCTCCCACGACGCCTACATCCTCAGACACTCCCAGGTTCCAGAGGCTCTTCAGTGCTTCAGCTCGGCTGGATGGATGGCTGCTGGGTGGCAAGGGCTATCCCCTCAGAAGGTGGCTCATGATGCCTCTCCATCTTCCATGAACAGAGGCAGAGCAGCGTTATAATAGGAGCCACGCTTCCACAAGGGCGGTGATAGAGAGGACCATAGGTCTTCTCAAGTTGCTCTTCTGATGCCTGGACCGTTCCGGGGGTGCACTACAATAACCCCCCAGAGCTGCCGTCATTGATAGTGGTTGAATGCTGCGCTCTCCACAATCTGGCACTGACGAGAGGAGACCCACTGGAGGAAGAGGATCTTGGTGCAACTGCACAGGACACAGATGATGTGTCTAGTAGTGAGTCAGAAGAGGAGCATGGTGAGGAGAACGCTGAGGGCATGAAGCCAGATTTTGTAACCTCCAGGGAGGCAGGAACACCAGGGACACCTTGATCCAACGCACCTTCAGCGAGGCTGCCAAAGATCAGCTTCAATGCCAGGGCAGCCTCCTCCATCCCAGATGTCTGAAAGGACTCTTTCATTTGAACACAAATTACACTCAATAAAGTTCAGAGCCACCTACATCCAGCATTGTATACTAGCGTACCCTGCACCAATGAAATAAAAAGATGAAGCATACTAATGTCAAGACAACAAAAGCAAAATTTATAGCACTTTGACAATTCCAAACTATTTACATAAAATTTACTGGTCTTCATTCCCAGACCAGTGTACATAAAGTAAACATAGATGAACATAAAATCACCCGTGACCTGTCCCCCTTGTGCTCATGATGCCTTTAACTTACGCTTGCGAGTGCTATGTATAGGTGCACCCACCTTGCTGGCACTGGCATGGGAGACAGCTGCTGACCCTGCTGTTTTGTTGGCCTTGGTGACCTTGGTAGTTGTCCTCTGGCCAGCGGAGCCTGTGCTGGCCCCACTTGGGAGGGAGCAGCCAGTGCCACGGCCGGCATCTCCCCAGTCGCCGTAGCTTCATCAGATGCGACAGTCATTGGCGGAGGGGCGGAGAAGCTGCTGCCATCATCTGGAGCACCCTGAGAGGAGCCCACAGAGACAACAAGCAGCTTGTGCACCAACATGAGATCACTCTGGGCCTCCTTGCACACCATTTATGGATGGGCACCTAGCTGGGATACATCCATCTCCCACAGCGGTACTGACCACCTGAGGTCAGTGCTGTGTAAAGGCTTGCAGATCTGAGCGCAACCCCAGGAGCCCCTCATTCTGTCCCTGGAGCTGCCTCTCCATGAGAGTCGCCACCCTCTCAATGGAGGTGGTAGTGCGCTTGACCATGATGGTCAACACAGTGCTCATGCTCCGCATGGACTCCTCCACAACAGAGACCATGGCGCGCAGACCCTCATGGATCTCCGCCAGATCCTCCCGCACATTTTGTGGGGCGTGCTGGCTTTTGAGCTCCAGGGCATCTTGCCCATATCTCGAGAGGATTAGGAGGCTAGTGGGGTCTTCACCGGTCCATGATCTTCTATTTTGTTGTGGGCCATCTTCTCCTGAAACAACAGAGGAGCATTGATTAACCCACTAGGTAGATGCAGCGCCGTTGCAGCCTGGCCAACCCCAGCTGAGGAGCACCTGGCAGGGCAGTTCCAAGCCATGACCCTCAAGCTGGCCCTTGGCCAGCTCCGGCGTCATTGGCAGTTGGCACTCAGACTCTAGCACCCCTGAGGTCCACAGGGGGAATGGTCAGACCTTAACACATCTGCACAGTGACCCTCACCAACGGTACTCACCCTTCCTGAGCGCAGCAGGTCATTGAAGCGCTTCCGGCACTGCACCCACGTGTGCTGCACCACATCAAGGCTGCTCACCAGTGCTGCCAACTCCTCCCATGTCCTCTTAGTGCAGTGGCTTCCTCCTCCCATCCTGGGGTCAAGGGTGTCCCTCCTGGCAGCCGCCCCTTCCAGGAGGATGGCGAACCACTCATCAGAGAAGTGGGGGGCCAAGTGCCTGCTGTGTCCAGTCGCACTCGGGTCCATCGCGAAGGTTCAGGGGATGTCCTCTGTGGCAGCCTTCCAGGGGCTGCCTGGGCTGCTTTTAAACCGGCCGTCTGACGGCCGACAGGCATCTGCCCCCGCTCAGCCCTTCCTGGCCAGTGTGGAGCCACATTTCAAGCAGGGTGGGCTTTAACTGGTGAGTGCTGGTGAATTTCGTGGCTGTTCCCATGCCCGCCTGCTGTGCCCCGCCGACAAGGGGAATATCCTGCCCAGTTTGCGTATTTCCCACTGTGATTGATGAACCCCTGATCCATAACCTGTCCTGGCCCCTGGCCCAGCCCCCGGCCCCGGCCCCGGCCCCGGCCCCAGCCCTGGCCCCGGCCCCAGTCTCAGCTTCGGTTGCTGTCCCACCACCGCTGCCACCACCACATCTCTCCAAGCCTGAGAGAAGCTGTGCCCCACCCTGCCCCAAATTTTGACTCTCATCCCCGCTCCCATTTACATTACAGGGGTTGGAATTAATTGTTAGCTGTTAGGAAATAGAGACAGTTTAAGTAAGTTATATTTGTATTTGTGGGTGTTAGGAATTAATTTTACCTTTACTGTTTAAGTTTGATTTTTATTTCTGTATTTGTGTGTTAAGAAAGGTCAAGTTGAGTTTTAGTTTCACTTTAAAAGGTGCCTGCATTTCTAATGAGAGTTTTACAACTGTTGCAGCTAAGTTAAACAAACAAGAGTAGAAAAACAGTGCTGGTGCTTAGCAGCAGAGGCAGGTCCCTCCCACAGATACACACAGAAAGAACTAGAAAAGCCATTTTGAGTTTAGTTTTTGAAGACAACTGCCAAACAGAAGCAACCTAGAAGGGACAGATAGCCAGTTCCAAGCTAAAGTTGGTTGAAAGTAACTGCCAGGAGAGATAAGCAAAGGGAACAAATAGCAAGTCCCAATCTAAAGAAGAGACCCCAAAATCCAAGGGAGTGGAACAGGAGAAAATCCCAAGCCGACCTTCTGTCAAAGGAAGGACAGGAACCTGGAAAAGGTCCTGTTAAGTGAAATTAAGAGTGAGGGGCAGAGAGAAAGGCTCCAAGCTTGAAGAGATTTAAAGAGACAAAGGCTGCATAAAGCATATTTAAAGCAAGTATAGCTTTCAAGAGACAAGAAGGTCCAAAGGGACTGAAGGCCTGTAACTCTTTGCAATGGACATGTGAAGCTGTGGTCTACTGTTGATGTCTGAGTTGGTGAGCGAGAGTGCATGAAAGACAGTTTGAATGCATGTGGTGACCCAGGGAAGAGGAACATCAGAAGGAGAGTTCGAAACCCTGGAGCTGAACCCTTGCAGAAGACATCTGTGAGAAAGCATCAGTTTGGGAAAAGATTCTAAAGTGAGTTCTTAGAGAGTGGAGATTGGAAACCCTTGTGTGAAAGACAGGGTTCAGTGAGACCGATTGGCTCACGGTGCGACAAGCGTCTGGCGGGGGTGGAGTTGAGGAGAGATCCATAGCATTTGTTTGAGGTGCATCTGTCACTTGGTTTCAGAGTGTGGTGTGTCTGACCTCAGGGTGTCTAATGGTACAGCACTGTGTACTTACTGTGGACATTAGGGTATAAAATAGAAGCAAAATACTGCAGATGCTGGAAATCTGAAACAAAAACAGAAAATGCTGGATAAACTCAGCAGGCCTAGTAGCATCTGTGGAGAGAGAAACAGAGTTAACATTTTGATTCCATATGACCCTCTTTCAGAGCTGAAGAGAAGTGGAAATGTGATGAAATTTATACTATTTAATGTGGGGTGGGGCAGGTGGAGCTGGATAGAAGCTCCAGCGATAGGCAGGAACAAAGGAGGGATTAACAAAGATATCATGAACTAAAGGACAAAGGGAGTGTTAATGGCAGTGGTTAGTGTTAAAAAAGGTGCTGATAGTGGCATAAAGGTAAGAAAGCAGAATGTGATAATAGTGGAGCAAGGGTAGCATTGTGTGAAAGAAAACATGGAACAGTGACAGATGGCCCTATAGGGGCTGGGGTGGGGGAGGGGGGGTGGGGGGAGGATAGAAAATGGGATAGAAGGGGGATAGTAAAGGGATAAAATCATGGATAAATGAATAAAAATAAAAACAAATGGAAAACAATAAAAATGAATGTAGAAAAAGGGGGGAGTAAAAAAGGGGGCAAGGATGGAGGAGAGAGTTCATGGTCTGAAGTTGTTGAACTCAAAGTTAAGTCCGGAAGGCTTTAAAGTGCCTAATCGGAAGATGAGGTGCTGTTTGTCCAGTTTGCGTTGGGCTTTACTGGAGCATTGCAGCAGGCCAAGGACTGTCTGCCTCTACAGTGCTATCTGTTACTTGTTCCATGTTGTTCTTTCACACAATGCTACCCTTGTTCTACTATTATCACATTCTGCTTTCTTACCTTTTTGCCACTATCAGCACCTTTTTTAACACTAACCACTACCAATGCACTACCAATTAACACTCCCTTTGTCCTTTAGTTCATGACATCTTTGTCAATCCCTCCTTTGTCCCCACCTATCGCTGGCCTTTTATACAGTCCCACCTGCCCCACCCCCCTCAAACAGTATAAATTCATTACATTTCCACTTCTCTTCAGCTTTGAAGAAGGACTTGAAACGTTAACTATGTTTCTCTCTCCACAGCTGCTGCTAGACCTGCTGAGATTTTTCAGCATTTTCTGTTTTTGTTTCAGAGTATAAAATAGCTTTTGTAACTTCTATCCTTACATATCTGTATATATCTGTAAAGGTATAGTTGTGGGTGAAGGAGTACTGTAATATAATTCATCTTTTTTTGTTCAATAAATGTTTTATTCTTTTGTTAAAAGTGCATTAGCTAACTCTGGTGACTGTTCAGTAGACACTCTCCACATATCTAAACAAACAAATAGGGCTGAATTTTCCGTTCGTCGGGCAGGCAGGCCTGACCCAATCACGGGCGGGCGCGGAGCCAATCACCGCCATCGATCGGGGCTGCACCGCCATTTTACGTGGGCAGGCCAATTAAGGCCCACCCAGCGTTGTGTCCACCAGGAAGGGCTATGCGCTCCCTGTGCGGGTGGGGGGGAACCCCAAAAATCAGGAGTGCTCTCTTTCGCGCATGCGCAGTAAAGAGCGCACTCATCTCCTTGAGGCTAATTGCAGCCTCAGGGAGATCGCCTCGACTTTTAAAAATATTAAAAATAGAGAAAAGAAAAATCCCTTACATGTCCCCTCATGTGACAATGTCACATGAGTTGGAACATGTTCATAATTTCCATCACAACTTTATTACAATTTTTAAAACCCTACATGAAACCTCATCATGTTTTTTCTAGTTGCTGCCGGGGCTCCTGGCCTACCCGCCAACCTTAAGGTTGGACGGGCAGGTCCTTTAATTGCTTAATTGCTCCTGTCAATGGCCTCAAGTGGCCAATGACAGGTCGGCGGGCCTGCAGCTGATTTTGCTGTGCCCCCACCTTCCTGAAAATTTAAATGGGGTGGGGTGACATCGGGGGTTCCGTCCGACGTCATCCTGTGTCATTTTACGTGTTGGCGAGTGCCCCCCCCCCCCGCCCCCCCCCCGGCTTGCCGACAGTAAAATTCTGCCCATAAAGTTAGGATCTATCAAGCTGGGTTCCACTCTGGGATCAAGCATGTCCTGGGGTAACCTCAGTTGGGATCATAACACAGCCTCTTGATCTTAAATGGGCCACTTCCTGGAAGAGAGACAGCATGGAGTGACTATGCTAACATTTCTGAGGGATATATAGAATACTCCTTTTGTCCCATCCACCATTTTTAAAGATCCTGGAGTCTCTCTGGCTTTGCTAAAAAACAAACCCATTTTCTTTTCTCTTTCTTTATCAATTTCTTGGTCCTCTTTTGCTGAATTCTAAAATCCTACCCAGCCTCAGACTTGCTGTTCTTTTTGGCAAAATTATAAGCCTCTTCCTTTGATTTAATATTATCTTCACTCCACTTGTTAGCCACAGTTGGACTATTTTTTCCCTGTTGTTTTTGCTTTAAAGGAAAATACATTTGTGGCAAATTATGTATTAATTTGTAAATGCTAGCCATTGCGTGTCTACCATCAGATATTTTAATGTAGTTACCCAACCTACCTTAGACAATTAGTCCCTCATACCTACATAGTTTTCTTTTATATTTAAAACCCTAGTTTTGGACATAAATCAATCACTTTGAAACTCAATATAAAAATTCTATCATATTATGGCACTCTTCCCTCGCGGTCCCTTTACTACAAGGGTATTAATTAAACCTTTATCATTGCACAATATTAGATCCAAAATAGCATGTTGCCTCGCTGGCTTTTCGACATATTGATCTAGAAAACTATCTTGTATACATTCCAGAAACTTATCTACCATGGTATTACTGCAAATTTAGTTTTCTCAGTCTATATGAAGATTAAAATCCCCCGTGATTATTGTGTTACCTTTATTACATGTGCCTTCTAATTTCCTGATTTATACTTTGCCCTACACTACCACCCACAGTTAGAGGGGCTATAAACAACTCCCATCAATGTTTTCTGACCCTTACATTTTCTTAGCTTCACCCAGACTGATTCTACTTCTTGATTTCCTGAGTTAAGACCTTTGCTTGCCACTGGTTTGATCTAATCGTTTAGCTTAAAGACTAACCCTTGTCCTTTTCAAGTTTGCCGCTCTTCCAAAATTTAATGATCCTAGGATATTAAGTTCCCAACCTTGGTCACTTTGCATCCACACCTCTGTAATGGCTACTAAGTCCAAAGCTATTAATTTCTGTCTGTGTTATTAATTCACCTAATTCGTTGCAAATGCTTTCTGTGTTCGGATATAATTAGTTTGACTTTTTTCTAATTTTCCTTGATACCTTAGTCACTAATGTTCTTTGTTACTCTGACTGCCCCTTCCTGAGCCACTCTACTTATTTTCACACAAAACACTGCTCTAGAGCCTTGATTTTCCCCTGATTCTTTTGAATTTACCTTTTCCAGAATCCTCCCACTTCTCCCCTCTACCAGTTGAAAGTCCTGTCTACAGCCCAAGTAATTTTCTGCGCCAGGACACTGGTCTCTACCCAGTGTAGGTCAGATCCTTCCAAAGGGAGCAGCTCCCTTTTTGCCCGGTGCTGGTGCTAGTGTCGCATGAAGTGAAACCCCTGCCTCCCACATGATTCCTTCAGTCATTTAACCTTTTAATCTGTTTATCCCTATGCCAATTGGCATGTGGCTCAGGTAATAATCTAGGTACTATTACTTTTGAGGTTCAGCTTTTTAATTTGGACCCTAACTCCTCAAGTTCTCTCAGCAGAACCTAATTCATAGTTCTAGCTTTGAAATTAGTTCCTCCATAGACTGCCACAACTGGATCCTCACCCTTCATCTCCAATTTCATCTCCAGCCATGTGGAGATGTCTTTAACCCGCGCACCAGGAAGGCTACACAACCATCAGAACTCTCACTCAGAGAACAATATCTATCCCCCTGACTCTCCTGTCTTCTTTCACTCTTGCACCATGATGCTAAAGGTCCACCCCGCAGTCCTTATTGTCATCCACACAGGTAGCAAATATCTTGTACCTATTGATCAAGCTAAAGGGTCAAGGCTCTTTCATCACTATACTCTGGATCCCCCATACTTGCTAGACTCACAGCCATACCTTCCTGTCCCAGACCATTGACTAACTCTTAAAGTTTTACTTAACCTAAGGGGTGTGGAAGCCTCCTGCAACAAAGCATTCAGGTAACTCTCACCTCCCTGATACCCCTCAATGTCTGCAGCTCTGACTGCAGCTTAACAATTCTGAAAGTTCCTCAAGCTGGAACAGATGTGGTTGTCTGGGATCGCAATACTCTCCACAAACTGCTGCATGATGCAGTTACAGTGCACTACCTGCCTGCCATGACTATTTTACTTATTCGTTTGATTATTGAATTAGTTAATTATTTTTAAAAATTAAATTGATTTGTTTTAGTTTTATTAACTAATTCGTCTATCTGGTTTAAGTTACTAAATTAGTAAAGTAATAGAAGTTACAGTTTCTCAGCTCAGAGACAAAAGAACACTCACCAGCTGCTGAAACTAAGAAATAAAAGCAGCAGCTGTTTCCTCCTCTCCACCAAATTCCCACTTGCACCAAATTGCTGACTTTAGCTGCTCAGTTCATGAAGCATTCTTTCCTGATCACTCTGTGGTCCACGCTGCGCAGTGGCAAATATTGTTTACTTATTGTTACAGACAGAATTTGTGTGGTCCCTTCCAGTCCATAATCAGCTTGTTTGTGTGTAATGTGTGTGTATTTCCTTTCCCTCAGGCTGATTTTAGTTTAAAATAAATTCCAGCAACAGGCTTTTTGGTGATTTATTTTTTAAAAGAGGTTATTTATTATCGCACACACTTGCCCTGAATGTTTGAAATGCAACATCCCAATCACATGTCTGACCCACCCTATCGCACATGCAAAGCTGAGGTACAGATGAAGTTAAGTGTAATTATAAAAATGGAATTTATAAGTTAGCATTTATATCGATGCAGGCCTGGTGTCTTCTTGGTTGAGATGATGCTTCAGTTGGAATGAAGGTCTTTTGGAAACAAAGGATTCCTATGAAGCTGTGAAGCCTCTTGTAGATGAATAGCCAGGAGGTTGGTTCTCAGATGGACTTGGAAGCTGGAACAAGTACAATACTTTGGCTGCATTAGAAGACTTTCAGCTACAATGGTTCAGCTGTTTCAAATGTTTCCTGGTGCTTAAGGTGTTTCTCACACACTCACCGATTTGCTTTGTTCAGGGTATATAATACTGCAGTCTCTGACCTTTAATTTCAGTCAGGACTGTAGGGTTAACACTTCTGGGGTCCAGACCACTACATTACAATGGTAGTTGACAACGGTCATTCACTCCTATCTCTGCCCCGACTTGAGCTCAAATATTCTTCTTTTTTCAATATGGCACACAGAAACCAACAGTCGAGAGATCCCACATTCCTCAAACGCTGGGAGAAAAGCAAAATACTGCAAATGCTGGAAATCTGAAATAAAAACAGAAAACGCTGGAAAAACTCAGCAGATCTGGCAGCAAGTGTGGAGAGAGAAACGGTTAACTTTGAGTCTGTATGATCCTTCTTCAGAGCTCGAAACATTAACTCTATTTCTCTCTCCACAGATGCTGCCAGACCTGTTGAGTTTTTCCAGCATCTTCTGTTTTCATTCCTCAAATGCTGGTTCATCCTTAAACAATGAGGTGTTTAGACTTCACAGATGGCTGCAAAGTACCCTTATTGAGGTCCATGTTTTAACTAAACATTGACCACAGAATTGAATACTGTCCACAGTTTAAATGTAAGGTCACATGTTAAGTTGCAGCCATCTTAACAGGTTTTGTGGCCACTTTCACAAAGTATGATCTTACAGCTCATAATATCTAACATCCTCATGCTTACACAGATGATACTTATTTGACTTTGGAAGCTGCATAAAATTGACTTATTCACCCCACCCAATATTCCTTCCCGTTGATTTTTTCATCGGTGATTGTCTTGTATTATTGTGATCTTGTCAAACATTCAAACATCAGTCATTGTGACATTTACTAATCTTTATAGCGCATGCTGCAGAGCCAAATTTGTTCCTATGCACTCCACCCATATTAGTGGTCAAATCAGAAATCTACCAAAGAGGAGGCAGCAATGAAAACTGACATTTTCACACTGATAGACCTCCCAACTTGAAATAGAAAAACCTAGTGAAGGAAAACAGGGATGTAGACACATTGGCCCAGATTTTTCTGGTGTTGGGTATCTCACAGCATGTTCTGTTAATTAGAATGTTTTCCTCAGCTTTTGGACGGGAAGATTTTTTTGTATGGCAAGTTTCTGGAAGTGCAGCCGATCACAGGGTCACTGAAGCATCTGGGAGCTTGGTGAATGACAGGAACAACAGTCTACATCCTTAACCAAATGAGATTTAAGAATTGAGCATGGAACAGAAGAATGACGGAGAAGGAAATTGGGTGAATTAGACTCAGATCAGGTACAGAGTGAGAAAAAAAAGAGAGGGAAAGAAGGATTGGATTGAGAGAGAGAGATGGAAATGGGCACAGGCAGGATTAGGAAACAACATCAGTTTTAGTTTTTAGAAAGCTCTAAGAAAAATGTACTACCTGCATGTATGAGACTTCATAGGTTTAAGCTGTTGTCTTGGTCAGCCAGAGAGATTGGGTGGCATTGCAGGAACACAAATCTTGTCATTAAAAAATACTTAGCTGTTAAGTACCAGCCCTAATTTTATGTAGCAAAATTTAATTTGTAATTATAACACAAATGCAGCAATTTCATGAAACTCATGGGGCAGAATTTTCCCGCTGGTGTGCGGGGGCGGGCCCCACATGCACGCGTGTACAATGACGCGCGGTGACATCGGGCGAGCATCCCGACATCACTGTGCGCCATCGCGATATTTCGTTGGGCGGGCGCGCGATGCTCTCCGATGCACACCCGCAATTAATTAATGGGCCTCTTAAGGCCCTTGACGCTCCAATCGACCGCAATTTTTCGGCGCCCATGCAATCTTCGGGTTGGCGCACGGGCACAATGGGCAGGCGGGTAGGACACTTTTGTATAAACCTCATCCACGGGCGGGATAAGAGGGGTTCTGAGTGTGCACTGTCAAGTATTGATTTTTCAAAGCTATTGATACTTGCCTGTGTGACCTGCAGTACTTCAAAACGCACATCAGCTGCTTTGTCTGGACTCGCAACCTTCAGGTCAGCACTCTGCAGTGAGGAATTATTTTGGGCCTGCAGGTTTCAGGAAACCTTCCCTTAGCCTGGGAATGGGAGCTTGACTGTTCACTGGAGGCACCTCCTCTGAGGAGGAAGGAAGGGCTAGAAGGGAAAGGAAGCCAGGAGTGCACATTCAGCCTCCAGGGGAGCCACCTCTGGGAGGACAGGCACAAGGGGAGCAGGGCCAAGAGGTAGATCAAGGCAGAAGGGGCCGCAGAAGATGCCACTATCCTGCTGCCAGGGTATACAGGCAGCAAAGCAGCTACCTCAATATGTCTGAGATACAGTGCTGAAGGAGGCTCCGTCTCTCAAGGGAGACAGTCAACTATATCTGTCAGATGATTGGGCCTGAGATCTCCGCTAACTATGTGGGTGGACACCCCATGCCAGTGGCTCTGAAGGTCACAGCTGCCCTCAACTTCTATCCCTCTGGCTCTTTCCAGGGCTCAGTGGGTGATCTTTGCGGTGTCTTCCAATCAGCTGCCGACACTTGTGTCAAGCAGGTTACAGATGCTCTGTTCAGGCGTGCATTGACCTTCATCCACTTTCATTGGGACCAGGCAAGCCAGGCACAGCGAGCCAGAGGCTTCACGGCCATTGCTGGCTTCCCCCGCGTCCAGGGTGCTATAGACTGTACACATGTGGCCATCAAGGCACCAGCAGGTGAGCCCGGTGCCTTCATCAACAGGAAGGGTTTCCACTCCATGAATGTGCAGATAGTGTGTGATCACAGGATGCAGATTCTACAAGTCTGTGCAAAGTACCCAGGCAGCTCCCACGACACCTACATCCTCAGACACTCCCAGGTGCCGGGGCTCTTCAGTGCTCCAGCCCGGCTTGATGGATGGCTGCTGGGTGACAAGGGCTATCCCCTCAGAAGGTTGGTCATGACGCCTCTCCGCCATCCAAGAACAGAAGCTAAGCAGCGTGACAATGGGAGCCAGGGCACCACAAGGGCTGTGGTGGTGAGAACCATCGGCCTTCTCAAGATGCGCTTCCGGTGCCTGGCCCGCTCAGGGGGCGCACTCCAGTACCCCCCAGATCGTGTGTCGGTGATGGTGGTAGCATGCTGCGCTCTCCACAATCTTGCGCTGGAAAGGGGGGACGCAGTGGATGATGAAGACGTCGACACAGTGGCTGCGGCTGCACATGATGAGTCCAGCAGTGAGTCTGAGGATGAGTGCACACAGGGAAATGCTGAGGGGGTAGACACTGACGCACGCATACTGCAGAGGAAACCTGGGAGGCTTTAATCCAATGAACCTTCAGCTAGCCCACCAGAAATGGACCTCCAGGACAAGCCTGGGCTGTAGACTCCATACTCGATACGTATTTGTCAAATCTTCCAGGTTAGGAACATTAATTAAGGGCCTTGTTAATAAAACTGAATGTCCCACAAAGCATCCATAACATTTTTGTAAACCATACACATGCAGAAGAAAAGTGGCACCCTCAGCCATGGTCACATGTCTGAATTTAATATCACAAGCAAAGAAACGTCAGCAAAAAAAATTACAATGGTGTTCCAATTGAAAGCAAATCATAAAGACCTCATTGTGGGCCAACACAACAGCACCAGTGATAAACCTGTGGTGTCCCTAAGGTGTCTTATGTTTACGTTTCAGGGTGCTACGTCTTGGTGCCGCCTCATCGCTCGGAGTGGCATCTGAGACAACCTGCTGGCTCTGCTGTCTTATTGGCCTCGATGACCTTGGCGGTCGTCCTCTGGCCCGTGGAGCCTGTGCTGGCCCCGCCTGGGAGGGAGCTGCCAGTTCCACAGCTGGCATCTCCCCAATCGTCGCAGCCTCACCGAATGCTACGGTTACTGGAAGAGGGGTGGAGGAGCTGCCACCCTCATCCGGAGCGCCCTGAGAGGTGCCCGCAGAGATGACAGGCAGCTGCTGTGCCAACGTGAGGTCGCTTTGGACCTCACTGCTCACCGTGGATGGATGGGCACCGAGCTGGGACACTTGGTGCCCACACGATTTCCTGCACTGGCACTAACCAGCTGAGGTCAATGCCAATGTGAGGGCTTGCTGGTCAGAGCACATCCCCAGGAAGCCCTGATGGGTCTCCCGGAGGAGCCGCTCCATGAGTCACCACTCTCTCCATGGTGCTCGGACATGTGGCTCATTACTTCGGCGATCATCCATGTAGACTTCTCCACCACGGACACCAAGCGAAGCACAGCCTCATGTATCTCACCCAGGTTCTCCCGCACACCCGGCCACATTTCCTGCCCCCGCTGCATCGAGGACGACTCCAGAGGCACATCATCAGGCACCGACTGAGCATGTGCCTGGTCCCCTGCAGTCCTCCAACTGCTGGCACTGTGGGCACTCTCTGTCGCTGCCAGCTCCTCCAGTGACTGTGAAGTGCCCTCACCACTGTGCCCCAGGACACTAGCCGATGTTCTAATTCCCCCCGAGGTGCTAGTATCTGCGCTGGTGCCTGCCTGGCAGAGATGGTGTAACGCTGGTGAGTTCGAGACTCCAGGGTCCTCAGGTATGAGAGGGGGCCTCTGCTGCTCCTCCTCCCGGCCCTGCTCCGCTGATGCTGAAAGGAAGAACAAGGACATTGGATCAGTTAACATGGAGACAATGTCAATGTGCATCCCTGTCCCCCAGATCATTATGTGCTCATATATAAAAACAAAAAACTGCGGATGCTGGAAATCCAAAACAAAAACAGAATTACCTGGAAAAACTCAGCAGGTCTGGCAGCATCGGCGGAGAAGAAAAGAGTTGACGTTTTGAGTCCTCATGACCCTTCAACAGAACTGGGTAATATTACGAGAGGGGTGAAATATTTTAAAATATTTTATATATATAAAAATATTTTATATTTCACCCCTCTCCTAATATTACTCAGTTCTGTTGAAGGGTCATGAGGACTCAAAACGTCAACTCTTTTCTTCTCCGCCGATGCTGCCAGACCTGCTGAGTTTTTCCAGGTAATTCTGTTTTCATTATGTGCTCATCCTTCAATAACCAATGGTCAAGCCATGTTGCAAGATTAAATCACTTAACATTCAGCAGTGCTATGGCTGTTGGGAGAACAATGCAGACCTCACCGCTGGGCATACAAACCTGGCTGTGGTACCACAGTCTCACCGACACCAGTGACCTGGACGCATGGTGCCTCTCCAAATCCAGGGCCTCCTGCTCAAACTGGCTGAGAATGTCTAACTGCGCCTGGCTGCACCAGTCCTCACACGCTCTGCAGCATTATAAGTATTCTTCTCCTGAAAATGAGAGAAGAGCATTGATTTGTGCAAATTGTACATGGACTCTCTTCGCGCACGGCCCACCCCAACCAGAGTGGGACATATCAGGGTTCCAGTGCCTCCTCACCCCCCCTGCTGCCAACACTCACACAAAGATGCTAGCCCTGTTCCCCACCCCCTTATCCCCTCCTTGGCCACATGCTGCCTACATCACATTAGGTACCACATGTTATATCCTTCCATAGCAAGGAGGCGCAAGCATGTGTAGCGCAGAGGGCAGCAGATGGTTCGTTGTCACGCCACCTTGAAGCTCCCCTCCCAGCATGTCATCACCGTGACTTGGGCATGTCCTGCAATTCAAGCACTGAGCCTAGGTGCAGCTCCTCCAGGTTGCCCCCAGAATGGCCATGTGGGCGTCAGTGTACCACATGCTCCAAGCACAGAACCCATCTCTTCGCCACCCTCTCAGGTTGACCTCGGCATGGGCAATATCTGCTGGCCCACCGAGTGAAAGACACATGCCATCAATGATTCATTGCAGTCACTACACACAGACTTTGGGGGCTGGGGGGCAGCAGGGGAGAAAGCCAACCTGCTGGGTTAAGTGACCAATGCCAACATCGTCCCCACCCTTCCAGAGCGCAACAAGTCATTGAAGCGCTTGTGACACTGGATCCAGGTGCACCGCACCATGTCGTAGGAGCTCACCATCTCCACCACCACCTCCCAGGCACGTTTCTTCATGTGGGGGGGGGGGGGCCTCCTCCTCCTGTCCGGGGGAACCAGCACCCCCTGCCGTGTTGCCACCTCCTCGAGGAGGGCGGTAAGGCAGTCATTGGAAAAAGAGGGGCACAATGGCCCCCACCCCACCCTCCAGTCTGGCCTGCCCCTCTGGCCTACCCTCTGGCCTGGCCTGCCCCTCTGGCCTACCCTCTGGCCTGGCCTGCCCCTCTGGCCTACCCTCTCGCCTGGCCAGCCCTGATGATCTACCCTCTGGCCTGGCCTGCCCCGATAGCCTATCCCCCCGGTCTGGCCTGCCCCGATGGCTGACCCCCCGGTCTGGCCTGCCTCGACAGCCAACCCCCCAGTCTGGCCTGCCTCGATACCCTACCCCCCGGTCTGGCCTGCCCCGATGGCCTACCCTCTGGACTTACGTCACCCCCATTGCTCCTCTGCAGTGCCCTTTGCCCAGCCATTGCGAGCAGCCTTTCCAAGGCTGCCGGGCCTCCCTTTATACAGGCCGCCGGGTTGCCATTGGACCCAGCCGGCTGAGCGCGCCCGCCGCCACCTGCCCACTCCCGCTATGCATGGGGGTCGTGAAGTACGCTGGGCGGACCTTAATTGGCCCGCCCATGTAAAATGGCAGTGCGGACCCGATCGCAAGCAGCGATCGGGTCCGCGCCCACCCACACCCGCTCCCGCTCTGCCCCCCACCAGCCAGAAAATTCAGCCCATGGGGATGTTACGGGCAAGCTGACATTTTTACAACGCTAATGGCAGAGTGATGCAAATTGTCTTGCAGCTTGTCGTGAATTGCCACTCACAGGGAGACTAACTGCAGCAAATTGCTGGACAATTTACACTTCAATATATTGTTTTAAACTTACATTATTTTGCCAGCAAATTCTGTCCTATTAATAATTACTAACAGTCTTAAAACTCCCACCATTTCAAATGAATGCAACAATTGCTTCTCCTAATCCTGCCCCACCTACCCTCCCACCATCCCCCATACAAGAGCGCAAGCTCTTCCTAAAATTTTCACCTTCTCCCTGGTAGTTTTCTTTCCTTTACTGTGCCTCATTTGGGCCCTCTGGTGGGTTCTTTGTTTGTGGAATTGTGTTCAAGCATCATGCAATCTCTTGCATAGGTTGAGGGTGTGAGTGTGACTGGATGACAGGAATTTGCACGTAAAGTGTCACAGCTAAATCTAAGGGTGTAACTACATATGGGGGAAAATTAGTTCCACTGCTAAAAAGACTAAGGCCCAGATTTTCGTCCCCGGGTTGGATTCGGCAAGTCTGGAGATTTAACGGCTTGGCGAACCCAAATGTCTGCAGCAGGTTGGATTTTTAGTTGGGAAGTGCATGCTGCTATAGTAGTCTGGGCAGGTGACCCCAGAACCAATGTGGTGGCTACAGGGTATGTAGGTGGGCTGGGCACAGGGCCTGCCTCTGTGCTCTAGCACTGTGAATCCAAATAAATAATAATGATGAAAATCAGAAAACATCCCTCCAGCCCTCATCCGTCTCTCCCTCACCCTCCCTATGTCCAATCAATGCCAACCCATGTCCCCCACCCACCCCCATTGTCCCCACAGGCCCTATGCCAACTTGTTGCCCCATACCCCCATACCAACTTAGTGCTAACTCATGCCAACCCATGCCTCTCAACCACCACGCTTTGCCCTTCCCCCTTCTATGCCAACTCACTGAGGATCCTTGGACAGTTTTCTGACAGGTTTGACACTTCCTGGACAACTTTGACAGATTTAACAGCTGGACAGTTCTTTAACACTCCCTTGACAGCTGGGACAGTTCCTTGACAGCTAGACAGCTTTTTGGTTCCAATGGGTTTGTGCATAAAAAGTGCATAATCATGTTTACTTTTAACAATGGCAAAGGGTGCCTTACCTTTCTCAAAGGATGCCTTACCTATCCTAAAGGTGTATCCAAATGGTGCCTTACCTCTCAAAGGGGTAGCCTGGCTATCCAAATGTATCCACAAAGTTCAGACCTCTTCTTACCTGTTTGAAACTGCACACTCTAGATTCCACACTCCTGTTCTTCCAAAATCCCCAGTTCAGTGGAGGCAGCTGGTGATTATAATGGCCAGCTGCATCGTGAATCACGCATGCATGAACCGGGGCCAGACTTTGGTCCCGCCCCCACAAAGATAGGAAATGCTGGGCCTGGGGGTGGGATTTAGGACTTTTGGCCATTTTCGTAATTGTCGCTATGATGGAGAGCCTTTACCTTGTGGCAAAATTCTAGGCCTAAGTGTTTATAAAATATATAATTCAGCCTTTCCAATAGCTCTGTGGGGCAAAAAACAGCTGCTCTGAAAACATGTGGGCCTTTCATTCTAATGCAAGAATCTGTTGACTGAGAAGTTCCAATGCTGACCCTGCTGAAGTAGATGGCCCAAGTGTGCACATCACAAAATGTTGGCTGCCATCCTGTTCGATGTTTACTGTTGACCAAACCCTCAAACAACATAACAGCTTTTTAATTTCCCATCATTAACACCATAGCTTCCTAGTGGTTAATAATACATGTGTACCACGTTAGAATGCAGACATGGGATACATAATCAACTACAGGGCAATGGATCATGGTGGAAGTTTATTACCAATTACATCTTCAGCTACACAGAAGCTGGGTCACACAATTATCTGAATGGAGCTGGCACCAGAAAACCCATAGGGTCAGCAGTGGGACAAAGGACCAGGTTCGCCCAATTAACTTTCGGTTAGGTTTCCACCAAAGAGGAAAGGCAAAATTGTTTGGTTTTTAAATTAAACATACGAACATATGAATTAGGAACAGGAGTAGGCCATTTGGCCCTTCAAGCTTGCTCCACCATTCAATAAGGTCATGGCTGATCTGATTGTAAACTCAACCTGCATGCTAGCCTTTTGCGATTCATGCACTAGGAAGCCTAGATCCCTCTGCATCTCGGAGCTCTGCAATCTCTCACCATTTAATTAATATGCTTCTTTTTTATTTTTCCTGCCAAAATGGAGAATTTGACACTTTCCCACATTATACTCCATTTGCCAGGTCTTTGCCCACTCACTCAACTTATATATAGCTCTTTGTAGCCTCCTTGTGTCCTCTTCACATCTTACTATCCTACCTATGTTTGTGTCATCAGCAAATTTAGCAACCATTCCTTTGGTCCCTTCATCCAAGTCATTTATATAAATTGTAAAATGTTGAGGCCCCAGCACTGATCCCTGTGGCACCCCTCTTGTTACATCTTGCCAAACAGAAAAAGACTCATTTATGGCTACCCTCTGTTTCCTGTTAGCTAGCCAATCTTCTACCATGCCAATATGTTACCTCCTACACCATGAGCTTCTGGGTGGAATTGTCCCAGATTTACAATAAGTACGGTAGCGGGCAGGTAAAACAACGTTTTACCTGTCAGCTGCTATGGTGGGTTTTCACGCTGTATCGTCCCAAACCCGCCGCATTACATATGCATTCCCGGGAAACACGCTGTTTCGATGGCAGGCGTGCGGACTCTCATTCACCCGCCCGCCATCACCTCACCGCTGCATCATGCCAGGCACCATATTTAAAGTCCAGCCGCAAACACACATCTCAGTGCTTCTAGTGCAAGACTGCTGCAGGGAAGGTGTCCATGAAAGGCAAAAAGACTGCAGCCCCCAGGTTTAGCGACACATCAATGGAGCACCTTTTGGATGCTGTGGAGGCCCACCTCGATGTCCTCTACCCCCACTCTGGCCGCAGGATGGGCAATAGCGTCACCAACGCCGGTTGGGAGACGGTGGCAGCGGTGGTCAGCGTCCATGCCCTTCAAAAATGGACAGTCATCCAGTACCGCAAAAGGATGAGTGATATCCTCAGTTCCGCCAGAGAAAGTCAATCTTCACGCTCTCAACTCACACACTCACAAACCCAACAGCATATTCACAGGGCCCCCACTCACTGCCAGTGCAAGGGACATCACCATTCACCCTCTCACACACACCTTCATTTTCCTCATCCCGTTCATGGGACCACTCACCACCACACATGCCAGGCATACTTATTGTCTGGCCTGGCAGGCGCCTTGCCTACACTCTCTCCACCTCTATTCATGCAGGACAAGCTGGCACACAACAACAGGGAGCGATCGCAGACTGGTGGAGGAATGCCTGAAATCAAGATCCTCACGGACTTTGAAAACAGAGCCATCCAGCTGCCGGTGACAATCTGGACTGGTCCTGTGCTGATGGTGAGGTCGGCGCTGCTCTACCAAGTGAGGATCCAGCAGTGCAACATCCATCAGACAACCGTGCCGTGAGTGATATGTCCTGTTTCACGGGCCACTGCCACTTACTAATTATCTCCCCTTGCTTCCACACGCACATCTGGAAAACAGCCGATGGAGTCCACGACCCAGGGCCTCCAATCAGGCCCCAAAGAAATCTCTGAAGAGGAATCTGAAGGCATCCTCCCTGAAGTTCCGTCATAGCACTCACCCACACCCTCCACCAGTGCAGACACACACACCTTGGTAGGACCTAACATAAGAATAGACTCGGGATCATAATCTGGTGAGCACACCGTACTATATGATCCAGAGCAGGCGGCAGCAGGGACTTGCCAGATCTGGCTCTTAGGGGACTGCTGGAGGCCAGAAATTTGCTGAGTCTGAGTCAGGTGACGAGCCCCTGGACACGGACACGGCACAGTTGCTGGAACTGCAAAGACAAGCTTGGGAACATCAGGAAGGGATGTCCGTTGCACTCCTCAGGTTGAAAGGGATGATGGAGGAGTCCATCCGCCTTCAGGCTGAGTTAATAGCGCCGGCATGTCAACGCACCGAGGTCAATACTTGTAGGATTGTGGCTGCCATGGAGACCTTGGTCCAGGACATCAGTCCTGCACTGCTGCACAGGCTGAACTCCATCACTGATGTCACAGTTGGCCTCCAACAGTGTGCATGCAAGAGGGATGTGGGGAAGCTCGATCTCACTCCAGCTACACTTTCTGCTCAAGGGGTCAGGCTGGGGCCCCTGGGCACCCATAGGGAGCAGGATCAGCAGGTGTCCCCCCAGGGTCATCCACCCAGGTGATTTCGGAAGTGTCTGGCCCATTCAAATCCCCTCTTCCTGTGACCTCAGCAGCTCCAGCTCCACAGGCTGAAGAGGGTGGCATTGTCACACAGCAGGACCCCGAAAGCAGGCCAGAGCCCTCCAGGTCTCAGCCCTCCAGAGGGCACTCACCAAGGTCATCGCTGACAGGGCGTAGCAGTCAGCAGGCTGCCTCCACCTCCACTGTGGATGCCTGGGGAGCACTAGGACATGGCGGCAGGGTTAGGAAAGTTAAGAAGATGTAACTCGTTCAAGTCAAAGCCAAATAAACTAAATTAACAAATCAAGGGACAAATTAAAATGCAGCCCCTTAAAGGGAAACTGCAAAAAACAAAAACAAAATTTAAAGGAAAGCTATGAACATCAAACCAAAATGTGATTAAGAGGGTCAATAAAACATCCTAGTTGCTGCGGTGCACACTGAGCATGGAAGGCGTCGATGGTGCAAGAAGACGTAGTTGCACAGCCTGGGCACGGGTGTTAATCACTTGTACATACTGTTCACAATTGTCAATAAACTCCCAAGAATGTCTCCCTGCCTATGGTTCCTTGTACTGATGAGCAGTGTTCATGTCACTCAGTTGTGAAACCTTCCTGCACAAGATAAAGGCAGGTGTCTCAGTCCAGGGCCTCTTCCCTGTGCTCTGTGCAGCCTTCAGACCAAAGTGATGGTCCAGTCTCACAATCCCTGGACACATTAATGATGCCTGCACCTCGACGGTGCTTGTCATTGCTGCCAGAATGTCGTGGGCAGGCATCACAGAGTTCCATCATTCTCTCTGTGTGCTCTCAGCACCTTTAAGGTGGAGCTAGCCCCCATCTCTTCAGCATCTGTGACCAGTGACACTGTGCTACTGAAGGGGGCAGATGCTGAAGACGGACAAAGGATCTGATCCTTCTAAAGTTTCATGGCTGCATCTCTATGATATGAGAGTGAGCTGCCCTCAGCCAGACAGGAGTCAGACATTCTCAGAGGCTGTGAAGATCTATGGAGTGTCCTCACTGTATGTCATCATCATCCTTCTGGAATCGAGGGACTATTAGGGCCTCCACTGTGTCTCCAAAACAGGAGCATTTGCACAGAGGGTATGTGCACTGCATTAAGCCAGACTAGAGTCAAAAATTGTCAGATGCAACATTAGGATCAATGGGGTCTCCTCACTGCATGTTGTCACCATCCTCCACTAATCTAGCAGCTAAGAGGGCATCCCAAGCATGCCTGCCTCATCTAGACAGTGTGAGGGTCTCAACCCCGTCATTGTCATTTTCGAGGACCTCCTCACCCTCATTCCCATCACATCCTTCTCATCTGAGGAGACCTCCAGCTCCTCAGCCAGCTCCTCTCCCAGTTGCAGTGCCAGGTTGTAAAGGGCACAGCAGGCGACGAAGATACGTGACATCCTCTGCGGACTGTATTGCAGGGCTCCACTAGACCGGTCCAGGCACCGGAAGTGCATCTTCAGCATCCTGATGGTCTGCTCCACCAAGTTGTGAGCTGCAGCATGAGCCTCATTATACCTTCGCTCTGCTGCAGTCTGAGGCCGCCGCACAGGGGTCATCAGCCACGACCTCTGCGGGTAGCCCTTGTCCCCAAGGAGCCATCCCTACAACTTCTGTGGACCCTGGAATAAGTCAGGGACCTGTGACCGATGGAGAACGTAGGAGTCGTGCACACTCCCTGGAAACCGTGCGCAGGATGCGTTTGTGGCGGTCACATATCAGCTGTACATTGAGCGATTGGAATCCATTGCGGTTGATGTAGTTGACCGCATGTTGTGATGGAGACCAGAGCGACACGTGAGTGCAGTCGATGGCACCCTACACCTGTGGGAAACCTGAGATCTGGGCAAATCCAATGGTTCTTGCATCTTTGCTGTCCTGGTCCGGGCGAAATGCACAAAGTTGTGTGCCCTCACGAAGATGGCATCCATGATCTCATGGATGCATTTGTGGGTGGAGGCTTGTGATAGCCCACAGAGGTCACCTGTGGAGCCCTGAAAGGAGCCACTGGCATAGAAATTGAGCGCCATAGTCACTTTCACTACCACTGGCAGTGGATGCCCTACATGTCCCCATGGCACCAAATCCTGCAGTAAGTGGCAAATGTGACCGAACCAGTTCCCTAGCCATGTGCAGTCTTTGGCAACACTGGTTCTCAGTCATCTGCTGGAATGTAAGGCGGTGTCTATAGACCCTGAATGTCACTAAGTGACGGCTCGTTGTGGCTCTTCAGCGGCGTGTATGGGATCTCCAGCTGCCCCTTCTTCCTGTAGTTGCTACTTATCTCTCTGTGCAACCAGGTGCCTCAATTGCTCTCTCCTCTGTTATTTTCATGCTCTGTACACCACGGGGCATACAGCTAGTTTGATCCTGATGTACTCCTCCTGCAGGGTGGAAGAGAGAGTCAGGTGCTTTCCTGCTGATGTGGGCGATTGATCCAGCAGGGGGGAGCGATTCCAGCGGGCAGGCCTAATAAAGATATGCAGATGTATGATGGCCGATGGTGGGAAACGCTGAGTGGATGATTGCAAACTGGTTTCATGCTGTCGTGAAACTGATCGCGCCATATTGTCCGCTCATGCCACTTAACACGCTTGATGCCGGTGGGCACAGAAACTCCCGACCTTTATTTTTTGCAATAACCTTTGATGTGGCAACATCTCAAATACCTTCTGGAAATCTAAGGACAGTGCATCCACTGGTTCCCCTTTATCCACAGCATATGTCAATTCTTCAAAGAACTCCAATGAATTAGTTAAACATGATTTCCCTTTCACAAAACCATATTGACCCTGCCTCACACCGAGTTTTTCCAAGTGTTCTGCTATAACATCTTTAATAACAGCTTCGAAGATTTTCCCTATGATTGATGTTAAGCTAACTGGCCTGTAGTTTCCTGCTTTCTGTCTCCCTCACTTTTTGAATAAATGAATTACATTTGCTATTTTCCTTTCTAATGGAACCTTCCCTGAATCTAGGGAATTTTGGAAAATTAAAACCAATGCATCAACTATCTCACTAGCCACTCATTTTAAGACCCTAAGATGAAGACATCAGGACCCAAGGACTTGTCAGCCCACAGCTCCAATAATTTTCTCAGTACCACTTCCCTGGTGATTGTAATTTTCCCGAGTTCCTCAGTCCCTTCCATTTCCTGAATTACAGTTATTTCTGAGGTGTTACTTGTATCCTCTATAGTGAAGATCAATGCAAAATACCTGTTCAATTCATCTGCTATCTCTTTATCTTCCATTGTTAATTCCATAGACTTTAGGACCAACACTCATTTTAACTCTTTTAAAAATATCTATAGAAACTCTTACTATCTGTCTTTATGGGCAGAGTTTTACGGCCCCGTTTCAGCGATGGGGCTGTATAATGCGGTGAGCCGTTATAAACCCCATTGACGACAGCGGGAACGTAAAATCCCACTGTCGTAAAATTCTGTCCTATATTTCTAGTAGCTTTCTTTCATACTCTATTTTGTCCTTCCTTATCAATATTTTGCTCATTCTTTGCTGTTTTTTATACTCAGTCCAATCTTCTGGCCTGCCACTCATCTTTGCACAATTATATGCTTTTTCTTTAAGTTTGGTATTTTCTTCAATTTTTTTAGTTAACCACAGATGGTGGGTCCTCCTCTTGGAATTTTTCTTTCTCGTTGGAATGTATCTATTCTGTGTATTCTGAAATATCCCCTTAAATGTCCACCACTGCAACTCTATTGATCTATCCCTTAACCTAATTTGCCAGTGCACTTTAGCTAGCTCTGCTTTCATACCATCATAATTACCTTTATTTAAGCTTAAAATACTAAATCTTGGACCCACTCTTCACTCCCTCAAACTAAATGCAAAATTCACACATATTCTGATCACTGCTACCTAGGGGTGCCTTCACTATGAGGTCATTAATTATCTCGTTGCACAACACCAGGTCTAGTATAGCCTGCTCTCTGGTTGGTGCCAGAATGTGCCTTTCTGAGAAACTATCCCTAGATAGTTCTATAAAACATTCTATGAATTCCTAATCTAGGCTATCTTTGCTCATTTGATTTTTCCAGTCTCTATGCAGATTAAAATCCTAGATGGTTATCACCATACCGTTGTGACAAGCTTCCATTATTTCTTTCTTAATACCCCATCCTACTGTGTGGTCACTGTTAGGAGGCCTGTACACCACTCCCACAAGTGACTTCTTGCCCTTATCATTTCTCATCTCTACCTAAATCATTTCCACGTCCCGGTTTCCTGAACTTAGGTCATCCCTCTCCAATGTGCTAATATCACCATTAATTAACAGAGCCACCCCTCTACCTTTTCCTAGCTTCCTGTCCTTCCTAAATGTCATGTAGCCTTCAAAATTCAGGTCCCAATCTATGTCCTCCTGCAGCCATGTCTCTGTTATGGTTATCAGATCCTACTTATTTATACCTATTTGCGCTTTCAGTTCATCTGTTTTGTTTCGAATGCTACATGCATTCAGATGTGGAGCCTTTGGTTTTGTCCTTTTATTATTTTCGTAACTTCTATCCTTATCTGCTGATTTACTCTAAGATTTGTACTCCCTGCGCTCTCTATCCCTTCCTGTCACAGTCTGTTTATCATTTCTCATTTTAGTACATTTCTCTCTTGCCTTGTCTCTACTCTTTGATTTACCACATCTTCCCAAATTTGATCCCTTGCCCTCACTGTTTAGTTTAAAATCCTCACTACTTCCCTAGGCATGCGGCTCAGTAGAACACTGGTCCAGGCACAGTTCAGGTGTAGGCTGTCCCTACAGTACAGCCCTCACTTTCCCCAGCGCTGGTGCCAGTGCCACATGAACGGAACCCACTTCTCCCACACCAGTCTTTAAGCCACATATTCTTCTCTAATTTTATGTACCCTATGCCATTTGCACATGGCTCAGGTAATAATCCAGAGATTACAACCTTTGAGGTTCTGCTTTTAATTTAGTGCCTAGCTCCTCATACCCTCTATGCAGAACTTCTTTCCCAGTTCTACCTATGTCGTTGGTACTTATATGGACCATGACAACTGGATCATCCTCCTCCACAGCAAGTTCCTCTCCAGCCCTGAGCAGATGTCCTGAAGCCTGGCACCAAACAGGCAACACAGCCTAATGGACTCTAGCTCTTCACTGCAGAGAACAGTATCAATCCCCCTCACCATACTGTCCCCTACTGCCACTACAATTAAGTTATGATAGTAATGAAGTAAATGGCTAACTCATACCATGTCCTGTTCCACCATCATCCCTTCACTTACTGATCTACACTGGCCCCAGTTGACCAGCACTTCTGATTTAAAGTTCTCAATCTTATGCGCAAATCCCTCCATGTTCTCTGAGATTTTAAACTGTTCTTCTGGCTTCTTGCATAGCCATGATTTCTGAAATGATGTTTCTTGTTGAACTCTCAAACATGTCTTTTTTTCGTTTGGTCTGAGCTGGAATGTCATATAGGGTAGAACTTTCACCCCATCGGGGGGAGCTGTGCAGGGGCGGGCATGGACTCGATCGGCGCCCCCGATCAGGTCCGTGCCGCCATTTTACGTGGGCGGCTCAATTAAGACATGCGCACGAAAGAGCGCAGAAATCTTCCTGAGGCACAAAGGTGCCTCAGGGAGATTAGTTTTAAGTTTTAACAGTTCAATAAAGTGTTGAAAAATTTTTTGTGACATGTCCCCTCATGTGAAACTCTCACATGAGCTGGGACATGTGCATTAATTTCAATACAAGTTTTTTGAGAAAATTTTAAATCATTCATGAAACCTCATCCTGCCTGTGGGTGAGGTTCCATGAAAAATGCGAAGGCCGCCTGAGCTCTTTGCCTGCCTGCCAACCTTAAGGTTGGACGGGCAGCTCCGTTAATTATTTTAATTGTTAGTTAAATTGCCTTAATTGGCCTTTGACAGTTCGGCGGGTGCGCAGCTGACTTGGCTGCG
Source organism: Cetorhinus maximus (assembly GCF_964194155.1). Taxonomy (NCBI): domain Eukaryota; kingdom Metazoa; phylum Chordata; class Chondrichthyes; order Lamniformes; family Cetorhinidae; genus Cetorhinus; species Cetorhinus maximus. Next base: position 114,879,436 of record NC_135880.1, read on the forward strand.
TGCCTGCCGAACTGAAAATCTAAATGATGCGCGGTGACGTCAGGACGCATGCCCGATGTCACCCCGGGTCATTTTACGCCTCGGTGAGTGGGCCCCGCCCATGCTCGCCAAGCCGAAGGTTCTCTCCATAATTTTTCACCTTCCAAGTTGAAAACATGAGGCAATGGGTATATGTCACACTCTAAATAAGAAATATGATTGTAACCTGGGATGAGCTTCAGGACTTTGGTTTTGCATGAAGTTGGATCATTCTGAATTTTGATGTACTGAACTTCAAGTTCAAAATACGTCTCAGTTGAGAGAACCCATTTAAATTTAAATTAGAATCTGGTTCTGCTTTACTGTGAATTGCCACTAAAGCTTGAAGTAACTGGAGAAATTTTAAATTAGAGAGAAATGGTTTGCTTCACATGACTGATGAATAATGAAGGTAGAAAATAACCAATTAGATGGGAGAAAAACACATGAATGAAGCCACTTTCCAATGTTGGTGGACTGAACAAGTCAATGGCCGTTATGTAGGCAACAGGTACAAAAGAAATGTTATTGTGAAATGGTTGGGGCTGAAAATCCATTGATTACACGAGGAGTTGGCTGCCAATGCCCTCCAACAGGACCCTGCTAGAGTTTACAAGGTCAGTGGGAAGGCACCTCATTACTATGCAACAGGTGGACACAAATGTCAATTTGTGTGCATCTCTGGCACCCCTCTCCCCATGGCGACCAGAAACACTTGATGCACTCTGGCCTTTGGGGATGGAGGACTTTCTTATTCCCTACCCTTAAATCCAGCTGTCTCTTATTTATGTGTTGTTATTGGGCCAATATCCCTCTATTTAAAAATATTACATTTTCTTCAGGAATGTGGGCTGTTTTGTATCCTGGTCATCACAAATGGGGCCCATATCTACCTACGTGGAGAACGATACAGTCTCACCTCACTGGGAAAACCCTCTTCCATTTATATGCCAGGTCCCAACGGTGCCAAAAAATTCAGTGGTCACTATTATTTTCCTTCTAAGGGGTTGATGAAGGTTTTTCCCCTTATGGCACAAATAGGAAACTCTTGGAAGGGCACACGCCCAGTGCAACTGGGTCTCTGCAGCAACCTAGAGGCGTCTGCTGGTCTCCCACCAAACCTCTGGTGGAAAATGAGTGGAAACCTTGAGGAACTTTGGCCTGGTACTCAGTGTAATAAATTGATGGTTAAATTACTAGGCTGGGGAACAGTGACAAAAACATACCAGATGTTCAAGCTGCAGTTACAGTCTATAGTTGGCGAGGTAAGGTGGATGTTTTACAAATGCATAATCAGACAAAAATGTTGAGCAATTGAGGGCTCATATTGTCAACAGTAATTTCTAGCTTTAAATTTTCACTTGTGATGCGTTACATCTCATGTACTTAAGGAAGAAATCCCTTTACCCTGAGGCAAGGGGAAAGATGTGTACTGCACAGGTGGGGCGGAATTCAATGGGGCGACTGGGAATGGGAAATATGGTTGCCGGGGTGACTTAATCAAAATCTTGGTTCCCCAACAGCGGATTGAGTTTAGAAGATTAAGCTCACGGTATTTCAGCAGTGGGTTGGAACTCACATCATCCAGTTGCAGGAATCTCTTTTTCATACAGTTGCAACCCATGAATAATCATTAAATTATAAATTTTCCAAATTAAGTTCCACCTTCAAGATTATTTGGAGGAGGTGGCTCCACAAATATCCCCATCCTCAGTGATGGGGGAGCCCAGCACATCAGTGCATAAGGTAAGGCATTTGCAACAATCTTCAGCCAGAAGTGCTGAGTGGATGATCCATTTTGGCTTTCTCTGGAGGTCCCCAGCATCACAGATGCCAGGCTTCAGCCAGTTCGATTAACCCCACGTGATATCAAGAAATGGCTGAAGGCACTGGATACTGCAAAGGCCCTGACAATATTCCAGCAATAGTACTAAAGACTTGTGCTCCAGAACTTGCCGCGCCACTAGCCAAGCTGTTTCAGTACAGCTACAACACTAGCATCTATCCAGCAACATAGAAAATTGCCCAGGTATGTCCTGTACACAAAAAGCAGGCCAATTACCAACCCATCAGTCTACTCTCCATCATCAGTAAAGTAATGGAAGTGGTCATCAATAGTGCTATCAAACAGCAATTGCTTAGCAACAACCTGCTCACTGATGCTCAGTTTGGGTTCTGCCAGGACCACTCAGCTCCTCACCTCATTACAGCCTTGGTCCAAACATGGACAAAAGAACTGAACTCCAGAGGTGAGGCGAGAGTGACCACCCTTGGCATCAAGGCAGCATCTGACCGAGTATGACATCAAGGAGCCCTGGCAAAGCTGGAGTCAATAGGAATCAGGGGGAAAACTCTCTGCTGGTTGGAGTCACACCTAGCACAAAGTAAGATGGTTGTGGTTGTTGGAGGTCAGTTCCAGGACATTTAGGAGTTCCTCAGGGTAGTGTCCTAGGCCCAACCTTCCTTCCCTCGTAAGGTCAGAAGTGGGGATGTTCGCTGATGATTGCACAATGTTCAGCACCATTCACGACTCCTCAGATACTGAAGCTATCCTTATCCAAATGCAGCAAGACCTGGACAATATCCAGGCTTGGGCTGACAAGTGGCAAGTAACATTCACGCCACATAAGTGTCAGGCAATGACCACCACCAACAAGAAAGAATCCAACCATCGCCCCTTTGATATTCAATGGCATTAGCATCACTGAATTCCTCACTAGCAACATCCTGGGGGTTACCATTGACCAGAAACTGAACTGGACTAGCCATGTAAACACTGTGGCTGCAAGCACAGGTCAGAGGCTAGGAATCCTGTGCCAGGTAACTCACCTCCTGACTCCCCAAAGCCTGCCCACCATCTACAAGGCACAAGTCAGGAGTGTGATGGAAAACTGCCCACTTGCCTGGATGAGTGCAGCTCCCACAACACTCAAGAAACTTGACACCATCCAGCTCAAATCAGCCTGCTTGACTGGCACCCCATCCACAAATATTCACTCCCTCCACCACCAATGCACAGTAGCAGCAGTGTGTACCATCTATAGGATGCACTGCAGAAATTCACCAAGGCTCCTTCAACAGCACCTTCCAAACCCATGACCACTACCATCTAGAAGGACAAGGGCAGCAGATATATGGGAACACCACCACCTGGAAGTTCCCCTCCAAGCCACTCACCATCCTGACTTGGAAATATATCGCCGTTCCTTCGCTGTCACTGGGTCAAAATCCTGGAACTGCTTTCCTAACAGCACTGTGGGTGTACCTACATCACATGGAATGCAGTGGTTCAAGAAGGCAGCTCACCACCACCTTCTCAAGGGCAATTAGGGGTGGGTAATAAATGCTGGCCCAGCCAGCGATGCCCACAGCCCGTGAATGAATCATTATAAATATTAAGTCAGTGGCGAATGGGAACCTCATGCTACCTTATTTATGACAGCTTAAAGGTGGCGTGCACCTGATGAGGTGGCCCACTTGGATCAGAGGGCAGCAGTTGTCTTTGTTGAATTCTCTGGCAAAGGGGAAGGGAGCAGGTGAATGCTCTCAAGCCTGGACTGTCAGTATTTAGAGTGAAGCGGGGCGTCATGCACGTGGGGTTGGGGCAGGAAAGTGCGCAACAGTGGGACTTGCAAGGGCAGCAGGTGGAGTCGGGGCATGGAAGGGATCAACAGGAAGGCACTGTCGTGTTTGGGTGTCAGGGGAGGGGAAGCAATTGTCTGGCCTATACAGTGTGGTCTGTCCTGTCAGACCTGGGGCCCTGGGTGTCTAAGACAGCCAATTGTATGACAGAGGGAAGGTCTACTTTCAGAGAGGGGAGTTGAGGCTTGATGGAGGGCAGGTCCAGTTTGAAGGAGGACTGATTAACTGTGTCTGAGGGTGAGTTGAGGGCCACAGAGGGCAGGTCAAGGAGGGTGTGAAGATGGTCCTGCATCACAGGAGGCTGGTTGAGGGTGAAGGGGCTAGGGTCGAGGATGAGAAATGAAAGGTTGAGGGTCACTGACACTGGGTCAATGGTGATGGTGGAATGTGCAAGGATGATGGAAGGAAGGCACTGGGTAACATTGGGAGAGTCAAGGATGATTGGTGGAATCTCAAGGGACAGAGCGAGGCTGGAGGGTGATGGCTGACAACTGACGGGTTATTCGTGCGTATCCGACTACATAGCTGCAAAGACAGGTTCAGCTGTGGGAAGTCTAGGTTCAAGTGGGAGGAGGTCAACTGGTGTGGAAGGAGTATTGGGTGTGGAACATGGGAGGCTCAATAATTCCTTTGGTCAGCTGCACTTGCTTTATAGATGAAGGCCATGTACACAAAGGTGCTAATATCTTTGTCTCTTCCCACAGTTCACTTTCTGAATGTGCATTGGATCTCATACACCCATCCTTTTGCAACCTTGGGAGGAGGAGGAGGAGAGGATTCACCAGAAGACGGCCATGGACGAACAGCAATAGAGGCCACAAGGCTATCAACAGAGGAGGAAGGCTGGTCAAAGGGAAGGAAGCCAGGGCAAGCTTAGTTGTCCACCAGCATTGGCACATCAGTATGTGTTCTGAATGCACACTGATCACTTCCAACTCTCTGTGAGGCAATGCCAGAGGTGACTGAGGCTATCATGGGATGTGGTCACTGACCTGTCTGCGCTCCTTCAACAAGACCTGCAGCCCTGTGGATTTGGAGGGAACCGAATGCCAGTCATCCTCAAGATGACTGCAGAGCTGAATTTCTATGTCACCAGCTTTTTCCAGGGTCCACAGGGACATATATGGCACATCCCAGGCTGCCACACATAGATGTATAAAGGATATCACTAATGCTGTGTTCTGAAGGGCCAATGATATTCATCAGGCTTTTTACAGATGCAGAGAGCCAGGCCACAAGAACTGTTGGCTTCGAGGGGTGATTGCAAGCGGCGAATGCACTCATGTGGCCATTAGAGCTCCCTGGGAATAGCCAGCAGCACATGTCAATCACAAAGGCTTTTATACTCCCTTAAAGTTCAACTGGCCTACGACCACTTAATGAATTATGCAGGTCTGTGCTCAGTTTCCTGGGAGCTGTCATGACTCCTATGTATTTCGCCACTCCCAGCTCACAGGACTCTTTGAGGCCCCTGCCCAAGTTGACCTTTGGATTCTGGGTGACAAGGGCTATCACCTCCGGATGTGGCTCATAATACCAGTGTGGCATCCCAACAGCACCACAGAGGAGCAATACAATGCAACTCATGCTTCAACCAGAGCAATCATGGAGCAGACCACTAGGTTGTTGAAAATGCAGCCTGGCAGAGCATTACAATACATTCCATCGAGGTTATGATGGATCGTCCTGTCTGCTGTGCACTGCACAATGTGGCATTGCAATAGGATTGTCTTTCAAAAATGTGGAGGAGCTGAACTCCAACTCAGATGAGAATGAAGGCGCGGATTCTGAGGAAGAGGCTAGGAATGTGGTGACACCTTTCCAAGATGAGCTGGCTGTGGAGAGATGTGCCAGGGATGCCACAGACAACTTGATTTTAACTCACAGACATGAGGCACCTAAGTGGCCAGCGATCCATCACCTGGAAACCATCACCTGCTCAGGATGGATGCCCGCCTCCACCAGCCTACCCCCCAGAGCAAGCTTCAAACCCCTGTCCTCTGCCACCTAAAAGGGAAGGAAGAGTGGGCCTTTGTCACACACAATTACAACTGAAGACTGCCCGTGGACAACTGGTGTGCAAATGGACATAAGTCACGAAAGCTACCATGGCCAAGATTTTTAATCTTGGTCCATTGTGACAAGACTATGAGTACCCATATGGCAGTTCATTTTTGTGAGGAACGAGTAACCTCGGCCAGTCTCCTTGCCATAAGGGAGTGTCACCAGAGACTGGATGTTCAGCCATGTCCTGCAGAGTCGAGATTACAAATCATGCCACACACATGAACATCCAATAAGACTGAACGCAAACACACAACAACATTGTTGCCTATGCAAGTACTGGGATGTGCCTCTGACCCCTGCAGCCATCAGTGATTGTCAACTGTGAGCCATGCCAGTTCAATATGCCTCTGACTAAGCAAGTTTCAACAAATTCCCAGGATACACATGTGAATAAAGTGAATCAAACATAATGTGACATATCTACGTGTGAAGAAATGTGCAGTGGTTGAATACCCATGCCACCTTTGTGCCCTCATAAAGCCTTAAGTTTTCTTTCCCTCCCAATATGTCTTGGTGCGGCCCTGATGTCAGCAATGAGGTAGAGGCAGGTTGCTGAGTGTGATGTCCCATTGCCAGTGGTGACTTTAGCAGCTGTCTTCTGGAGGTCTGACTACTGAGGGTCTACTGCACGGGTGCAGGGGCACCCTCCTCAGCCTTGCCTACTGGAGACACTTGGGTCACCAGCAGATGAGTTGAGGAACAGCCGCTCAACCTGAGTGTTTCCTGAGAGAAAGACCCCAGAATGGCTGGCACACACTCGTCCTCCATCTCTGTGCGTGATGGCACCTCCCTGTCTCCCTGAGGGGAAGGAGCAGCTCAAAGGAGGCTTAGCTGCCTTGTCCCCCTCTCACCTAGCAACTGCTGTGCGGAGCCAATGGCTAGACCGATGAAATGCAAGTCAGAGCGTATATGGGTCGTCTGCAGGGCCTGGTTCTCCATGCTGGTCACCAACCTCTCCATGGGGAGCCACGCACTTAAATACCTGAGAAATGGCAGAACTCAAGCCCTGGATGGACGCTTCCATCCTCCGTTCAATGCCGCACATAGACTCTGGCATCTCTGCCAGATGTTCCCCTGCTTGGCTCTGCATCTTCAGCAGGCTTCTTGTGGCCGAAACCAGAAGCTCATCATCAGCCTGGGTCTCAGCATGGGCTAACTCCCTAATAATCCTCCAAGTGTTAGGGACCTCGGCTGTCACCCTCCCTCAGCCACTGGCACGTGTCTCTGACATGCTCACCGGTATCTGCCCCCAATTCTACATGCGATCCCTCCGTGACCCATGTTGGTGTCACTGCGCTGGTGGAAGGTATATGAGAGACAAGTAACGGTACATCTCTGGGTCTAGAGTATCACTGTCCTCAGAGGTGGAGTCATCCCTATCATGTGGTGCCTGTGGTATAGGTTCCATATTGCAAAGATCTGTAGTGGAGGACACAAAAAAAACACATTAAGGTCTAGCACTGTCTGTGAACACATCACATTTTCACGCATGTCTCCTGTGAGCCTATGTTTTGACATCAGATTGGTGGCATTCTCACTCATGCCTGGCCACTCAGGCCTTGCTGTTGGCATGGCATGGCTGACGTGCTTCCTGGTGATCTCCATCGTCTTCTCCTCGGCTTGGGTCAGGACCTTTAGATCTGGAACTGCTCCACCAGTCTTGGCCCTCTCTCTGGCATTGTGAGTTTGTTTCTGCTGCAGGACAAAGTGGAGATTTAGCGTTATGTCAAGTGAGACCTAACCCCCTTGTCTGCATGCATCCCCGTGATACCTAGAAATCCGCCACTGGCAATCATGCCCATTCTCCTTCTCAAGCAAAGCTGGCACATAGTTTGGCATCAAGTGCCATGCAGTTCTGAGGCTACACATGCCCTCACCCACCTGGCCTCCCTCTCCACTTGCACATATACACTGCTCGATGGACCAAGGGGAGATCCGTTGACGTAACACCAATGTGCCACTTACCCTGGCTGATCGAAGGAGGTCATTGACCCACTTGCAGCACTGAACTCAGAATGTTGGTGGATCCCATGGCTGCTCACCCCCTCTGTGAACTCTGTCCAGGTCAGGCCTTGGTCAGGCATCAAGGCCTGTTGCTGCCGTGGGTGTGGAAGAAAACCTCCTGCCATTCCCAGGCCTGTAGGGAGGCATCGCTGAGCTGTGGTGCTGCTTGTTGCCTCACCTCAGAGATTTCACAGACTGAAGGAGTGATGGGGGTGGATGATTGGACTGCAGGAGGAGGAGGAAGTAATTGCGGTGAGGGGGGCTGTTTCAGGAGATTAGATAAAAGCAAGTATGAGGGGTGGGGGACGTTGGGGATAGAGTGTGACAGCTTCAAAGGGAGATGTAGGTTTGACTTTAAATACTTTCAACTCTGCAATTTTTAGCTGCCAGCTGTCCTATTCCTGCCCACAGAGCCAGTATGCAAGTCCAGAGGGCTCTTTTCTAGCCCAGTCAGAGCTGCAAATTAGTCACTTTATGGTGGTTCGGGCCCTTAATGCTGCGTGTGATTAAAGTTTCCACTTTTATTTTGTGTATTCTTAATTTCTTGAAATTTACCTTTTAATTCCATGTGCGCCAGCTCCTGACACGCAAGCAAAATTGTTGCCCATTTCTGCTTCTGCTGTCGGAACCTGTGCCTCACAGGTTAAATGATAAGTATTATGGAGTAAGTGAAGGCCGCGTGTGTGGTACGTGATCTGACATGTAAACCCTTTAAATAACCCAACTGTATTCAAATAAATTTCTCTTGTTTGTATCACAACACTGTCTGTCACTGGCATTCAAGAGGGGAAAAATATGGTGAGCACAAAGGTGAGCTTTTTCTGCATTCCTCGAGATTGAAAAATAAATCGAATTTATAATGCCAGCTGCTTTGTTTAATAGGAGCATCCATTAACAACAAAAAGGAGCATTTTCACTGAGGGAGAGGTATCAGTATGGATGGTAATGCACATTCAGTTTTACTTTTTCCATGTAATTTTAGATAGCTGTTGAAAATAATGACGCCACTGGTGGCTGATATGTTCAAGGTACAGTGCTCAATTCTTATCTTGAATATATTCAAAAAAGAGTTTCCAATGGTTTGTGTCACCATTTTCTATTTCTTACGTAAGTTAAAAAAAACATTCCTGCTGCTACATTATTTTGACAGTCGGAGCTAAATCCCCTTTCCTCATTACATCAGACGCAATGACTGCCGACATGTGAATTGCTTGACATGTTCATTCATGACTCTCTGTGCATTTATAAGAAAGTGTAGATCGTCTTTTGAGAAGCCTGAGTGATTTTCTTTAGAATTATGTAGAGATTACCTTACATAACTTTGGATTCAAAAGGCTGCACACAGGTGAAATGGGGAAAAAATCTTTTGTGACTGATTAAAGTGTTCTGCACTGCCCTCTATTGGTGCTGGATATATGAGAACACAACAGGGTTCATAGCCTTGGGTCTCTTATTTTGAAAGAATAATGCCGAAGATTATCTGGCTTAAACTGGGAACAGCAGAGATTTACTTACAATTGCTTCCTACATGGATAATGTTTCCGGAATATTTGCTGGGCTAAAGCTGTCTCCAAATTTTAATTTATTTCACGAGTGGAAGAAAATCTTGTGGCAAAATAATATTGAAATAGTCAGAACGTTCGAACTAAGATCATGGATATTAGATATTTGTCTTAATGAAAGGTTTTTGACTAGCCATTTTGAATCAAAAGAATGGTCATATCTTGTTATATGTATCCCTGGCTTCCACCTGCCTGTTTGTAAATAGAGTATACATACATTGAGAAGGCTGACGTTTCAGTACAGTACTGAGGAAACGCTGCACTGTCAGAGGAGATGTAAAGCTATGCCCCCAACTGCCTGCTCAGATGAGTGTGAAAGATCTCATGCCACTATTCGACAAAACACAGGGAGAGCTCGCTCTGTCCTGGCAAGATCTCAAATGTAACATAAGGCACTGACAAGAATGAACATACCAACTGAAGTACCATTGGGCATGTAGATTTTGTTCCTCCATGAATTCACTCTGCACAACCAATTTATTCAGTTCTTCAGGAACAGTAAAAGGAATTCTCTTTAGCTTTAGAAAAAAGCTAACATACACAGAGGAGAAGAAAGTAAGCTGGCATACACAAAGTCAGTGCCAAATACAATAGATAAATGCTCATGAATGAATTACAATTATTGCTGAATCAGTTCATTGGATCTTGTCTGGATCTGGACATGATTGGGAACCCTAGTGCTCCAACAAGAATAGATAAATCATTAGTATATAGAAATAAATCATATAAATCACCACCACAATTTCCACTTTAATGGCAAACTGCAGCATTTTACGAACTGCTGCCCTGATAAAATTTTTATCCCCTTATTGTGCTACTATGTGCTACATTGCAAACTTTTTATGAGCTATTTATCTATTCAAATGAGGAGATGGACACATTTGACAACATTCAAAACAAAAACAGAATTACCTGGCAAAACTCAGCAGGTCTGGCAGCATCAGCGGAGAAGAAAAAAGTTGACGTTTTGAGTCCTCATGACCCTTCAACAGAACTGAGTAATATTAGGAGAGAGGTGAAATATAAGCTGGTTTAAGGGGGGGTGGGGGGGGTGGTGCGGGGCGGGGGGGCGGGGGGGGGCGGGGGGGATGGGGGGGTTTGTAGGGACAAGCAAGCAGTGATAGGAGCAGATAATCAAAAGATGTCACAGACAAAAGAACAAAGATTTGTTGAAGGTGGTGATATTATCTAAGAGAATGTGCTAATTAAGAATGGATGGCAGGACACACAGGTACAGCTCTAGTGGGGGTGGGGTGGAAAGACTAACAGGGCATAAAAGGTATAGATTTAAAAATAATGGAAATAGGTGGGAAAAGAAAAATCTATATAAATTATTGGAAAAAACAAAAGGAAGGGGGAAGAAACAGAAAGGGGGTGGGGATGGAGGAGGAAGTTCAAGATCTAAAGTTGTTGAATTCAATATTCAGTCCGGAAGGCTGTAAAGTGCCTAGTCGGAAGATGAGGTGCTGTACCTCCAATTTGCGTTGGGCTTCACTGGAACAATGCAGCAAGCCAAGGACAGACATGTGGGCAAGAGAGCAGGGTGGAGTGTTAAAATGGCAAGCTACAGGGAGGTTTGGGTCTTTCTAGCGGACAGACCGCAGGTACTCTGCAAAGCGGTCGCCCAGTTTGCGTTTGGTCTCTCCAATGTAGAGGAGACCGCATTGGGAGCAACGAATGCAGTAGACTAAGTTGGGGGAAATGCTGCTTCACTTGAAAGGAGTGTTTGGGCCCTTGGACGGTGAGGAGAGAGGACGTGAAGGGGCAGGTGTTGCATCTTTTGCGTTTGCATGGGGAGGTGCCGTAGGTGGGGGTTGAGGAGTAGGGGGTGATGGAGGAGTGGACCAGGGTGTCCCGGAGGTAACAATCCCTACGGAATGCCGCCGGGGGGGTGAAGGGAAGGTGTGTTTGGTGGTGGCATCATGCTGGAGTTGGAGGAAATGGCGGAGGATGATCCTTTGAATGTGGAGGCTGGTGGGGTGATAAGTGAGGACAAGGGGGACCCTATCATGTTTCTGGGAGGGAGAAGGCGTGAGGGCCGATGCGCGGGAGATGGGCCGGACACGGTTGGGGGCCCTGTCAACGACCGTGGGTGGTAAACCTCGGTTAAGGAAGAAGGAGGACATTGTTTTTGAAGGTAGCATCATCAGAACAGATGTGACGGAGGCGAAGGAACTGAGAGAATGGGATGGAGTCCTTACAGGAAGCGGGGTGTGAGGAGCTGTAGTCGAGGTAGCTGTGGGAGTTGGTAGGCTTGTAATGGATATTGGTGGACAGTCTATCAGCAGAAATTGAGACAGAGAGGTTAAGGAAGGGAAGTGCCAGAGATGGACCATGTGAAAATGATGGAGGGGTGGAAATTGGAAGCAAAATTAATAAATTTTTCCAGATCCTGACGAGAGCATGAAGCAGCATTGAGGTAATGATCGATGTACTGGAGAAAGAAATGTGGGAGGGGGCTGGAGTAGGACTGGAACAAGGAATGTTCCACATACCCCATAAAGAGACAGGCATAGCTGGGGCCCATGCGGGTACCCATAGCCACACCTTTTATTTGGAGGAAGTGAGAGGAGTTAAAGGAGAAATTGTTCAGTGTGAGAACAAGTTCAGCCAGACGGAGGAGAGTAGTGATGGATGGGGATTGTTCGGGCCTCTGTTCAAGGAAGAAGCTAAGGGCCCTCTGACCATCCTGATGGGGGATGGAGGTGTAGAGGGATTGGACGTCTATGGTGAAGAGGAGGCGGTTGGGGCCAGGGAACTGGAAATTGTTGATGTGACGTAAGGTGTCAGAGGAATCACGGATGTAGGTGGGAAGGGACTGGACAAGGGGAGAGAGAAGGGAGCCAAGATAACGAGAAATGAGTTCCATGGGGCAGGAACAGGCTGACATGATCGGTCTGCCGGGACAGTCCTGTTTGTGGATTTTGGGTAGGAGGTAGAAGCGGGCCGTCCAAGGTTGGGCGACTGTCAGGTTGGAAGCAGTGGGAGGAAGATCTCCAGAGGAGATGAGGTCAGTGACAGTCCTGGAAACAACGCCTCCTCTTCACCATGGACGTCCAATCCCTAATCCCAAATGCAAAAGATGCAACACCTGCCCCTTCACGTCCTCTCTCCTCACCGTCCAAGGGCCCAAACACTCCTTTCAAGTGAAGCAGCATTTCACTTGCATTTCCCCCAACTTTAGTCTACTGCATTCGTTGCTCCCAATGCGGTCTCCTCTACATTGGAGAGACCAAACGCAAACTGGGCGACCGCTTTGCAGAACACCTGCGGTCTGTCCGCAAGAAAGACCCAAACCTCCCTGTCACTTGCCATTTTAACACTCCACCCTGCTCTCTTGCCCACATGTCTGTCCTTGGCTTGCTGCATTGTTCCAGTGAAGCCCAACGCAAACTGGAGGAACAGCACCTCATCTTCCGACTAGGCACTTTACAGCCTTCCGGACTGAATATTGAATTCAACAACTTCAGATCTTGAACTTCCTCCTCCATCCCCACCCCCTTTCTGTTTCTTCCCCCTTCCTTTTGTTTTTTCCAATAATTTATATAGATTTTTCTTTTCCCACCTATTTCCATTATTTTTAAATCTATACCTTTTATGCCCTGTTAGTCTTTCCACCCCACCCCCACTAGAGCTGTACCTTGTGTGTCCTGCCATCCATTCTTAATTAGCACATTCTCTTAGATAATATCACCACCTTCAACAAATCTTTGTTCTTTTGTCTGTGACATCTTTTGATTATCTGCTCCTATCACTGCTTGATTGTCCCTACAACCACCGCCACCCCCCCCCCCCGCCCACCCCACTTCTCCTCCCCCCCGACCCCACCTTAAACCAGCTTATATTTCACCCCTCTCCTAATATTACTTGGTTCTGTTGAAGGGTTATGATGACTCAAAATGTCAACTTTTTTCTTCTCCGCTGATGCCGCCAGACCTGCTGAGTTTTTCCAGGTATTTCTGTTTTTGTTTTGGATTTCCAGCATCCGCAGTTTTTTGTTTTTATCTTTGACAAAATTCAGTCTGACTCTCCAGAACTGTAGCAGATCCATGGACCAGCTCAACCCACATTTGCTTTTTCTTTGCAAAATTGGGTTTGAAATAGAAATTAAGTCAGTGATGCCTGCCATTTTCATCTGGAGTATGGGAATACATGTGTCAAATCTTAAAATGGAAAGCAGCAGTGGACCACTTGACCTTGTTCTTTGCACACGTTAACAGCTGAGTCACTATATATATGTGCAAGAGATATGTAATGTTTTATTTAAATTAATGAGAAGTTGTTGACCTGTAAAATTTCCACTTAATCTTTTCTTAACTATTATCAACAAATGACAATTGTCATGCAACAAGATACTGAAACTAATGTCTGTGATTTAACAGCATGTGAGTAAAATGCCATCTGCACTCAGATTAAAGTTTGTATATTTAACATAGGCTTCTGCCATCAATTCTTATCAATTTTTACTGTCCATCAATAGCTTGGGCTCCATGCTAATCATTGAGGATCTTATTCTATCTGCGCTGCTTATTTCTCCCATTATGAATAGGGTAAAATCTGAGAATAACAACGCAAAAAACCCCTGGGAACAAAATTAATTAATACACATTAGGAGGTTCTAACAGGTCCATTATTTTCAGTGGAAACTATCCACTCAGTTTGGGCTCCATCACTTGAGAAACAATGACAGTTAGGGCAAAGGAAAGACTCATTAATATAGGAGAGGAACGGCTTTGCAATTTAACACACTGCACTGACTAATATGCAGCTCATACCAGAGTATTATAGTTCAACAGATGTTCCCTTGAACATGCTTTTATTTTTCTGTTTTATCAGCCTATGCATCCCAAGAGTATCCTTCAAATTACAGAAATCTGGCTGTGATTAGTACAACAGGCAGGATTGTGCTAAGAAGATTGAATATGAGGGTTGAAAGGCAAGATTTATTTTCTTGATGATTCATTCCCTCTGAACAGTATGAGTGACATAATAAGGACATATGGGCAAAACTACATTGCTAATGATTGTGATGGATTATCATGCAATCCGCAATGGGCAGAATTTTTAGGTCGGTGGGTGGGCATGTGCCCGACCCAATCGGACGTAAAATTGTGCGAGATGATGTCGGTCGAGCATCCCGATGTCATTCCGCGCTTGCAAGATATTTTGGTTGGCGGGTGCGTGCAAAAGTGGAAGCGTGCCCGCCAACAATTAAGAGGCCAATTAATGTAATTAAAGTTGCAATTATCTCCGATTTTTTATGGTCTGTCCAACCTTATGGTTGACGGACGGGCAAATCAGCCTGGCGGGCTTTGCATTTTTCACAAAACCTCATACAAGGGTGGGATGAGGTTTTTGTTAATAAGTTTAAAAAATCTATGGACAGCATTTTTATCATGTATATGTTCAGGTGACTGATTGTGATGCTTGGACATTTTTCACCTCATTTTAAAATCTCTATTTAATTGTTGTCAAGTCTTCAGCTCCGTGAGGCAGCTCTCTGCCTTCAGGGAGCTTGCATTCAGTGCTCGCCCGCACTCGCAACCCCACCCGGACACCGCTGTTCAGCTTTTCAGCACACGCTTCACGCAGGCTGGCCATTAATTGGCCAGCCAGCATGAAATCACGTTCGAGGGCCAATCGCAATTGGTGGTCCATCCCCTGTCCGATCCCAGACCCGCCAATTGCACCTGCCCGGCAACCTAAAAACTCTGAACAGTGTTTCCTAGCCTGGTTCACTGTACATCTGCTGCATCACAGATTTATGCATTTCTAATGAAATGTCAACTATGGTTCAGTTCGTAGCACTCTCATCTCTGACTCAAAAGGTTGTGGGTTCTAGTTCCACTCCAGAGGCTTGAGCACAAAATTTAAGATTGATATTTCAGTGCAGCAGTGAATGAGTAGGTGTCACCTTTCAGGTAAGGCATTAAACCAAGGCCCTTTCGGTCAGATTGGAAAAGATCCTATGGCACCATTTCAAACAAACATAGGGAAGCTATCCCTTGTGCCCTAGCCAATACTTGTTCCTCAAACAAAATCAAATTATCTGATCATTATCACATTGCTGTTTGTGTGAGCTTGCTGTGTGAAAATTAGCTGTTGCTTTTCCTGCACTACAATAGTGATTAGACTTCAAAAGGCACTTCATTGGCTGTAAAGTGTTTTGGGACATCCTGAGGCAAAAGGTACTATATAAGTGGAAGCCTTTCTTTGGTGGCATTGTGGTAATGTCACTGGGCTAATAATCAGAGAGACCCAGGACACGGGTTCAAACCCCACCATGGCAGCTGGTGGAATTTAAATTCATTTAATAAAGCTAGCCTCAGTGATGGTAACTATGAAACAATCATCGATTGTAGTGAAATTCCTTCTGGTTCACTAATGCCTTTTAGGGAATGAAACCTGACATCCTTACCTGGTCTGCCCTATATGTGACTCCAGACCCGCAGAAATGTGGTTGACACAAGACTGCCATCTGAAATGGCATTAGCAAGTCACTCAGTTCAAGTGTAATTAGGGATGGGCAACAAATACTGGCTACTCCAGTGTTGCCCACATCTCATGAAAGAATAAACTCAAAAAAAGGTGGATTGTAAATATTGACAATGCAGTTTTATTAAATTGTATTTATTGTATTTTAAGCATTTCAAATCTAGAAGTAATATATTCATAGGAAAAAACATTTTAGATCATCTTAACAAAGGATAATATTACCTATAAGTGAATTGCAAAATAGTAATACAATTCCAGAGTTTAGATACTAAACTCCTGTGGTTTATGATTGTCATTTGAACTCGAAGTGGATTAGTATACAACATTAATTCTGACATTATTATTTGAAGATGAAGATGTAGTACAGGACAAAGGATATCACTAATTTTATGACTTAGAACATGAGCTATATTGAAACGCATAACGGGACCTGTAGCATTTCTAGTATTTTTTTCTTACAGTAGATTGTTACCTAAAATATATATCTATACAATAAAAATCATTTTAAGCAGTTATCAAACGTGCAAGTTCCAAATGCCAGTGGCTAAAACACTTGCTTTGGCTGCTTTTCTTAATTGCAGTCCACTGCTGTTGAGAGTAGTTTACTTTATGATCATTCTGCCATATTCTGAATCTGACTGCACGTTAGCAAATCAAGAAGCTGAACTTGCACTGCTTTCTTCTTTTAAAAACTCTAAATTTGAAACAAAGGGTGGAACTGTCCATGCCCGCTGGCGTCGGGTGTGCTTGGTAGCGTGAGTGGACAATATGGCAAGAAAGCCAACAATCAGTTTCACGATGTCATGAAACCAGCTTGCAATCGTCCACTCAGCCCGTTGATGGCGAGCTGCGTTTCCTGCCATCATACGTCGGAGCCACATTGTACCACATCAGCATAAGGCCAACCAGCTGGAATTGTGCCCCCATCCCCCCACTGGTTCATCCGCTCACCATGCCGATGCATTTCACAACAGCATATAGAAGGCGTGCACTTGACAGGCTGCACTTTGAGGGGAACTCAGAGGCAAGTGCACAGTAACGTTGCGGAGCGCTTGCGAGGGACGCTTGTTGGACTTCAAGGTTGAGGTGTGTTGTGGGGGGGCAAAGGTTGCCCTGCGGTTGAGGTGTGTTGTTGGGGTGGGGTGGGTGGGGGGTGCAAGGGCTGCCTTGCTGTTGAAAGTAGCGCACAAGCATGGGGGGCAGTGGGCGAGGGAAACGACATGCATTAGGGACAGTGAGGACCCTGTGGATGTGTGATAGGTTTGTGAGGGTGTGAGTTGAGAGTGATGTGAAGAGTGTCTTACTCTGGTGGAACGGAAGAGATCATTCATCCTCTTTCGGCAGTGGGTGGCTGTTCTCTTTTGCAAAGCATTGGCGCTGACCACTGCTGCCACCGCCTCCCATGAGGGGGTAGAGGGCTTCACGTTGGGCCAGGTTAGTGATATTGTTGCTCATCCTGCAGCCCGAGTTGGGGTAGAGGACATCACAGTGAGCCTCCATTGTGTTCAAAAGGCACTAGAGGGACGCATCACTGAAGTGGGGGGCTGCAGTGTTTTTTCCTTTTGGGGCCATCCTGTCTTCCTGTGTGGCAGTCATTAGCTGGAAGCACTGAGAGGTGTGCATGAGGCTACATTTTAAATATGGTGCCTGGCATGATGAAGCAGTGAGCTGATGGTGAGGTGGGCAAATGAGATCCTGCCGGCCATGGAAACGGCGTGTTGCCCGGGAATTCATAAGTAATGTGGTGGGTTTGGGATGATATGGCGTGCAAAGCCGTCATTGCGGCCAGCAGGTAAGATGTTGCTTTATCAACCCATTACCACACTCAGTGCAAATCTGGGATGATTCTGGCCAGTGTCAGAGTATAGTGAGATAGCATGCAGCATATTCAAGATTGATATTTCTGATTTGCAGGGTTCAACTTAATATACGAGTGTCTATGAACATATCACAATGTTGGACATGAAAAGGCCAGCTAGTCTAGTTTGCCCCATAATGTCATGAAGTTGTAATTATCACAATTACACACTCCCTAGCCACAAGGACCCATGTAATCTCCTGGGAGGCGTAAGAAACCAGATGAAAACCCAAAACCATAGAGAAACAAAATTCTGGAAACTTCCTCTCTGATCCTACCAGGTGATCAAAACTAATCCAGTTTTGCTTGGCCTTTTGACATTTTGTTTGTAACAACACAGACTGCAAGCAAAAGATAGCTGTATTTATTAAGGGGAGTATGAAAGGATTTACAGTACACGGGATTGGAGCGGGGAGGGGTGAGAAATACCAAGATGATAATTGGATGCATTACTCTAAAGGAAGTGACCCATTTAATGAAGAAATTGAGGTGTTATTTGGATTAATGAAGTAAAACATAAAACCACATTGTGCAGTTTTGAACTATTGCCAAAAGGCATAGAAAGCATGGGTACTCATAAAAGAACTTTGAATGCCTTGCTGTTGGAGGGCAGACAAACAACTTTAGACCCTTGACAGTAAACAACTGATCCTCAAGGATTCACAGTTTAAAAAGTTTGATAAGACTTTTTATAAAAAAAATTATTTTTGTAGAAGACTATGAACAATGCCAGCCTGTATAGTGAGCTGCACAAACAAGGCACATGTCTTTAAAAAAAGCCAACACACAGACACACAAGCACAGAAACATAGGCCAGCCATCTTTAGGACACAAAGCATTGAGTTCTGAAAAGAATTCCCCCAAAAAGGTTGAGACAAAGACAATCCAAACTACTAAGAAATTATATTGGATTGTAAGCATAATCTTCTTCAAATCAATATTTGTTTGAATATCCAAATTGTTTCTTCAGGTGGACTCAAAGTTGCATGTAATCTTAACAAGAATTGACATGTTATAACCAGTTTTAATTATGATCTATTCTATGATATAGTCTTCATTACTATAATGTATTCTATAATTGATGCTTATAATAAATATTCATAAACAACCATAAGAGTTGTATCTCATACTCATATCCTCACAAGACCACATATAAATAACAATATTCTAGAATTCTTAAGTTAGGATTCTAAGTGCTGATATTGGTAAACTTAAAACAAGAGTTTTTTTCTGCTATAATATACCTGTTTTTAATGTACCCTGAGATAATTTTTCTGGTTTGAAAACTCCTAGGAGGGAGGACATTTCATTTCGGGATCCAGTCTGTAGCAGGTTAAACTGACTAAGTTCCTGTAATGATCTGAAATTTCTCTTAGTTGAAATTTTAAGTTTGATTGGGTAGGTTTACCTTGTTGCAGTAGGGCCATTAACATTACTGAATTGAAACAAGCATGTCTGTTTTAGAATACTCACATGCGTATGTGTATAGGAGTAGATATGAACAAATCAAAATGTTGGACATGAAAAGGCCAGCCGGCCTGGCTTGTCCCATAATGTCATGAAGCCTTAATTATCACAATTAAACACTCCCTAGCTACTAGGAACTATATAATCTCTTGAGAGATGCAAGAAATCAGATAAAAACCCAAAGCCATAGAAAAGCAAAATTCTGGAAACTTCCTCTCCGATCCTACCAGGTGATCAAAACTAATCCAGATGAGCACATTAGCCATGGCTTATATTTCTTGGAATCTACCTCTTGAACGATATGATCTCTGTTCCAACTTGGACTGGTCCTATTACCTTTCAGGGCTTTATGTGCACTAGTCCCAGCTTATTCCATATTGGTACTCTGAAGGCATAGTTCAGAACAGGGGGAGCTCTGCTATACAGTCCAGCCAGCTTGTCTTGTATCATGGTAATGTGCAGCACATTGGTGAGTTTTCTTTTCCAAAGAGGATCTAGAATATAAGAATATAGATATGGGAGCAGAAGTAGGCCATTCAGCCCTTCAAGCCAGCTCCACCATTCAATGAGATCTTGGCTGATTTTCTACTTCAACACCATTTTCCTGCATTATCCCCATGTCCCTTGATGTTTTTAAAATGTAGAAATCTATCAATCTCAATCTTGAACACACTCAACAACTGAGCCTCCACAGCCCTCTGGTGCAGAAAATTCTGAAGATTCATCACCCTCTGAGTGAAGAAATTCCTTCTCATCTCAGTCATAAATGACCTGCCCCTTATTCTGAGGCTGTGTGCCTGGTTCTATACCCCCCATACACACCCTTCCCAGCACCCAGAGGAAACATCCTTCTTGCATCCACACTGTTGAGCCCTGTAAGAATTTTGTACACTTCAATGAGATCATCTCATTCTTCTAAACTCCAAGGAATAAAGGCCCAGCCTATTTAATCTTTCCTCATAGAACAATCCCTCCATCTCAGGAGTTAGTTTAGTGAACATTCGCTGTGCTCCCTCTATGGTAAGTTAGGTAAGGAGACCAAAACTGCACACAATACTCCAGGTGTGGTCTCACCAAGGCTCCATGTAATTGCAGTAAGATATCTTTACTCCTAATCTCAAATCCTCTTGTAATTAAGGTCAACATACCATTTGCCGCCTTAATTGCTTGCTGTACCTGCATTTTAGCTTTCAGTGACTCATGAACAAGGACACCCAAGTCCCTTTGAAGCTCAACACTTCCCAGTCTCTCACCATTTAAGATATACACTGTATTTCTGTTTTTCCTACCAAAGTGGATAACCTCACATTTCTCCATATTGTATTCCATCTGCCGGATTTTTGCCCACCGCCTTAGCCTCTCCAAATCTCCTTGAAGGGCCTTTGCATTCTCTTCACAACTCACGCTTCAACCTAGTTTTGTGTCACCTGCAAACTTGGAAATATTACATTTAATCCCACAACCAAATCATTGATATAGATTGTGAATAGCTGGGGCCCAAGCACTGATCCTTGCGGTACTCCACTAGTCACAGCCTGACAAGCTGAAAATGACCCATTTATTCCTACTCTCTTTTTTCTGTCCATTAACCAGTTCTCAATCCATGCCAGTACTTTCCCCCAATCCCATGTGCTATAATTTTGTTTACTAACCTCTTGTGTGGGACTGCATTAAAAGCTTTCTGAAAATCTAAAGATACCACATCCACCCTTTGTCTATTCTGCTAGTTACATTCTCAAAAAACTCCAAAAGGTTTGTTAAACATGATTTCCCTTTCATAAATCCATGTTGATTCTGCCCAATCCTACCATTATTTTCTAAGTCTCCTGTTATATTATAGATTCTAGCATTTTCCCTATGACTGATGTTAGGCTAACAGGTCTGTAGTTCCCTGTTTTCTCTCTCTCTCCTTTCTTAGATAGTGGGGTACCGTTTGCCACCTCCCAATCTGCAGGCACCATTCTAGAGTCTATAGAATTTTGAAAGATGATCACCAATTCATCTACTTTCTCTACAGCCACCTCTTACAACACTCTGGGATGTAGATTATCAGGTCCAGGGGATTTATCTACTTTAAGCCCTATTAATTTCTATAGCACTTTTTAAAAACTAATATTAATATCTTGTAGTTCCTCGTTTACACTCGTCCCTTGATTCTCCATTATTTCTGTGAGGTTTTTAGTATCTTCCTCTGTGAAGACAGACACAAAGTATTTGTCTAGTTTCTCTGCCATTTCCTTATTCTGCTTTATAAATTCTACTGGCTCTGCTTTTAATGGATTCATTTGTTTTTGCTAAACTTCTCCTTTTTACATACGCACAGAAGCTTTTACTGTCTGTTTTTAAGTTTCTCACTAGTTTACTCTCTTGTTCTATTTTCCTTTTCTTAACCTTTTTCTTGGTCCTCCTTTGCAGAATTCTAAAATGCTCCCAGTCCTCAAGCTTATCATATTTTTGGCAACTTTATACGCCTCTTCCTTTGATCCAATACAATCCTTGATTTATTTTGTTAGCCACTATTGGAACACATTCCTTGCTGAATTTTTGTGCATTAAAGGAATGTATTTTTGTTGTAAACTATGCATTAGTTCTTTAAATGTTAGACATTGCCTGCCTACTATCGTGCCTTTTACTGTAGTTTCCCAATCCACCATAGCCAGTTTGTGCCTCATACCTTCATAGTTTCCTTTGTTTAGATTTAAGACCCTAGTTTCTGATTGAATGACTTTCAAACTTAATGTACAATTCTATCATATTATGGTCACTTGTTCCTAAAGGTTCCTTTACAACAAGATTGTTAATTAGGCCTTCTCATTACACAATACTAGATCTAAAATAACGCATTCCCTAGTCGGTTCCTCAATGTACTGTTCTCGAAAACCATCTTGCATATATTCCAAAAATTTGTGCTCCACAACATTAGTATAAATTAGGTTTACCAGTCTATATGTAGATTGAAATCCTCCATGATTACTGTGTTATCTTTGTTACATGCACCTCTAGTTTTCTGATTTATCCTATGCTTTATTCATTACTGTTGTTTGGTGGCCGATAAACAAATCCCATCAATGTTTTCTGCACCTTGCTGTTTCTTAGCACCACACAAACAGATTCTACATCTTGATCTATAGAACTAAAGTCATTGTTTACTACAGCACTAATGCCCTCTTTAATTAACAGAGCTACTCCAGCACCTTTTTCCCAACTTCCTATCCTTCCTGAATGGCACATACCCTTGGATATTCAGGTCCCGGCTTTGGAGGAGAAATTTCCCATGTTGGGCAGGCCAGTCGGGAGTGGGCACAGAGCCAATCGCCACCCGCGATTGGGTCTGCGCCGCCATTTTATGCTGGTGGGCCAATTAAGGCCTGCCCAGCATAATGCGCGACTCCCAAGGATAGCAGGAGTGGGTGGGCAGTGGCGGGAGTGCAATGACTGCCCGGTCCAATAGCGACCCGGCGGCCTGTTTAAATGAAGCGCTGGCAGCCTTAAAAAGGCTGCTCACAATGGCCGGTAGAAGGGCTCACCCAGAGGGCTTCTGGTGAGCAGGCCAGGCTGGAGGGTAGGGCAGTAGAACAGGCCAGGCCGGAGGGTAGGGCAGTAGAGCATGCCAGGATGGAGGGTAAGGCAGTGGGGCAGTGTGCCCCTCGGTTTTCCGATGAGTACCTAGCTGCCTTCCTGGAGGAGGTGGCAGCACGGCGGGAGGTCCTGCTTCTGAGGGATGGGAGGTGGAGCCCCCCACCGCCTGACCAAACGTGCCTGGGAGAAGGTGGCCGAGAGTGTGAGCTCCTATGATGTGGTGCGACGCACGTGGGTCTAGTGCCGCAAAAGATTCAACGACCTCCTGCATTCAGGAATGGTGAGTACCATGTTGGCAGAGGTCACTTAATACAGCCGTCAGCCTTCCCCCCCAAGGCCCCTGCTCCACCTCTGACAACTCTGAGCACAGTTACAACATTGAATCCTTCATGGCATGTTTCCCTCGCTGGGTGGACCGGCAGATATTGCCCATGCTAGTTCACCCTGAGAGGGTAGTGCTGAGATGGGCACTGCACCCACAGCATGTGTGACACTGACAACCAGAGTATAGATTCGGGGGCAACCTCAAGGATCTACACCTAAGCGCAGTGCTGGAACTGCGAAGCATGTCAAGATCAGGGTACTAACATGCTGGGAGGGGAGCTTCCAGGTGGTGGGGTGCCAATCCATCTGCTGGCCTTTGTGTTCCACGTGCTTGTGCCTCCTTGCTTTGCAAAGTTACACCTTGTGGTGCCACATGTGAAGGAGGCAGCATTTGGGCAAGTGGTGGGGGGTCAGCCCTGGATTCTGTGTGTGAAGGTGCGGCAGCTGCGGGGTGACGAAGCACTGGATCCCTGCAATGTCCCACTCTGGCTGCACATTCATGGAGTGGAAACCCTTCCTGTTGACGAAGGCCCCGGGTTCACCTACTGGTGCCTTGATGGCCACATGTGTACAGTCTATAGCACCCTGGACGCGGGGAAAGCCAGTAATGGCCGCAAAGCCTCTGGCTCACTGTGTCTGGCTAGCACCATCCCAGTGGTAGTGGATGCAAGTCAATGCACACCTGAACAGAGCGTCTGTCACCTGCTTGACATAAGTGTGGACAGCTGATTGGGAGACTCCGCAAAGATCACCCACCGATCCCTGGAAAAAGCCAGAGGCATAGAAGTTGAGGGCAGCTGTGACTTTCAGCGCCACTGGCATGGGGTGTCCATCCACACAGTTGATGCAGATCTCAGGGCTGATCACCTGGCAGATGGAGGTGACCGTCTTCCTTGAGAGATGGAGCCTCCTTTGGCATTGCACCTCAGATATATTGAGGTAGCTGCTTTGCTGCCTGTAAACTCTGGCAGCAGGATAGTGGCGTCTTCTGCAGCCCCTTCTGCCTTGAACTTCCTGTTGTCCCTGCGCCCCTTGTGCCCGCACCTGTCCTCCCACAGGTGGTGCCCTGGAGGCTGAATGTGGACTCCTGCCCTCCTCCCCCTTCTAGCCCTCCCTTCCTCCTCAGAGCCAGGCACTTCATAGGACTGGAGAGGTATTACCAGTGGTGCGTTCACAAGATCCTCCAAATCCAGTGGCAAGAAAGGTGATCTAACAGCAACGTCCTCTCCCAAGCCAACTTGCCCAGTGTTGAGGCACTAATCACTCAATAACAGCTTGTCTGAGTGGAACATGTCGTGTGTATGCCTGAAACCAGACTCCTGAAGCAACTGCTCTCCTTGAACTTGGTCACAGCAGGGGACTCCCAGGAGGACAGTAGAAACACTTTGGAGATGTCCTCACAGCATCCCTGAAGGGGTCAAATATACCTGCCGACTCATGGGTGACCGTGGCTTGAGACCGAACAAAATGGAAAAGGCTCATTCGGGAAGGAACTGAACACATTGAGAAATTTCATCAGGAATGTGCGGAGGTGAAATCAAGGCATCGAAGGGAGTGTACAAACCTCCAAAGAACCCATCTACCCAACCTCTTCAAGCACCACCTGCCCTGCTTGTGTGGCAGAGCCTGCAGATTACACATTGGACTTATTAGCCATTCAGGATCCATGAAACTGCAGTGGAAGCAAGTCACCCATGGCCTAGAGGAACTGCCTAAGCGAAATAAAATATTAGCAGAAAGTTTGTCTTATGGCTGCTCCTGAGTCTGCCCTGTAGCTGTCATTTGCCTTATAAGAGGGAAATGAATATTCTGCCCCTTCCCTGAAATTGCAGAGACACAGCGTAAATGGATGTTTGCCATTTTCCGGAGGTTCAGGTGCTTTCCTATTGGAGTACAAAATTGCAGGACCCTGGTCTTTTTCTCAATATCTGAAAGGGCAGTACATATCTAACAAAAACTTACAAAGGTTTAAAACACAAATCGTGCCAATTACATGTTTTTGCTACTTTCCTAATAAAGATCTTTCTCGTAAATCCAGCTCACCTTTTCCATTAGGTAAATCCATCATCAACTGTTCCATGTGCCAACATACACTTAAGATTGCACAAATACATTAATCTCTCTGCCACTTAGCAACACGCTTAATAACCAATTATATTATCAACAACTCCCAAGAGGCTACACAACTCTCAGTTTTTGTCATTGATTTCTTAATCCTCACCCAAAATAGATTATTCCATCCACTTACAATTACTATTTTCCTGTTTACCGCATATGGCTTGATCTTTCTGATGTGATTAATCCCTGGACATCCGATCACTATTGGGTTAATTTAGGTAAATTTTGTGATTGAAGAATAGAATGCAAAGATTAGTGACCCAGTCTGCAAGACTTCCAATTTTTTGGTCATGAAACTTAATCACTGGAAAATAAAGAGTGGAAATAATGAATCAGGTGCTCTCTCTCTTCGTCCCTGAATTTAACAGGGGCAAGGGGAGCAGCTAGGGGTGGCGGGGTGGTGGGCAGGCTTGGTTCATCTGAGCCTTGAAGCAGGCAATGCGCCTAGGGACTCTGGAAACATGAATCTTAACAGTCAAGTCTCATTAACATAGCTTTCATTGAAATCCTGCCTGAACCTGGCCATTGCTACCTGGCTGGTGGGTGGGAGCAGGGATTGCAGAAAGCTGCAGGATCGGTCCCTGTTAGTCAGGTGAGTGTAAGGAGTTGTGTTGGGGCTGGTGAGGGAGGGGGGGCTGGTGCGGTGGAGGGCAGAATTGCAGGTGGCGGTGGGTATTTGGAAGTAGAAGCGATCGGGTGACAAAGGCAATCGGGGAAAGTGGGGGACCCAAAGTATATGAGGCCCAAGGCATCCTTGAGAAATGAAAACAGAAAATGCTGGAAATGCTCAGCAGATGAAGCAGCATCTGTGGAGAGAAACAGAGTTAACAGGCGATATCTATTCCCGGCAATTGGGGCCTTACCCACTGGCTGGAGAGCTGGCGGGACCCTCATTTCCCCTCCCTTGGAGAAGACCCGCCATGTTAAGTGCCAGTCAGGCACCTAAGCGACGAGCGGCAGGTCTTCCCTGGGATCAAGGAAGCCCTGTTATCGCATCCCACATCGCACCCATCCCACCCCCCCAACGACCCTGCACCCCACTCCATGCCCTGAGAGCTGCTGATAAAGAAAACCTAGTAACACACAAAAAAGAAACAGGAGATACCAATGATCCAGTGCTGAGATACCATGAGTGAATTTCAAATCGAGCCAATAAACATCAATTCTAAGGGCAGGTTGCCCTTGACTAATACAATTAAATTCTTTGAGGAAATTGTTGAGATTTTGGCCAAATGGCCTGCAGTTGTTGTAGTATATTTGGACTGTCAAAAAGCATTGAATGTGTAAAAACTAATGCTGTGCTTTTGGATGATGTCGACAAGGGGCAACACGTAGATGAGATGTGAGTTCAGGGCTAAGGCAATGGGAAACTTTAGAGGAACTTGGTCCGCTGGGATAGTGAAAGGGAGGGAAACACAGAGGCAGCTGATAGGATGGTCCTGATCTTAGTGACAAAGAGGTCCATGGGCTCATTGCACTTATTATTGGAGGTGAGGGTGGATCAGACAGGGGAGAGGAGTTTAAGAAGAAAAGAACCCAGGGGCTACCTGTGCATTCCAGGAGGACCTAGTTTTGCTTTATGTGGTCAAACCAGATTTGGCGGTGAATGGCTAAATGAGCTGCCTGCCATATACTTTCAAGCTGCATTGCTAGGACTTAAGAAAATTGAAAAGAGGGCCAAACTAGGGGTGTTAGCAAAGTTCAGAACTGTCATCCCAGTGCCACCAAAGCCTAGCCCCGTCACCCCAGCTACCAAACCCCAGTAAAATAGTACTGTTGTGTTAGCTACAATCCACACTTCCAAGGGTAGTTCCATCTCCAGTCTGGTAAATCTTGTGTAACATCTTTCTGTAAATCCTCAATTTTAAAAAAACTGATAAAGGATAACAAATATATAAACGTATAGGTGAAGAAATACATATCAGTACTCTCTGCTTATCACACGTACAGTCCATGGTCAGGATTTTGTCACATCTGGATCCCGTTTTCTGTCATAATTTGACCATACATGTCATTACTGGGATCAAACCTGGGTGATGTCTAATTCTTAAAATGCTTAGAAGGACCTTTAAGGGAATATATTTACCATTACTGGTTTTGGAGTCCTTCACATCACAGGTCAGTTTTGATACTCCTGAATTTCTTTCCTTTTCTTCCTAAATCACTTCACAAGTAATTCATTTCTCCTTTATTTTCAGCCCTGGGCCTCCTGCTCTGGGTCACCTCAAAAAATACTCATTTTCACTTGCAGCTAATTTTCTTACTAATGACCTTATAAAAACAAGGAAACACTTTAGAATTCCAGTCTCTCTGTCTGATTCCCATGCCTGTTTCCAGGATCAGGATCTGCTTTCTTCGATTTGGTTTGGCCATTCTTCTCACTGCTTGGCTTCCTTGCAGCCTCAAATTCTCTGGCCTGACGATCCCTCCGTGAATCGCCACCTGGATGTGCTGGAGATGCTTGTGTGCTTTGATGATCCCTGAAGCGATGCTGTCAGGAGCGCCTTACTCCTGGCAGGACCACCCTTGGCGGCCAATTAGAAGGGTGGTGCCAGATAAAGTGCAGTCCAAAAAGTCCTCAATGGCAGAACAGGTGAAGGAAGACTAAGTGTCCCGCTGACTGTGAAGGCGGAAGAAGGCTGCAGCGGCAATGTGGGCCAGGTCATTGCGGTTTGACACATCACCAATATTTGATCACCAACCCATCAAGATCGTGTGGACAAAGACGGTGCCGCAAGGACCCCACATTAACCAAAGTCATGTGCAGACTTCTACCAGGGGCCATTTGCCAAGTCCTGTGGAGATAGAGAATTGGCGAGGGGCACAGGCTGTGAACCTGGGAGACCCTAGACAAGAATCTGCACAGAGGTGACAGATGCATGAAGATCATTGGACAACAAGTTTTGGGGCAGAAATGTCTTTGGGCAACAGCATCTGTGATTGATCAGGCCTCTTCAGGATGTCCTCTTCTCACCCCCAAATAGAGAGGAGGCTAGAAAAAGTGCCCTAAAAATAAGCTGGCCTACTTTCTCCTGGCTAGGGAAACTACAGTTTGCAAGATCACCATCTTCATGGTTAAAGTAAAGAAACTCCAAATTTTGCAACTTAGAATGTTAGAACACCCAGGGACAATCTCAAGAGTGACTGTTCGGA
Source organism: Cetorhinus maximus (assembly GCF_964194155.1). Classification (NCBI taxonomy): domain Eukaryota; kingdom Metazoa; phylum Chordata; class Chondrichthyes; order Lamniformes; family Cetorhinidae; genus Cetorhinus; species Cetorhinus maximus. The sequence continues at coordinate 114,907,723 of NC_135880.1, forward strand.
AAGAAGAACTTGTTGTGACACAGCCAATGGTAACTGCTGAGTTGTTCAAATCCCAGAGAAAAACTTGAGACATTTTTTGTATTTGTATGTTTCGAGATGCGGGCTTTGAATTCAGTAGTAAGAAGACCACCGAGCCTTAGAAGTTTTCACAAAACTAGATTAAACATTGATTAATAAGAGAAATTATTTTAAGCATATACATATGTCTACAAATTATGACTATAATAACTTCTAAATCCCCTGATTAACCTGACTCCCAGTTACTCCGTTAAGGCAACAGTGAAACATGTAGATTTTTAAAGACCCAGGCAAAGAATCATGATACCCTGAACATCCAATTCAAAGTAACTTTCCTTAACTTCAGTTCTTTGTAGACAGCAGCTTGAGGCTTCGGCGCTGAAGGCTTTTAACACTTGTTAGATTTTAAAATTCCTGCCTTTATACATAGGCTTCTGTCCTTTATACATATTTTTCCTATTTGAATGCAAATTCCCATTGTTTCACCATGTCTTTGGACTTTACCTCCCTGTTCATAAAAATTTATCATAGTACTAATTTTACCAGTAATCTTTGGGAAAAATAAACACACTGTTTCTGAACTTCACCTGGTTAGGTGACCCATTACTCCCCTCCTTTGAAAACAATCTAGCCTGATTTATTTAAAAATGCCTTACATTCTAAACTTTCCCCATGTTTACCTACTTAACATTTCAAACCTATCTTATCTTTTGCTAACAGAACATTGTAAGCTTGGTACAGCTCTGAACGACATGCTCAGAGATCGTTTAGTGTGTGGTGTAAAAGAGGACGCCATTCAGAAAAGATTATTGTCCGAAGTGAATCTGGATTTCAAGAAGGCGCTAGAGATAGCACAGGAAAATGCAGTGAGAGATTCAAAAGCAATACAGGGTGCACAAAATGGCGCCATCCTCCACAATGGGCAGGAAACCTCAGCTGAAAGAGGCACGGAAAAGCGAGACTCCACCGAGAAGTGGAAACAGCCACTGCTAGCCAAAGAATAAAGAAAAATAAGTTAGCAGTGAAATTGAAGAATAATTTTAATAGGGGTGGAAACAATGGGCAGAATTTTGCCCTTGGTGGGCATGCGGCCCCACCGGCTCAGCGGCAGGTGGACGGCCGACCCCCGCCGCCGAAACGGGGCCCACCACCATTTTGAGTGTTGGCCCGCCCAGCGGCCTTCCCCACATTGAACGGGGAGGGGAGGGAATCCCCAGCTGTCAAAGTGCGCTCTTTCGCGCGCATGCGCACGAAAGAGCACACTGCTCCCTGAGACTAAGTGCTGTCTCAGGGAGGTTAGTGACAGTGCACAAAAGTAAAAAAATAGAAAAATAAAAATATTATTAACATGTCCCCCTGATGTGACAATGTCACATGAGATGGGGCATGTCAATAAAAACGACATAAACTTTATTACACTTTTTAAAAATGGACATGAAACCTCATTCCGGCAGGTCTTTAATGATCTTAATGACCCTGTCAATGGCCTTAATTGGCCATTGACAGGTCGGCGGGCGGACAGCTGATTTCGCTGTCCGCCCGCCTTCCTAAAAATTTAAAGGGACCGGGATGACATTGGGGGTTCCTCCTGATGTCATTCCGTGTCATTTTCCCGTCGGCGAGCTGGCCCCGCCCCCAAATCGCCGACAGGAAAATTCTGGCCAATCAGTCTTTTAACGGTTGGCTGTTTAAAAAAATCGAATGCCACTATTGTCACAAGAATGGACATATGATGCAAGGAAAGATGCATGCAGGCTTGTAAACAAAATGAGAAGCCCAATGAAATCTACAATGTAGAAGAGCCTGAAACAATAAATTAAGATAGTTACTCACTGCTCAATCTGAAAGTTGGAAAGGCAGAACCAATATTCGTCACAGTGAAAGTAAATGGCAAACCTGTTAGAATGGAAGTGGACATGGGAGATTCCACTACAGTAATTGGGGAATATACCTTCAGATATTTCAATAATGGTGAACATCAATTAAGTTTAGAATAAACAGCCACCAAGCTAAAAACATATACGGGTGAAGACATTCAAGCAAAATGCATAAGCAGAGTAACTGTCCATTATGGAAGCCAATCAGCACAGCTACCCTTGATGGTGGCAGCAGGTGAAGGGCCAAGCCTCCTGGGGCAAAATTCTTTAAAGGAGATTAAATTAGAATGGGATGAAATTTTCCAGTTGAGAGCAAGTGGGCTACAAGAGCTACTTAGAAAGTACGCCACTATCTTTAAGGATGAACTGGGGAAAATCCAGGGCCTGCAGGCTAAGATTCATGTGGATCTGGAAGCAACCCCTCGCTTCATGAAGGTGAGACCGGTGCCATATGCCCTGCGAGAAAAAGCCAACATTGAACTGAACAGACTAGAGAAACTGGGCATTATACAACCTGTTCAGTTCTCAGAATGGGTAGCACTCATAGTCCCCGTCCTTAAACCTGACCAAAGCATTCGAATTTGCGGAGACTACAAACTGATTGTTAATAAAGTAGCTAAGCTAGACAGGCACCGTATTCCAAAAATTGAAGACCTGTATGCCAAGTTGGCAGGAGGGACAATGTACACAAAGCTTGCATGAGTCATGCTTATCAACAATTAGAGTTGGATAATGCCTCCTGGGAATTTGTAACAATTAATATCCATAAAGTGTTGTACCAATATACACGATTGCCTTTAGGTGTCTCTTCCACTTGTGCCATCTTTCAGATAACAATGAAACACTTACTGCAGGGACTGCCCCAGGTTGTAGTCTGTTTAGACGGTGTATTGGTGACAGGATTCACTAGAAAAGAGCATTTGGCAAACTTAGAAGTCTTGAAATGTTTTTTCAGGCTGGAGTGCATTTAAAAAAAGAAAAGTGCACGTTCCAAGCAAGGGAGGTAATCTATTTGGGTCACTGAGTAGATTCACAGGGCCTCCACCCAGCTAAGGAGGAAGTGAGAGCCATAAGAGAAGCATCTGCACCAAAGAACGCCTCAGAGCTCAAATCGCTCCTAGGAATGATCAACTATTGTAGACAGTTCTTACCCAATTTCTCTACAGTGCTGGTCCCCTGCATTCTCTACTCAAAAAGAACCAACGTTAGTCTTGGAAGGCACCCCAGAAAGAAGCTTTCATAAAGGTGAAACAATTGTTGCACTCGTCCAATCTATTAGTGCATTATGGCCAGATGAAATAATTGGTGCTGACATGTGACACATCTCCCTGCAGAATGAAAGCAGTCCTCTCTCATCGGATGGACAATGGCACAGAATGGCCAATAGGTTACATATCATGAACGCTTACCGCAGTGGAAAAGGGATACTCGCAAATAGAAAAATAAGGTCTGACCATCATCTTTGGTGTCAAGAGATTTCAGATATATCTCTTGGGGCGAAAGGGATCAAAGGATATGGGGAGAAAACGGGAGCAGGTTATTGAGTTGGGTGATAAGCCATGATCATAATGAATGGCAGAGCAGGCTCAAAGGGCCGAATGACCTACTCCTGCTCCTAGTTTCTATGTTTCTTTCGTACATAGGCCTGCCAATCAAATCGCAAACGCCGATGCCCTTAGACATTTGTCTTTGCAAGAAGATGATGAGCACGTCCCAGTTCCAAAGGAACTTGTTTTATTGTTAAATTTCTTAGATTCTTCACCAGAGCTCGACAGATCAGAGACTGGACAAGTTGGGACACAGTCTTATTCCAGGTACGAGAACAAGTGCTACATGGTTGGTCACAGGAGCCCGTATCTGACGAAATGAAACCGTACTTCAACAGAAGACATGAAATAACCAGCCAGGGTGGCATTTTATTGTGGGGAGCACAAATGATAGTTCCTCCAAAGGGAAGGAAGCCACTTTTAATTGAACTGCACAGTGCCCGTCAAGGAATTTCCCGAATGAAGAACATTGCACGCAGCTGTGTATGGTGGCCTGGGATGGATGGCGAAATAGAGAGTTTAGTAAAGCACTGTGTACAATGTCAGCAACTGCAAAAGTTGCCAGTGACAGCTCCGTTACACCCATGGGAGTGGCCAGGTAGACCCTGGGTGTGGTTACACATTGACTATGTTGGGCGTTTCCTGGGATAAGTGTTTCTGCTCATTGTCGATGCTCATTCAAAATGGTTGGACGTATATGAGGTGAAGTCATCAACTTCGGCTGCTACAATTGAGAAACTACATCAGAGTTTTGCCATTCACGGATTACCAGAAGTAGTCATTTCACCAGTTTATCAGCCTCAATGGTATCACGCATGTGAAAATTGCACCGTACCACCCTTCCTCAAACAGACTGGCCAAAAGGGCAGTTCAAACATTCAAGACAGGCATGAAAAAGTTAACTGGTGATTCCTTAGCAACTAAGCTGGCACGCTTTCTTTTTCATTACAGGACTACCCCTCATACAATAACAGGTGTCACATCTGCGGAGTTATTGTTGAAACACCATCTCAGGATGAGATTGAGCTTAATAATACTGAATTTAGAGAGGAAGGTGAAAAGGGTTCAGGGAAGCCAGAAAACTAGACACGACTGCCATAGCCATGGGAGGAAATTTACCGTGGGAGAGCCGGTGTACGTGAAAAACTTCAAAAGGACCAAAGAGGTTACCGGATGAAATAGGTGCAGTGACAGGTCCTCTATCTTACCACGTGGAGGTGGAAGGCGGATAATTCGTAAATATGTGGACCATTTAAGGAAGAGAGAGATAAATCATCAAGATTTGGTCCCACCAGTGATCATGACCGGGTCTGCATTTCCTGTTGAGGATACCCAAACCAGGACTGACATGCCTGATGTTCCTGTAAGAGTTGAGGATACAGAACTATAAGTGCCCACTGAAGGACCTGATGTTCAGGCAACTCTGGAAAAGGAGATTTCTGACAAAGAATCTGAATTTGGGGAGCTGCGAAGTTCCAGGTGGACCAGGAAACCACCTGAGAGACTGAACTTGTAAATTCCTTACCCAGTGTAAATATCGTGTTGCCTTGAAAAATGTGTACTTGTAAATATAATATGTATAGCCAAGTTAAAGGATGAGGAATGTAATAATTACGGTTTTATTTAGTGTGTAATGAACCTTTAAGAATAATACTTGTTAGGAAGATCACATGATCTGTAGTAACCAATAGGAGAGTAACGCAGGCTACCTCAGGAGTCAGCGTAGAGGTAGAGCTGGAGTTGAAAGCACTGGTGTAGTTGCTGTTGAGTATATTGTAAATAAACTTAATGTTTCCACCCAAGAGGTGTCTGCAGATCAGCTGTATCATTAATAGTACAACTCGGCCACCCTACAACACCATGTAACCATCATCAGTGCCTATACACCAACTCTCAACAGCCCTGAGGACATGAAAGAAGGGTTCTACAACTATCTGGATCTACTCATGAAATCCATGTCTGTCAATGATAAGCTTACGGTCCTGGGAGACTTCAATGCGTGTGGGGAAAGTCAGAGAGAACTGGAAAGGAGCTCTGGGTAATCATGGGGTTGGAAAACTTAACTGCAATGGTCTATTACTCCTGACTAAATGTGCTGGGCACAATCTTTGCATTACCAACACAATGTTCAGACAAGCTGCTAAGTACAAGACTACTTGGATGCATCCAAATGGCACATGATTGACTACGTCATTGTGCGTCTGAGGGATCTCCACAATGTGTGAATTACCAGTGCAATTTGAGGTGCAGAATGTTGGACAGATTAAAGACTAATCAGAGCAATTCTCAATTTACAAATTGCTCCAACTCAGTGCAAGCGACCAAAAGTTATCAGAGATTCTTTCAAAACAGCTAAACTGAGTAGCGCCACTTGCTACAACCAGCTTCAGAACACACTTGATCAAAAACTCAAAGCTAGCACACCCTTATTTGGAGACTGTATCAAGAAGTGTAACAAATTTCAAGGCATCATCACTGAAACAGCAAACACCGTTCTTTGACCAAAGAAGTGAGTGCATCAGGATTAGTTTGATGAAAATGACAAAAACATCTCTCAAATCCTGCAGGCCAAAAATAGAGCATATATGGTGTGGCAGAACGATACAACATCCACCTCCAAAAGAGACAAGTTTTGATACCTGAAGAGCAAAGTTCAGAGAGAGCTGCGTGTGATGCACGCCAGATGGTGGAAAAGGGAAACTGAAGAATTACAACAATATACAGACCCCCACAACCTAAAAAGTTCTTCAGTTCTATCAAATCCATATATGGACCTTCTAGGTCAGACTCCACACCATTGCTCTTGGCTGATGGGTTGTCCTTAATCACAAATCAGGCAGAACTAAGAGACAGCAGCCTGCTGGACAGACCATATACTGTCAACCCCACAGCCGTCAACCAGATTCCTCGGCGAGCTTGACTTGCCTCCTTCGGTTGATTAGATTAAGAAAACCATTAAGCAGATGAACTCAGGCAAGTCTTCAGAAAAAGATGGAATCCCTGCAGAAATTTTCAAAGTGGCAGGCCCTGACACGATAGTGGTCTTCCATTTGGAATGAAGAAAAGATGCCAAATGACATTCACAATACCACAATTGTTGCTCCCTACAAAAACAAAGGCAGCAAAACAGAGTGTGGCAACTACAGAGAGATCTCACTTCTGTCCATAGCAGGAAAGATCTTTGCTCGCATCATACTGAACAGACCGAACAGACTTATCATTGTGGCAGAAATGAATCTACCCAAGACTCACTGTGCCTTTCAACCAGGTCACAGCACAGTGAATATGATGCTCACTGTGACCAGGCTGCAGCACAGTGGATATGATGCTCACTGTGACCAGGCTGCAACACAGTGGATATGATGCTCACTGTGACCAGGCTGCATCACAGTGAATATGATGCTCACTGTGACCAGGTCACAGCACAGTGGATATGATGCTCACTGTGTCCAGGTCACAGTGCAGTGGATATGATGCTCACTGTGAGACACATTCAAGAAAAATGCCTCGAGCATGTCCCTTTACTTCATTTTCGTTGACTTTACAAAGGCCTTTGACACAGTCATGGGGTGGCCTCCTTGACAATCCTGGAATGGTATGGGTGCCTAAAAAAATTTGTCAAGATCATACAGCTATTCCACAACAAAATGATGGGCTAGGTCCTTTTAAATGATGAATCATCAGCTTCCTTTGAGATCTCGAACAGAGTGAAGCAGGCTGCATTCTAGTACCAGTCCTCTTTAACGTGTTCTTCACCTGCGTCCTTAACCATGTTGTCACGGATCTCAAAGAGAGAGTGTATCTTCAGTATCGTCTTGACCGCTCACTCTTTGACTTATGATGTTTCAGTGCAAAAAAACAAATTCCAGAGAAACTCATCCAGGAAGCCCTTTTCACCGATGATTGTGCCTTAGTGGCTCACAAAATGAGAGATTTGTAGATCATGGTTGACAGATTTTCAGAGGCTTCAAAGCTGTTTGGATTGATCATCAGTCTTGGAAACCCTAAGGTTCTACACTGGCTCTTGCCAAATTCCAGTATTGTTCAACCAGACATCTCCATTGATGATACAAAGCTGAAGAATGTTGATAGCTTCAAATACCTTGGAACCAATGTCACCAATGAAGGTTTGCTTAATAATGAGATATCAGCTAGGATCAGCAAGACAAGCCTTGGAAGGTTTCGCACCAGAGTAGTAAACCACCACAGCATTAGACTGTCCATGAAGATCAAGATGTACAACGCTCTTATTATTACTTCCTTGCTCTATGGCTGTGAGTCCTGAGCTTTATACCACAAACAAATAAGGCAATTGGAATAATTTCACATGCGTACTCTTCACTCCATCCTTGACATCCATTGACAAGACTGGATCACAAACCTCAAAATCTTAGATTGAGCCCAGACAACAAGTATTGAGGCAATGCTCCAGAGAGCCCAACAGTGCTGGGTAGGGCACGGAATTAGAATGGAAGTCTGTCACATTCTGAGACAGCTGCTATATGGAGAGCTAGTGTCTGAAATCAAAGTTGGCTGTGCAAGTACTACGAAGGCATGCTTAAGAGAAATCTGAAGTGGTGTGGCATCAAGCCTAATGAGCTGGAAGAATCGGCGCGAGAAGGAACTCACTAGAAAGCTCTGATCCCGTAGAGCTTCTGTCACCTTTGAAAATATTGACATCAAGGTCTTATTGCTGCCCGTGAACAATGTCATAGAGCAGCATCTATCCAGGTCACAACATATGTGCGTCCAGACTGGGACTACATAACCAAACTCGAAGGACAACCAGCATCATCATTGTTATGACCAGGTAAGGAGGGTCAAATGGCTCCCTTCTTTTACCCCTCCACATTTGACACAGGTTTTTTTTAAAAAATGGTTGCACTTGTCAATTCGGTGAATGTTTAGCTGCTGGTGCACTGTGATCATAAAAGAACCAATCAGACAGGTTTTCTTGAGTTTAACAAAGAAGAATGTTAGTTTTATTATATTTAAACTGTTTTTTTCATTCCCAGAGCTGTGGAGTTAAGTTCATTCTTTAAAATCTCTGTCTACTGCAGAATGGAGACAAAGTCAAATTAGTAGACAGGGTCCAAACTTGTTAGTTGGGTCAGGGGAGGGAGAGAGAGAGAGAGAGAGAGAGCAGGAGCCCCAGATAGCTCAACTGCCAGTTCTGCCCAGAAACACATGTGCTTAAACAACACAAAGGACTTGGGCTGGTCCTGTGATCTCTCTCCAATTGCCAACACTTAAAACATAATTGTATATTCCACTTATAACTCAATTAGCTCAACTAGAAAGCTATTTTAAAACCAAGGTCCCATTGTCCACACAATTAGCATTTAATGGTTTGTCTTCAACAGTTGAAAAAAAGTTGATTACCATAGATGCCTTGTTAGTAAGGCAGGAAAGCAGGTTGTCCACAAACCCGGGGGGGGGTGTCATTGTCTGTGATCGCAGACTTCCAGTCGCCTCTCCATAGGGTTGAAATGTGGAATGTTTAGTAATCTAAGATGGTGTTGGCCATCTTGATATAGGTTGATAGAGGTGTCAGCTGTGGCTCAGTTCATAGCACCCTCGCCTTTGAATCAGAGGGTTGTGGGTTCTTGTCCCACTCCTGGAAAACCAAGAACTGTGATTGTACTCGAAAGAGTTGCGATCTGTGACTGTTGATAACTCCAAAGAGTTTGATGTAGGTTGAAATTGCTTTAGTCTGTTTCAAAAAAAATCTGTCTTTTTTTAAAAAGTCTAATTCCGATTTCTAGCTGGTGAATTAAAAATTAATATTTAACATTTCATAATATCAAACTCATGTTCAAATTTTAAGTGCAAAATAAATTTGCCCAAATTAAAGAAAGTAAAAATGTTATCCATAAATACAGTTAATTAGAATGTAATTATAGATTATGCTGACAGTACTGCCTCAATTTAATATTTCAAATCATTTGTAAAACAAGGAGGTGGAAAGGTATTTCTTTCTTCTGAGTGACATGCAGAAAGTAAAAATTTAAAAAATACTTCATTTCTCAATAAAACTTTTACTCTCAAATATTTCTAATGCAGCCATTAAGAAGTACTCTGTGCTTTGCTTTCTATGTACACAAACATAAAATGCTGCAATAATGTTTGGTACTGACTTTAACGATTGGTACAAGGTTCACAAGACCCGTGTCTAAAAGCTCCTGTGAAATAGCATACCCTTCAAAAGCAATGGAACTGGACTATCATCTCCCATCCAAAAGCCAAAAAAAAATAAGGGGAATAGAGAGGAACAAAGAAGAGAGAAGAAAAAAAAGAGGCGGAAAGAGAGATAAGCAGGGAATGTTTATATAGGACTTTTGAACAGAAAGAAGTTCAGTCGCAATGGTCCTGAATTTCTGCTGGATTCAACAAAAGCCCTGGAGAAACAATATAATGACCATTTCTACCTTTTCTTCAGGGTTCCATTAACCTGCCACTAGAGAGCCCCTTGCACCTTAACCACGCTATTGTAAGCAGAGCAACATTTTCTGTTTCGCTATAACATTAAAGGGCTTTTCTTTTGTTTTACTTAGCTTCTATCAGCAAATACATTAGGAGTGCTGATGCCTTTGAAAAGAAAATTGCTGGTGATACAGGCAAAAGTCAGTTGGCTGTCACATGTCAAGAGCCAGGAGAGGCAAGGAAAGTAAAGGAATTTTAAGTCATTGGTGCCAGCTGCTGATTTACTCCTTATTGATTTCATGAGTTCACTGTTCCATTAATTCACTGGTACCTGCTGTTCCTATAACATTTATTTCTTGTTGTGCCCACTGATATTAACTCAATGGTGTAATTGTTCCATTAATTTATTGATTTGTTGGTATGCTCTATGAATCCAGGAATTATTTGTTCCATTAATTTGTTGTTTATTCCGTGTGCCTGGTCCTCTATGAATTTATTAATGTGTTTGTGCCCATTCACTTATTGGTTTGTTGATGTGCTCACTGTAGAGTAATGGACAAGAGGTTTTTAAATATTATACACACAGGCCTGAATCTTCGGCTTGGCGAGCGGGGGCAGGGCTCACCGAGGTGTAAAATGACACGTGATGATGTCGGGCATGCATCCCGATGTCACCATGTGTCATTCAGATCTTCAGTTCGGCGGGCACGCAGCCGACTTGGCTGCGCACCCGCCAAACTGTCAAAGGCCTATTAAGGCCATTTAAAAAGGCAATTAAGCAATCACCTGAGCTGCCCTTCCAACCTTAAGGTTGGCGGGCAGGCGAAGAGTCCAGGCGGCCTTTGTATTTTTCATGGAACCTCATCCACGGGCGGGATGAGGTCTCATGAATGATTTAAAATTTTCACACAAATTTTTATTAAAATTAATCCACATGCCCCAGCTCATGTGGCACTTTCACATGAGGGAACATGTCATAAAAATTATTTCTCCACTTTTTAACCTTTTAAAGCTTAAAACTTATCTCCCTGAGGCACCTCTGTGCCTCAGGGAGATTTCTGTGTTCTTTTGCACCACCCCTACCCCCGCCCCGCCCCGCCCGCACCGGGAGCGCTCAGCGCTTCCGGGTGCGCGTCAGGCTGGGCAGGCCTTAATTGGCCCGCCCACATAAAATGGTGGTGCGCACCCAATCGGGGGCGCCGATTGGGTCCGAGCCCACCCACACCTGCTCGCGAACAACCCCCGCCCCGACGGGGGAGAAAATTCTACCCACAGTTATGATTGTCCCTAAAACAGTGTGTGGACAGTTTATCATGTGCCAGAATTTCTATGGTTGGGCAAATGCCTGCTATACAGACTTCACAAGCTTTAGAGACACACCAACAAGTCGATAAATTAATACAGCCGGCGAGAGAATACTGTGGAGCAATGCTGGTAATCCCATCTACACAGTAAACACATACAATTCTCCAGAGCTGGGATTTCAGCTGATAACCATGAATGGTGCTGCACAGGTAGAAGTTCTTTGGTGTCGGCAGCGTAGAGAGTGACTTTTCCTTAGTTGTGTTTTTTTTTGCCAACACAGTGACCAAGTAAGAAGAATATTGGCTGCATGTTTTGATGGTTACATTGACCTGCTCCCTTGTCAACCAATTTGTACCCTTCCACAAGATCTGTTGGTAGTTGCTACTAGCGCTGTGTTTGGAGAAAAAAATGGAAATATATCAATAGCCTATTTTTTTGCAAGACACCAGGCAGTCTGCCTCAAGCATGGCTGCACCTACCTAACCTAGGCAGGAAAATGATACTTGGCATAAATTATTGGAATAATGGGCTGCAGCTTCCGCTGGAGTGGCAGTTGAGTCGGATTGACACTCCACTTGTAATTACTTACCTTGAAATCCAGCTACTCCGATCTCACCCGACCTTCTGACTCAGGCTGGGCGGGATCTGTGTAGTGCAGTGCGTCCCCGTGCTCTATAGTTGAAGGTAACTCAGTCGAAGGTAAGTAAACCACACCCTCTTTTTTACAGCACTAGCTGCCGTAAACCAGGTAGGTTTAAAGATCCAGCCACTTTGACAAGCCAGGGAGAAGATAACTGTATAAGATAAGCGGGTAGGATTTGGGGAGGGGTCAGTTTAGGCTGGGCGTGGGGGTTGGGTTGGGCCAGGCCGGCGGGGGACAGCTGGGCCTGATGAGGGGGGGAGGCGGGATGGAGGGGGCGAGGTGCTGGGTCAGTTTGGGCTGGGCCTTGGGGGTGAAGGGGTTGGGCCAGGCTTGGGGGAGGGGAGAGGACAGGCCGCGTCAGGTAGGGTCAGGCCATGTTGGGTTGGGTCTGTTTGGGCTGGGCTGTGAAGGGTGTCGGATTGGGTCAAGGTGGGGGGGTTTGATTGGGCTGTTTGGAGGGCTGGGCATGGTTCGGTCAGGTCAAGAGGGCTAGTTGGGCGGCTAGTGGAGGGGACTGGAGGAATCCCATGGGGTGTAGTTTGGGGTGGGTGGGTGGATCCCGTGTGGGGAGGGGGTAATTGGGGGTTAATGGGAGGGTAGGAGTGTAGATGTAGTCCAATGGAGGGATCAGGGGTGGAGGGAGTCCCATGTGGGATAGTGGGGGTAGTGGGGGTAGTTGGTGGGGGGTTAGTGGGAGGTGTGGCAGGAATTCCGTGGGAGGTCGGGGGGATAGTGAGGGGTAGTCCCTTGCGGGTTGGGGGAGTAGTGGGTGTGTGGGCTTTGTCCCGTGGGAGGTCGGAGTGGTTCAGTGCTATAGTTACCCAGAAGCTAGAAGTGGCTTTAATTCTTCTAACTTTTTCTGGATAAATATTGCTGTATGACAGTTGGAACCATCGACGCTAGTGATTTAAATCACATTTTCGGATGGCTCCCAGTGCAGGGCAATTGCCCAAAGTAAGTTTGAACTTCCCAGGTGATTGCCGAGCAATCCTTACCTGGGATCATCTTGTGACAGGGTGGGGTCGTGGGAGTGGGGATGCCCCAGTACCCCCCAGATACACTACCCTGGAGCTCAGAAGTTACGGGCCAAAATGTTTCTCAAAGTTGACTTGGAAACATTTACCCAACATTTAGTAAATTGAGATGATTTGTAAAGAGATTCTAGATTTTAAAGAAACATAGAACATCTAGGTACGCTGGCTGGACCAAAGTACTCCAGCATTTAAAAATACTGCTTGATTATTGAATCAGTGCGTAAGCATCCCATCAGTCTATTTCTTCATGCATTTTATGAAACATTTGTTTTAATAGATTGGGGGAGTGCAGTTTCTCTGGGGGTGCAACAAAGCCCTTGTGTTCTTTATGCCCGGCCTTAATCTAGCTTTGCACCTACTGTCTCCCCAGATGTTTCTCAATCCAATTCTTTTAAAAGTAAAATTTTGACAAGAATAAGCTGAAAGAATTACCAATTTATTGGGTTTAGATCCCTAATATGAAAACTTGCATTTCTACTCAACATAATGGTATTTAAATGATGCTGCATCACAACATTATAAGTGTGCAATGGACCGAATGGCCTCCTTTGTGGCTTAAATTGCTCCATGACTCTATGTGTCAGGGAGAGGTGCTGGTGTAGTGGTGATGTGACTAGACTAGTAATCCAGAGGCCCAGGTTAATATCTGAGGGACGTGGGTTTAAATCATAGAAACATAGAAACTGGGAGCAGGAGTAGGCCATTCGGCCTTCGAGCCTGCTCTGCCATTCAATATGATCATGGCTGATCATCCAACTCAATAGCCTGCTCCTGCTTTCTCCCCATACCCTTTGATCCCTTTTGCCCCAAGAGCTATCTCTAACTCCTTCTTGAAAACATACAATGTTTTGGCCTCAACTACTTTCTGTAGTAGCGAATTCCACAGGCTCACCACTCTCTGGGTGAAGAAATTTCTCCTCATCTCAGTCCTAAATGGTCTACCCCATATCCTCAGATTGTGACCCCTGGTTCTGGACTCCCCCACCATCGGGAACATCCTTCCTGCATCGACCCTGTCTAGTCCTGTTAGAATTTTATAGGTTTCTATGAGCTCCCCCCTCATTCTTCTGAACTCCAGTGAATATGATCCTAACCGACTCAATCTCTCCTCATATATCAGTCCCGCCATCCCAGGAATCAGTCTGGTAAACCTTCGCTGCACACCCTCTATAGCAAGAACATCCTTCCTCAGATAAGGAGACCAAAACTGCAACTGGTGAATTTTTATTCAATTACAAATCTGGAATTGGAAAGCTAGTCTCAGTAATGGTGACCATTAAACCATTGTCAATTGTTGTAAAAACCCATCTGGTTCACTGATGTCCTATAGAGAAGGAAATTTGCTGTCCTTACCTGGTCTGGCCTACATGTGACTCCAGACCCACAGCAATGTGGTTGACTCTTAACTACCCTCTGAAATGGCCTAGCAAGCCATTCAGTTCAAGGGCAATTAGGGATGGGTAACAAATGCTGGCCTTGCCAGTGATGCCCACATCCCCGATAGAATAAAAATAAACACACAAACCGCTAGCTGGTCCTTCTACCACGGTGTTATTATAGTTTATCTTATATAACAACTCATCATCTATGTACATCTTTCTGTACAATTCAACTCTTCGCATGATTAAAATTCCTAGCTGATATATAATGTATTAAGAGAGTCGGCAGTACTTGTGTTTAAACCTTCCTAATTCGAAGGCTGTTGGAGTGGTTAGTGCGCCACATCATTTCCTGATGAGCAGAATACAAACAAACTCTCATTCCACTGCTTGTGGTTGTGTTAAGACTGAGAGCACCTGCTGTCAGAACTGATTTATACATGTGTGTGATTAATTATGCAAGATGTTAACCAAGCATATATAAAGCTCACAGGCAATAGATTGCAGTTGCTATGGAAATAACTTGTACTGCAAAAGGACAATATTAACAAATCTATGCTTTTAATATTATTGGGTCATTTGGAAATTAGTTGAACGTGCTCTGTTTATTTTCAGTTGAATGTCAGTTTAAAATGGTGAGGATTTCCACTGGTGCATTTTATTGTCAGCACCTTTTATTTTTTATGAGCAATTAACTCTATTGTTGATACTGTTAAATACTGAAGTGACAGTTAAGTACGAAGTGACAATGTGGCAATCAAATACTTATGCTTAAATAAAATTATCATACAGATTATTTAATGCCAGCAAACCTCAGCAATATTGAGTGACAAATGGAACTTTTGCATGTGAATAATTTTAAGATGGTGGGTAGATATCTGAATTCAAGCAAACTGATAAGTCTGCAACCTAAACTGACACCAGCATAAGCACCTTTGGCAGCTGCAAGAGCATTTCATCCTACCTTTACACACAGCATGTATTCCTTATGCCACCAGGTTTCTCTGCACTTTCTATATCCCCTACATTAAATCGCAATGAACAACTTTTGCACTTGCCTGGAGCAGCACTCTGGTCAGTTTGGGAACAGGGTTGCCAACCCTCTAAAAATGTCCTGGAGCCTCCAGGTATTGGGGATTATTCTCCATGACACTGTTGGGAGTAATCCAGGAGAAAAATCATAGAGCGATAAACAAAATAATCTTTTCTTCATTTGCTACGAACTCTTTCATTTATTAGTTGGAAAATTGTTGGAGATGGGGCTGAAAGGCTGTTTCACTAACAGTCAAGATTAATTCAATTGAGTAAAGAAGATTCTGTCCACTTTTCATTTGGTGTGGGAAGGCAGCGTGTCTGGAGAATGGACAAATGGAGAGGGTGGGGCGTGGGGGGGTGTGGGTGGTGGTTCAAGGTGGGAGGTCATGCGATAAAATTCCCAGTTGGCAGCTCGAGTTGGGAAGCAGGGGGAGGATAGAAGGCACAAAGGCTGAGAGTCAGCTGGAGAGGAAAACAAAGGAAGGGCTGGGTGCTGGGAGAGGGGAGCCAGACGATTGGAGGGAAAGGGTGTTGCCAGCTGATAGAGATTGTGGGGCAGGATTTAGAATAAACAAAATGCATTTTGACCAGCTGGTAGCATAAGCAACAGTGAGAAGTAGGCCTACAACTGAGGAGAATATTGTGAAGCAGAATTAAGAGCAGATGGAAGGCGCTTTGGAGCTTCATGATAAAAAAACAGGAGCAGGGCAAGACAGATGCCAGCATTTTAAACTGAACTAAATTTAATTAAACTTAATTGATTCCTTACAATTGGAGCACAAGTTTTTTTTTTACCCTGCATTGTTATAAAACCTGGGAGATGTGATTGGGAAATACAGTACCCCTACCTACTGAAAGATCCTCCAAATCCGGTGGAAAGAAAGGTCAACCAATAGCAGCGTCCTCCCCCAAGCCAACATACCCAGCATCGAGGCACTAGTTACTTAAAACTAGCTCCCCTGGGCAGGATATGTCATTCATATGTCTGACACCAGACTCTCAAAGCAACTGCACTGGAGGACAGCGGAAACACTCCTTGAAGCATCCCTGAAGAAGTCAAACATCCCCGCTGACTCATGAGGCTGGGTTTTGCAGCCCCCTGCCAGTGTAAGTGAAGGTGGTGGGGTTCGTAAAATGTGTGGCCTTCCCACTGCCTTCCCATCCACCCCCAGCCTGTCTCCCATTTTACGGTGGGTGTGGGAGGCATCAGGCAGTATATACGCTCTTGAGCCTATTGAGGCCCTTAAGTGGCCAATTAATGGCCACTTAAGTGCCTCATTCTGCCTTCACCCCTAATTTACCAACGGCAGGGGAAGGCTCATGCCAGGCGGGTAGCCTGGCAGCTTTCACTGCACGAGCTCCTGTCAGGCAAGAACAGGTGACCTCATTTCGGTGGGTCTCCTGTGCGAATTGGAGGCAATCCCTGCCAAGATCATACACCCCCTTTAACACTTTCCTTCTGGCCTTTCAACCCTAGTTCCCCATGCCCCTCAAGCCCCTCCATGGCGTCTGCCAGCTAGACCCACTGATACCCCAGACTTAGCTGTCAGCCTGGGCTCCATCACTTCTTTTTCCTCTGGGACTGCCTGTAGTTCCAGCAGTGGCCACTGCTTGAACATGGCGCTGCTGGGGCTACAGAGCTGCCGGCCAATCAGATTGTTGGCAGCTCTCTCAGGTGGGACTTCCTCCCTAGATAGGTAGGGGGGGATGTTTTGAGGTTAAACAATTAATGTTGCTTACAGCATGAAATGGCTGCAAGGCAGCCAACTTTTGGGCGGGCGAGCTCACGACTGACTTTTCAGTCAGTGGCCAGGGAATATGGGCCTGTACAATCCAAGCCATGGGAGTCCCTGGCTTGCGGCCAACCAAGTGGAGAAGGTTTATTTGGGAATGTTCCAAAAGCACTGAGAGACTCCGACAGGAACATGCAGAAGCGAAGTCAAGGCATCGGAGAGAGTGCACAGAACTCTCAGCCACTCATCTACCCGACCTTCCAAGCACCAACAGCCCTGCATGTGGCAGAGTCTCCAGATCATGCATTGGACTTATCAACCATCTCAAACCCTTTCGAACTGGAATGGAAGCAAGTTGTCCTCCTTCCTGAGGAGGACCCTACTTCCTGCAAGGATTGCTAGATAAGTAGAATGGCAAATATAGGTGGTTGTGGATGGAGCTACGGGGGTCTAGTGCAGCTTTTGTAGAGTGCCTTGTGTTACCAGCCACTCCCTGAACGGCCCATGCAGCCTCCTTTGGGGAGAAACGTGTCCCACAGGGGCACCCCATCATTGGGTGGAAGGCCCAACCAATTGATGTGATACCAGCATCCCTAGCAACCAATTCACGGATCACTGTGCAAACAAATATGACTACAAAATAGGCCCTGTGCTAGTATTATGTAAAAGACCAGATACCTAATTTGCAGGTAAGACTATTTTTAAGAACTTTTTCGATTACAAGTAGAAGTACTCTGGAGGATTTTTAGAGATGTTAAGCTGAGTTCTTGGATTTGGCAGGGAATATTGCTGCATCCTCTCAAGGGGGCAATGGAGTAGCTGCCCTGTCGACACAAAGGCTGAAGCAGATATAAGATCAGCAGTGGCATTGGCTCTGGCTCTGCAAAAAGACAGGAGATGGAGCAGAGGCTGTAGAGAGGGCAAGCTGGCACGACGCTCTCTGCCAACTTGAAACTGAACTTCTCCATGTTCCTTGATAGTGACAGGAGGCTATCTGGCAGGCCCATCAATGCACCCAGCATCTCAGTGTAAATGCCTATCAATCCTCTCTGTACCACCCCATCGAGTTTCTTCTCTGAGTCCTCCACAGCATAGCTTGTCTGTGACCTTATCATCTGGTGAGCTGACAAATAAACCATCCTTACCCTTGACCTGTCCGCAACCCACATGTACCTACCTGACTCACTATGTGTGGATCCCAATTCCATACTAGCCTCCATGGTAAGTGCAATGCCAGTACCTGAGCTACTATATACAGTATGTTTGTCATGCCAGAAAGCAGGGTGAGGTTGAGCTGGCTCTTGAAAAGAGACATAAGGCACAAACATACTGTCATTCTCAATGTACTCAGTGATATCAGATGCCATGCGCTCCCCCTGATGTGGAAAAAGAATTTTAAGCTCCTCCGCTGGTGGGTTTGTAGGTGGGGAGTGAATGCAAAATTCCACAGATGTTGGGTTCCTGCCCACCCCAACCTCTCCGCAATTTCACGCTGGTGCAGGCAAGGCCTTGGCCAGCCAGTCTGCCCTTGCCCCAATTGAGGCCCTTAGGTGGCCAATTATTTTCCACTTAAGGGCCGTTTCCCACCCAACCTCAATTTTCAGGAGTTCCGGAGTATGGGGGAAACCCAAAAATAATTGGGTTCAGGCCTCGGGCAGGAATTGGGGAGGGTGCTGTCTATCAGCAGGCCCCTTTTAGCATTGGGCACCCCCACCTAAAGGTCCAGTAACTGCAGGACCTCCCCCACCCCCGCTATCCCCAGCCTCTCTGTCGACCCCCAATCCTCTTCTGTCCACCTCCCCCAAGGCCTCCCTGTCCTTAGACCCCCCACGTGCCCCCAGGCCTCCCCACCCTGAAACCCCCAAAACTCATCTGTTCCTGGAATCCCAGGACTTAAGCTCCGGGGATTGATTCCGGTCTGAGCCCTGCCCACTGCATCTTCCGGCACTGCATGAGAGAGCCAATCAGATTGGTCAGTAGTTCTCTAAGGTGGGACTTCCTCCTGAGGGAGGGGTGGAAATCCCGCCTCCAACTAATTACTGCTCATTGAAGTGTCAAGTGGCTGCGGGGCAGGCAGTGACTCTTATGATGACGGAAAGGAAACCCCGCTATCCTAAATCTGCTGACCCATCTCCTGTGTGGGGCTGAGAAGATGCAGGCATCCTTGTCTCTGACTGATCTGGCTCTGCTCTCTTCTATTGAGTGAGACCTTGTCCTGCAAGAGAGAGGGCTGAATGTCAATGATTGTGTTGCAAAGTGTTTGAGTGATGTATTTGCCACAGCTGAATAGCTGGAGGTGTGTGAAAGCAATGAAAGGTAGGTTTGAGGCTGGCAGCATTGGAGGATGAGTGATGGTGAGTTGGAATATTTGGATGTTAGGTGTAACTCCTGAGTGCCAGGGACCGCTGCTTGGTTAGAGATGGGCATGTGGTTCATTGAGCGGTGCAAGATGTTGGTGTTGTGGTGGGTAGGAGATGTCATATGGAGATGCATTCACTGACCGTGACCACCCAGGTGAGGTCATTAGGCTTCTTGTGACACTGCTGCCTGGATCTTAGGTCCAGACGCTGCATGCACAAAATTAATTTGTCGATTTTTGGGTGAAAGGGCTGTAAATTGCAGCCTTCGAACCAGTCTAGATTGAGGTGGGTAAGGCCCAAAATTTATCTGACAACCTCATCTGAATGATTTCTATGCAAGTACCTGCTTCTCTTCTCCATGCTGCCGATGATCTCTGCAGACAGCAGGGGCTCCGACAGTGTTGCTGCAGACTAGCTGGTACAGATAGCCTTACCTTCCTTAAAGGCATGCTGTACCTTAGAGAGAAGCTGTAAAAAAGGATTGCTACAATGGAAATTCTTGCAAACTGCATATCAAGGCACACAGAGAGATTCAGATGGATGAAGGCAGTACTGGAGGCATTAATGATGCAGATGGGCAGGAAGGTAGACACTGTGGTTCCACAGAAGACCAGAAAATCCTCAAGAACCACTCTCAAAGGATTGGGAGCAGATGGCCAGGAAGCTCAACTCCTAGAATCTGGACCCAAGGTCCTGGCAGCAGTGCCCCAAGAGGTCTAATGACCTCATGCAGGTAGTTAAGGTGAGTGAATGCACCTTTACATGACATCTCCTATCCAATACAACACCACCCTTTCAGACTACTTAATGTACCACACCCCCTCACGCCCTCAGCTGCACTTCCTGGTATTCAGGAATTACATTCAGATACTTTACCTCAACCTCTTACATCTACCAATACTAACAGCCTCAGGCCAACCTCTCACTTCTTCCACATACCTCTAACTATTCAGCTAAAGCAGATACATTACCCAAACACAGTGCTACACACCACTGACATTATCTTGTAGGTCAATGTGGCACACAATAGAAGGGAGCCGAGCAGAGCCAACGGACGACAGGTACCTGCATCTCCTGAACCCTACAAAGGAGATGGGTCTCTATATCAATGAGGCTGGCTGCAGTGGGGCTCACAGTATTCAACATCACTGAGAACATTGAAGATGACAACATGTTCCCACATAATGCCCCTTCTCAACACCCAACATACCTTCATCCTGTATCTGGCCTACCTTGGAGTCTAGTATAGAGTTGGAATCATCACATGGTGAGCCATGTGGGCATGAGTGAGCTGGAACAAGGCCAGGGAGACATAATGGTTCATTTGCCAGCTCACTGTAGGGCAAGGTGGCAGAGAAGTGCTGCTGCAGAGGACACAGAAGAGGATCTTGATGGGGCTGCATACAGGAGAGTGCTGAATGGGCATGCACTCCAAGCTGCTGGGTGCATTGGTTGGCCTCCTGTCACTGTAAGGAACATGGAGGAGTCCAGTTCCAAGTTGGCAAAGGAGACAGTGCAGCTCTTGTCCTCTCATCTACCTCTACTCAATCTCCCTGACACCCTGCAGATCCAGCAGTCCTGTCACTGCTGCCCCCATACCTATTCTGACATTTCTGCGGACAGATCACCTGCTCCTCCACCATCTATGTGAGATGTGACAGCACTCTCCAATGAACCTAAACACATCCAAAAACTCTCCAGAGTACTTTCAGAGACTGTCCAATAGAAAAAGTTCCATAAATGTTACCTTGCGACGTGTACGATAAGGATAAAGGGTGTCTGGCCCTTTAAATAATTCTGCTGCAGGGCTCATCTCGCTACCTTATGCTTCTTTGTTCAGGATTGGACAACACAAGTGTTGCCCAGGCTTCTGTTGCACAAATTTGGAATCCTGGTGTCACATAACTGATTAGGAAAGTGGCAATTCAATTTGTTTGGGTGCCTGCAGAGGATGCAGCTGCATGCACTTATATCAATGAAGAACACCTCTTGGGCTGCTCTTGCCTACAGTGCTGTCTGCACCAGGGGAAGCAAGGTAGGCCTGCAAAGCATTGCTAGAAACGACACTGCACAAATGAAATTCTTGCCCTGGGAGTTGACCTCCCTGGCCAACCGCTCCTACTCTCTTCTGGGGGTGTGGGGGGGAGTGATCCTTGATGGCCTCTTGGCCCCTGCAGCAGAATGGCCCCTCTCCTCCTGCCCACCTCCACCACTAATGCCCTCAGCAGCGTATCCTTCACCCTGGAACCTTCTCTTTGCCCCAGTGTTCACTGTGCCATCATTTAAATTACAGCATTATTCTTCAGTGCAGTTTCCCATTAAGAGGGTAGCTTACCTCTAAGAAGAGCTGGCTGGCTGGCTGCACCACACGTGGTCTGAAAACAACACTGCAGAGTTCCCTGCTGAGTGCACAGGCAGCCGGCAGTGTTAAGTAGAAGACAGCAGCAAGGGACCCTTTTGGTAGTTTACTTTCCAGGTGACTTAAAGTTATAAACAGGTCCAACACTGACAATGGGCATTACAAAGAGTTGAGGTAGCAAGAAAAGTATGACAAAATTATCATTCAGGAGGTAAGGCTATTGGAAAAAAACAGGGCAGTGGAACTAATTGTGTAGCTTTTTCAGAACTGTCACAGGCAAATGGAACAAATTCTTTCAGTGTTATCAGATTTTATGGTTCTAAGTGTGATAAGGAGAAACGTATGCAGCCACAAGACTTTTTCAATATTATAGATTGATAGACAGATGTGATAGTAAAAAATTATTTAAATCTTCACTCTTATGTGTCCAAGCTAGAATGGCAACATGTGGTTATTCATAACAAGTTCCAACAGGACTCTCAATTTTATATTTCTTCACATTATGTAGAAAACTCTTCAACAAATCATGGGATTGTGGCAACTAAATTGTAGGTGCCAAGTAGAAGATGCAAGGGAACTGAAAGACTGCTTCCCTATAGAGTTCCACTGTTCAGTTCCATTCATCGGACCACGTGGCTCTCAAATTGTCTAACATTTCATCCAAAAACATAATTAACAAACCAGCCAGCACTTACCAATGTGTACAGGCATTTTAATCAGGTCATTTAGGAATGCATTGAAAACATTCTTTTAGTTTATAGCTCACAGAAGTAATTACCAAATGCTAACTGATTTTTTATTTCTCCTCCTGGAGCTAGTGAGTCTTTAACCTGACAGAAAAACTGTCTCAGACCAACATCTAATTAGTCATCATTTCAGAACACAGAAATATTTGACATTGATTATAAACTGAATTAGTTGACAGAAGTGCCCAATGACAACAGTTGATTGCAATTCAGCTTGTTGCATCAATTCAGATATGGTCTAACAATTTACAAATATTACAGAGGTTGTGCACGTCATATAACATTGCAAAATAGCAAATTAGAAATCCACACATAAATATTCTGTTTATGCTGGTTAATAAAAAGAATGCTTCTTGTTTTAATCTTTAATGTTAAAAAATTTTAGTAACATATATGATGCATTTGAAAATATACTGCAGTGAGACCTATCCCCCTAACCAAGATTACTCTTAGCAGAGGATATGTCCTCTGGGATATTCTGTTTATGATTATAATCTGCTGTATTACTGTTTAGTCTCGGTAGTAATTGGATTGTGCAATGCCTGGTTTTTAGGCAAAAGAAAACTGGCATTCAGTAAAACTTGTAACTTGGGTGTGGCTGAAAAGAATCTATAAAAATATACAGTATCTGCTGAGGTACAGAGTGGTTGCAGAGTGGTCATAAAAGAAATGCATTGTAAATAGAGGGCAAAAGTTGTGAATTTGCTGAGAGTAAGAGTTGGGTGCAGTGGGGAAGAAGGTGTGGCTTTTTGCCTCCAATACTTGTAGTGGTTCATGTAAGCTTGAGGCAATTAGTATTTAACATTTTTGACCAGTTTTAGATCAGTGCAAGTTAGCGTTTAGAAAAAAAAAACTTACAACAAAGTAAAAATGAGATAGAAATAATATATTGAAGACTATGATATGGCAAGGTAGGTTGTGTGCCTGGACTTCAGTGTGTGGGAGTTTGCAGACAGTGAAACTGTTGTGAGTGAACTCATCTGCAGTAGATGTCTCTGCCTTGAATATCTCAGAACAAAAATAAAAATACCTGGAAAAACTCAGCAGGTCTGACAGCATCTGCGGAGAGGAATACAGTTAACGTTTCGAGTCCGTATGACTCCTCAACAGAACTAAGTAAAAATAGAAAAGAGGTGAAATATTTACTTAGTTCTGTTGAAGAGTCATACGGACTCGAAACGTTAACTGTGTTCCTCTCCGCAGACGCTGCCAGACCTGCTGAGTTTTTCCAGGTATTTTTATTTTTGTTTTGGATTTCCAACATCCGCAGTTTTTTGCTTGTATATCTCAGACATAGGGCTGGTATCGGAGACACTTTAACACTTAAGGGAGGGGAGCAGCATGCAGTTTGCTCCAGACTTCAGTCACACCTCATAGAGCAGTGCAGTTTCAGAATAGGATAAGTGTGACTGATAGTGTGCAGATAAGGAAACCCTTTTGCAGATGCAGCTCTGCAGAATCTGATCCTGGCTGACAGGTACAATGTACTTGTGACCTAAGAGATAAAGATAAAGACTGTCAGAATGACAGCCAGAATGCGAGCCATCTTGGACCAGAAGACTGTCCAATGGAACGTGGGGGGGGAAGGGGGTGGGGTAGTGCGGTGTGGTGGTGGAGGGGGTTGAGAAGGAGGAGGATGGGAGTCAGAGTGGTAGTTAAAAGGGTTTCAAAAGTTAAGGGGACAGATTGTGTGCAGAATCGAGAGGTGTGTTACTCTCTGAGTGTCACCTCGAACTGGCTTGAAAGGTTGTTGGGGAGAGAGGGAAGATCCAGTTGTTGTAATTCATGTTGGGACCAACAACATTGAGAAGACTAGGCAAAAGCCCTGGCTGGAAAGTACCAGGAACTAGGAGTGAGTTCCTAGGACCCTTCTCCCCAGATTCACTGTATTCCCAATGCTGCAGCTATACCCATCTCCCTGGCCTCACTGTATTCCTGGTGCTAGTGCGGCACCCCTCTCCCCGGATTCACTGTATTCCTGGTGCTAGTGCGACACCCCTCTCCCCGGATTCACTGTATTCCTGGTGCTACTGCAACACCCCTTTCCCCGGCTTCACTGTATTCCCAGTGCTGGAGCTACACTCCTCCCCCTGAAATCATTGTATGCTCAGTGCTGGAGCTCTACATTTCTCTCTGGCCTCACTACATTCCCAGTGTTAGTGTTACACTCTCTCCCCTCCCCCCTGCCCCCCCCCCCCCCCCCCCCCCCACCACCTTTGACTGCTGGAACAGCTAGAATTAAAGATTAACAAAAATTTCCTGTCAGTTCTGTTCATTTTCCACTTTGTGCAGCAGCCATCACCAGAGACACAAATAGCCTCTTTTTAACCTTGGTGCTGACTTGTGTTATAAGCCCAGCTTTTATCCAAGGTTTCTCAATAAAATACATTTGTAATCAGGAGCCTGCAATATGACAAATGGATTAATCAGTCCCCTTGGCATCCATTTATAATCTTGTGGCAGGATCACCCATGCTGTTTGCAAGGACAGTTCTATTTCTGTACTATAAATCCTCTAACAGTAGAGTTACAAGGCCTACGTTCTCTAAAGATCACAAGCCCATTTTACTTTATCAGTTTCATTTACACATTTTCCCCCAGCCAGTCCTTCACTTGATCATAATAAGAAATAAATCTGAACATTGGTCTAAAAACACAAAGTCCCAGGCCAGAAAAACAATGTCATCTCGAGGAAGAGGGGCAGAATTTGGAGTGGGACTAGATTATGCCAAATTCCTGCCATTGATTCATTCATCAGAATTCGAGGAGAAGTAATTTACTTCCTTGACTAATTTAGTAGCCAATCAACTAGCCAAATAAATAAATAAATTGGGTTAGATAGACATGGCAGGGCTGGTGGTGTGCCACAACTGCAGCATGTGGGAATTTGTGGAGAACATTGCGATCCTGGATAACCATATCTGATGTAAGTGTCAGCAGCCCAAGAGGCTTCGCTTCGAGTTGTGAACTTGGAGTCCAAGCTGCAGATATTTCAGGGCATCAGGGAGTGGGAGATTTACCTGGATGCTGCTGCCGCGTCTCCTTAGATAAGTAGAACTTTAGAGTTGATCAGTGGTCAGGGACAGGATGCTGTGATTGCGAGTCAGACAGGTATGGAGATCCAGGATGTAGTGATGGGGGGGCTTCTGCCCTTGACTTTGATCAACAGGTACAAAATATTTGCTATCTGTGGGATGAGAATAAAGACTGCAGTGTAGTGGGAAAACTGACCATAGTGCATCAGCCCATTCAAGTGGAGGTGAGTAAAAGAATGTGGAGTAATAGGGACAGCACACTCAGGAGAATAGATGCTGTTCTCTGTGTAGTGTATTAGCGTTTTGAAATTGAAAAATGTACATTTTGCTCACTTGAAGTTAACATACAGAATTGTACCAGTAGAGGGAGTCTGCAAAGCAGAAGCAGGGAATTTGAAGCAGCTGTTTGAATGAAAGAAGCCATGGTGCTCATGCACTTTAAATTCTGGCTGTTTCTAGTCCTAAGAACCTCACACTCTGCAGCCTTGACAGGAGCTCTGAAGCTTGTGTTGTCTGCCCAGTGCCCAGGTTAAGGAAATCTCTTCACAGCCGGAGATGAACTTGGAGTGGGAGGGGCCTAAGTCGGAGCCAGCAACATAGGTAGAACTAGGAATGATGTTCTGCTGAGAGATTTTGAGGTGTTAGGGTCCAAATTAAAATGGAAAACCTTAAAAGTAATAATCTCTGGATTGTTACCTCAGCCATGCGTCAATTTGCATAGAGTTAAGCAGATTAGAGATTGAAACGCATGACCCAAAAAGTGATGTGGGAAGAAGAGGTTTCGTCTCATGGATCTGGTTATCATTACTCATATTGTTACCCTGCATTATTAATTTGTCCTTTCTCTTTAACTTTCTAAATTGATCCTCACTTGAATCCTCCTTCCTACTATTTAATTTAGAGCCCTCTTTGTAGCTTTAGTTATTTGATTCGCAAGGATACACTTCCCAGCATGGTTCAGGTGAAGCCCATCCCAAGGGAACAATTCCCTCTTTCCCCAGCACTCATGTTAGTGCCCCATCAACTGAAACCCATTTCTCCCACATCAATCTTTGAGCCATGCATTCAACTCTCTGATTTTATTGACCCTATGCTAATTTTCTCATGGCTCAGGTAATCCAGAGGTTATTACCTTTGTGGTTCTGTTTTGTTTTAGAACCTAGCTGCTCTATTCCCACAGAACATCTTTTATAGTATTGGGGAAAGAGGGAGCTGTACCATTTGGTTGGGCTCCACTTAAACCGGGCAGGGATCAGGGTCCAGGGTCTAGCCTTAGGAATACCATGGCTGTAGATGGGACTTTGAAGGGTGAGGGGTAGTAGTCAGTTGAAGGGACATTTAGAAATCCGAAGAGTAAAGCTGAGGAGTTGGTGCAGTGTAGAGATTTGACAAACGGAGTGGGAAAGGAATGGACAGAGAGTTTAACAGGAATGTATTAGCGAGTAAGGTCCATGCAAAGAATAGTGGTAAAAAATAAAATTAAAGGCTCTTTATCTGAGTGCAGGAAGCATTTGTAACAAGGTAGATGAACTATTGGCACAAATAGAAATAAATGGATCTGATATAATTGCTGTTACACAGACGATTAAAAGATGACCAATGGGTGGATTTTGCCTGAAGAGGCGGGATTTAGGAGGCGGGTTCATTTCTGGGAACCCACAGCCGACAGGAAGCAGATGGCTTCCCATTCTGTTGGAGGTAAGTGGTTAATTGGTGAAGGGTTGGGAGTAGTAGACAATTAGTGATCACGGGTGGGGGGGATGCATCGCTGGGATGGAGGTGGGACACCAGGAAAGCGGGCCACATCCTGGCCTGACATGGTAGCCATTGCTATGGCTGCTGTCTATGTAGTATTAAAAAATTGAAAGCGTCAGAATCTTCAAATTGACCAGGGCAGATGGAGAGTTGGAGCCCAGGATGGGGTAGGGAAGTGTTAGCGTCATTAAAACTTTATTGCTGTGGAATAGATTTTCGACAAAACTTGCACTCTTTTCAATCAAATGAAACTTTTTTCATGCTGCTGCCCTCTTCCCAACAGGCTGGAGCTGTTCAACTTTACAGGGCTCCCAAAGGCCACCTGCCCCTGTGAAAATGTTGATACCTTCGAAGGCGAGTCTTAAGGAGCTGCTTAATTTGCTAAATGCGCCCAATTAACTGGGTGGTGACCTCACTTTCTCGCCGACTCCCCACTCTCCTCCCATCCTCCCAAAAATCGGCGGCATTAGGAACAGAGGCAGAAAGTTGTGATGCATGACGTTGCCAATTTTTTTGGTTGCCCGCCTCCGCTTCACCCCAACTTGCTGCACAGAAATTCTGCTCCAAGTTTGGGAAGTAAACGTTCCAGGGCTCATAATGGGCAGAATCTTCCTGCTCCTCAAGTGGGTTTGGAACTGGGACCTAGAGATAAATGTGAAGGTGTTACATCAGGACAGTTTCCCAAACAACCTTGCCAGAGGTGGTGTCAAACCAGCACCGGCCACCTAGCCAACTGGCACAATTAAGAGCCCACTTGGGGGCAAATTGGTGAAGCTGCTGGAATCTTCCCAGCATCAAAAAGCCACTCCGCTAAATCAGGACACTGGCAGCAGCTTTTAGGCAACATTCTGATGGCAGACCAGAGAGCCATTGTATCCTCCTCTCAGTGACACATGAAGGGGCCAGAAAAGTAAAAGTCTGCAGCCTCGGCCATAACCCTTCTTCTGGAGGGTTTTCCCTCCACCCTGACACCCCTACCAGATGTGGCCTTCATTTTTCAAGCATTTTACATAGGCTTCCAAGGCGCCCTCATGCTTCCCTACATGCTTCAGCAATGCCTACCACTGCCAATGGGGTTGCCATACACTCAGTGCAGGTTGGTCCTCTCACCTCGGAAAACCACCCAACATCCTTAATTGGACAGCGAATGCAGATACAGCCTGTTAATTGGTTGCCTCCAGGAAGATTATGCAGACGGGCAGAAAGCAGACAGCATTGGGGCCAAATCATTCAAGAAATGTGGGATACGCAATGCACTTGATGACAGGGAAGATGATTATTTGTGCAATGATATGGCTGATGACGACATGATTGCTGATGAAGATGATGTTGATGAAGACTGAAGGGCGACCTGATCAAGGTGTACAAGATTATAAGGGGCATGGGCAGGGTGGATAGGGAGCAGCTGTTCCCCTTAGTTGAAGGGTCAGTCACAAGGGGGCATAAGCTCAAGGTGAGGGGCAGGAGGTTTAGGGAGATGTGAGGAAAAACTTTTTTACCCAGAGGGTGGTGACGGTCTGGAATGCACTGCTTGGGAGGATGGTAGAGGCAGGTTGCCTCACATCCTTTTAAAAGTAACTGGATTAGCACTTGGCACGTCATAACATTCAAGGCTATGGGCCAAGTGCTGGTAAATGGGATTAGGTAGATAGGTCAGGTGTTTCTCACGTGTCAGTGCAGACTTGATGGGCCAAAAGGCCTCTTCTGCACTGTGATTCTGTGATTCTGTGTGATTCTGTGATCTATATGACGATACCATTCAAGAAGCAGATTGGGACACATTATTCAGTTCTGAAGATGAGGAGGGTGATTTTTATGGATTTGAATACACATTCAGTGCATGCTCTGCTGAGTAGCATTCTTTTCTGTGCTGTGAAAAGCACTGAGCAACATTGCATAAGTTTGTATATTTGGCTTTCATAATTTGGATGGATTTAGTGTACACAAATTAATGTCTGTCTCCAGGGAGGTTATTCTTTATTTATAAATAAAAATTCAATAATAAAAATACTTTTTGGCTCCTTTTCTGCTACGTTTGGGTTGGGTTTGGCAGGAACAGTTTTCAACCTGGCAACTCTGCGATCGCGAGACGGTGGGAGAGGGCAGATTTCAAGCCCGTGAAAATATTACTCATGTTAAATTCGACCCCCTGTGTTGACAGTTAAAAATTTAGTCTTAGAAACTCGACTTTCAGATGAGTCATATGGTATTTATGAACATGCCACTGAAGGAAGCCATTGACATCAGGGTGACCAACTCTCGCGGAAAAAATTAAAGGACATTCCGGCATGGAGGTCTGTTAGAGCTGGGGGGGAGGGGAGGTGCATTGCTGCCAGAGATGTGAGAGAGGCTTTTGGAGGGTTGTGGATCTTCAGAATTTTCTACCCCAGAGGATTGTGGATCACCATTGAATATATTTAAGGTTGAGATTGATAATTTTTGACTTCCTTGGTGATTATGGGGAATGGGTGGGAAAGTGAAAGTGAGGAGAAGATCAGCCATGATCTTATTGAATGGCAGAGCAGGTGCAAAGGGGAATACAACCTACTCCTTTCCCATTTCTTATGTTTTTATGCATAACATCTGCACAAATGAACTGTCAAATTATGGCATTGTGCAAATGAGGAGATTTATGATACTACATATTTCTAGCCATTTGCATCCTAGAAATACTGGGCACAAGGGATGTCTCTGCGATCCAAAAATTTTAAGAGTGCCAGGAGAAAGAGGAGCAACTTTGCCAAAAGAGATCAACTGTAAAAACTGGCCTCCAGTTAAAGCCAGCATATTTTTACATTTCAAGTTCAGTTCCCTCTTGTTCCTGGGCCCACTTATGGGCTGGAATTTTACACACCCCACAACCCCCGCCACCCCAGGGTAGGATGGCAAGTGGGGCGGGAGGAACATAAAACTGGGCATCATGGCAGTGGTGACCTGCTCACCCTGTTGCAATTTTACCCATGATGGGGAGGCTGGCACCAAGAAACCTGGCAGACTGGTGGCAGGGGAAGGAGATGTGCCTCCTTTCTGATGCTGCTGTTTCCGTCGGAGGCCTCCCCAAAGTGTGAGCACCACTACCTGGTTTTGCCTCCTCTTGACCTATCATCGCCTGCCCCCACCACGTCATCACCCCCCAGTACTCCTCTATCCACCTCCCTTGCCAGGGCCTGCCAGGCTGGCCCTGGCAAGACCCCGGGCTCACCTTTCATCCCAGCTCCATCGAAGCATACCTTTCTTGGTGCCTGTTGTAGTCCCAGCAATGGCCACTGCTCCTGGTGGTGCTGTTGGGACAAGAGAATTGCTAGCCATTTGACTGGAAGGAGGCGGAAGCCCTGCCTCAAGTCATTTAACAGCCTGACAGGTGTCAAAGGGCTGCAGGGCGAGCTGGCCAAGCGGAGAGTCAGGCTCACCTCTGACTTTTACACCAAGGGGGGGGAGCCTGCCCTCAGTGTAAGATTCAGCCTTTAGAACCATAGAGCTAATTTAAGATCACAGTACGAATTTCACCCCTGGGGTGGGCAATATATAGGTAACTTAAATGACAAGCATCAGTACTATATGAATGCACTTAACCTTGAGATTTAATAGGTGGGCTCTGGGGCACCTTGCCCCAGCCTTGGGATGGACAGTAATTCCCCTCCCCACCCCACACCACCCCACCCCACCCCGCCCCAAATCTGACCCCAGAACTCTCTACTTAAATATATCTGCTGTTGTATCTATCATGTCTTCAGAAAGTGCCGAATAAATTGAATTGCTTATGAAACCAATCAATGTTTTTAAATCGGCAAACTTTGGAACAGAGAGGGGAGATTTAATTACGATATATAAAATCGGAGAGAACTGGATAAGGTTGATAGAAAGGGCCAATTTCCCTTAGCAGAGAGGTAAGTGATCAGGGGGCATAGATTTAAAGTGGTTGGTAGAAGGATTAGAGGGAAGTTGAGGAGAAATCTTTTCACCCAGAGGGTAGTGGGGATCAAAGTCATGATA
The DNA here is from genome assembly GCF_964194155.1 of Cetorhinus maximus. Taxonomy (NCBI): domain Eukaryota; kingdom Metazoa; phylum Chordata; class Chondrichthyes; order Lamniformes; family Cetorhinidae; genus Cetorhinus; species Cetorhinus maximus. The sequence goes on from NC_135880.1 coordinate 114,938,964, forward strand.
GGGTGGTCAAGGAGAAATCCTCATCACATTTACCAAATACTTGGATAGGCACTTGGATCTACAGGGCTATGGGCTAACAGCTGGAAAGCATGATTAGGCCGGATAGTTTTTTTTAGCCAGCATGGGCATGATGGGGAAATGGCTTCCTTTTTGTGCCATAAACGTTCCATGTTTCTATGGGCAGATTATTGCATTTGTCGGGCAGGCACATGCCCAACGCAAACGAGCGTAAAATGATGCGCAATGACGTTGGGTGAGAGTCCTGACGTCATCGCGCACTCACGCGGTTTTTCAGTCAGCGCCCGCTGATAATTAACAGGCCTATTAAGGCCAATATAGTAATAATTAAATGACATTTTTCACTGCCCGTCCAACCTTACGGTTGGCGGGCAGCCGAAAAAGCCAAGCGGCCTTTGGATTTTTTAGGAAACCTCATCCACGGGCGGAATGAGGTTTTCAACAGCAATTAAAAATTAAATTAAAATCTTTAAATTTCACTCATAATAAGTCCCTGTTCATGTGGCAGAGTCACATGAGCGGGGACATGTTTTTAACATTGCTAAGTTTTTAATTTTTAATTTTAAAAATCTCCAGCTCCCTGAGGCAGCTCTGTGACTCAGGGAGCTTTTACTGTGCGCATGCGCGAACTTCAGCGCTCGCGCTCCTCCCACCCCTCCTGCCCCCACCCCAGCAGCACTGAGCGCTGCAGCGTGCGTTTCACACTGGCTGCCCGTTAATTGGCCAGCTTGAAATTGTGGTCGGAGCCCAATTGCGGGCGGCGGTTGGCTTCCCGACCCCTCCTGTGCCTGCCCGCCTAGCCCGCCCGACCACCGGAAAATCCTGGTCCTTGTTTCTGAACAAAGCAGCTAGCTTGCAGAATATAGGTACATGCAGAAAGTGAATGAATGACGAGTTAACGTGTATTTTTTAGTGGTCGTTGAGGGAGGAATGTTGTCCAGGACGTCAGGAAATTTATATCCAAAGTGAACCTCTCTCTACATCACCTGAGCAAACAAACCAATTCTCAGTTTTAACTTCTCATCTAAAAGATCACACCATTGACAATGAAGTCCTCCTTCAGCACTGCATTAAAATATCAACCTGAATTTTGATTCAGAAGTTAGATAGCAGGGTAACTACAAATGGATATTAAACTAGTGATGGACAATCGATGAGAGATGGGTGACAGTGGAGATGGCAACAATCTAAAGAAGGGCAACAATCTAGAGATGGCAACAATCTAAAGAAGGGCAATAGTCAAGAGGTGGGCAATAAACTAGAGACGGCTGAGCGCTCTGAGGCTTTGGAGCAATCAAACTCCACCTCTAGGAGGTTAGTTCTGGAGAACTCTCAATCCATGCAGTTTGGCCTTCTGTGTGAGGGAGGATATGCAGCACCGAAAGGAGGAGGAGTTGGGGGGATTAAAAAGTTGAGAAAAAACATATTCAATTTAAAATAGCAAGGAAATGTTATTTACTAAAGTAAACCGACAGGTTGACACATTTGATCTGTATGGTGCTTTGTCAGGTGTATCCATGAATTGAAAAGTGTCTATTTTCATTGGGGAATCATGGTACCTAGCTACCAGCAGCTGACAGATCAAAGTGCGTTGCTTTAACTGGGAGACACATACTAAGAAGTTAAAACTGAAACAGCCTTATTCTAACAGTCAGGCAGAACATTATTACCTGACAGATTATTAGAGAACTGCTAAAGAATAAAACTATAAATCCACTAGATATATCCACAGATTGGCAGGTCAATAGTGAACTGATGGAATAAATGAATTTCATTTTGATTGCCCTTCCTTTCCTGAGATGAAGCTACGAAAACACAGTAAATCATTGATCTTTATTTGCAACAGTCTGGGTAGCTTTATGAACTGATTATTATTTTCATGGAAAAACATTTAGCAAACCTGGAAAATACACGATACAACAGATTGATTTAGATTCAAATATCTTTGAGAGACTTGCACCTTATTTTTTTCTTTTGAAACATAATTCTTTTTATTTATGAAGCTGGTGATCCTTAAATAATAGCATTAATCAGTGGGGAAATTAGTGATGATAACTTAAGGATTTGTCCAAACAGGAACACATAAAATGGCATTAAAATGTCCTAGGCCCAACCACCTTCAGCTGATTCATTAATGACCTTCCTTCCATCATAAGGTCAGAAGTGGGGATGTTCACTGATGATTGAACAATGTTCAGCACCATTCGTGACTCCTCAGACACTGAAGCAGTTCATGTCCAAGTGCAGCAAGACCTGGACAATATCCAGGCTTGGGCTGACAAGTGGCAAGTAACATTTGTGCCATACAAGTGTCATGCAATGACCATCTCCAACAAGAGAGAATCCAATCATCGCCCCTTGATGTTCAATGGCATCACCATCACTGAATCCCCCACTATCAACATCCTGGGTGTTACCATTAACCAGAAACTGAACTGGGCTAGCCAAATAAATACTGTGGCTACAAGAGCAGGTCAGAGGCTAGGAATAGTGTGACAAGTAACTCACCTCTTGACTCCCCAAAGCCTGTCCACCATCTACAAGGCACAAATCAGGAGAGTGATGGAATACTCCCCACTTGCCTGGATGAATGCAGCTCCAACAACACTCAAGAAGCTTTACACTGTCCAGGACAAAGCAGCCCACTTGATTGGCACCACATCCACAAGCATTCACTCCCTCCACCACTGATGCACAGTAGCAGCAGCAAGTACCATCTACAAGATGCACTGTAGGAATCCACCAAGGCACCTTCGACAGCATCTTCCAAACCCACGACCACTACCATCTAGATGGATAAGGGCAGCAGATAAATGGGAACATCACCACCTGGAAGTTCTCCTCCAAGCCACACGCCATCCTGATTTGGAAATATATCGCCGTTCTTCACTGTTGCTGGGTCAAAATCCTGGAACTCCCTTCCTAACAGTACTGTGGGTGTACCTACATCACATGGACTGCAGCGGTTCAAGAAGGCAGCTCACCACCACCTTCTCAAGGGCAACTAGGTGAGGGCAATAAATACTGGCCCAGCCAGTGAAGCCCACATCCCTTGAATCAATAATTTAAAAAAATCTCTGTTGATATCTTCCCCTAAAGGCTCAGTGGGGAAATACACCATGAGGTATTGTGCTGAGCCCGACAACTTAGAAGAGTCTTTGGTTTGATCTCTGCTCTGAATTAGCCAGTATTAACTAAGACCCTATGTTTGGTCTCAGCATCTCCAGGCTGTGAAGGGACAAAGCAGACAGCATTCCCATTCCTGATCACCATCCAATGACCTGTCTAGTTACAGCCACAGGTAGACAGATTCTGGAAAGCTTGAGAGTTGGAAGAGGAGAAGATCAGATTCAGCTGTGAGGAATCCATGGTTGAATAAGCTGCCAAATGCTGCAACTGTTCAGATTCAGACATGAAAAATGGTCACTTGGAAGAAGTACTGGAGAAAAGCTGATGCTTGCAGAACCAATCCAAGCATGAACTGCCAGATTCAGGGAACTTACTGAGGAAATTGAAGGAGAAAAATTAATCAAAGAGGACCCATTATTGACTATTGTTAAATAGAGAAAATCTTATGATTCAAATGTAGATTATTTTGGAGAATAAGATAATTTGAAAAGTTACATCCATATCAAATGAATACATTATTTAAATTCTGGTAAAAAATGTGCTTAAATAGTGATAAATTAAGTAATATTAAATGACTTTCCCAATAGATATCATCACTAGCAATAATATTTTTGAGACAGCTGCCTTCAATGAGAATCATAGGGTGAAATTTTCCATTTATGAGACTAGGTGCAGTGGTGGGCGGTTTCCGTGGTGACCACCCCGCTGGCCGGAATGGCAGGACTTCGTGCCCAATTCTGCACTTGGAAGCTCATTAATTATGTACAGACGAGTATCGTGCCGAATCACCTGGTGGGTCGGGAGCTGATTCATCTGCCCACCGTCAGCTGGCAGGGTCGAAGGTCTGGGCGCCACATTTAAACGTTAGTCCAACACATACATCTCTCTCTCCAGCCCATCTGTCTTCAGGACACATACAGAGATGTCTTCCAGCCGGAAGAAGAAGGCCGAAAGCCTCAAGGAGAAGGCAGCACCCCTCTTCACCCACCATGCCCTCCAGGCCTTGATCAGAGGAGTACAGGTGTACAGGCATGTCCTGTATCCCAGGGATGGCTGCAGGAAGTACAGCAGCCTCACCTCTCCAACATGGGAGGCCATCGCAGTGCAGGTCAGTGCAGCTGGCAACTGCTCCTGAAACGCCACCCAGTGCAGGAAGAGGATGAATGATCTCATCTGCTCCGCTAAGCTAAGCCATCTTTCAACTCCCTCGAATATCAAACTCTCATCATGGAATCATGCACTCAAATGGCTGCTTTCTTCAGGGATCTCACACAACCATGAGCGGGGGACACATGTCAACACTCATTCTCTCACTTTCACATCATCACCGTCCCATCTATTATGTTGCTCACGCGCCATCCTCTGGACCTTCTGGGGAGGGCTCGCCACACACAGGGGACATGCATCTCACCAACATCTGCTCCATCCCATCTCATCGCATGCCTTTCTCTCATCTTCATACAGACCAAGCTGGCGCACAACAAGCACGAGAGAGCGCAGACCGGGGGAGGGATGATTGACATCATTGCCCTCACTAAGTTTGAGGAGGCTGCAGCTGATCTGGCCGGGGAGGACAGGGATTGCTCCTGTGGGGAAGGGGAAATTGGCCTCTCCCAGCAACCTAGTGTGGATCACAGCTCCATCACTTCATCAAATCCTGACATTCACAGTCAATCATGTGCCATCTTACATAGCTCATGCTCATCAACTGAAACTCTATTTCCTATTTTCTAGGCACCAACAGATCGAAGCCCCCTAGGCAGTCAAGCACCAGTCCGAGCTCCCAAACCACGTCCGTAGAGGAAGATCTGAAAGAACCATCACAGCATTCACACGTACTCTCCACCAGCTCAGAGGCACACACGTCGGTGGGGCACAGCTATAGATTAGGCTCAGCCTCACTTTCTAGGGAACACCTGACTGACACATCCCCACAGCAGTCAGAGGCAGGCACAGCCCAGGTCTCCAGCATTCAGAGGGCTACCGGAGACCAGCAACCCGTGATAAACCCTAGGTCTGGCGATTTGCCTCCATCGTCTGGGTTTCTCCTCCTCACCCTCCTGTTCCTGCTCTGACTCCGCTTGACCATGTACCTCAGGTGTGGCCTCCTGCTGGAGCTGCGTGTGATATCACCTCTCCCTCTTCCGCCTTCTCCATTGCATGAGGAGACTGACAAAGACAGCATTGAGCCCTAGATCCATACCTGCTTTTGCTTTCTCTCTGGAAGGAAACATTGAAGACATTCAAGGGATAAGAAAGTGAAGCTCAGAAGATGACAGGTTTGGAGACTGTAAGGGTCCATAGCTTTCCCTATCCGACTTGCCTGGTGGCTGATGTCACCTTGTCCCTGAGACACTAGCACACACATCGAGGTGACCAAGATGGCATCACAGATACATAACATCTTGAGCCCTGTGTGGGATGCTAAAGTTTCAGTGAGATGAGTGACCCAACCTAGCTCTGTGCTCCAATCTCTGATGTGGTATATTAATGACCAATCAGTTGCTCATGGTCAATGAGTGGATGCCCTTTGGCCCATTAGGAGTGTCAAATCTGGTGAACACATGACAGGCCTTCATTGATGGAATGTCACATATGATACAGCTGTGCCTCCTTCACTATTGTCTGCATTCCCAAATTCTACATTCCTATGAGTTACTCTTGAGATACAGCGACTGTGATGTGAAGCCACTGAGCCCTGAGTAGCCTTTTAACAGTGCTAATGAAGCTATTCGATTTCAGTGGCTTCCATTGCAAGGAGGTCTTCCTCCTTTCTTTCTAAGCAGGCTGCTGCTCACTCAGGCAGCAATAAGGACGACCCCAGAAAAGCCAACTTCGGTTTGCCCTTCCCTCTCACTGCTATTCCACAGACTTCCCTCCCCTTTGCTCCCCTCATGTTCACTCTTCCCTCTCACTGTCATCCACAACCTTCCTTCCCCATTGCCACTTTGTGTTCGTTATCCCCACCCTTGCCTCAAACTCCACCCCCGGTCAAGGTGCTAGTTTTTGAAAATGGAGTTATGCCTGACTACCACTGCACAGTGGTGTCCTTGTCGACAATGGTCTCAGCCATCGGGAGTAGAAGACCCTTGCGCTCTCCAACCCCAGCCGCAGTACTGGTCACTGTCTGAAAGTGAAGAACCGCAGCACAGTGGTGTCCATCAGGAGAATGTAGGCAAAAAGCAGGAGCAGTCCAACCCTATAGCCCCAGCAGTGTAGCGTCCATTTCAACAAGACCAGCGCAGAACTATGGCAGATAGGCTATGTATGTTGCACTCACTTCGAAGTTAGGAGTGAACTGAGGTCCACCATATGCACGCCACTCCTTTTCAAACTGGTTTGAGGCTGACATAATTTCCCGCTGGCAAGATTGGAAGGCGTGGCAAGCAGCTGTTTTAATGAGCATTCATGAGATGTTAATGAATGCAAACGCCATTCATGCCACGAGTCAGTGGAATAATAAACCTGTTGTTAACCTGCCATCAGGAGAATTGCAAACCATTTTTACGCCGGTGGATTTCTGACTTTTTTGCCTGCTGCTGAAGTCTCCGTTCCCACCCATCACGAAACCTGCCGTGGGCGGGGTGGGAAAATTCTGACCACAGAATCATACAGCACAGGAGAATGCCATTTGGCCCATCATGTCTATGCCAGCACCAAAAAAGAGTATATAGTATGTATTAAAAGAGTCTAAGGTTCCCTATTGCTTCCGATTGGCAATGCCTTGGCCAATCGGAGTTGACTTGCAACCAACCAGCGCCCTTTTCTCCTATAGTAGAAATTGTTGTGATCTTTTGAAATTTGGCATTCTTGTATTTGTCTTGCTGAGTGCAAGATGAAAAGCTGCAGCAAGATGCCTCCCTTCTCAACGATACACTAAGAAAGAGCTATCCAATTAGTCCCTCTGCCTTGCTCTTTCCCAAACTCTGCATTTTTTTTCTTTTTCAAGTGCTTTTCCAGTTCCCTTTTGAAAGTTATTATTGAATTTGTTTTCACCGCTTTTATTGCAGGTCAGAGAAGCTCACTAATGAATGCAGGTAGCAATTAAATTAAAAAATCAAATTTGATATATCAAGTTAGTTTAACCTTAGTAACCTGATTCTGAACAGTGTAGAAATCTCAATTTCATTTAAGGCAAGGGGCATTTTTAAATTTGTCGATTTCTGCTAAAACGAAAATTAGGTTGCAAGCGAAGTTAGGAATAAAAATGTAAAAGCTGGAAATCTGAAAGAAACACAAAAATGCAGGTTAGTCAGCATCTGAAAGAGAAAGGAAAGGTTAATATTTTGGTCTGTGGTTCCCTGCCAAATTGGAGTTATTGATGAAACTGCCCCAAACTCATCTCATGTAGAACTAACTGGTAGAGGTACATTTTATTTGGCAACCAAAGTCAAAAGGGAATGTAAATTTCCCTTGCCTGGCAGAAACAAGGTAAAGCTGGAGTTAAGTAGAGCAGGTCAATTTCCTGTTACGTTCCGACTCCACGGCAACTTAAATGCTGCTGTTTTCTCATTGGCTGAGGTGCCTGCTTGAATCAGGCAACAGTCTCATACATTTATGCAGATCAGGATCTGTGAGGCACATAGGACTCCATTGTTATTTTAACCATAGATGGAGTGTGGTGTCTACTGTGTTTGCAATGCTGTTACTCTGGGCTCTTCCCTTGCCGAGACCCAGTTCAAACCATGCCTCCCCCCACCCCAATGATTTAAAATGCCCCTTTCCATGGGTTTCATCTGGGTAGCTGTCTGGCAGGATATATATGAATCCCAGCATTAAAATCATCTGGGCCACCCGCTGGCATTCCTGGGTGAGCCACCTGCCCACCCAATTAGTTACCCACTTGGTTCCTGAAGGCAAAAGCTACCCAGTTACTCTGCTAATTTCAATATCATAAATCAGGTAACGGTCTACCACCTACCAGCTCTAGGTGTGTCTGGTAGGATTATCATCTGTCAATTGTGGTTGATGCATCCTTCACATTGTTGCAGGAGTAACTCAACCTTCTGTAGGGCAATCTAGTGAAGGACTCATAGAGGAACTTGCTACAGATTGTTACTTTACTGACATAAATCCTGAAATTGGAGTATGTATAACCTGCTGACATGTATAATCTGCTGATATGTTTAAAATAAAACTGTTTTGGTAACCAAACTTACTTCAAACATAGGAGATGAAAATCGATGTGAAGCATCCTACATTTACTAGATACTTACTCTGAGTGGCGAAGGAATGGCTTTCACTGTACAGTTGCCCTCAGAATTACAGCAGACTTGTCAGTGAAGGGTTACAGTCATCTGGTATCAGTTTGAATTCTACGTCCTCTACAATGGAACTGTGGTGTTTGTTAGCAGGACTAGCAGCATACAGTCTTTTCAACAAATCCAAATTGAATTATCCCCACTGAGACGCACAGATGGCAAAGCATGAAGTAACAAACAGGAAATATAGATTACATTTAAATCTTTGCACAAGGAGCAAAATAAGGATTGGAACATACAAATGGATTTGAGGAAAGGATGTAAAAGAGAGAAACAGGAAATTACATAACATAATATTAAAAAAAATATGTGCATCAATCATTTTCAGCAGAGGGAGGGATACTCCATGCTTGTCAAATTAATTTTTCAGGACCAGAGAAGTTGAGCAGCAGTATTAACACTTACTATGCTGTTAAAAACACAAGTATTGTTGATGGCGCAATGTTTTTTTTTAATCAGCCTTTAGAGTGAGAATAGTGGGTATTTGGCCTAAGTTTACACCATCACAGCGATTTCTGTGCAGGTTCCATTGGCGAGGACTGCAACAGCGCATCCTGTGGAGGAGCAGGGTATCATTGACAACTGCTTCTAGATTTCTATGTTTAACTGCATGTGTGCAGACACCCGAGGTTGTTATCTGCTTTACCCAATATAAATGGTGAGCGCTGACTGGTTCGGCATTATTAATACAGCAAAATCCAGGCCATGGTCATCAAGGGTAATGTAGATCTTTAAGATGCACATTTGTTTGCTCAAGTCAATTGGCTCATGCCTGCTTGTTAGACTAGTAAATCTAAATATTGCAACAAATATCTGATCGTATGTCTCCATTTACCACATTGGATTGAAGCATACATCATTAACGGTTGGTTGACTTGCTCCCAGAAAAATTGTCCAAAGAACCTTTGTTTCCAAAACTTAACACATTTCCTTCATTTATCATGTGACTGGAAAAGGACATCGGCCAGTTGTTTCAAAGTTTCATATGTAACATTCCAAGAACCTTACCTCATCCATTAGCATCAAAATCTGCAAAGGTGCCATAGCATTTTGTTTCCTTTCCCTTCCATTTGTATTGTATTTCACTTACAGGTTTTGGTGCTTTGTTGAACTGATGCAGTACCAGACTAAACAATGCCTCCTATACTCCTGTTGAAAGTGTTTCTTGATGCTAACCTTTGCACAACGTGCAATGTTCTTTCAATTTGATATTGCTGAAAACCTTAAAATTAAAGACTGTGCTGGGAAAACAATCATATTTATAAAGGTTTAATGGTACAAAAGGGCCACAATTTTGAATGAACCATTAATGAGATCATTCTGTGAATACAGAATGAGCTGTACCTGGAAATAGTCATATGAAACTAATTAAATACACCAAGCAAATGTTGTTCAGTAAATATAACTAGTACAGGCAGGTGCATAATAAATGTGGAAATCGGATTAGAACGAATATGTTCAGACAAGCATTTTTTAAATTTATTCTTTCATGGGATGTGGCTATCTCTGGCAAGACCGGCATTTGTTGCCCAACCCTAATTGCCCTTGAACTGAATGGCTTGCTAGGCCATTTCAGAGGGTAGTTAAGAGTCAACCACCTTGCTGTGGATCTAGTGTCGCGTGTAAGCCAGACCAGGTAAGGACGGCAGATTTGCTTCCCTAAAGGACATTAGTGAACCAGATGGGTTTTTACGACAATCGACAATGGTTTCATGGTCACCATTACTGAGATGAGCTTTATATTCCAGATTTTGAAATTAGTGGTACAAAACCAAAGGATTGCCTGGGTTTCTGATGAAAGGTCATTGACCTGAAACATGTCCCTTCCTTCCTTCTCTCTGCTGAGCTGAAATGTTTCAAACATTTTCTGTTTTTATCCAAAAAGAAAGCAATTCTGCAAGGGAGACAGCAAACAACATTACAAACAACAAAATGGCATTTGTGAACTGCTATTGAAAATGTGCATGACTAATGGACTTATGCTTCAGGGGAAATAATATTCAAGATTCTTAATGGAATGGATAAATTGAAACATTCAGGATTACCACAAACTCAAGGACCAGAGGACAGGTGCTGAAGGTTCAGAGAAGAGAGGTGCACAAACAATTTTGATCTAACTACTTTAAGTGGAGGGCTGGCCATGTGAGTCGAATGCCCAGAGGGACGGTGATGGCAGGCAGTGTGGATAATTTTAAGGATGAATTGGATAGATATTTGAGGGAATGGGTGAGTGAGAACTATTAGTTATTAAGGATAGCCACCCGATTTTCTGATTCTATGCTCCTAAGGTTTCACTGCCAGTTGTTATCTTACTTTGGGTAATGTTAGGAAATAGCAGGACCATAGGAGTTCATTTTGTGAGTAAGCACTGACGATTCACATTGGATAGAAAATCATGGACAGTGGGCCTGCCACATTTCCTTATGCCAGAAGCAGCTTCAAGGAAATTCCCTGTGTATGTTAATTGTGCTCAGATGTTCTTAAAGTTTTGACTGAGGGTAGCATATTCTTAAGATCACCATTTCCTTTAACTTTTACTTTATGTAACTTAGATTTTCTGTGGAGATTTACACTCTACGTTGATAGGTACATAGCAACATTATATAATGTAATGTGCAGCATATTATTCTGCTGCACATCAGTGTAACCTGTTCTGTCCCTTTAAGGCTGCAAGATCTGATTGCTGAAAAGAGGCTCTTCTCAAGGCCAATTTGAGGATGACTTTTGGTATTGATTGACAACAACAGGAAATTACTGACTTTTTTTCTCTTTTTGTTTACATTGAATTGCTAGAAGTTACAGCACAGAAATGGATCATTCTGCCCAGCAGATCTGTGTCAATATTTGTGCTTCACATAAGGTTCATCTCACCGTACATAATCTTACCCTATAAAATATCCTTCAATTTTTTTTCTCTGGACTCCCATTTGGCTTGATGTCGGGGTCCTGAAGCTTGCAGGAAAGTCCAGCCCTAAGTTTCATGTCTCTGCCATTTCCTTATTCCCCATTATAATTTCACCGGACTCTGCTTCTAAGTGGTGTACATTTACTTTCACTAGTCTCTTCCTATTTACATAGCTATAGGGCACAATCTAATAGCGCTGTTGCAGTGGGGCGGGGCCATAAATTGCAGCAAGTTGTTCAAAAGTTCATTGGGCAGAATTTTGCCCTCGGTTGGCAGGCAGGCCCCACCGGCTCGGCAGCGGGCGGGCAGCCGAACTCCGCCGCCGAAACGGGGCCCGCCACCATTTTGAGTGGGTGGGCCAATTAAGGCCCACCCAGGGGGCTGCCCGATGAGAAGTGCTTCCTGTGGGGGGCGGGGGAGGGATTCCCCATCTGTCAAAGTGCGCACTGCTCCCTGAGACTAAGTGCTGTCTCAGGGAGATTACTAAAAGTCTAAAAAACTTTAATAATAAAAATATTAGAAAATTATTAACATGTCCCCCTCATGTGACAATGTCACACGAGGTGGGACATGTTAATAAATATCACATAAAATTTATTAAAGTTTTTAAAAACAGACATGAAACCTCATCCCACCAGTTGATGAGGTTTCATGTATTATCAGGAGACTGCTGGGGCTCCTGGCCTGCCCACCAGCCTTAAGGTTGGACGGGCAGGGTCTTTAATTATCTTAATTACTCTTTAATAGCCACAATTGGCCAATGACAGGTTGGCGGGGGGACAGCTGATTTCACTGTCCGCCCGCCTTCCTAAAAATTTAAGCCTACGGCCATACTAGTCTGAAAACACCTGATCTCGTCTGATCTCAGAAGCTAAGCAGACTCAGGCCTGGTTAGTACTTGGATGGGAGACTGCCTGGGAATACCAGGTGCAGTAAAAAAGGGAGGTGTCAGCTGTGGCTCAGTTCATAGCACCCTCGCCTTTGAATCAGAGGGTTGTGGGTTCATGTCCCACTCCTGGAAACCAAGAACTGTGATTGTACTCGAAAAGAGTTGCAATCTGTGACTGTTGGTAACTCAAAAGAGTTTCCTAAAACTTTAAATGGCCCGGGATGACGTCAGGGGTTCCTCCCGACGTCATCCTGCGTCATTTTCCCATCGGTGAGCAGGCCCTGCCCCCAAATCGCCGACAGGAAAATTCTGGCCATTGACTTTGGTAGCACCTTAAAATCCCACCGACATAAATTTCCACCAATAGAAACATTTATGATCAGTTTTTATGTCTCTTTCTTTCCCTATTAATTTCTTAGGGCAGGATTTTTACCTCGTCAGGCAGGCATGGCGGGCAGGCCCGGGAGCAGTCGCGAAACTGCCCGCGATCAGGCCCCGGGCGCGATTTCCCACTGGCTGGACAATTAACGGCCAGCTAGCGTGAATGATGCACTGCAACGCTGAGCGCTGCCGGGGTGGGGGCGGGAGGAGGGCGAGTGTGGAAGTTTGCACATGCGTGTGTGCACAGAGCTGCCTTAGGGAGCTGCAGAATTTTAAAAACATAAATAAAGAATTTAAAAATGTTAAAAACATGTCTCCTCATGTGACTCTGTCACATGAGTAGGGACATGTTATAAATGAGATTTCAACATTTTTGTTTTATTTTTAATTCCTGCTGGAAACCTTGGCCTGACCGTGGATGAGGTTTCATAAAAAATCCAAAGGCTGCCTGGCCAATACGGTTGGCGGGCAGGTGAAAAATTGCGGTGAATTATTCCTTTGATGGCCTTAATAGGCCTGTTAATTGTCGGCAGCTGTGCTGCTGCCTCCGGTGCACGGCCGCCGACGGAAATATCATGCCAATGCGCGATGACTTCAGGACGCTCACCCGACATCATCGCGCGGCATTTTACGCTTGAGCAGGTCAGGCGTGCGCCCGCCTACTCTACGAAAAATTCTGGCTGCAGTATTTCTCTGTTGATTCTGTAATCCTCCCAGTCCTGAGGCTTACTACTCTTATTGGTAACATTATAAGCCTCTTCCTTTACCCTCATAAGATCTTAACTCCTCTTGTTAGCCATGTTTGGGCCATTTTCTCCCTGAGATTTTTGTGCCATAAGGCAGATCTGGTGAAGTAAGATTAATGGAGCAGGAGCAACTCCGAGAATTTCCCTGTCTATGTACAAATAATATAAACAGTTTTAATAAAAACAGTTACATATATCCAAAAGTAAAGACCTTAAAATGTAATTGTCCCTGAAAGAATTCTTCCAGCATTTAGTCAGTGTAGCTATGTAGCAGTTTGGAGCAGTGCAATATGAAAATTGTTTACTGAATACTATTGAAATGATCCAATTACTTGAAATATCTGGAGGTTAGGTGCTTTGTATATATCAAATTCAATTACATTACCATTTCCAAGTTTGTAATTCCCTTTCTATTGCACTTCAGTGTGGCATAGCTGGTAAACAGCAAGCAAGGAATTTTAGATTTAAAGATGTTTGTAACCCATGGCACCCACTGAAATTCATTATCACTTCCTACTTAAAAAATAGGCTGGTGTGTATCACGCCACATGATGTACAAAACTTAAGAAGATCAAAAATGTAAAAATAACCAATTTTGTTACCATTCAAATATATATCAACACATCAAACAATTTGTGAAACATTCCCAATTCATTGACAGGAATGTAATATTTTAATTCATATCCAAGTGATGAAAGAAAATTACCGTGCAAACTCTGAAAATAAATCAGTTGTGGAACATTGCTGGTACTTCAGAATTGTTATTAGTTGTGTGGGATTCTACCTTTTATGTTGTTGCCATATTGCAGTGTGTCACTGATTAATTTTCACCTTTAAACGCAGTAAAGGAATATGGTACTTTACTGTCACTTTCATGTCACTGGAATCAGTTTTTCATTTATATGCAATACCCCATTAAATGCAGGGAGAAGGTTCAGCTGTCATTGCCTCCCATGCTTATTCCTCCATGCGTTTTTAGTTGGTCTGTTTCAGTCACCACGTGATTGCTGCTGCACAGACTTTGTAGCTCTTGATTGCCTTCTGCTTAACAACTTTCAGCATGATGTCTGCAAGTAAATGTCATGCAGATCAGTGAAGTGGAAGAAGTTACCTGATGACATTCCTGGCAGGTTGCATCATAATGCTGTGACAAGCTTCCTTAAGTTATCTGCAGTGCCTGATGAAGATCCAGAAGCTATCTATCTCTCTGCTTTTTATGAAGCGTGCTTACATTAAATGATTGTGTGCATTAATTGGCCATAAACTATCTCTATTAGGTGAAGCAAAAACTTTCTGATGGAAGGTCATCAGCCTGAAATGTTAGGCTGAATTTTCCCAGCACTAAGGAGACGGTGGGGGGAACTGTGTTGGGACAGCACCCCAATGCATTCCCACCTCTTGTCGGCTTTCCCAAGGGTAGACTGGAAACCGGGTTGGGCTGCCCGCCTTAGGACAATTAAGGCCTTGCTTAGGGGCCGTTTTGTGATGGTAATTTCCTGACCTCGGTGCAGCCCTTCATCATGAATGGAGGCTGCCAGGTCAATTGGGGTGGCCACCTGGTGGCAAGCTCTTTGGCCATGGGAGCCAGAGGTTCCATGCCCCAGTGATGGGGCTTCAGGGCTGAAAGGTCGCAACCTTGTCCATCACAACTCCTGCGGAGAGGTTTCCACTCCACCCTGATGACCCTATTGGCTTCGGGCCACTTTATTTGATGACTTCAATGCGTCTCCATGTTGAGGTGCCTTCATATGCTGCTTGCTTCAGCGCCCATCTCCCCCAATGAGTCTGCTGGCCTCACCTTCCTGTGGGCCCTCTGATTGAGTCTGCAAGCTTGGAAGTGCACCTCACATCCTTAATAGGACAGTGAGCCGGAGGTAGTCGATTAGAATGCCAACTCCCAGAAGGTTGCACATGCGGGTTCGCTGACAACATTGGCAGGCTTGGGACTCTCATGTGGGCCTAACTTTGGGATCCCAGCATTCACCAGTAAATCCAACCCGTTAACTCTGTTTCTCTCTCCACAGTCACTGCCAGACTTTATTATTTCCAGCATTTTCTGTTTTTGTTTCAGATTTTCAGCACTGGCGGCATGCTGCTTTTATATTAGGAGTCAGATGATAGATTGTGACTGAAGAATTGGAAAAGTGCAGACAATTCTGGCGTTGATGTTTAAACTGTTAAATTGTGACTTTTTGAGTGTGTTTGAAGCATTCCCAATAATGAGTTTTATCCTTGGAATGTGGGTGCTGCTTGAACTGCTACAGTCCTTGTGATAACTGTGCTCCTATGATAGTATATGGTAGGAATCGTGTCCTGGCAGTAATGAAGGAATGCTTAAATGTGACTTTGAGAGGAACTTGAAGATGATGGCGTTTCTCCAATATTGCTGCTCTTACACTTCTAGGTCAGGGTAGATAGAAGTAGGCAGTTTCTAGCAGTTCAGGCATGTAGAATTAGAGGTCATATATACGAGATGAACAGTAAGAGACTTAGAACAGAAAACAAGAAAATATTCTTTACAGAGAGTTGTGAGGTGGTGAAATTCACTTCAAGGTTAGTGGTTGAGATGAAAATGGTTGAAATTTTTACCCTACCTGGGTGGACACCTACAATCACACAAGTTACTTATTTGCCCTTGAATTGGGATAAATCTACTGATTGCAATTTTTATACAGGCTTCTAGATGCCGGCTAAGCCAGCCACACAAAATTGGCAGGGTTCATCATATACAGATGGAACTTTAATTTCCAGGAAGTTGAGGCCCGGAGCTGAAATACCCTTGGCCAGATTTCTACAGCAGCTAGAATTTTATGATTGAGGTGGTGGGATCGCCCACCAGATGGAGAACTGGCGACAACACTGCCATGGCCATTCCGGGCACCCCCAACCCAATTTAATGCCATTCAGGCACTTACTTGGTTGCCATGTCGTTGTCGGGGCGATTTTCCTGCCTCCAAGGCAGCTCTCCAGTACTCGCAGTGCCACTGGGAGTGGTGGCCATTGCTGGTACTGCAGGAGGCCCAGGCTGCAGTTCATAGAAACATAGAAAATAGGAGCAAGAGTAGGCCATTCGGCCCTTCGAGCCTGCTTCACCATTCATTATGATCATGGCTAATCATCCCAACTCAATGGCCTGCTCCCGCTTTCTCCCCATATCCTTTGATCCCTTGCAACAAGACATTCCTGCTCCTGTACTCAAATCCTCTCACAATGAAGGCCAACGTACCATTTGCCTCCTTTACCGCCTGCTGCACCGGCATGCTTACCTTCAACGACTGGTGTACAAAGACACCCAGGCACATTCCCCTCTCTCAATTTATAGCCATTCAGATAATAATCTGCCTTCCTGTTTTTGCTAACAAAGTTGATAACCTCACATTTATCCACAATATACTGCATCTGTCATGCATTTGCTCACTCACTCAGCTTGTCCAAATCACACTGAAGCATCACTGCATCCTCCTCACAGCTCACCCTCCCACCCAGCTTTGTGTCATCTGCAAATTTGGAGATATTACATTTGGCTCCCTCATCTAAATCATTAATATATATTGTGAATAACTGGGGTCCCAGCACCGATCCCTGTGGTACCCCACTAGTCACTGTCTGCCATTCGGAAAAAGACTTGTTTATTCCTATTCTTTGTTTCCTGTCTGCCAACCAGTTTTCTATCCATCTCAATACACTACCCCCAATCCCACGCACTTTAATTTTACACATTAATCTCTTATGTGGGACTTTGTCGAAAGCCTTCTGAAAGTCCAAATAAATCACATCCACTGGCTCCCCCTCATCAACTCTACTAGTTACATTCTCAAAAAATTCCAGAAGATTTGTCAAGTACGATTTCCCTTTCGTCAATCCATTCTGACTGTGCGATTCTGCCACTGTTTTCCAAGTGCTCAGCTATTAAATCTTTTATGATGGACTCTAGAATTTTGCCCACTACCGACGTCAGGCTGACTGGTCTATAATTCCCTGTTTCCTCTCTACCTCCCTTTTTAAATAGTGGGGTTACATTAACTACCCTCCAAGCTGTAGGAACTGTTCCAGAGTCTATAGAATCTCGGAAGATGACCACTGATGCATCCACTATTTCTAGGGCCACTTCCTTAAGTACTCTGGGATGTAGATTATCAGGCCCTGGGGATTTATCGGCCTTCAATCCCATCAATTTCTCCAACACCATTTCCCTACTAATACTGATTTCTTTCAGTTCCTCCCTCTCACTAAACCCTGTGTTCCCCAATATTTCTGGTATTTGTGTCCTCCTTTGTGAAGACAGAACCAAAGTATATATTTAGTTGGTCAGTCATTTCTTTGTTCCCCATTATAAATTCCCCTGTTTCTGACTGTAAGGGGCCTACATTTGTCTTCACCAATCTTTTTCTCTTCACATACCTATAGAAACTTTGAGTCAGTTTTTATGTTCCCTGCAAGCTTACACTCGTACTCTATTTTCCCCTTCTTAATCAATCCCTTGGTCCTCCTTTGCTGAATTCCAAAGTGCTCCCAATCTTCAGGTCTGTTGTTTTTCCTGGCCAATTTGTATACCTTTTCCTTGGATCTAATACTATCTCTAATTTCCCTTGTAAGCCATGGTTTGGCCACCATTCCTATTTTCCAGTTCATTGCTGGAGCCTGGATTGATGGTAGATGAGGTGGGAGTGCCAGGGCCCTTCAGGGAGGCCTTGATGAGAGGGTGGAGGGGGATTAGTTTAAAGGGCAGGGGTCTTCACGTGTGGGCAGCCCTTGCTCCCAGTGGGTCTTTCCCTTGGACATGGGCTGCCCAGGTAGGAGAGGATTCCCCCCCCACTAGGCCGCAGGCATACCTACCAGGATTTACCTGGTAGTTTGCCCACATGTCATGGCTCTCACCTGCTGCTGGTAGAATACTAGCTGGGGGTGGTGGTGGTGGTGGTGGGGGGTGGGTGGGGGGGTGGGGGGGTCGCGGGATGGGGCCCTTAAGTGGCCTTTAAATAGACCCTGAATTCATCCAGGTGTCATGTTTCCGACCAAGATTGAAAATCCAGACCATTTGTTCAGATACTAATCACACACTCACCCAACAAATCCAAATCTCCTCACAGTTTCAACTCCACACTAGCCTGAAGCCTTGCACTCTCTAGTTTCTGACCCATCTTCACTTCCAACTTCATCTCATCCATTAGACATAGATCTTGCACTCCCAACCCCATTCCACTAAATTCCTGACCATTCCAACTGCCTTCCTGATGATCTGCTGAATAAAGTTCAGGGGACTCAGCAGGACACATGTCAGCTCACAGTAGGTGCGAGCTGTGTTTATGGTCACATACTCTGGTGGGGTGTGTTCCTGGAGGTTTTATCATCTAACCTGCTGCATTCAACTGCCCCCACTCCCCAACCCCCCGCTCCCACCCCACCCAGCTAAACAGCTTTTTTCCCATCTCAAATCTTTAATAGGTAAAGGGAGTCAAAGAAAATGAAAGAAGGACAACATTTATTTTAAAGCTGTTAAGATTTATTTTCCTGGTTGCTCACAGCATCGAATTGGAGATTAATCTTTAATTCTTGGAGACTCCAAGTCAATCCTGCAGAGTTTGCAACTCTAGTTCCACAGAGGCTGTGAGAGGCAAAATTCCCACAGAGTATCCTGGTAATTCCTACAGACCGAAGGTCAGTAGAAAATGATTGTATGGAAAACGCACAGCAGAATCCAAGCAGAAGCATATTTTCTGGGCCCCAGCTGAGAAATCTGTCTCAGTTCTGCCCAGCCAGACCAAAATTTCGGTATCCATTTTTAAACATGTTTCCTTCTTTTTATGCATGATTGAGGTGAGGACTCATCCTGCCATGAGTAAGTTCCCACTAACATATGTCAAGGATTTTGCTCCTTTTTCAACTATACTGTATCCACAGTAAATGGTGATCTTTAATTCTCTTCTAATATTGAGCAAACATTGAGCAGAGGAAAGCTGTCAAATAACAAAAGTGAAAGCTGTATGCAACTGTGAGGAAAATTACATTGGCATATGGTTAGAAGTATCATACAAAAGTTCATTGCACATTTCAAGCCCTGAAATACTAATGTGTGAAAGTAATGTGGAGATTTCAAATTAACCATGTGATAATTTCTGAATTTATCTGCCACTTTCATAAAACGTGTAAATTGGCAGGTTTGCTAAATCAAAATGTGTTGATTAAAGCAGCCTCAGCCTAAATATATCAGGCCAATTTCTGATGGCAATGTAAGCACAAATCATTCTAATTGGCTGCCTAAAATCAAATAGTCCTTTAGAGGTGACCTCATGTATAGTTAACGTCAAAACATTTATTTGCTGATTTAATTACTCGGTCTGTTGACGATCACAAATGTGGCATAGACCCAGAAGCACTTAAAAGCGTACCAAAATAACTCACACAGACTATCCACATTGTGTGTCTTAATGGTTTTATTTATTGCTAGGTGATGGTAAAATGTAGCAAAGGGACATAAATAGAATGCTGACTGTATGATAACAATGAATGATCCTGGTCTGGAAAATATAGCTACATACATCACTAAAACAACTCCAATAATATTTTTGGCAACAACACATCAAAAAACCCTCACTGTTGGCTCCAGACATCTGCTTGCTCAGGCTGATCAGGCTGCATACAACCTACGCACACTGTTCAACTGAGCTTCAACCCTATGCACTACCAAAACCATTAAAATTGATGCACAGAAAATTGTGAAGTGGGTCGCAAATCGAGAGCAAAGAAGAGCAAGTGAAAGTGACAGGCCAAAATAGGGAAGACCTAGCTAGGCTGGAGCTCACCATGTATGTCTACTTTATAGCTCTTTCTCAGTTGGCACCGATATAATGGGCCAAATTGCATCTTGTTGTGCAGTAAATTCTCTATTGGGAGAATTTTCCCCATGTCAGGTGGGCCGAATGGGAGCGGGTGCAGACCTGATCGCTGCCCGCGATCAGGTCTGCACCGCCATTTTAAGCGGGCGGGCCAATTAAGGCCCGCCCAGCATATTTCTCGACTCCCGAGGATAGCAGGAGTGGGTGGGCAGCGGTGGGCATGTGCAGACCGCCGGGTCCAACGGCAACCTGGCGGCCTGTTTAAATGAAGGCCTGGCAGCCTTTGCAAGGCTGCTCACAATGGCTGGCAGAAGGGCTTAGCAGAGGTTCTGCACGCAAGTAGGCACCAATCCATCTGCTGGCCTTTGTGTTCCACGTGCTTGTGCCTCCTTGCTTTGCAAGGTTAGCCCGTGTGGTGCCAAATGTGATGGAGGCAGCATTTGGGCAAGGCGGGGGTCAGCCCCGGATTCTTTGTGTGAGTGTGCGGCAGCTGCGGAGTGACGAAGCACTGGATCCCTGCAATGTCCCACTCTGGCTGGGGTGGCAGGGATGTGATGGGAATCCAGGTACAGGGTGGACTAATCAATGCTCTTCTCTTTTTTCCAGGTGAGGACTGCACACAATTCCACTAAGTGGATGCAGACTGGCGGAGGCCAGGCCCAGTTGGCCATCTTTACTCCTTTTGAGCAGCGGGCCATGGATCTGGAGAGGCGCCATGTGCCCAGGTCCACCGGTGGCAGTGAGGCTGGGGTGCCATGGGGAGGTATGTTTGGCGAGCACTCAGGTCACCATGTGTGTCCCAGCTGCCATGGCACTGCTGAATGCTCAGTGATTGAAGTTTACAACATGGGTTGACCATTGATTATGGAAGGATGAGTGAATAATGATCCGGGGCACTGGCATGCAAGTTAACATTGTCTGCGCTGTAACTAATCAAATGTCCTTGTTCTTCCTTTCAGCATCACCAGAGCAGGGCCAGGGGGAGGAGGCAGAGGAGCCACCTCTCACATCTGAGGCCCCTGAACAATTGGACTCACCAGCGTCACACCATCTCAGCCAGGCAGGCACCAGCTCAGGTATGAGCACCTCAGTGAGAATTATATCTTCGGCTAGTGTCCTGGGGCATGGCGGTGAGGGAACTTCACACTTGCTTGAGGTGCGGGCAGAGAAAGAGAATGCCCATGGCGCCGGCAGTCAGAGGACTTCTGGGGACGAGGCACATGCTCGGTTGGTGGCTGATGATATTCCCCTGGAGTCATCCGTGAGGCAGCAGACGCTGGATGTGCAGCGTATGTGAGAGTATCTGGCAGAGATACATGAGGCAATGCATGGTATTGTGCCCATGCTGGAGGAGTCCATGTGGAGCATCACCGATGCAATGAGCCTCAAGGCCGAGCGCCATCCTTCCTCCATGGAGAGAGTTGCGACTCTCGTGGAGGGGTTCCTCCAGGAGACCAATCAGGGGGTTGCGCTTGGACCTGCAAGCCCTCACCACGACATTGGCCTCAGCTGGTCATTACCTGTGTGGGAGATGGTTTGGCATCAAGTATCCCAGCTTGGTGCCCATCCTTCTATGGTGAGCAGGGAGGTCCGAAGCAACCTCACGTTGGCACAGCAGCTGCCCCTGTCGTCCCTGCGGGCTCTTCTCAGGGTGCTGCGGATGAGGGCAGCAGCTCCTCTGCCCCTCTGCCAGTGACCATGGCATCCGATGTGACTGCGGTGACTGGGGAGATGCCAGCTGTGGAATTGGCCGCTCCCTCCCAAGCGTGGCCATGAAAGACTCCACGGGCCAGAGGACATCCGCCAAGGTCATCGAGGCCAACAGGACAGCACAGTGAGCAGGCTGTCTCAGATGCCAGTGCCAATGAGGGGACAGCACCTAGACGTAGCACCCGTAAGCGTAAATTTAAGGCACATTAGGCACACCATGGCTTTCTCACTGGTGCTTTTATGTTGCCCCATATTACTTCATTTAAAACTTGGCATGATGTGCAAGACTTTTGTTGGTTTCTGAAGTTACTTTTGTAATCTCAATAAATTTTGATATGTTCCATCCTCAGGGTGATTCCTTACTTCTGCAGGTGGATGGGAAGCCATGGTGTTATGAGTGAGTTGTTTGACATTGAGCTTTATTGACAAGGGTCTTAGTTAATGTTCCTAACCAGGCAAATGTTGCACTCAGGTATCGAGTACGGAGCCTGCAGCCCTGGCATGTGTTGGAGGTCCATCTGTGGTGGGCTAGCTGAAGGTTCTTTGGATTAAATTCTCCTGGATGTCCCTGCCTGCCTGGAGTATGCCCGGGTCAGCGTCTACCCCCTCAGCATTTCCCTGTGCGTGCTCATCCTCGGACTCACTGCTGGACTCATCGTGTGCAGTCGGAGCAACTGAGTCTACATCTTCTTCGTCCACTGCATCGTCCCTTTCCAGCGCCAGATTGTGGAGAGTGCAGCATGCAACCACTATCAGCGACACATGATCTGGGGGGTATTGCAGTGTGTCCCCTGAACGGCCCAGACATCGGAAGCGTATCTTAAGAAGACCGATGGCTCTCTCCACCACAGCCCTTATGGAGGTGTGTCTTCTGTTGTACTGCTGCTCAGCCTCTGTTCTTGGATGGCGGAGAGGCATCATGACCCACCTTTTGAGGGGATAGCCCTAGTCACCCAGCAGCCATCCATCCAGCCGGGCTGGAGCACTGAAGAGCCCTGGCACCTGGGAGTGTCTGAGGATGTAGGCGTCGTGGGAGCTGCCTGGGTACCTTGCACAGACTTGCAGAATCTGCATCCTGCGATCACACACTATCTGCATGTTCTTGGAGTGGAAGCCCTTCCTGTTGAAGAAGGCACCAGGCTCACCTGCTGGCACCTTGATGGCCACATGTGTGCAGTCTATTGCACCATGGACGCGGGGTAAGTCAGCAATGGCCGCGAAGCCTCTGGCTCTCTCTGTCTGGCTGGCCTCGTCCCAGCGGTAGTGGACGAAAGTCAAAGCACGGCTGAAAAGAGCTTCTGTCACCTGCTTGACACAAGTGTGGACAGCTGATTGGGAGACTCCGCAAAGATCACCCACCAACCCCTGGAAAGAGCCGGAAGCATAGAAGTTGAGGGCAGCTGTGACCTTCAGAGCCACTGGCATGGGGTGTCCACCCACACAGTTGGCGCAGATCTCAGGGCCTATCATCTGACAGATGGAGGTGACTGTCTCCCTTGAGAGATGGAGCCTTCTTCGGCACCACACCTCAGACATATTGAGGTAGCTGCTTCGCCGCCTGTATACCCTGGCAGCAGGGAAGTGGAGTCTTCTGCGGCCCCTTCTGCCTTGGTCTACCTCTTGGCCCTGCACCTCCTGTGTCTGCGCCTCTCCTCCCAAAGATGGCTCCCCTGGAGGCTGAATGTGGAATCCTGGCCTTCTCCCCCTTCTGGCCCTCCCTTCCTCCTCAGAGGAGGTGCCTCCAGTGGAGAACACAACTCCCAATCCCAGGCTACGGGAAGGCTTCTGGAAACCTGCAGGTCCCAAAAATGATCTTCACTGTAGAGTCCTGACCTGAAGGCTGTTACTCATGTCCAAGCAGCTGGTATGAGTTTTGAAATATTCCTGCTCACACAGGCAAGTAGCAGTAACTTTCACAATTAAATATCTAACAGATACCACTCGCAACCCCACTCACCCCTTTTATCCCGCCCTCTTATCCCGCCTGTGGATGAGGTTTATGCAAATGTCTCCTACCCACTTGCCCGTTGCACCCATGCGACATCCTGAAGATCGCCCCGAAAAATTGCAGGCAATTGCTGCCTCAAGGGCCTTAACTACATGAATAATTAATGGCGGGTGCGCATCGGAGAACATCACGCGCCCGTCCACCTAAATATCGCGATAGCGCGTGGTGACATCAGGAAGCTTGCCCGACGTCACCGCGCATCATTTTATGCATCGGCATGCGGGGCCCGCACCTGCACACCAACAGGAAAATTCTGGCCTATGTTTCTATGTTTCCGCATGGACATGGAATTGCTAGGCCTGGCTTCTGATGAAAATTGATGCACGAACAGAAGGCATCTCCATAGCATTTAAAACTGCCACAAGCCCTCAGAAGGAACAATAAGGGCCCTGAGTTGTCCCAGTAGAGGGAGAGGTTCTTATATGAGCCTCATCTCCCAGGTTGGGCTCAACATTGCTGAATACCTTAGTTTTGGCTGAGGTTTTCAGTGGGAACGGTGCTGCCATATTCAGGGCATTTCTGCCAATTTGCAGTCTCTTGCCACTATTTTTGGTGCTGCAGTGGCATTTTTGTTGTACAGTCACAGCCCTACCCCCACCTGCCCAAGGAAAATGTGGTCAGGTTTTGGTGGGATCACATGGACAGTCGGAAGTCCCATTTCATCAGAAGTCTCAGGAAAATCCACCCTAGGGGCCCTGATGTCCACGACCACTAATAATTATTAAGAAAAATAGGAATTGCCCACTCAACACTATTATGGCTGTGCGCTGTACAGGTCTCATAGCAATATTTATGATGACAAAAAAGTGAACCATTCAGCAAGCAGGCTTTTGGCAACCCTTGTAAATAAAGTGAAATGCCTGTGATTGCTGAGGCAGCTGTAAGAAATGTTAATTAAGATGCAATTGGGAGCATGCAACCAGGCAATTGCATAACTAATGAACTCTACTACATCACAGGTTGTTGACGCAGTGCTGGACTGGCAGCAGGAATTCCTAAGTAGCAAGATGCACAATGTTGTGCCTCTGTGGAGTTGGCTCACTGGGGGATCTTCAAAGAAACCTCAGTGACATCACAAAATCCATACAGGTGAGTAGAGGTATTGCAACTGTTACTCTGCACTGTACCTATATAAGGGAGAAGGAATCCACCTTTGATTGGCCATTGGAATTAGGGATGCCATGTTCATTTAGCCACAGTTGACAAATAACATGGGAAACGTTTTATTTGCTGCTGCCCTGACCTTCAGCAAGAGCATGGTGAGACAAAAAAGCAAAATTAAATGTACCCCGAACTTCCTTTGTCTTTGTTCCTGATGAGATTTTGAACTGGGCCCTGAAAGTGGCGTCCTGAGGGAAGAGTCTCATAGGTATACGTAAAGCGGGATCCTATGATGTATTTAGGATCTTGATTTTGACTTTCCGCTAGACACAGTTGAACTGCCAAACCTGCAATCCTTAAGTCACTGTTAAAGACCACTCCCAAAAACCCCAGTTTTTGTAGGACCAGGAGAAGCATGAATGCCTTTTTCCTGCAATTGCCTTCCCACACTCTCAGCGCCCCCACTCACCTTAAGGTGTCCTATCTAGGCCGCATAAAGGAGTTGCCAGATTTCTCCCAAACACACCCCAC
Organism: Cetorhinus maximus; assembly: GCF_964194155.1. Lineage (NCBI taxonomy): Eukaryota > Metazoa > Chordata > Chondrichthyes > Lamniformes > Cetorhinidae > Cetorhinus > Cetorhinus maximus. The sequence continues at coordinate 114,964,479 of NC_135880.1, forward strand.
CCCCTCACTCATATGGACGAGCTGCCTGTCAATATTTGTTAGGTGCTGGCAGCTTGGTGATTTTATCGTGATAAACTCAGGTGGTGGTCATTTACACTGAATCACAAGATTCCAGGTTCAAGTCTCACTCCAGGGCTTGAGCGCAAAAAACAAGTTTGACACTCCAGTGCGGTACTGAGGAAACATTGCACTGATGCAAACTGTAATCCGTTTCATTCTTTCCCAATAATTCAGGTAAAGACCTCAGGGTTCAAGACTCCAAAAGCTGCTTGATCAGCATCCTGATTTTGACTCCTCTGTCTTACTGGTGGGTCACAACAAATAACGCCAAGGCCAAAAAGAATAGTCAAGTTCTCATGGTAGCCACTGATTCAAATTACCAGACTTGTGTAACAGGTATCAGCTTACTGCAGGAGGTTAGAGTCATGGCAGCAGCACAATGATTTAATATTAAATGTGTAAACGTATAGTCCACATCATCAGTGACATAAACCATATGATAACAAAGCATGGAGAAAGATCGTTCCATGTACAGCCTCATGCAGACTCTTCCTGGTAAATAGTTCAATAAAAGATAGTTTGTTAACAACATTGCCTCCAGCATTATCTGTAAGTCTAGGACCACAACTACCACATCTAAGATCAAAACCAACAATAACAGAATGGCCATTTCCAGGGATTAACATGAAAAAATGCTCAAGTTAACTTGACATACTGTTGTACACTAATTAATTAATGTCTTGAACCTGAACACTATAAATGACTTGAGTACTTTTACGCCGCTAAGTGGAGTACATTATCAGTGGAAAGAATAGTGCAATAACTAGGTGAAAAGTATATAAAGCAGTATGTAGAAGTTGAAAATCAACTGATAAAATACAAAAAAATGATGAGAGTGATGTGGCACAAATTAAATGGGCACACCATTATACATAATGGGTGAATTGATGGTTAGTGCAAGGAGCAAGCAATGCCAGCCCAGGAGGGACATTTTAAGTAAAATACTGATGAGTCTGCTTAATGTTCTACTTTTTTTTCTTTTTTTTATTCATTCATGGGCTTCGCTTGCTGGGCCAACATTTATTGCCCATCCCTAGTTACTCTTGAGAAGGTGGTGAGCTGCCTTCTTGAATTGCTGCAGAACATGTGGTGTAGGTACACCCACAGTGCTGTTAGGAAGGGAGTTCCAGGATTTTGACCCAGCGACAGTGAAGGAACGGCGATATATTTCCAAGTCAGGATGGTGTGTGATTTGGAGGGGAATTTCCAGGTGGTGGTGTTCCCATCCATCTGCTGCCCTTGTCCTTCTAGGTGGTAGTGGTCGTGGGTTTGGAAGATGCTGTCTAAGGAGACTTGGAATGGGCAAAATTCTAAACTTTTAGGCATTGTAGCATTCCTGATAAAACTTCCAGACTGTTTTGAAAGCGTTTATAATTTTAAGAAATAATAAGAAGCAAATGAGGAAAAGACTTGCTTTAATTAGGAAGAAAGCAAAGGTGGGCACACATTTCTTGTAGGATCTACTGAGCATAGCACAATTTACAAACTGCTGTGCCCTCTAAGAGACAGCATTTAACCCAGTATACACAACCACTGCCCTTTACTAGCACCCATTCTTCACTACCGCCCAAGGCCAGTTTTACTCCTAAATCTTTTAACCAAAAATCAAAAAGTGAAGCCCTTCAGTCCAAGCTATAGGCGCGCTGCAGTCCCTGTTTTGAGAGAGTAGGTAACATTGCCAGGCAGAAAGTGGCAAAACAGCTGCAAGATTCAACAAGGCCCCGATATAAATAATTTTTGGAGCTTTAGTGAGGTAAACATTGTCCATCGGAACAATCTCAGAAATGCAGTCATTTGTCCTAGACACAGACAGAGGTCTTTGAGAATCTTGTTTGCTAGACTTACAGAGACTGCAGCTGCCAGGGAAACATTGAAAAACTGACACTCAGATAAGGATACCATCTAGTTCAGGTATTATGACCCCATAGTTGAATAACCTGGCACCTACTATCAAGACACACACGTGAGTAATTTCCATGTCGGTGAGGTACCAGGTGCTACCAGCTGTAAAACAACAGATCACCCAAGAGTCCAAGGAGGCGGTATAGAAGAAGGTGAGGGGGCGGAAAATTGAGAGAGAAAGAAGAACAGGCAATCAATATTATAGTTTCCCAGGGCTTCTATTGATTGGGTATCATATCAAAATAAAACTGTTGTATAGTAATGCAGTGTATACATTTCTAGGCAATTGTCATTGCGTAATTGAATAAGATTTGTGATTATGGCAAAGAGCCACACAGATTAAACAAGAACACATGTTCAGTGCTGCTGACACCAAGCTGCAAGACGAAGTAATTAGAGAGTTGCAGATCCCTACTGATATCCAGATCTAAAGCAAACAGCATTTCTACCACTGGGCGGCCCTTGTAAACGATTTATGCAGTGTGTTCATGGAGGCAGATATTGAAGGGTTGTGAATAGTGAAGATGAGGTTATGTAAGACATTTTCTCAGGCAGAAAGGCTACAGGAGACAGTTGTGTATTCCAAGAGTCGATGCAACATCAATTCACGTACTCAACAGCCATAGATTTCCCAACTCTCCCAGAATGATGGTGAATTTCCCAGAATCAGGGGTACCACTCCTGAGCTGTGCCTCCAGCAGACTTGGAGATCAGTAATTGAAATTTGCCTCACTGTGCGCCCCTCCCCCCACCCCGTCTCCATGCCCTGATCGTCTCCTGTTAAGATCTCGGGTTCAATGATGTACCCGACTAGAGAACCATGGGGAGCGAAGGAGGCTGCAGAGGCGTAGGTGGCTGGTGTCAGCATCCGGGGTGCCTCTGAACTTGGGGAGGTCCATTGAAATTAAGTGGCTGATATTGAAAGAGAGGCCTGGAATCTCAGGGCTCGAGAGTGGTGGGGGTAGAGAAGGAGACTGGGGAATTAAGGGGAGATGCAGGAATTGGGACCAAAGTGAAAGATGGATACAGGGAAATGAGGGCTCAGGTTGGTGGGGAATTAAGGGATGGAATTGTGGAAGCCATTTCTTCACTGTCGCTGGGTCCAGATCCTGGAACTCCCTTCCTAACAGCACTGTGGGTGTACCGACACCACACGGACTGCAGTGGTTCAAGAAGGCAGCTCACCATCACCTTCACAAGGACAACTAGGGATGGGCAATAAATGCTGGACCAGCCAGCGAAGCCCACATCCCATGAACGGACAAAAAAAACATTGTGATTAGTCACCACACGGTCAGATGTCATATGGTCAGAATGCCATGTGAACAAACATGCAGGAATACTTCCAAACTGAGTTGGCAACCTCAGTAGTCGTTAATCTCTGAGAACTGCTGTTACATTTTTAATTTATGTTGTAAATTAAACCTGGAAGATTATTTACTAGGTAGCTTACTGAATGGAAATATACTTGGCCCAGGGGCTTCATTAAGCTAATAGGACTTTTTAAAAAATCTGTAAAGAACTTGAACCGAGAGTAACCAACCAATGGCAAAGAACCAGTTTGAAAAGATGGGTCTGTGCTATTGATTCTTTTACAGTATTATATTTTGTGCAGATAGCATACTGTGCACTTTTAATAGGATGTTGTATTTTGGACCCTTGATGCTTTCCAATATGTTCTGGTGTGAATAATTAGCCAAAAAAACTTGTATTATTTTGAGGCACCTACATTTTTCTTTAAGTACTTGTTAGCCGTAAATAATTAAATAAAATTAAAATGAATTAAAATTCACATTAATATAAACCTGGGAATAATTCCTTAGCTTCTGGAGTCTTTGCAAGTTATGCTGTTAATGAGGTAAAGAATTTGCACCCACTGGAGTAACTATGGTGCAGCCTAAAACTCCTGCTTTGTTTTTATTTGTTTATGGGATGCCGATGTCACTGGCAAGACCAGTGCCCTTGAGAAGATGGTGGTGAGCCACTTTCTTGAACTGCAAAAGTCCATAAGGTGAAGGTATTCCCACACCACTAATAGGGAAAGTGTTCCAGGATTTTGATTTAGCATTGGTGAAGGGATGGCAATCTATTTCCAAGTCAGGATGTTGTGTAACTTGGAGAAGAACTTGGAGGTCTTGGCATTTCTGTGGGTTTGCTACCCTTGTCCTTCTAGAGATTGCAAGTTTGGGAAATGCTGTTGAAGAATCCTTAATGACAACTGGCTGCAGTGGATCTTGTAGCTAGTACACATTGCATCACAGTACATTAATGGTGGAGGGAGCGGATATTTAAGGATGGGTGCTAATGAAGCAGGCTTCATTGTCCTGGATGGTGTTGAGCTTCATGAGTGTTGTTAGAACTGCATTCATCCAGGCAACTGGAGAGTATTCCATCACACTCCTGACTTGTGCTGTAGATGGTGGACAGGCTTTGGGAGGTCAGGAGGCGAGTGGCAAAACATCAACCAGTCAGCTCTGAGCTTGTTACACATCAATTAAGTGCTGTAACAGTCCTAACAATTGTGATAAAAGCAGTTGTGTTTGCTGAAATAATTATGGACAGCAGAATAAGAAAGAAAGATTTGTAGTTATATAGTGCTTTCATGATCTAAGGACATCTTTACAGCAAATCATGTGCTTTTGAAGTGTAACATAGCAAACTCAACATCCAGTTTGCACGCAGCACAACTCACAGACAGCCAAGTGATAACTACCAGATCAATTGTTTTAATTATGGTAGTTGAGGAATGAATATTGGCCAGGACATTGGCGGGAACTTCCCTGCTCTTCTTCAAAATATTATCATGGGATTTTTTACATCCAATTGAGAGGGCAGATGGAACCTTGGATTAATGACTCATCTGAAAAATGGCACATCTGACAGTTCAGCAGTCCTTCAGCACAGCACTGGAATGTCAGTCTGGATTATGTGCTCAAGTATCTGGTTGGCAGTTATCTGAACAGGGAAAATGCATCTGTGTTTGTGTATAAAGTGCTGGCTCATAAGTAATAATTATGCATTTGGTTGACTTATACAACTATTGTCTGCCAATTTTGTGTGTGGGCAGAGGTGATGTGTGTCAATGCTGCTACTGAAATCAGGAAAAACAGCAGGAAGGTTTGGTGAATTTAGGAAATTTCCCAATGTAAGTGATTGCAATGTTTACTCTGCACAGCATCATGTTTTGCCAAGTCAATATTGTGAGAAGGGTCCAGTTGCTATAGTCATGACTGACAGATAATAGTATGACCTAGGGGAAAAATAGTGACTGAAGCTGTCAACTCAATGGAATACCGTGGTGTGATGGGTTCAGATTTTATGAATGAATGAATAAGTCTGTAAGCTATGCAAACCTGGTATGTGAACAACTGAAATATTTGGTGTATATATGCGACTGCAATCTAATGGTAAATTGGGAAAAGCCAGTTGATCTTTATGTTCCTGTTTGGCTGTTGAATTGTAACCTGGCAATTTTAACTTTGAGTGTGAATTGTGGGTTTGGGTGTGGGTGGAGACAGGAAGGCAGCAAGTCCTTCTGATGTGCCTGGGATATTTTAACTCCTGGGCCTTGTTATAATTGAGGGACAAGCTGCACACCACTAAACAACTGCACCCGCTCTGCCCTGCCCCCTGCCACTCCTGAGGTCTACTTAAAACCAAGAGGCACCTCTTAAAGCAAGGTTCCTACCCATTCGTTCATTATTAACTCAACTCCTTTAGAAAATGTTTCTGCTGATCCTGATGAGACCCTCCCATTCTTTTCTGTTGTTTCCCTGGAGATCCAAATGGATGAGGTTGAAGGGAGAAGCTATTCCTTAAAAGTGGTAATGGCATCCTCAAAGCCAGGATGAAGCAGCCCTGGTCCGAGGTGGATGACAGGATAGGAGCCACCAGCATCACCCCCAAACCTGGTTTCAATGTAGAAGGAGCAGCAACAATGAGTACTGCTCTTGATCTTTCTATCTCTGTCTCAACAAAACCTCAACAAGCCTCTTTTCACCTTCCCCCACAATTCTCAGTACTTCTCTCTCTCTACAGCATTCTTCACCATACAATTAATGGGCACATTAAAACACCTCTTACCCATCCTTGTACCTACAACTCTTGCCCTTTCCACCACACACTAACACCATTCCTTCAGGCAGTTGCCATGCTCTGATGCCACAGGGGTCCTATAGTCTGACTGGAAAACTGAAGATAATGGAGTTTTTGAATTTTCTGCAGGTAAGCAATGATTTTTAAATATTTTGTTTCTTTGCCATTTACCTGCAGACACCTGCGCTTGATCCTGACTGTTTCTCACAGAATCAGGCCATCAGTTAGCATTCTGCACCAATTAGTTCTGCAAGAAGATAAAGGGAATGAGATTAAGATTTGCACTAAGTGTGGTGGTGGGTGGGAAAAAGGACGTTTTACCTGCTGGCCGCAATGGTGGCTGTTCGCGCTGTATTAACCCATTCACACCTCATTAATCATGTATTCCCAGGAAACACACCAGGTCACTGGCAGCATGTCCTCTGATTCGCCAGCCCCACCATCACCTCAGTCCTTCTGTAAATTGGGTGCCATATTTTTAAAGGCCGCCCCTGCACAGAGCTAGCACTCTTCATGAGATAGGAAGCTGATGGGAATGATGGCTACCAAGGGAGGAAACGTGCTGTCCCCAGATTTTGTAACGCCTCCTTCGAGTGCCGACTGGATGTACTGGAGGCTGGCCATGAGGTTCTCTACCCTCTGCTCTGGGTGAAGGCCAGCAAGCAAGGTCACCAATCCAGCGTGGAAGGTGGTGGCAGCGGTGGTCAGCGCCAATGCCCTGCAAAAGAGGACAGCCACCCAGTGCAGAAAGAGGACAAATTATCTCATCCATACCACCAGGGTACGTCACTCTTCTCACTACCTTCAACTCACACACTGACAAACCCATCACGCATCCACAGGGATCTCACACCTCAAGGGACAACACCACTAACTTTCACACACACCCTCAGATTTCCATCAGGCTCATATCCTCTAGAGTTCGCATTCTCATCCTGTCCATGGCTCCGCTCACCACACAAACATTCCATGCAGTGCCATGTGTCCTGCTCACACTCTCTCCATCTGTTTTCATGCAGGAGAAGCTGGCTCACAACAGCAGGGAGAGGTCCCAGACCAGGGGAGGAGTGGCCCATATTGGGCCCCTCATTCACTTTGAGGAGCATGTGATCGCACTGACTGGTGAGGACATGGAACCATGCTTGTGGTGACGGTGAGGTTGGTGGTGAACACCCACATGGGGATCCCACACCACATCATCCCTCTCTCAACAGAACTGTGAGTGCCCTCTCTGTTGCTTTTGACTCTCCTGCCATACGCTAATCATCTCCACTATGGATCACAAGGAGTTCTGCCAAGCAACCGACACCCTCAGCCAGCCAGTCCCTCAGCTCCATCCAGATCCTCACCTCCAGCCAAGAGAACACCTCCTCCATTAGAGAGCTGGAAATAAGCCACTTGGAAGATCTATCACAGTGCTTACCCACACCCTCCACCAGCGCAGAGACACACACCTCAGTGGGACCTAGATCTAGAGCAGGCTTGGGTTCATAAGCTGGTGGTCACGCATGGACACGTGTCCGCAGCAGCAGGAGGCAGGTTCAAATGAATTTTCCAGTGCTTGGAGGACTGCTGGGGAAGAGGTATCTGTGAGGTCTGAGTCAGATGATGAGCCTCCAGATTCGACCTTCCAACTCATTGTGAAGAATCAGCAAAAGGTGAGGGAGCATCACGCAGAGCTGTTGGATGATCTCAACAGAGTGGCTTGGGTGTTGGAGGAGTGCATCCACCTGCTCTCTGATGAAGTGGTGCCCACATGTACACAGATGGAAGACACCATGGACACCCTGGTCCAGCAGAATGCGGAGATGCATGCAGACCTGCATCGCAGTAGCATGGTTGAGTTCCTGCAGTGACAACACATGGGCAGCAGTAGCTGGACACCCCTGGGTCATCCACTCAGGAATCTCAGAAGCTGTCCTCTCCCTCTGAGTCCCCTTTTCCTGTGACCCCTCAATTTCATCGTCTGCCACCGCAGAGGGAGCAGCTGGCCCACAGGAGGACAGCCAAAGCAAGCTGGGGCCTTCAAGGCCCGGGCTTTCCAGAGGACCCACACTGAAGTCATCAGAGACCAACCATTGCACAGGCTGACCCCACCCTTCTGCAGATGTCAGGGCAGCATCTGGAAGTTAAAAAGTTAAGAATTTCTGATCACAAGTGGTTGTACAAGTGAACGCATTTTGTCACTTTACAATCTGAAAATATATTCACTTTCACTGAATAATGTGTAATGGTGTCTTTCAGCTTCATTTACAAGCTTTGTAAGTTCTCCCCCTGCATCTCGCCCCCACCTCCCCACTAGCTGTTCAGCTGCATGCAACCGGCCTACAAGTGATACTGGAGGGAGAACTGTGTGTGTGTGACAGGGCCTTTCAGAGCCTTGTGCAAGCACTCCCACAGACACATGGATTCTTCTTCCATCACACTCATCTCAATGTCCTGAGCATTTTCAGTGCTGCATCCTGGGGTTCTCTTCCAGTTGTCCATCTGAGCTGACCTGCATCTCTGCCTACCCACTGATCGCACTCCCATGCAGCACCTGTTCCTGTACAACACGAGTTTCCTTTCACTTTTGCAAGATGGTAGTAGTGAAGTATGTTTTCAGCTCCCCGGTCCTATCCCCCACCTGGCATCATCTTCCTTCTCTCCACTGTCACCTATCAACCAGAACCCCTTTCTTTCCGAGATGTCCAGGTGAACATGTATATTCCCTATTTTCCCGAGAATCCCATCCCTATCCACATTGATCTCCCCGACCTCCTCCCTCCCACCCCCAGGGTCCGTGTCTGCCTCCGAGTCCCCACCAGCCACCCTCACCGTCCCTTCTACTGCTACTGGCGCACCTTCAGCCTCCCACCCTGCCAGCTCACCCTGCCCTCTCTCATTCTCACCATACCCTCCTACCACGCCAACCCTCATTGGAGGCAGTCATCAACTCCACACACCCCTCCCTTTCACGTTCACCTGGACCTCCTTCCTCCAGCCTTGTTCCTCCCTCCAGCCTTGCTCCTCCCTCCAGCCTTACCCCTTCCTCCAGCCTTGCTCCTTCCTCCTCAGTTGCCGCATTCCTGCCACCTCCCCCAGACACCAAAATTCCCCCTCCACCCCCCTACAACCTCACCGCCCCTGGTACACCTTCCACTCCCACCCCCTCAACGATCATTCATAAATCATAGCAGTTCGTGGCCAAGACACTGATGTCACGAAGCAGACTCTCAATGGTGACCTTCCAGCTTCTTTGAGCCGCTTCGTGGCGGAGCCATGTCCTTATAAATCCACCCAGCATACGAGGCATGTTTTTCCTCCAGGGTCCGGTTGCTGTAGGGCTCCAGCATTTTCAGCTCCTCGGTGCCCGCGATGTGAACAAGGCCCTGGTGGTAAGTCCTGACTTCTGCAGGTCACACTTGTCAAGACGTGTTCTGCACCGGTGTGTTTTGCACCGACATGGGCGGTAAATTTGACGTGGCGCGGTGGGGGTGGGGGGGGGGCGGGGGCGGGGCGGGATGGTGGTTCCAGTGAGCAGGGCTTACAATGATATGCAGATATATTAAAATGATGTTCCTGACATGCGGCAGTGGGAAAGGCAGCCCGCTACTGATGGTCGCAGCGGACGATCGTAAATTGGTTTCACGACGGCATGAAACTGATTTTTGGCTCTCCTGCCATGCCCTCCATGATGCCTGATGCCAGTGGGCACAGAAAATTCCACCCTAAGCCTCACAATTGAGGAGTGTATGCCAAATGGCATAGGAGAGGTGAAGTAAAACATTTAGTGGTATAAAGTTGTTGAAGTGGAAGAAGAGGTTTCAGGATTGTCCATGTATATAACTGATGAGAGGTGAGCTGGGTAACCATTTAGCAAGATGCAGAGTTGGAGAACCCCATAACCAGAGGGCAATGTAAAGGGTTCATTAAGCAGGTGCTATGCTAAGGGGGTGCACAATGTGCTGGTGCTTCAGGGTAGGGAAGGAAGAAAACTGAGGTATACAGAATGTGACCCTGCTTGTCCCATGACAGTAATATACCTCTTGAATCAATGTTCTGTAGTATTGGGGGTGAGGGAGTTGGCAGTCAATAGCAGTGTCACCACCTTCCAGATGGCACATGTGAAAATTTAGGGTGACAGTGGCGCCCATACTCAAGAATCTGTTTGTCCTGCCCTCAATGACACCAGGGGCAGCATTTTCTGCCTGTGGGGTGGGCAGTTTGGGTGCGAGCACAGACGGGTGCGGACCCGATCGTCGCCCACGATTGGGTCCGCACTGCCATTTTACACGGGCAGGCCAATTAAGGCCCGCCCAGCGTGAATCGCGGCTCCTGAGGCCAGCGGGAGTGGGCGGGCGGCAGTGGGACTGCACTGACTGCCGGGTCCAATGGCGACCTGGTGGCCTGTTTTTAAAAAGCTGCTGCAGCCTTTCAAAGGCTGTGAATCACAGCCAGTGGAAGGGCTCCCCAGAGCGCTGCTGGTGAGCAGGCCAGGCAGGGCAGGGGGGCACTGTGCCCCTCGTTTCTCAGATGATTGCCTTGCTGCCCTCCTCAAGGAGGTGGCAGCACAGAGGGAGGTCCTGGTACCCCAGGATGTGAGGAGGAGGCCCCCCTGCATGACCAAACATGCCCAGGAGGAGGTGGCAGAGGTAGTGAGCTCCCACAACGTGGTGTAATACACCTGGATGCAGTGTTGCAAGCGTTTCAACGACCTGTCGCGCTCGGGAAGGGTGAGTACCATGTTGGCATTGGTCACTTAACCCAGCAGGTAGCTTTCCCCCCCTGGTGCCCCTCCCCGCCAAGTCTGAGTGTAGTGACTGTATTAAATCATTGACGGCATGTGTCCTTCACTGTGTGGGCCAGCAGATATTACCCATGCCGAGGTCACCCTGAGAGGGTGTTGAAGAGATGGGTTCTGTGTCTGCAGCATGTGGTACACTGAGACCCACATTACTGTTTTGGGGGCAACCTGGAGGAGCTGCACCTAGATGCAGTGCTGGAACTCCAGGACATGTCAAAGTCAGGGTGATGACATGCTGGGAGGGGAGCTTCAAGGTGGCGGTGGCATCAATCCATCTGCTGCCCTCTGCGCTCCACGTGCTTGCGCCTCCTTGCTATGGAAGGTTAGACTGTGTGGTGCCTAATGTGATGTAGGCAGCATGTGGCCAAGGGGGGGACAATGGGGACAGGCCTAGCATCTTTGTGTGAGTGTTCGGCAGCAGCGGGGTGAGGGGACACTGGAGCCCTGCAATGTCCCACTCTGGTTGGAGTGGGCCATCCGCAAAGAGAATCCAAGTAGCGCTAATCAATGCCCTTCTCTCCTTTTCAGGAGAAGAATGCACATAATGCCGCCGAGCGGGTGAGGACTGGTGGAGGGCCGGCCCAGTTGGCGATTCTCAGCCGCTTCGAGCAGGAGGCCCTAGATTTGGAGAGTCACCATGCGCCCAGGTCCACCGATGTCGGTGAGGCTGGGGTGCCATGGGCAGGTATGTTTGACCAGCAATGAGGTCACCATTGTTCTCCTAACAGCCATGACAGTGCTGAATGTTCAGTGATTGAAGTTTGCAATATGGCTTGACCATTGCTTATGGAAGGATGAGCGCATAATGATCTGGGGGACAGGGATACACATTGACATTGTCTCCACGTTAACTGATCCAATGTCCTTGTTCTTCCTTTCAGCATCAGCGGAGCAGGGCCAGGAGGAGCAGCAGAGGCCCCCTCACACCTGAGGGCCCTGGAGTCTCGGACTCACCAGCGTCACACCATCTCTGCCAGGCAGGCACCAGCGCAGATACTAGCACCTCGGGGGGAATTAGAACATCGGCTAGTGTCCTGGGGCACAGTGGTGAGGGCACTTCACAGTCACTGGAGGAGCTGGCAGAGACAGAGAGTGCCCACAGTGCCAGCAGTCAGAGGACTGCAGGGGACCAGGCACATGCTCAGTCGGTGCCTGATGATGTGCCTCTGGAGTCGTCCTCGATGCAGCGGGGGCAGGAAATGTGGCCGGGTGTGCGGGAGAACCTGGGTGAGATACATGAGGCTGTGCTTCGCTTGGTGTCCGTGGTGGAGAAGTCTACATGGATGATCGCCGAAGTAATGAGCCACATGTCCGAGCACCATGGAGAGAGTGGTGACTCATGGAGCGGCTCCTCCAGGAGACCCATCAGGGCTTCCTGGGGATGTGCTCTGACCAGCAAGCCCTCACATTGGCATTGACCTCAGCTGGTTAGTGCCAGTGCAGGAAATCGTGTGGGCACCAAGTGTCCCAGCTCGGTGCCCATCCATCCACGGTGAGCAGCGAGGTCCAAAGCGACCTCACGTTGGCACAGCAGCTGCCTGTCATCTCTGCGGGCACCTCTCAGGGCGCTCCGGATGAGGGTGGCAGCTCCTCCACCCCTCTTCCAGTAACCGTAGCATTCGGTGAGGCTGCGACGATTGGGGAGATGCCAGCTGTGGAACTGGCAGCTCCCTCCCAGGCGGGGCCAGCACAGGCTCCACGGGCCAGAGGACGACCGCCAAGGTCATCGAGGCCAATAAGACAGCAGAGCCAGCAGGTTGTCTCAGATGCCACTCCGAGCGATGAGGCGGCACCAAGACGTAGCACCCTGAAACGTAAACATAAGACACCTTAGGGACACCACAGGTTTATCACTGGTGCTGTTGTGTTGGCCCACAATGAGGTCTTTATGATTTGCTTTCAATTGGAACACCATTGTAATTTTTTTTGCTGACGTTTCTTTGCTTGTGATATTAAATTCAGACATGTGACCATGGCTGAGGGTGCCACTTTTCTTCTGCATGTGTATGGTTTACAAAAATGTTATGGATGCTTTGTGGGACATTCAGTTTTATTAACAAGGCCCTTAATTAATGTTCCTAACCTGGAAGATTTGACAAATACGTATCGAGTATGGAGTCTACAGCCCAGGCTTGTCCTGGAGGTCCATTTCTGGTGGGCTAGCTGAAGGTTCATTGGATTAAAGCCTCCCAGGTTTCCTCTGCAGTATGCGTGCGTCAGTGTCTACCCCCTCAGCATTTCCCTGTGTGCACTCATCCTCAGACTCACTGCTGGACTCATCATGTGCAGCCGCAGCCACTGTGTCGACGTCTTCATCATCCACTGCGTCCCCCCTTTCCAGCGCAAGATTGTGGAGAGCGCAGCATGCTACCACCATCACCGACACACGATCTGGGGGGTACTGGAGTGGGCCCCCTGAGCGGGCCAGGCACCGGAAGCGCATCTTGAGAAGGCCGATGGTTCTCACCACCACAGCCCTTGTAGTGCCCTGGCTCCCATTGTCACGCTGCTTAGCTTCTGTTCTTGGATGGCGGAGAGGCGTCATGACCAACCTTCTGAGGGGATAGCCCTTGTCACCCAGCAGCCATCCATCAAGCCGGGCTGGAGCACTGAAGAGCCCCGGCACCTGGGAGTGTCTGAGGATGTAGGTGGGAATTAGAACATCGGCTAGTGTCCCGGGACACAGCGGTGAGGGCACTTCACAGTCACTGGAGGAGCTGGCAGAGACAGAGAGTGCCCATGGCGACAGCAGTCGGATGACTGTAGGGGACGAGGCACATGCTCAGTCGGTGCCTGATGATGTGCATCTGGAGTCGTCCGCGATGCAGCAGGAAATGCGGCCGGGTGTGCAAGAGAATCTGGTGGAGATACATGAGGCTATGCTTGGCTTTGTGTCTGTGGTGGAGGAGTCTACGCGAACTATTGCCGAAGCAATGAGCTTCATGTCGAGCGCCATGCGTCCTCCATGGAGAGAGTGGCGACTCTCGTGGAGAGGCTCCTCCAGGAGACCCATCTGGGGATGAGCTCTGCCCAGCAAGCCCTCACATCGGCATTGACCTCAGATGGTCAGTGCCAGTGTGGGAGATGGTCTGGGCACCAAGTTTCCCAGCTTGCCAGCTCTTCCCATCCATCCACGGTGAGCATGGAGGTCCGAAGTGACCTCATGTCGGCGCAGCAGCTGCCTATCATCTCTGCGGGCATCTCTTAGGGCAGCTCCTCCGCCCCTCTGCCAGTAACCGTTGTATCCGATGAGGCTGTGACGACTGGGGAGATGACAGCTCCCTCCCAGGCGGGGCCAGCACAGGCTCCACGGGCCAGAGGACGACCGCCAAGGTCATCGAGGCCAACATGACAGCAGAGTCAGCAGGTTGCCTCAGGTGCCACTCTGAGTAATGGGGCGGCACCAAGACCCAGAAATGTAAACTTAGACACACCACAGATTTGTCACTGGTGCTTTTGTGTTGGCCGCAATTACGTCTTTATGAGTTGGTGTGATTTTTAATACCTTTGTCATTTTGTTTTCTTAAGATTCTTTGGTTGTAATATTAAATTCAGACATGTCACCATGGCTGAGGGTGCCTCTTTTCATCTGCAGGTGGATGGTTTCCAATAATGTTAGCAGTGATTTGTAGGACATTCAGCTTTATTAACAAGGCCCTTAGTTAATGTTCCTATCCAGGCAGATTTGCACTTGGGTATCGAGTATGGAACCTGCAGTCCAGGCTTGACCTGGAGGTCCATATGTGGTGTGCTAGCTGAAGGTTCATTGGATTAAAGCCTCCCGGGTGTCCCTGCCCCCCTGGAGTATGCCCGGGTCAGCGGCTACCCCCTCAGCATTTCCCTGTGTGCGCTCATCCTCGGACTTACTGCCGGAACCATTGTGTGCAGCCGCAGCCACTATGTCCACACCTTCATCGTCCACAGCGTCCTCCCTTTCCAGCGCAAGATTGTGGAGAGCGCAGCACGCAACCACTATCAGCGACACACGATCTGGGGTGTACTGGAGTGCTCCCTCTGAGCAGTCCAGGCATTGGAAGTGCATCTTGAAAAGACCAATGGCTCTTTCCACCACAGCCCTTGTGGAGGTGTGACTCCTATTGTACCGCTGCTCAGCTTCTGTTCTTGGATGGCGGAGAGGCGTCATGACCCACCTTTTGAAGGGATAGCCCTTGTCACTCTACATTGGAGAGACCAAATGCAGACTGGGTGACCGCTTTGCAGAACACCTACGGTCTGTCCGCAAGCATGACCCAGACCTCCCTGTCGCTTGCCATTTCAACACTCCACCCTGCTCTCATGCCCACATGTCCATCCTTGGCTTGTTGCATTGTTCCAGTGAAGCTCAACGCAAACTGGAGGAACAGCACCTCATCTTCCGACTAGGCACTTTACAGCCTTCTGGACTGAATATTGAGTTCAACAATTTTAGATCATGAACTCTGTCCTCCATCCCCGCCCCCTTTCTGATCCCCCTTTTTTTTCCCAATAATTTATATAGATTTTTCTTTTCCCACCTATTTCCATTATTTTTAAATGTGTTTCCATCCATTGTTTTATCTCTACCTTTTAGCCTATTTCGATCCCTTCCCTTCACCCCACCCCACCCCCCATTAGGGCTATCTGTACCTTACTTGTCCTGCTTTCTACCCTTAATTAGCACATTCCTTAGATAATATCACCACCTTCAACACCCCTTTGTCCTTTTGTCTATGACATCTTTTGGCTATCTCCACCTGTCACTGGCCCTCTATCCAGCTCTACCTGCCCCACCCCCCCTTAAACCAGCTTATATTTCACCTCTTTTCTATTTTTATTTCGTTCTGTTGAAGAGTCATATGGACTCGAAATGTTAACTGTATTCCTCTCCACAGATGCTGCCAGACCTGCTGAGTTTTTCCAGGTATTTTTATTTTTGTTTTGGATTTCCAGCATCCGCAGTTTTTTGCTTTTATCTTGTCCTGTGCAAGTTGGCTGCTATGTTTCCTATATCACAACAATGACCATACTTCAAAAGTTCTTCATGACACTTGCAGAATGTTATGGGACTTAATTGTCACGAAAGACACTTTGGACATTTGGTACTGTTATTTATAATGTTCAACCATAAAACCACTACAAGGTCCTAAGGGACAAATGAAAAAGGTCTGTTGCCCCATTTACCTCAACAAAACCACCTGTCAATCACCTCTCTTCAAGGTTGAAAGAAAATACAATCTTCCAATCTTACTTAATAACTTAGTTCTCTGCATACATTTATATCTCACTTGTGTATTGCTGGCCAAAACTGGATACAATACTCGTGATGAGATCTGACCAGCATTCTGTGCAGTTTTACTGTGATGTCCTCTGATTAATATTGTATAATTTTAGCTATGGAGGTCCTCATTTTATTTCCTTTTGAAGATTGTGTGTCTCTCTCCAGTAACTGCACATGTTGAGCATTGAGTCTGCAAATACCCACAGATCTCTTTTAACTTCAGTCTCAGACATTTTAGCACTATTCATATCCCTTAGAATCTTGTGGTCTGATTGAATATTCCAATGCACTGCTGACTGGCATCCCATGTTCCACCCTCCATAACCTTGAGATCATTCAAAACTTTGCTGCTCATGCTCTAAATCATACAATATCCAGTTCACTCATCATCCATGTGCACACTAACCTACATTAACTGTTGGTCAAGCAACGCTTAATGTTAAAATCCTCATCCTTGTTTTCAAATCCCCCCATGGCCACATCCCTCCCTATCTCTGCAATCTCATCCAGCCCACTACTCTTTCAAACATCTGCACTCCTCTAATCCTGGCCTCTGAACATCCCTAATTTTAACTAATGGATGTGCCTCCAGCTCCCAGGGCCAAAGCTCTGAAATTCCCTCTCTGCCTCGCTCTCTTTCCACATTGAAGACACTCATTGAAACCTCCCTCTTTGACTAAGTTTACCCTAATATCTCCTTATGTGGCTTAGTGTCAAATTTTATTTGATAATGCTGCTGTGAAGCATCTTAGAATGTTATATATGTTATAATGTTATATACTACCTCTAGGATTAAGTGCCAGATCTGTCAAAGGAAGGATTTCTGATTAAAGGGATCCCAGCAGGCCAGAAAGGCCCACCTTCCTCCTCCTATTGCCCTCTCATAACCATGCCTTACAGTTGTCCTCCACCTCATCCATACACAAGACATCTGTAACAGTCACAACTCTGTTTTCTCTCCTTGCAAGAGAAGAGAGCACCCAACTTTAGAGAGAGGCAGAGACTGGGGAGTGTGGGTGTGGGGGGTGGGGGGTGGTGGTGGAATGGCTGGTGGTGTGTGGGTGGCTCGAAGTGACTGGTATCTTGTCGGCCACTGGCAATGCATGCCCACCTGGCTCACTGGGAAGCTGGTCTTGTTTCAGGGTTCTGCAGATGCTCAGCAGCAACCTGCCACGAAAGCCTGAAATGCATTGGTGTTCAGAGGTGTCCAGAGGGGTAATCCTCTGACTGTAGACCCTGTACTGGGGGTTTCACATGACTTGGGACGAGATTTGTGTCCATCTCTTCTGCCCTCTGGAGGGGCATGTGGCTGAGTAGAAGGAAGTTGTTGTTGGTGCTACTTCTGCTGTAACTGATGGGGAGAATTCTCTCTCCATCGGGCGGGCTGGTCAGGAGTGGGTGCGGAGCTGATCACTGCCCATTTTGCGTGGGCGGGCCAATTAAGGCCTGCTCAGCTTGTCGCATGCCCAGAAGCGCTCAGCACTACCTGTATGGGCAGGGGGAGGAGGGAGAGTTGGGGCCTGTGCTCTTTCGCGCATGCATGCTAGAGAGCGCAGATATTTCCCTGAGGCACAGAGCTGCCTCAGGGAGATTAACTTCAGTGTTAACTTGCAAAAAATAAAAAAGAAAATTATACAGACTTGTCCCCTCTTGTGACAGTGTCACATGAGCTGGTACATGTTCATGAATTTTCATAAAACATTTTATTTAATTAATAAACCTTTCATGAAACCTTATCCTGAACATGGATGAGGTTCCTTGAAAAATGCAAAGGCTGACTGGGCTCTTTACATGCCCGCCAACCTTAAGGTTGGACGGGCAGCCCTGACAAGTACTTTAATTAGTTCATTAACGGCCTTAACAGGCCTTTGACAGTTCGGCGGGTGCGCAGCTAACTCCGGTGTGCACCTGCCGAACTGAAGATCGGAATGATGCGCGGTGACGTCAGGAAGCATGCCTGATGTCACCGCACGTCATTTTACGCATCAGCGTATGGGGTCCGCCCCCACATACTGAACAGAAGATTCTGCCCATGGTGTTGTTGCTTCTCTTATTCTTCATCAGAAATGCAAGGCAGAGCTCTGGAAACAATTCCGATGGCATGTTGATGGCTGACAACAGGGAACCATAAGACAATAAAATGTAGGAGCAAAAGTAGGTCATTCGGCCCATCGAGTCTGCTCTGCATTCAATGAGATCATGGCTGATCTGATAATCCTCAACTCCACTTTCCTGCCTTTTCCCCATAACCCTTGATTCCCTTTCTGATTAAAAATCTTTCCATCTCAGCCTGGAATACACTTAATGACCCAGCCTCTACAGCCCTCTGCGGTAAAGAATTCCATAGATTAACTACCCTCTGAGAGAAGAAATTCCTCCTCATCTCTGTTTTAAATTGGCGACCCCTTACTCTGAGATTATGCCCTTTGATCCTAGATTCTCCCACAAGGGGAAACAACCTCTCAGCAACCACACTGTCAAGCCCTCTAAGAATCTTATATGTTTCAATAAGGTCACCTCTCATTTTTCTAAACTCCAATGAGTACAGGCCCAACCTACTCAACCTCTCCTTATAAGAAAATCCTGGAATTAATCTAGTGAACCTTTTCTGGACTGCCTCCAATGCCAGTATATCTTTCCTTAGATAAGGGGACCAAAACTATTCACAGTATTCTAGGTGTGGTCTAACTAGTACCATGTACAGTTTTAGCAAGACTTCCCTATTTTTATAGGAACTGCAGTTGAACGTGAGTGAAGGGCAAGACAGGTATGAAGTACCTTCCAAGATGTTGACAATCACCTTGTCAAGTACTTAAAACAAGCTGAGAGTGAATGGCCTGTGCAGCAGCCTCTCATCTGGCCATGGCTGTGGTTCTTCAGTTTCACTGATCAAAACCTTCCCAGCCTGTCAGTTTCATTGAAGAAGCATTCCCCTCTGTGCACCCACCTCGGTGACCCTGACAGGTTGCTGGCAGATCATGAAATAGTAGACGCACTGGCTGTTAAAGGCAGCATTGTTTGTCAAAACATAATTTAATGACCCACTTGATTTCTTAAATGACTAACTGAAAGCTGCATTGGAGTTCCCCTCTCACCATCAAACCTGTCTGGCTGAATCCCAGAAGAGGGCGGATTGATGTTGGAATCCCAATCTCACTTCACTTTTATGAATTATAACACTTGGCACACACCCAAACCTGCCTCTCCTTACTGGTTAAAAATTGCATTCACAGTGCCGGCTACCTCTTACACTTGAAAACTTTTAACTGCCATTATGTCCCTAGCCAAGATTGGCAGCTTCTTATCCGAAAACATGCTAGTACTGATATTTGTGGCACCAGCACAATTAGGGCTTTTGCTGCATCAGTTGCATTTTTCTTAAGATACAATCGTGTCTAGAACCCAAATATTTGCATTGGGTAACTAAACCCTTCCAATTCAGATCACTTTCTCTGGGAAATTGGTTGCTATACCCATCTCTATGAATTGCTGTTCCATAAGTTCCACAAGAATAGGCTTTGAAAAATCAGTGTGAGGCCTTTATCTTCAAGTGACTCTTATTCTTACTCCCTCTCATTCAGTGGAGAATTCAACAAGCGGGATTTGCATATTTAACACAGGGCAGAATTTTATATTTGGCGTGCGGGGGTGGGCCCAACACGCCGGAATGTAAAATGGCGCACGATGATGTCGGGCATGCATCCTGTCGTCACCGAGCCGTCTCGTGATATTTCGTTCGGCAGGCGCTTGCCAGAGTCCACTGCGCACCTAACAATAGTTGAAAGGCCCTATTAAGGCAATTAACATACTAATTAACTGCAAATTTACGCTGCCCATCCAACCTAACAGTTGGCAGGCAGGCGAAAAGACCAAGCGGCCTTTACTTTTTTAGGAAACCTAGGTTTCCTAAAGCTTTTACAATTTGAATAAAAACTTTTTTTGAAAAATAAAAACATGTCCCATCTCATGTGATGCAATCACATGTCACACATGGGACGTGTTTCATTAAATTTTTAATGTTTTTAATAATTTCTTTAAAAAGCGTCTCAATCTCCCTGAGGCGGCTCCGGCATGAGGCATTCAGGGAGATTGAAGCGCTTTTCCATGTGCATGCGCGAAAGAGCGCTGGACGCGACTCTCCCTCCACCCCGCCTCTGCACAGGTAGCGCTCAGCGCTACCACTCGTTATTCACGGTGAGCGGGCCTTAATTGGCCCGCCAGCGTGAAATTGCGGTGCCAAGCAGATCGCGGGTGGCGGTCAGCTCCGTGACCGCCCGCGCCCACTCCCGCCGAGCCCACCCGATGCATGGAAAATCCTGGCCACCGAGTTCTTTTAATACCTCATCTCGCCTCTTGACCGGACTTTACTTCTGTCTGTTAATTTTAAAAAGGACATGTGTGAGCCAGAGTTAAGAGCAATGGAAACCCACAAAGAAAGCTTGCATTTATATAGCGGTTTTAACAAACTCAGCACCACCAAAGCGATTTACAATGAAGTAAGTACAATTTTGAAATTTGATTATTACAATGGAGAGAAATGTGGCAGCCAGTTTGTGCTTGGCAAATGCCACAAATAACAATGTGATAATGACCAGATAATCTGAGTGATGCTGGGTCAGGGATAAAGATTGTCTACATTTTTTGAGGAGACATTTTTCGAATAGTACCATGTGTTAGATAAACTCCCAAACCCAGTTGTGAAGAAGACACTGTGGCTAGGATAATTTTGGTAGAGACTATTTACTGCAGAGCTTATTTCTCCACTCTAACACAGCCTCTCTCACTGCTGGCTGATTCTTCTTTATATACACATCTGAGTTTAATTCACTAATCAATACCCGACACCTGTTAACCTTATTACCTTAAACTACTGGGTATTTAACATCTATCAATAGAACACCTATTGGATACCAATAACATGGTACATTTTATGCCTACCTGAGGGGGCAGACAGGGTCTTGGTTTCATGACTCATCTGAAAGATGGTCCCTCAACAGTACAGCACGCCTTCAGTGCTGTACTAGAGTGTCAACCTAAATTACGTGCTCAAGTCTCTAAAGTGGGACTTGAACCCACAAGTTTCTAACTCCGAGGCAAGAATGCCCCCAAATTAGTCATGGCTAATGCTTTTGCCTAGTGCTGCTGCTACTCTTAACCTTACTCCCATTTTAAGATGCTTTGAAGGAAATTACCAAAATATTAACAGATTTGGGTGGATATAAGGAATATATTAATGGCACGAGTGGAAAACTACTTATGAAACTGACGGTGTCAGAAATTCTGAAAGTCTTTGGAGAGCCTCAAAAGGCATTTCAATCCGTTAACAGTTTTTCCCAAGGTTGTAGGTCCAGGAGATTCTTGGGGCACATATAAAAAGGGAAATGAAATCCAGACTGCAGACCAGCACTTGCCCCCTTTCTGAATTCTGCTGAATTTGAGGTAATGCTGCATGATTAACTTCAGTGTTAAACTTGCAAAAAATAAAAAAAAATAAAGTTATTCGGACATGTCCCCTCTTGTGACAGTACCACATGAGCTGGGACATGTTCATGAATTTTCATATAATGAATAAAAGTAAAAATTTAAAATAAAATAAAATCATAACATTTTCATAAATGCTACATGAGGTGGTTGCAAGTGCGCTCCATGGTACTAACCCAATGGATCAATGCTGCAGGATGCTGGCAAGGCGGTGGAGTCGAATTTATGTGCAGCTGACCCTTCCTGTTATTTGATGTGTCAGCTACCTGCTGCATGGCAGCTGCAGATTCCTTGTCCTTCTACGTACCAGACTTTGAGAAGATGCTTCCTCATTATCATTGCCAAGTCGGTATGTTAGACTATAGAATGGTTCATGGCAGGATTTTGCTGTTGATAAACATGCGGTGCAACTGAAAGGATGACTATGGGTGTTTCCGATCAATTGTTCAATATTATAGCTGGACTGGTATTCACATGTCGGACGGGCTGTTCGGGAGCAGGCGTGGGCAGGCGTGGAGCCGATCACTCCCCATTTTACGCGGGCAGGCCAATTAGGGCCCGCCAAGTGTGAATCGCAGCTCCCAAGAACAGAGGGGAGGGGCGGGCGGCGGTGGGAGTCGCTTGTGCGCCGGGTCCAATGGCGACCTATTAAAAAATGGCGCAGGCAGCCGCCCAAAGGCTGCCACTGATATCGCACAGCAGGATGTCTGACAGCGCTGTCGGAGAGCAGGCCAGGCAGGAAGGCGGGTCTGTGGGGCAGTTGGCCCTAAGATTTTCGGATGAGTGCCTCGCTGCCCTCCTCAGGGAGATGGCAGCACGCCACAACATCCTTGTGCCAAGGGATGGGAGGACGAGGCCCCCCCCACATGACGAAACGGGAAGGGTGAGCACCATGTTGGCATGGGTCACTTAGCACAGCAGTTAGATTGCACCCCGCCGCACTCAACCCCCACCCCCCCCCCCCGGCCGCACCCACACCCCCCCCGCCCCACCCCCCACCCCACTCACCACTCAGAATTTTGTTTTTGTATCCATTCGTTCACGGGATGTGGCCTTCGCTGGGTGGGCCAACATTTATTGCCCATTCCTAGTTGACCCTGAGTGGGTGGTGCTGAGCTGCCTTCTGGAACTGCTGCATGTGGTGCAGGTACACCCACAGTGCTGGTTGGTGACGAACTCCAGGATTTGAACCTAGGCACAGTCGTGGAGTATTGAAACATTTCAAAGTCAGGATGCTGAGTGACTTGGAGGGAACTTCCAGGTGGCAGTGCAGTCATCCATCTGCTGCCCTTGTCCTTCTAGGTGGTAGTGTTCGAGGATTTGGAAGTTCTTAGAGAGTGAGTGGCAAAAGTGATGGAGGCAGCATCTGGGCAAGTGGGTCAGCCCTGGCTGCTTGGAGTGAGTGTACGGTGGCTCCAGGGTCACGAATCGGATGAGCCTACAGGGTTTTCCTCAGGTGGGGTTGGCCAGGCTGCAATGGCAATGCAGGTACAGGGTGGACTAATCAATGCTCCTCTCTCCTTTCAGGAGAAGACAACACATAATAATGCGGATTGGAGGAGGGCAACCTCACCTTCTCGTCATCACCAGATACGAGCAGGAGGCACTGGAGCTGGAGAGGCGCCATGTGCCCAGGTCAAGTGACCGCGGTGAGGTTGGGGCACCACTGGGAGGTAAGAGGGCCATGCACTGAGGTCACAATGTCTGTCAGTGCAAACATGTTGACTGTATATTGATTTCAGCATCAAACGTGGGTTACCTATTGATTATAGAAGGAGGAGCGCATCCTGATCCGGGTGCCAGGCATGCACATTAACAGTGTAACAACTTCAGCTAATCAAATATCCTTGTTCTTCCTTTCAGCCTCTCTGGAGCACATCCAGAATGAGGAGGCAGAGGGCCCGCTGCTGACCCCTGAGGGCACAGAAAATATAAACGCACCAGCGTCACACTATCTCAGCCAGGCAGGCACCAGCATAGATACCAGCACCTTGGTGGGGATAAGATTGTTGGCTAGTGTCTCGGGGCACGGCGATGAGGGCACTTCACATTCGCTTGAGGTGCAGGTGGAGACAGAAAGTGCCCAGGGCGCCGGCAGTCGGAGGAATGTTGGGGACTAGGAACATGCTCAGTCAGTGGCTGATGATGAGTCTCTGGAGTTGTCCCTGAGGCAGCAGATGCTGGAAGTCCAGCAGAGTGTGTGGGAGGATCTGTCGGAGATACATGAGGGAGTGTGTGCCATGGTCTTCATGATGGAGGAGTCCATGTGGAACATCAGCAATGCATCGGCCCTCATGGCCGAGCAAAATGTTTCCTTCATGGAGAGAGTGGCAACTCTCATGGAGAGGCTCCTTCAGGAGAACAATCAGGGGTTCCTGGGGATGCGCTTGGACCTGCAAGCCCTCACAGCAGCATTGACCTCAGGTGGTCAGTGTCTGTGTGGGATATGGATTGGGCACCCAGTCTCCCAGCTAGGTGCCCATCCATCAATGGTGAGCAGAGAGATCCAAAGCAACCTCACGTTGGCGCACAGACTGCCTGTCGTCTCTGTGGGCTCCTCTCGGCGCTCCAGATGACAGCAGCAGCTCCTCCGCCCCTCTGCCAGTGATCGTGGCATCTGATGAGTCTGTGGCGACTGGGGAGATGCCAGCAGTGCCACTGGCTGCTCCCTCCCAGTCAGGGCCAACACAGGCTCCACGGGCCAGAGGATGCCCGCCAAGGTCATCAAGGTCAACAGGACAGCAGAGTGAGCAGGCTGTCTCCAATGCCGGTGCCAGCGAGGGGAGAGCACCTAGACGTAGCACTCACAAGCATAAGTGTAAATCGCCTTAGGCACACCACAGGCTTATCACTGGTGGTTTTCCTTTGCCCCCTTTTCAGCTGTTTTTCAGTGGGTGTGCTGCTCATCACCTTTTAATGTGCTTTGATTTCTGTATGCAAGTTACCAATCATTAAATGTTTTGGTTCTCAACAAGCCTCTGGGTGCTTCATTAGTTCTGCAGGCGGACGGGAATCCATGATGTTATGAGTGACTTGTTTGTCATTGAGCTTTATTTCCTGACCAAGCAAATGTTGCTCTCAGGTATCGAGTATGGAGCCTGCAGCCCTGGCATGTGCTGGAGGTTCATCTTTTGTAGGCTATCTGAAGGGGCATTGGATCAAAGCCTGCCAGGTATCCTTGACTCCTTGGAGGTTGCCTGGATCAGCATCTATCCCCTCGGCATTCTCCTGAGCGTGCTCATCCTTGGACTCATTACTGGACTCATCGTGTGCAGTCACAGCATCTGCGTTGACATCTTCTTCCTCCACTGCTTTCCCCCTTTCCAGCGCCAGATTGTGGCAGCATGCCACCACTATAAGTGACACACGATCTGGAGGCTATTGCAGTGCGCCCCCTGAACGGTCCAGGCATCAGAAGCGCATCTTGAGAAGACTGATGGCTCTCTCCACCACAGCCCTTATGGAGGCGTGTCTCCTGTTGTACCGCTGCTCAGCCTCTGTTCTTGGATGGCAGAGAGGCGTCATGACCCACTTTTTGAGGGGATAGCCCTTGTCACCCAGCAGCCATCCATCCAGCCGGGCTGGAGCACTGAAGAGACTCGACACCTGGGAGTGTCTGAGGGTGTAGGCGATATGGGAGCTGCCAGGGTACCTTGCACAGACTTGTAGAATCTGCATCCTTTGATCACACACTATCTGCGCGTTCATGGAGTGAAAGCCCTTCCTGTTGACGAAGGCACCGGGCTCACCTGCTGGTGCCTTGATGGCCACATGTGTACAGTCTATAGAACCCTGGACGCGGGGGAAGCCAGCAATCGCCAAGAAGCCTCTGGCTCACTCTGTCTGACTGGCCTCATCCGTGCGGTAGTGAATGAAAGTCAAAGCATGCCTGAACATTGCGTCTGTCACCAGCTTGACGCAACTGTGAACAGCTGACTGGGAGACTCCACAAAGATCACCCACCGACCCTTGGAAAGAGCCAGAGGCATAGAAGTTGAGGGAAAACGCCACTGGCATGGGGTGTCCACCCACACAGTTGGCACAGATCTCAGGGCCTATCATCTGACAGATGGAGGTCACTGTCTCCCTTGAGAGGCGGAGCCTCCTTCGGCACTGCACCTCGGACATATTGAGGTCGCTGCTTCGCCACCTGTATACCCTGGCAGCAGGATAGTGGCGTCTTCTGCGGCCCCTTCTGCCTTGGACTATCTCTTGGCCCTGCGCCCCTTGTGACTGCGCCTCTCCTCCCAAAGGTGGCTCCCCTGGAAGCTGAATGTGGACTCCTGGCTTCCTCCCCCTTCTGGCCCTCCCTTCCTCCTCAGAGGAGGTGCCTTCAGTGGAGAGCACAGTCCCCATTACCAGGGTAAGAGAAGGCTGTCTGATACCTGGAAGGCCCCAAGAATTATGTTTCTTCCAGAGTCCTGGACTGAAGCCTGTTATTCCTGTACAAGCAGCGCTGAAGAGAATTGAAGTTCTCCTGTTCACACAAGCAATTAGCAGTAAGTTTAAAAAGTAAATTACTAACAACTTGCGTTCACGAGCCCACTCACCCCTCTTATCCTACCCGTGAATGTGGTTTTTAAAAATGTGGCCTACCCGCCTGCCCAGTGCAATGCATTGAAAATCGCACGAGCTGTGAACAATCATCTTCAATTACTGCCTCAAGGGCCTTAACTGGCCTGATAATTAATTGCGGGCGTGCCTTGGAAGTCATAGCGCCCGGCCTCCGAGATATTGCGATGGTGCGCGGTGACATCGGGACACACACCTGACGCCATTGCGCGTCATTTTACACGTCAGCGTGTCAGGCCCGCCTCCGCACACTGACAGCAAAATTCTGCCCACATTAACAGACCACCTCATGGGAGCCTAAATGCCAGCAGGTAAAAAAAAGTGACTGGATTTCACCAGCCCTCTGGGAACAGGCTGAGAGTCTGTGGCACTGTAAAGCTGTGGGATGGGGGTGGTGCCCCTCATCTTCCTGCTTGTATGTCTTTTGCCAGCAGTGTGGAAGGTGGGAAATGAACCCCCCCATCCAGAGGTCAATTGAACCACCTAAGTGGACAATTAAGGGCCTCTTCCTGCAACTGCTGACATTTTGCCAGGAGCATGTGAGCCCCCTATTTGGACACACTTTGGTCCATGGAGTGCCCCTCCAAAGGCACCAACTGCCCTCAACAACTTTGATCCCCCACCCTCCAATCCTTGCCAGGCTTGCATGACTGACCCAGGCGCCCCCAAGCCCCACTTACCTGGTTGTGAGGGTACCATCCTTCCATGGCATCCAGTTCTTCCAGGTGCAGTCCCAGTAATGGTCATCACTCCCAGTGACGTAGCCAGCCCTCTGATTAATAGGAACAGCCACCTTGGCAGCAGCATATCAGCCAGCCGCTGCTGACCAGATGTGGCCCTGGGACCCACAGACCACTGAAGTGGGGTCACCACTGCTTTCAGGCCCCTTGGCAGGATCCCCAACACAAGCACAAAATTCAGCCCCATGACTAATATAAAATTACCTGTCATTATCATACTCATTTCCCACCCTTAGAAATACAGTGGGTAACAAATTGTTGTAATTTTTGTGAAATTTGACATTCTTGCCTGATGAGTGGAAGATGAAAAACTTCAGCAGCATGTCTCTTTTCAGCAATAAAAATGAGGAAGTTAACAAGAGCAAACCTGGATTATAGATGATGAACAAAGCAGTGTAATCTTACAGAAAGCGCATCACTCTTAATGAAATTAGTGCTACTAGCTCTGGAAGTCCCACCCCTGTTTCTGACAGATCCCATTTTTGCCAGTAAGGGCAAGGGGGTGGGACATAAACTGTACATGAGGGAAACCCCAAACCGATCCCATTTTTGCTATAGCAATTGCCTTTACCTGCAGTGTGGGATTTACAAACCTTTAGAGTATTCATAAATTCTCTTGAAGGGTGGATAAGATTTGCAGAACTGTCAAGCTGTGAAGTTGTTTAAATCCTAGCCCTTTAAAATATAAAAAAATGCTGCCTTTGTTAGTGAGAGTTGCAAAAATCTGTTCTAGCAATAAACAATAACAGTTTGTTGACATTACCCCAAGGGCTATATTACATCATTATTAATGCTTGGCTGCTTTTCACAGCTTTTCATTATCTCAGTAGGGGGCCCTAAAGTTCCACATTTACTTGACAGCTCAACGAGGCTATTAAAGGATTAGCTGTCTTTGTGGGGTTGTGAATACAGTCTGTTTTTATAAGAGAGTAGGTACTTGAAGGGACTTAACTGTTTTGAATAGGTTTTCATGAATGTGAGTGATATTTAATATAGCAAAGGCTGTAATAGTTATTTAGAACTTTGTTTTATTTTATCTCAACACAGCGTCTGAGATCTGCCCATGGTGAATACTAGGTAAGTTAGCATGGAGGATGTAAGGGGAAAGGAGTGGGTGAATTGGCATTAAGTTGGCATGGAGTTTATGAATGGCCATTGTAGGTGGGAGACATGGGTTGGCAGGGATGTGGCATGGGGAGTGGGTAGGCAGTGAGGAGTAAGGGATAGGTGGCCTAATATTTAATAAAAGGCGTTTGATAAGGTACCGCACACAAGGCTACTTAGTAAGATAAGAGCCCATGGTGTTGGCGGTAGTATATTACATGGGTAGAGGATTGGCTAACTAATAGAAGACAGAGAGTTGGGATAAGGGGGGTATTTTCAGGATGCCAACCTATAACTAGTGGAGTGTCACAGGGATTGGTGTTGGGCCACAATTATTTGTAATATATATTAATGAGTTAGATGAGGGAAGTGAACGTTGTCATGAAGCTATTAATGTATATAATGTTATTGAAAATTATTATTTTTTAAATGGAGCATTTTAAATTTTTAAAATAGTTTAGTCTGTGGGTGTGTCTGTGTGTGTTTTAATTGGATTAAAGCCAGCTAATCTGGGTGCTTTGATGTATAGTGGTTTTGAGATGTAAACAGAGGTAGAGGTACATTTGCATTTTGTTGAATAGAGCATTCAAGAATGGGAGTGAAATCTTGCACCGAGCTAGGACACACCAAGCAATATTTATATTACTAATAAAATTGATACTATGAAATGACTTCAAAGGGCCTGGTGATACAATGAGAATTTACATTCTAAGGGGAAGGCTAGGTACTACAGAAGGGAAGTTTTGCGTGTGTAAAGCAGAGACATGTAAGGTCAAAGCCTGTAAGCCTACAACTGTCTGCAAAGGAACCAAATTGAAAGAAACCTCATTTTGAATTCGTAAGGTGAAAATGCTTTGCCTGCTGCCTGGTTAAGTCTGTTGGTTATTATTGCCTTAGCGGAGATTAATTTGGGAATTTGTTAAAAGTTATGATAGTAGTAATTTGTAGCCATGTGTATGTGTTTAATTTGTGTAAATTAATAAATGCCTCATTTAGTTTGAGGCGTTTGGAGAACTGGTGGTCTTATTCCTGAATTTAGAGCTCAAACATACCCATTGAAAATATAGGTTATGATAGTTGTTTAAAGTTTCCCTCTGGGATTTAAAATAACAGCATTTACCAACTGCTGTCTCATAACAACGTACTATTGCCAAGTTTGCAGATAACACAAAAATAGGAGGGAAGGCAAGTGGTGAGGATGACACAAAGAGTCTACAGAGGGATATGGACAGGTTAAGTGAGTGGGCAAAAACTTGGCAGATGGAATATAATGTGGGAAAATGTGAGGTTATGCATTTTAGTGGGAAGAATAAAGGAGCTGAATATTATTTACATCAAGAAAGACTGCAGAAAGCTACAGCACAGAGGGATTTGGGAGTTCTCGTGCATGAATCCCAAAAAGCTAACATATAAGTTCAGCAGGTAATAGAGAAGGCAAATGGAATGTTGGCCTTTATTTCAAAGGGAATGGAGTATGAAAACAGGGAAGCTTTGCTAAAACTATACAAGGCTCTAGTTAGACCACACCTAGAATACTGTGAACAGTTTTGGTCCCCTTATCTATGGAAAGATATACTGGCATTGGAGGCAGTCCAGAGAAGGTTCACTAGGTTGATCCCGGGTATGGAGGGATTTTCTTATGAGGAGAGGTTGAGTGGGTTGGGTCTGTACTCATTGGAGTTTAGAAGAATGAGAAGCAACCTTATCGAAAAATATAAGAATCTTAGGGGGCTTGACAGGGTTGATGTTGAGAGGTTGTTTCCCCTTGTGGGAGAGTCTAGGACTCGCCCATTTAAGACAGAGATGAGGAGGAATTTCTTCTCTCAGGGGCTAGTCAATCTGTGGAATTCT
The DNA here is from genome assembly GCF_964194155.1 of Cetorhinus maximus. NCBI lineage: Eukaryota > Metazoa > Chordata > Chondrichthyes > Lamniformes > Cetorhinidae > Cetorhinus > Cetorhinus maximus. The sequence goes on from NC_135880.1 coordinate 114,994,327, forward strand.
TTACCACAGAGGGCTGTAGAGGCTAGGTCATTAAGTATGTTCAAGGCTGAGTTAGACTGATTTTTAATCAGTAAGGGAATCAAGGGTTATGGGGAAAAGGCAGGAAAGTGGAGCTGAGGAATGTCAGGTCAGCCATGATCCCACTGAATGGCAGAGCAGATTTGATGGGCCGAATGGCCTACTTATGCCCCCACATGTCTCATGGTCTTAAAACAACAGGGATAAAGCCCTGGAGATCTGAGGCAGACATTTTAAGCAGTCTGCCTCGGCACTCGAGAGCCCCTCAGGCCACCTCTGATCTGTATCCAGAGGTGATGGGCCTGATTCTATCTTGCACCCACCTCTTCCCTTACCCCACCTCCTGGAGGAAAGATATCGCCATTTGGATGAGTCTCTACCGATGCGGGTGCAGCAAGCCAGATTTCCCAACTCTCGCTACCTAACTTGGGAATGAAAATCTGGGTCTCTGATGCAGTGTCACTCGCTAAGTGCCAAGGCCACGCGGAATGCAGTCGGAATAGGGCTGGAATTGGCGGTCTCTGAAATTGTGAGAGTTTTGCAATGTGGGAACAAAGGAAGGAGATGAGGGAATGGGGTCTTGGAGGGAGAAATGGAGATTGAGCATGGTGAATTGAGGATGGGATGTCAGCGAGTGAGAAAGGCCAAAAATTGATTTTACGCCGTCGTGAAACCTGTTTGCGATCATCCCCATCATCTGTCAATGGCGGGCTGCATTTCTGCCGCCCCACATAGGGAACCTAAATTCAATACTTTAGCATCTCATTATAAGCCCTGCTCGCTGGAACCATCGCCCCACGCTGGATCATCCGAGTACATTGTCACAACCCTACATAAGCAATGTGATCCTGACAAGCTGCACTTCACTCGGGATGTTGAGGTTTGTTTGCCTAACTTGCCTAAGGCAGCACTCACGGTCATCAGCGTCAGGCTTCACAAGCAGCACCACATCGATTTTAGGGAGGTCCATGGGTAGGTATCTACCTACCAGGCCAGCTGTAATGCAGGGGTGGCTCTTCAACAGCTGCAAGGCCTGCTTGGGGAAGGGGGAAAAGTGGCCTCAGGCAAGGGAAGAGGCTGCAGGACTAGGGCTGCACTGGGGAAGGAGCCACCCAGGGTGTGTGTGGGGACACATGTTGATCTGTGCAAGTGGCCTCAAGATGGTGAGGGCTGAGGAGGCAGTCTCCAGAGGAGATGAGGCCAGATGGAGATGTGAGGGTGTGAATGAGAGAGTGAGTGGTGATGCCCCTGAGCTGGCAGTGAGTGAGATGCCAGTGAATGCATGATGACCTTGAGTGTGTGAATTTAGAGTGATAAGATGGTTGCCTTACCCTGGCAGCATGGATGAGAGCATTCATCCTCTTTCTGCACTGGATGGCCAACCTCTACTGTGCAGCATTAGCACTGATCACCACTGCCACCACCTCCCAAGCCAGACTGGTGAGATTGCTGGATCTCCAGTGGCCAGAGCAGGGGTAGAGGACATCATGGCGGGTCTCCAAAAGGCATTCCAGTGACGGGTCGCTGAACTCTTCTTGGCTTTCAGGGCCCAGTCTTCACTGGAGAAGTCCTGGGATGCAAGCATTGAGAACTGAATGTGCAGCTGCAGTTTAGATAGGGCACCCAGAGTGAGGAAACAGTGAGGTAATCGCATGGCGGGCAATTCAGAGGTTGCCTACCAGCAAGATGGCGTGTTTCCTGTGGCTGCGTAATTAATGAGGTGGGGAGCATACAATATGGCGTGAAAACCTGCCATTGCAGCTGTCGGGTAAAATGTTATTTTTCACACCCATTATTGCACTTAGTGCAATTCTGGGACGATTCTGCCCTTTGTCTTGCATTCATCAGGACAGATGCAAGAATGCCAAATTTCAAAGGGAACAACTATTTGTGCTGCATGAGTAAAAGGATGCTGATTGGATTGCTAGTCAGCTCTGCTTGCCAAGTTGCCATGGCAAAGGCACCAGGGAGCTATTGTCCCCCAATTGGCACCCCTTTTCTCATGCAGTATAAATTGTTGTTCCCATTGAAATTTGTCATTCTTTCATCTGTCCTGATGAGTGCAAGATGAAAAGCTTCAACAGCATCTCTATCTTTTTTCAGCAATATTCAATTTATTGTGACCATTAATGAAAATCCTTTAATTCAAAAGTATTTCTTTGTCCTTGTGAATTTAAATTAATGGTAGGCACTACCATGATAAGAGATCACAAAGACACAAGTACAAAATGAAAACTTCTTCAGCCATCAGATGCAACTGTTTAGCATATTTACCAGAATTTCAAAGCAAGATTAAAGCTATAAAATAAAGGTAATGAGAGATAATGAGAAAATGAGGCTTAGACTGCCCAATGATACTAAATTGTCTCACCAACTATGCTTGTTCTGCACTTAGTATATTCTCTAAGTCAAATTACACAAGACTTCTTTGGATGGCTTGTCAATTTTTAGCTCAAAAAGTGAAGAAATAAAGCTGCATTTCAATCAGCCTGTCAGTTCCCCGCGGTGACTAAAAACAGAAAGCAATCACTTGTTTAATTGTAGGTGTATGAGAGTATTTGTTTGAAGTGCAAATGAAAAAGCTTTAGGCACTCTGCCAAGGCGCATTTTCTCTCTTGGTGGTTTTCATCTCTTTTATCTGCACTTGATCAGACCTCTTTAGAATAGTTAATTGTACATAGCCACAAAAAATACAGCACCCTCCCCTGTTTAACTGGTCCGGATATAATTGTTTCACAATGAAGGAGACCAGTTTTTTTTAAAAATGCTTGCAGGTTTTGTTCTCTCTTAAGTAGTGCCTTTTGTTTTAGCAGTCACATGTATGAACTTGTGTAAATGTGGCAAAACAGTGATTGTAGGATAGAGGGGAAAAAGTCATGCTATTGAAAAGGAAGTATAATTCCTGTGTCCTAAATTCATATTAGACTATTTAGCTGAGTAATTAGTTTGCGTTGGTGGGATGGCATAAATTGGGCACTGGAAATGATCCTGGTGTTTAAAATGCATAGGTCCCAGGTGCCCTCAATATTAGGCCTCGGCCTCATTCAAATAAGATTGGCAAGCTGCAAGCGCTTGCTGAGCATTCCCAGGCAGCTCGCTGGTGAGTTGGCCTTAGCTTTGGGCCTGTACATCACCAGCAGCATCCATCAAGTAGTTCCTAGGGAGATAGGGAACACCAGTAAATGGGGCAGGGGTTCTGATCTAAAATTGTTGAATTTACTGAGCCCAGAGATCGTAAAATGTCCAGTCAAAATATGAGGTGTTGTTCCTTGAGCGTGCTCAGGACTTCATTGGAACACTGCAGGAGGCCGAGGCCAGAAAGCTCAGCCTAGAAACAAGGTGGAGAATTAAAGTGACAGGTGACCAGGAGCTGGGAATCTGCTTGCAGGCTGAATTGAATTGTTCAACAAGGCAGTTGCCCAGAATGGGTATGGTTTCCCCAGTGTAGAAAAGAGTGCATTAGAACAGTAAATACAGTGTTTTAAATTGAAAGAATAACAAGTAAACCGCTGTTTCACCTGGTTGACGTGTTTAGGGCCTTGGATGGTGAGAAAGGAGGAGATAAAAGGGCAGATGTTGTAACTCCTGCACTTGCATGCAAAGGTGCTGTGGGAATGGGAGGGATTGCTGGGGATGACTGAGAAGTGGAGCAGGATCTCACAGAGGGAATAGTCCCTTCAGAAAGCTGAAAAGGGAAGGGAGGGAGACGATGTGTTTGATGTTGGCATCACACTAGGAGTGGCAGAAATGTCTGAGGATGATCTGTGTAAGATGGGGGCTGGTGGGGTGGAAGGCGATGCCAAGTGGAACCCTATTGTGATTCTGGGAGGGAGGGAATGGGGTGAGAGCCAAAGTGGGTGAAATAGAACTGATACAATCCAGGGCCTTGTCAACTACATTTGTGGGAGCATCCTCAGTTATGGAAAAAGGAAGTCCTATTGGAAGTACGAGAGTGGAAGGTTGTGTCATCAGGACAGATCCGAAGATGGAGAAACTGAAATGATTGTCCTTACAGGAAGCAGGGTATGAGGAAGTGTAGACCATGAAACCATTGCCGATTGTCGTTAAAAACCTATCTGGTTCACTAATGTCCTTTAGGGAAGGAAATCTGCTTTCCTTACCTGGTCTGACCTACATGTGACTCCAGACCCACAGCAATGTGGTTGACACTTAAAAATGCCCTCTGAACAAGGGCAATTAAGGATAGGCAATAAATGCTAGCCTAGCCAGCAACACCCACATCCCACGAGCAAATAAAAAAAAAGTCAAGGTAGCTGTGAGAATTAATGGGCTTATTATGAATATTGTTTGAAAGCCTATCCCCAAAAATGGAGGCGGAGAAGTCCAGGAAGGGAAGAGACTGAGACAGACTATATGAAAGCAAGAGAAGGGTGGAAATTGGAAGCAAAGTTGATGAAGTTCAGGGCGAAAGCAGGAAATGGCAACTATACAGTCATCAATGTACCAGAAAACAGAGGTGCAGAGGGAGCCTGAGTAAGGCCAGAAAAAGGAATGTTCCACAATTCCCACAAAAAGGCAGGCATGTTAAGACATATGTGGGTACCCATATCAGCACGTTTTTATTTGGAGGAGTGAGTGGAGTTAAAGGAGAAGTTGCTTAATGTGAGAACAGGTTCAACCAGGAGGATGGTGCTAAATGTGGACTTGGCACTTCCACTCAAGCAGAACCCAAGAACTGTCAGTTCATCTTGGCGGAGGATGGAGGTTCAGGGAGATTAGACGTCCATGGTGAAAAGGGGTCTGGGTTTGTGTTTACAATTCTGTGGAAATATTTAAATGTAGGTACCCATGTTTTTTTAATCAATGGCAATTAACTCTCGTTCTCTTTAAATGGTTCTCATATTTTGATCCTTTTTACAGACATTTTCTGTTATTCCTGTGATACAGTTATAAAGGGCTGTATCCGTGTAACATGGCTTCAAAATGGTCAATGCACCAGGTAGAAATTAGGTGGTGCCCTTTCTCAAGCGCGAAAGCGATGATGCGGCCACAAGTGCCCAAATCAGGAGGCCATAGACAGCCCAAATTTTAACCGCAGGCCTTCCCTAAACAATCTGGGGGAGTGGCTAGTGTGCCTGTGGCTTCTCCGAGCTCGAGCCTGTGGAAGGGAAAGTTGCCACTCGCTCTTCCAAAGGCAATGTCACAATTGAATTTCAAGCCACCTGCCTCAATGTCAATGGCCTCAGGATAGTGTGGGGAAGGTTGAAGGGCAGTGTAATGGGGCAGATTTCTGGCAGCAGTAGCCACCAGGAGTGCTGCGGAGAGGGGAACAAGAACTCTTCCTGGCTCCACATCAACAATTTTAATTTTACTCATCTTTTTGGTGGCAGCCACTTGTTGGTCCACATGCACATTAGAAAAAGCCGAGTGTAACAGATTCGACCTCTGGGTCAACTCAGGAGATTTTTTTTATTACTCTTATCCGAGAGGGACTCTAAAACAGTTGAGAGACATCTCATTAGCATATTTAAGTGACCTGCGTTGGGTGGTCGCAACAAGGCCCAATTTCTAGGCCAACAATACAGAGGGCAGAATCGTCCCAGATTTTCACTAAGTGCAATAGCGGGTGGATGAAAGGATGTTTTACCCACCAGCTGCAATGGCGGCTTCACACGCCGTTTCATCCCAAACCCACCTCATTAATTATGCATTCCCAGGAAACATGTAATTTCGATGGTGGACGGGCACTCATTTGCGGACACCATGGAGACCCTGGTCCAGCAGAACGCGAAGATGTGTGCCGACCTGCATTCCATAGCGGGAGCCATGGGTAAGTTGCTGCAGTGGCAACACGAGAGGGAAAAGAGGCATCTTGAAGTCCCTCCAGGTGCTCCTTCCCCTCAAGGAGTCAGCCCAGGACCTCCGGGCACCCAAATGGAGGAGGAGCAGTAGCTGTACACCCCTGGATTATCCACTCAGGAATCTCAGAGGCTGCCTTCTCCACCCGAGTCCCCTTTGCCTGTGAGCCCCTCAACTTCACCCTCAGTCACCGCAGAGGGAGCAGCTGGTCAATGAGTGATTCTGGAGGGAGAAGTGTGTGTCTGTGGCAGGGCCTTTCGGAGCCTTGTGCAGGCACTCTCCCATGCACATGGATCCATCACATATCACACTCACCTCAATGTCCTGAGCACTTTGAATGCTGCCTCCTGGGGTTCGCTTTCAGTTGTCCATCTGAGCCGACCTGCATCTCCGTCCACCCAATGATCGCACTCCCATGCAGCACATGATCTCGCCCACCACAACTGTTGTTTCACTTGTGATTTAGACAGCACGGTCTGCATTCAGTTTCTCGTGTGCTCCCCTGCCTTTTCCCATCCCCACTCACCCATTTTCTTTCCCCCATCACAGTTGACCCCCACCACCCCCCCCACCCCACCCCCCCACCCCGGCATCACCTTCCACCTCCCCTCCATAACCTACCAGCCACAACGCCTTGTTTTCGGGGGTGACCATGTGAACATGCACATTCCCTTCCTTCCCAAAAATCTCACCCCCATCCATATTCACTTCCCTAACCTCCTCCTTCCCATCCCCAGGGTCTGTGTCCACCTCCGAGTCCCCACCAACCACCCCCGCCAACCCCTCTACCATCGAACCCTCACCCCCTACTGCCTCAGTCTGCCCTCGGTCATTCTCACCATTCTGCCATTCCATGCCCACCCTTAGTTCACTCCCCAGGAGGCAGTCCTGGACCCATCAGAGCCCTCCCTTTCACGTACACCTGGACATCATCCCCCCTCCAGACCCCTTTCATCCCCCCACCTTGGAACCAATCTCCCCCATCCTGAACTCCACCCCCACTTAGTCCTTCCTGCTTCCTGACTCCTTTGGGCACCTTTACTTCTTCCTCCAGCCTTAATCCCTCCTCTCTCTGCACTCCTTCCTCCCCCAGACTTGCTCCCTTCGCCACACTCCTTCCTCCCCCCCACCCCCAGACTCCCTCAACTCTCTGCCCTCCTTCTTCCCCTCCAGAGTCTATCCCCTCTCCGCACTTCTTGCCTTACACTTTCCACCCCTTTATACCCACCTTCCCAGGTGCCATCTTCTCCCATATTACCAACTCTTCCCTCTGTACTCCCTCCACCCCTCCCAACCTCCCCCCCCTGCTGGCACCTTCATTCCCTCACCCCATCCTGACACCTCTTCCTCTCCCAGTCGATTCTAGACCTTCCTCTCCCATTTCCTGGTACACCTCCCTCTCTCAAACACAGCAGGACCTTCCCCTCCACCCTCATCCATTGTGAGCAGACCCTTAACTGTGACTAGCCAACTTCCGTGAGCTGCTTCGCAGCAGAGCCATATCCATGAGAATCCACCCAGTATGTCGTGGATGTTCCTCCAGTGTGCCGTTGCTGTTGGGTTCCAGCATCTTCTACTCCTTGGATGTCTGCGATGTGAGCAAGGCCCTGGCAGAAAGTCCTGACTTCTGCACATCACACTTGTCAAGACGTGTTCTGCACCAGTGTGTTTTCCCGCCAACTTGGGTGGACAATCTAGCGGGGGAGGGGTGGCGGTTGATTCCAGTGGGCTGGCCTTATAATGATATGCAGATGTATTCGCGATGTCCGATGGCGGGGAACGCAGCCCGCAGTTGATGGGTTGAGTGGATGATCGCAAACTGGTTTCATGATGTCGTGGAACCGATTTCTGGCCTTCTCGCCATATTGCCCACTTATGCTGCCAAGCCCGTCCGACGCCAGCAGGCACAGAAAATTCCGCCCAGATTGTTCAACCAGGGAAAAGTAAACAATCCACCAAAACTAGAGAGTGTCTTATAGTGGAATTCAGATTTGGATGTCTCAGTGGAGAAATGCATTGATTAGTTTAATGTTGACCTGAGGCATACAGATTAGGAAGGTCTTGGGCGATTCCTTGTCAGGGCTGAATTAGCAGACCTGAGCCAGTTTGATGATTAGTACACTACAGTGGTGTCACGATCCCTGTGAGGATCCAGAAACCAAAGTAACCAAGTTTACTGAATGACCCCCTAACGAAGAAATTACCAACAAGATTTCACTTCTTGTAACTTTTTTACTTTTATGTTGATTTTGATTCATGTTAAAGCAATAGGCAAATCACAGTCAGTACAAACTATAAATGGCATGAAATAGCAGATACAACAGAGACTATCTCACTGATTTAATAGGCAGCCCACTCTGTGATAGGGTCCCAGTTTCAGCCCCACAGTTCATCCAAGCAGAATTTCAGTCCATTTCCTTCAAGGACTTAGCCAATACTCTGCAGGCAGCAGCTTCTGCATAAGCAGCACTTCAACTGTGCAACGTTCTCTGTATGGCGCAGTTCTTTCCAGAACACTCTTCACTCTCCGGCTCTTCTATTTCTGCTTCTCTTTCTGTCGGTCACATACACCAGTACCACTTATTATCCAAAAAATTATAATCAATTCCTTTACAATTAATACAAACTGTTAAATGTTTCAAATATTGGGGTATCTGCAATTGTCTTTAGAATAATTTTAAGATAATTACCAATTTTCGTCTGTGTCATCACACTTCCATAGATTCCTGTTTGAGTTGCTTTCCCATGGCAACTGGATCACATGGGCATGGCTCTGAGCTGAAATGATTATCGGGAATTCTGTTTTATTTTGAGTTAAAAGTACATTTCAAAACATAACCATCTTGTAAAGCTCAATGTTCATGACAATGGACATAATCCTTGGTCATAGACCAAGAATGGTGAAATCACTTGTGTGTTTTCTCCACTAATGCTACCTGACTTTTTCAACATTCCCAGCATTTTATGTTTTTGTTTCAAGGTAAAATTCAGCCAGGATTATCACCCATTCTCTCTGCCCAGTGATTCCTGTTGGAAATGTCCAGGTGTGAACATTGAGTGAGGACTGAATTGGGCTTGGCTGTGATGCTGTCCAAGGTGGAATAGCTGTCCACTGAATAGCCTACTCACTTTCTATGCTCTTATGTCAAAACTGACCACTTAGATAGGAAATCAGAGAGCATCTGGCACTTGTGGAATTATACCTCAGGAGAGATGGGAGCAAGAGGGAGAAAACTGCAAAATCTCTCCTTTGACATAATAAAGCATCCCAAGACACTACACAGGAACATTGTAAAGCAAAAATTTGACACATAAGGAGATATTAAGACAGATGGCCAAAAGATTTGTCAAAGAGGTGTGTTTTAATGGTGCCTTAAAGGAGGAGAGAAGCAGAAAGATTTAGCAAGGGTATTTCAGAGCTTGGGGCAGAGGTAGCTGATATCATGGCCAGCATTGGTAGAGTGATTAAAATCAGGGATGCTCATGAAGCCAGAATTCGAGGAGCGCAAATATCTAGGGGGTTGGAGAGATGGAGGAGATGATGGAGATAGGGAAGGGTGAGGCCATGGAGGGATTTGAAAGCTAGGATAGGAATTGTAAAATTGAGGTGTTGCTTAACTGGGAACTGATGTGGGTCAGCAAGAACAGGGGTATTAAGCGAAAGGTACTTGGTGCAGTCCAGTATTGAACCTTAAGTTTGCAGGGGGTAGAACTTGCGAAGTCAGTCAGGGGTGTGTTTAAAAAGGCATGGCTGAGGGTGTCAGCAGTAGATGAGCTGAGGCAGGGGCAGAGTCAGGCGATGTTATGGTAGTGGGAACAGATGGTGTGGATAGATGGTTGGAAGCTCATCTCAAGTATGACATCAAAGTTGTGAGCAGTCTGGTTTAGTCTCAGGCTGTTTCCAGGGAGAGGCGTGGAGTCAGTGGTCAGGAACAGAGTTTGAGTGGGAACCAAGGGCAATGGCTTCAGTCTTCCTATCGGCTACTTCAGTTGTCAGTAGTTAGTAGTGTAGAGACAGAGTTTGAGTTGAAAGCACACATGTAGTTGCTGCTGAGTGCCTTGTAAATGAACTTTAAGAAGTGTCTTAGTTATGTTGAAGAGTCATACGGACTCGAAACGTTAACTGTGTTCCTCTCCGCAGATGCTGTCAGACCTGCTGAGTTTTTCCAGGTATTTTTATTTTTGTTTTTATTTTGGATTTCCAGCATCCGCAGTTTTTTGCTTTTATTTAAAAAGTGTCTGCTGATCAACACTATCAATATTACCAACTCGGCCACCATTCACAACAATGGCAAACTGTCAGAATTTTGTGGTCCCCCAATTCCTCCTACTACATTTGAATAAAAATGGCTAATGCCTATATCCTTTCCCCAGTAATGTCCCATGTTCTGCCATGGAGAATGTTGTACAGCAATAATTGGAAGAACTACTTCATCACAAAAGCTTGATTGTATGTTTGGCCAAATTAACACTCTGTAGCATTTTTTTTTTTAGTTCCCTCTGTACCTCGGATTCAAAGGATCATATGAATAAATGTGTCTATTATAAGTATTAATAAATAATTGAGGGAAATGCTAGGCAGTAACCTGATCATAGCATTCTTGTGGATTCACATCCCACTCCATAGGTTTGAGTATAAAATCTAGGCTGACACTAAATACTGAGGGAATGCTACATTGTTGGAGGCACCGTCTTTTGGATGATACATTAAGTTGTGTTCCCCCCACGGCCTTCTGCCCTCTCAGGTCAACGTAAAAGATCCCAGTATTTACAAAAAGAGATGGGGAATTCTGTCTGGTGTCCTGGGCAATATTTATCCTTCAATCACTAAAACAGATTGTAATAAGAACATAAGAACTAGGAGCAGGAGTAGGCAATTCAGCCCCTCGAGCCTGCCCCACCATTCAATCTGATCATGGCTGATCTCATTTTGGTCTCAACTCCAATTTCCCGCACTCCCCCCATAACCTTTCAACCCGTTACTAATTAAAAATCTGTCTAAATCCTCCTTAAATTTATTCAGCGTCCCGGCATCCACTGCACTCTGAGGTAGTGAATTCCACAGATTCACAACCCTTTGAGAAAAGTAATTCCTCCTCATCTCTGATTTAAATCTACCACCCCTTAGCCTAAAACTATGGCCTTTCATTTTAGAATGCCCCAGAAGGGGAAACATCTGCTCCACATCTACTTTGTCTATCCCCTTTAGCATCTTATATACCTCGATTAGATCTTCTCTCATCCTTCTAAACTCTAGCGAGTATAGGCCTAAACTGCTCAATCTCTCCTTATAAGACAAGCCCCGCATCTCTGGAATCAATCTAGTGAACCTTCTCTGAACTGCCTCCAATGCAACTACATCCTTCCTCAAGTAAGGGGACCAAAACTGTGCACAGTACTTCAGGTGCGGTCTCACCAATGCCTTGTACTGTTGTAACACTTCCCTATTTTTATACTCTATTCCTTTAGCAATAAATGCAAAAATTCCATTTGCCTTCCTTATTACCTGCTGTACCTGCATACTAGCTTTCAGCGATTCATGCACGAGGACACCCAGATCCCTCTGCACTGAAGCATTCTGAAGTTTCTCTCCAATTAAATAATAAGTCACCTTTTTATTCTTCCGAACAAAATAGATAACCTCACACTTATCCACGTTAAACTCCATCTGCCAGATTTTGGCCCATTCACCTAACCTGTCCATATCCATTTGTAAATTTCTTATTTCTTCATTGCAACGTACTTTCCCACCTATTTTGGTGTCATCTGCAAATGTAGCTATAGTACCTTCTATCCCTGAATCCAAGTCATTAATATAGATTGTAAATAGTTGGGGCCCAAGGACCGAACCCTGTGGCACCCCAGTAGTTACAGCTTGCCATCCAGAAAAAGATCCATTTATCCCAACTCTCTGCTTTCTGTTGGTTAGCTAATCCTCTATCCAAGCTAATATATTACCCCTAACTCTGTGTGACCTTATGTTGTGTATTAATCTTTTGTGCTACACCTTATCAAAGGCCTTCTGGAAGTCCAGATATACTACATCTATAGGATCCCCATTATCCACTTTGCTTATCCACTTTACAAATCACATCCTCAAAGAACTCTAGCAAATTAGTCAAACTCGATTTACTCTTCATAAAACCATGCTGACTCTGATGGATTGCATTTTGACTTTCCAAATGCCCCATTACTACTTCCTTAATAATGGATTCCAACAATTTCCCAATGACAGACATTAAACTAACTGGTCTATAGTTTCCTACTTTCTGCCTCCCCCCTTTTTGAATAAGGGCATTATATTAGCACTTTTCCAATCCATTGGAAACTTTCCAGAACCCAGGGAATTTTGGAATATTATAGCCACTGCATCCACTATCTGCTGCCACTTCCTTTAAGACCCTGGGATGTACGCCGTCAGTTCCTGGGGACTTGTCACCCTTTAATCCCAATAGTTTGCTCAGTGCTTTTTCTCTAGTGATGTAGTAATGTCGATATCACATTGCTGTTTCTGGAACCTTTCTGTGTGCAAATTGACTGCTATGTTTTCTATATTGCAACTGTGAACATACTTTAAAAAAAATTAATTAGCTGTGAAGTTCTTTAGAACATCCCAAGGTCATGAAAGGTGCTGTAAGCTTTCTTTCCTTTCTGACCATTTTCATGAAGTGGTTAAGTCAAGCTTGAGCAATTTATAATGTCACTTTGATCTCTCCTCTGTGTCATGATAATGAAGGAAAAAACATTGAATTGCATCCGGAAATATTGGACTTTAAAAATAAGATTTGAGTATTTTAAAAAATGCACACAAGCCACTGGCTGGAATGCTGCAGGGTGACTCCCTAAGAGGTAATGGAATCCCACCCTGTTGCCAGACAAGATACTTCTAAATACATCCAGAAACTAATTGCTCCCTCCGGTAGAGACAATGGGACATAATGGGAGATGATTATCATCTCATCAAGAAATCCTGTGAGCAATGTCCAGACAGATTTGTGAATTCGCTTCCTGCTTGGAATATACAAAGAAGGGGTTAAAAGTGAGTGGAAAAGCTGCCCCGGTGTCTGTCTGTTGGTGGGTGTTCTGAAAGAGACCAAGTGCTGGAAGTTTGATTCAGAAGTAACAGCTAAACACAGTAACCCTGCAAATCGCTATTTTGCCGGTATCCTGATCTCTCCCACTCTCTATCAAATTCAACACTACCCAAAACTGATTGTTCATCCACCCGAGTCAACACTACTGGAACCTCAAGTCTGACTATTCGTCTACTGGAGTCAATTCTACTGGAACCTCGAATCGCAATGGCTGCAATGCTCAATCACCTACTCCCCACGAGTCAAGGACTGTTCCGTATCCCTTTAATATTCACTTATTTCAAGCTAAATTCTTACTTTTAACCTGTTGGACCGTATATGCATGCGTTTTATCCTTTCTTGCCTTTAGTAGTTAATAAAATTACTCTTACCTTTAACTCAAGAAAGTCTGGTCAAATTGGCTCCTTCAAAACCAGAACGATTGGGTCTGGGGAAAAGGTATCCATGAAAGGGATCCTTTTTAAATTAAATCTTGTTGCGACCAACAAAATGGGGGAAGTGGCTGAATAAAGACAGGGAGCCAGTTCATCCCTCCTCACCCAGGGCATAACAATTTGGGGGTGTCCCAGCCAGACGGTGACAAATTGAGGAGTCTTGCCTGGATCAACAACTTTGGGGAACCTCACCTGGGAGTGGGTCATAAGAAATTGGAACACTCGTCTGGGATTTGAACAAATTGGGGGCTCGGAGTCCGGAATATTTTTCCCAAAGACCAAACGAACGAATTAGAGTGGGGAAAGAAAATTGTCCTTTTGAAATCAATCTTTTAGAAACTGCAAAATGACTTTCTTGGGTCTATATTATTGAAGTGTTACAATGTGCACCTTCCTAGCAGAACCAGAAGCAGTTACTTTTGAGGATCTAAAAGTTCTGTCCCTCGAACAGTTAAAAAAGTTAGCGAGGCTTTTGGGATTAAAATTTTGCCGAAAGCCAGAAAGCCTGACATTTGAAAAGGGCGGCCAATGGTCTACAGGCGGATATTGAGGACGATGAAGTGGATGGCATAGCAGTAGAGAGATTAAAGTTGGTGAAGTGGAAATTAGAATTTCAGGAGACAAAAATGGAAAGGGAATTTCAGGAAAGGGCACGAAGGGAAGAGAGAGAATTTCAGCAGAGAGAAAAGGGAGTTTCAACTAAAACAGCTTGAACTGAGGAGCAGACATCCCGCTGGGTCCCAAGGCAACACTAACTTGGACTTAAGGATTGATGCAGCCCGGTTTGCTCATTTAATCCTTAAGTTTGATGAAGCAGAGGTGGGAGCCTTTTTTATATCTTTCGAGTGGTTAGCACAGCAGTTAAAGTGGCCAGTCCAACAGTGGTCCCTATTACTGCAGAATGAGCTTTCAGGGAAGGCTCATGAGGTTTACCCCTCCTGCCTGAGGAAAGTGTCACTGACTATGAGGCAGTAAAAAGCATTAAGTGCATACCAGTTAGTGCCGGAGGTGTACCATCAGGAATTCCATACCCTCAGGAAACAGCCTGACCAGACATGCCTGGAATTTGAAAGGCTGAAGCAACTTGGTTTTGACCAGTGGGTGTGGGCACTTAAAACCGAAGCCACTTACAAAAACCTCCGTGAAATAATTCTCCTTGAGGAGTTTAAAAACTCCCTACCCTTCCCAATAAGAATACACCTAGAGGAGTGGGGGTGTGGGATGGTGGGGTGGGGGGGGGGGGGTGGGTGGATGGGGTACGGTGGTCACAGAGGCCAGACAGGAAGCCACACTGGTCAACAATTATGAGTTGATCCACAAACCCTTGTTTCAGAAGAGACCATCCCCTAGTCGCCCCCATCCAACTGGGAAGGATAGAGACCGGGGGAGAGTGATAGGAAACTGAGCACCCATGGAAGAGACGGAAATACTGGAGGCCCTCCTCAGGACAGAAAGAATGGTGCCGAGATGATAAATGAGGCCAAGAAGCCTGTGTGTTATAACTGCTGGAAGGTAAGGCACCTCCGGGCCAACTGCTGGAGGCTACGGGAAAAACCAGTGGGATTTATTGGGGCACATACACCCCGTGCAGAGAATGGGAGTCAGTCAGAGAGCATAACAGACCAGGCTATGGCTCTGGCTGCGAGTCCCTGTGGGGGCATGCCTGAGAGTGCAGATGAGGTTAAACGAAACCCTGAGGGTTACTGGGATTTTGTATCTGAAAAAGGGTGGCCACATTTCCCCAGAGTGAGGCGAGTAAGCCTGTAGTAATACTGAGGGATACATGGGCCAGCCAGACTCTACTGCTGGGAAAAGGCATGACCTTCCCACCAGAGAGTGCCATAAGTACCAAGGTGCTGGTAAAGGGGATTGAAGGAGGGTACATGCCCATCCCCTGATACCAGGTGCATCTGGAGTGCGATCGTGGCAGTCGTCCCCAGTTTGACTGTGGACGGGGTCGACCTGCTCTTTGGAAATGGCCTAGCGGGATCAAAGGTAACAGCATCTCCAGTGGTCTCAGAGAAGCCCATTGAGGTCAAGGAGTGTGAATAGCTACAGGAGAAAGTGCCTGGCATTTTCCCTGACTGTGTGGTAACCTGATCTATGGCCTGACAAGCTCCAACAGAGGAAGCTGAAGTGGCACTGCAGGCAGAAGACCCTCCAGTCTGGTTATCTGAAACCTTTTTCGGGAGTCTAGAAGACCCTAAGGAAGTGATAAAGAGATCTTCCTTGGTAGCGGCCCAGCAAGCTGACCCACAGTTAAAAACATTAGCTCAGGCTGCTCACAATGAGGCCGAGGCAGAAGCAGCCCCTGAATGCTACTATATTAAAAATGGGGTGCTGATTAGGAAATGGGGATCCCCTCACAGACCTGCAAATGAGGAGTGGACAGTGATCCACCAGGTGGTAGTACCACCAAGGTACCGTAGGGAAATCTTGTGGCTAGCTCATGAAATTCTAATGGCAGGGCATGTCGGTATTTGCAAAACCCAATCCCGCATCAGCCGGCATTTCTACTGGCCGCACCTCCACAGGGAAGTAGTAAGGTTTTGCAGAACCTGCCACACATGCCAGGTTGTGGGAAAACCCCAACCTGCAATACAACCTGCACCTATGATCCCCATGCTGGCTTTTGGGGAACCATTCAGCAAGGCATTAGTGGAGTGTCTGGGGCCTTTGCCCAAATCATGGATGTGGTTACCCGCTTCCCAGAGGCTGTTTCCCTGAGAACAATATCTGCCAAAACAGCGGTGAGAGATTTGACCCAATTCTTTACCAGGAATAGTCTACCCATCGAGATCCAGTCAGATCAGGGCTCAAATTTCATGTCCAAGATATTCCAGGAAGTCATGGATACCCTGGGCGTGACCCAACTGAAATCTTCAGCGTATCACCCGCAGTCCCAGTGAGTGCTAGAACGGTACCACCAAACCCTAAAAACAATGATCAGGGCATACTGCTACAAGTACCCCAATGAGTGGGTTAAAAGACTCGGTTTCCTTCTGTTTGCTACCAGGGACTCACCCAATGAGTCCACCGGGTTTACTCCATTCGAATTAGTTTACGGCCACCAAGTGCGAGGGCCTATGAAACTAATCAAGAAGAGGTTTTTAGAACAGAAGGAGGAACTCTGCATGTTGGATATGGGAGTGGCCCATAAGAGACTGTGAGGTGGCCCTACAGCACTTGAAAATCTCCCAGACGGTTATGAAAAAACAGGCCGACAGGCATGCCAGGACCCGAACCTTTCAGCCAGGAGACTATGTGTTAGGGGTCCTACCAATACCAGGTGAACTCTTACGGGCCTGGCTCATTGACCCGTACAGAGTAGCAAAGCAACTCGGGGAAGTGAACTATCTAATTGAGACCCCAGGTCGGTGGAGGGGAAAGCAAAGCTGTGTCATGTCGACACGATAAAGTGACATCACAGCCAAGAAGGGGACAAGCAAGTAGCCGTCTGTCCCATTGCCACCAACCTGGAGGAGGAGGGTAGCAGTGGGGATGAATTGGGGGAAGTTGTTGGTGAGGCACACATTGAACCCCCTTACTACCTGGCTAACCAATACAGAAATACTAGCCAAATTAGACTCCCTTTTTCTCCCACCTAGGTGCAGAACAGTGAGCAGACCTGACGAGGCTGCTCACTGCATTTAAAGGCTTGTGCAGAGACAAGCCAGGCTGCATCACCCTAGCCCTACATGATACGGATGTGGGAGAGGCCCCTCCCATTAGGCAACATCCCTTCTGTCCAAGCCCTGAGAAGCAGGCCCAGATCTGGGCGGAGATTAACTACATGCTGGTCACCAACTCACAGAGCCCAATAACAGTGGCTGGAACTCCCCAGTTGTGCTCATGCCCAAGCCGAACAGCTCCACAAGGTTCTGCATTGACCACTGAGAAATTGATGCAGCGACCCAAGCCAACTCCTTGTGGGTAAAGCAGCCTATATCATGAAGATAGATTTACTCAAGGGATACTGGCGGGTTCCCTTGATGGCCCACGTGAAGGAAATCTCCGCCTTTGTAACTCCAGATGAGTTATACCAGTGTCGGGTTATGCCCTTTGGACTCTGAAATGCCCTGGCTACCTGCCAAAGGTTGATGAACCAGGTAGTGGTGGGCTTGTCCAATTGCGTCGTGTACCTGGACAACCTCCTAGTATACAGCAACACCTGGGAAAACCACATAGAGCAACTGGAAGCCCTCTTCCAGGGAGTACAGTCAGCTGACCTAGTGATCAATCTCACAAAGAGCGAGTTCGCTAAGGCTAACGTGACCTATCTAGGACGCAAAGTAGATCAGGGATAGATACTGCCCAGGGCTGCCAAGGTACAAGCCATAGCCTAGTTCCCCATTCCCACCACAAAACGGGAAATCATGAGGTTCTTGGGGATGTGTTGGTTCTATGGCAAGTTTGTCCCAAACTTTAGATCAGTAGCCTCCCCGCTGACAGACCTACTACAGAAAAAAGCAAAGGTAGTATGGACCAAGAAATGTCAGACAGCTTTCAAAAACCGGAAGGCCATATTAATAGGCAAGCCCATGCTTGCAGCCCTGCACTTTAATCAGGCATTTAAAGTAGCCATTGATGTGAGAGACGTTGGGGTCGGAGCTGTTCTCCTATAGGGGGATGAATCCAGAATAGAGGGACCAATTGTGTACTTCTCTAAAAAGCTCAACAAGTATCAGAAATGGTGCTCCACAGTAGAGCAGGAGACCCTCAGTTTCTTACTGGCCCTCAGATACTTTGAGATATATGTCCGAAATGGGTACAGAGAGACAACAGTCTAAACCGACCACAATCCATAAACTTTTGTGGAAAAATTTAAGACCCAGAATTCCAGGTTATTCCATTGGAGTTTGTTCCTCCAGCCGTACCACTTAAAAATCACCCACATTCCTGGGAATCAAATGTGATTGTGGATGCCCTGTCCAGAACTTAAAGGAGCCCAGTTAAGAGTCGGAAAAGATAAATTGACCATTGTGAAAAGAATGAATCTGTGTATAAGAGTGTTTTGTTGTTTATAAGTTTTTCCCTTTCTTGTAATGAAATGAGAATGCATCTCATTTCATTCCAGGGAGGAGGGTAAGTGTCATAATAATGAAAGAAAAAAAATGAATTGCATCCGTAAGTATTGGCATTTAAAAATTAAACCTGAGATTTTTTTAAAAATGCACACAAGCCACTGGCTGGAATGCTGCAGGGTGACTCCCTAAGAGGTAATGGAATCCCGCCCTGCTGCCAGACAAGGTATTTCTAAGTACATCCAGAAACTAATTGCTCCCTCCGATAGAGACAATTGGACATAATGGGAGATGAGTATCATCTCATGAAGAAATCCTGTGAGCAATGCCCAGACAGGTTTGTGAATTTGCTTCCCACTTGGAATATATAAAGAAGGGGTTAAAAGTGAGCTGAAAAGCTGCCCCGGTGCCTGTCTGTTGGTGGGTGTTCTGAGAGAGAACAAGGGCTGGAAGTTTGACCCAGAAGTAACAGCCATACATAGTACCCCTGCAAATTGCCATTTTGCAGGTATCCCAATCTCTCTCCCTCATCTACCGAAGTCAACTCTACTGGAACCTCGAAATTGACTGTTCATCTACCGGAGTTAACTCTACTGGAATCTCGAATAGCAATGGCTGCAATGCTCAATCACCACAGCTCCCCACGAATCAAGGACTCTTCCATATACCTTTTATCTTTATGTATATATGGATATATACATAATATATATATTCACTGACTTCAACCTAAATTCTTTCTTTTAACCTGTATGGTCGTATATCCTTTCTTACCTTTTGTAGTTAATAAACTTACTCTTCCCTTTAACTCAAGAAAGTCTGATCAAATTGGTTCTTTCAAAACCAGAATGATTGGATCTGGGAAAAAGGTATCCACGAAAGGGACCCTTTTTACATTAAACCTTGTTGCAACCAACAGAATGGGGGAAGTGGCTGAATAAAGACAGGGAGCCAGTTCATCCCTCTTCACCCGGTGCATAACAATTCGGGGATGTCCCCGCCAGATGGTGACAAATTGAGGAGTCTCGCCTGGATCAACAACTTTGGGAAGCCTCACCTGGGGGTGGGTTTGTACAAATTGTATAATGTCTTGCAGCTTTTTCTCGGTGTTTGTTATTCTTAAGTTATAAATCTACCATGTGTTTGATGTAAACCTGTAACATGACTCAATTGTTTTCTCCTTTCCCTTTGATTACAAAGTCATTAGAGTATTCCACATCCAGTGCTGTAACAATTTGCTCCCTTTCATAATAACAAGGTGAAATAAAAGAGATCTGAGGGTTGTCAGAAATCTTACTGTAATAATGGAAGACTAGAAGCTATTTAAGATGCTGGCAAAATGGGATTATTATGTAACACTCATTCTCAACACAGACATAAAATGTACTGTACCTTATTTTCATTTATTGCTGTTTTCATAGAAATGAAAGGAAAATTATGATTTTAGAACATACTGTTCATCTGAAGTAAGGATTGCATTTTGCAGCAGACTTCAAAAGAAGCCGGGGGTGCAAGCAAAAAATCTATCCTTACATCCATTTTCTCTGCTCATTAAATGCAGTTCTGCTGGAAAGCTAAAATCGTAACATCGGTTCAGCAAACCTATCCAGCGCGTAGCTGAGGTAAACAAACTAGACAGGTCTGAACTTTAATTCCCATCTGCACTAAACCACCTGATCTCACTCAGAGCCCTGCTGTCAATTTAGCAACCAGGATTCAGGATGGAAAGTTGGCCAGCTTCTGATTGCCATCTGCTGACCCCTGCTGAATGTCTCTATTTATTGATACCAGATAGGAACAGGATAGGCAATGTCCCTTGCTGCTGAAAAGTCTGCCAACAGTCACTGTTAAAACTCACACATGAATAATGGCTAGTTGGGTAAAGTACCAAAGAATGACTACCAGCTGGCTAAAGGCAGCCACTTCAGGGAGAGCTGCACTCTGGAAGCAGCCAACAGTGAAACTCCCCAGATTAAAGAAAATGGTTGAAAGAGGTCCAAATAGGGCATCATTTGATACTATGTTGGAGGCCTTGGTCCAGAGAGTGGACAAGAGAAGGAAGATCCAGTTTCACTGAGGGGGCAGAAAACTCTCTAAACAATACTTTCCTTGCAAATAGAAAGAGGTTGCAGGGGAGGTCAATAACGGGAGCTTAGCTTCCAGGCTATGGCTGCAATATTTAAAGACCCCCGCCTCACTTCACTTTCCTATTCACTGCACCACACTTCATTCCATCTCCTTCCCTTCATCATCACCACTATTGCAACCTCACTTTCCCACACCTCACATTTTACACACTGCATACTAACAATTCCACCATGATAGGCTCCTTGTTCAAACATTTCACAAGGATGTCACTGAAGCACTGATCTTCTTTGTGCATGATCTTTTCCTGAAACAACCTGTGCAAGGAGGCTCTCCCTGGTAAAGGCCTAATTTGGATAAAGTCTTCACAGTTTCCAGGGTTTCTTCAAAGCCTTGGTAAAGGGGAGAACTTCCAGTTTGTACGCCAAGTGAATGGAGGTGTGCTGGTTTCCACAATAGCACCTATTGAACACTTAAATGTGGCCCAGGCAGGTGGCAAACACTTCTAAAGTCATCAATTTAAAATAAATAATCAGATCAGCTTTCAGCTCATGAAAAGGAGTTGTTTTTGAAAAAGAAAGTCCAGCCTTGAGAAGGGGTGACATAACAGAATGACATGAAGTAATAAGTTGTGCAGAAAATGCAAATCTAGCGCTGAGGTCAAGAAGCTTTTCTTCAGACAATATTTAACCAACCGGTTAGTCAGTGGAGATAAAAACAGTGAAATTATCTAGAAGACCATTGGATATTATGATGAGGGGAATAGTAGATCATCTTTGGAAGGGCTTTTTCTTCCTTTCGAAATGAGTATGACACAGAGCAGGAATTACAGAAAAAAGTCTATTTGACAGCAAATTTTGCTTACTCAACATAAACAAGCAGACACTACTATGACCAAAACTATGCCAAAGTCTGCCAATAAAAGCAGATTATTTCTGTAGCAAAATGCAGTGAGTGGAGGATAGTTACATAATACGTATAACGTTCATAAATCAATCCCAGTCATTTCCTCTTGTATGTCTCCAGGCATTATTGACAGAATAATTACCTAATCATCTCCATTCTAGCTGGGTCATTATATGCAACTTTTTCATCTGTGTCTATCTAATGATCTTGTGAGTTGTGATAACTGTTTGGAAAGAACTGGGCTGAATTTCCTCAGCTGTTCCACCAAATTCCTCCATAATACTGGTAGGGGTCTGGAGAAATGCCTCAGCATAAGGCTGGATCCCACATATGCCATATTATGACGTCATTTGGGATTTTGCACTTGGCTTTCTGAACTGCAGAGGCTTTCTCTGCTCCTTGTGAAGCTTCCTGAGGAGGGTGGTGCTGTGGGTAAGAGGAGTCTCTGTGCTGGAAGTTTCCACTTCCTTCACCAACATGGGACTCAATGTAAGACTAAAGGGATTACAAACTGAGTCCGAAGAGGCATTCTTTTTTCTCGGAAGTCATGAGGGAATGTGAGTTTAGATCCTGGCTACTGCAAGCTTTTAGGTGGATGTCTGATAAAGTGTTTTCATCCTTCATCTCAGAATCAACAAGCAGAAATAAAACAAGAGCAAGAATGCTGCTGTGCAAATTATCGTTCCTAAACAGCGTGTACACACCTCCCAAATTACTACTGTTCACTAAATAACATTATTGTGGCATTGCAGGCAGTTAGAAAGTCCCCTTTTATTTGAGGAGGATAGAAACATGTAATTGTTTTATTTGTTTTTTTCACCACAATCACTATAATTTCTGAAGCTTGAGAGCTAAGCAGCTATTTCTTCGTAATTCATGTTGGCTCAAATAAGTGCACTCATAAATAACATTAGGGCAATGTAATGGCAGAGGCTGTGAGTTTGTTGGCTGCTTGCATGGAATGATGTGTATCCTTATGGTTTGATGGACGAAGGCTTTTAATAATTAATCTCATTTTATTTATTTTCTTTATAAAATATTTATTTTACTCAATTACAAACAAATATTTCACACGGCATCAACTCAACCTTTTTTAGCATAAAGTGCTACCTATAATGAGGCACAAAATAAACACAATGACATTGTTAATATGTTAAGAGCTCCATTTTACTCCCTTAATGCTATCAATCTTAGCACTGATTCTTAGTAATGAGGCAGGCACTAAATTGGTTTTCTTTAGTGTTGTGGTCTGTAGATTGCCACATTTAAGTTTCTTATTGTGTACTTTTGTATCAGTGCTACTTTTCAGCTGCTGTTTAGGGAATGCCGAAAACCCATTTTCTCAGCCTCAGTGGTTAAGGACATCCAGTAGGGTAAGACATGCCAGCCTCCTGATGGGTGCAAGTGAACGTCACTGTGTGGGGGTTCTGGAGATGGACTCTGAGACCATTAACTTGCAGCACCGACCGAGAGCTGAGATGGGTCACAGGAAGGGTTAGGGAAGCCATCATCCGCAGCACATGCCACAAACTCTATACTCTAGCCATTAACTCTGCTCCCCTCCCTGGCTACTGTCTCGGGTAGAATCTGATTTTTTGCAAATCTGGGGCCATATCTTCCCTTGGGTTCAGGAAAACCCATCCTGCATTTGTTTGCAGCTAGAAAACTGCGCACAAAACCCATGTATGACTTGACATGCCATTTTTGTCACTTTACACTGAGGTTGGATTAGCAGCCACACTGGAGTACGTGAGGAGTGAGTGTGGAGGAGGACCAGTTACAAGGCCTGCCTACCCCGTGTATCCTCCATGATCCCTCAGGTCACCTATGCCACTGCATGCCAGCTCTATGCTCCCCTTGTATCCTCCATAGCCACACACCCAGTATCACTATGTACAGTCCTCAGATTCCATGCAATATCCAATGGGAAATATTTTATATTATTTGGGGAAAGAAAGTAAGCCACTCACCATCTAATAAAAGCTTTCATAACATTGATATTGCAGTAAATGCATTCTGTCATGGGAAAAAACCTTATATTACTTGTTAATTGTTAATACTTGTTACTTGGTACTTATTACCTCCTATTAGTTTGTGTGAACAAACCAGAAACAACATCAAAGGAAGCATAATTTGTAACAACTTCTTGAAACTGCCATCCATTTTCAGATGAACTCAACACCTAACAGTGCTGAAACTCATTGGGCAGGATTTTTACCTCGCCAGGCGAGCGCAGCAGGCGGGCCCGGGAGCAGTTGTGAAGCTGACCACCGCCCACTGTTGGGCTTTGTCATCGATTTCACATTGGCTGGCCAATTTGTGGCCAGCCAACGTGAAAGGCGTGCAGCAATGCTGAGCGCTGCCAGGGTGAGGGCAGGAGGGCGAGCGCAGAAGTTTGCGCATGTGCATGGCTGCATGCACTGAAAGCTCCCTGAGGTCATTCATGCACCGAAATGCGCCTCTGCACCTAGAAGAAAATTCACTCCTTGGTGTTGCATTTAACCCAAGGTGAGTATTGTTGCATGATATTGTATGTGCCTGCATGCCACTGTAATGTAAAGGTACTCAGCAAAGCAAGAGTAAATGTGGGATTGGAGAATAGCACCGCTCACTGTATGATGCATTAAGTCACATGGTAATAGACTGCAAGAACAGTCTAGAGATAACACTCTGGAACCAGCCTACATGGAAGTAACAACACCATGCATGACAGTAACCTGGCATCTGTAAATAGTTAAAGGCTACCAATAAACAGTTCATATTTAAATATACAAATCTCAAGATCTCATCATTGAGACACCACTGCGTATCATATTACAACATGGTTGGCAGTGGTGGAACATCAGCCCTATCAGCATAGTACAGCATGGTTGGTAGTGGTGGGACATCAGTGCTATCAGTATAGTACAGCATGGTTGGCAGTGGTGGAACATCAGCGCTATCAGCATAGTACAGCATGGTTGGTAGTGGTGGGAGCTCCTAAAAGATGAAAGGTGACAGCATTTTAAATGACGAACCCAGAACAGCTTCCCAAGGTGTAAGAAACTAAAAACAGCTGATCGCACTGATATACCACCTCTGCCAATCATGTTGTAATATGATGCGCAGTGGTGTGTCAATGATGAGATCTTGAGATTTATATATTTAAACATGAACCCAGAACAGCATCCCAAGGTATGAGAAATTAAAATCAGCTGAAGCTGAACTAGAGAGATGTGCACCTATGAAGAAAAAGTTGAAGAAGCTTTGCTATAGACTTTAAAGTGAGGAATCCACCATGGTGAGTGGAAGTCCATTACAGAAAATTGCAAGAACCTGAGTGACACAATTCACGAGATGGTGAGCAAAAATACAAAGAAAGTAGCTGTACTTACTTTTTAGAATAGGTGGCAGTTCCAAGAACTCAGTATCCAGAGGGCAGCTGAAAGAGCTGCAAGTAAAAAAACAAAGGTTTTTAAAAAAATCCGTAGAAATCGGCTGGCAGAGTCAAAAATTTAAGCAGAACCTGCAGAGTTTATAAGAAGAAATAGCTTCAGAGTTGACAGCTTGCAACTTTAAAATAAAAGCATGAGCCCACAGAGTTGCCCAGAGTGTGGGACATTCAAAAAAGAAGAGAGAAGTTCAAAGGACCTGCAGAGTTTAAACAAATCTAAAGATTTGCCCAGAAAAGAGTTGCTGCTATTCTAAAAGCTTTTAAAAAAGTATTTTTTAAAAACAAGTGGCCACTATTGATGGTGAGTCTGCCAAAATCATAAAAGCATAGAAAATTGCAGACAGAGAAACCAGCAGGAACAACCTGAGTAAAAAAAACAGTTACTGCACAGATAGTCTTAAAGGGGCAACACCAATTAAAGTTGTAACTACAAGAAAAGAAAACAGCCATGGCCATAAAATTAGAAGAGACCCCACAGAGAGGGCAATCCACAGAGGGCAACAAGAGACCCCAGAGAGAGGGAAACTCCACCAAGGGCAACAGGAGACCCTAGAGGGAGGGCAATTCCCAATAAGTGTCAAGGGCTACAAAAGATCCTAGAGATAGGCCAAAAAAAAACCTCAGAGAGAAGGCAACGATAGACCTCAGAGAGAAGGTAACAAAAGACCCCAGAGAGAGGGTGACAGTAAACCTTGAGAGAAGGAGCCAAAAGACCCCACAATGAGGGAGACAGATGGCAGTGCGAAGTGAGCAGATGTTATGAATGAATGAAAGCTATCTGAGAGAGCTCAAAAGAAACAAAATGTGCAAAACATAAATGAAGCTGCTCTACAAGAAAATGTTTGCATCAGAGCTGAATTGGAAGATTTGAAGCACAAGATTCAAGCTGAGTATATATCCGTGAAAATTCATGATAAACTGAAGTCTTCAATGAACCAAACTGTTTGAAATCTGAACAAACAAATTCCAGAGATGACAAAGGCACCAGGAAGAAATAATGACCCTCAATTCCACAGTTGGCAAATCAAAGCAGGAGTTGGGAAAGCTCAACCAGATGTGCAGCCAGGAAAAACAGCAGACAGAAAAGGCACACAAGGAAGTTGCAGCCCTGAAAGATTCCTTGAAGAATCAATATGAAGCCATGAAAAAACATGAGGAGCTAAAAACTCCATTGAATATCACTTAAGAAAAAGCTGCGTTGGAAATATCAGTAGCAATGAAATGATGCACTGAAGCCCAGAGTGAGTTGGCAAGAGGTCAACAAGAAAATAAACAGTTGAAAGAACAATTGATTGTCCTTCAAGATCAAATGCAAAAGAAATGCGTAGCCATTGAGCAACATGAAGAAATGAAGACTGCCTTAAGCAGCAGAATGGAAGCACAGCAGAAGAAACCCAAGGAGACTATATTGAATTACAGAAAAGCTCAAGATGAAACAAGCGAGCTTCACAAAGAAAAGGAGAACCTTTTGAAAGGCCTTCATATGTTACAAGAATCTCTTAGGTAAAGTTTATTCTTCTGGAAAATTACAAAGAGAAGGAAAATGAATTTAACGTCACTCTGAACAAACTGAAGAACCAGTTGGCAGGGAAGACTCAACAATGTTCAATATTCCAGGGGGAAGACAAAAGCTACAAGAAACATGCTGAAGAACTGAAGAAGCAGTTGAATGGAAGAGAGGAGGCATTGAAAGGAAAATCCGTGGAACTTTCCAAACTGGGAGTGGATAATGAAGCTATGAGTCTATGAGTGGCACAATTACAAAGCTGAAACAAGTTAGCACTTCGCCGGAGACAGACCTGGCCAAGAGTGAATCCAAAATGAAGGACAAGGACAAAGTTCTGTTGTAGACAGAGAAAGGAAAGACAGAAATGAGATTGGAAAATATAAATCCGCCACTGAAGGGCAAGGCACTATAAGAAGAAAAAGCTGAGCTTGAATGAAAAGGTTCATAAGCTGGCAAAAGAATTTGAAAACAAAACTGCAAACAAATGTATGGCTGAGATTGTGAATCAAGTGGAAATGAAGGCTCCATTTGTGAAACGTATATGTACCCAAGAACATGGCGGACACCATGGAAAAAGAAAACTCGAGTACACTCTAGGAATGAATGGAGTGCACATTCCCCTTGGAAGGAACAGGACAAACTTACAGTGTCTGACAAAAGCAGATGAGCTGTTAACAAAGAGAAACACAACTCAAAGGAGCACACAAAGCGAATCAAATGGAAGCAGCTAAGACTAGAACCATGGATTACTACAACCATTCCTCCAACCGTGACAGGCCGAGATGTGGAAGAACTGTCAAGCCTCAAGACTGTCTGAATTTATAAAGTCAGAGACTTGAGGTGGGGAGAAGGGATAGCAAGTAAAGATTGTATTGCAAATAGTTATACGCCGTTGGAAGGGAAAATTTTCTTTGGCAAAGGGGGATGTTGTATGAAGTTGTATGTGCCTGCATGCCACTGTAATGTAATGGTGCTTGGCAGAGCAAGAATTAATGTGGGACTGGCGAATAGCACCAACCACGGTATGATGTTTGGAGTTACATGGTAATAGATTGCGAGGTAATAGATAGGGAGAACACTCTGGAACCAGTCTGCATGGAGGTAGCAGTACCATGCATGACAGTAACCTGGGATCTGTAAATAGTTAAAGACTGCCAATAAACTGTTCATGCTTAAATATACAAATCTCAAGATCACATCTTTGAGATACCACTGCGCACCATATTACAGCATATCTCTACTGTTGAAACAATATCCAACTCCACCTATACCTTAAACCATTTATCACTGATACCCTCATTCATACTTTTGTCACCTTAAGACAGAATGAGGTTGATTTTCAGTGCCTTTGCAGTATCAAGGGTACTAATGGATTCAAAATGGGGTCAGTAACCTTAAGGCCCCATTAACTCTGGCAATGTGACCAGCTTCACTTTGAAAGGGACCTACAGCTGGGTGTGCAAAATGTTCACCTATTTCACGGAATAGACCCCTTTTAAGTTGGAAGCTGGGGCCCTATGATGTAAATAGCATCTCAGTTGCCATTTTCAGTCAGAACTGGCCAGAACTTGTGCACTTTGCACATTATTTTGGACAATAACATTTAGTTATTATTAAATTAGAACATAACTCAATTGATTGCAAACCTATGCTGTGATTCCCAATCTGCAATTTCAATGAATTCTTCACTGCTAAAATTAGTAAACACAAAAGCAATTGATTTTACTCCTAATGTTCCTAGTACTAAATAATGAAAGCAAAGCGAACTTCTCTGCAGCTTTTGAGATCACTGCAGGCTGGGGAAACCTGAACAGGGTTGTTTTTTAGCGAAATGAGTACCCTTAAGGAATGTAAACAAATTTGCACCAGGAAAATTCAGCTTTCTCTTCTATCTCCTTCTCGCCAACACAGCCAGGATAGCATCGGACATCCTCAAAGCTTTAGTTGGTGAGCTTGAGGAGGTGGCACTGGTTGAGTCATAGGGCATGGGTAAAGGAAAGCAAGGGCAAGTGGTACCAGTGAAAGGAGATGAAAGCACTACCCACCACTAAGGGCCCATTTTGGGAAATACAACAATGTGGGCACATGAGACTATTGTGTCACCACTTGATGCTAGTCTATAGGAAAGGAGATAAAATAGCTGGCTTGGCTGACAGACGCAGCTGCCAGCTGTTTCACGCATCTGTATGCAGCACACTGGCTGATGGTGCAGATGATGTTTATGCTAGACTGACAAGTGGCAAAGCCAGATAAAGGTTGAGTAATATTACCTGTTACTGACAGTGCTAATCTTATGGTGCAGGCTGGCCGCAGGCATCCTGGCAGCAGAATTCACTGCTCAAAAACTGGCTGCTGGTTGACATGGAGTCTGAGTAACCCCAGAATCAATGGCAGTAGGTAAGGGCCTGCAGGTATGGATATTGACCACATGATTAGCATGGTTAATCCAGCTATGCTACCTTCTGATCTCTCTGTTCTGCTTTGTTTCATCTTATATCCCTTAAAGCTTGGAAAACTGTGATTGGGGCACTTCCGAAGTACACCCCAGCAGAAAAGTATCAATAATTCACCAAAAGGTCACTTGGTGGAGAGACTGAAATTAGTCTTTGGTGATAGTGCAAACAGATAACAATGAATTGACAGTTCATTTGAGATATTTTCTATCATCCAGGGGCAAGAGGAGGGTCACTTATCAATGACATTCTTTTTCTGCATCTGATCTATTAATGTTTGTTCGGTGCAGTGGTAGAACACTCACTACTGAGTTAGCAAACTTTGGGTTCACACTCCACTTGTGCACAGAATTGAAGGTCACAAGAAATAGGAGGAATAGGCCCTTCGGCCCATTGAGCCTTCTCCGACATTCCATAAGATCATGAGTCAACTGATTGTGGCCGTAACTACTCTTTCCTAAATGTCCCCCATAACCATTGATTCCCTTGCCAATCATAAATCTCTCTAACTCAGCCTTGAATATTTCCAAAGATCCAGCCTCCACTACCCTCTAGGGAAGAGAATTTCAAAGACCGACACCAATCTCAGAGTAAAAGATTCCTCCTCATCTCCATTTAATTGGGAGAGCCCTTATTTTTAAACTGTGCCCCCAGTTCTAGATTCCACCATGAAAGGAAACATCCTCTCAGCATCTACCCTGTCAAGACCCCTCAGAATCTTATATGTTTCAGTAAGATCATCTCTCATTCTTCCAAACTTCAATGAGTATAGGCTCAACCTTTCTTCGTAAGCCAACCCCTTCATCCCAGTGAACCTGCTGTGAACTGCTTTCAATGTAAGTATATCCCTCCTTAAGTAAGGAGACCAAAACTGTATACAGTACTCCCGTTGTGGACTAACTAATGCCTTGTACAGCCGTAGCAAGGCTTCCCTATTTTTACACTCCATCTTCCTTGCAATAAAGGTCAATGTTCCATTTTCCAACCTAATAACTTGTACCTGCATGCTAAAATGTTGCGATTCATGTACAAGGACACCCAGATCCCTCAGTATTGCAGCATTCTGCAGCCTCTGCATTTAAATATTTTCTGCTTTTCTATTCTTCCTGCCAAAGTGGACAACCCCATATTAAAACCCTTCCACCATTTTTTTTTTGCCCACACATTTAACCTGTCTATATTCCTTTGCAGACTCTTTGAATGCTCCTCACAGCTTGCTTTCCTACCTATCTTTTTATTGTCAGCAAATTGGGCTGCAATGCGGTCAGTCCTTTCATCCAAGTCATTAACATAGATCGTACGTAAATGAGGCCCCAGCACTGAATTCTGTGACACTCCACTACTTACAGTTTGCCAACCTGAAAATGACCCATTTATCCCGACTCTCTCTTTCCTGTTAGTTAACCAGATATTTATCTATCTGTGCTAATATATCACCCCCAACACCATAAGCTCTTGTTTTGTTCAGTAACTTTTTATGTGGCACCTGATTGAATACCTTTTGGAAACCAAATACATTACATCTACTGGTTCCTCTTTATCCACCCGGCTTGTTACATCCTCAAAGAACTCTAATAAATTTGTCAAACACGAGATCCCTTTCACAAAACCATGTTGCTCTGCCTGATTATATTATAATTTTCTAAATGTCCTGCTATAACTTCCTTAATAATGAGTTCTAGCATTTTCCCAATGACAGATGGTAGGCTAATTGGGCTACATTTCTCTGCTTTCAGTCTCCCCTTTTCTTGAGCAGAACTGTTACCTTTGTGGTTTACCAATCCACTGGGACCTGTCTAGAATCTAGGGAATTTTGGAAGATTGCAATTAATGAATGCACTGTCTCTGCAGCCATTTATTTTAAGACCTTAGGATGCAGGCCATCGAGTCCAGGGGACTTGTCAGCCATTAGTCCCATTAGTTTTCCCAGCACTTTTTCTCTAGTGATCGTGATTGTTTTAAATTCCTCACTTCCTTTTGCCTCTTGATTTAATACTATTTTTAAGATGCTTTCTGTGTCTTATAACATGAAGACAGATACAAAATACTTGTTCAAAGTCTCTGCCATTTCCTTGTTTCCCATGATTGATTCCCCAGTCCCATCCTCTAAGGGACCAATGCTTACTTTAGTTATCCTCTTCCTTTTATATATTCAAGACATTTTTACTGACTTTTTATATTTCTTGCTAGTTTTCCCTTGTACTCCATTTTTCCCTCTTTATTATTCTTTTAGTCATCCTTTGCTGGTTTCTAAAATGTTCCTAATCTTCTGGGCTACATTAATCTTTGCAGCATTATACATGTTTTCTTTCAATTTGATACCATCCTTAGCTTCCTTAGTTAGCCATGAATCATGATTCCTTCTTATAGAAACTTTTTCTTTCAATGGAAGATATTTTTGTTAAAAGTTAGGAAATATCTCCCTAAATGTCTACCACTGCTTCTCTACCATTTCACATTTTAAACTATTTTCCCAGACCACTTTAGCCAAATGTCTCTTCATACCCTATAATTGCCTTTATTTAAGTTTCGGGCACTAGTTTCAGACTCAAATTCCTCACCCTCAAACTGAATGTGATTTTCTATCATGCAATGATCACGCTTACCTAGAGGATCCTTTCCTATGAGATCATTAATTAATCCGGGGCAGGATTTTTAGGTCAGCGTGTGGGCGCAATCAGTGGGCCTGGGAGAGGCCGGGGAACAGACTGCTGCCCACAATCAACCCCCGACCGCGGTTTCATGCTGGATGGCCAATTAACGGTCAGCCAGTGTGAACCGGGCATTGAAATGCTCAGCGCTGCTGGGGTAGGGACAGGAGGAGGGTGGGCGCTGATATAAGCATGGGCACATGCGAGCACTGAATGAAAGCTCCCTGAAGGCAGAGAGCTGCCTTAGGGAGCTGAAGACTCAAAACAATGAAATAAAGATTTTAAAATCACGAAAAAAATGTCCACGCATCAGAATCAGTCACCTGAATATATACAGGGTGGGAATTCTGTCCATACATTTTTATTTTTTTTAATTTAATAACGGAAACCTCATCCCGCCCTTGGATGAGGTTTCAACAAAAATGCAAAGTCTGCCTGGCAGATTCGCCCGTAAGGTTGGCTTGACCACGAAAATTCAGGGGCAGTTGGAACTTTAACAAATTTAATTGTCTTCTTAATTGTCAGTGGGGGCGCTTATGACACTTACGAGCGCCCGCTGACCAAAATATATTGTGTGTGGGATGATGTCAGGGTGCTCACCTGGCATCATCTCGTGCGATTTCATGCTCGATCGGGTCGGGTGCACGCCTACACACTGACCTAAAAATTCTGCCCAATATCTCTTTACTCCTTACCAGGTCTAAAATAACCTATTCCCTGATTGGTTCCAGAACATATTGCTCTAAGAAACTGTCCCGAATACTCTCTATGAACTCACCCTCCAGGCCATTTTTGACAATTTGATCTGCCCAATCTGTGTAAAGAATAAAATCTCCCACAATTATTGTAGTACCTTTTTTACAAGCCCCATTATTTCATGATTTATACTCTGCCCTACACTGTAGCGAGTGTCATGGGGCCTATATTGACTCCCATTGGTAACTTATTTCCTTTGCTATTTCTTTTCTGCACCCAAATTGATTCTACATTTTGATCCTTTGAACCAAGATCAGTTCCCACTACTGAACTTATCTCATCCCTTATTCACAGACTCACCCCACCTGCTTTTCCTTCTTGTCCTTCCAAAATGTCAAATATCCTTGAATATTCAGGTCCCAGCCATGTTTACTTTCCAACCATGTCTCTGTAATGGCTAACATATCATACTCATTTCTATTTCACAGCAGCGCACCTGCCAACAATTAAAAGGCCAATTAAGGTCATTAAAGTAGTAATTAAGTTCAATTTTTCACTGCCCTTCCAACCTTATGGTTGGCAGGTAGGCAAAAAGGCCAAGCGGCCTTTGGATTTTTTAGGAAACTTCATCCACAGGTGGGATCAGGTGTCCAACAGCAAATACAAATTAAATAAAAATGTTTAAATTTCATTCACAACATGTCCCTGCTCAGGGAACTTTTTTTTTACATTTCAAAATTCTTTAATTTTACTTTCTAAATCTTCAGCTCCCTGAGGCAGTTTTGTGCCTCAGGGAGCTTTCACTGCGCACACCAGCGCGCACGTGCAAACTTGTGTTCTCGCCCTCCTCCCCTCCCACACAGGCAGCACTGAGTGTTGCAGCATGCGTTTCACTCTAGGCAAGCCTTAATTGGCCCACCAGCGTGAAATTGTGGTCATAGCCCCAATCGTGGGGGGGCGGACATCTTCCTGACCACTCCCACTCGCCCCCACTGAGCCCGCCCGACAAGGGCAAAATTCTGCCCAATGGCCCAGCTCCCACCTTCCCTAGTATTGGTGCCAATGCCCCAGGCTACAATACTGAGAGAGTGCTGCACTGTTGAAGGTGCTGCTCTTTTGGAATGAGATGCTAAACTTAGATCCCATTTTACTTTTCAGATGGGCCTAACAGATTGAATCACAAGACTGAGAAAGAACAGGTCAGGTCTCCTTGTATAAAAGCAGACATTGCTGGTATTATTCAGCAGGTCAGGTAGCAACCTTGGATAGAAAATTAGAATTCTTGGGCTGAATGTTTAGGTCCTGATGGGAGGCTTAAGTGGATGTGAAGTTTCACTGGTCAGCGGCCAGTTCCTTGGCTCCATTCCACCCCAAGCCATTTTCCCAGATGCTATATCCTGTCCTATTGAGGGCTATTGCTGGAGGCTGATTGGGTTTTTCCAGCTGGCCTCCAGATGTCCAGTTGTGCCGGTGGACAGGGCAGCTGCCTGGAGGCAGCCTCCTGGTGGCAGACTGGAGGACCAGTTCTCCAGGCAGGCTTAGAGGTCTTTGGCTTCAGCTACAGCTGCTACTGCAGGTCACTGTGTGGACAGGTTCACCCTCCCTGCCCCACAATTGTGGCCAGGCTGCTGATTCTATTTTTCAGTTTAAATTTTAAGAAGTTGGGAGAGGGTGTCACCATCTCAGGGAGCTGTCTGTCTCACTTACCTTGAAAGATCAGTTTCTGCTGCTTCCAAGCTGGAGGGCCTCCTATTAACCTTTCGAGAGCCAGCTTACTGTTAATTGCATAGCGATCACACCCTCTTGCAACTAATTGGCCAATGAGGGGAAATCAGGTGAGTGAGTGCTCCCCAGATGAGTCCTCAAATAGGCTTCTGACCAACCCCTCCCAACCCCCTCCCACCCAATGGACGATGGGGTGTCCTGAAAAATGTAG
Organism: Cetorhinus maximus; assembly: GCF_964194155.1. Classification (NCBI taxonomy): domain Eukaryota; kingdom Metazoa; phylum Chordata; class Chondrichthyes; order Lamniformes; family Cetorhinidae; genus Cetorhinus; species Cetorhinus maximus. The sequence goes on from NC_135880.1 coordinate 115,028,381, forward strand.
GGAAAATCCTGCCTAACGTTTCAGGTCAACGCCATTTTGTCAGATGGGATTATGAGTGCAGCCAATGCAGAAGTGCTAGCTGTTGGTTTGACTTCTATAAAGAGTTTTAGAATGGTTCTTAGCTTGCCCCTGAGACTTGCCATCTTTGATTCTCTTCACTTTTGATGTCCCTCTGATCACCAAGATTGCCTGCTCTATCTGTGTGGTGGTCCTCCTCCATTTCTTCTTTGCAACATGAGCCATTTTGTCCTGCAGAAAGTGAGAGTCAGTGTAAAGGGATGTGAATCTTTGTGGAGCCTCTTCAAATAATGTGTATCACAGAGGAAAAGAAGCAAGTTACAAGCAGAATGGGTAAGTGTTCATTGGAAAGAAAGTCTGAAGTGAAGTGAAAAATCAATCATTCAAAGGAGCTATAAACAGAAAATGCTGGAAAAACTCAGCAGGTCCGACAGCAGAAGAGTCATACGGACTTGAAAAGTTGTGGCCACAATTTTCCAGCCCCACCTGTTGGCGGGATCTTCCAGTCCTGCCGAAGTGACTGGAAGTTTGAATGGCCCGCTGCGTCGGAGCCGGAAATTTCCGGCCGTTAGCTCTGTTTCAATCTCCACAGATGCTGCCAAACCTGCTAGGTTTTTCCAGCATTTTCTGTTTTTATTTCAGATTTCCAACATCTGCAGTATTTTGTTTTTATTCTCATGATTAAAAGAAATTAATTGTTGGCATTTGCAACCAAGTGGAAATGGGATGTTGTTTGTGTTGGTTGTGAAGGGTGCAAGCAACAGTATATGATTGGAAAATGAAAATGTGAAGGAGCTGACGCACTTTGTTCCTGTGTGGCTGGTGGAGAAGGGTGTGATGCAAGAAAAGAAGTGTTCTGAGTACAAAGGGAGTGGCAAAGGATGGGGGCGGGGGTTGGGGGGGCAGGAGGTACCGTTGTCCTGTGTAATGTAGAGAAATGTAGATATAATGACCTGTACTTGTCCTTGCCTCTCTGGTCATGTCCCTAAAGCACTCCTTGCATCCCCAGCAAGTGATGCTGGGAGAGTTCACTACCTCATGCACCTCTTTGCAGCCCTGCTGAAAAATTTGTTTTGACAGCTTCCTTCCATCAAAGGGAAATAATCTCCTCATCTCCTCAGCAAGGACCTCCAGGGATGCATTTGAGAACCTGAGGGCTTGCTTCCTACTCACCTTTGCTGTTCAAATGTTTCCAGAGTATCCACAGATAGCCAGAGTGATGGGCTGAATGGCCTCCTTCTCTGCTGTAACTATTCTATAAATGTCAGCAATGCGAATGCAAGCTCCCTTTAAGAGGTGCATTCACACTATATATAGCCAGTGGGAGGCCTGCAGGAAATCACAGCCTGCAAGTGGGTAGCTTTCTATCATCAATGCAATTAGGTGGATGTCCTGCCAGTCAGATAGTAATGTGGCCAGGCAGTTAAACTCCTCCAGTTTCATCTTGATATCAAGTGCATTGCTTTCTGAAAACCGTTAGGAGTTAAATCCACACATTGAGCAGCAGAGTTGTACTGTAGTAATAAACATCACACAAAAAATAATGTTGCAATCATTTTTTTACTTAACAAATGCTCACCAGTATGTCCAAATTTGAAAACAGCATTTTCTCAGCTCTCTGCAACAGAGTCCTCCTTTCATATTTTTCTTGTAGTCATTTAGATGAATTATTGGTTGGTGTGAATTGGAATTTTCAACAATCTTTGCAGTATCAGTTTTAATTGACCAAATATAAATTTATGTTCTCTATTAGTTGATTCATCATCATACGCTCATAATAGGCTATGATGGCGAGGGTGGACCAACAGGGAATTATAGCCTATAAGGGACCAGCCAGCATAGGCTAACTAACTTGTCAAATGGATTCTTGGAAGTGCCCTAAGGGCAGAGTGTGTGAAGAATGCAAAGTGCCAGCCTTGTGTCAGCTGAAATTGTCCTTCTTAAATTACAGCCAATTGCAAGTAAAGGATGTCCAAGAAGGATATAAAACTGCAGCAACCGGTGTTGTTTGAACCGAGTTAACAGGCTTGTGTTCTGTCACTGGAGACACATCGCCTTATTCCCAACACATTCTCCATCCTCTTAACAAGCATCGAAATTAAAAAAAAAATACTTTTTAAAAAAATGCTCAACGTAAGGGATGCATTCCTAGTCCTTCAGCTATTAATATTTTCATCCTATTTCCTGTGACCTCAACTGGAATATCCAACACTTCTTCATTGCTAAACGTATCTCTTTGACACATTTCTTACCCAATACTTGAATATTTACCCTATATGTAGGGAGATTGCCTTTGAATGGAAATGGTATACTCTCCATTTGGGAATGCAGCGAAAGCATCAATCTCTCTCAGACCAATTACAACATTGTTGAATGCAGAGTAACTATCCGTCTACATCTTTTGCAACCATGTGGGGAGCTATAATGTGGAGCACTGCTTGGATTGAGGTGTGGGTGGGGTTAAACTAGCTGAAAATGCCTGTGTGGCTGGAAGCTGACTCCAAAGCACTGACTTCAGGGTTTAACTTGGATGCTTTCAGCTGGTTGCCTCCAGAGAGACAGGTTACCAATTGAAATATGTTAATCACTCCTCTAGCAACGTTGCAACATTTAAATTTAACAATGCTTTCTTAAACTCACCATTGAAACTAAAGTGAGAACAGAATGGCAATTCATGAGGCTCAAATTCAGGCCAACACAGCAACAAATATTAAGTGCTCATAGCTGCCTTTTTACCTTGCACCGAGGAACGGTTTGTTCAGAGTACTTGTGGTGAGAGATTATTTTCTGTACTTCAGAGGTTTTGAAGGTCAGATCAGGATGTTTTGTCTGCTTTAGATTGGGCCTCAGACTAAGAGTAATATGATGATCAGCAGCAGCAACAGCCTGTTGTATGGGAAGCTACAGGGGCTTAGCAGAGAGTGGAGCTCACAGGAGGAATCACCTGCATAATTGTGCTTCGTAGCTAGAGCTCAGATTCCTAGACTCTTGGGAGAGCAGTTCTTCCAGAGGTTGAGACTGTTGCATCAGGTCACGTGCTTCTGGATCCTTCAACGACCAGAGACACATTGATGGTCTCTCAGTAAGCTGCACACAAGTGCTTAAGGCAAGTCGCTGATGGGCTGTTCTTCAGGAATGGCAATCGTGTCAGCTTTTCCGGTGAAAGTGACGGAATGAGCGAGCACTCAGATTTGCTCCACAAGTGCCTGGACAGATCGGGACGCGCCCTTCAGTATTAACCATTCTGGGGCGCCAGAATGATTGTGGTATGCTGTGCTCTGCACAACATTGTGCAGCACTGATGAACAACAAGGTACTGAGCAGATAAATCTGAGGGGGAGGAGGAGGAAGATGGCAATCCCTATGCAGAATTAACCAATCACATTGCAGCCTCGGATGCCAGGACTTCCCTTATAGTTTTAAGGCTTAATCAGCCTATACCACTGTACTCATGTAACAACCACATCTAAAGGGTACTAACCTCCTCAACCCACCCCAAAATCCCACTGTCATTAAACAGTCTTGCTACCAACCTACCACCCATTGCACACCACCCCCATTGGACCCTACCAAGTCATGTCTTTCCATTCCTCAATAAGCAATTGAAAATGTGAGTTGCCATCCTGAAACCAAGAATAGACAAGACAAGAGTACATGCAATGTAATAAATGTTATGTGATTCCAGTCAAGAATGACAACTTCATAACATAAGATTTTCTCAAATATCCTTATGCAACTACAAAGCTCTTCTCTGTCTTTTCCTACCTCTCCTTCTTGGTCCTGCTGCTATGACTTCAGCAAAAGTAGAGGCAGATTGTTAAATCCCTACTCTGCCTGCTAAGATGCTCTTGGATGAGGACCTCTGAGTTTTGGACCTTGTGAGGGAGGGTCCTGCTGTAGATTGCAGTACCCACATTTGTCTAGTGGCAGATTTGGACATTAGGAGAGGAAGCAGCATGGATGTAGGTGATGGCTGTGCGATGGGGGAGTGGGTGTATGTGATGGTTGTGCAGTGGGGGAGTTGGGGGAGGGGGGGTTTAGTGGTTGGGGAGTGGGGGGAGGGGGGGCTGTGCAGTGGGGGAGTGGGTATAGGTAATGGTTGTGCGATGGGGGAGTGGGGGGAGGGGGCGGTTTGGTGGTTGGGGAGTGGGGGGAGGGGGTGCTGTGCAGTGGGGGAGTGGGTGTAGGTGATGGTTGTGCGATGGGGGAGTGGGGGGAGGGGGCGGTTTGGTGGTTGGGGAGTGGGGGGAGGGGGTGCTGTGCAGTGGGGGAGTGGGTGTAGGTAATAGTTGTGCGGTGGGGGAGTGGGGGGAGGGGGGGTTGGTGGTTGGGGAAGGTGGCGGAGACAACAGGTGAAAAATGGAAGCAATTTGAGTCCAGTCTCCATTTCCATGTCCACTTTCACCATTATCTCTCTCGTGCACTAGGCTACTTCACTGCTCCCACTGTGTTGGAGAGCAACTTGGTGCAGATCAGTGAGGCACTGTAAGGCCAAGGCTAAGGTGTCTGCCATCCTATTTAAATCAGCAGACATATTGGCATTTGGAGTCTGCAAGGCCGTGGTCAAGGCGTGCATGGACACATATGATTATGCGATTGACGTTCCATGCAGATGGCCACTCTATCCATGTGAGAAGATATCAACATAATTTCCTGTTAATTCAACCTATTCATGCTTGAGGTGGTTCCTTCCATACTCTGCAATTGTTAACTGTGTACGTGGAAGGCCTTTCAGTATGTTGCAGATTATCTGCTATCTCACAATGTTTATCCTCTATAACAATGCCCCCAAGACACCATCTGTGTCCAGCTGAGCAGAGCTTGGAAAGGACTGTGCTGTCCAATGTGGACTCCCCACAACTGTCCCTGCAACCTTTGTCAACTGTCAAATGGTCCCACCAAAGTACAAGTGTTACGTTCTCCATAGAGACTGATAACTTTTAAAAATACATTCGAACTCCCTGTTACTAGCTAAAAGAATGCCATAGCAAGATTTTAAACTTTAAAACCTTTACTGTAACAAATTACTAAAAGCACTAATGACTAAACACTATTTTCTATTTGTAGACAATTTATATTTTAAACTACAGAGAGGAACATTCCCTTTTTACATTTATCACACACCGCACTCTCTACAAAATTACAGTCCTTATAGGAAACAGTCCACAGTTGCTCCCAGCTTCCAATGGATTCCTGTATCCCTGCATCGCCAAGTAGTAACTTTGAGGCACTCCCATTAATTTTTGGAGAGTTCCTAAATCTGATACCAGCAGTAAAGCCTATACTGATGTTAGGATGTCAGGATGAATGACCCTGAATCCTTAGATGGCTGCGGGATGCATCTCTTTGACTAGAGACCATGTGTCCTCACCCCTCCCCCACTGCTCCACCCCCCCATCCAGCATCCAGTTGTGGTGGTCCGCAAAGCCAAGCAGCTCCTTCTCTCTGCTGAGCACAAAGAACTGCTGTCTGTCAGTGATATTCAATGATTTGTAGGAAAGCCTGTAACCTGATCTCAAAAATGGCTTCCTCTGCCCACTTCCTCATGGCAACATGAAACACATTAGCCTTGAATCTAGGTAGAAATTCTAATTAGTTATCCTTTTTTCTACTCTTTTTCATCTTATCAGCAAATGGACAGTTACTGCACAACTCTTTATGATGTGGGACTTTGGGAGACTCAGAGTCTACCCATTGTAAACTCAGTGATAGGTACCATTGTGTCCAAGCAGAAATACGTGCCCCTTCCTCTCAGTAAAATAATCTGAGCCTCCCTTTGATTGTTAAAAATCAACCATTGCAGGCTTACTGTCGGGCAGACTTCAGACAGGTCGCATAACCCTTTACCCTAAATTCAAAGATACAGTTCCAAAACATAATAATCTTGTAAAAGATAGATTCTTGACTAACGAGGGAGTCAGAAGTTATCGGGGGTAGGTGGAATGTGGAGTTAAAGCTACAATTAGATCAGCCATGACTTGTTAAATGGCAGAGCAGGCTTGAGGGCCCGAATGGCCCTACTCCTGCTCTTAATTTGTATGTTTGTATATTGAACTGATTGCCAAAACCCAGTTAACAGGGCAGACTGTTGTATGATTATGTGTGTCGATGCTATTTAATTTTGTTAGTTGGAAGTCCCCATTTTGGGGAATTAGTAATGGAAACAAGGAAATAGCAGAAGTGTTGAACAGGTATTGTGTGCCTGTCTTCACTGTAGAATACACAAAAAACATCTCCAGAATACTCGAAATTCAAGAGGCAAAAGGGACGGCGGAGCAATCATAATTACTAGGTGAAAGGTACTGGGAAGACTATAAGAACTAAAGGCTGACAAGTCCCCTGGGCCTGATGGCTTTCATCCTAGGGCCTTGCTAGAAGTGGCTGATAAGATAATAGATCCATTGGTCATTGTTATAGAGTTGATCTTCCAGACAACTTTTCTTAGCGGACATATTTAACTTTACTTATGAGGCAGCAGCAGCATCAAACTCCATAAATAAAGAAGAACTACCTCCTAGAGGCTCCACAGATCATGCGATCTTACAACACAGGATTATTCTTAAAGCTACAGCCTTATGTTTGTCTAAACCAAAATTACTACATTCCTCCCTCTTTAACTTTTCTGTACATATTGTATTTGCAAGGATATTTATCTCATGACGTTACAATATTTAGACAGGTCATGAACTTACAGGTTCAGTCTTTCAGGTTGGTTCCTAATCCGTGTGGAACGTCGCAGCTCCACGACTTCAGATCCCTTTGTCGGAAACACATTCTCTGGAACCACATTAACATCAGGTACCTCATTAGGCACATGCAGTTCAGTGTCTTCCACTCCGACAGAGACATTGGGTATGTTTGTCCTTGGTTGAGTAACTTTAACAGGAACCACCATTTCAGTAATGGTTACAGATGGAACATCATTTATTTGGGGTATCTTTTGCTTAAATGACCCACATGCTGACAGGTGATCGGGCCCTCCACTTCCATGTGGTACGACAATGGTCCAGTTACAAAGCTCACTTTACCAGGTAGCCACTTTGGTCCTCCACCAGAATTCTTTACATATACTGCTTCTCCAACAGTAAATTGTCGCTCACAGCTATGCAAATCATGAGTTGCTTCTTGATTCCCTTAACTTTTCTCCACCTTTCCCTCCATATTGGGAAGTATTAGACTTAGTCTTGTCTGAAGACGGCACCTCAACAGTAATTCTACTGGTGTTACTCCCGTTGTAGTGTGGGGGGATTATTCTTTAGTGAAATAGGAAACAAGCAAGTCTAGTTTCCAACGATTCACCTGTTAACTTTTTCAATCCCGCCTTAAAAGTTTGTACTGATTTTTCCGCCATTCCATTAGATGATGGATCGTACAGTGCAGTCTTCATGTAGTTGATACCATTGATGCTGACAAATTGTTGAAACTCAGCATTCGTAAATGCAGTACCATTATCTGAGACGACTACCTCTGGCAATCCATGGATGGTGAAGCTCTGGTGTAGTTACTCTGTAGTAGCGCCGGACATTGGTGATTTCACCTCATAAACATCTAACCACTTGGAATGAGCATCTATAAACATGGTTCCAAGGAAAGGACCAATGTAATCTACGTGCAATGGCACGCAGGGTCTACCAGGCCACACCTTTGGGTGTATTGGGGCTGCCACCAGCAACTTTTGTAGCTGTTGACACTGCACACAGTGTTTTACCACATTTTTAATATTGCTGTCCATCCCGGCCACCAAAGATAACTCCGTGCTATCATCTTCATTCGGCAGATCCCTGGATAGGCACTGTGTAACTCTACTAAGAGTGGTTCCCTTCCTTCTGCAGGAACTACTACTCGTGCACCCCATAATAAAATACCATCTTGGCTGCTCATCTCATGTTTTTGGTTGAAAAATGGCTTCAATTCATCAGAGACTGGTTCCTGGGACCAACCATGTAACGCTTGGTCTCTCACTCGAGACAGGATTGGATCATGATTTGTCCAGTTTCTTATCAGCCTGGCACAGACTGGTGAGGAATCTAGGAAATTCATGACTAACATGAGTTCCTGGGGAATTGCAATGTAGTCATTGTTCTCTTGCAAAGGAAGGTGACTTAGGATATCAGCATTTGCTATATGTATTCCTGATCCTTGTACAAGGTGTATTCATATGCTGCCAAAACTGGGCCCATCTTTGTATTCTTGCAGAAGCTATGGGTGGTATAGGCTTTTCCTCACTAAGCAAACCCAAAAGTGGTTTCTGGTCTGATACTATCATGAAATGTTGCCTGTGCACGTATTGGTGGAAATTTTTTACAGCAAAAATAATCGACAGACCTTCCTTTTTGATCTGAGAATTTTCTTTTTCAGCTGTGGGAAGTGTCTTGGATACATAGCCTATCAGCCTCTCTGTGCCGTTATCCATTTTGTGAGATAGGACCGCTCCCACTCCACAGGTTATCGCAGGTTAGCACCAATTCCTTTGTCTGATCATAATGTACTAATAAATTTGAAGAGTGTAAGAGCTGTTTTACTTTCATGAAGGCTTCTTCTTGGGTGACTCCCAAAACTAACACTGTTTTTTTCTTAGCAGTGAATGTAGAGGGGCTAGAACTGTGGATAAATTTGGTAGAAATCGCCCATAATAATTTATCATCCCTAAAAATGATTTAAGTTCAGAGGTGTTCTTAGGTGCAGGTGCCTCTCTGATTGCTTTAACCTTCTCTTCAACCAGGTGTAACCCTTGGGCATCTATACTTGGGCATCCTTGGCCCAAATAAATGACTTAATTTGCTTGAAAAGTGAATTTTTCCTTCCTGCATCTAAAAATTGTTTCAGGACTCCCTATAGGTTAGCTAAATGTTCATTTCCTGTGAATCCAGTTATCAGGACATTGTCCAGGTAGACCACAACCTGAGGTAGTCCCTGTAGTAAGCTCTCCATTGTCCTCTGAAAAGTGGAACAGACTTAGGAAACACTGGAGGGCAGGCGTGTATATTGAGATAACTCTTTGTGGGTATTTATTGTCATAAATTCGCAGGAGGTGTCATCCAGCTCCAGTTGCTGATATGCATGACTCCTGACATGTCAAGCTTTGTATACATTGTCCCTCCTATTAGTTTGGCATATAGTTCTTCAATCTTGGGAATAGGGTACCTGTCCAGTTTGGCTGCTCTGTTGACCATTAGTTTATGGTCCCCGCAGATCCAGACGGTCTGGGCTGATTTAAGGACAGGGACTATGGGTGCTGCCCACTCTGAGACAATAATTGGCTATGTCCTCTCAACTTTCATGTTGAATAATGAATAAATGTTAGCATTAGTTGTTTCTATAGACGGTACTATAGACTTCATTGGACTTTGTTGTCTGAAGGCCTGTTTAAGTCTCGCTTTGCAATTCTCATTCTGTGTCAAAATAACAATCAACTTTTAAAAATTGCCAATCACTAGAACTTTGGTTGTTTCCACATCGATAAAAATTAGTTTTCGATTTTGTTGCTAAGCTGTTTGCTCTCATTTTTCGGTTAGTGGGGGCTGTTTCCCGCTTTGCGGCGGAGTCCCGGCTTTTTGTGCAACTTTCGGCCCTCTGTTCCCAGCCAACAAGGAGAATAGTGCCATTTTGCACCCCTTGAATTGCTTGTGAATCCTTTGCAGCGCTTTCCATTGCCAGCAGTATTTTTAATGCTTTCTTAAAATCAAGATTCACTTCAGTGAGCAATCTTCACTGAATAGCATCCTCCTGCATGCCACATACTAAAAAATCCCTGAGCAGGTCATTCAGGCTTTCACTGAAATCACAACATTCCATTAGTTGTTTTAATTTCACCATGTAAGTAGCAATGGTCTCCCCCGGGGCTCTATTCTGTGAATTGGACCTGAACCTCTGCATTGTGACTGAGGGCTTGGGTTGAAAAGGTCCCTTAATGAGGCCTACTAATTCATTGAATTTGAATTGAATCTGGGGCATTGGGGGCCATCAAGCTTCAAATTAAACTTTAGGTCTTACACCCACAAATACTCAGGAGAATCGCTCTCCTCTTTTCCTCTCCTGTGATTTTGTTACTTGAAAGTAGAATGCAAGACGTTCTATGTATTAAGATCAATCATCCATCGCTGGCTTAAAGGGATCAATTCTGTGAACTGTGGCATTTTGGATGAGTGTATCTTCTTTCCTTCTTAATGAACTTAGATATTCACAGTCACTGGGCGAGGTACAGCACTGAATTTGATTTATCCTCTTTGCCAGTTTGTTATAAAATTGATCTTCCAGACAACTTTTCTTAGTGGACGCGTTTAACTTTATTTACAAGACAGCAGCAGCAACACACGTGTGCATCAAACTCCACAATTAAAGAAGAACTCTATCCTAGAGGTTCCCCGCATTGCTAACACATTGCTTTACCACAGATCACGTGATCTTACAGCACAGGACTATTCTTAAAGCTACAGACCTATATTTATCCAAACTATAATTACTACAGTTGTGATCTTCCAAATTTCCCTAAATTCTGGAAAGGATCCAACGGTTGGAAAACTGCTAATCTAACACTTCTATTCAAGAAAGGAGGGAGACAGCAGGAAATTATAGGCCAGTTAGCCTACCATCTGTCATAGGGAAATTGCTGGAATCCATTATTAGGGAGGCAATATTCAGAAAATATTCAGGACATTCAGAAAATCATAATACTATCAGGCAGAGTCAACATGGTTTTGTGAATGGGAAATCATGTTTGACTAATTTATTAGAATTCTTTGAGTAAGTAACAAGCAAGGTTAATAAAAGGGAATCTTTAGATGTGATGTGCTTGAATTTCCAAAAGCGATTCAATAAGCTGCATGGTGTAGGGGGTAGCATATGAATAGGGTTTTGGTTAGCTAACAGGAAGCAGAAAGTTATGACAACTGGGTAATTTTCAGGTTGGCAAGCTGTAACTAGTGGAGTGCCACAGGGATCAGTGTTGCGGCCTCAAACATTTCTAATCTACTTCAATGACTGAAGGGACCAAATATATGGTAGCTAAATTTGCTAATGACACAAAGGTAGGTAGGAAAGTAAGTTGTCAAGGGGACGTAAAGAGTCTGCAAAGTGGTTTAGGTGGGTTAAATGAGTGGGCAAAAAATTGGCAGGTGGTGTATAATGTGTGGAAAATGTGAACTTGTCCACTTTGGCAGGAAGAATAGAAAAGCAGTTTATTATTTGAATAGAGAGGTACAGAGGGACCTGGGTGTCCTGGTACACGAATCACAAAAAGTTAGTATGGAGGTACAGCAAGTGATTAGAAGGATAAATGGAATGTTGGCATTTATTGAAAGGGAAATCGAGTATAAATTTAGAAAGGTGTTGCTGCAGCTGTACATGGCCTTAGTTAGATCATATTTGGCGTACTGTGTAAACTTTTGGTCAACTTACTTAAGAAAGAATATAACTGCATTAGAAGCAGTTCAGAGAACGTTCACTCAACTGGCTTCTAGGATGAAGGAGTTATCTTATGAAGAAAGTGAGCAGGTTGGGCCTATACCCACTGGAGTTTAGAACAATGAAAGGCGATCTTATTGAAACATATATGATCCTGAGGGGGCGTGACAGGGTGGATGCTGAGAAGATGTTCCCCCTTGTGGGGAAATCTAGAACTAGGGGACATAGTTTAAAAATTAGGGGTCTCCCTAAGACTGAAATGAGGAGAATTTTTTTTCTCTCAGAGGGAGGGTCATCAGTGTGTGGAATTCTCTTCCCCAGAGAGCAGTGGAGGCTGGGTCATTGAATATATTCAAGGCTAAGTTAGATAAAGTTTTGAATGACAAGGGAGTCAAGGCGTATGTGGGGGGGTGGGTGGGGCAGGGGGTGGGTAGGCAGGCAAGTGGAGCTAGGGCCACAGTCAGATCAGCCATGATCTTATTGAATGGCAAAGCAGGTACAAGGGGTGAAATGGCCTCCTCCTGCTCCTAATTCTTGTGGTGCATTTCCAATCGTGAGGGTTGCTGTGACACCATTGATCTTCAGCACATCCTCCTCTGAAGTTTTCAGCTGTAAAAGCTGCTGAAGACTACCTCCAGTTCTCTCTCTCTACCTTGTGTTTGACACTTTTCTCTTTGAATGGAGGAAGGAATAGACTGATGAGTGATTGTAAAAACATGCATTCACCCAATGGAGTATTAGGTTGGGGTGACTATTGTGGAGAGGCATCAAATTGCTTCAGAATAAGGATGAGTTGAAGGTGAAGGTGAATGTAATTATGTGCTCAACTTTTCTGACCTGGAATGGTCATTAAAGTGCTTCCTGCATAGAATCCAGGAGTGGGGCACAATGTTCCTACTACCAACCTCCTGAGCTATAGTCCAGCTATATTTCCTTGTGCCAAAAGTAGGTTTCTTCCCCCTGTTGCTCAGGAAGAGTATCTCTTTCTTATTCCTCATTATGCCTAGCAGTACATCAAGGGAGGAGTTACTGAAGCAGAGCACAGCCTTTAAACTTTCTGAGTCTGTTCTGCAATCTCTGTCTCTGTGCCAAACTTCCCAAATCTTCCAAGTTCCATTTTTTGGGATTGTCCCTTTAAATACTCCAGCTGAGATCGCGACAAGCAAGTCTGCACCATGTCCGCTGCCAAACAATCGAAGCGAAATCCATAAGCAAAATTATATCAAGGTGCCTGTACTACAGACAGCTGTGTTGAAATTACTTGCAGCTTTCTCATGTGATATTGGAGCCCCTCGCTCCCAACAAGCCTCAAAGTTAATATCGGGGCCTAAGTAGCCTCGATGGCAGCAACAGTGGACCACCTTGTGATGGGCCATTGTGATTATTTTCCACAGTGGAGGCAGACTTTCGTGCATGTGATTCCATCAGACAGAAGGCAGGCAGTGTGAGCCAAAGGCATCAGTTCAAGACTTAACCAAGTTTCATACTTGGGCCTCATTTCGATCACGTCGGTGAGCTGCTTGTGGATTCCAAGCAGCTCACCCATCATAGGAGGATGCTTGTGGATTCCAAGCAGCTCACCCATCATAGGAGGCTGAAAACCTGTTAGCTCCAGTACAGAGCAAGTATGTTAAGGGGAAAAATTCATTAATGTTCCTCCTGGCCCCAGCAAAATCATTTTTAAAGTTTGATTTATCTGTTCTTGAGTTTAATTTTCCTTGCATTTCCACCCTGCTCCTTCTCTTAAAAAGGATGATGAAAATTTGCCGTCAGATACCCTGTGGGTTCTTTTGCCCCCATATATATGGGAAATTGCGTTCAGAGTCGAGGAGGTAAGGAGTTCTCGACTGGAAACCTGGAGTACAGGAGCAGATATTTACTTCAGGAGTCCTTTTATTTAATTTTTTGCTGCAGATTTCCCATGCATGCAGCCAGCCTGATTGAGGGCTAAAGAGAAGAGAACTGGTCAGGAGGCTGGGAGAGATCGCAGTTGGGAGGCGGGCGGTATATTGTGGTCCAAGGGGGTCTTATGCTAGTGCGGGAGAGATCATGGTGTGTAGGGAGAGTTGGCAATGGTGGAAGCTCATGTAAGCTTGGTGGGCTGGGGGAAACACACCTACTGCACCATTCCACAAGCAGTGGTGTAAGTGCACTTGCCTAATGGACCCAATCCTTTTTGCTTCCTTTGAACTGCCAGTTTTTCCAATCCCTGGGAAACCTTGCCAAAATTAAAAAAGTCTGTTAATATGATGTCAAGTTACCAACTAAGATGCTTCCTGAGAGCAGTTTGGTCACACACCTCCCAACCCACCTCTGTTAAAACCAGAAGTTGGCAGATTCAAGGCAGGTTGGGGTCAGGTCTAAAATTTTAAAAATGTAAATTCTCACCTGACCCAAACATATCTGGGGGATAAAATGACCTCCAGTTTCCACAGACTATTGTCCTGTACCTCTTAACCAATCAATATGTGTTTCAATAGAAGAACCATGTTGGGCTCGAAATGCTAATTCTGTTTCTCTCTCCACAGATACTGCCAGACCTGCTGAGTTTTCCCAGCACTTTCTGTTTTTAATTCAGGTCCCCAGCCTTTGTAGTATTTTGCTTTTACAATATTTGTATAAGTATTTCCTTCATGCTGGAGACTGGTGAATGCCTAGGAAAATGAAAATGAAGAAACAAATGATTTCTGTGTATTTGCCTGGCTCTTTGTAAGGGTCAAGATCAGCAAATGAATGAAATTTTAAACTATTTTCAAGAGATTTTCAGATCTGCACCATCTGTGCAATGCTAACTGCTGTAATACCCTATTGTTAGCTCTGGGTCAACAGATGTATAGCTTCTGCAATATCTTTACCAAATTTGGGAATGATCCAAGAGAGAAGCTAATCATTGCTGTCATCGTGACAGTTTTTGCATTATGATTGAGATATACAAGATAGAGAAAGGGATAAAAAATGTGGATGAGTGTCACAATATTGGTTAAAGGAACTATTACAGCTGTGAGGAGGAATGATATGCTGGAAGGATCATCCACTGAAGCCATGTGGGTTGAAACGAGGAACAAAAAATGGGCAATCACAAACAGTCAAGGGATACAGGAGAGCAAATGCGTAGGCAAATTGCTGACAAGTGCAGAAGCAATAGGGCAATAATAGTAGTAGATTTCATTTACCCTAATATTAATTGGGATAAAATCAATGTAAAAGATAGAGGTCGCAGAATTCTTAAAATATATTCGGGAGGACAAGAAAAGGGTCAGTTCTGGACTTATTTTTAGGGAATGAAGCTGGGCAGTGGAGCGGGTATCACTGGATCACTGGGGCAGCATTTTAGTGGTAGCGATCATAATTCAATTATCAAGCACGAAGGTAGCTGCTCGAGACTGAGTGTAGCTCGAGACAGAGTGTAAGCTTGGGAATTTAGAAAGTGACAGAATTTTAAGGGTTAATCTCTTTCTAAAATCCAGTCAAGTTTGCATTTAGCATTTAACTACATTTTACTGTTAAAATTAAATTTCTTTCAGTTTTAGTCAGGGATAAACAAGCTCCCTACAAGAGAGGTAGTTACTTAGTCAGCAGTGCCTGATTTTTTAAAAATAGCATTTGTTGCCCATCCCTAACTGTCCTTGAGAAGGTGTGGTGAGTTGTCTTCTTGAACTGCCACAGTACATGTGGTGTAGGTATATCCGCTGTTAGGAAGGGAGTTCCTAGTGAGACCTAGCGACAGTGAAGGAACGGTGGTATAGCTCCAACTCCGGATGGTGTGTGGCTTGGAGGGGAACTGGAAGGTGGTGATGTTTCCATGCTTCTGCTGCCATTGTCCTTTCAGGTGGTAAAGGTCGCAGGTTGGAAGGTGCTGTCGAAAGAACCTTGGCGAGTTTCTGCGGTGCATCTTGTAGATGATATACTAATATTCTGCTGCTACTGTGGTGGAGGGAATGACTGTTTATGATGGTGGATGGGGTGCCAATCAAGTGGGCTGCTTTGTCTGGTGTATTGTTGGAGCTGCACTCATCCAGGACACTGATGATATTCCATCACACTCCTGACTTGTGCCAAGTAGATGGTGGGCAGGCTTTGGGAAGTCAGGAGGTGAGTTACTCGCTGCAGAATTCCCAGTCTCTGACCTGCTTTTGCAGCCACAGTATTTATATGGCTGGTTCAGTAAAGTCTCTGGTTAATGTTAACCCCAGGGTGTTGATGGTGGGGGATTCAGCAATGGTAATGCAGTTGAATTTCAAGGGGAGATGGTGAAATTCCCTCTTGTTGGGAATGGTCATTGCCCGTCACTTGTGTGGTGCAAATGTTACTTACCACTTATCAGCTCAAGCCTGAATATTTCTTCGGCCTTTCTGCATGTTGGTACAGCCTGCTTCCATACGTGAAGTGAAGCATTGTGAATGGAACTGAGTGCTGTGCAATCATCAATGAACATCCCCACTTCTGATCTTATGTTGGTGGGAAGGTGAAGATGGTTGAGCCTAGGACACTGTCCTGAGTTAGTCCTGCAGCAAGGTCTTGGGGCTGAGATGATTGGCCTCCAATAACCGCAGCCATGCTCCTTAGTATAGGTGTGACACCAGTTCTTAATTCCCATTGACTTCAATTTTACCAGAGGCAGAATTTTTAGCTCGGCAGGTGGGTGCGCGCCACACCCGCTCGAGCGTGAAACAAGGTGCATTGACGTCAGCCAAGTATGCCAACGTCAACACGCACTCTCACGATATTTCACTAGGCGGGCACGTGATGGAGATGGAGACGTGCCCGCCATTAATTAAGTGGCCAGTTAAGGCCCTTGAGACACCAATTGACTCTGAGTTTACGTAGCCCGTGCGATTTTTAGGCCGTCACATGGGCAAAACGGGTAGGTGGGCAGGCCACAATTTGCAAAACCTCATCCATGGGTGGGATAAGAGGGGTCAGTGTCTTTGTCAAAGCAATTAGTGAGGACTTCAGGGTATCACTTGCTGCTGGTTGCTTCTGTGAACAGGACAGCTTCATTTTGCTTCAGAGTTGCATTCAGAGCATTTAGAGGCTTCAGTTCAGGATTCAGTGCTGTTTTCCTTGGCCCTGGAGGATTCACACCACCTGGGACCTTCCCTTACCCTGGTAATGGTGATTGTGGTTTCCGCTGGAGGCACCTCTTCTGAGGAGGAAGAGAGGGGCAGAAGTGGGGGAGTAGGCCAGGCGTCCATATTCAGCTTTCAAGGGAGGGACCTGTGGGAGGAGTGGCATGGGTACAAGGGGCGCAGAGCCAGCAGGAAGTCCAAGGCAGAAGAGGCCGCAGAAGACGCCAATATCCTGATGCAAGGGTATACAGGTGGCAATGCAACTACCTCAATATGTCTGAGGCGCAATGCCGAACGAGGCTACGTCTCTCAAGAGACGCAGTGACCTCTATTTGTAAGAGGATCGGGCCTGAGATCAGCTCCAACTGTGCGGGTGGACACCCCATGCCAGTGGCGGTGAGGTCATGGTGGTCCCCAACTTCTATGCCTCTGACTTTTCCAGGGGTCGGTGGGGGATCTTTGTGGAGTCTCCCAATCAGTTGTCCATAGTTGCTTCAAACTGGTGACAGATCTCTGTTCAGGTTTGCAGTGAATTTCATTCATTCATTACCATACAGACGAGGCCAGCCAGGCAGAGCGAGCCAGAGGCTTCACAGTGATTGCTGGGTCACCCTGCATCCAGGGGTCAATCGACTGCACAGATGAGTTTTCAAGGCACCAGCGGATGAGCCGGGAGCCTTCGGCAACTGGAAGGGATTCCACTCCATGAACGTGCAGATAGTGTGTGATCACAGGATGCAGATCCTGCAATTGTGTGCAAGGTACCCTGACAGTTCCCATGACGCTTACATCCTGAGACACTCCCAGGTGCCAAGCTCTTCAGTGCTCCAACCCAACTGGATGGATGGCCGCTGGGTGACAAGGGCTATCCCCTCAAAAGGTGGCTCATGACACCACTCAGCCACCCAAGAACAGAGGCCGAGCAGCGGTATAAAAGGAGCCACACCTCCACAAGGGTGGTGGTAGAGAGAACCATCGGCCTTCTCAAGATGCGCTTCCGATACCTGGACCATTCACGGGGCGCACTACAACACCCCCCAGATCATGTGTCACTGATAGTGGTTGCATTCTGCGATCTCCACAATCTGGCAGTGGAATGGGGGGATGCAGTGGAGGGAGAAGATCTTGATGTAGCTGCACAGGCAACAGATGATGAGTCCAGTACTGAGTCCAAGGGTGAAGAGAACGCTGAGGGGATAGACGCTGACCTGGGTAACCTCCACAGAGGCAGGGACACCCGGGATGCTTTGATCCAATGCTTCTTCAGCTAGTCTACCAAATAAGAACCACCACCACATGCCAGGGCTGCAGGCTCCATTCTCGATCCCTGACAGGGCCAGTTCCTTGGTCAACAACATACACTATGTGCCATTTCAATAAAGTTTATGGAGACACACATCCATCATAACATCATGGCCTACCCTGCACCTACAGAACAAATGAAGCGTACAGAGGCCAGTTGCACAAAATAACATCTCATCTTGTGAAGGTGAAACATTGCAGAAATTAACATTGGCCAGTGTTTTACATTACACCATTAAAAAAAAAGAAAAATGGGGGCAGCAAATATCACCTGCGATAAGGCCGTGTTGTGCTTAAGGTGCTTTAAGTTTTCATTTGCGGGTGCTACGTCTAAGTGCTCCCCCATCGCTTGCACCGGCATTGGAGACAGCCTGCTCACTCTGCTGTCCTGTTGGCCTTGATGACCTTGGCGGGCGTCCTCTGGCCTGTGGAGCCTGTGCTGGCCCCGCCTAGGAGGGAGCGGCCAGTGCCACTGCTGACATCTCCCCAGTTGCTGCAGCCTCATCAGATGCCACGGCCATTGGCAGAGGGGTGGAGGAGCTGCTGCCATTATCTGGAGAGCCCTGAGAGGAGCCCGCAGAGGTGACAGGCAGCCCATGCACCAACGTCAGGTCGCTTTGGACTTCCCTGCTCATCATTGATGGATGGGCACCTAGCTGGGATACTGGGTGCCCAATCCATTTCTCACACTGACACTGGCCAGCTGAGGCCATTGCCGGTGTGAGGGCTTGCAGGTCTGAGTGCAACCCCAGGAACCCCTGATTGAGTCCCTGGAGGAGCCTCTCCATGAGAGTCGCCACTCTCTCCATAGAGGAGGCAATGAGCTCGGCCATGAGGGTCAATGCAGTGCTTATACTCTGCAGGGATTCCTCCACAACAGACACCATGGGACGCATTCCCAAATGTATCTTCGTCAGATCCGCCCACACACCCTGCTGGACATCCAGCATCTGCTGCCTCATGGACGACTCCAGAAGCACATCATCAGCCATCGACTGAGCATTATCTTGATACCCAGCAGCCCTCCGACTGCCAGTGCCCTGGGCACTCTCTGCCTCCACCTGCACCTCAAGCGAGTATGAAGTGCCCTCACCAATGTGTACCGATAGATTCCACGGCCATGTAATGCCTACCAAGGTCCTGGTGTCTGCGCTGCTGCCTGCTTGACAGAGAGCTTGTGATTCAGGTGTGTGGTGAGCATGGTGGCCCTCAGGGGTCAGGGGTGGGCCTTCAGGCTCCTCATAGCGAACTGCTGATGAGCCTAAAAGGGAGAAGAAGGACAAGTCATTAGTTTAAGTCATGACACTGTCACTGTGCATGCCTGGCACCCTGATGAGACTGAGATCTGCATCATTAATTATCAATGAGGATTCCAGGCTCAAAGCTCACATCAATATAGAGACTACACTGGAATGGTTGCAATAACTGACATTCTCACCTCAGTGTACTGCACTCTTACCTTCCTCTGGCACCCCAACCTCACCGCGGCCGCTTGACCAAGGTGCATGGCGCCTCTCCAGCTCCAGGGCCTCCTGCTCGTAGTGCGTGAGGATGTGGCGGTGTGGGGGTCCCCTGCCAGTCCGTGACCTCTAAGTATTGATACTGGATGTTTTCTCCTGAAAGGACAGTGGAGCATAGATTAGTCCACTCTCTACCTGCAGCGCCATTGCAGTCTGGCCAACCCCACCTGAGGAACACCTCGCAGAGCTCAGCCGATTCATGACCCTGGAGCTGCAAGACACTCAGTCCAAGCAGCCAGGGCTCACCCCCTTGGCCAGCTCCTGCCTCATTGACATTTACCATTCACACTCTAACACCCCTGAGGTCCACGGGGAGATGGCCAGCCCTTAGCTGTGCTGCACACTGACCCATGCCAACACAGTGCTCACCCTTCCCGATCACCGGAGATCATTGAAGCGCTTCCGGCACTGCACCTATGTATGTCTCACCACGTCGTGGCTGCTGACCTTGGATGCCACCTCCTCTCAGGCCTTTTTGGTGAGGTGGGGGGGCCTCCTCCCCCTGTCCCTGGGGACAAGGGTTTTTCTCCTCGCTGCCACCTCCTCCAGGAGGCACTCATCCGAGAAACACGGGGCCAACTACCCCACCGACTGCCCTCCCACCTGCTACGGTCTCCATTCACAACACTTCCACATCCTTCGGTGGCAGCCTTTCAGGGGCTACCGAGGCCACATTTGAATCAGCCGCCGGGTCGCCATTGGACCTGGTGGACATCATGCCCCTGCCCCTTCGCACTCATTCCCAGGCCGCATCTCATGCAGGGTGGTCAGTTTCCTGACCATCCCCGCCTGCCCCCGCCGATCCCACTCGCCAAGGGCAAAATTCTGCCCTAGAGTTCTTTGATGCCATATTCTGTTAAATGCTGTCTTGATGTCAAGGTAAGTAACTCTCAGCTACCCTCTGGAATTCAGGTGTTTTGTCCATGTTCAGGCCAAAGCTGTAATAAGGTTTAGAGCTGAATGATTCTGGCAACACCCAACCTGAGCATCAGTAAGCAGGTTATGGGTGAGTAAGCGTCACTCGATAGTGCTGTTGACAATATCCCCCATACTTTGCTGATGATTGAGCACAGACTGTGAGGCGGTAATTAACCAGATTGAATTTGTCCTGCTTTTTGTGGACAGGATATACTTTTCAGGACATGCCTGAGCAATTTTCCACATTGTCAGGTAAGTGCCAATGTTGTAGGTGCACTGGAACAACATGGTTAGAGGCATGGCAAGTCCAGAGCACAAGTTTTCAGCACTACAGCCGGGATGCTATTGAGGCCCCATTGCTTTTGATGTATCAGTGCATTCAGCTGTTTCTTGATGTCACATGGAGTGAATCGAATTGGCTGCAGATTGCCTTTTATGATGCTGCGGACCTTAGGAAGAGTATCATCCACTCGGCACTTTGAGCTGAAGATGGTTGGAAACACCTTAGCCCTCTCCATTTGCTGCAATAAGCAGGAAATTGAATGGGGTATAAAAGCAACATTGTACCTGGTATTGTCAGTGTCCCAAAGGGATACTAGGTTAAAATGGCCGGCAAGGTTTGATGACCTGCCGATTCTGATAGCTATGAGGAACCAAGGAGGAGTAAAAAACACAATAATCATAAAGTTATTTTTAAATGTTTATAAATTTGTAGATTAGAATTTAAGTCGTCTTTTGCTCAGCTGTCAATAAGATAATTTTCCATTGATTGACCTACAAATTTGACCTGCCGCTTTGTGTAACAAATAGGCCAACTTCGGAATAAATAGTCATGCTGTTTCAGCATTACCTCGATTTTCAACTGAAATCTAGGGAAGCTGCCGGTATCTTGTCAGATATTCCATTCTCTCACATATTGCTTGTACTCCACAGCAGTAAAGCACTATTGAAACCTTCAGAGCCTTCTGAGGACAGATGAGCAGATGGATGCAAATTAGATTTGTGTCTTGAAGAGAGAGCTTTGATCTGCACTGTTCACAAGCAGCAGCTGAGGCTGGGACTCTACAACAGAGGGATCAGGTACCCTGCGTTTATATTTTTGGCAATTAAAATAATTGCATCAATGAATATTGCAATGAGCTATGCAAAATACTGCATTTTATATAGGTCATTGTTAAACAACTAAAGCTGCTTTGGCATTTTTACAGTGCATGTATTGCATATAATCAGCTGATTCACAGATACAAGATAAAAACAGAAAATGCTGGAACTACTCAGCAGGTATGGCAGATGCCACCTGACCTGCTGAGTATTTCCAGTGTTTTGTGTCTTGATTTCAGATTTCCAGCATCTGCAGTATTTTGCTTTTGTGCAGATATGAATACTGTGAAGACTGGAGGCACATAATTTGCCAATCAAGTCTAAATTTACTTATTGTTTCATTTGAATTATTTTTTTCTTATTTTATAAATACTTGTGCAGTACTGTACTGTGATTCATCATTTTTTATGTTCTTATTTCTTACGTTCTCAGCAGTGTTAGTTTGGTGCAAAAATACCTGAGATGCTGTTCATGCAGAACCCATTTGGTCACTCTCAATTTAAACTTTGATGATATCCTGAATATTCCTAAGTGTGATATACGTACAGTGCTAAACATCTCAGGCTGGATTTTCTTCTGAATTTACCATTTATTTTCAGGCACTTTTGGAGTGGCAAATGAAACAAAATGGGTTGGTAATGCCTAGTGCCTCAAAACCACAGGTCTAAAATTGCACCATAATTATCCTTGCAAACAATTGCGAGTACCCTTTAAGGCCTACCATAAACCCATATTGCCACATTAGAAGAAAGGGAGCTCATGGCTAATCCTTTTGATCCATTTTCCCCAACTTCTGCCTCAAACCCAACCCAAATTGTCACTGCCGCTGAAATATTATTAAGTTACATTGAAGTGGCCATTTTGTTTGCTCTATTTGACATCTGGGGCTGGATTGTATGGGCACCTTGGTCCCTGCCACCCAGCTCCCCCAGCTACAAAGTCAGTGGGGGGGGGTGGGGGATGGGGGGCCTGCCCATGGTCCCGACGGCTACCCTGCAGCAATTTAACTCTGGGAGCAGCATGAATTGCTTTAAGGCAAGACACCCACCCCTTTCTCGGGAGGAAGTACTGCCTTAGAAAGCTGCTGGCCAGTCGGATGTCTGGCAGCTCCGTAGTTCCAACTGCGCCTGCTGGAAGTTCTGGTCACTGCTGGAACTACAGGCAGCCCCACCACACCGAGAAGCCCAGGTAAGTCCAGGCTTGGGGCTGTCAGTGAGGGGAGGGGTGAGTGGGTGGGGGGGACCAGGTTCAAGAGTCCAAGGTAGAGTTAAAAGGATGGATGACTTGTGGGGAGGGATGCCTGTAGAAGATCTAGAGGACCTGCAAAGGAGGCTCCCCACACCCTTGCCCGACACCAGCCCAAGCAACTAAAGCTGCCAGGCTTCCCGCATAGCATGGGCCTCCCCCGCCGCAGTTAAAGTACTGGTGTTGGCGGGATAAGGTCTTTAAGTGGCTATCAATTGGTTACTTAAGGGTGTCAATAGGCCAAAGGGTGGACAGGACACCCAACTCCTCCACTGCTCCCATAAAATTTCAGGCAGGTCAGGGGCAAGAAGGCCACTCACTGGATCTTATATGTACCCCCTGCCCCCCCCCCATGCTGCCTTCAAACCCGCCGGCAAGGGAGCGTAACATTCAGCCCTTTTCAGGAGTTTTTTTGTCAGCTCTGCGAAATACACAGTTTAGGGAATGGGCATAGTTTTCTCAATGGAAATCAGATTATTCCTATGCTATGAAGGGGAGAAGGATAAGGATATAAAGGGGTTGAATTAGGGGCATTTAAAATGAGATATGACAGCAAACCTTGCTTCCTATACATAGATAACCAGAGTTCACGGATGAAAAAGATCTGGAGACTTTTTTGTATTCACATTCTCAGAAAGCTGCACTTCTTCCCAGAGGCTACTGGAGATATTCCAACTGCCGGCTGAAGGCCTGCAGCCCACTTTTACCAAGGCTGCAGCCTCTGTACAAGATTCTTTTTGCAAAAATATACTTTATTCATAAAATATCTAAAAAAGAAATTACAAAATGTTTCAAAATGGCCATCACAGAAAGTGCAATAGTATTCACATTATCTACATAGATCATGTTGCACTCTGAGGTGCTTCAATGCAATTGTGGTACATGTAATATTTACTGTCTGCATTCAATGTGAGTCATGCAGCCAAAGAGGTTCTATACAATTCCCAGTCCCTCGGTGCACTATGGCTGAAAAGCCTTAGGCAGCGACCTTTCCCCATTGCACCTCTGTGGTGGCTCCCCAAGCATCCCTCAGCATGTAGCCCTGGACTTTGGAATGTGCCAGTCTGCAACACTCGGCCGAGGACAAGTCTTTGCACTGGAAGATCAACAAGTTTCGGGCAAACCAAAGAGCATCTTTCACTGAGTTGATGATCCTCCAGCTGCAATTGATGTTTGTCTCAGTGTGTGTCCCTGGGAACAGCACAGAGTAGGGCACAGAGTCCTGCGTCACGGAGTTGCTCGGGATGAACCCTGACAAACACCACTGCACATCTCTGCAGATGTTCTTTGCAAAGGCACATTTCACAAGGAGGTGGACAATGGTCACTTCCCCATCACAGCCTCCTCGAGGGCAACGTGCAGAGGGAGTGAGACTCTGGGCCTGTAGAAAGGATATGACGGAGAGGGCCTTTCTCACCGCCAGCCAAGCAATGCCTTGGTGCTTGTTTGAAAGTTTTGGCGATGAGACATTCTGCCAAATAACTTTGACAGTCTGCTCAGAGAACCACCCGACAGAATCCACCATCTCCTTTCCCTGCAGGGCCTCTAGGACATTATGTGCAGATCACTGCCTGATGGACTTGTGGTCAAAGGAGTTTGTCCGCATAAATTTTTCCATGAGCCTCTGTACAAGTTGACATCACCACTACAGTGAATTACTTTGCCACTTTCCAGGTAGCATCTGGTGACCTTTCCCACCTTAGTCAGGCACCACTGTACTAAGAAGATGAGTGATTTGTCTTCAAGTCTGCTGTCTTTTCCAGTGGAACCATCCGCAGCCACCACCCGGCTTCCAGTTTTACAGCATAGTGAAGCTTTTGTATGATTGACCAATATGGACAACTGTGGGTATCTGTTATACAGAGGGAATAACTTAATCAAATTATGGTTAGAGAGGAAAGAAACTAATTTCCTTCAGAACTTCATTAAACATATTTTAAAAGAGATAAAAGTAATATTCCCAAAAATATAAAATAAAGTATTGCTTGGTCAATTTAAAGTTGCTTGCTTACATCCTTAGTTCTGCAGTCACATATGCAGAATGTGATTGATCAATTTATTGACTGGTGGATCATCATGCTGCAGTGGTGTGTCAGAATCTGCATTGCATTTGATGTCAAAGGAAAAGCCTTCCGCAACATGGTCCAACTGCTCTACCAAAAACATCAGTAACGCAGTTTCAATCAATGGGTGGGAATCAGAAAGCTTTCCAATTAAATATGGAGTCAGGCAGGGCTGCCCTCTCTCCCCTACCCTGTTTGTGTTTTGCATAGAACCCTTTGCTGAGTCCATCAGGAAGGATTCGGGCATAAGAGGAGTGACAATCCCAGGCAGTGGAGGCACTCAGGTCAAAGCCTCCTGGTACATGGACGATGTCGCCGTCTTCTGCTCGGATCCGCTGTCGGTGCGCAGACTGATCAACATCTGCAACCAGTTCGAACTGGCCTCAGGAGCCAAGGTAAATCGTGGGAAGAGCAAGGCCATGTTCTTTGGGAACTGGGCTGACCTCGATCCTTTGTCCCCTTCACCGTCAGTCAGATGGTCTGAAGGTGCTGGGTATATGGTTTGGAGGGACTGGGGCATGTGTTAGAAACTGGAAAGAGTGAGTGTCTATGGTGAAAAGAAAATTGAGCATGTGGGAGCTACACTCCCTCTCCATTGCGGGTAAGAACCTGGTCATCAGGTGTGAGGCACTCTTGCTGTTGCTGTACGTGGCACAGGTCTGGCCCATTCCTCACTCCTGCATAGTGGTGATCACCTGAGCCATTTTTCGCTCTATCTGGAGGTTGAAAATGGATCGTGTTCACTGGGACACGATGTTGAAGCCTCTAGATAAAGGGGGGAACAAATGTGCCCAACATCGCCCTCATCCAGATGGCCACCTTTGTGTGCGGCTGCATCAAGCTGTGCGTAAACCCTCAGTACGCAAACACCAAGCGTCACTACGTGCTGAGGTTCTACCTGTCCCCGATGTTGCGAAAGACGGGTCTGGCCCTGCTGCCACGGAACACTCCAAGTAGTTGGACCGTGCCGTACCACCTGTCCCTCATGGAAAATTTATGCAGAGAAACATCTTTGACCACAAATCCATCAGGCAGTGGCCGGCACGTAATGTCCTAGAGTCCCTGCAGGAAAAGGAGGTGATGGATCCTGTCGGATAGTTCCCTGAACAGACTGTCAAAGTAAAATAAAAGCAAAAAACTGCGGATGCTGGAAATCCAAAACAAAAACAAAAATACCTGGAAAAACTCAGCAGGTCTGACAGCATCTGCAGAGAGGAAAACAATTAACGTTTCGAGTCCGAATGACCCTTTATCAGATTGTCAAAATAATTTGGCAGAATGGCTCATCGTCAGAACTTTCCAACAAGCACCAAGATGTAGCTTGGCTGGTGGTGAGAAAGGCCCTCCCCATCAGATCCTTCCAACACGCCAGGAGTCTCACCCACTCTGCACGTTGCCCTCGAGGTGGGGGACAAGGCCATTGTTCACCTCCTTGTGGATTGTACCTTTGCAAAGAAGGTCTAGAGAGAGATGCAGTGGTTTCTAACAAGGTTCATCCTGAGCAGTACGGTGACACAGGACTCTGTGCTCTACGGGCTGTTCCCAGGGACACACACCGAGACAAACATCAACTGCAGCTGGAGGATCATTAACTCGGTGAAAGACGCTCTTTGGTCTTCCTGAAACTTGTTGGTCTTCCAGTGCAAAGAGTTGTCCCCGACTGAGTGTTGCAGATTGGCACATTCCAAGGCCCAGGACTACATGCTGAGGGACGCACTTAAAGCTTGGGGCAGCCACTGCAAAGGCCCAATGGGGAAAGGTCGCTGTCTAAGACCTTTCTGCCATAGGGCACCGAGGGGCTGGAATTGCAAGGACCCCTCAGGCTGTATGACTCACAAGGAATGTATGCATTGAATACTAAATGTATCATAATTGTATTGAAGCACCTCAGAGTGCAAAATAGGGCAGAATTTTTCAAATGATAGGCGGGCTTGGTGGGAGCGGGCACAGAGCCGATCGCCACCTATGATCGGCTCCATGCTGCCATTTTATGCGGGCGGGCCAATTAAGGCCTGCCCAGCATAAATCACAGCTCCCGAGATCAGCAGGAAGGGGCAGGTTGCGGCGGGAGGCCAATGTCCGCCGGGTCCAATGGTGATACAATGCAGGTACAGGGTGGACTAATCAATGCTCCTCTCTCCTTTCAGGAGAAGACAGAACATAATAATGCGGACTGGAGGAGGGCAGCCTCACCTTCTCATCATCACCAGATACGAGCAGGAGGCACTGGAGCTGGAGAGGCGCCATGCACCTAGGTCAACTGGCCTCGATGAGGTTGGGTTGTCACTGGGAGGTAAGAGGGCCGTGCACTGAGGTCACAATGTCTGTCAGTGCAAACATTCCACTGTTGACTGTATTTTGATTTCAGCATCAAACATGGACTGCCCATTGATAATGGAAGGAGGAGCGCATCCTGATCCGGGTGCCAGGCATGCACATTAACAGTGTAATGGCTTCACCTAATCAAATGTCCTGGTTCTTCCTTTCAGCCTCACCGGAGCAGGCCTGGAATGAGGAGGCAGAGGGGCCGCCGCTGACCCCTGAGGGCACAGAAAATATAAATGCACCAGTGTCACACCCTCTCAGCCAGGCAGGCACCAGTGCAGATACCAGCACCTCAGCGGGATTAAGATCATTGGCTAGTGCCTTGGTGCACAGGGCTCTTCACACTCGCTTGAGGTACAGGCGGAGGCAGAGAGTGCCCAGGGTGCCAGCAGTCAGAGACAGCAGATGCTGGAAGTGCAGCAGGGTGTGCGGGAGGATCTGATACATGAGGGAATGCGTGCCATGGTCTCCGTGATGGAGGAGCAATGCAATGACCCTCATGACCGAGCGCAATGTTTCCTCCATGAAGAGAGTGGCGACTCTCATGGAGAGTCAGGGCTTCCTGGAGATGCGCTCGAACCTGCAAACCCTCACAGCGGCACTGACGTCAGGTGGTCAGTGTCAGTGTGGACTGGGCACCCAGTATCCCAGCTAGGTGCCCATCAATCAATGGTGAACAGGGAGGTCCAAAGCGACCTCCTGTTGGCGCACGAGCTGCATGGGCTCCTTTCAGGGTGCTCCGGATGACAGCTCCTCCGCCCCTCTGCCAGTGACCGTGGCATCTGATGAGGCTGTGGCGACTGGGGAGATGCCAGCCGTGCCACTGGCCGCTCCCTCCCAGGCAGGGGCAGCACAGGCTCCACAGGCCAGAGGATGCCCGCCGAGGTCATCAAGGCCAATGGGACAGCAGAGTGAGCAGGCTGTCTCCAATGCCAGTGCCAGCGAGGGGGGAGCACCTGGACGTAGCACCCGCAAGCATAAGCGTAAATCACCTTCAGCACAACATGGGCTTATCAGTAGCGGTTTACTTTTGCCCCACTTTTAAGTTACTGTTAAGTTGGTGTGCAGTTCAACACCTTTTCATGGACTTTGATTTCTGTATGTCAAGTTGCAAATCATTATAAGTTTTGGCTCTCAACAAGCCTCTGGGTGCTTCATTAGTTCTGCAGGTGAAGAGGAACCCATGATGTTATGAGTGACTTGTTTGTCATTGAGCTTTATTGAAAAGCACATAGTGCATCTTGTTCACCAAGCAAATGTTGCTCTCAGGTATCGAGTATGGAGCCTGCAGCCCTGGCATGTGGTGCTGGTTCATCTGTGGTAGGCTAGCTGAAGGTTCGTTGGATCAAAGCCTCCCAGGTGTCCCTGCCTCTCTGGAGGTTGCCCAGGTTGGCGTCCATCCCCTCAGCATTCTCCTGTGCGTGCTCATCCTTGGGCCACTACTGGGCTCATCGTCTGCTGCCAGAGCAGATGCGTCAACATCTTTTCCTCCACTGCGTCCCCCCTTTCCAGCGCCAGATTGTGGAGAGCGCAGCATGCAACCACTATCAGAAAAACACGATCTGGGGGGTACTGGAGTGCACCCCCTGAACAGCCTAGGCATCGGAAGCATATCTTGAGAAGACCGATTGTTCCCTCTACTACAGCCCTTGTGGAGGCATGGCTCCTATTGTACCACTGCTCAGCCTCTGTTCTTGGATGGCGGAGAGGCGTCATGAGCCATCTTTTGAGGGGATTGTGCTTGTCACCCAGCAGCCATCCATCCAGCCAGGCTGGAGCACTGAAGAGCCTCGGCACCTGGGAGTGCCTCAGGATGTAAGTGTCATGGGAGCTGCCTGGGTACTGTGCATAGACTTGCATCCTGTGATCACACACTATCGGCACATTCATGGAGTGGAAGCCCTTCCTGTTGACGAAGGCACCGGGCTCACCTGCTGGCGCCTTGATGGCCACATGTGGGCAGTTGATTGCGGGGGAAGCCAGCAATTGCGGCAAAGCCTCTGGCTCGCTCTGTCTGGCTGGCCTCGTCCCAGCGGTAATGAATGAAAGTCAATGCACGCCTGAACAGAGCATCTGTCACCAGGCAGCTGATTGGGAGACTCCGCAAAGATCACCCACGGACCCCTGGAAAGACCCAGAGGCGTAGAAGTTGAGGGCAACCATGACCTTCAGCGCCACTGGCATGGGATGTCCACCCACACAGTTGGAGCTGATCTCAAGGCAGATTATCTGACAGATGGAGGTAACGGTCTCCCTTGAGAGACAGAGCCTCCTTCAGCATTGTGCCTCAGACATATTGAGGTAGTTGCTTGTAAACCCTGGCAGCAGGATAGTGGCGTCTTCTGCAGCCCCTTCCACCTTGGACTTCCTGTTGGCCCTGCGCCCCTCGTGTCTGCGCCTGTCCTCCCACAGGTGGCTCCCCTGGAGGCTGAATATGGACTCCTAACCTCCTCCCCCTTCTGGCCCTCGCTTCCTCCTCAGAGGAGGTGCCTCCAGCGGAGACCACAATCCCTATTCCCAGGGTAAACAAAGGCTGTCTGATACCTGCAAGGCCCCAAGTGTTATGATTCCTCCAGAGTCCTGAACTGAAGCCTGTTATTTCTGTCAAAGCAACTCTGAAGCGAAATGAAGTTGTCGTGTTCGCACAAGCAAGTGGCAGTAAGTAATAAACTAAAGTTCTAACAACTCGCATTAGCGAGCCCACTCACCCCTCTTATCCCGCCCGTGGATGAGGTCTTTAAAAATGTGACCTATCCGCCTGCCCAGTGTGACGCACTGAAAATCGCAAGGGCTCCGAAAAATCATCATCAGTCGCTGCTACAAAATTAATGGTGGGCGCGCCTCCGAACTCATAGCGCACATAACGTTCCAAAATATTGCGATGGCGCACGGTGATGTCGGGACGCACACCCGACGTCATCGCGCGTCATTTTACACATCGGCGTGTCGGGCCCGCCACTGCACGCTGACTGAAAAATTCTGCCCATGATCTACGTAGGTAACTTGAATACCATTGCACTGTCTGATTGTCTGTAGTGACCGTATTGAAATGTCTGTAATGTTCATTGATTGTATTGATCTATGATCTATGTGGAAAAATTGAATATGATTGCACATTTTGTGATGGCTATTTTGAAATGCTTTGTAATGTTCTTTCAGATATTTTATGAATGAAGTAGAATTTTTTTAAAAAGCCTTCATCCATTTTGACATTGCAACCTTATGCAGAGCTCTTCCACCAGGTGTGCTATATCCTATTATTGCATGAAAATTATGTGCTCCTGAGTTACTGACTGCACTGAATGCTTCTGTACTTTAATGGCCAATAATAAGTTCAAACCTTCAGAATATGCTACTGTATCAATGTGCTACAATATCTATGATGGTTGCTACACAAATTACTAAGTGAGTTAAGTTAAAAACTGCATCCACATTTATTATAGCTTGCCATGTGTATTGAACTGGAGAAAGGAAGTACGAGGACTGAAGTGGGAAAACAGTATTTTTTTTGAACCAACTTGTAATGTTTGATATTGAAGTAAAAAAATATTCAAGACAACCATTTAGAAAATAAACTGCCCAGCCAGCACTGCCTTAGATGAAAAATGGGATATGTGGCATTGTAGAGGGATCTAGTGACATAGCAGCCTATAGACTGAATAGCCCATGTGTTACAGAGGAACTAATGGTTAGGGAACCTATTGGCTGAATGAACAATTCTCTTCCTACCTTTCATTATAAATTACATCACTTTATTTAAAGAGGCATGCTCTTTTTTTCAAAATATTGGCAAGCATATTATCACTTTTTAATAAATATACAAAACAATGATCTCAATTGTGACATTACTATAAAAATCTTTTGGATCTGCTCCTTTCCCAACTTAATAATGTCTGCACTAAATTTCTTTTGATGAAGAGATTTTCCCTTTAATCCAGAGGGATGAGGGTAAATACAAGTAAACTTTTGAAGGTAAATATATCTAAGCTTGTTTCAATAATTATATTAAACATTTCCCTTTTCATAGTTTTCTTTCTCTGTGCTCCATCTCCTTCCTCTCTGCTGACATTTATCATCCTCCATTTCTTTGCCTGCAAGCATCCCAGTTCAGTTTAAAGGTTACAGTAAAGCTGGTCCTCCTTTTCCCTGTCTGTATTTTCAGCCTTGGTTGCCTGTTGATCAAGGTCCTTGCCTATTTTATTGAAATTATTGAAATGAGGCTTGGGTCGCTTCAGATCATCGTGTGAAACGTAAATAATTTTGCAGCAGCTCAGTCTTGGCTGCGGGAAAGGGGATACGGACAGTAATAAATATGCTGAATAATCATTGATCATTGCTGGTGGCAGGAAAACAAGCTCAGGCAGTTCCTTCTCCATGGATCACTGATTCCATTTTCTGAACTTCTCTGACACCACAGAGATCCTGCATGGTGCATGCATTGCAGCTGGACCCATAAACTATTCAGAAAAATAATGAGCTTTCAAACATTTTATTTATTGTATTTATTATGTGTTCAGTAAAGTGAGGACTCATGAAATGAGCTGGAAAAGGAGGAAGAAGGCAGTGCAACCAGAGTTTCTAGCATCTCTCCTACACTTTGCTGCATGGTCAGTGCAGTTAAAGGCAGAACAAACATTAAAACACACTTCCAAACATGTTTGGAATAGACTGATGGAAACAGTAATTTTTTTCACAACCATGCTTAAATATGATTGAAACATATTGCAGTTCTTCATTATCACTGTAGATATCCACAGGGCCAGTGATCAATTTTGTAGTATAAAGGGTTAATGCAAAATATGTAAATGTATAGGCTACATCATCAGTGATGTTAGATCACATGACAGCAGAGCATGGAGACAGATCATTCTGTGTAGAACCTCATGCTGAGTCTGTATTGTACATAGTTAGTATAATGTTCAGTATAGGTAGAGTTTACCAACAGCTTTGCCGCCAGCAGTATCTGTAAGTATAGATCATGAACAACCTCCTCTAGACCCACAACGATGATAGCGGGTGGTGACAGTGAAAAACGCAACAAATAAAGCAACCAGTGAAGAGCCTAGTGATTGGAAGAAGCAGCAAGAGAAACGGCTACAGGACAAGGACAGTGCAGGAAAATCTTCAACTGAACTCCAGAACAGTCTAAGTAAAGGAAAGCCATGGAGAAAATGCTACTTTTACCTGGGTGCTTTAACCAAATGGAAGGCTGGGATCAAGTCAGGAAGTGGCAGAACTGGTATCACATGTTTACAAGGTACAGAACAACTTCGTGACTAGCAGAGAAGACTAGCAAGGAACAGGTCAATACCTTACTCTATGCCATTTGAAGTAGCGTAGATGATGTAAAGGTCAGACAGGGCACAAATGAAGGCAAGGTGATATATGAAGAAGTATTCAAAGCCTTTGATACTTATTTTAGCCTTCAACGGAACACCATTATAGAGAGGGAGAAGTTCAATAGGCACACCCAAAAGAGGAGACCATAGATTCCTTCATTAACGATTTATATTGATTAGCTCAGAATTACAAATAAGGTGCCCTGAAAGACAGATTAATTTGGGATCACATTGTTGTAGGAGTCTTAGAGGAGACTTTATCAGATTTTCTACAGTCAAGGGAAGATTTGACCCTATCGAAGGCTGTGCAGTAAACAAGACAGGCAGAAGTTAGAAAGCAAAACCAGATTTTTATTCGAGGCAAGAAAGAAACCTTGTGGAGAAAAACAGCTGATACAGTGCAGTTTGCAGTACATGGATGCAATAACGCACCTAATTCAAGACAGGGAAAGAGTGAAGAGCTACCATTATTCAGTGTTCTCGGTATGGCAGGAAAAGGTTGCATCAGTGCAAAGGATGCCCTGCCAAAAATGCGGCATGCCATTCCTGCAAGAAGAGAGGCCATTTTAAATTGGGATCTTTCAACCTTGAAATTGGGGTCTTTAGTTTCTGGTATTTTCTGCATAGTATAGAACTCATATGAGATTAGCTAAACAGCATTGATTTTCTCCCTCCAGAAAGGCAATTCTGGAAAGGAAATTTCTAAACAGGCAACAACTCTAAACATTCTCTGGAAACGGCAAGGTCACTTGGTTTAGGCTGCCATGTTGACATTCCTATGTTAGTAGGATGGTGTCTTATCTATGCAAATGTTTAGAAAGGGCCAGGAAATGACTCTCAACATGACGTAAACTAAAAAGCTGACCTCGAGCAGGGTGAAGAACAGGGGAGGAAATAACCACCTGACATTTTGGATACCTGTCCTGCATCCATTGGTTAGAAGGGTTTGAATAGATGATTGGTACTCAGTAAGCTACCGGCTCCCAGAAAAAAGGTATATTAACAAGTGCCCGGGTACAGAGGGTGGTCCTCGTGAGGTGGCAGTTCTCATCAGGCAGCCGCCTTCTTCAGCTGGAAGAGGAAGAAGGGGAGGAGGAGGAAGACTGAGGGAAGAAGTCTCTAACATTTTGACTAGAGAGCTGTCATCAGAAGCTACTGAGTTCAACATACTCTGTGCCAACTGTCCATTCGCCCTCTGAGACCAGTAAACCACTCTCAACTGTCATGGGTCATATACATTTTCTGTCTAATTAATTAATGCATCGTATCTAAACTGTTGCTTCTTAGAAAGCTTAATTAACTATGTTAGAATTAGTTACTAAGGTATCTGTGGCCCCGAAATCAAAAATCTTACAATATACAGCAGCAAAAAACTCCTGGCACAAAAAGCTAAAGTGAAACAACTAAGATCATGTACCATCCAAGAAGTTGAAGAAGAAAAAGATAATTCAGTGCCATTCTTGGGAGAAATTGCAGGATCTAGTGGGAACTATTGGAGTGCAGATATTATGGTCAATTGACATAAAAACAAACTTCAAATTAGACACTGGAGCAGGAGTTTCAATTCTTTCAAACACAGAACAGTGGTTAAAACCAGACTTCCTCCTGCAATACCACTCCATGGTCCAGGAGGCATTCAACTAGAGGTCAAAGGACAGTTGATTGCCAAACTTTAGTACAAAGGAATAGAAATCACAGAAATTGTATGTGATCCACAATCAAGAGTGTTCACTGTTAAATTGAAAATCTTGCATGGATCTCCAACTCATCTACAAAGTCGCCCTGAGAAAACCAGGCAGAAGATTTCTCGGGAATAGCAGGTGAAGGAACCGAACAAACATAACCAAAGCCAACAACAAACAACAGCAGATGCATTCTCACGCATTCTCATTGAGAAGCCTGAATAGGAAGATATAAATTTCGTTGAGGATGTTGAGTCCTATACCTCATTGGCCACAAAATTTCTACTAGCAACAACACAGAGGTTGAATGAAATCTTACAAATGCAAATAGCATGATGGAGAGTGTGCTAAAATTAAGGAATACTGCAAAAATGGATGGCCAGAATATGTTCCAAACAATCTCATCCTGAACCAATACTTCGAGCTTAAGTGTCACGGATGACTTGCTAATTTATGATGGGAGGTTGGTCATGCCAAGAGTCCTCAGACTCGAGATCCTTCAGAGAATACATCAGGGACACTAGGCATTGCAAAGTGCTGTGCTACAGCGTGAAATTCAGAGGAAATGATTTCAAGCTGCATCACCTGTTCAAACCAGCACTAAGAGCGAAAAGAGCCACTGATGGTATCCTCATTTCCATCCAGACTCTGGAAACATCTCTGAATGGATGTTTTTGAGCTCACGGGGAAGGCATTCCTCATAGCTGTTGACTATTACTCCAGACGGATTGAGGTTAAATGTCTTCATGGGACAACCTCAGAAGCATTCATTAATTCACTAAAAGAAATTTTGCTACATGTGGCATTCAGATCTTATCATTTCAGAAATAGTCCACAGCTTGCGAATGAATGGATCAAGAAATTTACAGTAGACTATGGATTTATGCACACAATTACTTCATCCAGGCACCCACAAGCAAATGCAGAGGTTGAAAGAGGAGTAAGGACGGTAAAAGCTTTGTTGAAATAGAATGATGATATCAACTTGGCACTATTGAGCGACCGTTCCACATCATGTTAGAATTGTTTGGCTCCATCAGAACTTCTGAAAGGACGAAGACCACGGATTCAACTTTCTTCTCTTCCACACACGCTCATGCCATGTCTAAAAGCAACTGATCATGAGAGGGTGAGGGAGAAGGAGGTTGAGCACTGTGAAAAATCATACCAGAAACTACAATCAATGCCATAACATGCACGATTTACCAGATCTCCAAACAGGTAAATGAGTCTAGATTAGAGACCAGAATCAAGAAGGCCAAGTACTGGAAAAGACACAAAGTCTGACATCTTATCTGCTTGAAACTGAATGTGGAATAGTGAGAAAAAACAGAACTGTATTTATCTCTGCAAGAAGAAGGCCATCAATGGAATAGACTAACTATCTTATGATCAGAAAGACAACCTGAACAGAGAATCAATAGTCTCTGAAGATTCTACATAGGCTCTACAGAGTTTGAGAGAGAACACGGAGAACTTGAATCATATACTACCTCTGAGAGAGCTGAGAACAAGGTCGGGGAGATTGGTGAAACCACCACAATGCTGATCTCTGTGAACCAGAGATGAAGCCAGAGACTTCAGTGGGAGATGTAGGATAATGTAAATAATGTATTTATTGGAAACAGAGACTTGAGGGGAGATGTAGTATAAAAGGTTAATGTTAAATATTTAAATATATATTTAAACATACACTTAAATATTAAAATCTACACTATCAGTGATGTAAGATCACATGATAACAGAGCAGAGAGATAAATACTCCTATGTAGAACCTCATGCTGAGTCTGCATTGTACGTAGTTAGCATAATGTTCAATAATAGGTCACGTTTACCAACAGCCTTGCATCCAGCAGTATCTGTAAGTCTAGATCATGATAACGCCTATAAGACCCACAATGATGATAGTAGAAATTTCAATAAGATAGTTTAGAATTACATTCTAGCAAAAAGAAGTTCTTGGATTACACAACAGAAATTATTGATGGTTGCATTATTTAATGAAAGCATGAATACATTCCACTCACCACAATTTTAATTGAGGTGTTGAACTGTTCATTTTAAACAGGTCAACGCCTCTCTTAAAGGCACACGTTAAGCGTTTACACAATAGCATTGCAAACACGGCAAGTCATAAATTGGCAGTCATGTTTGCTCACATGATAATAACTGCAATTCAAAAATAGCTCATTGGCTGTGAAGTGCTTTGACATATCCCCAGGATGTGAAAGACGTTTTATAAAAGCAAGTTAGCTAAAACAAAGAAATTGAGAAATCCTATGTTGTCAGAAGAAAAAAGCACCTGCATGATGAAAATCAATAAAATTTCTGCAATCGTTCTTTTACATTTCTAAATATCATTCTATAATTAATAAAAACTTATTTACAAAAATATTTAATTATGCAATCATGCTAGCTGTTTATTTATCCAGCTGTCTTAGCAGTAAGGGAAAACAAGGTTTCTGAGCAATAATGTTTCAATTAAAACTATTTTATTTATTCTTTACAGAATGTGGGCATTGCTGGCTCAGCCAACATTTATTGCCCATCCCTAGTTGCCCTTGAGAAGGTGGTGGTGAGCTGCCTTCTTGAACCGCTGCAGTCCCTGTGGTGTAGGTACACCCACAGTGCTGTTAAGAAGGGAGTTCCAGGATTTTGACCCAGTGACAGTGAAGGAACAGCGATACATTTCCAAGTCAGGATGGTGAGTGGCTTGGAGGGGAACTTGCAGGTGGTGGTGTTCCCAAATATCTACTGCCCTTTTCCTTCTAGGTGGTAGAGGTTGTGGATTTGAAGATGTCTTGGTGAGTTGCTGCAGTGCATCTTGTAGGTGGTACTCACTGCTGCCACTATGTGTTGGTGGTAGAGGGAGTGAATGTTTAGAGAGGTGGATGGGATGGCAGTCAAGCAGGCTGCTTTGTCCTGGATGGTTTCAAGCTACCCAAGTGTTGTTGGAGCTGCACTCATCCAGGCAAGTGGAGAGTATTCCATCACACTCCTGACTTGTGCCTTGTAGATGATGGACAGGTTTAGGGGGGTCAGGAGGTGAGTTACTCACTGCAGAATTCCCAGTCTCTGATCTGCTCTTGTAGCCACAGTATTTATATGGCTAGTCTGGTTCAGTTTCAGATCAATTGTAACCCCCAGCATGTTGATTAGTGAGGGTTTCAGTGATGGTAATGCTATTGAATGTCAAGGGGAGATGGTTAGGCTCTTTCTTGCTGGAGGTGGTCATTGCCCAGCACCTGTGTGGCGTGAATGTTACTTAACACTCATTAGCCCAAGCCTGGATATTGTCCAGGTTTTGCTGCTTATGGACACAGACTGCTTTGGCATCTGAGGAGTTGTGCATGGCGGTGAACATTGTGCAATCATCAGCGAGCATTCCCACTTCTGACCTTATGATGGAAGCAAAATTACTTATGAAGCTTTTGAAGGTGGTAGGTCCTGGGAGACCACCGAGGAACTCCTGCAGTGAGGTCCTGGGACTGAGATTATTGACCTTCAACAACAACAACCATCTTCCTTTGTGCTAGGTATGTCTCCAACCAGTGGAGAGTTTACCCCCTGATTCCCATTGACTCCAGTTTTGCTAGGGCTCCTTCTTGCCACACTCTGTCAAATGCTGCCTTGATGTCAGGACAGTCACTCTCACCTCATCTCAGGAGTTCAGCTCTTTTGTCCATATTTGGACCAAGTCTGTAATGAAGTCAGGAGCTGAGTGACCCTGGTGGAACCCAAACTAAGCCTCACTGAGCAGGTTATTGTTGAGTAAGCGGCGCTGGTGGCACTATCAATGACCCCTTCCAACACTTTGTTGATGATCGAGAGTAAACTGATGGGGCTGTATTTGACCGGATTGAATTTGTCCTGCTATTTGTGGACATGACATATCTTGGCAATATTTCACATTGCCGGGCCAGTGTGTTGTAGCCAACAGCTTGGATAGGTGCCCAGTTAGTTCTGGAGCACAAATCTTCAGTATTATTGCCAGCATATTGTCAGGTCCCATAGCCTTTGCAGTATCCAGTGCCTTCAGCTATTTCTTGATATCGCGGGGAATGAATTGAATTGGCTGAATTCTGGCACCTGTGATGCTGGCGACCTCAGAAGGAGACCAAGGATCATCCACTTGGCACTTCTGGCTGAAGATGGTTGCAAATGGTTCAGCCATCTTTTGCCCTGATGTTCTTGCCCATCATTGAGGATAGGGATATTTGTAGCGCCTCTGCTTCCCATTAGTTGTTCAATTGTCCACCACCATTCACGACTGGATGTGGCAGGGCTGCAGAGCTTAGATCTGATTTGTTGGTTGTGGGATCGCTTAGCTCTGTCTATTGTACACTGCTTACACTGTTTGGCATACAAGTAGTCCTGTATTGTAGCTTCACCAGGTTGACACCTCATTTTTAGGTATGCCTGGTGCTGCTCCTGGCATGCCCTCCTGTACTCTTCATTGAAACAGGATTGATCCCCCGGCTTGATGGTAATGGTTTAGTGAGGGATTTGCATGAGGTTACAAATTGTGGTTGAATGCAATTCTAATGCTGCTGATGGCCCACTGCACCTCATGAATGCCCGGTTTTGAGATGCTAGATCTATTTGAAATCTACCCATTTAGCAACAACATGATGGAGGGTATACTCAACGTGAAGATTGGACTCTGTCTCCACAAGGTCTGTGCTGTGGTCACTTCTACCAATACTATCATGGACAAATGCATCTGTGAGCAGGTAAATTGGTGTAGGATTTTCCCTCTTGTTGATTCCCTCAACACCTGGCACAGAGCCAGTCTAGCAGCTGTGTCCTTTAGGACTTGGCCAGCTTGGTCAGTAGTGGTGCTGCTGAGATACTCTTGGTGATGGATATTTCAGATCCAGCCAGTGTACGTTCTGTGCCTTTGCCAACCTCAGTGCTCCTTCTAATTAGTATTCAACATGGAGGAGTCCTGATTCATCAGCTGAGGGAGGATGATAGATGGTAATCAACAGGAGGTTTCCTTGTCCGTGTTTGAACTGATGCCATGAGACTTCATTGAGTCTGGAGTCAATGTAGAGGACTCCCAGGGCAACTCCCTCCTGACTGTGCTGTCACCTCTGGTGGGACAGGACATACCCAGGGATGGTGATCATGGTATCTGGGACATTGTCTTTAAGGTATGTAACCTGCAAGGCTATGGACCAGGTTCTGGAAAGTGAGATTAAAAATGAGAGGTTTTTTTTACCTTTTTTGGTCAGCACAGACACGATGGGCATAATTACCTGTTTCTGCGCCGTAACTTTTCTATGGCTCTATGGTATGATTCCGTGAGTATGACCATGTCAGGCTGCTGCTTGACTATTCTGTGAGACACCAATTTTGGCACAAGCCCCCAGATGTTAATAAGGAGGACTTCGCAGAGTTGACAGGGCTGGATGTGCCGTTGTCGCTTCCTGTGCCTTGGTTGATGGTCCATCAAGTTTCATTCTTTTGTGACTTTGTAGTGGTTTCATACAACTGAGTATCTTGCTAGACCATTTCGACTGGCATTTAAGAGTCAACCACATTGCTGTGGGTCTAGAGTCACATGTAGACCACACAGGTAAGGACGGCAGATTTCCTTCCCTAAAGGGCATTAATGAAGCAGATGGGTTTTACAGCAAGCAACAATAGTTTCATGGTCACCATTACTGAGACTAGCATTTAATTCCAGATTTATTAATTGAATTTAAATTCCACCAGCTGCTATGGTGGGATTTGAACCTGTGTCCCCAGACCATTAGCCTGGCTGGGTCTCTGCATTACTAGTCCAGTGACATTGCCAACTACCACCTGGGCCCTCTCCAATGCTGTCAAACAACATACTCTCAAAACCAGAGAACCCTAATTTTACCAACACTTAGGAGCCTCTTTCTGTTGATAAATATTAGACTTTCCCAAACCCTATATTACAAGATGCCAAGAGTTCACCGGTGAATCGAACCCCACATTCTTGCCCCCAGTTCTGTTAGAGCCCAGACT
Organism: Cetorhinus maximus; assembly: GCF_964194155.1. Taxonomy (NCBI): domain Eukaryota; kingdom Metazoa; phylum Chordata; class Chondrichthyes; order Lamniformes; family Cetorhinidae; genus Cetorhinus; species Cetorhinus maximus. The sequence continues at coordinate 115,068,366 of NC_135880.1, forward strand.
CCCTTTACTAGTGCTATTAAACAACAGGGATCTCCCAGTGGCCACAAATTGCAGGCGCCCCTTCCCAGTGCTCCCAGGACCATCTCAGTGCAATCTCTGGAAGCAAAGGACAGGATAATCAGCTCTACAATCGTAATTAATTCCACTAATTTATAACTTTCAAGGAAACAAAGAATGAAGCAAATTCAACCTCCAAAATTATGGTAAAATCCCAGAGTACATCATAATACAATAGCCTTACACAGTTGTTGCACTGGAAAGTTATTCCATTCACTAGCAGAAAGATACACACAGGTTTCCTGGGCTAAGTTAATTTAAATATTTTTAGTGCAGCTCTGTAGTAACTTGACTGCAAAAACTGTGTAAGTTGTTGACATCTCCCCAGGAATTCATGCAACAACGGTGTAACTGTTTAAAAGGACTTTGCTGTCAGTAGCACAATGCTGTCCAACAACAAGGTAAGCAGCCGAAAACTGGCTTTGTTGCAATTTCCACCAAATCACTTGATGGCATCTATCATTCATACACCAGTCAAGACTGGCACCATCATGCTCATGTAGGTGCAAGCTGTGCTCATTGAGCATCATGCCAGGGCTGCAGAGAGAAGAAGTTCAAATATCTTCTCTGATGAAGATCTTCAAGCCTTCCTTCAAGAGGTGCAAGACAGGACCCACGCTCCTGGGTCATCCCTTCACCTAGCCAGACACCAATATTAGTCATGCCCGTTCAGGCAGCTAGTACTGCTACTGACTCCCAACTCCTGCACATCCAAGATTGATCAACAGTGCAGAAAGAAGTGAAGACATTTCACAAGGTATCATATCAGCACAAGTTTTCTTTGTCTTGTCCATCACACATTTCATCCTCTTAAAACAACGCACTACTAAATCTGAAATAAAAACAAAAAATGCTGGAAAAACTCAGCTCTGAAGAACTCTGAAGAAGAGTCATACAGACTCGAAACATTAACTCTGTTTCTCTCTCCACAGATGCTGCCAGACCTGCTGATTTCTTCCAGCATTTTTTGTTTTCATTTCATATTTCCAGCATCTGCAGTATTTTGATTTCATCACACTACTAAATCTCCACTACGGCTAGGTAAGGGTGCCTACAGCTCCCCTAATATTCACCTAAACCTTATTATACCTTCCTCCACTCTAACACACTCACATCCCATATCTCTCACTTCACCTCTCCCTTCACAATTGCCACACACTCCATTAGTTACAGCCTTATCCTCACACATACACACAACATCCCACCCCCTAAACTTGCAAGAAAATAAATGTTTATTTTGAAATACACTTAGCACTTATCTCATGGTTTATTTATGAACATTATGGTAAGTCAGGAAATGGACCATTCAGTAGCTTGAGGCTTCTCTGCTGTAGAATTTATGGCAGCCTGCTGTGGTGGATTAATAATTGGCTCAATGCCAGTAAACTGAAAGTGGTTGTCAATGGATATGGGTCTGCTTGAAGACTAGTTACCAGTGGTGTGCTGCAAGGGTTGATATTAGGACCGTTGTTATTTACTATTTTCATTAATGATCTAGATGTAGGTTTTTGGGAAATGACTCACAAGTTTGCAGATGATACCAAGATATGTGCAAGAATTAGGACTATAGACAATGCTGAACTATTGCATGCATATCTGGATGTGCTGGGGAATTGGACCAGTATTTGTCAAATTATGTTTAACTTAGAAAAGTGTTGTGTTATGTGCACTAGCAGTACAAATGCTAGATTTACATATTTTAATGTGTCAATCTCTAAAGGCCATGACCTTTTAAATATAGCTGTGAAGCTATATTTAAAGCAAACAAGGAAGTATTCACAGGATAATTCACTATAAAACAAGGAATAATATTTTGTCCTTTTACAAGACCCTGGTTAGGTATCTGTTAGAATACTGTGCCTAGTTTTGGTCTCCTCACATGATTGAAGCTATTGGGAATAAATAAAAGGTGCAGAGAAGATCAATACACATTTTAATACACCATGGTTACCTAGATAGGCTCACTGAGCTGAGTCTTCTACACCTTAGAGATGCATGAAGTCAAGGGGGTGATTTGATTGAGGTTTATAAAGCAAGTAAGGCACTAGATTGTGTTTTTATAGACTTTATTTCAACCACCTTGTACAAGAGATAGTTTTCCAGTAATAATTATCAGGGCCAATGTGATCTCAGGGATTTGGAGTGGAATTTTTCAATTTTTTCTCCCAAGTTGAATTTTATCTGCTTTCTCGCCTCTCTCAAGAAACTATATGGCTCTGGGTGGGTGGGGAATGTAATGCCTCTGTGAAACTAGTGGGTTTTTCTCTGTTCCTCATTTTTGTATATTAGTATACCCATATGTATGCTCGAAAATCTTCACACAGGTGAGAATTCTTGGCAAGGATCTGCTGGGTCTGCTTTGGCATCATTTCATAGGGTACATAGAAGGATGTATGATTACAGTGCTCCCAGTGTAATGAATCAGTCAATGAAAACATCCTGCGGCATGTGAGCAGGAAAGAGTTTATTACCAGAAAGCCCAGCTATCTCTGATGCAGGAAATGATACAGAGAACATAAAATTTGATTTTCGGAAATCTTGTAACTTAATTTCAATAATCCTGGAGTGAGTCTGTTACTTTTTCCAGAACATCTGCTATCGATGCACAGAATAGAAGACCAGGATCACTAAGGCCTTGCATTCAAAAGAAGAATGCTGTCAGAGTGCGCTAGGCTACTGCAGTCATTTGGTGATGTACCTAACAGCTTCTGCACCATTGCAGTATGAATGGTGGAGTCCACATGATAGCTTTGTGGAATCAGGATTCATGAAATTGAAACATGTAGATTTCCTTCGAGCAGACAGTCTATCTTCACAAGAATTCAAGAAACTATATGGCTCTGGGTGGGTGGGGAATGTAATGCCTCTGTGAAACTAGTGGGTTTTTCTCTGTTCCTCATTTTTGTATATTAGTATACCCATATGTATGCTTGAAAATCTTGTCAGTCGGGTCCTCTCATGAATGCTCAAACAGCTGCACTGTGGCCTCCACGTGGACAGACACACCTGGGAGGCGGCTCAAAGAAGAGGAGAGGTAGTGTCTAGCATGCTCAATGCCACTCCTGCATTGGTGTGTGTTAGCTTCTGCATCTACCGGCAGAGGGGAAAAAGGCTGGGAGATGGGGCGGGCTGAAACAGGCAGTGGATGTTGGTGCTTTCCCTCCCCGTGGTTCCACATCTTTAGCAGCCTACCCGCTGTGACTGCACAGGAGCCTGCAAGCTGACAAGAGCATGCTGTCCCAGTAACAGTGGATGAATCTGAAGTTGGCCTCTCTAGATCAAGAACAACCTCTGGCCCAAAAATGTGGGTCAGTTACCATCCTCATACCTTGCTCCTGCCTCTGGAAAACCATTCAGATGAAACACCCAACTGGTTAGCCATGCAGAAAAGACTGTTAGGATGCGGAAGAACCATAGTGACAAAAATGAAGTTTGCCCCAGCAATGTGCTTATTTGCATGATAAAATGTCCTTTATAGAGGGTGAAAATTACAATGACACCTGAATTGTGAAGAGATTTTGCATTGATTTTTCTAAGGTGAATTTATTGCAGAGGAATTTTGAGAGGAACAGATAGATGTTTTGCTGAATGGCATGTTTATGAGAAAGTTTCCAGGATTAGATTTCCCACATGGTTTAGCCAATAATAGGCTTACAGCTCTGCCATCTCTCAGGAGTTCTGTTTTTCCTCTAGCAAATCTTCCTGCTCCTCCAATTGGTTGCTCTGTAAGTAGCTAGGTTGCAGAGCATGCAGCATGTCACTATGACTGTGGTTATCATTTCCGCATCTACTGCAGATGTCCCCCGAACAATCTAGTGCAGGCATGATGATATTACAATTAAAAAATAAATGTGTTCCTTTTAAAATGGAGCCTGATGAACTGCAAGATGGCTGCCGAGAGGTCACCTTAATTTTGCAACTTCAACAGCATAGCAAGCTTCCTGGAAAGTTTAAAAGTGGATTATAATAGGCAGGGGTCTCCCTAAACAGGGAGACTAAACAGCAGTCTTCTATGAAATTTCATGCCTTCTATTGTCAAGGCTTACTCCAAAACACAGGGACAATAAACTCACAGACTCTCTGACTCCATGTAATAAGGGAGGGCTGTCGAGATTGAGTATCCGTAATGAAGTGCTAAAGGCATTTCCGCCAACTCCAGCATGATGCCACCACCAAACACATCTTCCCTTCACCCCCCCTGACGGCATTCCGTAGGGATCGTTCCCTCCGGGACACCCTGGTCCACTCCTCCATCACCCCCTACTGCTCAACCCCCACTTATGGCACCTCCCCATGCCCACGCAGAAGATGCAACACCTGCCCCTTCACTTCCTCTCTCCTCACCGTCCAAGGGCCCAAACACTCCTTTCAAGTGAAGCAGCATTTCACTTGCATTTCCTCTAACTTAGTCTACTGCATTCGTTGCTCCCAATGCGGTCTCCTCTACATTGGAGAGACCAAACGCAAACTGGGTGACCGTTCTGCGGAACACCTGCGGTCTGTCCGCAAGAAAGACCCAAACCTCCCTGTCGCTTGCCATTTTAACACTCCACCCTGTTCTCTTGCCAACATGTCTGTCCTTGGCTTGCTGCATTGTTCCAGTGAAGCCCAACGCAAACTGGAGGAACAGCACCTCATCTTCTGACTAGGCACTTTACAGCCCTCCGGGCTGAATATTGAATTCAACAACTTTAGATCTTAAACTCCCCCTCCCCCCATCCCCACCCCGTTTCTTTCCCCCCCCCCGCTTTTTTTTTCAATAATTTATATAGATTCTTCTTTCCCCACCTATTTCCATTATTTTTAAATCTAAAACTAAAACCTTTAGTCTTTCCACCCCACCCCCACTAGAGCTGTACTTTGAATATCCTGTCTTCCATTCTTAATTAGCACTTTTCTCAGACAAATACCACCACCTTCAACACCTCTTTGACCCTTTTGTCTGTGACATCTTTTGATTATCTGCTCATCTCCACAATCACCACACCACACCCTCAATGTGTCTCTCTCCCCCCCCCCCCCCCCCCACCCACCTTAAACCAATTTATATTTCTCCCTTCTTCTAACTATGCTCCAGTTCTGCCGAAGGGCCATGAAGGCTCGAAACGTTAACTGATTTCTTCTCCGCCGATGCTGCCAGACTTGCTGAGTTTTTCCAGGTAATTCTGTTTTTGTTTTGCTAAAGGCTACTATCTACCTTCTATTGTATATCTATGGCTTTTGACCAGGTTACTTCTTCACTATGAAAGACCACGGGCGGGATTCCCGCTGAAGTCAATGGAGTTTAGAATGGCTCACCGCATTTAACGGCCCTGTCCCCCCTGCCAGGCCCATAATTTGCCCTCCGTTGCATACCAACGGCCATTTATCATGTGGTCAAAACTGCCCTCTGATTTTGAAATCCTTTTATCCAAAACCTGAGACAGAGACTGGGCAGTCTGTAGAACACCAGCAGCAACATCACAGCTGCAAGGAAAGGCTGTGTCACCTTGCCCCTGTCAAGGTCTGTGAGGCTTAAAGTCTTTTAAACGGCTCCTCCAAACTGTTTCTCACAGCTCTGAGTTTGCCTGTAAGAAATTGGACCTCCGGTTAAAACAGCCATCAGGACCTGTCTACACAACCTTCTGAATAGTCTTTATTTCAAAGGAACCTTGCTGTTAATCCAGGTTTGACCCCAGCCATCTGAATTTATCTAAACTTCAACTCCAGGGTGGGAAAAGCTCCCTCCTTCTCAAAGACACATGAAGTGCTAACTATTCTCTTTGGTTTAAATATTTATAGAAGTGCACTGCTGTTTTTAATTGTATCTTTCTTGAACATGTGTTGTATGATTGATGTAATGATAGACCTTTCCAGGGTGAATGTGTGAATAAATAAAAGTCCTGTTTAAATCCATGAAAGCCTGCTGCTGGTGACTTTTCAGTTGACTGGACACTAAAGGGGGTGGGGGGTGGCGGTGCAGAAGGCCGTTGGGAACTCATATCAGCTTTATCAAAATAAGTCAACTACACTGATTATGGACAGAAGGGAAGGGGATTTGGGGGTTTCAGTCTATCTCTCTTCCCTGTCCATAACACTAGGCATCAAAACCTCTGCTCCAAAATGTTGTCAGTGTACTCAGTTGTCACTCTTGAAGAAGCATGAGCTTCATTATATCTCTGCTTTGCTACATTAGTCACAACTCTCACATCATTAACCATAGCATCTGTAGGTAGCTATCATACTGTGCACCTTGGGAAAATCAGGATGTTGGGAAAAAACAAGGTTATGTGTCCACTGCTCTCTTACATCTACAAAGAAAACAATGCCTTTGCAAGCAAGGTATTACCAGAGGATAACATGATGCATGGCTGATGGATTTATACAAGCAATGTCTACTGGCCTGTTGAAAATACCAGGCTTCAGTAGCATAGAAATGGAGCACTGTGATGATATTTACTAGCACAGAAATTGTAGTGGAGGCTCATGAAGGATGTTGAAAGTAAGCAGCACAATTCTCTCGTCACCTCTTTAACAAACAATACCCTCCAGGATCCTTGCTCTGAAGCTTCTCTTAGGAATGCCTGAGGGGTCCACATACCTGCTCATTTGGGTATCTCCAAACTGGTGCCTTCGTCTGCTGATGCTGCCACCTCACCGGAAGTATATACAAAAGAGTTTGTGACTAATTTTTTGCCTCCCCCCTCCTTTTCCTCCTCCTCAATCCTCCTCCTCAAGATAGCAAAAGTGAATAGGGCTTCAAATTACACATCATATCTCTCTGACAGATATTTTCACAGCCTCCACAACTTGTGGGAGTCACAATCCCTCTAAAGGATAGATTATGTTAAATAAGCAACTGTAAAGTTTCACAGCACCTTCTTTTTATGTGCCCCATAACTATTTCAAAACCCAGGAATTGGGTCACAAGTCATCACGATAAATGTGATAAAAAGGAGTAAGAAGAATAGGAGCAGGAGTAGACCATTCAGCTCCTTGAGCCTGTTTTACCATCCTATTAGATTATGGCTGATTTGTACTTCAGCTCCATTGATTCGACTTTCCTCTGTATCCCTTGATACTCTTACCCAAATATATTTATCTCAGTCTTGGGAGTTTTAATTGACCCAATATCCACAGCCTTTTGGAACAAATTCCAGATTTCCAGTACCTTTTTGTGAAAAAGTGCTCCCTGATTTCACTCCTGAATATGCTAGCTCTAATTTTAATTATGCCATCCTGTTTTGAATTTTCTACGGGGAATAGTTTCTCTGTACCTATTCTTATCTGTTATAATTTTGAATACTTTAATCATATCACCCCTCAACCTTCTAAACGCAAGAAAATACAAGCCAAGCTTATGCAATTTAGCATCACGATTCATCCCTTTAAGGCCTGGTATTTTTGTGGCATACCTGTTTCATACCCTTTTCAAGGGTAGTCAAATTATTTGAATTCTCTTTAGCAGTCGATCCATTTATTGTGTATTACTGTGGCGACTTTACAATCTGGTGCCCCCAATGGGTGGGGCACATGCAAGAGCTGCAGGCTAGAAAATATTGGGCATGATTTTCGCTGCATTAATTTTAATGAATTATCCTGACATGGCCTAATACTCCTCTCTTTATTAAATATTATATAATGCTACTTACTATGTGCAATACAACAACACCACCACTCTATTAACAGTCTCGAGCATAGCAAGCATTAATTATTAAACATTTCCATACTTCAAGTGTTCAAAAATACTTTTTTGTTGGTTCCTTGGAAATTTGAGCCAAGCAAAAGCTACTTTAGTGCCATCTACTCCATAGTCTTTCACCTAATCTCCTCTGTATCTAGTGACTCATTATTACAACACCATGTGAGATCCAGCGATAGGGATTTGACTTATTAAAGGCACAGTTTCTAAATAAAATATCAAAAATGCTTAAATTTGCTAGAAAAAATTGTAGAGCACACTGTAAATTCAGAAATATCCGAGTATACTAACTATAGTATTTACTGGTACATGTAATTTGATTGGATTTTACTAAAGGTAAAGTGCAGGCAATCTGAGTGTTGCATCTCATTGTGACATAATTAGGGGTTGTTGTCTAGGATTTCATTGCCAATGTCCCATAGACCACTGTCGCTTGTAAACATGAGAATGTTTTTGCAGTTAGCTTGCACTTTCACTCCAATCCCTTTGTGCAAACCTGCTTGGGCAGGGGAGAAGTTTCTTTCCTATTATGTGATAAATGTGTATTATTTCTCGGATTTGTCAAAGTACCAGTTCTTTTAAAACCTCCAATTCATTCATAAAATAGCTATTGTTCCTCAAAGATGTGCCAATTATTTTTGAGCATGGCCGATTCATGGTGATTTGGTCAGCTTGCTTCTGTTTGAACCAACAACAACAACAACTTGCAATAAAAACAGAAAATGCTGGAAATCGTCAGCAGGACAGGCAGCACCTGTGAAGAAAAATAGAGGGCAAAATTAAATGGCCCTTGTGGCAGGTTTGGCAGCAAGGGGGCATTTAATTGGGCAGGAGGGTGGCTCATGGGGACCGTGCCACCTTCAAGCCTCCACCCAATTAAGTCTTGGCAGGAAGGCCGATGGATGGCCTGTCTGACCTGAAGGAAATTGAGGCCATTGAGTGGACAATTAATGCCCATTTAAGAGCCTATCCCACTGCCGCTGGTCTTGACCCAGCAGCAGGTGGGGGGCTAGCCTTGTGGGAAGTGTGAAAACCAAACCTGTGTGGGGTAGCTTTTGGGCTCTGAGCGGGGCGCAGTTGTTCCTTGTTCTAAGGCACTCAGTGCCTGATTGAGGGACCCGACATTGTGCGTTGGAGGGGGAGGTGGTACTGAAAGTCACCTCCCTACCCTTGCTGCCAAAACCCCTCCCCTGCCCCTCCCCTGACCCACCCTGCACCCCTTTTCCGGCCATCATTCACCTGTGACCTGGGATCCAGCAACATCCTGAGTGGCACTTAATGCGGCGGGCCTTTCCAAAAAGAGATGATACGGGACTCTCACTGGCTCTCCAACTGGCATGTGAGTCACCTCTGTTAAATAGCGCCAGTGAGGTCGACGATGATCCATCATCTGAACTGAGGAAAGATAGAAATGTAATAGGTTTTGAGCAAGTGAAAGTGGTGGGAGTGGGGGGGTGGGGTGTTGCATGAGGACAAAAGGGAAGATCTGTGATAGTTTATGTGCACTTTTCTGCAGCAACTACTGGACAGCAATCAGGAATGGGAACTCTGAATTTTTTTACATCTTAGCCCAAGGACACAGAAGCAAGTTTTGCTCCTCTTACTACTGATCCAGTTGAAATCGGTGGGGGATGGGGGTACAGAGTGTCAAAGCCAGCAGTGAAAATTTGAATATCAAAGACAGGAATTAAAGGCAGAAAAACCAAGGGGGATAAAAAAGCAGTTTTTAGTTTAAATTATATCTCAGCACGTACAAATGCGAACTTTATTAATTTGATCATTAAAATTAACCAAATTTTAACTCTATACAAGTGGATGGGTTTTGAGTGGGTTAAAATCTAGAACGTCTCCTAAACCTACCCACTTTTTAAAGAACCATAAAATCTTCTTCTGGACTAAAGGATGGTAAAAACAAAAAGCTAAAAGCTACTGCGGATGCTGGAAATCCAAAACAAAAACAGAATTACCTGGAAAAACTCAGCAAGTCTGGCAGCATCAGCGGAGAAGAAATCAGTTAACGTTTCGAGCCTTCATGGCCCTTCGGCAGAACTGGAGCATAGTTAGAAGAAAGGTGAAATATAAATTGGTTTAAGGTGGGTGGGGGGGGTGGGGGGGAGAGACACATTGAGGGTGTGGTGTGATGATTGTGGAGATGAGCAGATAATCAAAAGGTGTCACAGACAAAAGGGTCAAAGAGGTGTTGAAGGTGGTGGTCTTTGAGAAAAGTGCTAATTAAGAATGGAAGACAGGATATTCAAAGTACAGCTCTAGTGGGGGTGGGGTGGTAAAGTTGAGTTGAGACAGAAGATCAGCCTTGATCTTGTTGAATGACAGTGGAATCAGGCTCGAGGGGCAACATGGCTCTATATGTTCTTGCTGTTTGGGTGAATTCTCTAACACAGTGATTGTTGTGCAAGGGCTAAGAAAAATAAAGTTTTTGATTTTTGATTTTTAATTTTCTGTCTTTAAATACTCTTGCTTTACATATACACCATACAAAAGTCTATGAAGTTATTCAAATTTGAAAGAGGTATTCAAAATTATGAAGAGTCTGAACAGAGGAGATAGGGAGAAACTGTTCCCATTTGTGGAAGGATTGAGAACCGGAGAACATGGATTTAAGATGGTTGGCAAATCAATGGCCTCCTTCTGTGCTGTAATCTTTCTATGATTCTATGATATCTATTTATCCGGTTGGGTCTTTGAGGAAAGTCAGATAGTAATATGATGCTAAAGCATTTACCAGTTTAATTAAGATAATCTCTTTGCCAATTGCTGTAAATTATGTATCCTTTTGTGATTGGCAACCTGATTTACATATCACTTATCGGGTCTGTGCATGCAAGATCTAAAAAGGGAGGGTGAATTGAGCAATTGTGATAAAGACACTCACCAATAATGATGCAAATTGCTGCCAAGGAGAGTATTTCAGTTGATTATCATTAGCAAGTGAATCGTAGCTGTTTCTGTATTCAAAGCAGTACTCACTTGCAGCTGAAAAGTCTCCAATCAATGCTGCATAGTAATCATCGACACTGGGCTGGTCGGCACTTGCCCATTATCAGACAGATTTTATATTGATTCAGCACATCCTCAAAGATAGTGGAATACATGAAGTTTAATCTAAAATCAAAAGAGTGAACTGATTCCTGAGGTCAGATAAAACTTACTTACTTTGTTGGGTGTATGATTTATTTTGTAAAAGCAAAATACTACGATGCAAGAAATCTGAGACAAAAACAGAAAGTACTGGAAACACTCAGCAGGTCTGGCAGCATCTGTGGAAAGAGAAACAGTTAACATTTTGAGTTGAAAATGAATCTTCCTGAGAACTTCTTTGAATTCTTTTGTACTATTTATAGCAAATGGATCCATTATCTCAAGTGTGTGGAAACCGGTGAAGCAACAACAAATTGTATTCACGTGGTGTCTTTAATACAGAAAAGCATCCCAACCTGATTCGTGAAAGAGTAATCAGACAAAAACTGACAGAGAGCCTAAGAAGGAATTATTAGGAGGGAGGGAATGGATGGGCTCAATCTTAGTGACAAAGAAGTAGATGAGTTCCTTGCTCTTGTTGTTGGAGGAGAGACAACAGATATGACAGGAAAGAGGTTTTTAAGGAGATGGTTTGTAGTGGAGGTGGCTAGGTTACTTTTGAAATCCAGGGTAAAGTAGTGAGTAGTTTTGGCAAAGGAGTGCAAGAACTGCTAGTACTTGATGTGGTCCATATAGATTTGATCAAGTCTGTGCCCTTGAACTCGAGGGAGTGAAAATACAATCCATACCATGGGGGACAACCGGTATGGAAGAGAGTAAAATATTTATTGGGAACAAGGGCACCAAGACAGAGGTGAGGTAGTGATTGAACAGATCAACAACTGCTGAAGTACTGTGGCAAATGGAGAAGCAAAAGTAGAAATTTGAAGTGCAGTTGTTAAGTGATTTGGAGAAGAGTTTTATTCCTGAGACAGGTGCAGAGGATGTAGATGGTGTAAGTGGCGAGCGATTGAAGAAAGTAATCAGAGATAGTCTTGGCTGTGATCAAAATGATGAGAGTATAGAAGTCATTTAAGATGGCAATGTAGAGAGGGCAGCCAGGAATACGAGTGGAAGAGTTTACATGGAGGGAGAGATTAGGGAAGGAGAGAAGGGTGGTGAAATCAGGGGAGAGAGAGTGAAATGAGTTTAGGAGAAGATTGAAATCAGCAAGGATAAGGAGTTGCTTCACATAGAGAGTGAGGAAAGCAAGGAGAGTGTGTTAGGGAACGGCATAGGGTCGTGTTGTGGAGAGAAAAAAAGACTTTCATTTATATAACACCTGTTATGCTTTGGAAAATCCAAACTGCTTTACAACCAATGAAGTACTTTTATGAAGGGTAGTCACTGTTATAATGTAGGAAATGGCAGCGGCTGATCTGCTCACAGAAAGGTTCCACAAATAATGACCAGGTAAGACTGCTACCGCTGAGGTACAGTAGTGTACAACTCTTCCAACAAGCTCTCATAGCACAAAACCTCCCCCCATTGATTAAAATCAATGGTGAGATCCTGGAAAATGTGGACCATTTTCTATATCTTGGGAGCCCACAAAGGCAAATGTAGATGAGCAAAATTTATCGCCTCCAATGTGCTAACTCAGCCTTTGACTTACTGAGGAAAAGAGTATTTGAGGACCAGAATCTCAAATCCAAACTAAATTCATGGTTTACCAGGCAGGAGTGACCCTTGCACTTCTATATGCTTTGGAGGCTTGGACAACCTACAACAGACACCTCAAAACACTGGAGAAGTACCAATGGCATTGCTGTTGCAAGATCCTCCAGATACGGTGGCAAGAAAGATGGTCCACTGGCAACATTCTCTCCCAAGCCAACATGCCCAGCTTCAAGGTGCTACTCACTCAAAATCAGCTCTACTGGGTAGGACATGTGGTTCTTAAGCCTGGCTCCAGACTCCCGAAGCAACTGCTCAACTTAGAATTTGGTCACAGAAGGAGATTCCCAAGAGGACAACGGAAATACTTTAGGGATGCCCTCAAAGCATTTCTGAAGAGATCAACCATCCCCACTCACTCAAAGGAGTCCAGGCTTGTGACTAAACAGGATGGAGAATGTTCATTTGCGAACACATCAAGAGACTTCATCGGGAACATGCAGAGATGAAGTCGAAGCTTCAGAGAGAGTGCACAAACCTCCCTACGACTCATTTATCCAACCCTCCAAACACCACCTACCCTGCATGTGGCAGAGTCTGCAGATTGCGCATTGAACTTATCAGTCACCTCAGAACCCATCAAACTGGAATGGAAGCAAGGCATCCTCAATCCCCAGGGATTGCCTAAGAATAATAATGGGCTATAAAGATTTGAAAGGAGAGCTGAAGAATTGGAATAGAGTGATAGGTTTGAAAGAAAAGAAAATACCAAAGGTATTGGGGAGAGATCAAAGTATGATTTGCTGAGAAGGTCATTCTGCTACCATGGCTTTTAGGTTGGGGCAGGCAGCAGAAATTGTAGTCAGCTTTTGGAAAGAGGCAAAGGCCGTGAAATTGGGCAGGGTCTGAAAATGGGCACAGGGCCGTGATGCAGGGATTAACCCGTGCCTGTTACTTCTAATGCAGGCAGTACATAAACTTTGTGCTGCCTGCTATTTAAATAATTACAACATGAAGCCAGCACCAAGTGCCATGTTGAGTAGCTACATTCCTGAGCAGGGGTGCAAACTGGTGAAAGGCTTGCACAAATTAGTGTTTTTATTACAAGTTAAAGGCAGGCACTTAAAGGGGAGGTGCACTATGGCTGGAGCAGGTGCTGAAAGTCCTTCTACAAGTAATTTTGATGTGAGGAGCACTCATTAGTGGCAAAACGTGGCAGAGGTCGGACTCCAAGATTTTACGACACTGCACTGGAAGACTTGGTGCAGGAGTTGGAGAGCAGGAGTGATGTCGTCTATCTACAGGGGGCTATGAGTTTGGCTTGACAAATTTTGCAAAGACAGTGGGGCCAAATAACCCGTGGTGGTCAATGCCACAAATCCAGGCCTGTGGACCTGGATGCAGCGCTGCAAGAATTTCACCGACCTTACATAAGCAGTTAAGGTCAATAAATGTATCTCATTGCCATATCCCACCAACTGCACCACTAGCCTCACACTCACCCCTATCACTTACCTACCAACAATCTCTTTCACTCACGACACAAACCTCACATTCAGATCTTCACCTCATCCTTAGACACTTAGCAATGCTACAAACCTCACACCCACATCTCACAGTTTGTGTACATTGCACCACACTCACTGACAGGTTTGCAGGAACAGCTGGTGCATTTGCGGAGGCAGCAGGCACAACTGCATAGAGGAGGTAGTGGCTGCCATCACTGGAGTGGCCGTAGCTGAGCCTGTGACCATTGGTGGGCTTGAAACCATACCTAATTCTCATTCTCACCTCCAACTTCCCCCCCAACCCCTCTATCCCACAATCTCTTCTGATCCATAAACTGCAGATGGTGTAAGTATGCACCCCTTTCTTTCCCTATTCTTCCCTTACCACAATCTAATGTTCATGCTGTTCTATTCTCAGATACCCAAGAACTGCAACTGGCCAGTCAGTGTTGGAAGAGAAGGAAGACAGTGATGAAGAAGAAACACCTTCACTCGGTTTTACACTCACAGCCACAAGCTCAGATACTGACATTGCGTGTAATTCAGAGGATAGCTTAGAGGCAAGAACTGCATACGATGAGACACTGTGAGATAAGTGGCCTGCAGCCAAGGCTCTGGACAAGGGCAGCACAGGTGCCAAATTGCCAGAGAGTGAGTCCACATACAAGGTCTACTGCAGGGCACTCAGAAGAGGAGTTTGATGGGTCAGACTACAGAAAAAGGCTGATGTCAAGGAGCATCGAGGAGTCTGGCACCAAACTGGCACAGGGCATGGTGTGAAGGTTCAGCCCATTCTATTCACTGTGGAAATGATGGCAATTCCATCAGCATATTTGCAGACCCAACCATGATGCACCATCTGATGGCCTATGTCTCAGCCTCCATGATAGCATAAGCGGAAGCCACCCAACATCTGAGTGCTGGAATGGAAACTCGGACTGAAGTCATTCAAGGTCAGCTTGCTGGCATGGAAGCTCAAGCTGCTCTCATGCTAGCTCAGGCTGCTGTCGTCATGGCTGTAGACACCAATGTTCGAAGGGGCTTGCAGGATCTTGTAGTCTACAGCAATCTGTGCACCAACAGATTACTGCAATTGCTGACGCACAGTCCCAGGGCAGTGGCAGTGACTCTATGGAGCATGATCCTGCTGTCCTCTCTCAACTCTTGTGCTTCCAACACTGCCAATCCAACAGTGCCCCTGCTGTTTTCTGTCAGCTAGCCAGTTCAGACTGCTGCCACCCATGTTGAGATAGTGTGGGTCTTTTGGGGTCAGAGCTGTTTAAGGCCAATCTCCAAAGCCATCTGCAGTCTTCCACCAGCCATGTTACAACCAGTGAGGTAACTGTATAGAAACACTGGGTCAAGCAAAGGCACCTGCAAGACAGGCACGAAGGGAAAATAACAAGGGTGATTAGCTGAGATTTGTATGGAATATTTTTGCTAGATAAGGTTGATATGGAATACTTGTTCTGTGGTGGTTTTTATTTTGGCATTGTGGCAAAGCTGACACTATGATGGTTCACAACAGATGCATGCTGAGCTGTGGGACAGTTGCACAATGGGGATTTGGAATTTTGTTTATAGGAACCAGAGTCAAATGAGGCACTCATGGTCAATCCATCTGGAACATAGATGTGCCATCTGTCTCATCCCTTCTTCTTCCTTGGTCTACTCCCTCTTTTCTTCCTCCTGCTTTTCCAAGGCAGCCACTAAGGGTAATTTGTTGACATTAGTATGAGCTAGAAACACTGGAGGCCCAAAGAAATTTGGGCATCCAGGCACTTAGATTATTAAAATGTAACAAACAGGTTCAGAAAATAATCAAAGTAGCTAATAGAATGCTAGGACTTAGATCTAGAAATTAGAAAATAAGGGGGTCAATGTCATGTTTCAGTTATACAAAGCCCTGGGTTGTACCATATCTGGAGTACTGTGAGCCGTACTCTTACACACTTTAGGAAGGATATATTAGTCTTGGAAGGAATGCAGTGTAGATTTACTAGAATTATAGAAGTTCTGCTGAAAGATCAACAACTTGAAATGCTGAACTGAATTTTCCCTGGTGGGTTTTGATCCTGGTATCAGTCTCGATTCCAGCGCAGGGACCTGGAGGTGGCCGTGGTGGGATGTCAAACGCCATCATCCCGGAGGTGGCCAATTAAGAAACACAGAAGGAAAAAAGAGTAAAAACAGGGAAATAAGAATACTGGTCCGAACTGGCCCTGTCTACTTTAAAATGGAACACCAGTGAAAACTGGGAAATAAGAGTACTGGTCTGAACCGTTTTTTCCCTTCTGGGTAATTAGGAATGGCCAACATTGGGAGGCCTGTTCAGTAAGGCCCATGAGTGGGGCTGTCAGCGTTGTAATGGGGGAAGATTTAGTAGGAGTGAAATGGTTGCCATTGCAGCAAGAGATACGTTAATGGTCAGATCAGTCTCCATGAAGTGGTTGCAATGACACGCCTTCTGCTTGGGGAGACCTGAGCTCTGTGATTTAATTCAACTTAATAAAAGGCCTCACGTTGTTTGCAGCTCGGACATCCCGTTGCGAAGGTGCCTCCACTCCAGGCACTGCAGGGGCCCCATGCACCATTGGAGAAATTATGATCCAATTCCACAAGAGAGGTTAATTACCCTATTAAATGCCCTGTTGGCTACCCACCACTGCCAGGCAGACAGCTGTCACTGTTGAGATCTCACCTCAGGAAAAAGTGCACGGAGGTGAGAATATGTCGTGGATCTAGCCTGACATGAATCAGCCGCATTTCCCTCACCACCTCCCCCACCCCAAACCCACCAAATTCCAAAGCTACCTCCATGGAAAATTTCAGCCTGTTAACTCTGTTTCTCTTTCCACAGAGGCTGCCGGAGACGCTGAGCATTTTCTGGTTTTATATTACTAAAAAGATACCTGAACTCCAAGGGTTAAGCTATGAGGAGAGGTTAAACAAACAAGGTTTGTATTGCCTGGAATTGAGAAGGGATTATTTGATTGAAGTTTTCTTTATATTAAGGGCAACAAATAGTGTAGGTAAACAGAAACTATTTTTGCCAATTGTCAAGGCTAGGATTCAGGGGCTAGTCTAAAAATTAGAGCCAGGCCTTGCTGGGGTGAAACTAGGAAATCTTTCTTCAGGCAAAGAGTGGTAGAAGTTTGGAATTCTCTTCCAAAAATGGCAATTGATGGTGGATCAATTGCTAAATTTAAACTAAGTTTGATAGAATTGTTTTTGGCTAAAGATGTTGAAGAGTATGGAGAAAAGGTGGGTATATGGAGTTAATCTCAGATCAGCCCTGATCCCATAGAATGGTGGAACAGGATGGAGGAGCTAATTGACCTCCTCCTGTTCCTATGTATGCAATATGACATGTTTCATTTATAAATTTAGTTTGGAATATTTATTTTGTGGTGGCTTTTATTTCAGCATTGTAGCCAAGGTGATGGTCAGGAACATAGGGAAGGTAAGAAGTGGGATGGTTGGTGAATGAGGAATTAAGGTTGTGTTCACTGATACAGCAGTCGGATGAGTCGATCATGTACAGCCCAGCCAGTAAGGGACTGTGTTGATTGCCTCTTTCCTTCCTCCTTCTTCTCCTCCCCTTCCTCCTCCCCCTCTCCCTCTGCCTTGTAGCTGGTGGCAAGGGCTCTGCCCTCATGATGGAGAGGTTGTTTAGCATGCAGAAGACCATGAGTCTTGGCATGCACTCGACCGAGTATTGCAAAGCTTCTCCAGAGCAGTCCAGATAGTGAAAGTGTTGTTTAAACACGGCAATGGTCTGCTCTACTGCATTTCATGTAGTATCATGGCTTTTATTGTATACATGCTGCAGCCATACATGGGTTGTGCACTAGAGACATGAGGAATGTCATCAAAGGTTAACCCTTGTTGCTCAGTACCCATTCTGGTATGGTAGCTCAAATGCAGATGGCACTGTGGATTTCCACAGAATTATGGCATTCTGACTCCTGCCGGGATGCCACACTGTGAATGGTCACACACCAGCTGGATGTTGTTAGACTGAAATCCCTTTTGGTATTGGTATACTTCAGAGTTGGCAATGGGCACCACTGAAGTGATAAGCACGCACCATGCTCACAAAGCCACGTGCCCACTCCGCCTGCTTCTCTCTGGCCGGAGGGAATTCATTTATTCGTTTCTCAGTGACCTCCCTCAGTGGCCTGCAAACTAGGAGATATTGCAAATATTTGGAGGAAGGAGCCAGACACGTAAATGTTCATGGCTACAGTCACCTTCATAGCCACTGACGATGATGTTCCCCCGTCCCCACCACCCTCCTGCTCTGAGGCTGTAGTTGTGGCTGAAGCAAGTGGTAGATTTCAGAGAGGTCAGCCGTAGTGAAGCGGACTCATCTGATACAATGTTCCTCGCTGAGTTAAGCTCTGGGAATTGCTCCCTGAAAAGCTTGGGTGGATATGGCCTACTACTGAGTGCCCTTCTCCCCCTCAACCGCTCCTTCTCTCAGTGCTCTATATCACCTCTGCTCATTCTCCCCGTTCTGCTATATTCCAAGGGGAGTATACTACGGCAACCATGCCTGGAAGCAAGTGAGTTTTGCAGAATCATTAAAGTCAGGACCAAGTTCTTCAGCATGTACTAAACCATTCCCTGTAGACTTTAGCAGTGTTAGAAAACCACCAAACCCTTCTACATTTGCAGCAACAGCCCGTAGAAATCAATCAACATCTAAACTGAAAGCAATTGATGGTCTCTTTTAAATAGTACTTCCTTTATTTTATTCATTCATTGGATGTCAGCTTTGCTGGCAAGGCCAGCATTTATTGCCCATCTCTAATTAATCCTGCCTCACCAAACTGTGTGCAAGGTGGGCACATCATTTTGGAGACAAAACAACACTCATCGTGCTGTAAAACCGGGCACAAAGGAGCTGAATTTCACTGCCAAGGTGTCGGCATCTGAATTCCAAATTGGGCATTAATCAATATGAGGACAACAAATTGTGCAGCTGAAAATGCCTTCATCTGACAGGGAGGAACAACTAGATAACTGCTTGCTCACTACTGCTTTGGTGCCAGACTGCAACAAACATTCTATAAACCATAGCTCAAATCAGTATTGCACAGGAATAAAAACAGAAAAGGTTTGTAAATACTCATTGACTGAAACATAGGGCCAGATTTTACATTGGGGTGGTGGTCCCACCCACACGCATAAAATCCAGAGGTGAGTCCGCCTCCGATTGGCAGGTTCGCCTCCCCAGCCACTTAACGTCCCACCGGCTGTTAATTGGCTTGAGGCTGGACTTCGCCCTTCAGAAATAGGAAATCCTCCCTCAGAGAACTGGCAGCCAATTAGAGGCCACCAGCTCTCCAGTACCTGCAGCTGTATTGGGAGCGGCGACCACTACCAGTGATGCAGTGAGGCCTGCAGGAAGTGTGCTGTGCTGGAGCCAGGACTGGAGGTAAGTCCTGGGGTCTCACCAGGTCCAGGCTGACATGAGGTCAAGAGAGCTGGGATGGACAAGCCAGGGAGAGAGGGGCCATTGTGGCGGAGGGGGGCAGAGTTTGGGAGGGCCCCCAATGGGCCCAGGACGCCCATTAAGGAGGCAATGCCCTCACCCACTACCAACCTGTGCAGTGAAAGCTGCTAGCCTCAGCATTTGGTGTTGGACTCTTCTGCCACTGGTTACATTTAGCGGCAGCAGGATGAGGCCTTTATGTGGTCATTAATTGATTGAAGGTCTCAATTAACCCACGAGCAGGCAGACTGCCCCATGGCTCCCTCGCCACTGGTAAAATTGTGGGGGGGTGGGGTGGCTGGCTAGGTGGTGGGCACTGCACATTTTACAGGCACCCCCCCACATGCCGTAATATTGAGGTCATAAACCCTGTTTCTCACTCCACAGAACCTGCCTTATTTGCTTAGCATTTCCAGAATTTTCTGTTTTAACTTTAAATTTCCAGCATCTGCAGTTTTGCTTTGCAGCAGCTTTGAACTGGACTTTTATTCAGCTTACCAGCTGCAAAATGCTGTTGCTACAAACACAGTGCTAACAAAGGCCAGCTGCCCTGTGCTCCATAGAAAGACTCACTCTTTTCAGGCTGTGGAAACAGGTCATTGAATGCAGAAATTCAATTTATAAGATAAATCTACCATGTAATATAGTTGTATGCCTCCTTGGCAAATCTCCCTCTCCTGCCTATACTAACATGTCCATTATGAATCATCATAGTATTTTCCTGATATAGTTAGAATTTGATTTTATATTTCTAATCATAGGAACAAAAACAAAATGCACTCACCGGAAAACTGCTAAAAGTACATTATCAAAACAATACTTCAAAAGTCCTTTCTCGGGGAAAAAAGGAAACTGTGTACAGTACTTTGTGAGTCTCAGTAGGGGTTAAATTGGAAAGTCCCCAAAGACGAGTGTGAGGATCATGGTTTGTGATTAACCCATGCCTGTTCAACATAATGCAGGCAGCTTGCCAAATTTGTGCTGCCTGCTTATTATAATGATTTGTGCATGTTTTTTTTATTCTTTCACAGGAAGTGGGCATCGCTGGCTAGGCCAGTATTTATTGCCCAGCCCTAATTGCCCTTGAGAAGGTGGTGGTGAGCTGCCTTCTTAAACTACTGCAGTCCATGTGGTGTAGGTACACCCACTGTGCTGTTAGGAAGGGAGTTCCAGGATTTTGACCCAGCGACAGTGAAGGAACGGTGATATATTTCCAAGTCAGGATGGTGAGTGGCTTGGAGGGGATCTTCCAGGTGGTGGTGTTCCCATCTATCTGCTGCCCTTGTCCTTCTAGATGGTAGTGGTCATGGGTTTGGAAGGTGCTGTTGAAGGAGCCTTGGTGAATTCCTGCAGTGCATCTTGTAAATGGTATACACTGCTGCTACTATGCGTCGGTGGTGGGGGAAGCGAATGTTTGTAGATGGGGTGCCAGTCAAACGGGCTGCTTTGTCCTGGATGATATCAAGTTTCTTGAGTGTTGTGGGAGCTGCACTCATCCAGGCAAGTGGGGAGTATTCCATCACACTCCTGATTGTGCCTTGTGGATGGTGGACAGGCTTTGGGGAGTTGGGAGGTGAGTTACTCGCCACAGGATTCCTAGCCTCTGACCTGCTCTTGTAGCCACAGTATTTATATGGCTAGTCCAGTTCAGTTTCTGGTCAATGGTAACCCCCAGGATGTTGATAGTGGGGGATTCAATGGTAATGCCATTGAATGTCAAGTGGTGATGGTTAGGTTCTCTCTTGTTAGAGATGGTCATTGCTTTGCACTTGTCTGGCATGAATGTTACTTGCCACTTGTCAGCCCAAGCCTGGATATTGTCCAGATTTTGCTGCATTTGGTCATGGACTGCTTCAGTATCTGAGGAGTCGCGAATGGTGCTGAACATTGTGCAATTATCAGTGAACATCCCCACTTCTGACCTTATGATGGGAGGAAGGTCATTGATGAAGCAGCTGAAGATGGTTGGGCCGAGGACACTACCCTGAGAAACACTCATTGTTCATTGGCTGCATGCATGCTCAGCACAGGGCTCAATATGATTATTTCCTTGCACTATTTAAAACTAGCCAGCATTACTTAAATCTGAACTACACATCTTAAAGCGAAAGTGCTTTGTGAAACTGGAGGTCCTGAGATCATTGGGTATAGTGCTGCGTAACAAGCAGCCATGGAAGACAGCATCCACCAAGGAGCTATTGAAACTTTAACCAACTATAGCAAGCATCTAAAACTTGTAGAATTTCAGCAACAGTCAGAAGAAATACATCAGCAGCTAAGTTGCGATTGATGATCCTTTTAAATTGCACTAATGCACCCGTCTTTCAGGCTGTTGGAAGTGTGTTTATCTGTGCAAAGTTAATTCTAAAGGGGCTGTAGGAGCAGAGGAAGCTGAAAGTATATGTGCACAATTCGTTGAATGTGGCAGGATAGGTTGAGAAAGTGGTTAAAATAACAAGGAACCCTGGGCTTTATAAATAGGGGCATGTAGTACAAAAGCAAAGAAGTTATGGTGAACCTTGATAAAACATTTGTTTGGCCTCAGCTGGAGTATTGTGTCCAATTCTGGGCACTGCACTTTAGAAAGGATGTGAAGGCTTTGGAGAGGGTGCAGGAAAATATTTATGAGAATGGTTCCAGGTATGAGGGACTTCAGTCACCTAGATAGATTGAAGAAGCTGGGGCTGTTCTCTTTAGAGAAGGTTCAGAGGAGATTTCATTGAGGTGTTCAAAATTATGAGGTGTTTGGAAGAGTAGATAGAGAGAAACTGTTCCCATTAGCAGAAGGGTTAAAAACCAGAGGACATTGATTTAAGGTGATTGACAAAAGAACCATTATCTGAAGAGAAAAGATTTGCAGGGCTACAGGACAAAAGCAGGAGTGGCCCCTCTGCTCCTACACCTTCTTTACAATTGTACCTTTTATTTTATTCTGCCTTTCCTTGTTTTTCCTACTAAAATGTAGCACTTCACTCTTCTCTGCATTCAATTTTATCAGCCATGTGTTCGCCCATTCCTCCAGGCTCTCTCTGTCCTCTGAAGTCCATCTCTAACTGCCTCACAATTCACAATATTTCCAAGTCTTGTCATTGGAAAATTTTGAAATTGTGCCCTGCACATCCAAGTCTAGGGCTATAGATCAAGAAAAGCCGTGGTCCTAATACTAACCCCTGAACATCCTCAGTACATGCTGCCCTCCAGATGGAAAAAAAAACCTTTCACCACTGCTCTCCCTGGTTCCTGCCACTCAATCAACTATAAAGAGTTGAGAGTTTGTAGAGAGCCGGCACAAGCACAATAGACTGAATGGTCTCTTTCTGTGCTGTGGGCATGGGCATCGGCTAGAACACAGTGCTCCAAAATAGCAGCACTGGTCCCAACTCAGCATTGCATGCTGATTGACATCATGTTCTATCAGTTCTGCATACTTCTTGCAGATGTTAATTACGCGCTAACCTCTTTACCAATGCATCGGAACGCAGGAGCCATTTTGGAACCCTGAGGGTCTCATCGTGTCCAATAAACAGACACTACTGAGTTTAATTTGACCCCAAATGTAGTTAATACTGCACTCTAATCCAGGATCCTGATTTTAGCTTAGCTGTTAAGCAGGAAAGGGGCTGGTGAGTGTTTAAAACCTCTCCTACCCTGAATGTCCCTCTCACGATCTTAGTGGTGTCACTGACTCAGCACAGAAACACATCTTCCACAATTAGTGTCTGATGAATATATTCAAATCCGGATCCCATGGTACCATTGCAATCCCAACATAACTGGAAGAAAAATTTAAAGGGATTATCCAAATATAGAGGCTTGTCTGATTACAGGATTGCCAATTAAAGACATTTCAGAGCTTGGAGACTATTTGTTTTTGATTTATAAACAAGAAAATGCTGGAAATACTCAGCAGGTCTGGCAGCATCTGTGGAGACAGAAACAAGAGTTCATGTTTCAGTTTGTGACCTTTTGTCAGAACTGACAGAACTTATTTTTGATTTATTTGCATGGACTAACCATTTTCAACTTATTGTGGGTTCCATTTTTATTTCTTTTTTCTGGTGGGAGGAAGAGCAGCAGAAGGAGGGCACTGCACTTAAAAGGCCACAGGGTTTGGCCTGGAGTCACTTTATTGGACATCACAGAAAAGCAGTGTGTCAGAAATCTGCACCTCACCAGGCAGGCTCTTACTGGCTCCACCACGCTCTGAAGAAGAGTCATACGGACTCGAAATGTTAACTCCGTTTTTTTCTCTCCACAGATGCTGTCAGACCTGCTGTGTTTTTCCAGCATTTCCTGTTTTTGTTTCAGATTTCCAGCATCCGCAGTATTTTGCTTTTCTCTCACTGATCTGTGCTGGGCGATGGGGACGATGCTTTATCATTGGCTGTGAAAGTCATCATCACCTTGAAATTTTCACTTCAGGCTCCTTCCAAACTATTGCAGGAGACACCACCCACCTCTCTCAGTCTACCGTGCACATCTGTGTTCAACAGGTTACCAGCTCCCTCTTAACTAAAGCCATTCAGTACATTAAAGTTTATAATGGAAGCCAACAACCAGACTGAGTTATGGGATTTGCATTACAGGTACAGGACATTATTGACTACACCCAACACAAAGGCAAAATACTGTGGATGCTGGCAGTCTGAAATATAAAAAGAAAATGCTGGTAATATTTAACAGATCAGGGAGCATCAGTGGCAAGAGAAACAGAGCAAATAAATTTTAACCCCGCAAAATTGCTTGGGAGGTTAAAAAGCAATGAATCTGAAACAAAAATCCATCAGGGAAGTGCCTGTACAGCACTGCTTGTGGGCCAGAAGGAGCAGGGATGTTTCCTGAAGACCCAACAAGTTACCAAGTAAACTCCCTCCCATGGTTTCGCCTTCTCACCCATGATCAGACTCTCCCACCTCTCAGAAGAATGTAAGAAAATAAGAAATAGGGGCCGGACTGCCCATCGAGCCTGCTCTGCCATTCAATACAATCATGGCTGGTCTTGGACTTCAACTCAATTTTCCCACCCGCTCCCCATATCCCTTAATTCCCTGAGAGACTGAAAATCTGTCCAGCCCAGCCTTAAATGTATTCAACAACGAAGCATCCACAACCCTCTAAGGTAGAGAATTCCAAAGATTCGTAACCCTTTGAGTGAAGTAATTTCTCCTCACCTCAGTCCTAAATGACTGGCCCCTTATCCTGAGACTGTGCCCCCATGTTTTAGATTCTCCAGCCAATGGAAACGATCTCTCAGTGTCCATCCTATCAAGCCCCTTCACTATAATTGGATCCCGCCCAAACACCAGCTCCTCCCCATTGTGTCCAGACCACCACTGACCACCATTCACTTGATTGGACCCCCCACCCCAAACCATAACCTCCCAATCGAACATCCAGGAACGTCTTCATAATCGAACACCCAGGAACATCTTCATAATCGAACACCCAGGAACATCATCTTCCCACCACCTTGATCAGAAACCACTGTTGACCATATCCTGTGTCCACTTTGTGATCAGATCCTCCAGCCCTGACCATGAACACACACATTCCCCCCATCATTACTGGGCGATATGATAGAACAACCTACAACAAACATCTCCCTCCCCACGATCACATCCCACGCCTAGACCAATAAACCCCCTCGGTCATCTTGCACCCCTCCCCCCCCCCCCCCCCCCCCCACACACCCTCCACTAGACCATCCAACCACAATACCTCTAAGCCTCTCTTATTGATTTTTCTTGATAAGACATTGTGCTGCAGGTTTTCCTGTCTGACAGGCATCCAGCTTGTCAGTCAGAGATTTAATCTGTCTGTCAACCATCCTGTCAGTAAGTACGTCTGTCAGCCTGCCGTTCGTTTTGACCCATGAATTACGAGATAATAAATTGATAACTCACTCAAAATGTTGTTATGCTTAATGAAGTTAAATTATTTGTATCCATGATTACAGATTTAAAACCAGCACAGATTTAAAATGACTACTTAAAATGGTACCAAAAAATGATGATAGATTTTACTGGTTGAGACTGGCTGGGAGCTGGTCGCCAAATCTGGAGACAACATTTAAAAGTTGTCCAGCAGTTAAAAACCACAAGATGTTTGGGAAACTATACTTCCAGGTTTTCCCTCTGTAGCTCCTCCCTCTCCATGCATCGAACATGCCGCTCTGTTAAAATCGGGGCTGATGTTCATATTTGAGGCCTATTGTGAGCATTGGGAAATGGCACATATGTAACAAGCTCTAAGCAAGTGCAAAGACAGGTGAAAGGAGAGAGGAGTAGAGAGTAAAAGGGAAGGTCTGCAATAGGGCAGAAGGCAGGAGTGATTAAATAAATAGCAGATGCAGTATCAGCACCTGCAGTCCAAAATAAATGGGAACCGTAGTTATGATTTGAAATTGTTAAACACGATGTTGAGTCAGGAAACTTGTAAGGTGCCTAATTGAAAGACAAGGTGCTGCTCTCAAACTTCCATTAAGCTTCATTGTAACAGCCGAGGAGGCTGAGGACAGAGAGCTCAGTGTGAAGGTGGGATGGAAAATTAAAATGTCAAACAGCTGGAAGTTGGGAGTCATGCTTGCAGGCTATACACTCGTAGTGATCAGGAAACCAGTAGATGAACCAAGAGCTTTTTTCAACACGAAGGGCTGTCACTCTAAACATGTCCAACTAATGTGATGAAGCAAATCTGTGGCTGTTTCACTGCCAACTGCTACAATGCTTTCACCCTGAGATATTCAGCTGCCCCGCTCTGGTTCCATTCCTCCAGGGATACAGAGGATGGCTCCTAAGGCATCAGGGATATCCCCCCACACCCGGCTGATGATACCCCTCTGCAACCTCACCATAACAGAACAGTGCAGGTACAACAATAACCTTGGGATCACATAGAACTCCATTGAAACCACTGTCAGTATTTTGAAGCCAAGGTTCCTTTGCCTTGATGAGGCTTGGGGGGAAGGAGGGATGGCAGTGGGCAGTGGTTCCTGTAATGTATCCCATGCACATGGATGGTATCATAACACTGGGCTGCATTCCGCACCATATGACTATGTAACCAAAACTGAAGTTGGAAGAGGCACAACAAAAAGGAGGGACATCATCTGATGAGATGGAATTGGGCAAGGGAGAGGGAGAACCAGAAGAAAAATAAACAATACAATGCATGCAGCAAGAGAGGCTTTTAAAAAAAAAGTTGTGCTCTCAGCACCATCCAATGAAACCAATGATTTTCCAACACAAACACAGAAATTTCCAGAAAAACTCAGCAGGTCTAGCAGCATATGTGGAGAGAGAAACAGAGTTAACGTTTCGAGTCCGTAAGACCCTTCTTTAGATGGGCTTGAAACGTTAACTCTGTTTCTCTCTTCACAGTTGCTGTCAGACCTGCTGAGTTTTTCCAGCATTTTCTGTTTTCGTTTCAGATTTCCAGCATCTGCAGTATTTTATTTTTATCTTAATGATTTTCCAAGTTGGAATCTTCCCATTTCATGTGTTTTGAAGAAAATTAAGGAAATAAAGAAAGAATGATCATGCAGAGTGCCATTCATGACCACAAGACATCCCAAAGTGTTTTGCAGCCATGAAGTACTTTGGAAAGGTGTAATGTAGGGAAATGTGGCACCAATTTGAGCATCACAAGCTCCTGCATGCAACAATGTGAAAATGCGCAGATAACCTATCTTAGTGATGTTGCTTAAGGGATAAATATTGGCCAGGACAGCAGGAGAATTCCCCAGCTCTGTGCATAGTGCTGTGGGATCTTTTACTTCCACTGCCCCATGGGCAGATGAGGCCTCAGTTTAATGTGTCAGCCTTGATTATGTGTTCAACTTTCCTGAGTGGCACTTGAACTCACAACCTTCTGACTCAGACAAGCGTGCTACCACTGAGTCAAGGCTGACACCCAGATAAACTAAAGGATGACACGCAAATCTGGCCCTGCAAATAATGTCCACCCACAGGTATCCACATGCCCACTTTTGCAAACAGAGGTACTTTGGCAAATGATTGCAGGTCAAGGTGACTATATAGTCAAAGTGGCTGGGACAGCAGATCCACTGGCAACCCTGAGCTATTTGACTTCCAGAATAACCTTCATGGATTGCATTTCAAAATATAATCCTAGTGTGGAGAAGCTCTTAAGATGCCCTGAAACGTTGATAAGACTTAAGTTTAAGTCCTTTCTTTCTCTTTACCATAATGCCGATTGTTTCCTCAGAAACACCCCAAGCACAGTATGTCAAGCTTTCTAGCCTCTGGATAAAAGAAGGCCCCCTCTTGTGATCAACAGCTATTTAGGGAGTTAACCCCTTGAACATACACTCCTGTGTGCCAGCGGATAGAAAAGATAGATAGCTTCCGGCTATTGAGACCGTGGGGTGAGATAATTGTTCTGTTAAAAACCTAAAATTGTAATATGTCACCTGAGACTTTTTGATTGTGTTACAGTTGTTCAAAATATGGTAGTCCATAATTATACAGAAGGGTGGTGAAATTCTCTCAGCACATGCAGAATACATTAGAGCTTCATTATTTTGCTTTCTCTCACACAGATTTTGAACTGTGTGATTTCTGTGAGACTAAATTAGTGCACAGATCTGATGAACCAGCCAGAATGAATCTGTAATAATGCTATTCCTCTACATGTTAAAGGGTACACAATGAGCTAAAACTTTCAAAACATTGTGGGTGCTTCTGTTATTTTATCAGGCTGGTTGGCTCAGCTGAGATTAACCTGTGCAGTAATTTTCTGCGTCTATCCTGCCAGTGAGGAGCCTTGGTTTACAGTGAAAGAAAATGCAATTGCCTTAAGCCTTTGGGATTGGGTAGGTTTTAAAAGGTTATGGCATATTCACCTCATTACTTATATGGCAAAATAAAAAGAATTCTTGTACTTGCATTATTTTGTAGCATAAGCAATACAATGATAATGGATGCCAAGGAATAGTCAGTTTGATTTAACTTTTTCCCAGTATTTTTATTTTATTTATTTTATTCTTAATGCCCTATGTACGCTGTTATGTGAGACCATGAACTGGCAAGGAAATATATCTTACTGCTGGCAAAGTGACAGTTTAAATTGTGGGTTATTACCAGGGTGACAGCAGAATCACCCAGATTTGCACTAAGTGTGGTAGGGGGTGAGGAAAAGGACATTTTACCCTCGGTCTTAATGGTGGCTTTTCACGCCATATCGTCCCAAAATCATCTAATTAATTATAGATTCCTGGGAAGCACGCCGGGTCGCTGGTGGATTGGCCTCTCATTTGCCCACCGTGCCATTAGGCCTTCAGTAAACTGGGCACTATTTTTAAAGGCTGCCCCTGCATAGAGCTAGCACTCTTCAAGGGATAGGAAGCTGCAGTGAACTGATGGCTGCCAAAGGGAGGAAATGTGCTGGCCCCAGATTTAGCGATGCCTCCGTCGAGTGCCTCCTGGACACAGTGGAGGCCTCCTGCGAAGTCCTCTAACCCCCACCCTTGGGTTCTCTTTCAGTTGTCCACCTGAGTTGTCCTTCACCTCAGCCAAGCAAAGATTGCACTCCCATGCAGCACTTGTTCCTGCCCAACATGAGACTTCTTTCACTTTTGATTTTAGAAGCATGGTACTGGTGAAGTTTATCTTTAGCTCCCCAGTCCTTTCCCCTCCCCCAGTCACCCATGTCCTTTCCCCCATCACTGTTGATTCCCTTGGATCACCTTCCACCTCCCCACTGTCACCTACCAGCCAGAACCCTTTTCTTTCCGGAATGTCCAGGTGAACGTGCACATTCCCTACCTTCCCAAGAATCCAACCACATCCATATTCACCTCCCCGACCTCATCCCACCCCCAGGGTTCACGTCTGCCTCCAAGTCCCCACCAACCACCCTCGCCTACCCTTCTACCGCTACCATCTTACCCTCGCCTTCCCACCCTACCGCCTCACTCTGCCCTCTCTCATTCTCACCGTTCCCTCCTACCACGCCAACCCTCATTTCGCTCCCCAGGAGGCAGTCATCAATTCCACAGACCCCTCTCTTGCACATTCACTTGAACAGCCCTCCTCCCTTACTCCTTCCTCCACCCTTACTCTTTCCTCCCCCAAGACTCCTTCCTCCCTCCCTCCCCCTGGTCTCTTTTCCCCCCTCCAAGCTCCTGCATCCCCCCTGGACTTCTTGCTCCCCCTGGTCTCCTTCCCCCTCTCAACTCCACCCTCCCTTCTAGGTCCTGGCCCCCTCCGAACTCCTTCCCTTACAGCTTCCTCCAGCTTGACAACTACCTCCCTAGCTGTGGCATTCTCCCCCCATTACACCCTCCTCCCCTCATACTCGCTTCCCCCTCTCCCAACCTCATGACCCTGACACCTAGCATGCCATGGACATTCCTCCAGTGTCTGGTTGCTGTAGGGCTCCAGTATTTTCTGCTCCTTGGATGTCCGTGATGTGAGCAAGGTCCTGGCGGTAAGTCCCGACTTCTGCAGGTCACACTTGTCAAGACGTGTTCTGCACCGGCCTGTTTTCCCGCCAACGTGGGCGGTAAATTTGATGTGGGGGGATGATTCCAGCGAACAATGAAATGAAGATGCATGAAAGTGAAGTTCCTGACGTGCGGCGGTGGGAAACACGGCCCACTATGGACGGGTGGAGCTGACGATTGCAAACTGGTTTCATGACGGCGTGAAACCAACTTTTCACCTTTCCCCCATATTGTCCACTAACGCTTGCCATGACGCCTTACGCCAATGGGCACAGAAGATTCTGGCCAGCCTTTAAATATCTGTATTTCATTTTAATTGCAAGGAAAAGTATGAAGTCCAGAATATCTGTTTGTTTAACCTAAAATATTTTCTCTCACACACACACACTTCATTAAACACAGCTAAATAATTTAAGATCAATATGAAATTCCTTATTCAGCTAAAGCAAAAGCTGTAGCACTGCAGAATGTAAATGAAGTTGATCCCGTGGGTGGTATAAAGCTACAACGATTAAATACTCTGGCATCTCTAATATAAGAAAAACACAACTAAGATGGGTGTCTGCTACAGACCACGAAGTCAGTATTCAAAGGAAGATAGTTTGCACTAGGAAAGGATAGGAAGGGTATGTGAGAACAGCACAATTATTTCACTGGATGACTTCAATCAACTAAACATAAATTGGAAAAACTCAAGTAATTTAGAGTCAAAGTTGGTAAATGTAATGCATGAATGCTTCATGACTCACAGAATTATAGAATGATTGCAGAATGAGAACAGAAGGAGTCCATTTGGCCCATAGTGTCTGTACTGGATCTCTGCAAGAGCAATTCAGCTAGTCCCTCTCTCCTGCCTTTTCCCTGTAGCTCTGAATTTTTTTTCTCTTCAGATAATTATCCAATTCTCTTTTAAAGGCCTCAATTGAATCTGCCTCCACCAGACTCTCAGGCAGAGCATTTCAGATCCTAATCACTTGCAGCGTAAGCAGGTTTTTTCCCATGTTGCCATTTCTCCTTTTGCCAATCACCTTTAATTGGTGTCCTCTGACTCTTGATCCTTTGCCAATGGGAACAGTTTCTCCCTATCTACTCTGTTCAGACCCCTTGCAATTCTTAACATCTCTATCAAATCTCTCTTCAACCCTCTCCTGTCCAATAGGGAGTGATAGCATAGTGATATTGTCAGTGGGCTCGTAATCGCGAGACCTAGAGTAATGCTCTGGGGACCTGGTTTCAAATCCTACCACAGCAGATGGTGAAATTTGAATTTGGGATGGGAAAATTTGGAGAGCAGTGAAAAATTAACTGACTTTTGGCAATCCTCCAAATTTTCCTGCCCCGCCCATGATGATGCTCACTGCTGGCAGGACCGGAAAATCCTGGCCTAGGTCATTAAGATATATATGAAGAAAAGCAGGGATCCTAATACCAAACCCTGAGGAACCCTACTATATACTTTCCACTAGACCAAAAAAACAACCATTCGCTACGACACTCTGTTTCCTGTTGCTCAGCTAATTTTGTACCCATGTTGCTACTATCCCTGTTATTCTATTGGCTCCAACTTTGCTAACAAGCCTGTTCTGTAGCACTTTATCAAATGCCTTTTGGAAGTCCCAAGTACACCACATCAACCACATGGACCGCATCAATTCTCTCTGTTACCTCAACTAAAAATTCAAGCAAGTTACTAAAACACGATTTGTCTTTAACAAACCCCTGCTGATTTTCCTTAATTAACCCACATTTATCCAATTGCCTGTTAATTTTGTCCCAAATTGTCATTTCTGAAAGCTTCTCTACCATCAAAGTTAAATTCAGAAAATGCTGGAAAAACTCAGCAGGTCTAGCAGCATCTGTGGAGAGAGAAACAGAGTTAACGTTTCGAATCCGTATGACCCTTCTTCAGTGCTCCACCTGACATCTGTCATATTCATACTTTTTCGGCTTCATCTTACTCTCTATCTGTTCAACATTTGGAAAGTTCTGGATTTACTTGCTCTACCTTTCCCCCTCGTGGGAACGTACCTTCGCTGTAAACTATCTCCTCTTCAAAGGCAGCTCATTGTTCCATCACAGTTTTGCCTGCCAATCTTGATTCCAATTTACATTTACAATTGACAGAACAGTTCTCACCAGGGACAGGATCTTCCGTTCGGCGAGCGGAGGTGGCGCCTGCTCGCCGATGTGTAAAATGACGTGGGATGATGTTGGGCGGAACTCCCAACGTCACCCCGCATTATTTCCATTTTCAGGTTGGTGGGGGCGCAGCCGAATCAGCTGTGCGCCTGTTGACCTGTCAACGGCCAATTGAGGCCATTGACAAACTAATTAAGGTCATTAATGGACCTGCCCGTCCAACCTTAAGGTTGGTGGGCAGGCCGGGAGCCCTGGCGGGCTTCAGACAAAGCATGAAACCTCATCCATGGGCGGGATGAGGTTTCATGAGGGTTTTAAAATTTTAATCACATAATTTCAATAAAAGTTATGGACATGTCCCAACTCATGTGACAGTGACACATGAGGGGATATGTCAGGGAAATTTTTTAAACCTCTTTATTTAAAATTTTAAATCGTAGATGATCTCCCTGAGGCAGCATTCCTGGCTGAGGGAATCCCACCCACGCCCCCCCCCCCGCCCGCACAGGGAGTGCATAGCGCTTCCGAGTGGACTGGGTGGGCTTTATTGATCCACCCACGTAAAATGGCGGCGTGCCCCCAATCAGGGGCACCAATCAAAGGCGCACCTGCCCACGCCCGCTCCTGCACATCCCCCCCCTAACGAGGGAAAATTTTTGCCCAGGTTTTATAACTTTATTACTTTAAAAAGACTAAAATCAAATGCAAATTGATTTATTTGCGGGGTGAAGGGTGGGGGGAGTGAATGGGGGATTGTCCCACAACACGTCAGTAAAGGAAAATGGAATGGCATTTGGTGCAACTTAGGACACAGGCAACAATGTTTTGGATGACCTCAAGTTTATGGAAGGTAAAATGTGGGAGGCTGGCCAGGGGTGCTTTAGAATAGTTGAGTCGGGCGATAACAAAGGCATTGATGAGGGTTTCAACAGCAGAAGAGCTGAGGCAGGAGTGTAGACAAGGTGAAGTTACAAGGTGGAGATTATAAACTCAGTATGTCATTAAAAACCTAGTTACATCTCATTCAAGGTGTAACTTTTTCAAGAGTTTTTACAGTAAGACCCATAGCACAAAAGAGCAAATTTTGTCTGTTCATTGTTTTCTACTTGTTTGAGGGCAGGGTGACTTCAACAGTGCACCCTGAGGGGAAATCAAGAATTACTGATACCAACTCTGGATTTCCTCATGCAGCTGCATGTTTTTTTTAACTTTTTCACGGGATATGGGCATCGCTGGCTAGGCCAGCATTCATTGCTGATCCCTAACTGTCCTTGTGAAGGCGTTGGTGAGCTGTCTTATTGAACTGCTGCAGTCCGTGTGCTGTAGGAACACCCACAGTGCTGTTAAGGAGGGAGTTTCAAGATTTTGACCCATTGAAGGAACGACAAAAAAATTTCCAAGTCAGGATGTTGTGTGGCTTGGAGGGGAACTTGCAGGTGGCAGTGTTCCCATGTATCTGCTGCCCTTGTCCTTCTAGATGGTAGATTGAGGGTTTTGGAGGTGCTGTTGAAGGAGCCTTGGTGAGTTGCTGCAATGCATCTCATACATGGTATACACTGCTACCACTGTGCGTCGGTGGTGGAGGGAGTGGATGTTGCAGTTGCACATGGATGGGGTGCCAATAAGTGGGCTGCTTTGTCCTGGACGGTGTTGAGCTTCTTGAATGTTGTTGGAGCTGCACTCATTCAGGCAAGAGGGGTGTATTCCAACACACTCCTGACTTGTGCCTTGTAGATGGTGGACAGACTTTGGAAAGTCAAGAGGTGAGTTACCTTTTGCAGCCTCTGGCCTGCTCTTGTAGCCATAGTATTTATATCCAGTTCAGTTTCTGCTCAATGGTAATCCTCAGGAGTTTGATAGTGGGGGATTCAGTGATGGTAATGCCATTGAATGGCAAGAGGTGATGGTTGGATTCTCTCTTGTTGGAGATGGCCATTGCCTGGCATTTGTGTGGTGCGATAGTTACTTGCCACTTATCAGCCTAAGCCTGAATGTTGTCCAGGTCTTGCTGCATGTGAGCACGGACTGCTTCAGTATCTGAGGAGTTGTGAATGGTTCTGAACATTGTGCAATCAATAGCTAGCATTCCCACTTCTGATGTTATGATGGAAGGAAGGTTGATAAAGCTGGGTATGTAGGCCGTAGCCCCAAAGACTGGTGGATTGTATCAAACAGCATGTCCCAGCCACTGTTCACAACAGGCAGGGTACAGACCGTAGTCAACCAGCCCCTGCTTGCAAAACTCAAAATACAGTATGCAACATTAGATGTAATTCCACGATTGGACAATATTTGTGAAATAATCTTCAGTGTGCTAAGAATTACGCTGACAACCAATTTAAGATTGTCAGTCAGGCTCGGAGTATTGCGCATTTGCGTGTACTGGAAGCTACATATATTAATACACAAGACCCTATTTTTTGCAGACAGAAAGAACATGTACACACATTGTGCCTGTTTCAGCTAAACAAACTAAGTGACAGTGATTCACTGACTCATTCCTCAGGGCAATGCCTTGACCAATCAGGGTCAAACTGCCTGGTTTAACTTTCAAACAATGCTTGGTAGCTAACTGTCAGTCATCATCACTGGTGTATTCTCCATGGCAATGTCTCTACCAAGCAGAGTCCACTTGTCAGCCAATCAGCACTCTCTTCACATACAGTATAAATTGTTGTTTTCTTTTTATGCTGGTATTCTTGTGAAGTGTGCTGATGAGTGCAAGGTGAAAAGCTTCGAAATGTCTCTTTTTTCAGCAAAAATATAAGTAGGTTGCAATTTTCCAGCCCTATTGGCGTCGGGCGTCATGCTGGGTGAGAGAGGAAGGTCTATGTTTGACTGGGAGAGGGTGTATCAGGGGTTTGAGTGATGTTGATGGGGGAATCAAAGGTTTCGGGGGGAAACAAAGGTTTCGGAGGGGTGAGGTTGGGAGGGGGGAGATGGGAGTTTGTGGGGACGGAAGGCGTAATGGGGAACAATGCAGCAAGTAGGGAGGTCGGTGTAAGGGAGGAAGGAGTTCGGGGGGGTAAGTAGTTCAGAGGGGGGAAGGAGTCCAAGAGGGAGGAAGGAGTTCGGGGGGGGAGGGTAGGAAGGCTTCCAGATGGAGGAGGGAGGAAGAGTGGAAGAGGGCGTATGGGAGGGGGAATGTCCAGGTGAATGTGCAAGGGAGAGGGCTGTGGTGTCAATGGCTGCCTCCTGGGGAGTGAACTGAGAGTGGGTGGTAGGAGGGAATTGTGAGTATGAGAAAAGACAGAGTGAACCGGAAGGTTTGAGGGTAATTGGTGGGGACTCAGAGGCAGACACGGAGCCTGGGGGTGTGAAGGAGGAGGCCGGGGAGGTCGATGTGGATGGGATTCACAGGAAGGTAGGGAATGTGCACGTTCACCTGGACATCCTGGAAAGAAAAGGGTTCGGGTTGGTAGGCGATGGTGGGGAGGTGGAAGGTGATGCCAGGGTGGTCAACAGTGATGGAGGAAAGAAAATGGGTGACTGGGGGGAGGGGAAAGGACAGGGGAGCTGATCAGAAACTTAAGGCAGAAATTTTTGCTTGGCGGGTGGGTGAGCACGTGCCTGACCTGCTCGAATGTGAAATGACACGCGTTGATGTCGGCTGAACGTGCCAATTTCAACATGCAGCCGCGCGATAGTTTGGCCGGCGGGCACACGCCAGAGTCGGCAGCCTGCCCACTGATAATTTAACGGCCTGTTAAGGCCATTGAATAATCAATTAAGCTAAATTTTTTCACTGTCCGTCCAACCTAACGGTTGTATTTTTTTTGGAAACGTCATCCACAGAGTCACATGAGGGGACATGTTTTATTACATTTATATTTTCTTTATTTTTTATATATCTTCATCTTCCTGAGGCAGCTTTGTGCCTCAGGGAGATTATGAAGTGCTCACTCGTGCACATGTGCGAAGTTCGCCCTTCTCCCTCCCCCACACAGGCTGCGCTGTGCGACACTGCTTGCGTTTCACACTGGACAGGCCTTAACTGCCCCACCAAGCCTCACTGCCAAGGGCAAAATTTTGCCCTTAACGACTACCATGGTGGTCGAAATTGAAAGTGAGAGGAGCCTTGTGTTGGACAGTCATTGGTGCTGCATGGGAGTGTGATCAGTGGGTGGGTGGAGATGCAGGTCAGCTCAGATAGACACCTGAAAGAGAACCCCAGCAGGCAGCATTGAAAATGCTCAGGACAGTGAGATGAACATGGTAGATGAAGGCTGTGCATGCGTGGGAGAGTACTTACATAAGTCTCTGAAAGGCCCTGCCATACACACACTTCTCCCTCTCGAATCACTCATGGTCCCACTGCGTGCAGCTGAACTGTTCATTGTGTGGAGGTTTGGGGGAGGAATAAAATGACAAAATATGTTCACGCATGCAATCATTCGTGATCAAAAAGTCTTTACTTTTCTCGGCCTACCACTTCTTCTAGGTGCTGCCCTGACATCCTCAGCAGGGGTGGAGACGGCCTGTGCAATGGTTGGCCCTGTTGCCTCTGATGACTTCTGCATGGGCCCTCTGGGGAGCCAAGGCCTTGAGGGCCCCAGTTGCTTTGGCTGTCCTCCAGTGGGCCAGCTGTTCCCTCTGTGGTGACAGAGGATGAGGTTGAGAGGGTCACAGGCAAAAGGGACTTGGAGGGAGAGGATAGCCTCTGAGATTCCTGAGTGGATGGCCCAAAGTTGTGCAGCTGCCGACCCTCCTCCCTTCAGGTGCCCCAGGCCCCCCCAGTCCGACTCCTTGAGGAGAAGGAGCTCTTGGAGGGATGTTGAAGTGCTCCGTTTCATTCTTGCATTGCCACTGTAGGAACTTGGCTACGATGGAGTGCATCACCACATTCTGCTGGACCAGGGTCTCCATGACGTCCTCCATCTTTCCCATGGAGACCTCCATACACGCACATGTGGGGACCGCTTCATTAGAGAACAGATGGATGCACTCCTCTGACTCATGTGCCACTCTGTTGTGGGCTTCCAACAGCTCTGTGTAATGTTCCTCCGCCTTCTGCTGACTCTCCACAATGAGTTGGAAGGGCAAATCCGGAGGTTCATCATCTGACTCGGACCTCACAGATGCCTCTTCCCCAGCAGTCCTCTGAGTGCCAGGAGCTCGGCTGAACCTGCTTCCTCCTGCTGTGGCCATGTGTCCGTGCGGTGACCACCAGATCTTGAATCTGAACCTGCTCTAGATTTAGATCCCACCGAGGTGTGTGTCTCTGCGCTGGTGCAGGGTGTGGGTAAGCACTGTGACAGGTCTTCCAGGCTGCTTATTTCCAGCTCTTTAATGGAGGAGGTGTCCTCTTCACTGGAGGTGAGGACCTGGATAGACTGGCTGGCTGAGGGCAACAGTCGCTTGGCAGAGCTCCCTGTGAACAAAAGCAGAGAGAGAGCACTCACAGTTGCGTTGAGAGAGGGATTAAGGGGTGCAGGATCCTCAGGTGGGTGTTCGCTGCCAACCTCACCGTCACCGCAGGCATGGTCCACATCCTCACCAGTCAGCGTGATGACACCCTCCTCAAATTGAGTGAGGGGCCTAATGTGGGCAACTCCACCCCCGGTCTGGGACCTCTCCCTGCTGTTGTGAGCCAACTTGTCCTGCATGAAAACAGATGGAGAGAATGTGAGCAGGACGCATGACACTGCATGGAATGTTTGTGTGGTGAGCGGAGCCATGGACAGGATGAGCTCAAGAGGATATGAGCCTAATGGAGATGTGAGGGTGTGTGTGAGATGTTAGTGGTGTTGTCCCTTGAGGTGTGAGATCCCTATGGATGTGCGGGTTTGTGAGTGTGTGAGTTGAGAGTGATGAGGTGGTTGACTTACCCTAGCGGAACGGATGAGAGTATTCATCTTCTTCCTGCACCAGATGGCTGACCTCCTCTGTGCTCCATTGATGCTGACTGCCACTGCCACTACCTCCCAGGCCTGATTGGTGACTCTGGGGGACCTCCTGTGCTAGACCAGGAGTAGAGGACATTGCAGCTGCCTTCCACTGTGTCCAGCCGGTGCTCCAGAGAGATGTCCCTAAATTTGTGGGCTGCCGTCTTCTTTGCTTTCGGGGCCATCTGTTGCTTGGAGCAGTCCTGGTCTGAAGATGTTAGGGAGAATTTTCTCCCTGACGGGTAGGCCAGTCGGGACCGGAGACTGGGGGCGCAGAGCCAATTAAGGCCCACCCAGTGTGACATGCTCAGTGCTACCTGTGCGGGCAGCGAGAGGAGGGAAAGTCAGGGCCTGTGTTCTTTCGCGCACATTCATGCGAAAGAGGGCAGAAATCTCCCTGAGGCAGATTAAGTTCATAATTAAAGTTTGAAAAAGGGAAAGATTAAAAATTATTCAGATATGTCCCCTCATGTGACAATATCACATGAGCTGGGACATGTTTATGATCTGTCAAAATTTTAAAAATTTATTTAATGAAACCTTCATGAAACCTCATCCCGCCTGTGGATAAGGTTTAATGAAAAACGCAAAGGTCACTTGGGCTCTTCGCCTGCCCGCCAACCTTAAGGTTGGATGGGCAGCTCTGTCAATTAGTTTAACTGGCGTATTAATGGCCTTTGACAGTTTGGCGGAAGATCGGAATGACGCGCGGTGACATGGAGATGCACACCCAATGTCCCCATGCATCATTTTACCCTTGAATTCTGCCCCTGAAGTAGGTATGTGCACCTGCTTTAAATATGGTGCCCGGAGCAAGGAAGTGCAGAGGTCACGGCGTGTTTAGCAAATCCGAGCCTGCCCACCAGCAATCCGGCACTGGGAATGGGACGATATGGCGCGAAAAGCCACCATTGCGGCTGGTGCATAGAACGTCCTTTTTCCCGCCCACTTCCACACCTAGTGTAAATCTGGGAGGATTCCACCCTTAGTCTCTGTATCAAGCACATCGAAGGCAAAAAAGTATTCAAATTTAACTATCAACACATTCAACTTTAACCTGAATTCTAAAAATAAAAAGTGACCATTCCTTACAAATTTTGAACTGTTGCTGTCTTTCAAAAGAAAGCTGTAATCATCTGCAAGGGTTCATTATGAAGAGACCTAAATGTTAGCTCCTTAAACAAGTACTGTTGATGTTAACAGTGTTGAAAATAGCTCAGTGCTATTTAACTCCTATTATCAGATCATCAGGAAACATGTGCTAGATTTTATTCTATTCAGAAAATTTGTCTGACATAATGGCAAGTTTTTTTTCCAATTCCATGTTGCTGGAAAGGTCTCACATACTGGAGCGCAAATCGAAAATTTGGCCGCACAATACCCACTATTTTAAATTCAGTGGCTGTAATTTTCACCTTCACTACCAGGGCAGTAATTTGGTATAAATCACTTGGATGGAGATGGAGCTTATTCTACAATGAGTAGGTTTTAAAAATTCATTCTCAGGATGTAGGCATTACCAGCAAGGGTGGCTCAGCTCTAGTTGCCTTTAGAAGGTAGTGCTAGGTCTTCTTCAAAAGCCGTAACAATTTGATACAACTGGATGTCTTGCTAGGCCCTTCTGAGGACAGTTAAGAGTCAATCACATTGGTTTGGGACTTGCGGTACATATATGCCAGATTGGATGAGGATGGCAGGTTTCCTTCCCTAATAGGGATTAATTAAACAGATGAGATCTTAAGATAATCTGGCAGTTTTTATTGATATAAGCTTTCTATTTTCATATTCTCAAACTGGAATCTGAACTCATATTCTCTGGACTAT
This sequence comes from Cetorhinus maximus, assembly GCF_964194155.1. Classification (NCBI taxonomy): domain Eukaryota; kingdom Metazoa; phylum Chordata; class Chondrichthyes; order Lamniformes; family Cetorhinidae; genus Cetorhinus; species Cetorhinus maximus. Next base: position 115,108,081 of record NC_135880.1, read on the forward strand.
TAGACCAGGTCCCGGAATTAATAATCCAGCTACATATCCATTACCCTACTATACCCATTGTCTCCTGATTACCTTTCAGACAGTGAAGGTGAAAATAACACTATTTTTTTCTAGCTGATAAAGAAGAAACCTCTATACTAACCTCATTCACATTTGAATGTATTAAGCACAATGATGTCCAGCTCTTATACAAATCAGCTAACTTGGTTTCTTACTTAAACTGGCTACTTAACACATATATTGATAAGATTTTGCCCAAAATCATGTCGTAAATAGTTTCAATCACCATCAGCTTGTCTGGACTAGCCAGGATCACTGTGGTGTGTGTCAGAACTTGCAACCTGGGAGCAGTAGTTGCTATGGCGATAATATTCCCACTAATATTAGTAGCAGCAAGATGTGAAAGGAAAGGGCCCTCTGTGACTCATTCCATTTGTTATACTTGACTTCATACGCTACAGAGAGGAAATAACGCACAGCTGGCCTGGGATTATCCCTCATGTCATGTTGTCCCTCCAGTGTAGCCGGATTCAGTAAATGAGCTTGTCAGAGTCATTCTTATTAGGAGTGTTTTTTAAAAAATAGTGCTGCAAATATGTCTTATATAGATGCACATAGAAGATGTAACTTTGTAGGAAGAATGTACAAATGCTATATTAATGTAAAATAAAATCTTGTCTACATTTTATGAAGAAGGTGCAATGTAACAACCATGAGTCAGATTGTATCTATTGGCAGATCAACAGCTTGGTGTAACTGAATACTGCTTCTTTATTACAAATGTTCCACTGACAAAATGGATAATTTAATTAGAATATGCTGCTGATAACCAGTCTGCTTTATGTTCCTTTGTACATTATTGCTATATTATTTTACTGAAGAATGTTACTAAATTCAGTATGTCTGGCACCTGGCCTCAGGCATCCTAATGCAGATCTTAAATTGCTCTGTCACTTTATATATTTTTGTTAAATCACACTCATAGTGAAAGACAATCAAGTTAAATACAGTTAGAGGGATGTAAATAATTATTATTAATCTGTGAAGCAACAACTTTACTTTAATAACATTTAATAAGCCTATTTCTATGTAAATTATTCAAATATAAATGCTATTTTATGCCAGTTTTGGAATTATCCATACTAATCACCTTAAACACAATGCATTTTGTTTTTGAAAGTGGCTCCATGCATGTAAATCAGAGGTGCATCAGTGTCTACAGGCCTGGTCTGAAGATATAGCCTACGAGATAAGAAGGAGGTTGTTGAGTTGTACACAAGATAAAACTCCATGCAGTACCACTCTTTTTGAAACTGTTAGTAACTTCGGGACATATTTAAGAGATAAGACCATTCAGGCTGACTGCACTGTCATGTTAGCTCAAGAATAGTATAAGGTGGAAGCATTTTATTAGCATCTAAAGATAACCTTATCTTATTGGTATGGGAAAGGTTAAGTTTCACTATGTTTTCAGTCATGTGTGCCCCTTTTGTACTTCATGTGAGATCAAACTGCAGCAGGTAGTTGCAGATGGAAGATTAAAATCATTTTGAAATCATTGTATGAAGAGTGATATTTGCTTTATTGCTATTTAAATGTATTGATAATTATAATAAACTTAATAACTAATTCCCTTGCATTACAAGGCAAGGAGATAAGTGGAAAAAAATCTGTTTTTAAAAAAATAATACTTTCAGGACCAAAATTTCACAAGAGGCAGAATGGCTTCCCTTTTGGGGCCAGGGGCTAGAAAAAGGATTTCACTAAGATTCTACCCTGTGTGAACAAAATCCCAGCCGGGGGATAAAGAGCAGTCTGGAGAAGTTCCTGGGTTACTCCAAGAATTCTTCAACTTATGCCCCCAATTGACCCAACAATACTCTTGACAGCTCAAAGTAGACGGAGTTCCATTCGGGACCTGTAACCCAGCTGCAAAAAAATAATGGTAACCAATCCCAGAGGCAATTGATTACATTCTAAATCAAGGTCTATAATGCCAGTAAATTGTGGTAGGTAATCATAAAATGGGCTTGGGCTGCCTGAACCAAATATGATAATGGCACCATCCCCACACTTTGGGATCAACTGCTGGTGGAAATGGGCAAATGGGAATTCTGATTCACTGCACGTCCACCTGAACTTTGGTATCCTATTTATATTTTAAATGCTCCTGCACACTCCAGAACCAGACAGCTAACAAACCTATCAAACTAGGTTAGGCCACATGGACAGGAGTAGTCCATTTAGCCCTTCAAGATTGTTGTCCATAGGTCTCTGTTTCAAATATGATAAATTTAAAAAGCTCATTTGTCTCATCAAGATCACTCCCTTCTTAAGCTCTGCACAACCTTAAGCCCTTCACTATCTTAAAAGCCTCTATTAAATCACCTTTTATCCTTCTTGGCAGTAATGACATCATTAAACTTTAATTGAGCATAAAACCAGATAATCAGGGCCTGGATTTTTGCAGTGATGAAGTGGCTCTCCGTCGTTGCGAAATGGGCAAACATGCTCAAAAATCAGAAGCCCCACCCCTGTACACGGCACCTACCATTTCCAAAAGAACAGGAATGGAGTCGGGTCGTATTTCGCATATGCACATTTCATGGTGGCAGCTGCCCATAGAAATCAGCAGTTACCTCCACTCCTGTGTGATTTTGGTGCGAGAGGCACCTGAAACCCAACGTGCATAGATTAGACCTGGCCAGGAGTTGGTCTGAACTTTGTGGATTCATTTGGATAGCCAGGGTATCCTTTTGGCGAGGTAAGGTACCCCTTCGGATACAGTGCCAGGACGTCTTTGGGGGAGGTCAGGTGCCCTTTGGGAGAGGTTAAGTGTCCTTTTGGGATTGCTAAAATTAGGCACGAATGTGCATAAAAAGTATAAATTTATTGGAACTGTGAAACTCATTGGGACTGTCAAAACACTGGTCAAAAGCATCAAGATTAACTGTAAAAGGGAGATGTCAAGTTTTCAAGGCATTTAAAGCTCCTGCTCTTTGACGCTTTGAAAAAACTGTCTGGAATGTTAAAAAAAGAGGTTTCTTGCTACTTTACTCTGTCTGTGGACATAAGCCTTAGGGTTACCAATACTGGATTCGTGCTGCATAACTGATTTCACAACACAGTAGTGTGCATACTGTTTAACAGCTCCAAGTGGTTATGGACTCTTTGAAGTGGGATTATGAATTCCAATGCTTGTTTTTAGAAGGGGTTATGAAATTGAGTGAAATGTTTGTTGTTATAATGAATAATGTAGTTGAAGGAATATAAATGCAATAATTTTTTTAAGAATTAAAAAGTCTGCAATAGACGCTTAGAGTTTTATTTTATTTAATCTCAGCATGGCTCCTGAGTTTGCCCATAATGGATACTGGGTGAGTTAGCAAGGTAGGTGTAAGGGCAAAGGGTGGATGGGGGGACATGGTTTGGCATGTTGGCACTAAGTTGGCTCAGGGGCTATAAAGGACTATGGGTGGGTGGGTGGTGAGCATAGGTTGGCATAGAGGGTATGAGAGGCCTTGGAGGTGGGCATATGTTGGCATGGATGCTATGAGGGGCCATGGGGTGGATGGGGGGCATAGGTTGGCATAGAGAGGACGAGGGGCCATGGGTGTGGGTGCAGGGCATGAGGTAGCATGATTGGGGCATGGGGAGTGTGTGAGGGGGTGTGAGGGGTAAGGGCTGGAGGGCTGTTTTATGTTTCTCTGTCTTTTTTAAAAAAACTTTGATACCGTGCTGGTACACTAAGGAAAGCCTTCTGTCCAGCCCGCCTCTGCACCGACATCCTTCACACTCGTTCTGGGGTCACCCGGCATGGCTCCCTTGGAACCCCACTATCCCGGAATGAAAATCAGACTTTCATGGCCACTTTCTCCTGTGCCAGGTTTGCAGAGCTGGGAAATGTCCCAATCCATCCCGGGTGTCCGACTTGAATGTGCCTGATTCTTTCCCGACAGGTTAAGATCAAATTGGGGTGGGGGGTAGTTTTAACCCCACAAAACAGGTGAATTGGTAGTGAGTCGAATATAAAAACTTTTAAAACCTCAAACCCAACCCTGGAGCTCCTCCATGCTCATTTCCAGATATAAAGGTGTGGGTCTATGGGCATGTGACCAATCCATTCTCAGGATATGAATTGGTCACAAAAGATTTCAAGGAGGCTGCATGACTCCATATTAACAGGATTCTTATTTTAACCTGTTGAAGCCAAATTTCCCGCAGCTTTGGAAACTCAGCAAGTTAAAGGAGGAAAGAAAAGCTGCACCCATGAGGGAAGTGTATTTACAGCACTGCTTGTGGGTCAGGAGAAGCAGGGGTGTTTCTTTCGGGCCCAACAAGCTTATCTTTTTACACACTCCATAATTTCCGAATCCACCTCTGGGATCGTGGACTCCCTCCACAAGATCTCCCTGCTCTCCCTACCCTGATCTTTGACTCCCCCAACCCGATCTCCCCTGATCCCCAATTCACCCCATCTAATCTCCAACTCCACCCACCCAATCTCTCCGACAATCTCCAACTCCACCCACTCAATCTCTTTGATCTCTGACTTCTTGTCTCGATCTACCCCAATCTCTGACTCTCCCTACCTGATTTCTCCCGCAATCTCTAACTTTCCCCACCCAATCTATCCAACAATCTCCAACTCTCCCCATCCAATCTCTCCAACAATCTCCACCTCTCCCCACCCAATCTCTCCAAAAATCTCCAACTCCCCCCACTCAATCTCTCCAACAATCTCCGACTCCCCCCACCTAATCTCTCCTACAATCTCCAACTCTCCCCATCTGATCTCTCCCGCAATCTTTGACTCTCCGCACTTGATCGCCCACAATCCCCAACTTTCCCCACCTGATCTCCCACTATCACCAACTCCTCGATCCCCTGCAACCACTGAATCCCTACCCTTATGATCCCCAATACTCCCCACTACCCCTGCAATTTCCAACTCCCCCACCCCAGCTCAACTCCAATACCCTCTTCCACCCCTTTAATTTGCCTCGAGCCCCCATGATTTGCTACTCCACCTCGAACAGTGGCTTCAGCCTGTGATTTCCAACTCCTCCATACTCCTGAGATCTCCGATTGCCCCAACCCTCACCATGGTCTCTGATCTGCCTGAATCCTCCATAATCTCCAATTCCCAAGTCTGCCTTGACCTGTGTCTGCATTGCAGTAATTCACAACTCCCCACCTCTCCACCATGTCCTACTTACCTGACATCCATTCCCCAGTTGCTGTCTCACTTGACAAGCAGGCAGCCTGTCAATCAGGCCGGCTGTCAGGCAGGAAACCTGCTGTGAAAACTTCAAAGTTGCTGGGGGGTAAGTTTCAGTAGGATATTTGGGGGAGCCCATACTTCTGGGTTTCCTATCCAGAAATCCTCCATGGCGCCAAGTAACTATCAGGGCGATTATGTCAAAAGCTTCAGATAGCATTATTATTTTAATTAAAATCTACCATCAAGTAACACTTAAATAAGGATTTAAGGAACACTTCAACAAGAGAGAGCAGGAGGGAGGTTATGAAGGCAAATATTATGACCTCTGCCTCCACAGTAGCATGCAAGTTGGTCAGTTCAAAATCCTGCACTGAAAATTCCTTACAAATGCATTACCTGCACTCAACAGCTTGCACCTTGTGCCGAGGGATGAATGCTGGTGGAACTGAAGTCAAACAGACATTCTGCTAGGTATATCCATAACATTGTCTTCAGCCATTTTAGTCTGAGATTCATACCATCCCTTCTATCTGCTCCCAAATGCAGAGTTCCAGAATCCACAGACCTGTCCAGTTTTTGTTTCTGCGGTGAGATGGTGTTCTCTTCGGTTGTGATGCAACTCCCTTTCCCTCCTTGCTCCCTGTCCTCCACACAGCAAGCTATGGACAAAACATCTGCGGGATATTTTCAGTTCTGATGATAGCTGCTAAAATAGTGAATACCTATGGAGGTGGAAGTTGACAAATCCATTTTCAAAATGAGATCAGGTTTAGTCTATTTTTATTTGTTGGCTGACTATGCTATCATGAAAAGATATCAATAGAAAGCCGTGAAGAATCTAAACTTGTGCAGGACATGTCATATTTCTGCACTGTTGGTCCCAGTTATGCTCTGCTTCACAGCAAATCCATGCCTTGCAGGGAAACCTTAAAATATTCAAATACATTGCTAAAGATTATCACGGTCCATTCTAATGAGCAATCATTTAGTGAGGGGTACTACACCAACAAAGTTTGATTTAATTTCTTCCTATATGTTATATTAAAGAGAACTCCTAGATATTTGTCCATCATCTTATATAAATAGAGGTATACCACCACCAACGACATCAGATATACAGGACTAAGTAAAAGAAGAGATAAAAACAAAAAACTACTGCGGATGCTGGAAATCCAAAACGAAAACAGAATTACCTGGAAAAACTCAGCAGGTCTGGCAGCATCGGCGGAGAAGAAGAAAGACCCAAACCTCCCTGTCGCTTGCCATTTTAACACTCCACCCTGCTCTCTTGCCCACATGTCTGTCCTTGGCTTGCTGCATTGTTCCAGTGAAGCCCAACGCAAACTGGAGGAACAGCACCTCATCTTCCGACTAGGCACTTTACAGCCTTCCGGGCTGAATATTGAATTCAACAACTTTAGATCTTAAACTCCCAGCCCCCATCCCCACCCCATTTCTTCCCCCTCCCTTTTGTTTTTTTCAATAATTTATATAGATTTTTCTTTTCCCACCTATTTCCATTATTTTTAAATCTACAACTAATACCTTGTCAGTCTTTCCACCCCACCCACACTAGAGCTGTACCTTGAGTATCCTGCCATCCATTCTTAATTAGCACATTTTCTTAGATAATATCATCACCTTCAACACCTCTTTGATCCTTTTGTCTGTGACATCTTTTGATTATCTGCTCCTATCACTGCTTGCTTGTCCCTACAACCACCCCCCCATAACTTCTCTCCCCACCCCCCACCTTAAACCGGCCTCTATTTCACCCCTCTCCTAACTATACTCAGTTCTGCTGAAGGGTCATGAGGACTCGAAACATCAACTCTTTTCTTCTCCGCCGATGCTGCCAGACCTGCTGAGTTTTTCCAGGTAATTCTGTTTTTGTTTTGGATTTCCAGCATCCGCAGTAGTTTTTTGTTTTTATCTCTGTGTTTAATTGACTGCCACTCCTCTTCAAGAAATGCCTACCTTGAAGAAGTATTGCTCTGTTCTCCGACAGGATTTCCACCTGTCTCTTCTGCCTTGTTCACCTTCATTGCTTTCCATTTCTCTCCTGGTGTTTGACAAGGTGTTTACTAAAACCCGCTTTCACAGCCATATTTCCTGTCTCAGTGACTGTCTCCGTCTCCGACTTACCCCATGTGGATTTCAACTGAAATTCCATCCCTCTTGTTTTGAACCCACCCAGGATTACAGGTATCTCCGGTACATAAAATGTTTCTCGGACTGCTGTTCCCATCGCATTCTGAGATCCACACTCAGTGCCATGCGCCGCCATATGAACACACTCCACCTCTTCCTCCAGCAGCACCGCCGCACCCTTTCTCAAAGCTGCGCTTGCCCCCAGTTTCATTTTATTCTTTGTCTCATCCGACGCCTCAACAAGAAACTTTTTCTCTTTCTGTCAAGTGCTAAGGAACGCAAGCTCCAACAACTCATCAACACCAACACCCATCTGGGACCCTCCACCCCTGCTTGTCCCTCCGTCCCCACCCCATCTTCCAATCCCAGCCCCAGCCGCGTATTCACTATACCCCCTGACCTTCCCCTCTCTGATGCTGAACGTTCAGTGCTCAGCAAAGGACTTAGTTTCATACCCTTACGCCATCATCTCAATGAATTTCGTGCTCAGCACGATGCTGAACTCTTCTTCCGCCACCTTCGTCTCTGTGCTCATTTCTTTGGGCAGGAGTCCTCTCCCCGTTCAACGGATCCTTTTACCCACCTCCAATATTCTCCCTCCACCTGGACCCCTCCCTCTGGATTCTTACCTTCTCTTGATCTTTTCATTGAGAACTGTCGGCGTAACATTAGCCGTCTCAATTTCTCTTCTCCTCTCACCCATTCTAATCTGTCTCTCTCTGAACTTAATGCACTCCGTTCTCTCAGGTCCAACACCAACATTGTCATCAAACCCGCTGACAAGGGTGGTGCTGTTGTTGTCTGGCGCACTGACCTCTACCTCGCGGAGGCTGAGCGTCAACTCGCAGACACTTCCTCCTACCTCTCCCTGGACCATGACCCCACCACAGAACATCAAGCCATTGGTTCCAGGACTGTCACTGACCTCATCTCCTCTGGAGATCTTCGTCCCACAGCTTCCAACCTGATAGTCGCCCAATCTCGGACCTTCTACCTCCTACCCAAAATCCACAAACAGAACTGTCCCGGCAGACCGATCGTGTCAGCCTGTTCCTGCCCCACGGAACTCATTTCTCGTTATCTTGACTCCCTTCTCTCTCCCCTTGTCCAGTCCCTTCCCACCTACATCCGTGATTCCTCTGACACCTTACGTCACATCAACAATTTCCAGTTCCCTGGCCCCAACCGCTTCCTCTTCACCATTGATGTCCAATCCCTCTACACATCCATCTCCCACCAGGATGGTCTGAGGGCCCTTAGCTTCTTCCTTGAACAGAGGCCCGAACAATCCCCATCCACCACTACTCTCCTCCGTCTGGCTGAACTTGTTCTCACACTGAACAATTTCTCCTTTAACTCCTCTCACTTCCTCCAAATAAAAGGTGTGGCTATGGGTACCCGCATGGGCCCCAGCTATGCCTGTCTCTTTATGGGGTATGTGGAACATTCCTTGTTCCAGCCCTACTCCGGCCCCCTCCCACAACTCTTTCTCTGGTACATCGATGATTACTTCGGTGCGGCTTCATGCTCTCGTCTGAACCTGAAAAATTTATTAATTTTGCTTCCAATCTCCACCCCTCCATCATTTTCACATGGTCCATCTCTGACACTTCCCTTCCCTTCCTTGACCTCTCTGTCTCAATTTCTGATGATAGACTGTCCACCAATATCCATTACAAGCCTACTGACTCCCACAGCTACCTCGACTACAGCTCCTCACACCCCACTTCCTGTAAGGACTCCATCCCATTCTCTCAGTTCCTTCACCTCCATCGCATCTGTTCTGATGACGCTACCTTCAAAAACAGTTCCTCTGACATGTCCTCCTTCTTCCTTAACCGAGGTTTTCCACCCACGGTCGTTGACAGGGCCCTCAACCGTGTCCGGCCCATCTCCCGCGCATCCGCCCTCACGCCTTCTCCTCCCTCCCAGAAACATGATAGGGTCCCCCTTGTCCTCACTTATCACCCCACCAGCTTCCGCATTCAAAGGATCATCCTCCGCCATTTCCACCAACTCCAGCATGATGCCACCACCAAACACATCTTCCCTTCACCCACCTGGCGGCATTCTGTAGGGATCGTTCCCTCCGGGACACCCTGGTCCACTCCTCCATCAACCCCTACTCCTCAACCCCCACCTATGGCACCTCCCCATGCCCACGCAGAAGATGCAACACCTGCCCCTTCACTTCCTCTCTCCTCACCGTCCAAGGGCCCAAACACTCCTTTCAAGTGAAGCAGCATTTCACTTGCATTTCCCCTAACTTAGTCTACTGCATTCGTTGCTCCCAATGCGGTCTCTTCTACATTGGAGAGACCAAACGCAAACTGGGCGACCGCTTTGCAGAACACCTGCGGTCTGTCTGCAAGAAAGACCCAAACCTCCCTGTCGCTTGCCATTTTAACACTCCACCCTGCTCTCTTGCCCACATGTCTGTCCTTGGCTTGCTGCATTGTTCCAGTGAAGCCCAACGCAAACTGGAGGAACAGCACCTCATCTTCCGACTAGGCACTTTTCAGCCTTCCGGGCTGAATATTGAATTCAACAACTTTAGATCTTAAACTCCCTACCCCCATCCCCACCCCATTTCTTCCCCCTCCCTTTTGTTTTTTTCAATAATTTATATAGATTTTTCTTTTCCCACCTATTTCCATTATTTTTAAATCTACAACTAATACCTTGTCAGTCTTTCCACCCCACCCACACTAGAGCTGTACCTTGAGTGTCCTGCCATCCATTCTTAATTAGCACATTTTCTTAGATAATATCACCACCTTCAACACCTCTTTGATCCTTATGTCTGTGACATCTTTTGATTATCTGCTCCTATCACTGCTTGCTTGTCTCTACAACCACCACCCCCCCCTCAACTTCTCTCCCCCCGCCCCCCACCTTAAACCAGCTTATATTTCACCCCTCTCCTAACTATACTCAGTTCTGCTGAAGGGTCATGAGGACTCGAAACGTCAACTCTTTTCTTCTCCAAAAGAAGAGATAGTCTGACTATGTTTCAAATGAGTTTTTGATATAAATTGGGGAAGAGAGCAGAACAAGAAGGAGTTTGAAAAACTAGTTACGCAGATCCTGGCAACAACTTGTGACTTCCCTGAATTTTTCAAGTGTGTTTCTAACTAGAGATAAAAATACTGCCAGACGCAGGGGTTGCTGTGGTGACAGGAGAGTGATGTGTTAGATCGGGGTGCCAATGTTGCCTATCCAGCACTTGCTCTGCATCCATTAACCTAATAGTTCTGTTTCTGTCATAATTAAATATTAAAAAGATCTGACACCATGTTCTATTATAATAAAAGCACAGAATATCACAAAAAGACTCTTTGAATGGATTAGTCTATTCCCATCACCTCCTGCACTATTTTGAAATGTAATGATAATTGGTATATTTACATAAGCTAGCAATTATGTATGTATTAAACAGCAGTTCTTCAAACTGTGCCGAATCATTGCGCTGAATTTTCCTGGCTGTCCCTGATCCTGTCGGCAGGATGGATTCGGGATCGGGAACTTGGAAGTGACTGTGACGTGACGTTGGGTGTGACCTTTCCGGAGGCAGCCAATGAAGGAGCTGCTCTGGGAACCACGTCCAATCAGGGATGGCAACCGGACTCCACCATCAGCACGGCCTGTGGGGATGGCTACCATCCACCTCCACAGTGAGGGTGACGCCTGCCCATCAGCAGGGTAAGCATGAGCGGGCATGGAGGCAGCTTCCATTGGAGGGAGAAGGCTGCCATTGCAGCAGGGTAAGCACCATGGGCACTAATGTGGCTGCAAAGACAGGCCAGCTGCCTGGGGGTAGATCCCCTGTGAGTTACTGCCAGTAAATGGATTTAAACCCCCAAGTGAGACCCACCATCTCCCACCCATATTAGAGCTCCTGTCAGAGTCGGGGCCCCGTGCACTGTCAGGAAAATGTCTTACACCCTGTAAGAGGAAGATTAGTGGCTCATGACCATTGGATCCCCACCACTGTCAGGCGATTTGCCATTGAAGCCACTAGTCTGCCTCCGGGACAAACACTCGGGAGGCGGGAACGCATTGAGGAGCCGAACCGGTGGCTCATCATTCCAGATTTCCTCCGACAGCCCTCCTACCCCCGGCTCCAAAACCGCAATTGCAGGCCTGGAAAAGTTCAGCCCAGTGTCTGGGATTAAAAAAAATATGATCCCCTAACCTGTGGGTTCAGTACTTTATGGAATTCAAGTAGGGGACCATGAGGCATCCCATACCTGTCGGCTCACACACCTATGTTGGTGCAGCAATGAGCTTGTTTTGTGAAACGCTGGTAAAAATCATAAGCACTGTGAGCAAAAATGAATCGTGGGGCTACTCTTACACAGGAAATAAACTTACTATTTATACTACAGGTATTTACTCCAAAGCATTGTAATTTTGTAAAATAAAAATATATTATTTTAAATTGAAATGTTGTTGGTTTAATTTTATTATTTGCGTGGTACTTAGCACTAAAATAACCAACTGCACAGTGTACTTATGTTCTTACCATTTTTAATGGGCCTTAAATTTGTTTTTTAACAAAAATAAGAGAATCCCGAACTTTCTCTGAGGTTAATGAATCACCAGCAAAGTTTCAGGAATACTTTGCAACGTGCAGTTTCTGAGCATGTTATTCAATTATTGTCTTATTAGGAGGAAAATGTATTTCGCTAAAATAAATATTTCACATTAATGTTGAAGGTGTCATATTTAAATTATATACTGTTGTATATACTGACAGCAACATGAACCTAAGTAGCAGACTGGAAACAGATGCAGCAGTACTCCTGTGTAGCCGTAATATGATTAAATCTTACATTATCTACATAAACTAATACCCAGATATACAAAGATAAAAGCAAAATACTGCGGATGCTGGAAATCTGAAACAAAAACAAAAATAGCTGGAAAAACTCAACAGGTCTGACAGCATCTGTGGAGAGGAAGACAGAGTTAACGTTTCGAGTCCGTATGACTCTTCATCAGAACTGAAGAGAAATAGAAATGAGGTGAAATATAAGCTGTTTAAGGGGGGTGTGGGACAGGTGGAGCTGCATAGAGGGCCAGTGATATGTGGAGGCAAAGGAGAGATTGCCAAAAATGCCATAGACAAAAGGACAAAGGGGTGTTGACTGTGGCGATATTAACTAAAGGATGTGCTAATGGTGACATTAAGGGCAAAAAGCAGGCTGAGCAAGTGACAAATGGCCCTAGTGGGTGTGGGGTGGGGGGAAGGGATTGAAATAGGCTAAAAGGTGGAGATAAAATAATGGAGGGAAATAAATTTTAAAATAATAATAGAACTAGGTGGGAAAAGAAAAATATATTAAAAAATATATAATAATTATTAGAATAAAGGGGATCGGAAAGGTGGTGGGGATGGAGGAGAGAGAGTTGTTGAACTCAATGTTAAGCCCGGAAGGCTGTAAAGTGCCTAATCGGAAGGTGAGCTTCACTGGAACATGGGTAGTGCTGTTGTTGTCTGGCGCACTGACCTGTACCTCGCAGAGGCTGAGTGTCAACTTGCAGACACTTCCTCCTACCTCCCGCTGGACCATGACCCCACCACTGAACATCAAGCTATTGTTTCCAGGACTGTCACTGACCTCATCTCCTCTGGAGATCTTCCCTCCACAGCTTCCAACCTCATAGTCTCGCAACCTTGGACGGCCCGCTTCTACCTCCTATCCAAAATCCACAAACAGGACTATCCCGGCAGACTGATCATGTCGGCCTGTTCCTGCTCCACGGAACTCATTTCTTGCTATCTTGACTCCATTCTCTCTCCCCTTGTCCAGTGTCTTCCCACCTACATCCGTGATTCCTCTGACGACGCCCTACATCATATTAACAATTTCCAGTTCCCTGGCCCCAACCGCCTCCTCTTCACCATGGACGTCCAATCCCTCTACACCTCCATCCCCCACCGGGATGGTCTGAGGGCTCTATGCTTATTCCTTGAACAGAGGCCTGAACAATCCCCATCTACCACCACTCTCCTCTGTCTGGCTGAATTTATTCTCTCACTGAACAATTTCCCCTTAAACTCATCTCACTTCCTCCAAATAAAAGGTGTGGCAATGGGTACCCGCATGGGCCCCAGTTATGTCTATCTCTTTATGGGTTATGTGGAACATTCCTTGTTCCAGTCCTACTCAGGCCCCCTCCCACAACTCTTTCTCCGGTACATCGATGACTGCTTTGGTGCCGCTTCATGCTCTCGCCTGGACCTGGAAAAGTTTATTAATTTTGCTTCCAATTTCTATCCCTCCATCATTTTCACATGGTCCATCCCTTCCTTTCCTTGACCTCTCTGTCTCAATTTCTGGTGATAGACTGTCCATCAATATTCATTACAAGCCTACCGACTCCCACAGCTACCTCGACTACAACTCCTCACACTCCGCTTCCTGTAAGGACTCCATCCCAATCTCTCAGTTCATTCGCCTCTGTCGCATCTGTTCCAATGATGCCACTTTCCAAAACAGTTCTTCTGACATGTCTTCCTTCTTCCTTAACCGAGGTTTTCCACCCACGGTGGTTGACAGGGCCCTCAACCGTGTCCGGCCCATCTCCCACGCATCCGCCCTCACACCTTCCTCTCCCTCCCAGAACCATGATAGGGTCCCCCTTATCCTCACTTATCACCCCACCAGCCTCTGCGTTCAAAGGATCATCCTCCGCCATTTCCGCCAACTCCAGCATGATGCCACCACCAAACACATCTCCCCTTCTCCCCCCACTGTTGGCATTCCATAGGGACCGTTCCCTCCGGGACACCCTGGTCCACTCCTCTATCACCCCCTACAGCTCAACCCCCTCCCACAGCACCATCCCATGCAACCTTAGAAGGTGCAACACCTGCCCTTTTACTTGCCCCCTCCTCACCGTCCAAGGGCCCAAACACTCCTTTCAAATGAAACAGCACTTCACTTGCACTTCTCTCAATTTAGTCTACTGTATTCGCTGTTCCCAATGCGGTCTCCTCTACATTAGAGAGACCAAATGCAGCCTGGGTGACCGCTTTGCGGAACACCTTTGGTCTGTCCGCAATCATGACCTAGACCTCCCTGTCGCTTGCCATTTCAACGCACCACCCTGCTCTCATGCCCACATGTCCATCCTTGGCCTGCTGCAATGTTCCAGTGAAACTCAACACAAACTGGAAGAACAACACCTCATCTTCCGATTGGGCACTTCACAGCCTTCCGGACTTAACATTGAGTTCAACAACTTCAGATCACAAACTCTCTCCTCCATCCCCACCCCCTTTCCGATCCCCTTTTTTCTAATGATTATTATATATTTTTTTAATATATTTTTCTTTTCCCACCTAGTTCTATTATTATTTTTAAATTTATTTCTATCTACTGTTTTATCTCCACCTTTTAGCCTATTTCGATCCCTTCCCCCCACCCCACTCCCACTCGGGCTATCTGCCTCTTGCTCATCCTGCTTTCTACCCTTAATGTCACCATTAGCACATCCTTTAGCTAATATCACCCTGTCAACACCCCTTTATCCTTTTGTCTATGACATCTTTGGCAATCTCTCCTTTGCCTCCACCTATCACTGGCCCTCTATCCAGCTCCACCTGTCCCACACCCCACTTAAACAGTTTATATTTCACCTCAATTCTACTTCTCTTCAGTTCTGATGAAGAGTCACATGGACTCGAAACGTTAACTCTGTCTTCCTCTCCACAGATGCTGTCAGACTTGCTGAGTTTTTCCAACTATTTTTGTTTTTGTTTTTGTTTGACCCAGATATACAAATTTAAAAGGGGCAAGGAAATTTTTAAACAGCCCATATAATTCAAATTGGGGTTTACATTACCTAAGATTATGTAAAAGAACATAGGAACAGGAGTAAGCCGTCCAGCACCTTGAGCTTGTTTCACCATTCTATCAGATATGGCTGATCTGCATCTCAAATCTATTTACCTACCTTTGATTCATATCCCTTGATACCCTTACATAACCCAACTCCAGGGGGAGAATTTTGTCCTCATCGGGCGGGTTGGTCGGGAGTGGGGGTGGGCGGGTGTGGAGCCGATCACCACCCACAATCGGCTGCGCACTGACATTTTATGTGGGCGGGCCAATTAAGACCCGCCCAGCGTGACACGTGCCTGATAGTGCTCAGCGTTATCTGTGCAGGTGGGGAGAGGAGGGAGAGGAGGGGCCTGCGCGAGCGCCGAAATCTCCCTGAGCCAGCTAAGTGCCTCAGGGAGATTAAGTTCAGTGTCAAAGATGGTAAAAAGTTAAAAAAAATTAATCAGACATGTTCACTCTTGTGACAGTGTCACATGAGCTGGGACATGTTTATGAGCTTTCATAAAAATTTTTTATTCAATTAATAAACCCTTCATGAAACCTCATCCCGCCCGTGGATGAGGTTTCATGAGAAATGTGAAGGCCGCCTGGGCTCTTCGCCTGCCCACCAACCTTAATGTTGGACGGGCAGCCCTGACAATTGCTTTAATTAGTTCATTAATGACCTTAACAAGTCTTTGACAGTTTGGCAGGCGCGCAGCCGACTCCGGTGCGTGCCTGCAGAACTGAAGATCTGAATGACCCGCGGTGATGTCAGGATGCATGCCCGACGTCACCGCGCATCATTTTACGCAGGCCCCTCACGCCAAACAGAAGATTCTGCCCCAGTAGTCATATGGGTGGAATTTTACACCAGCGGGATTTTATGCTCTTTTGAATGGTTCACCGCATTTTACAGCTCCACCCCACAACGCCGTGGTCGTAAAATTTCGGCCCTTTAAGATTTGAATTGGCTCAGCATCCATAGCCTTTTCGGGGAACAAGTTCCAGATTTCCACTACCTGGGAACAACGGAGCAGGGGGTTGCTTTCATGGACAAGATGAGGTCAGAAGGAGACAATGGAAGATGGGAGAGGACTTCGAGAAAGATGTAGAGCTGGGGCAGAAAGGAGCCTCAGGAAAGGTCTATCTCGGTGGTCTAGAGGAAGGAGGATGGGGAAGCAGAGGAAGTGGTTGAATGGATGGCCTCAAGCTAAATGACAAATATCCCATATGCTCTTTGTATTTGTTATTGGAGGCGAGGGTGAAGGGGACAGGGAAGAAGGATTTAAGGAGACAATACTCAAGTGTGAGGCACGATGTATTAACATTCTAACTGAGAAGCTGGCATGCTACCACTGTGCCAAACTGCCGCTGTAATCTTGCATTGAGAAATTCATTAGTTTAGCTGTGGGTGCTCAGTTTTGGTGATAAATAGTCTGACAAAAGAAAAAGCCTGTTTTAACAAACAAACCTGGGACATACTAATATGTTTGGTAGTAGATGATGGCCCATAAATATTCAGAGGAGACAACAGTTGCAATAGTATGTGACTGAAAAATTAAAAGCAGCATCAATGATTTGGAAAACCTGAAATGATCCAAAAGAAATTACATGATTTACAAATATATACAAATGAAAAGCATGAATATTACTATAAAAGTGCCTGTACAGGATATATATGGAGATGAAACAGTTTTGTGTTTGTTAAAGCTGTATGAAAAAAAACTTAGTACTAAAACCTAAACTATTTTGCTCATGTTTGCTTTCACCAAAAAGTGACTGTGACAAAGGTAAACTTTCCCTCGTCATCCTTCTCGACTTGTCTACTGACTTTGACACAGCTGACCACACCATCTTCCTCCATCAGGTTGGGACTGCTCTCACCTGGCTCCATTCTTATCTATATAATTGTAGCCAGAGAATCACTCGCAGTGGCTTCTCTTCCTGCTCTGGCACTGTTACCTCTGGTGGCCCCCAAAGGATTCTTGACCACCCTCCAATTTCTCATGTACTTGCTGCACCTCGACGACAACATTCGAAAGCACTGCATTAATTTCCACATATAGGCTGACAACACCCAGTTCTGCTTCACCACCACCTCTCTTGATTCCTCCACTGTTGCTAAATTATCAGACTGCTTATGTGACATCCAGTGCTGGATGAGCAGAAATGTTATCCATTAAAATATTGGGAAGACTGAAGCCATTGTTTTCAATCCCCATTCCAAACTCCATTCCATAGCTACTGACTCCATTCCTCTCCATGGCCACACCCTGAGACTAAGCAACCTTGGTATCACATTGGACCTCAAGGTGAGTTTCTGTCCTCATATTTGTGCCATCACGAAGATCATCTATTTCCACCACTGTAACATCGCCCGACTTTACCCCTATGTCAGTTCATCAGCTGCTAAAACTCTCATTCAAGCCTTCGTTAACTCTAGACGTGATTATTCCAACACAGTCTAGCTAGTTTCCCACATTCTACCTTCTCCATACTTAAGGTCGCCCAAACTCTGCTGCCCATGTCTTAACTTACACTAATCCTCGCTCTCCTATCACCACTGTACTCGTTGATCTACCTTGGCTTCTGATCAAGCAAAGTCTTAATTTTAAAATTCTCAGCCTTATTTGTAAATTCCTCTATGGCCTTGGCCCTCTGTATCTCTAATCTCCTCCAGCCCCACAACCCTCTGAGATCTTCCAATTCTGGCCTCTTGTGCATTCCTGGTTTTAATCGTATCATATTGGTGGCCGCGCCTTCAGCTGCCTAGGCCCCAAGCTCTGGACTACCCTCCTTACATCTCTCTGACTCTCTACCTTGCTTTCTTCCTTTAAGATACTCCCTAATACCTACCTCATCGACCAAGCTCTTGGTCATCTGACCTAAAATCTCCTTATGTAGCTCAGTGTGATACTTTGTTTTATAACAGTCCTGTGAAACGCCTTGGGATGTTTGTTATGTTAAAGGCCTGATATAAATAAAAGAAGCTGCTGTTGTAACAAAGTGGGAAACAGTAGCCACAGGAAACATATGGTAGATAGGGAAATTTATGATGCTGCAAAGGATGTTGGAATCAATAAGAAAATGCACTAAATTACAAACAGAAGTGCTAATATAATACAAATACAATAAATATGAAAATAAATGTTGTCATGCAGCTCTCCCATGGTGTGATCATACTCTTTTCTATAGATGGAAGCATTATACGTGTAAAGAACAGCAATCCTGGAATTCCTCTGGTGGAGTAGAAGCACCGTCTGTCCTAGAGCCAGACTGGAGAGTCCATCTCAATTGAGGGTTCTTGGATTTAGGCCCTGAGGGCCCCTCTACTGACCTTTAACCCCCATGGTGCCAGGGTTTTGACAGGTGGTTCTTATGCCTAATCTTCCATCAGAGCAAATGGGCAGAAGCCATGTTTTGCCCATTTTCACATCATTTGCAAATGTCCCCTCACATATATGTGAGCACTTTGTACCAGAAAAACTTTTTACCTCTGAAAAGGGGGGACACTTGTGGTGAAGGATGTACCCGAGAACTTACGGCCCCGCCAGCTCCAGATCTGCCAGAAAATCTGCAGGATGGGGTCATGAAACCCAGGTCAACATTTTTATACATGGGCAGAAATTATTATCTTATACGATTCACCCTTTGTTTGTTCAACACATTGTAATTGTAATTTGATAAAAACAGAAAGCTTCCAATGATTAAGATTGTATAATAAAGCTGTGCAATACAAAATCAATGCTCAAAGGCCCTCACATCCAAGTTCTTCATCTTTTTTTCTGGAGAGGTACAAATGGGGCTCACTGCTTCATCACAAGGAAAGAAAGAAAACTGGAGAATAAATGACTTTTGGGCATACTCCACTGTATCACCAAGCTGCACTGAGGCCTGGGAGCAAGCCACTTCCCACTTCACCTGGAGAATGATGTATGATGGGGCGACATGAGGAGAATGAAAGGGATTATCATTTATTCATTTCCTTGTTGGTATTTTCAAGGGTACCATTTTATTTATGACAGCAACATTTCATTAATCTGTGTGAAAAATACATCAGCTGTAGAACACATTATTCAAAACATGTCTATGACATTGAGTCAATAATAAATTCCAGTATCTCAAAGTAAAAAGTTGTCTTCAGCTGCTTACACAAGGATTATCTTGTACAGAATTAGTTGTTAAATTAGTAATTATTTCTGTATGATCTGTATTTAATGATTTTGTATTTGAAGATCGTAAGACCATAAGACACAGAAGCAGAAGAAGGCCACTCAGCCCATTGAGTCTGCTCCACCATTCAATGAGATCATGGCTGATCTGCTAATCCTCAACTCCACTTTCCTGCCTTTTCCCCCGTAACCCTTGATTCCCTTACGGATTAAAAATCTGTCCATCTCAGCCTTGAATATACTTAACGACCCAGCCTTTACAGCCCTCTGCAGTAAAGAATTCCACAGATTGACCATCTCTGAGAGAAGAAATTCCTTCTCATCTCTGTTTTAAATGGGCGACCTCTCGCTCTGAGATTATGCCCTCTGGTCCTAGACTCAACCACAATGGGAAACAACCTCTCAGCATCTACCCTGTCAAGCCCCCCTAATAATCTTATATGTTTCAATAAGGTCAAGTCTCATTCTTCGAAACTATAATGAGTACAGGCCCAGCCTACTCAACCTCTCCTCATAAGAAAATCCCTCCATACCCGGGATCAACCTAGTGAATCTTCCCTGGACTGCCTCCAGTGCCAGTATATCTTTCCTTAGATAAAGGGACCAAATCTGTTCACTGTATTCTAGGTGTGCTCTAACTAGAGCCTTGTATAGCTTTAGCAAGACTTCCCTATTTTTATACTCCATTCCCTTTTTGACACATGACCTTTTATTTACTCCATTTTTGTCACCCTCATTGTGACTCCATGGGGTTGATTTTGATCTCCATTACAGCCCTATTGGGGTATAACTAACCATAGTTTAAGTGAACATCATTTATATTGGACAAACACCATTAATACACATTGCTTGTATATCTGACAGGCATTTAGACCAGTAAAGGAAGTGCCTGCTGCAACAAGCCAGGAGTTTTATTTCAATATCATAATAGGCCAGATGTGACATTATTTCAACAGCTGCACTATATCCTGTTGGGAGTACCAGAGTATACTCTTTTGTAATTTGACCCATATAAATTGAGCTAGATTGTTGCTAGATTGTGTTTTTGGATGGAAACATTTAAATGGACAGCCAACAATTTATTTAAATGTTTTTGGATTGTTATTTTCCAGCATTTTTCTGCAGAATTTTTTAATCAACCGAGCGGCTAATATTGTACAGCTATCTTGTATTTGGCACCGTGTATTCCCATGGAAATCTGCTTTTTACATTTGTTAGAGCCAAGGTGGGAAACCTGTGATGGCTGAGTTTGCTTTTCCTTAATGAGCCTTGTTATGTCTGCAGGAACTGACAATGTTGCTACTCCCAACTGGCTTTTCTCTAACTGTTTCTTTGTCTGTCTCTCTCCTTTCCCACTCTGTCTCTCTGATTCCCACTCTATCTGTGTCTCTCTCCCCTTTTCCACTCTGTCTGTGTCTCTCCTTTCCCGCTTTGTCTGTCTGTGTGTCTCTCTCTCCTTTCCCACTCCACCTCGCTCCGATTTCCACTCTGTCTGTGTCTCTCTCTCCTTTCCCACTCTGTCTCTCTCTCCTTTCCCATTCTGTATCTGATTCCCACTCTATCTGTGCCTCTCTCTCTCCTTTTCCACTCTGTCTGTGTCTCTCTCTCCTTTCCCACTCTGTCTCTGTCTCTCTCTAATTTCCCAATCTATCTGTCTCTCTCCTTTCCCACTCTGTCTCTGTCTCTCTCTAATTTCCCAATCTATCTTTCTCTCTCCTTTCCCACTCTGTCTCTCTCTCTCTCCTTTCCCACTCTGTCTCTCTCTCTCTCTCCTATGTCTCTCTCTCTCTGATTCCCACTCTGTCTGTCTCTCTCTCTCCTTTCCCACTGTGTCTGTCTGCATCTCTCCCCCTTCCCACTGTTGCCTGTCTGTCTGTCTCTCTCTCCTTTCCCACTTTGTCTCATCCCCAAATCAGCCTAGGGCAATGATTCAACCACCCACGGCTCTGGCCAACTCCCAGTCTGATGCTGCACCTGGACTTGGATCCTGGGCCTCTTATTCAGTCTGCAGAGGCTGAACCCCTATCCTGGGACACCAGTGGAGCTGGGAGGGGGAGGGGGTGGGTGGGGGTGGTGTGGGGTGGTGGTGAGCCGCCGATGGAGCTGGGTGTCCTGCTCCCTTTTTGCCCCGCTGTGGGTTACTCACACTTCACCACCCGATAAGCAGCTGGTAGCTTCCCATCCCTGCCCTGTGCTCCTGCTCCCAGATCTCGAGCCTCGCATCCTCCCCACAGCCTGGGCCTCTGATGACTGTGGCTGAGGCTCAGGTACCAGAACATGGTGGCAGCAGGCCCAGAGTGCAGCACGCAGTGGGGGGCTGGTGACAGGAGGGCCGGATGAACATACGAACAAGGAACAGGGGTAGGCCATTCAGCCCCTCAAGCCTGCTCCACCATTTAATAAGATCATGGCTGATCTGATAGTAACCCGATATCTGCATCCCACCTACTCCAGATAACCTATCACCCCCTTGCTTACCAAGAATCGATCCCCACCCCTGATTTAGAGGAAGGAATGAGGAACAGAGGAATGCCAGGTGAATGAGACTTTGTCAGGGGAGAATCGATTGTATTTGCTTGTAGCATCCAAACCGCATACACAGAGGCAGGCTTACCTAGACTAGCCCAAAGCATCCTGTCCAGCTGCACAGGTCTGCCCCAGGGAGGTGGGATGACAGGGATTCTGTTTGTTGTAGAGCTCTCTTGCATGCCTGAAGATGTATTCTGGCCTGCAAGCAAATTCAAAGAAAGAGTGCTGCCAGTGCCTGTCAAACTCTTGGGGGAGAATTTTCTCCCTGTCGGGCAGGCCGGCTGGGACCGGGCGTGGAGCAGATCGCCGCCCGTGATCAGCTGCGCACCGCCATTTTACATAGGAGGGCCAATTAAGGTCCACCCAGCATCATGCGCGCTCGGTAGCACTCAGCGCTACATGTGCGGGCAGGAGGAGGGAGAGTTGGGGCCTGTGCTCTTTCGCACATGCACGGGAAAGTGCAGAAATCTCCCTGAGGCACGGAGCTGCATCAGGAAGATTAAGTTCAATTTCAAAATTCAAAATAAAAAAGATAAAAATCATTTACACATGTCCCCTCATGTCACAGCGTCACATGAGCTGGGACATGCTTATCAAATGTTTAAAAAAATATTTATTAATTTAATAAACCCTTCATGAAACCTCATCCCACCCGTGGATGAGGTTTCATGAAAAATGCAAAGGCTGCCTGGGCTCTTCGCCTGCCCACCAACCTTAAGTCCTGTCAAATTGCTAATTAGTTTATTAATGGCCTTAACAGGCCTTTGACAGTTCCGCGGGTGTGCAGCTGACTCCGGTGCGTGCCCGCCGAATGGAAGGTCGGAATGATGTGCGGTGACATCGGGACGCACGCCCGACATTACCGCCTGTCATTTTACATGTCGGCGAGCGGGGCTTGCCCCAGCACACCAAACAGAAGGTTTTGCCCTTGGGCTTTTATGTCTCAGGATGACGCTAGGTGGGGACAGAGTAACATCAGCTGAACCATTCGATTAACGAGCAGCATAAACATTCAGTTCCGTCCTCTTCGTGTGATATAAGATATGAACCTGAGGCAATTTTCTTATTAACACAAGGATCATTCAGAAGAATTGTTACACTTCCAGAACACGTTGCATTAAGTGAGCTAATTTCTAACTGTTTATAGGAAGAAACTTAGGGCAGAATTTCCCTGGTCTGCTGATGGCGGGTGTGATAGGTGGGGTGCGCGGAAAATATGGTGGGACCCACTTCACGGCAGCATGAAGGCAGGTCGCGATCTTCCGCTTAGCCTGCCAATGGCGGGCCATGCTTCCTGTCATCAGTCGGCAGGGAGCTAATTGTAATACAAAAACAGAATTACCTGGAAAAACTCAGCAGGTCTGGCAGCAACGATGGAGAAGAAAAGAGTCGACGTTTCGAGTCCACATGACCCTTCAACAGAACTGAGTATAGTTAGGAGAGGGGTGAAATATAAGCTGGTTTAAGGTGGGGGGTGGGGGTAGAGAAGTTGAGGGTGGAGTGGTTGTAGGGACAAACAAGCAGTGATAGGAGCAGATAATCAAAAGATGTCACAGACAAAAAGATCAAAGAGGTGTTGAAGGTGGTGATATTATCTAAGAAAAGTGCTAATTAAGAATGGATGGCAGGACATTCAAGGTACAGCTCTAGTGGGGGTGGGGTGGAAAGACTGACAAGGTATTAGTTGTAGATTTAAAAATAATGGAAATAGGTGGGCAAAGAAAAATCTATATAAATTATTGAAAAAAACAAAAGGGAGGGGGAAGAAACGGGGTGGGGATGGGGGGAGGGAGTTTAAGATCTAAAGTTGTTGAATTCAATATTCAGCCCGGAAGGCTGTAAAGTGCCTAGTCGGAAGATGAGGTACTGTTCCTCCAGTTTGCGTTGGGCTTCACTGGAACAATGCAGCAAGCCAAGGACAGACATATGGGCAAGAGAGCAGGGTGGAGTGTTAAAATGGCAAGCGACAGGGAGGTTTGGGTCTTTCTTGCGGACAGACCGCAGGTGTTCTGCAAAGCGGCCGCCCAGTTTGCGTTTGGTCTCTCCAATGTAGAGGAGACCGCATTGGGAGCAACGAATGCAGTAGACTAAGTTAGGGGAAATGCAAGTGAAATGCTGCTTCACTTGAAAGGAGTGTTTGGGCCCTTGGAAGGTGAGGAGAGAGGAAGTAAAGGGGCAGGTGTTGCATCTTCTGCGTGGGCATGGGGAGGTGCCATAGGTGGAGGTTGAGGAGTAGGGGGTGATGGAGGAGTGGACCAGGGTGTCCCGGAGGGAACGATCCCTACAGAATGCCGCCAGGGGGGGTGAAGGGAAGATGTGTTTGGTGGTGGCATCATGCTGGAGTTGGCGGAAATGGCGGAGGATGACCCTTTGAATGCGGAGGCTGGTGGGGTGATAAGTGAGGACAAGGGGGACCCTATCATGTTTCTGGGAAGCTAATTGTAATACATTAGTATATAATTAAAAGTCCATCCTGCCAGGCTCTTGGAACCCCACCGTATCGGGGGAAAGCACGTTGACGTGTTTCACAACAGCACGCAGGTTACGTGCACTTGGCGGCCTTCACTGTGGAGGAACTGAGGTGAGTGAGCAGTAGTTTTCTCCATGGCTTGCCTGCTGTTTACAGGCCTCATGGGGCAGGAGAAACTGATGCCTGGCCCCTCAGGTGACTGCTGAGGGCTGGGGGATGTCTGGGGGCAAGTGCTGGCCAGCTTTGCAGGCGACTGCTAAGGGGTGCGGGGGTCAAGTGCTTCCCTGGTGCTGCATCCCACGCACAGGTGAGGGGCAGGGTAAGCGAGGGAAGTGGCCACGCTTAAGGGACACCTGTATAAACTGACCATGCCTATGGAACTGAGACAGATCAGGCGCAGCCACAGTGATATGTTGGGATCGGGCTTCTAGCCTGCCTGCCCATGCAAGCAATGTGGAGGCACCAAAGGGCCACCAAGCGCTCCATACCTTACATCCCCCTCCCCCCACACTAACCCCTGGCACAGACTTCAAGTCCATCACAACTTTATTGGACCGTGGAGCAGTTGGACTTCTCATGTTGTACAATCTCCTCACCAATGCTGGCCATGTAGCAGTCACTGCTGGAGGCTCTCAGCCCCTTGCAATCTCAGCATCCCGGTTTGGACCAGTGTCCCCCATATCACAGGTTGACAGGGCAGCCATGCAGCGCACTCATCTCTGGCCATCTGAGGGGTGACCAGCACTCTCCGGGAAGCATTAAGGGGCAGTCACACAGGGCCAGGAAAGGTGCTAAGCACGGCCATGTTAACCACATCTCTCTCTCTTTCATGCTGCAGGAGGACCATGTCAGGATCATGGATCCTGGTGACCTAGCTGTATGCCTGATGGCCTACAGAGACTGTAGAAGACGGAGGAGAGAGCAACTGAGGCTCCTGGCCGTGCAAAGGCAGGAGCAGCAACCTCATGAAGAAGGGGCTCCCACACACACTTCCCAGGAATGACAGCGAGCCTTGGCTGGTCAGCGCCTAGCGACACCCAGGGTCTATAGATGCCGCCTGCCATTCCTGCAGATGACTGAGAACCAGTGTCGCCGATGATTGCGCATGTCTAGGGACCTGGTGGCTCACATCTGCCACTTACTGCAGGACTTGGTGCCAAGGGGACATTGAGGGCATCCACTGCCAGTGGCTGGGAAAGTGACCGCGGTGCTCAGTTTCTACACCAGTAGCTCCTTTCAGGGCTCCACAGGTGACCTCTGTGGGATTTCACAATCCACCACCCACAAATGCATCTATGAGGTCACGGATGCCATCTTCTCCATGGCACACAACTTTGTGCATTTCGTCCGGGACCGGGACAGCCAAGATGCAAGGACCATTGGATTCGCCCTGATTTTGGGATTCCCACAGGTGAAGGGTGCGATTGACTGCACTCATCTGGCGCTCAGGTCTCCATCGCTACACTCAGTGGACTTCACCAACCGCAAGGGCTTCCACTCACTGAACGTGCAGCTGGTATGCGACCACCAGAAACACATCCTGCAGGTATGCACATGGTTTCCAGGGACTGTGCACGATGCCTACATCCTGAGTCACCCGCAGATCCCTGCAGCCTTCCATGGTCCACAGAGGCTGCAGGGGTGGCTCCTTGGGGACAAGGGCTACCCACGGAGGCTGTGGCTGATGACACCCGTGCGGCGGCCTCAGACTGCAGCAGAGTGACACTCTAATGAGGCTCATGCAGCAGCTCACAACTTGGTGGAGCAAACCATCGGGATGCTGAAGATGCTGGACCAATCTGGTGGAGCCCTGCAATACAGTCCGCTGAGAGTGTCACGCATCGTCGTCATCTGCTGCACTTTTTACAACCTGGCACTCCAACGGGGCGAGGAGCTGGCTGAGGAGGAGATGGAAGAGCTGGAGGTCTCCTCCAATGAGGAGGATGCTGACGGGGATGAGGCTCTCGCACTGGCAAGACGAGGCAGGCGCATTCGGGAGGCCTTCATAGCTGCCAGATTTGTGGAGGATGATGACGACATGCAGTGAGATCCTCACATCGCAATTGTGAATGTTTGACTCCAGTCTGGCTTATGGCAGCACCAATACCCTCTGTGAGAATGCTCCTGTCATGGAGATGCAGTGGAGGCCCTAATAGTTGCTCGATTGCAGGAGGATGATGACGACATGCAGTGAGGACATTCCATAGATCTTCACATAGCCTCTGAGAATGTCTGACTCCTGTCTAGCCGAGGGCAGCTCACTTCTGCTCCATGATCAGGGCCATCTCAGACTCACAGCCATGAAACTTTAGACACATCTGATGCTGTGTCCGCCTTCAGCACCTCAGCCCTTCAGGAGCTGGTGCACAGCATTACTGGTCGCAGATGCTGGTGTGATGGGGGCCAGCCCCACCTTAATGGTGCTGAGAGCACACGAGAGAATGAGAGAACTCTGTGGTGCCTGCCCATTACATTCTGGCAGCAATGACCAGCACCGCCAAGGTGCAGGCATCAGTAATGTGTCCAGTGAGTGTGAGGCTGGACTATCACTGTGGTCTGAAGGCTGCACAAGGACTGAGACACCTGCCTTTTATCCTGTGCAAAAAGGTTTCACATCTGAGTGACAAGAACACTGCTCATCAGAACAAGGAGCCACAGGCAGGGAGACATTCTTGGGAGTTTATTGACAATAGTGAACAGTATGTACAAGTGATTAACACCTGTGCCCAGGCTGTGCAACTCGTTGGTCTAGAGGTATGATTCTCACTTCAGGACTTGAATGCTCATGCGAGAGATCCTGGGTTCAAATCCCGGATGAACACTCGTGTGTTGTCACTTCTGTTGTAAACCATCGGTTGCGTTTACACCTGGTGTGGCAGGGGGCTGGGAGGGAGGAGTACCTGCTCCTGGGCCTGGCTAAGTTTGCCATTAACAGGTCCAGGCAGCGGGCGATCGAGGGGGTTGTCCGACCTGACTGTCTGCCCCTCTTCCGTGGCTACGTTTGTGGCCGGATGTCCCTGGAGAGGGAGCACGTGGTGTCTAATGGCACTGTTGAGGCCTTCCGTGCCCAGTGGGCACCGTGGGGACTGGGTGCTTTATCAACCCTCTTAATAACATTTTGATTTGATGTTTGTAAGTTTCCTTTAAAATTTATCTTTGGTTTTACAGTTCCCTAATTTAGGGGCTGTGTTTATTTTGCCCCTGATTTTGTTAATTTAGTTTATTTGGTGGACTCTTAAAAAAAAAAGAGTTAATTCTCCTTAATTGTCTTAACCCTGCCGCTATGCCTTGGTGCTCCCTGGGCATCCACAGCAGAAGTGGAAGCAGCCCGCTGACTGCTATGTCTTGTCTGTGATGACTTTGGCGGGTGTCCTCTGGAGGGCCGAGGCTTGGAGAGCCCCAGCCTGTTTTCAGGGTCCAGCTGTGTGGCAGTGGCACCCTCCTCGGCCTGTGAAGCTGGATCTGTGGGAGGTTACAGGAAGAGGGGAGTCAGCTGGGCCGGCCACTCCCAGAGTCACCTGGGTGGATGGCCCTGGAGCATGTACCTGCTGCTCCTCCTCCCTATGGTGCCCGAGGGCCCCTGGCTGACTCCGTGAGCAGAAGCGGTAGCTTGAGTGAGATCGAGCTACCCAGCACCCTTCTTGCGTACACACTGTTGGAGGTCAACTATGGCATCAGTGATGGAGTTAAACCCACAATGCAAGAGCGACGTCCCGGACCAAGGTTGCCATGGCAGCTGCCATCCTGCCAGTGTTGACTTCGGTGCGTTGCAATGCCGGTGCTATCACCTCAGCCTGAAGACAGATGGACTCCTCCATCGTGCCTTGCAATCTGAGGAGTGCAGCGGACATCCCTTCCTGTTGTACCCCAGCTTGCCTTTGCATCTCCAGCAACTGTGAAATAACCAAGTCCAGAGGCTCGTCATCTGACTCGGACTCAGCAACGTTCTGGCCTCGAGCAGCCCTCCAAGTGCCGGGGACCTGGGAAGCCCCTGCCTCCACCTGCTGTGGATCAGGAAGTGTGATGTGCTCTCCAGATTGCGATCTTGAGGCTATTCTAAAGCTAGGTCCCACCAAGGTGTGTGTCTCTGCACTGGTGGAGGTTTGGGTGAGCACTGTGATGGGACTCCTAGGAGAGTACCTTCAGATTCCTCTTCAGAAGTTTCTTCAGAGCTTGCTTGGAGGCCTTGGGTCATGGACTCCATCGGCTGCTTCCCAGATGTGCCTGCGAAAACAAGGGGGGATAATTAGTGCATGGCAGTGACCTGTGAAAGAGGACACATCACTCACAGCATGGTTGTCTGATGGATGTTGCACTGCTGGATCCTCACTTGGTAGAGCAGCGCCGACCTCACCGTCAACACAGGACCGGTCCCGGTCATCGTCAGCCAGCTGGATGGCTCTGTTTTCAAATTCTGTCAGAACTTTGAATTCCCGCATTCCTCCACCTGTCTGTGACCTTTCCCTCCTGTTGTGAGCCAGTTTGTTCTGCATGGATAGAGATGAGGAGAATGTATCAGGATGCCTGCTGGGGCAGATGATACGTATGCCTGGCCTGTGTGGGTGGTGAGTGGTTCCATGGACGGGATGAGGACAATGATGGTGTGTGTAAAAGAGTGAATGGTGATGTCCCTCACACTGGCAGTAAGTGAGGGCCTTGTGGGTTTGTGAATGTGAGAGTTGTGAGTGATGAAAAGAGTGACTTACTCTGGCTGAACGGAGGAGATCATTCATCCTTTTGTGCCACTGGGTGGCTGTCCTCCTCTGCAGGGCATTCGCGCTGACCACCGCTGCCACCTCCTTCCAAGCTGGGTTGGTGACTTTGTTACCCATCCTGCGGCCAGAGCGGGGATGGAGCACATCCTGGTGGGCCTCCTTGGCACCGAGCAGTCATTCGAGGGACCCGTGGTTGAAACAGGGGGCTGCAGTCTTTTTGCCTTTGCTCGTCATGTCTCCCAGCAGCAGTGGTGAGTGCTTTGCTGGCGGCTGCCTTTTAAAGATGGCGGCCGGCGTGATGCAACAGCGGGGTGATGGCGAGCGGGCAAATGAGAGCCCGCCCACCATGGAAACGGCGTGTTTTGTGGGAGTGAATATATAATAAGGTGGGCTCAGGAGATATGGCATGAAAACCCGCCATTTTCATCGGCGGGTAGGACTCCATTTTACCTGCCCGTGACTGTACTTAGTGCAATTCTGGGAAAATTCAGCCTTGAGCCTACATCTTGCCATATAATGTATTATACATTCTGTGTCATTTGTGGCTTAGATTTTGGACTTCATTTTAATTAGACATGTTTTGCGTAATTCAGCTAGACTTCCGTTGGATTGTGGAAGTTTATAGCTACTACACCAAGCCACAATGGGCTTTTCACTCCCCGTTGTTGTATTTTTTGTTCTCATAGTTCCACCCTTACCTTTAGGGGTTTTTGTTGTCTTTCTCCTGGTGTTCATGCCTTTAAGTTCTGCTCCTAATGTTTCAGTATTGCTCTCAGTGCTTCTACTTTTAAGTGTAGCTCTGATATTTTCTCTTAACTGCTGCTTTTGTTGTTTCTTTTTAATTGTCACCTACAAGATAAACTTGGACCTGGCATATAGGGAGACAGAGGGAAACTAGAGAAAGGTCTGAGTTCAGGGCTATGATGGGAGAACCTGGGGAAGGTTTGGCTTGGACAGAATGTTGAGGGAAGGCATGGAAGCAGCAGAGGCAGCTAAATGGATAGATTCAAAACTTGACAAACGAGTCGCAGAGCTTCTTGTACGTGTTGGAGGTGAGGATGCAGGGGAGAGGGGTTTAAGGAGACAGTTGGTAGTTCCGAAAAGATGATAGGATTATCTTGGCTCTCTTGATTGGTCCTGGATTAGTAGCCAATTTTGTCAGAGAAGAATGAAGTTCGATAGCTCCTGATACATTCTAACCAGATCTGCTGATGAATAGTTGCTGTGTGAAAAATATGCTCAAGTTTATGCTTCTTGCACTTGAGAGAGTGAAGATGAGGATCATACGATAAGGAATGGTCCAGGATAGGGATAAGGACATTAAAGATGGTATTGAAGGAATGGCTTAACAAATCAACAGCTGAAGCATGGCAAATGGAAGACTAAGGTTTAGGCAGTTGACAAGTTAAGAGTGTAATTGTAAATGACCAGAGTGCATTTCCCTTTTAAAAGGTGCAGGCTGCATTTTAAGTGGCATCGATGATTCCTGATTTCCCAACATCACCCTAAACAGAATACATGCCTGTCTCATTATAATGAGCAGCCGGCACCAGTTTTCCCTGGTTCCTGCGATCATGTGAACAGGTGGTGTGTAAACCCTGCTCCAACCCCTGCTGTCCATTTTCAGGTGTAATTGGATTTCTATCCCATGCATGTGATTTCTCTGTTTCTAAAAACATTCAATGCAAATTTTATTTCAGTTATCTCTTAAAATTTGTCCTCTAGTTTTCTTCAAATACACTTGAAAAACCATTTGAGCAGAAACTGCAAAAGATGAAGAAAAAATATTCATCATTATAGTGTGCCAAATAGTAACTGATGCATCTTGGTAAATAAGGTTCACTGCATATGCTCAGACAGTACAATCCAAATTCAGCTCATGGTATCACAGCTCTCAGCAAAACATTGGTGTAGAAATTGGCCCTCATTGCATCTGCTTTACTGGAAGAAAATGGGTGAAATGAGGCTCAAGGACCGACTTTGAAATCCCTCTAGATCTGTGGTATGGGTGCCCTAGTAACATTAATACTTCAAAGGAAAACATGGTGAGGTGCATGTGAGACAGCAAATTTGCTACTGCCTGTTTGCACCCTCTCAACGCTGAAATTTACTCTCAGTCCACCCCCTCCACTCTACCAATGCCATCTTTGGCAAATACTTTGAGGGACACAGGCAGGCAGAAGTTTTGCTTTGCTGCATTTTTAGTTGGACAAAGGCACTGCAAGAAGACATTGAAAACTTCACAGAAACAAATAATTGACTTGGTTTTTAACACTTAGCTGTCAGGAATTCAAAAACAAACAGTAATGTCTCTCCTCAGTATTTTACCTACAATGATGCCTTTACTGTTCTCTCTATAAATTATTGAACTCCTAATTGGAGCCTTGTGGTTTTTGCTTTTTGGCACAAACTATCAGCTGATGTTATGTCACATTGTTTCTTTGGGAATTAATTCATTTAAGTGGCATCCTTACCTGTAAGCAAAAGTGTGTATTAAAGGACAGTATTTTCCCCCTGTTGGGGGGATGTGCGGGAGTGGGTGCAGGTGGGCGGGTTCCCGATTGGCACCCCCAGTTGGGGCCGCACCGCCAATTTACATGGGCGGGCCTTAATTGGCCCACCCAGTGTGACATCTGCTCGGAAAAGCTGTGTACTCCCTGTGCGGGCAGGGGGTGGGTGGATTCCCTGAGCCAGGAGTGTGTGTGAAAGAGTGCAGATCTCCCTGAGGCAAAGTGCTGCCTCAGGGAGATCGGTGGAAGTTGTAAAAATCTTTGGAAGTGTAGAAAAAAAGTTCCTGACATGTCCCCTCATGTGACACTGTCACATGAGCTGGGACATGTCAATTTCTTTTATTTCAACATTTTATAAACACTTTAAATCCCTCATGAAACCTCATCCCGCCCGTGGATGTGGTTTCATGTTTTTTCTGAAGGCCACCTGGGCTCTTCGCCTGCCCGCCAACCTTAAGGTTGGACGGGCAGGTCCATTAATTGGTTTAATTACTTTTTTAAAAGCCTTAAGTGGCCTTTGACAGTTCGACGGGCGTGCAGCCGAACTGAAAATCTAAATGACGCGGGGTGATGTCGGGACACGTGCCCAACATCACTGCACATAGGTGAGCGGGCCCCATCCCCTACTCGCTGACTGGAAGATGCAGCCCAAAGTTGCAGCCTATCATTGGAATCAGATTTTGTGGACACTTTCAAACAAAATGATTTCCTTGACATGTTGTTTTGGCTATCCAGAATAAAGAAAACTTCGTAATAGCCAGTCATCAATCTTTACAAAACTGTTCTGGAATATAAACAATATATTTTCGGAGAAAAAATAAATATCCTTTAAAAATCTTGATCTTAATTTAAAGCAATGTTATAAGGACTATTTTCAAGACCAGGTAGTCCTGCTTGTCAGGGAATGTGCTAGGCCTGAACTCTTGCATAAAGGAACTATAGGCAGACCAGGGTATTTAATTAAAAACAAGTTTATTTACACTATTTACAATATGCACAGTATGAGAAGGCACATCTTTTCTAAGAGCTGCCCGTCTGCTGCAGAGCTTCTAGCACATAACTGACCGATGTCAGTGCTACATCAACATCTACAATCATACATTAGCATATCCACTGTTAACCCTTTATACTAAATCACTAGTTGTAGAAAATGCTGGTTGGAAAATTATGGGCCAATGATGCCTGATTTTTCAGTAAGATGGCAATGTGTCTTATAGTGCTGAGGATCCTGACAACAATTATTAATGGTATTTTAGTGTCATAGGAAACTCATCTCCTTTTACTGGGAAAGATACATGTTAACAATGTTTGGGGTAAATCATCAAAGCAAGTAAGCAGAGAGGTTCCCGCAAGCTACTCATTAAAAGTTTCACTGAATAGCCGAGAATTAGCTCCTTATCCCTTATGCTGCTTTTGAAGAAAAATCAGTGATAAAATGAAAGTTGTTCTTCCTTACCAACATTCAAAATGGAGAACAAGTTTATCATATTCTGCAGAAAGCATGGAAGATTGATTGACCAGGAAATTAGTCAAAATAAAGAGTACAAATTGAATTGTGTGCTTTTAGGGCATGAGCAGGTACTTAGAATCCATATAATAAATGGGCATTCAGTGCAATAGAATTCTGATATTGTGCCTTCGATCACAAGTGATAGACATCTTCAGGATGCCCTTAGACTGAATAAGAACTGTGGGATTCTCCTTAATTCTGGTAAAAACTTCTGAACTCTACGGGCAAACTCAAGTTCTTATTATCCATGTGGGACAGCCCTCTTCTAACAGCCTTAAATATTTACAATCTACATCAATATCTTGGATGAAGGGACAGATTATATTGTTACTAAGTTTGCTGATCACTCAAAAATAGATTGGAGGATAAGTTGTGAAGAGGACATAAGGAGTCTGCAAAGGGATATAGATAATAGGTTAAGTGAGTGCGCAAAAATTTGGCAGATGAAGTATAATGCGGGAAAATGTGAACTTGTCCACTTTGGCAGGAAGGATAGAAAAGCTGCATATTAAACAAATGGAGAGAGATTGCAGAACTCTGAGGTACAGAGGGATCTGGGTGATCCATGAATCACAAAAAAGTTAGTATGCAGGTACAGCAAGTAATTAGCAAGGCAAATGGAATGTTGTCATTTATTGCAAGATGAGTGGAATATAAAAATAGGGAAGTTCTGCTACAGTTGTACAGGGCATTGGTGAGACCACATCTGGAGTACTGTGTACAGTTTTGGTCTCCTTACTTAGGAAAGGACATAATTGCAATGGAAGCAGTTCAGAGAAGGTTCACTCAACTGATTCCTTGGATGAAAGGGTTATTATCAGAAAAGATTGGACAGGTTGGGCCTGTATCCATTGGAGTTTATAAGAATGAGAGGTGACCTTACTGAAACATATAAGATTCCGAGGTGACTTGACAGGGTGGATGCTGAAAGGACGTTTCCGCTTGTGGGAAAGACTAGAACTAGGAGACACAGTTTAAAATAAGAGGTCTCCTATTTAAGATGGAGATGAGGGGAATGCTTTTCTTTTAGAGGGTCGTTAGTCTGGAATTCTCTTTCCCAGAGAGCATTGGAGGCTGGGTCACTGAATATTTTTAAGGCTGAGTTAGATAAATTCTTGATCGACAAGGGCGTCAAAGGCTATAGTGGATAGGCAGGAAAGTGGAGTTGAGGCCACATTCAGATCAGCCATGATCTTATTAAATGGCGAAGCAGGCTCGAGGGGCCGAATGGTCTACTCTTGCTCCTAGCTCATATGTTTACAGAAGCAACAGATTTGAATGTTCTTTCCAAACAGATGATAAAAAGTACATGGGCAGATTTTTCAAGCTATTTTACCTTCTGATAACCACATCATGCAAGGTGGCAGGAAAACTGGGCTTGAAGGCCTTTGGTCTTTGATCTAATGTGTGCTTCAAACACAAATCCTATGATTTTCTGGCTGGGTTATGTTGCTAACAGTGGACACTGTTGATGCTTGAGAGCAAGAATATCACTGAGGTATTTTTCTGACAACGAAACCCACATATAAAATTTTCATGCTCCAATCTTTTTTTTTAACTGGGTAAATGTGTGCCTAAAAATAGTTTATTAAAGAATGTAATCTTTGTGCATTATGAGTTTAGAACTGAAAAGACTGATCAATAAGATTTTATGTAAAAAATGCAAATGTATCTGCAATACAATTTTTGTTTGGGAATGGCCTCCACCAGCAATGCATAGTGGCAGCAGTGTGTACTTTATACAAGATGCATTGCAAAAACTTGTCAAGCCTCCTTCCACATGATCTTTCAAACCCATGACCTCTACCACGAAGGAGGACAAAGCCAACAGAGGCATGGCAACTCCACCACCTGCATGTTCTCCTTCAAGCTGCTCACCATCCTCTCCACATCCACCCTGTCCAGACCCCTCAGGATCTCAAATGTTTCAATTAAGTTCACTCTCACTTTTCTAAATTACCGTGGATACAAGCCTAACTTGTCCAGCCTTTCCTCATAAGACAACCCGCCCATTCCTGGTATTAGTCTAGTAAACCCTCTCTGAACTGCTTCTAATGCATTTACATCTTTCTTTAAATAAGGAGTCAAATATTGTATGCAATACTCCAGATGTGGTTTAACCAATGCCCTGTACAACTGAAGCATAACCTACCTACTTTTGTAATCAATTCCCCTCACATTAAATGATAAAAATCTATTAGTATGCAGTACCTGCATACTAACTGTAGTAATTATAGTTTTGGGAAATGTAGGACTGTAGCTTTAAAAATAATCCTGTGTTGTGAGATCACATGATCTGTGTAAACCAATGTGTTAACAGTGTGGGGAACCACTACAAGAAGAAACAACTTCTTTAGTTATGGAGTTTGATGCACACGTGTAGTTGCTGCTGCTGCCTTGTAAATAAAGTTAAATGTTTCCACTAAGAAAAGCTGTCTGAAGATCAACTCCATAACAAACTGGCAATGAGGGTAAATCAGATTCGGTGCTGTACCGCACCCAGCGATTGTATCTAAATTTGTTCAAAATAAATGAATGTATACTCATCTGAAATGCCACAGTTTGGCAGAAATGATCCCTTTGAGCCAGTCACAGACGATTGGTCCTAATATATAGAACATCTTGCGTTCTTCTTTCAAGCAAACAAAATCACGTGGGAGAAAAAGAGGAGAGCGATTCACCTGAGCATTTGTGGGAGCAAGACCTACAGTTTAATTTGAAGCTTGATGTCCCCCAGTGCCCCAGATTCAAAGAATTTCAGTGAATTAGTAAACCTTGTTGAGGGACATTTTCAACTCAAGCCCTCAGTCACAATGCAGAGGTTCAGGTTCAATTCACAGAATAGAGCCCCAGGGGAGACAATTGCTACCTATATGGTAAAATTAAAACAACTAACAAAATGTTGTGATTACACTGAAACTCTGAATGACGTGCTCAGAGATCGTTTAATATGTGGTGTGCGTTTAGTATGTGGCGTTTAGTATGTGGTGTCGCTATTCAGTGAAGATTGCTGGCTGAAGTGAATCCTGATTTTAAGAAAGCGTTAGAAATAGTGCTGGTGAGGGAAAGTGCTGTAAGGGATTCGCAAGCAACTCAAGGGGTGCAAAATGGGGCCGTTCTCCTAGTAGGACAAGAACAGTCAGCTGAAAGTGGCGTGAAATGCCAGGATTCTGCCGTGAAGCGGAAATAGCACCCACTAACCAAAAAATGAGAGGAAACAGCTTAGCAACAAAATCAAAAAATAATTTTCTTGACATGGAAACAATCAGTTTTCAAGCGATTGGCAATTCGGAAAAGTAGAATGTTATTTTTTGTCGCAGAAATGGACACAGAATGAGACAGTGCAAAGCGAGATTTGAACAGGCCTCCAGACAACAAACTAAGTCCAAGTGCAGTCGAGCCAGAAACAACCAATCCTGACATTTACTCATTATTCAACATGAAAGTTGGGAAGACAGAGCCAATATTTGTCACAGTGCAAGCGAATGGTAAACCATTAAAAATGGAAGTAGACATGGGTGCTTCTACCATTGTACTAGGAGAACACACTTTCAGATATTTAAATAAAAGTGATTGACAATTAAATTTGGAACAAACATCTGCAAAGTTGAAAATGT
The DNA here is from genome assembly GCF_964194155.1 of Cetorhinus maximus. NCBI lineage: Eukaryota > Metazoa > Chordata > Chondrichthyes > Lamniformes > Cetorhinidae > Cetorhinus > Cetorhinus maximus. Next base: position 115,144,814 of record NC_135880.1, read on the forward strand.
ACACAGAGGAAGAAATCCAAGTTAAAGGTATCATCAAAGCAGCTGTTCATTATAGACACCAGTTGGCACAGCTACCAGTGATGGTGGTAAACGGTGAAGGGTCAAGCCTTCTAGGGCCTGATGGGCTGAAGGAGATTAAATCAAACTGGTCTGAAATCTTCCAGTTGCGAGCAGAGGGACTACCAGAGCTGCTAAAAGAAATGACACCGTCTTCAAGGATGAACTGGGAAAACTCCAAGGCCTACAGGCCAAGATTTACGTGAACCCAGGAGCAACTCCTCGCTTCTTGAAAGCAAGACCAGTGCCTTAGGCTCTGAGAGAGAAGGATGACGCTGAGCTGAACCGGCTAGAGATGATGGGTGTCATCCAAGCAGTTCAGTTCTCAGAGTGGGCAGCACCCATAGTCCCTGTCCTTAAACCAGACCAGATGGTCCGGATCTGTGGGGAGACTATAAACTGATGGCCAACAGAGCAGCCAAACTGGACAGGTGCCCTATTCCCAAAATTGAAGACTAATGTGCCCATTCAGCAGGGACAATGTATACAAAGCTTGACATGAGTCACGCATATCAGCAGCTGGAGCTGGATGATGCCTCCCGGGAATACCCACAAAGGGTTATATCAATATACATACCTGCCCTTCGGTGTTTCCTCTGCCTGTGCCATTTTTCAGAGGACGATGGACAGCTTACATCAGGGGCTACTTCAGGATGTGGTCTACCTGGATGATGTACTGATTACTGGATTCAAAGAAAAGGAACACTTAGCTAAACCTAGAGGAAGCTCTGAAACAATTTTTAGAAGCAGAAGTGCATCTGAAAAAGGAAAAATCCACTTTTCAGGCAAATGAAGTCATTTATTTGGGCCACTGGTTGGACGCCCAAGGGTTACACCCTGTTGAAGAGAAGATTAAAGCAATTGGAGAGCCACCTGCACCCAAAACACCTCTGAACTTAAATCATTTTTTGGATGATAAATTATTATGGGTGATTTCTACCAAATGTATCCACAGTTCTAGCCCCTCTACATTCACTGCTAAGAAAAAACCAGCGTTGGTTTTGGGAGGCACCCCAAAAAGAAGCCTTCATGAGAGTAAAACAGCTCTTAGATTCTTCAAATTTGTTACTGCATTATGACCAGGTGAAGGAATTGGTGCTAACCTGCGATGCATCCCCCTGTGGAGTGGGAGCGGTCCTATCTCATAAAATGGACAACGGCAAAGAAAGGCCGATAGGCAATGTATCCAGGACATTTACCACAGCTTAAAAAGGATATTCTCAGATCGAAAAGGAAGGTCTGTCAATTATTTTTGGTGTAAAAAATTTCCACCAATACATGCACAGGCAACATTTCACGATATTATCAGACCACAAACCACTTTTGGGTCTGTTTAGCAAGGAAAAGGCTATCCCTCCCATAGCCTCTGCAAGAATACAAAGATAGGCCCTAATTTTGTTGGCACATGAATACACCTTTGTACATAGATCAGGGATCCATATCGCAAATGCTGATGCCCTAAGTCGCCTTCCTTTGCAAGAGAATGATGAACATGTCCCAATCCCACAGGAGCTCATGTTATTGATGAATTTTCTAGATTCCTCACCAGTCTGTTCCAGGCAGATATGAAACTGGATGAATTGTGATCCTGTCCTGTCTCAAGTGAGAGACCAAGTGTTACATGGTTGGTCCCAGGAACCAGTCTCTGATGAATTGAAGCCATTTTTCAACCAAAGACATGAGATGAGCAGTCAAGATGGTATTTTATTATGGAGTGCATGGGTCATAGTTCCTGCAGAAGGAAGGGAACCACTCTTAGTAGAGTTACACAGTGCCTATCCAGGGATCTGCCGAATGAAGATGATAGCATGGAGTTATCTTTGGTGGCCGGGATGGACAGCAATATTAAAAATGTGGTAAAACACTGTGTGCAGTGTCAACAGCTACAAAAGTTGCTGGTGGCAGCCCCAATACACCCATGGGAGTAACCTGGTAGACCTTGGGTGCAATTGCACATTGATTACGTAGGTCTTTCCTTGGAACCATGTTTCTACTGATTATGGATGCTAATTCCAAGTGGTTAGACGCTTATGAGGTAAAGTTGCCAACGTCCGGTGCTACTACAGAAAAACTACCCCAGAGCTTCACCATCCACACATTGCCAGAGGTAACTGTCTCAGATAATGGTACTGCATTTATGAGTGCTGAGTTCCAGCGATTTATCAGCCTCAACTGTATCAACCACATGAAGACTGCACCGTACTGGCATCAAATGGACTGGCATAAGGAGCAGTACAAACTTTTAAGATGGGAATGAAAAAGTTAACAGCTGATTGATTGGAACTAAAACTTGCTCGTTTATTATTTCACAACAGAACAAGCCCCCCACACCACAACAGGAACAACACCTGCAGGATTACTGATGAAGCGCCGTCTTCAGACAAGACTAAGCCTAATACTTCCCAATTTGGAGGAGAAGGTGGAGAAAAGTCAAGGGAACCAAAAAGCAATTCATGATTTGCATAATTGTGAGTAACAATTTATTGCTGGAGAAGCAGTATATGTAAAGAATTCTGGTGGAGGACCGAAGTGGTTACCTGGTAAAGTGAGTTCTTGACCAGACCATTATTGTACCATGTGGAAGTGGAGGGCTAGATCACCTGTAAGCATGTGGGTCATTTAAGAAAAAGGGAGATACCCCAACAAAATGATGTTCTACCTGTAACCATTACTGAAATGGTGGTTCCTGTTGAAGTTGCTCAAACAAAGACAGACATGCCCAATGTCTATGATGGAGTGGAAGACACTGAACTGCATGTGCCTAATGAAGTACCTGATATTAATGCGGTTCCAGAGAATGTTTCTTACAAAAGAACCTGAAGTTGCGGAGCTGCGACGTTCCACACGGATCAGGAAACCACCTGAAAGACTGAACCTGTAATTTCATGACCTGTGTTAATATCATAACGTCATGAGATAAATATCCTTGTAAATGCAAAACATACAGAAAAGTTAAAGAGGGAGGAATGTAGTAATTATAGTTTTGGGAAATGTAGGACTGTAGGTTTAAAAATAATCCTGTGTTGTAGGATCACATGATCAGTGTAAACCAACGTGTTAACAGCACAGGGAACCTCTACTGGAGAGAGTTTTTCTTTAGTTATGGAGTTTGATGCACATGTATAGTTGCTGCCTCTGTCTTGAAAATAAAGTTAAATGTTTCTACTAAGAAAAGTTGTCTGAAGATCAACTCTATAACACTAACATTTTGTGATTCATGGACACCCAGATCCCTCTGAATCTCAGAGCCCTGCAATCTCTCAGCTTTTAGATAATAAGCTTCTTTTTTATTCTTCCTGCCAAAATGGACAATTTCACATTTGCCCACATTATACTCCATTTGCCAGATCATTGCCCACTCACTTAACCTATCTATACGACTTTTATAGCTTCCTTTCGCCCTCTTCACAATTTATTTTCCTACCTATCTTTGTGTTATCAGCAAATTTAGCCACCATTCCTTTGGTCCCTTTATCCGAGTCATTTATATAAATTGTAAGAAGTTGAAGCCCCAGCACTGATTCCTGTGGCACACCACTCGTCAAATCCTGCCAACCAGAAAGAGACCCATTTATGCCAACTCTCTGCTTCCTGTTAGCTAGCCAATCTTCTATCCATGCCAATATGTTACCCCCTACACCATGAGCTTTTAGTTTCTGCAATAACCTTTAATGTGACGCTTTAGCAAATGCCTTCTGGAATTCTAAGTACAGTACACCCACTGGTTCCCCTTTATCCATAGCACATGTAACTCCTTCAAAGAACTCCAATAAATTAGTTAAACACTATTTCCCTTTTACAAAACAATGTTGACTCTGCCTGATTGCCTTGAATTTTTCTAAAGTGCCCTGGTATAACATCTTTAATCATAGCTTCTAACATTTTCCCTATGACAGATGTTAAGCTAACTGGCCTATAGTTTCCTGCTTTCTGTCTCCCTCCCTTTTTGAATAAAGGAGTTATATTTGCTATTTTCCAATCTAATGGAACCTTCTCCGAATCTAAGGAATTTTGGAAGATTAAAACCAGTGCATCAACTATCTCACTAACCACTTCTTTCAAGACCTTAGGGTGAAGTCCATCTTGACCTGGGGATTTGTCAGCCCGCAGCCCCAACGATTTGCTCAATACCACTTCCCTGGTGATTGTAATTTTCCCGAGTTCCTCCCTCCCTTCCATTTCCTGACTTACAGCTATCTCCGGGATGTTACTTGTATCCGCTATAGTGAAGGCCGAAGCAAAATACCTGTTTAATTCGTCCGCCATCTCCCTATTTTCCATTATCAATTCCCCAGATGCAATTTCTGTCGGACCAATGCTTTGTTAACTCTTTTCTTATTTAAATATCCTTAGAAACTCTTACCATCTGTCTTTATATTACTAACTAGCTTTCTCTCATACTCTTATTTTCCCTTCTTACTAATCTTTTTTGCCATTCTTTGCTGTTCTTTATTATTCTTTCCAATCTTCTGACCTGCCATCCGTCTTTGCTTTTTCTTTAAGTTTGATTCTGTCTTTAACTTTTTTAGTTAACCACAGAGGGTGAGTCCTCCCCTTGGAATTCTTCTTTCTCATTGGAATGTATATATTCTGTGTATTCTGAAATATCCCTTTGAATGTTGCCACTGAACTTCTATTGACATATCCCTTAACCCCATTTGTCAGTTCGCTTTAGCTAGCTCTGCTTTCATGCCCTCATAAATGCCCTTATTTAAGTTTATAGTACTAGTCTAGGACACATTCTTTCCCCCTCAAAATGAAAGTAAAATTCAATCATATTATGATTGCTGCTACATAGGGGTGCCTTCACTAGGAGGTTATCAATAAATCCTATCTCATTGCTCAATACCAGGTCGAGTAGAGCCTGCTCTCTGCTTGGCTCCAGAATGTGCTGTTCTAAGAAACTATCCTGAAAACATTCTCTGAACTCCTCGGGTGGAATTGTCTCAGATTTGCACTAAGTGCGGTAGCAGGCAGGTAAAACGACATTTTACGCGTCCACCACATGGTGAGTTTTCACGCTGTATCATCCCAAGCCTGCTGCATTGCTTATGCATTCCTGGGAGAAACACCGTTTCCATGGCAGCCAGGCTCTCATTCTCCTACCACGCCATCACCTTGCTGCTTCATCACACCGAGCGCTATATTTAATGTCCAGCCATGCACACACATCTCAGTGCTCCTTCCCCAGTACAGCTCTCATTCTGCAGCCTCTTCCCTTGCCTGAGGCCACTTCACTCCCTTCCCCAAGCAAGGCTTTGCCCTGCAGCCATTGAAAAGCCACCCACATATGGCTAATGTGGTAGGTAGAGACCTGCCCGTGAGCCCCCCTAAAAGTGATGTGGTACTGTCAGTGAAGCCTGGCGCTGATGACTGCGAGTGCTGAATGAAGCAAGGTAGACAAACAAGCCTTGGAGTCTCGAGTGAAGTGCAGCCCACCAGGTGCATGTCGCTTATGTGCTTTTGTGAAACACATTGGTGCGTTTTCCCACCACCGTGGGCAGGCGATCCAGCAGGGGGAGGGGAATGAGTTTGGTGGGCTGGCCTTATACTGATATGTTGATGTATTACAATGACGTTCCCGACGTCCGATGTCAGGAAACGTGGCCCGCCAGTGGCAGGCTGAGCAGATGGTCACAAACTGGTTTCACGCTGTCATTAAACCTATTGTGCCACCGAACACGCCCAAAGCCAGTGGGCACAGAAAATCCCAACCCTCATCTATGCTATCTTTGGCCATCTGATTTTTCCAGTCTTTATATAGATTAAAATCCCCCATGATTATTGCTGTACCTTTCTGGCAAGCTCCCATTATCTCTTCTTTTATACTCTGTCCTACTGTGCAGATACAATTAGGTGTACACCACTCCTACAAGTGACTTCTTGCCTTTATCATTCCTCATCTCAACCCAAATCGCTTCTACATCCTGGTTTCCTGAACTTAGGTCATCCCTCTCTAATGTGCTAATGCCATCATTAATTAACAGACCCACCCCACCACCTTTTCCTAACTTCCTGTCCTTCCTAAATGTCAGATACCCTTCAATATTCAGGTCCTAATCGATGTCATCCTACAGCCATGTCTCTCTAATAGTTATCGGATTGTACTTATTTATTTCTATTTGCGCTATCAGTTCATCTGTTTTGTTTCGAATGCTATGTACGCTTAGATACAGAGCCTTTAGTTTTGCCCTTTCATTATTTTTGTGGCGTCTAGCCTTATCTGCTGATTTACTCTTAAAATTGTACTATCTGTCCCTTCCTGTCACAGTCTGTTTATCATTTCCAATATTGTCTCTCTTGTCTCCTGTCTCTCTTGCCTTGTCTCTACTCTTTGGTTTACCACATCTCCCCAGATTTGATCCCTTGCCCCCACTATTTAGGTTAAAACCCACTCTACTCCCCTAGTCAGGCAGCTCGCAAAGACACCAGCCCCAGCACGGTTCAGGTGTAGACCGTCCCAACGGTACAGATCCCGCTTTCCCAAGTACTGGTGTCAGTGCCCCACAAACCGGAACCCACTTCTCCCACACCAGTCTTGGTGCCACACATTCATTTCTCTAATCTTATTTGTCCTATGCCAATTTGCACGTGGCTCAGAAATTATCACCTTTGAGGCTCTGCTTCTTAATTTGGTGCCTAGCTTGTCATACTGGCTATGCAGAGCCTCCTTCCTCATCCTGCCTATGTCATTGGTACCTACATGGACCATGACCACTGGATCCTCCCCCTCCCAATGAAAGTTCCTCTCCAGCCCTAAGCAGATGTCCCAAACCTTGGCACCAGGCAGGCAACACAGCCTTCAGGACTCTCTCTCTTCGCTACATAGAACAGTGTCAATCCCTTTACTATACTGTCCCTTTTTTCTCCCCCCACTTGAATGGCTTCCTGTAGTATGCTGCCATGGCCAGTTTGCTGATCCACCCTGCAACCTCTGCTCTCATCCAAACAAGCTGAGAGAACCTCAAACCTGCTGGACATTTGCAGAGACTCACACTCATGGACTCCTGCCCTTTGCGTCCCCTTACCTGCCTCACTCACAATCACACCCTCCTGTGCCTGGCCACTGTCCAAAGCAGAAGGCCCTGTCCTAAGTGGTGTGACTGCCTCCTGGTACAAAGTATCCAGGTAACTTTCCTCTCCTCTGATATGCTGCAGAATCTGCAGCTCAGCCTCCAGCTCAATGGGCAGAATTTTCTGGTTGACGTGCGGGTGGCGGAGCCCACATGTCAGTGCTTAAAATGTCGCGCGCTGACGTCGGGCGAGCATTCCCGACGTCAGTGCGCAGCATCGCGATATTTAGCTGGGCGGGCGTGCTGTGAAGTGCGATGTGCGCCCGTCATTAAATAAAGGCCTTGTTAAGGCCCTTAACTCGGTAATTGACGCCGATTTTCAGGCGCCCGTGCGATCTTCGGCTCGGCGCACAGGACCAACGGGCAGGCGGTAAGTTATGTTTTGACAAACCTCATCCACGGGCGGGATATGTGGGCTCAGAGCGGCTGTTAGTGTTTTATCTGAAGAATTTAATGCAGAAAGTGTTTTAAACTTGCCTGTGTGATCTGTAGCAGTTCAGATTGATTTCCAACAGCTTTCTCTGTACTTTGAAGCTGCAGCTCACTAGTCTGTAGACAGTAATCTTTATCGGGCCTGCAGCTTTCCGGAGGCCTCCATTTAACCTGGGTATGGGCTCTGACATCTCCACTGGAGGCAGCTCCTGTGAGGAGGAAGGGAGGGATAGAATAAGGAGGAGGCCAGGAGTGGACAATCAGCCTCCAGGGGAGCCACCTTTGGGAGGCCAGGCGCAGGCACAAGGGGCGCAGGGCCAAGAGGTTGTCCAAGGTGGAAGGGGCCGCAGAAGATGCCACTATCCTGCTGCCAGGGTATACAGATGGAGAAGCAGCTACCTCAATATTACTGAGGTGCAGTGCTGAAGGAGGCTGCAACTGTCAAGGGAGACAGTCAACTATATCTGTCAGATGATTGGCCCTGAGATCTCCCCTAACTGTGTGGGTGGACACCCCATGCCAGCGGCTCTTAAGTTCACAGTTTCCCTCCACTTCTATGCCTCTGGCTCCTTCCAGGGTTTGGTGGGTGATCTTTGCGGTGTCTCCCAATCAGCTGTCCACACTTGTGTCAAGCAGGTCACAGACGCTCTGTTCAGACGGGGTGCGGGGGCGGGTGCAGGGCGGGTGTGGGAGCTGAGGCAGGGGCGGGGGCTGGTGTGGGGCGGGTGCTGGGGCGGTGGCGGGTGTGGGGCGGGGTCGGGGGTGGGTGCTTGGGGGGGGCGGGGGCGAGGGTGGGTGCAGGGGAGGGCGCTGGGACGGGGTCGGGGGGGCGGGGGCAGGTGCAGGGGCGGGGTCGGTGGTGGGGGAGGGGGCTGGGCTGGGCTGGGGGCGGGTGCGGGGGTGGGTGCAGGGTCGGGGGCGAGGGCGGGTGCGGGGTTGGGTGCGGGGCGGGTGCGGGGGTGGGTGCGGGGTCGGGGGCGGGGCGGGGTCGGGGGTGGGGGCGAGGGCGGGGGCGAGGGCGAGGGCGGGGCCGAGCGCGGGGGCCGGGTCGGGTGTGGGGCGGGGTCGGGGGTGGGAGCGAGGGCGGGGGCGAGGGCGCGGCCGAGGGCGGGTGCGGGGTCGGGTGCGGGGCGGGTGCGGGGTCGGGGGCGGGGTCGGAGGCGGGGGCGAGGGCGGGGTCGAGGGCGGGGTTGGATGCTGGGGCGGGTCCTGGGCGGGGGCGGGGGTGTCCCGACATCACCGCGCGTCATTCAGATCCTTCGTTCGGAGTCGGCTTCGCGCCCGCTGAACTGTGAAAGGTCTGATAAGACCGTTAATAAACCACTCAGCCAATTTGACAAGGCTGCTTGCTTTAAACCTGAACTACATCTCCCTAAGGCATGGAGCTGGTATAGCAAGATTTCTGAGCATTTTCTTGTGCATCTGACTCTCCCTCCTCCCCCCGCCTTAATTGGCCTGCCCATGTAAAAAGGCAGCGTGCAGCCAATCACTGGCGGCGATTGGCTCCCCGCCCAGTCCCGACCGGCCCACCCGACGGGGATCCCCCACGTCTTCACTCAGCTGGCTCAGCTGCACTCCATTTGCCACGACTGCACTAAAGAACCCTGAATTTATAGTCAGTTGAACTGGGGCTACAGTAACTAGATTCAACCAGTTAGGTAATTAACTACTCAGCTCCTACAACTGAGAGTGAGACATATATGAATGACACAGATAACAGAGGAGTGCAGGACAAGAGAGAATACAAAGAGATTAGGAGAGGAGTCCAGAAAACAATTAGAAAGGCAAAGGGGAACTATGAAATTAAATTATCAAGGAAAATAAAACAAAATAGTAAAATATTTTACAGGCACATCAGTAAAAAAGGAAGATGTGATGGGAATAGGACCAATAAAGGATAGAGAGAATAACGCCACAGGTAACAATAGAGATGGCAGAAATATGAAATAATTATTTTGTTTTGGGAGATGGAACAGGTAGGCATGACATTAAATGATGAGATGAGCAGTGAAATAAGTGCATTTAAAATAAAAAAGAAAGGATGTAATGAATAAACTAATTTAACTCAAGAGGATAAAGCACCTGGTCTGGGTGAATTTCCTCCATATATTTAAAAAGAATCTAGGGAAGAGGTAGCAGAAGCATTACTACACACATTTAATAATTCATTCGCAATAGGTATAGTACTAGAACACTGTTGGATAGCTAATGTAATTCCTATATTTAAAAAGGGGGCTAGAACATTTTTTTTTGTAAAATATGCCTTATTCATAAAATATCTGAAAGAACATTACAAAACATTTCTAAATGGCCATCACAAGAAGAGCAATCATATTCAATTTTTCCACATAGATCATGAAGTTCTTCAATACAATCAATGAATATTACAGACATTTCAATATGATCAGTCAGACAGTGCAATGGTATTGGAGTTATCGACATACATCATGTTGCACTCTGAGGTGCTTCAATACAATTATGATACATTTAGTATGTACTACATACATTCATTGAGAGTCATACAGCCCGATGGGTCTATACAATTCCCAGCCCCTCGGTGTACTATGGCAGAAAGGTCTTAGACAGTGACCTTTCCCCATTGTGCCTTTGCAGCGGCTGCCCCAAGCTTTAGTGCGTCCCTCAACACGTAGTCCTGGACCTTGGAATGTGCCAGTCTGCAACACTCAGTCAGGGACAACTCTTTGTATTGGAAAACCAACAAATTTCGGGCTGACCAAAGAGCATCTTTCACCGAGTTGTTGATCCTCCAGCTGCTGTTGATATTTGACTCAGTGTGCGTCCCTGGGAACAGTCCGTAGAGCACAGAGTCCTGTGTCACAGAACTGCTCAGGATGAACCTCGACAAAAACCACTGCATATCTCTCCAGAACCTCTTTGCAAAGGTACAATCCACAAGGAGGTGAACAACGGTCTCTTCCCCACCACAACCACCTCGAGGGGCAAAGTGAAGAGGGGTTGTGACTCCTGGCATGTAGGAAGGATCTGATGGGGAGGGCCTTTCGCACCACCAGCCAAGCTACATCTTGGTGCTTGTTGGAAAGTTCTGGCGATGAGGCATTCTGCCAAATGACTTTGACAGTCTGCTCGGGGAACCATCTGACAGGATCCACCATCTCCTTTTCTCGCAGGGCCTCTAGGACGTTACGCGTCAACAACTACCTGAGGGACTTGTGGTCAAGGGTGTTTCTCTGCATAAAGTTTTCCACGAGGGACAGGTGGTACGGCACGGTCCAACTACTTGGAGCATTCCGCGGCAGCGTGGCCAGACCCATCCTTCGCAACACCGGGGACAGGTAGAACCTCAGCACATAGTGACACTTGGTGTTGGCACACCGAGGGTCTATGCACAGCTTGATGCAGCCACACACAAAAGTGGTCATCGGGATGAGAGCGATATTGGGCATGTTTTTCCCCCCTTTATCTAGAGGCTTGTACATCGTGTCCCTGTGAACACAATCCATTTTCGACCTCCAGATAAAGCAAAAGATGGCTTGGGTGATCGCCATCGCTCAGGAGAGGAGTGAGGAATGGGCCAGACCTGCGCCACGTACAGCATCTCTGAAAGTGCCTCACACTTAATGCATGCCCAGTCCTTCCGAACCATATCCCCATCACCCTCAGGCCGTCTTATCTGATGGTGAAGGATTGGTCAGCACAGTTCCCGAAGAACATAGCCTTGCTCTTGCCATGATTTACCTTGGCCCCTGAGGCCAGTTCAAACTAGTCGCAGATGTGGATCAGTCTACTCACCAACAGCGGATCCGAGCAGAATACAGTGACATCGTCCATATACAGGGAGGCTTTGACTTGAGTGCCTCCACTGCCTGGGATTGTCACTCCTCTTATGCCCGGATCCTTCCTGATGGACTCAGCAAAGGGTTCTATGCAACACACAAACAGGACAGGGAGAGAGGGCAGCCCTGCCTGACTCCAGATTTAATTGGAAAGCTTTCTGATTCCCACCCATTGATTGAAACTGCGCTACTGATGTTGGGTAGAGCAGTTGGATCCAGTTGCAGATTCCATCCCCAAGCCCTATTTTGGACAGCACATCCACCATGTAAGTGTGCGATATTCTGTCAAAGGCTTTCTCCTGGTCCAGGCTGATGAGGCAGGTGTCCACCGCCCTGTCCTGCACAAAGGCAATTGTATCCCTGAGTAGTGCAAGGCTGTCAGGGATCTTCCTGCTGGGTACAGCACAGGCCTGGTCAGGGTGAATCACCAACTCCCTTTCCCCCTTGTGCTTGTAGATGATGGTGATGATGCCTTTCCTCATGGACTCTGACATGCTGCCGGCCAGGAGCATACTCTCGTACACTTGTAGCAGGTCTGGGCCGATCCAGTCCCACAGAGCCGAATACAACTCAGCCGGCAAGCCGTCGCTTCCAGGAGTCTTACTTTTCTCGAAAGACTCAAGGGCCTTAATCAGTTCATCAGGAGTTAGCTGTTTGTCCAGACTCTTCCGTGTACTGTCATCTAAGACCTCCATGATAGAGGGCAGGAAGGACTGGGAGGCCGTGCTGTCTGTGGGCTTCATGTCATACAATCCAACATAAAAGGATTTGCTGATCCTCAAAATGTCGGACTGCGATGACTTTACTGAGCTGTCTTCTTCCTTCAGGCTGCGGATCACAGAGCTCTCTCTGTGTACCTTTTGGAAGAAGAAACGTGAGCACGTCTCATCCTGCTCCACAGTGCGGACTCTGGACCAGAAGATGATCTTGGAGGCCCCCGAGGCAAAGAGTGAGACTTTCTGGCTCTTCAGCTCTTGGAGGTCCTCTTTGACATCGAGAACATGCCCAGGGAATTATCAACCAATCATCTTAACTGGTCAGGAAAAATAGAGGGTTAGGTATAAAGGAAGGCCAGGGCTAGGTGAGAGGGTGGGGGAGATTAAATGATGACAATGCCATTGGAATAAAAGGCAATGGAAGTGGTAATGGTTGCAGTAAAGAAACAAAGCATTGTTCCAAAGTAAGTGTCAATAACAGAATAAAGGATAACTCTGGTAAAGTAAAAACATGAAAACAAGGTACAGACTGAGTAGACAATGATAATGCAACTGATGTAATTCATCTGAATTTTCAAAAGCCTTTGTTAAGGTCAGAAATTATGGAGGCAGAGGGCAAGTGCCAACATGGATTGCTAGCTGGCTTCAAGACAGAAAGCAAAGAATGGGAGTAAAGGGTAGTTACTCAGATTGGCAGAAAGTATGAAATATTGTTTGTCATGAAGCTATTATATATATAATAGTTTGGAAAATATTTTTCTTTTAAAATAGAATTTAGTCTATGGGAATGTCTTAACTGAATTAAAGACAGCTAGTGGGGTGAAAACTTGACACCTATCAAGCAGATACCATGCATTATGTTTGTATTACTAACAAAATTGGTATTATGAAAGGGGTTTAATTGTAAAAAGGTGAAGTTCAAAGAGGTTGTTGATGCAATGAGAATTAACATTCAATGGGGCTGGTAGGTATAACTTCAGTAGTTTGCGGGTATGCAGGCAGAGGCGATATAAGACTGAAAGGCAGCTGCAAACCTCCAACTGGCTCCACAGTGAAAAGAACCTCATTTTGAATTCGTAAGGTGAAAATGCTTTGCCTGGTGTTTGGTTAAGCCTATGGGTTGTTGTTGCCTTAATGGAGATTAGTTTGGGAATTTGTTATAAGTTATGATAGTAGAAATTGTAGCCATGTGTACATATATTTTAACCTGTGTAAATTAATAAAATGTTTCATTTAGTTTAAGGTAAAACCTTGAGAACTAGTGGTCTGATTCCTGAGTTTAGAGTCGCATCTCAAACAAAACACTTAAAATTATTGGTTATGACAGTTGTTTAAAGTTTCCCTCTGTGATTTTTAAATAACTCCACTTTACCAACTACATGGGTCCTAACATGATCCACAAGGATCAATGCTGGGACCACTGCTGTTCACAACTTTACATTAACAATTTGGACTTTGAAATCAAAACACAATTTTTAAATTTGCAGGTTACACCAAATTGGAGGGATAGTAAATATTGAGGAGGACTGCAATAAATTACAGGAGGATATTAATAAAGTTGCAGAATAGACAAATAATTTGCAGATGAAGTTCAAATCAGATACATGTGCAGTCACGAGAATAGAGAGGTTACTTATTACTTGGAAGGTGCAAGTCCAGATGGGGAAGAGGAACAAAGGGATCTCAGAGATACACCAATCACTATAAGTTGTTGTGTATGTTAGCAAGGCCATAAGAAAATCAAATCATGTGCTACAGCACTAGGCTTTATTTCTGGAGGGATAGAATTGAAAAGTAGGGAAGTTTGCTAAACCTTGGTATTGAACCTTAGCTAGGCCGCATTGAGAGTGTTGTGTGCAGTCCTATTCGCCACGTTAAAGGAAGGATATGAAGACACTGGAGAGGGGAAGAGAAGATGACACCAGAAATATGTGGGCATCTATATAGAAGAGGATTGACTGGCTGGCTCTCTTTTCTCTTGAAAAAAGAAGGCTAAAGGGTGATCAAATAGAGGTCTTTAAAATAATGAAAGGTTTTTATAAAGCGCATACAGAGACAATGGGCAGAATTTTCCAGGCTCTGTCGTGGCAGGGCCGGGGCCGGAAAATGTGACAGGCCATTCAAAAGTCCATTGCCTTCAGCCGGAATGGAAGATCCCACTGGCATGAGGGGCCAGAAAATTCTGACCAATGTTTCCTCTTGTGGTGAAGAGCATAACTGGAGGCCATCAATATAAGATAATCACCAAGAAATCCAATAGGGAATTCGAAAGAAAGCCCTTTACCCAAAGAGTGGTGAGAATGTGGAACCCGCAAACAGGGAGTGGCTGGAACAAATAGTATAGATGTATTTAAATGAAAGCTAGACAAACCTATGAGAGAGCAATGAAGTAGACAGCTACAATGATAGATTTAGATGAGGGACAGTGGGAGGAGGCTCTAACAGAGTATAAACACCAGCATGGACTGGTTGAGCATTATATCCTTTGTGATCCTTTGTACTTTGGCACAATAGGAATTGTTGGAAAAGATCTCTTCCAATATGAACTTTCATAGAACCTAAGGGATCTAGAGAGGAGCTAAGAGTAAGTGTCAGGCACTGAGAGCCATCAGTAGCAGCAGAATTACATTCAACCATAATCTGTCAGCTCATGGCCCAGCATATCCCTCATTCCACCATTTCATCAAGCTATGGTACTGAGCCTGCTTCATTGGAAGTGTCGGAGTGCACACCAGGAGTAATACAAGGCATACCTAAAACCGATATGCCACCCTAGTGAAACTACAACGCAGGTCTAAATGCATGCCAAACAGCAGAAGGAGCATGCGATAGACAGAGCTAAGCAATCCTACAACTAATTGATCAGATCTAAGCCCAGCAGTCCTCCCACAACAAGTCATGAATGGTGGTGGACAATTAAAAAGCTAGCAGGAGGAGGAGGCTCCACAAACATCTCTATCCTCAGTGGCGGAAGAGCCCAACACATCAGTGCAAAAGATGAGGTTGAAGCAATTGCAACCATCTTCAGCTAGAGGTGCCAAGTGGATGATCCATGTTGGCCTCTTCCTGATATCCCCATGATCACAGATGCCAATCTTCAGCCAGTTCGATTCACTCCATGTGATATTGAGAAATGATTGAAGGCTCTGGATACAGAAAAGGCTTTGAGCCCTGACAAGATCTCAACTGTAGTACTGAAGATTTATGCTCCAGAACTAGACACCGCCCTAACCAAGTTGCTCCAGTGCAGCTTCGATACTGGTATATACCCTAAAATTTGGACAATTTCCCAGGTATTCCTGTCCACAAAAAGCAGGACAAATCCAACCCAGCCATTACCGCCCTATCAGTCTACTCTCGATCATGAGCAGTTATGCAAGATGTCATTAACAGTCCTATCAAGAGACATTTACTCAGCGATAACTTGTTCACTGATGCTCAGTTTGGGTTTCACCAGGGCCACTTGGCTCTTGACCTCAGTACAACCTCGGTCTAAATATTCTCTTGCAGTTTTAAAAGTTGCTCTCTGGTTTCTGAAAGAATCGAATGGGTAAGAGTAGGTAAATTGGTACACACTTTTCTGCCAAACATGCGCTCTGCTGGTGATGGAACAGCTGCACTGAAAGGTGTCACTCTCAGATGTAACATTGTAATGTGTAGATCTTGCTTGTTCTGTCTACATTTTAAAATTTAGGGATTTCACCATGCGAATCATTTGTTCAACGAGGTCGTTAGATCTGGAGTAATGAGGAGAAGAAGTAGCATCATCGATATTCCACTTCTCACACATTTCCTGGAATGGCTTACCAATAAATTGCAGACTGTTATCTGTAATGATCTTTCGAGGTACACCAAATAAACTGAAAATAGCATTTAGAGTGTGTGTGACAATTGTGCTTGACACATTGATGAATAATGGGGTACTTAGTAAAGTCATCAATGAAGTCAGTGCATGGACATGAAAAAGATTGGATGCAATTTTAGACCAAGGGTGGGTAGGAACTTCTTGTAGAATCAGTGGCTCTTTGTGCTGATTTGGCATATTCTTGACATGCCTCAAACTTCTTGATGACAACATCACTGTCATTGCTCATGCCTGGCCAATAAACTGTCTCTATTGCAAGTCTCCTCATCTGATCCATGCCCAAGTCTGAGTGATGAAGTTGTTGAAGAATATCAGGTCACAAAGATTTCTGTATGATGACGTGCCTGCCTTTAAAAATGATTCCCTTCTAGATGGCTAATTCATCCCAATAAGGTCAAATTGGTCTCACCTATTTGTGGACATGCTGAATTGAATCAGGCCATCCTTCAATGATGACTTTCCACAGTTTTTGTACTGTGGAATCTTTCACCGTTTCTTCTTATAGCTGCTGGCATTTGCATTGCACAAAATATATCAGATCAATAGAGGGACCTGCATTCTCCTGTAAGCGTAATTTTGCAGCTCCCTTGAAACTGCCAATTTTGTCGAAACATTTTGGTTATTTTGATGTTAGGTCATGAACTGAGGTGATAGGAGTAGTTTCTGAGGTTAGATCTGCCATATGAGGTGTGACTGATTCCACGATTGTCACTAGTGCAAGGTCACGGCATGCCGGTAGACTTACAATCACTGGGCCTTTAGTCTCCATGATGTGCAATATCTGTGACACCCAGGAGGATACCGCTGTATGCTGAAAGTTGCACAGTAGTAAATTTCACCATGGCCTTCCATGCCTGTGGATGCATGTCTTTTAGAGTCCGCAGGTGTAGGATGTTGGCACTTTCCCCTGTGTCAATCTTGACCAATAACAAGTAGTTACCAACTTTCTTGGGACAGATCATCTGAATCTTGACAATCATCTGAGACGGTGTGATAGCATCAAAGTTTTCCACGGGATTGACAGCGTGAAACATGTGTTCACTGTTCTTTGTTTCATTGTATACATCATCGTCATATTTTGGTTTGTCAATCATCTCATGTATATGTTTCTGACGGGATACCGGGACTATCATTCTTATTGCTTGAAGGTACATGCAGTATATAGTCTGTTTGGATCGGTGCACGGATCTTTGTAGCTGCATCAACATTTGCTGTAGTGCACTGCCTCTGCCAATGGCCCTTTCTGCCACATGCTTTGCAGAACTGAAGGAAAGCCGGGAATTTCCTTGGTGCATGCAGAAGGCCACATCTTCCATATGCCTTGCTAGGGTTTGGTGTTCTAGTAAGTACGTCAGCAATTGGGGTTGTAGTTAGGACCTGTAAGCTTAATCAACCTTCGAGTATGGCTTTGTACATACATCCATCCTTGAGGAGCTCTTCGATACTATACGTTTTGGTCTTGTCCAGCAGGTCTTTCTGGATTGCTTCCATGGGAGTGGATGCAATCATCAAGTCAACAATTCTGTCTGCTAGCTCTCCATCTGAAAAATCACAGGATGTACCCTCTTCTCTGCATCTGCTGACAAAGTGGCCTTTGGATTCTATTGCTGTTGTCGAAATGACATGAACTCTAGTCATTGATTATGAAAGTTTAACCTGATTCTGAACTGGTCCTCTAATATAGCCCATATCTTTTGGAGATCCTTTAGCTCTTCTACTATTTTCTACTGTTCAGCCTGTGTAGACCTTCAATCCCAAATGCTAGGCAAATTTTTGCGGCTGGCTTGTCTGATTCGGGTATACCGGAATCAAGAAACCATAGCTATGTGCACTGTTTAAACATTTTGAATTCGGATAATAGGCCAGCAGCATCCCAATTCAAACTGGGGAATTTTGTGGGCATTCTGGCAATATTCTTTTGACCTTCTTTCTCCGAAAATACCTGGGATGAGTGTCACTGTAGCCGCTTTCACGCGCTTTTCCAAAGCTCCACCCATTATAATCGTAACTTTCTCTGGCCTGATTTTTATGATGGCTTCTTTTTTATTGTTTGATTCTCCCTTGCTCGCTATTGATCTGGCCCACACCCTGGTCACTCACCTTTCCCGACTGAGCTAACCCGGTGCTGGTCCTATAGCCATGCTGTCCCACTCACTGAGCTGACAGGCTATGTGCTGCAATCTCACCACGAGGGATCCATCTGCTTACCAGCTCTTTATCTGAATGCTATCTCAGCACTGTCTTCAAAGCTTCTCTGTGCTGTCACCACATTTCAACATTCTTTGATACTGCGATTCTGTTGCAGTCTAACCAGATGTCAAGGGTCGTCTCATGCCATGTAGCATGATCTAAGGCTGTCCATCATGTCATACCTGTACTTAATCTTGCTCCCAGGCTATTTGACCACTGCTGAGCACCATGTCATGTTAAAATAATGACATAATCACTCATAAGGGATTGGGTAAACACATTGTGGGCTTATTTATTTAGACTGGGCACATAAGAACTTTTATACATTGGTAGAAAGCCTAGAGACATCAATACCAGAAATGTGTGTATTTGCTATGCTTAAAAGCAAAAGTGAAACCAAGACTGGGTGACATGACACATTTCCCTTCTAGTGTTGTCATGCTGTTATCCTTTAAAGGCTTATTATAACAGGCATGTAAACACCCCTGTAAAGTGCTTTTGGACATTTTAATATATTAAGTGGGTTATATAAGGACAAGTTGTTGTTGTTTGTTGTTAGCATTAGGGGAAAGTATGTTAACATCTAGATTTTATTTACAATTAGAATTCTTGTTGTTCTCCAGGCCCTGGGATGTGTCAGAAAACAAGCTCAGAAAAAGCTTGTACTAAACTAAAAAGCAGCTAAAGGGGAGGCACAAGGTCTGTTCTTGACCATTCAGCTTGCTATGCCTATGATTGGATTGGTTTCTCCGCAGTTCTGGTTTGGGATGTAATTTAGGACGTTTGGGTCATTTTCAATGTAGGACCAGGAAGGAGACGAGATTGAATTTTGAATTCCAATATGGAAATTATTTTTTACCACTCAGACAAGGCCAAAGATTTAGCTTTGCTTTCTGAGTATATTACCTTATTATTGAGAATATTGTACATCCATGGTAACTTTTCACCTGTGTGACTCCAGGGAGAAAAATTCAGACAAGGCATCTGTGATTTTCTGACATGTTAAGCCCCATGTTGGGAGCGCCAAGTTGAAAAATCATTGCAACAAAGTGACTTTGTCTTGGAAAGCCTAGCCCTTGAGTCAGACAACTTTAGCTTCAAGCTCCTCTTCAGCATTTCAACACATAATCTGGAGAAAGAGCTACATTGATGCAGTATCTGCCTTTTGAATGAGATGTTAAATCAGCACCGGGCTTGCCTGTTCTGATGCTCTGATGCAGCTTAAAGTATTAGTCAAAGAAGAGGAGGAGGTATTCGGCATGTCCTGGCCAACATCGAATGCCAAAAAGAAAATATCTGATCATCCATTTCACATCTGTTTGTGTGATCTAGCTATGTATAAAATGGCTGCCTGCACAGCAACAGCAACTGCATCTCAAAGTAATTCATCACATTTTAAGTGCTTTGAGGCAGTATAAGATAAAAATGCAAGCTGTCCTCTTTGAATTCAGGTTAAATCGTTTATTAGTCCAAAATCATAGATTCTGCGAATGTTTTCTATGGTAACATACAGCTTTCCTGCTGCTGATATACTCAAACAAGGTGCTTTAAATGTTGTATTTTAGCAATGTCCTTTTCTATATAACAGCTAACTTTGGGCAGAATCGCCCCAGATTTGCGCTAAGTGCGGGAGCAGGCGTGAAATAAGTGGTTTTACCCAGTGGCCGAAAGGGCAGATTTTCGTGCTATATCATCCCGTTCCCGGAGCTTCCCGTCTCATTAATAATGCATTTACGGGAAACACTCCGAATCGCTGGTGGGCGGGCTTGGATTTGCCCACCCTGCGCTTCCTCATTATGGGTGCCATATTTAAAGCACCAGAGCGCATGCCTTCTTCATGTCTACAGACCAGGACTGCTCCAAGCGACAGATGGCCATGAAATCAAAGAAGACAGCAGACCCAAATTTAGTGACAGCTCTCTGGGGCTCCTGCTGGACACAGTGCAGGGGTGCTGTGATGTCCTCTATCCCTGCTCTGGCCACAGGAGCTCCACCAGAGTCATTAATCCAGCCTGGGAGGAGGTGGCAGCAGCAGTCAGCACCTCCAGAGCACAGAGGAGGTCAGCCACCCAGTGCAGGAAGAGGATGAATGCTCTCATCCGTTCCGCTACTGTAAGTTAACCACCTCATCACTCTCAGCTCACACACTCACAAACCCATCACACATCCACAGGGATTTCACACCTCAAGGGACAACACCACTAACTCCCGCACACACCCTCACATCTCCATCAGGCTCATACCCTCTCGAGCTCACAACCTCATCCTGTCCATGGCTCCGCTCACCACACAAACATTCCATGCAGTGCCATGTGTCCTGCTCACACTCTTTCCATCTGTTCCCATGCAGGAGAAGATGGCTCACATCAGCAGGGAGAGGTCCCAGACAGGGGGTGGAGTAGCCCAAATTATGCTCCCCACTTTGAGGAGAGTGCTGAGGACATGGACCATGCCTGAGGCGACAGTGAGCTCAGCGGCAAACACACACATGAGGATCCTGCATCCCATCATCCCTCTCTCAACGCAAATGTGAGTGCTCTCTCTCTGCTAATGACTCGGCTGCCATGCACTAAATATCCTTACTTCCCAAATGACTGATGCCCTTAGTCAGCCTGCCCCTCAGCTCCATCCAGGTCCTCACCTCCAGCCAAGAGAAGGACTCCTCCATTGAAGAGCTGGAA
Source organism: Cetorhinus maximus (assembly GCF_964194155.1). Taxonomy (NCBI): domain Eukaryota; kingdom Metazoa; phylum Chordata; class Chondrichthyes; order Lamniformes; family Cetorhinidae; genus Cetorhinus; species Cetorhinus maximus. The sequence continues at coordinate 115,165,643 of NC_135880.1, forward strand.
ATAAGCAGCCTGGAAGACCCATCACAGCGCTTACCCACACCCTCCACCAACACAGAGACACACACCTCGGTGGGACCTAGATCTAGAGCAGGCTCAGATTCAAGATCTGGTGGTCACCACACGGACACGTGTCCGCAGCAGGAGGCAGGTTCAGCCGAGCTCCCTGGCACACGGAGGACTGCTGGAGAAGAGGCATCTGCGAAGCCTGAGTCAGATGACAGTCCTCTGGATTCAGCCTTCCAACTCATCATGGCATCCTTGACATTCCTCCAGGTTCTTCTTCCCCTCAAGAAGTCAGGCTGGAGCCCTCGGGCACCAGATGGGAGGAGGAGCGGCAGCTGGATGCCCCTGGGTCATACACTCAGAAGTCTGAGAGGCTTCCTCTCCCTCTGAATCCCCTTTGCCTTTGTGACCCCCTTTAATCTCATCCTCTGACACTACAGGGGGAGCAGCTGGCTGACAGAAGGACAGCCAAAGCAAGACAGGACCCCCTGGGCCTTGGCTCTCCAGAGGACCCATGCCGAAGCTGTTAGAGGCAACAGGGCCACCTATTGCACAGGTTGTCTCCACCCCTGCTGCGGATGTCAGGGGGGCACCAAGAAGAAGTGGTAGGCCTAGAAAAGTTAAGAAATTCTGATCACAAGAGCTTGCACAGGTAAACACATTTTGCCACTGTACAATCTGAAAATATATTCACTTTCACTGAATAATGTGTAATATTGCCTTTCAGCTTCATTGACAGGTTCACATGCCCTCCCACTGCATCTCCCCACTCCCCCCACTAACAGTTCAGCTGCACGCAGCTGGACCACGAGAGATTCTGGAGGGAGAAGTGTGTTTTTGACAGGGCCTTTCGGAACCTTGTGTAAGCACTCTCCCACACATGTGGAGCCTTCATCCATCACACTCATCTCACTGTCCTGAGGTGCCTGCTGGGGTTCTGTTTCAGTTGTCCATCTGAGCTGACCGGCATCTCCACCCACCCACTGATCATACTCCCATGCTGCACCTATGTACTTCCAATATGAGGCTCTGCTCACTTTCGATTTCAACAACCATGGTTGTAGTTAAGTTTCTGATCAGCTCCCCTGTCCTTTCCCCTCCCACAGTCACCCATGTCCTTTCCCCCATCGCTGTGGACTTCCCTGGCATCATCTTCCACCTCCCCACCGTCACCTACCAACCCAAACCCTTTCCTTTCCAGGATGTCCAGGTGAACGTGCATGTTCCTTACCTTTCTGAGGATCCCACCCCCATCCACATTGACATCCCTAACCTCCTGCTTCCCACCCCACAGGCCCCATGTTTGCCTCCCCGAGTCTCCACCAACTGCCTATGCCGTCCCTTATACTGCTGCAGATACGCCCTCACCCTCCCACATTTCTGTCTCCCTCTGCCCCTCTCGTACTCATCATGCCCTCCTACCACACCCACCCTCAATTCACTACTCAGGAGGCAATCACTGATCCACAGATGCCTCCCTTGCACATTCGCCTGGGCATCCCCCACCTCTTACACCCTCCTCCATCCTTATTCCCTCCTCCCCCTGGGCGCCTACTCCATCACCTTCCCCCCTCTGAACTCCCACCTCCCACTAAACTCTTCCTCCCCCAGGATACCTTCCCCCCTCTGAACTCTTTCCTCCCCCCGAACTCCTTCCTCCCCCCTATACCTTCCCCTCTGAGCTCCCCCCTTCATGCCGGAGTGAAACCGATTTTTGGCCTTCTCGCCATATTGATCCCCCCACCTCCCCCCAAATCCCTGCCTGCCATGGCGCCCAACGCCAACAGGGATGGTAAATTCCGGCCCTTATTTTTGTTTTCTCATTGTGGACTGATAATAAAGGGCGATCTTGGTTGTGAACTAAGAACACACAAGATAAAAGCATATCTGGGAACATTTTACAGCTTTAAATGGATCATATTCCCTTCTATCAGATTAAATAGATTGCAAAGGCATTAAAAAATAGTTCAAACTGAAGCCTTCTTGTCAGCTTAGGCGGAAAATATTAAAGAGGATTTGGGTAACCCCTAGGGAAAAGAAATCAACCAGTAGGATTTTTGGATAGCTTAGATGAGAATTTTCCCTGAAACACAAATTGCATGTTACAGTTAATCCTTAGAGAACTGCAGAAATATTTCTGCGCCAAAGTCCAAAAATAATAAAATTAAATGTAGGATAATGGATGCTCTGAGGTAAATTATGGATGTATAATATAACCAGAAGTGTATATTTTGAAAGGCTTTTGGGTATTCAATGCTGATTAAATCCTAATGCTTTGGTTCAAATATGACATAAGTGCAAGCATGAATGACCTGAAGAAACATCCAGTGCCAAATCATTTATGAGTCTCTCCAGCAAAAATGTTTGCAGCCGTTTGCATTTGGACCTGCCTTTTATCAAGAACCTTTATGTTGGGCCCTGGAATCTGGAGAAAGTAGTATTATTGTGGGAAAAAAAGTCTATTTCAAAAACAGTAATAAGCTGCTGCCCCCTTGCCATGTAACATTTTCCACATGGCAGTACTTTGCTGCATCACAATTATCACACAAAACTTTCTTTAAAACTCCCTCTAATTTTCCCCTCTTCTCTTCAAGGCTGACAGTTATGTTGGTGTACACTTTCACAACTACTGTACCTTGCCTAAGAGCCAATTATTCATGTTTGAACTTTGTTAAGGTTGTAAACATTACTTTTTAACAAGAAATTAGTGAATGAGTGCAAAAAGGATGTATTCCAATATTTGCATATTAAATACGATGTATGATGCTATATTCTAGCAAAGACGCACAGGTAGTCCAGATTGGAGAATTAGGGCCACAACATACTGCACTCTCTGTGAGTGCAACTCTGCACTGGACCTGCACGACTGCACAAACTAACCCTGCAGCCCCCTATGCAGGCAGGGTTCACAAAAGTAATATAAGCTTGTTTCTTATTTTAATCAATGAGCTTTAAATGTTACATGATTGATTAAATGAGTTTCCTGTTGAATGGGCTTGGCCTGTAAATTCCCTGGGGGTTTTCTTCACCTCCCACCATAGTTTCAGGGAGATCGATGGAACACCAAGTGAATTGGCACAACTGACTGTTCAGTAACCCATGCACTTTCTCCGGGAGCTCTGCCAGTCGTCTACCACAGTTACTGCAGGAGATCAGTAATTTTAGGGCCTGTACCTTTTGGAGATTAACAGGGAGATATATTTCACAGAGAATTAAAAAAATGAATCTTGGGAAGTATGGTCCAAATGGAATTATCATTATTCATCAACAATTCATGACTATCTTATCCAAAAATGTATGTATCACCACTTTAAGAGAGAGTCTTTTTATTACTAGACTGTCACAGCAAATCCATCTGCTACCTAAAGGCCAGCATTGTCCAGCTGTCTTTCATTTTTTCATTAGGAAACTACAAAGCAATCTCCATGGAATAATGCAAAAAGCAATTCCAAATTGTTTATGCAATGGAGATTTGAGCTACCTGAAATTCATTTCCTGCCATTAAAGTAGATTTAATGGAACACTGCCTCTGGAGCATCGCCTTAGAAAGTCTCAGGCTATAATTTAACTTGCTTTTCATGGTGGCTTTTTAACAGCAAGGACCAGTCATCTGTACAGTGTCTTTTTCTTAACCTATAGCCTCCAGTTATCCACTAAAATAGCGGCTTTCACTTTGCTTAGTGTCACTGGCCTAAGCATACGTCATGGTGTTTTTATGGGGCACACACTTCACTTGCAGACAATGTACCATTGGAGGTTTTACACGTGTTACCAGAAGCTTGAAAAGGGCAGAAGCTATTTCATTCCTTTGATATTAACATTCTTTTCCATGATGGGGTGATACAGCACAATGGTGAAAATAAAAATTGTATAACATATTTCAGAACAGCTAACCATCTCTCCAATAGCTAATGGTCCAGCAGCATTATGAGGACAGTTGAAGCACAACAAGGTGATCGCTCCTCATATCGACTCCTTCATGGCAACTGTTAAAAACTGCCTCCTCACAGAGAGGAACACTCAACAGTGTTCAAATCTTTTGAACTAATTGAAATTAGTTACCTGCCTATTGGCTTGGTTGACAATTGCTGAGGCATGCAGGTCCGAAAGTCTGGATTAAATCCCAGTTTGTGCTATGATAACTATTCTCAGTTGGGATGTCAATAGAGCTAACTATTATTAGCTTCAGGAATGCTGGATTAGAAAAGGAAAAATCAATAATTCCAGATCTCAATCCTGATGTCCAGCCAATTGCACGTGTGTGGCCATTGGTGAGGAGGTTGGGCTGAGCTGTGATGTTCACTGGCCACACAACTTGCTGTCACTGTCAAGTTCACACATAAAGATTGGTTACTTGAGCAAGGACCAATGCAAGGTTGATGTCTGTGAAATCCTGCTCCAGCAGAGGTAAATCACTTCAAAACAGGCAAAAGAAAAATGTACTCATCAATAACTTTTTGGAATGAATAATATTCACAGGATACTTCTAATGTTGGAACATATGAATCTTGAGTCTTTCGCACTTCTGAAATAAACCAGTTATCTTTAACTCTTCAGCAATTCAATGTACTAAATATTTTAAGTTCAGATGATTTCAGTCAAAATAATCAAAATCAAAGGTCAATATCTCCAATACTTAGTAGATGTGGGTGTACTGATAATTCTCACAAAGTAGGCTGGGTTTTGCAGGGTGCTGTGGTCCCCAACCCCTGGCTAAAAAGTTGAGGGGAGCCCATCCACAATCCCGTCAACTGCCCCACAGCAATTTGTCACTGGGAGCAGCTTTAATCGCTTTCAGGCGAGACTTCACTCCTATCTCAGTAGGAAATCTCACTTTAGAAAGCTGCTGGCCAATTAGATGGCCGACAGCAATGTTTTCCTAGCAGCACCAACCACGAGTGGGGGCCACTACCAGGACTACCGGCAGTCCCACCACGCCGAGGAGTCCAGTTAAGTCCGGGGTCAGGGGTCTCAGCAGAGTGAGGAGGTGGGGAGCTGGGTTCAAGAGATCGGGGAGAGGGGTAAAAGGAAGGTGGCCTTGGGGACCCTCAAAGGAGGCTTTCCTTGTCCTATACCAACCCTTGCAGCAAAAGCTGCCGGGCTTCCTGCATGGCATGGGCCTCCCCCGCCACATTAAAATACCGGCAGGGGCTGGGTGAGGCCCTTAGGTGGCCATTAATTCATTAATTAACTATTTGGACATGGGTGTCGCTGGAAAGGCCATCATTAGTTGCCCATCTCTAATCATCTTTCAGCCACCTTCTTGAACCTCTGCAGTACATTGTTGTAGTTTTTGATACAGATGAGCGGCATGTTCAGCAATTTCTGATGGTAGTTAAGAATCTGGAAATCTGTTTGAAAAATTTATTAGAATCTTTTAAGGATGTAACTAGTAAGGTATTTTATCAAAGGGAACTGGTAGATGTAGTATACCTGGATTTCCAAAAGGTATTTAATAACGTGCCATGCAAAAGATTAATAGGCAAGGTAAGGGCTTGTGGAGTTGGGGGTAATATGTTAGCATGGACAGAGGATTAGTTAATGGACAGGAAGCAGAGAGTGAGCATAAACGGGCATTTTAAAGTTGGCAAGCTGTGACTAGTCTCAAGGATCAGTGCATGGGGCCTCAGCTATTTACAATCTGTATTAATGCCTTAAATGAAGAGACAGAGAGTAATGCATCTAGGTTTGCTGATAATACAATGCTAAGTAGAAAAGTTAGCCGTGGGGAGGATATGGAGAGGCTGCAAAGCAATATAGACAGATTATGTAACTGTGCAACAAGATGTCAGATGGAGTACACTGTTGGCAAATGTGAAGGTATTCACTTTGGTTGTAAAGATATAAAAGCAGAATACTTTTTAAAAGATGTGGAACTTGTAAATATTGATGTTCAAGGTGACTTGGGTGTGCTGGTGCAAGGAACGGAGGGAGTTAGCTTGCAGGTACAGCAAGCAATTGGGAAGGTGAATGGTATATTGGCCTTTATTGCAAGGGGATCAGAGTACAGGAATAAAGAAATCTGGCTACAATTGTATACGGTTTTAGTGAGACCACATCTTGAATATTGGGTGCAGTTTTGGGCTCCATATTTCAGGAAGGATTTACTTGCATTGGAGGCGGTACAGTGAAGGCTCACTAAGTTGGTCTCTGGGATGAGGGGGGTTGTCCTATGATGAGAGGCTGAGTAAATTGGGTCTATATAGCCTGGAGTTTAGAAGGATGAAAGGTGATTTCATTGAAACCTACAAGATTCTGAAGAGGCTTGGCAGAGTAGACGCTGAGAGGTTGTTTCCATTGTCAGGGAATCTAAAACATGAGGTCACAATCTCAGCATAAGGGGCTAATCATTTAGGTTCGAGATGAAAAGAAATTACTTCATTCAAAGGGTTGTGAATTTTTAGAATTTTCTACCCCAGGGGGTTGTAGATGCTCCATCATTGAATATGTTTAAGATTGGGATTTTTTAAGATCATAAGATTTTTGGTCTCTCAGGGAATCAAGGGATATGGGGAGTGAGTGGGAAAGTGGAGTTGAAGCTCAAGATCAGCCATTATGATATTTAAAGGTGGAGCAGGCTCGATGGGCCATGAGGTCTACGCTTGCTCCTACTTATTGTGTCCTTGTGTTGAGTCAACCACATTGTTGTGGGTCTGGAGTCATATATAGGCCAACCCAGGTAAGGACAAAAGAACATTCATAAACAAAATGGATTTATATCACAATCCAGTAGTTTCATGGTTACCATTACTGACACTAGGGACATAATCTTCTGTTCTGGACTCTAAATTTGGTGGCGGGCATGGAAGTGACAATAAAAGTAGCTGGAAAAACTCAGCAGGTCTGACAGCATCTGCGGAAAGGAATACAGTTAATGTTTCGAGTCCGTATGACTCTTCAGCAGAACTGAGGAAAAATAGAAATGAGATGAAATATAAGCTGGTTGAGGGGGTGGGACAGGTAGAGCTGGATAGAGGGCCAGTGATAGGTGGAGGCAAAGAAGAGATTGCCAAAGATGTTTTTGTTTCAGATTTCCAGCATCCGCAGTATTTTGCTATTATGGAGGTGACAATGATTTCTGTAGGAGGCTGGGATGGCTGGCCACCGCAATCTTGTGCTGTTCAGCTCATTACATATGCGCCCTTGAGGAGCTCGCCAATTCTCGTGTTGGGGGCGGGCAGGAAGTCGCCATCCCTGTCATTACCTCATGGGGTTGAAGGCCTGGTTGCCATTTAAAGGGCACCTGGACAGCCATTCCCTCACTGCAGGCCAGGGGCTCCGGAATCTACACATTACAGGCAGTGCGTCCCAGAATACATAACCTGTGGCCCCATGGTTCAGCGAAGCCTCCCTGCGTGTCTCCTGCAAAATCATCACAGTCAATAGGACTTGGCGGTTAGCAGGCTGCCTCCACCTCAGCTGTGGATGTTGGGGCTGCACCTAGATGTAGTAATATAAAAGGAAGATAAAGAAGCTTTGAAGGCACACAGGGCATGGGTGTGCAACCGTTGTTTATAGTTTTGGTATTTATAAATATATGTTTAATTATACTGCGTTCAGGCTTGCTGTATTCTCATCATGCTGCTAGCTGCTGCCAGTGTCGTGGTGAATTAAAGACATTGCACTTTGTTCCCAACCAGATTCCGGTGATGTGGTTCTAACGATACATCTGTTCAAGTGTGTGTGTCTCACATCATCAGTAGCGTCATCAGAGTGTTCTGACATGAGCATGTACCAGTCCTGGCCATCATTCATAAATATGCGGCCTAGGCATGCATCAGGAAACCCAGCAGGTATTTCTCGCCCGGTTTTGAGACTTCTTAGAATGCTGCCTGCGGAGTGTTTGCAGTCGTCATTGTATGTCCTGTTGGTGTCCAGATGTGAGATATGAGGAGGATGCAAAGAGGCCTCAAGGGGAGTTAGACAAGCTAAGTGAGTGGCCGGGAATATGGCAGATGGAGTATGAGGGTCAAAAGCGTCAGGCTGCCCACTGTGGTCTGAGGCAAGTAGGAGCAAAAACGCTGGTGAGATAATGAGAAGTGTGGACGGCCAAACAGACCTGCCTTTTTATTCATAATTTATTTAATTAACTAGTATCATAATGTTTTGTCCTTCATTTGCCTCTATATCTTGAGGACTCCCTCGATTTGGATCATCATACAATTCACTTACATATTCTGTCCATCTTTTTTGCTACTGCATCCCTTTTGAACAATATCTTACCATCTTTGTCTTTATGCACCCATTATCTTTTGTTGTCTCTTTCTTTCTATTTGTCAAAGATTTCACCTTCTAGTGCATAATTCTCATTTTGTGATTTCTTTCCAGCTCCAATACTTCATCACACATCTTATTGCACAATTACTCCTTAGCCTGCCTGCATATATTTTTTATTTTCAATTTCATCATACCTAGATGTGTTTCTTTTCTTGCCCATTTCTATCACCATTGCTGGCTTCTCTGCTGTGACTCACTCCTTGGCCTGAATTTTTTGGATGGCGGGGATTCACTTCCTGCCAACTCCGAGTGCCCCACAGCCATTTCACGCTTGAATGAGTGTTATGTGGCTGCACGCGGAACCTCTGCCTCTTATTCGGGAGGAACTCCCGCCTTAGAAAGCTGTCAGACAATCAGATTGGCCAACGACTCTCCAAGACCCCACAGCGACAAGAGCTGCAGTGGACTGGTGAGGAAATGCAGGCAGACGCCTGAAACTAAGGGCTGGATTTTCCCCTCATTGTACTAGGTGTGGGAGTGGGCGTGAAAAATGATGTTTTACCCACTGGCCGCAATGGCGGGTTTTTGTGTCGTATCGTCCATCCCTCACCTCATTAATTGTGTATACATGTGAAACATGCCAAATCGCTGGCAGGCAGCCTCTGATTCACCCACCCCGCTGTCAGCTCACTGCTTCCTCACTCCAGGTGCCGCATGTAAGCGGCACCCCTGCACAGCTCTGTCAATCTGCAGCCCAGGGCTACTCCACAGAAGACATGGCTCCCAAAGGGAAGAAGTGTGCTGCTCCGAAATTCAGTGACGCCTTACTGGAGCACCTGTTGGACGCATTCGAGGTCCGCCGCGATGGCCTCTACCCCCGCTCTGGCTGCAGGAGGTCCGGCAAGGTCAGAAATCCGGCTTGGGAGGCGGTGGCAGTGGTGGTCAGTGTCAACGTCGTGCAGCAGAGGTCAGGCACCCAGAGCAGGAAGAGGATGAATGATCTCATTCCTTTCACCGGAGTAAGTTAACCATCTCATCACTCTCAACTCACACACTCACAAGCCCATCCCACATTCACTGGCATCTCAATCACTGCCAGCTCGAGGGACATCAGCACTCGCTCTCACACATACCCTCACATCACCAGGCTGCCTCCACCTCCTCTGTGGATGTTGGGGCAGCACCAAGATGTAGTGGTAGGGTTAGGAAAGTTAAAAAGATTTAGGAGGGCTACGGTGGCACGGGTGTTCACAACATGTATAAAATGTGCACAAATGTAAATGGAAAGGCACTCATTTCACATCTCCTCTTGTGTGTGCCTCCTTGTTATGATGGGCTGTGTTGCTGTCAATCACGTGTGATATCATGGTCCGTCCCCCACTTATCACAGATGTCACTCTCATGGGCCTCTCTTCTGTGCAGTGTGTTTCTGTATCCCATTGTGTGTGGCTCTTTTCCAGATCAATCTCCATATCACTAATCCCTCCACCTTAACGTTAAGTGTGCTTATGCAATGAACCTCGCTGGCAGGGTCATGTCATGTTTATTCTTGGCTGTGTAAGATTAAAGCAGAGGTGTTCTCCTATCTCATCTGCATTCTCGAAAGGTGATTGTGTAGTGTTCAAGGAGAGATGTGTTCATGCATGGAGAAGGCTCATATACCGTGCTACTCCATGTGCTCTCTCTGTCTCTCAGCAGGGTTTTCATGTTATGAGCTCATACTTAGAGCTCGTGTGCGCTACTGTCAGCCAACTGCATTTTCCACTTTCAGAATGTACATTTGCTAAGCTCACCAATAAGTGGGGGCACCCTGCCACCTCAAGGTGACAAAGCTCGGCCCCTCTCAGCCACATTATTGTCCTGGCACTCGAACGTCCAACCTTGTGCGTCTCTCGCCCTGCAGTTGTGTGTCTTGCGGGGACAAGGTTCTCATCACAAACTAGGGATACAGTGTTGTGTGTCCCCTCACCCGAGCACTCACCGAGGCCACTGATGCTAATTTCAAATGGCCATTTCTGGTGGCTAATAGAGCCTTTGAGCAGGCTCTGGAAGGGCACATGGTTGCTTTAGACAATGTGTAGGGAAGCAATGGGATGTACTGAAGCTGAAGTGCGCTCTTTATTAGCAATGCCAATGCCTTTGAGGCTTTCATGGTGTGTGTGCATTTTGGACTTGGCAAGGGCCAGGGCTGGCCATGAGGGCACAATGTCAGCGTTAATGAGGAGGCATTTTAATGTCCGGCAGGCAAGTGTTTGACATTGTCATGCACAGGTAGTTTGCATCCATATTAAGCTGAGGATAAATGCAGCTCAGGATCCCTAACTGAGAGTGCCAGATGTCAGTGTGATTTGGAAGAAGGCACCACAGGCGACTGAGTCATCTTTAAATGGATTCACAGCAGTGGGACGTCATCAGCTGCTGTGCCCAAGTGTGAATTATCTGATTCACCATCAATGTTACACAGAATGAGTAGTTCTCTTGCTTGAGATGGATCTCCTTGAGGAGCCTTTTCACATTGAAGGCAAACAGCTACGAGACCACTGAGGATCGACCGACAGCTCCTGGCTCTTGCAGGGTGCCATGGCGACTGCTATGCTGGAGAGACACTTGAAGAGGCAGCACCTTCTGACATCTGATGCTGGGAGGCCCTTCTCCAGTTAGCATCTCATCTCAGCAAGAACACATACTGCTGACGGTTCATCATCCTTCTAAGGATCAGGACAATGTGAGTCTGATGTGTAATTATTCACTCTCATATTGAAGTGTATGGGTGAAATGAGAAGAATTGCAACACTGGAGCTCATGTTGGCCCATGATTTTTTGGAGGGCACTTGTCCAATGGGGCACTCACTACAACTCCTCATCCTCCTAGTGGAATCTGGTGGCTATCAGGGCCTCACATGCACGTCTGCCTCATCTGGCCCACGCAATGGCCTCTTCCCCTGCAACCTCAGTTTCCTCAAATACATCACCCTCCTCCCCTTCAATGTCCTCCTCAATGGATGATACATGCAGCTCCTCCATCTTGTCATCTGGCAAGTCCTCCAGCCTTTGCAGCACTAGGTTGAACAGCGTACAGCAAGCCACAATGATCCGTGAGACCCTTTGGGGACTGTACTGGAGCGCTCCGCCAGATCTGTCCAGACATTGGAATCACATCTTTAGGATCCCTACTGTGTGCTCCACCAATGCTCGGCTAGCGCCATGAGCCTCATTGTACCTTCTCTCTACAGGAGTCTGAGGCTGCTGCGCGGGCCTCATCAGCCATGTCCTATGTGAGTACCCTTTGTCACTGAGAAGCCAACCCTGGATCCTGTTTGGTCCCTTGAAGATGTCCAGGATCTGTGATCCATTCAAGATGTATGAGTCATGGAAGCTTCCTGGGTATCTGGCTCAAACCTGTACGATCAGTTTATTGTGGTCACAGATCAACTGTACATTGAGTGAGTAGCAGCCTTTCCGGTTTATGTATTGCAGTGTCTGTTGCCAGGGAGCTTTTATTGTCACATGATGCAGTTGATGGCACCCTGCATGTGTGGGAATTCGGAAATCTCAGCAAAACCCAGTGCTCTGGCATCCCAGCTTGCTTGATCTCTGTCGAAGTTGAGGTAATTTTAGTCCTTGACTGAGGTCTGTGACCTCATGAATGCATTTGTGTGTGGATGCTTCAGGGATCCCACCAAGGTCCCCAGTGGAGCCCTGGCAGAAGCCACTGGCGTAGAAGTTCAGTGCGGTGGTTACTTTCAGAGTCACTGGCAGTGGATGCCCTCCCAGTTCCTGTGACACCAATTCCTGGAGAATGTGGCAAATGTGAGTCACCAGGCCCCTGGACATGTGGAGCCATCGGAGGCATTGGCTCTAGCTCATCTGCAGAGAAGACATGTGAGTTCTGTACACCCTCGGTCTTGCAAGCCGCCTACGCACAATGTCTTTGTAAGCCTCATCACCTGTGTCTGGAGGAGGCCCTGCTGGCCCTTGGTCTTGAGGGTATTGCTCCTCTCTTTGATGATCCACACATCTCCATCATTCTCCTCTCCTGCCAGTAAGTGATAATGCAGACAATGATAAATACAGCCTCGATCTTCCTGATGGTCTCCTCTCTGCAGCATCAATGCGAAAGAGAAGGTGTCAGCTTTGGTCTCCAAGGGTCCTCTTTCTGTTAATGTCTCATCAGTGAATGTGGGTTGAGGGGCTTTGTTCCCATGTCACTAGTACTCACCCCTGACATGATGGTCAGTGTGGAGTGTGTAGCATTTAATTGTTACGATCTTTGTAGAGACCAATAACCTTTAAAAAGAAATTTGAACTTCCAGTTAACAGCTGAAAGAATGACAGTTCAAGATTTCATATTTTAAAACTTTTACTGTAACAAATGACAAAAAGCACTAACAATTAAACACTATTTTCTTTTTGTAGGCAACTTATACTTTAAACTACAGAGCATTTTTCCCCTGTTATACTTATCACACCGCACTCCCCACTGAATTCTAGTCATTGTAGCAAACAGTCCACAGTTGCTCCCAGCTTCCAATGGGTTTCCTGTGTCCGTTCTGCTGAATGGTAACATCGAGTGATCATCTCCAGACATTTTCCTCAGTTATCAGAGAGTTTTTAAAATCCACAACCAGCAATAATGCATGGTCCAATGATTCTTCTTCCCGCTGGCCATGCCAGGATGAATCTCCTGGAACTCTTAGATGGCTGCAGGATACATCCCTTTGACTAGAGACCATCGCCCTCCTGCATCCAGTTGTGGTAGCTCACCATGCCAAGCAGCCTCTTCTTTCTGACGATCACACAGAACTTCTGCTTTCTATCTGCGATATTCATTGATTTGTATGGAATCCAATAACCTGTTCTCAAAAATGGCTTCCTGTGCCTTCTTCCCCATGGCAACATGTAACACAATAGCTTTGCATCCAGATGGAAATGCTGATTAGCTATCTTTGATCCCAACTCCTTTTCATCTTAGAATTAAATGGACCATTTACAACACAACAGTTTTTAACCCGACATTCACAACACTTGCCTGGGGCTTTGGAAGCTCACGGTCCACTCATTGTAAACTGAGAAACTGCTGCCATTGTCTCCAAACATCAATACCTCGTACCTTCTTCTCAGTAGAACAATTTGAACCTTCCTTTGATCTCTAACAGTCAAACCACCCAGGTTTAATGTCAGACAGACATCAGAAGAGGTCACATGACCCCCTTCATTTACCTTAAATTTAACCTATAATCCAAAAATATAATAATCTTATAAACCCCATGATTGTAAAATAATCCATATTTCTCACAGTAATATCCAGCCTAATACTGTGTGAGGAGATTGGAAACAAATAATTTATAATATTAATAGTTAAAAATTTCAATAAATGCAGTAGAACAGATGCACAATAGCAAATCACTCCGATAAAGGACTTTGGGTAATAATAAATAGCAGATTTCCTTTTAACTCATGGATTTTGATATTTGTTATTAAACCCATGTGTTTGGGATAGGTTCATAATGTGGCCTGAAGTCCAAACCCATCTGATATAGGGTTGCCTCATTAAGTTTGACTAGCTATGTGTTACATTTCAATTTTAAAAGCCAAAGTTTGTATCCTTATGTATTTTCACTGGATATTCATTTTCTGACTGAAATAATCCTGCTGGAATAAGCATTTTGTCAAATACTCTTCATAGTCTGAATAGAAACATGGGAGGAGGAGTAAGACATTCCATCCTTCAGGCCTGTTTTGCTCTTAAATTAGATCATGGTAGATATGAATCTTATCTCTAACTACCTGCCTTGGTCTTGTAATCCTTTTGTATATCAAAAATCTATACTTCAAACTTTGAAAAATTTCAACCGACCTAGCCTCAACAGCTAAGTGCTGCCTCAGGGAGATCGGCTCTACTGTACAAATTATTAAAAATAGAAAAAACAATTCCCTGACATGTCTCCTCATGTGACACTGTCACATGAGTTGGGACATGTCCATAACTTTTAAAAAAGCTTTAATTACATTTTTGTAAACCTACATGAAACCTCATCCCGCACGTGGATGAGGTTTCACGCTTTTTCAAATGCCCGCCAGGGCTCCTGGCCTGCCCGCCAACCTTAAGGCTGGACGGGCAGGTCCATTAATTACTTTAATGACTCTGTCAATGGCCTCAATTGGCCATTGACAGGTCGGCGGGTGCACAGCTGATTTTGCTGAGCCCCTGCCTACCGTAAAATTTAAATGGAGTTCCGCCCGATGTCATCCCGCGTCATTTTACGTGTCGGTGAGCAGGCCCTGCCTCCCTGCTCACCGACGGGAAAATCCTGTCCGTTGTTTCTATTCAGACTATGAAGAGTATTTGACAAAATACTGGAAGTAATTTGTCTCTATTAAATCCTTTAATCATCTTAAACACCTTAGTTAGATCCCTACTTCATTTCCTTTATTCAAGGGAAGACAAGGCTAGTCTCTGCAACTTTCTCTCAGAATTTAAATCTTTTAGCCCTGGTAGCATTCTGGTGAAGCTGCACTTCATCCCCTCCAAGCCCAATATGACCTTCCTTAAGGTGTTGTTCCCAGGTCTGAATGCTGTCTTCCTGATGAGTATAATATAGTGGCGCCCTGTGCCACTCCTGCTAGCGGCATAAAAGTAATAATTGAGGCAAGTGGCTGGGTACCCCTTAAACAGAGTAGAGGTTTAGTTAGAACTAATAATGGAAGGTCTGTGCAGAGACAAAGCATATGTTACACACTACATTGTTGCTGTTGCAGTTGAAGAATAATGGGGTGATCTTTGCCGGAATTTTCCGGCCACGTTGGCATCGGGCGTCATGGCGGGTAGGGGGGGGGGCGGGGAACACTATGGCAAGAAGGCCAAAAATCAGTTTCACGCTGGCATGAAAGCACAGCGGGTGGTGTCTGCCATGGTGGAATGCCAGTGCCACTGGAGGCCGATGTGAACCCAATTTGCATCCCGGTAATAGGATGCCAAGTAAGGCCCGACCAGAATCGTTCCCCCACGCCAGATTTACCTGTCAGGAAAACACGCTGGCCCAGAACACATCTGGACAAGTGTGACATGCAGTTGCAGACCCTCAGGCTCCAATGCAGCATCAGCAACCTCACCCTCCACTGCATAGTTCATTCCAGACTCCTCAGCAGCTTCCAAGTCAACCAGGCGTTCAAAGTCCATATCAAGGAATATCAACCATTAGGGCCTTGCTCAGATCGCGGATATCCAAGGAGCAGAAGATGGTGGAGCTCTACAGCTACTGGACCCTGAAGGAACATGTGCTTTGCATGCTGGATGGGTCCTTGTGGGCATGGCTCCACCATTAAGCAGCTCACGGAAGGTGGGGGGACTCCGGTGATGCTTGGGTCTGCATTTGAACATCATGATCTTGGCCATGGGCTGCTACAGAGGATCGGCAGGGCGGGGAGAGGAAGGTCTAGTTGTGAGTGGGAGAGGAAGGTGTACCGGGGTGGGGGGGACAAAGTTGGAAGGAGGCGGAACGAAGGTATCGGTGGAGGTTGAGGTTGGGAGAGGGGGACTGAAGGTGTCCGGGGGTGAGGTTTGGAGGGGGGGGGGAAATGAAGATGTCAGGGAGGGTGAGGTTAGGATACAGGTCGAAGTTGTCCGGGGGGGAGTAGGGTGTTTGGAGAGGGAAAGGAGTCCAGGTGGAGGAGGGAGTTCAGAGAGGGGAATGTGATCAGGGATAAAGAGGGAGTTCAGAGGAGGAAGTAAGGGTGGAGGAAAGAGTAAGGGTCGAGGAGGGAGTAAGTTGGGGCAGCGAATTTCAAGGTGAACGTACAAAAGAAGGATCTATAGAGTCAATGACTCCCTCCTGAGGAGGAAACTAAGAGCGGGCATGGTAGGAGGGAATGGTGAGTGTGAGGGGGGATAAAGGGAGCTGGTAGGGTGGGCGGGTAAGCGTCTGTTGGTAATGGTAGAAGGGGTGGCGTAGGTGGTTGGTGGGGCCTCGGAGGTAAACACGGACCCTGGAGGTGGGAAGGAGGAGGTCGGGGAGGTCAATGTGGATGGGGATAGGATTTTCAGGAGGGCAGGGAACATGCACATTTGCCTGGACATCCTGGAATGACAAGCGTTCGGGTTGGTAGGTGACAGTGGGGAGGTGGAAGATGATGCCAGTGGGGTCCACAGTAATGAGGGACAGACTGTGGGATGGGAAAGGATGGGGGAGCTGATCAAAAACTTGACTACGACTGTGGTTTCAAATCAAAAGTGAGGGGAGCCTCATGTTGGACGGGCACAGGTGCTGCATGGGAGTGCAACCAGTGGGTGGGCGGAGATGCAGCTCAGCTCAGGTGGACAACTGAAAGAGAACCCCAACAGGCAGCACTGAAAATGCTCAGGACAATGAGATGAGTGTGATGGATGAAGGCTGTACATTCATGGGAAAGGGCTTGCATGAGTCTCCAAAAGGCCCTGCCATACATGCACAGTGAAAGTGAATACATTTTCAGGCTATAAAGTGACAAAATGTGTTCACCTGCGCAACAACTTGTGATCAGAATGTTTTAACTTTTCTAGGCCTACCACTTCTTCTAGGTGCTGCCCTGACATCCGCAGCAGGGGTGGAGACAGCCTGAACAATGGTTGTTGCCTCTGATGACTTTGGAGTGCATCGCCTGGAGAGTTGAGGCCTTGAGGGCCCGGCTTGCTTCGGCTGTCCTCCTGTGGGCCAGCTGCTCCCTCTGTAGTGACAGAGGACGAGGTTGAGGGGGTCACAAGCAAAGGGGACTTGGAGGGAGAGGACAGCCTCTGAGATTACTGGGTGGATGACCCAGAGGTGTCCAGCTGCCACTCCTCCTCCCTTTGGGTGCCCCGGCCTGACTCCTTGAGGGGAAGGAGCACTTGGACGGACGTCGAGGTGCCTGACATTGCTACTGCAGGAACTCATCCATGGCTACCGCAATGGACTGCAGGTCTGTGTGCATCTCCATGTTCTGCTGGACCAGGGCCTCCATCGTGTTTGTCATCCTTCCCATGGAGACCTCCATATGCATACATGAGAACCACTTCACCAGAAAGCAGGTGGACACACTGTTGAGGGCTTCCAACAGCTCTATGTGATGTTCCCCACCTTCTGCTGACTCTCCACTATGAGTTAGAAGGCCGAATCCAGAGGTTCGTAATCGGACATGGGCCTGACAGGTGCTCTTCCCCAGAAGTCCTCCGAGTGCCAGGGAGCTTGGCTGAACCTTCCTCCTCCTGCTGCAGACATGCGTCTGTGCGGTGACCACCAGATTGTGAACCCAAGCCTGCTTTAGGTCCAGGACCCAACAAGGTGTGTGCCTCTGTGCTGGTGGAGGGTGTGGGTAAGTAAGGTGGGTTTTCCAGGCAGCTTATTTCCAGCTCTTCAATGGAGGAGCTGCCCTCTTGGATGGAGGTGAGGACCTGGATGGAGCTGAGGGACTGGCTGGCTGAGGATGTTGGTCACTTGGCAGAGCTTCCTGTGAACCAAAGTAGAGATATTTAGTGAATGGCAGCAAAGCCAAAAATGGGAGAGAGAGCACTCACAGTTGTGTTAATTTGGAGGGATGACGTGGTGCAGGATCCTCAAATGGGTGTTCATCACTGACCTCACCGTCACCATAGGAACGGTCCATGTCCTCACCAGTCAGTGTGATGGCACACTCCTCAAAGTGAGTGAGGGGCCTAATGTGAGCCACTCAGCCCCCGGTTTGGGACCTCTCCCTGCTGATTGAGCCAGCTTCTCCTGCATGAAAACAAATGGAGAGAGTGTGAGTAGGGCACATGGCATTGCAAAGAATGCTTGTGCAGTGAGCGGAGCCATGGACGGGATGACGATGCGAGCTCTAGAGGATATGAACCTGATGGAGATGTGAGAGTGTGTGTGAGAGTTAGTGGTGTTGCACCTTGAGGTGTGAGATTCCTATGGATGTGTGATGGGTTTGGGAGTGTGTGTGTTGAGAGTGATGAGGTGGTTGACTTACCCTAGCGGAACGGATGAGAGCATTCATCCTTTTCCTGCACTGGATTGCTGACCTCCTCTGTGCTCCGTTGGCGCTGACTGCTGCTGCCACCGCTTCCCAGGCCAGATTGGTGTCTCAGGTGGACCTCCTCTGGCAGAGCAGGCATAGAGGACATCATGGCGGCTTTCCACTGCGTCCAGCAGGTGCCCCAGAGACATCACTAGATTTAGGGGCTGCTGTCTTCTTTGGTTTCAGGGCCATCTGTCACCTGGAGCAGTCCTGGTAGGCATGAAGTAGGCTGCGCTCTCTTGTACTTTAAATATGGAACCTGAAACGAGGAAGTGGTAAGTTGAGGGCATGGCGGGCAAATCCAAGCCCGCCCATTAGCGATCTGGCGTGTTGCTCGTGAATGCATTATTAATGAGATGGGATGCGCCAGGAAGGAGACGATATGGTGCGAAAGCCCGCCATTGCAGCCAGCAGGTAAAAAATCTTTTTTCACACCCGCTACCGCGCTTAATGCAAATCTGTTGCAGCCCAGATGAAATCCTGTCACAAAGCAGCAACTTACTTTGTGCGATTTTCAAGTAGCTCTGTTGTACTCTTCAGATTACAATGTGGTAAATGTTAGTGAAATGTGTGATTCTCATTGTTTTTGCTCTTGTTAGAACTGTGCAGAAGTAAACTTAAAATTTTATAGAAAATTCATGAATGCAGTCTAGAGAACTGACAACAGAATTAAAGCATAAGGAAACTTTGGTTTAGAGAGAAAGCATAGGGTGAATAATAGTTTAAAAAAAACTTTCAGTGCTATAGCAGTTAAGAGGGCAAGCAGAGAAAATATGAGAACCATAAAAGATTCAAATGGACTTGAAACTGAGGATGAAACTATGTGTGGTCTTTTTGGAATGAACATGAGCAGAAGCTTTAGAAGCCAGCCAAGAAACTGAAATTAAAATATGCACGTTCATGCACAGTGTTTGAACACCAAACAATGTGAGGAAGTTATTTTTATATGCATTAATGGGGAGTTTAACCTATCAAAATTACTTTGCTGTAAATCCAAGACTTCCTTTTTTATTTGCAATTAATAACATACGCATGATGGTATTTGATTAATTTACATTATCTAGTGTTACTATATAATTAGTCCACATGGGCCATAGCCATTGAACATGAAAGTCTTTACCTTCCTTTACTGACTGTGAGGCTGATCACTCTCCACCAAGGTCCCATTGGTGCCATAATCCACCATAAATTAACGGCTCACTCATAGAAATAACCAAGCTGGGAAGTGGCGTTATTAACACTGATGCAGTTTTTAGAATAGAATACACTCAGGAATGACTGGTGCTGATACTGAGCAACAAAAGCAAAGGAGTGTTCCATTTCCCCAAAAAATGACATCCCTCCCTGGGATGAAAACAAATTTCATAAATAATTATATTTACTGATCACTCACTCCCAGCAGGGAGCTGTGCTCAAAGCATGAGTTGCAGGTGTTGGAAATATGAAATAAATGCTGGAAGTATTCAGCAGGTTTAGCAGAGTCCGTGGAAAGAGAATCAGAATTAATATTGATGACCTTTCATCAGAACAGTGTTGCACATGTTGCGTTATATCTGACCCAAAGGTCTCCCCCTTCAAGTGTGGCTCCCCGCTGGGAGGACATGATCTGTGGCTTTAACTTTGAAAAATATATCCCAAATGTGATGACTCTATGGAGCAGATTGGTTTCGTCAAGAAACAGTTAAATTTTATTACAGAGACATTTTCAGTGCTTGCATGCTCGACCAGATCTCTCATCGCAAAAGCTCTTCAATATTAGCATCATATGGATCGATACCTCCAAACAGCAGCATGACTGGTGAGCTGCTTTTTCAAAATTTGATTTACTCACAGTAACAGAGCCAGGTGCACAGTCGAAGTTGTTCCAATCCTCGTCGCTAAATGTGATGACTCTACAGAACAGACTGGTTTCAACAAGGAACAGTGAAACTTTATTACAGAGACATTTTCAGCACTTGCACGATCGACCAGATCTCTTATTGCAAAAGCAGCGCCCCGCGGATTGCCCGCGGTAAGAGTTCACTGGTCGGAGCCCCCACAGTACATCACATGACCCATGATTGGCAGGAGGGAATGACTATACATCCAGTTACCACACCTAATTTTGCAAAATGCCTGGCTATCACTAAAAATTGAACCGACATTCACATTGAGCAGACTGTGCAATTTTTAGCGATATCCTCGTTCGAATACTTAACACAAGATCCCAGCACATCTTTGGCCTTGCACTGGCAACTAGCCTAAAGGCGATGCTGAAAGTTTAAAAAGCTTAATAATGAGAGGCTGCAGAGGGATAGGGATAGGGGTGGTACGCTTTTCAGCCTTTATAAAGTTTCAAGAGGATATTTAAATATTCGTCAGTCATTGACAAAGCTCAAGGAAGTGGGCAGGTAAGCAAGAAGTGCCAGGCAAAAATTTACATGAAAGGAAACCCGTTGTGGAGACACAGACTGAGTCTGTGAGATAATGGTAAAATAGTGCAGCTGTTTGTTGGCAGCAGCAGGGCTCCCCTGTTTTGCATTCAGTGCCGTTCTCCAGGGAATGTATAACCTGCCTGTCAGGAAATTATATCTATACTCAAAGGTCCATACTTTTTAAAAATTCATTCATGAAGTGTGAGCTTCACTGGCTGGACCAGCTTTTATTGCCCATCTCTAATTGCCCTTGAGAAGGTGGTGGTGAGCTGCCTTCTTGAACCGCTGCAGTCCATGTGGTGTAGGTACACCCACAGTGCTGTTAGGAAGGCAGTTCCAGGATTTTGACCCAGTGACAGTGAAGGAACGTCGATATATTTCCAAGTCAGGATGGTGAGTGACATGGAGGGGAACTTCCAGGTGGTGATGTTCCCATCTATCTGCTGCCCTTGTCCTTCTAGATGGTAGTGGTTGTGGGTTTGGAAGGTGCTGTCGAAGGGGCCTTGGTGAATTCCTGCAGTGCATCTTGTAAACGGTACACACTGCAGCTACTGCAGCAGCTAAAAGATGGCTAGCACATTGCGTTGTGGTAGCATGACTTGAACTGTTCTGCGAGGACTTTAGGAGGGCTGATGATTTTGCCACCCTCCATTTTGCAAGGCCTCCATGATAGAGATCCTAATGGCAGTATTTGCTTCCTCAAACTTACCATATAGCCTTGCAGCATCAGGTTGGAAAGTATGATTCTTCCTGCCTCCAAGTGATATGGCTGGAATGCTGGCAATTATTTCTTGGAGTTTCATTGATCCCTTTGGTATAATTATGTTTCCTACCCGGCACATCAGTGGCCATTCTGAGTAGATGTCTGGTACTAACAGCATAACAGAAATGTGCTCACATTGCAGAGTCTGAAATTAGCAGCAATGTTTGACCTACTCCAACAGCTGCCCCTGGCAAAAAAATGACAGGGCCAAACTACCTGTGAAGTGGCATAAAAGCTGCATCCTGTAGTGGGCCCATCAGTGACTATAAGATTAGAACTGCCTCAGTCCCAAGAGTCCCTCTTGACACACAGCAGTCAGTCAAGTCTCACACACCCCTGCCAATTAACTTGCACAAGATTATGTAGTAAAAATTCATACCACACACAGTAGTAAGAAGCAATGAATGTAAATGCACACTACAGATTAGAAATAAAATTTTGGTAGCAATAAAGTTACCCGTGCAGATATTGCTCTCGGTAATGTTTGAAATTGGCTTTGACAAGGTAGTATGAATGACTGCTTTGCCTGGGGTGGATCCAATTTATTAGACAGAGTGACTTAAAGACAGGAATCCCACTGCTGAATGGATCTTTGCTGCTGGGAGGGAGAGATATGGGCCACAAAATTCAGCTCCATAGTGATGCCAGTGTTGATACTACGGAAATCAACCAGCTGAATCACTTGGGTCCACTTCCGGTGCTTGTATGGGTGTGCCATATCTGTGCCGGGAGCATACTGTTATGGCATGAGTGATGGTAAATGCTGAGCTGCCCAAATCACAAAGGGAAGCTTGAAACAGCTGCCAAAATGGTTTTTGCAATTTATATAACATGAGGAGAGGTTCTGAAATCAGGGGCAGAATTTTATGGCTGATGTGCGGGTGGCGGAGCCCGCACGTCAGTGCTTAAAATGTCGCGCGCTGATGTCAGGCAAGCGTCCCGGTGTCAGCGCGCGGCATCACGATATTTAGCTGGGTGAAGCGCGACACGCGCCCGCCATTAATTAAAGGCCTTGTTAAGGCCCTTAGCTCGGCAATTGAAGCTGATTTTGAGGAGCCCGTGCGATCTTCGGCTCGGCGCACGGGCCCAACAGGCAGGCGGGTAAGTGATTTTTTAACAAACCTCATCCACGGGCGGGATATGTGGGCTCGGGGGGTTGTTCATGTTTTTTCTGAAGTATTTAATGCAGAAAGTGTTTTAAACCTGTCTGTGTGATTGTTAGCGGTTCACACCGATTTCCAATAGCTTTCTCTGTACTTTGAAGCTTCAGCTCAGCACTCTGCAGACAGTAATCTTTATCGGGCCTGCAGCTTTCCGGAGGTCTCCATTTAGCCTGGGTATGGGTTCTGACATCTCCATTGGAGGCAGCTCTTCTGAGGAGGAAGGGGGGGATAGAATAAGGAGGAGGCCAGGAGTGGACAATCAGCCTCCAGGGAGCCACCTTTGGGAGGCCAGGCGCAGGCACAAGGGGCGCACGGCCAAGAGGTTGTCCAAGGTGGAAGGGGCCGCAGAAGATGCCACTATCCAGCTGCCAGGGTATACAGGCGGCGAAGCAGCTACCTCAATATGACTGAGGTGCAGTGCTGAAGGAGGCTCCGACTGTCAAGGGGGACAGTGAACTATATCTGTCAGGTGATTGGCCCTGAGATCTCCCCTAACTGTGTGGGTGGACACCCCATGCCAGCGGCTCTGAAGCTCACAGTTGCCCTTCACTTCTATGCATCTGGCTCCTTCCAGGGCTCGGTGGGTGATCTTTGCGGTGTCTCCCAATCAGCTGACTATACTTGCGTCAAGCAGGTTACAGACGCTCTGTTCAGATGTGCATTGACCTTCATCCACTTCCGCTGCAACCAGGCAAGCCAGACACAGCGAGCCAGAGGCTTTGCGGCCATTGCTGGCTTCCCCCGCGTCCAGGGTGCTATGGACTGCACACATGTGGCCATCAAGGCGCCAGCAAGTAAGCCCAGTGCCTTCGTCAACAGGAAGGGTTTCCACTCCATGAACGTGCAGATAGTGTGTGACCACAGGATGCAGATTCTGCAAGTTTGTGCAAGGTACCCAGGCAGCTCCCACGACGCCTACATCCTCAGACACTCTAGGTGCCGGGGCTCTTCCGTGCTCCAGCTTGGCTGGATGGTTGGCTGCTGGGTGATAAGGGCTATCCCTCAGAAGGTGGCTCATGACGCCTCTCCACCATCCAAGAGCAGAAGCTGAGGAGCGCGACAATAGGAGCCAGGGCACCACAAGGGCTGTGGTGGAGAGAGCCATCGGTCTTCTCAAGATGCGCTTCTGTTGCCTGGACCGCTCAGGGGGCGCACTCCAGTACCCTCCAGATCATGTCTCTCTGATAGTGGTAGCATGTTGCGCTCTGCACAATCTTGCGCTGGAAAGGGGGGATGCAGTTGACGATGAAGACCTTGACACAGTGGATGAGGCTGCACATGATGAATCCAGCAGTGGCTCATAGGATGAGGAAGCACAGGGTGATGATGAGGGGCAGTACGCCACCCGCAACTACACCAAGGAGGCAGGGACATCCGGGACACTTTAATCCAACGAACCTTCAGCTAGCTCCACACACATGGATCAGCAGGACCAGCATTGCCTGGCGCATCCACACGTGGCACTTAGGCGCTACATCTTCCACCTTATCAGCTGCAACTAAGGGCTTAGTACAGAAACATCAATGTCCACTCAAACACTCATGATATGTCTGTGAAACATACAAATGCAGCACAAAGGAAACACCCTCAGCCATGGTCAGAAAAGTGGACTTTATTCCCACCAAAATAAACAACAAACGTCGCTCTACGTACATAATGATATATTCCCTAATCTAGAGCCAACACAAAATCACCAGTGACAAACCCGTGGAGTGCCTAACGTGCCTTATGCTTACGTTTGTGGGTGCTACGTCTTGGTGCCGCCCCATCGCTCAGAGTGGCTTGTGAGACAACCTGCTGACTCAGCTGTCCTGTTGGTGTCGATGAACTTGGCGGGCGTCCTCTGGCCCGTGAAGCCTGTGCAGGCCCTGCCTGGGAGAGAGTGGCCAGTTCCAGAACTGGCACCTCCCCAGTTGTTGCAGCCTCAATGGATGCAACGGTCACTGGCAGAGGAGCGGAGGAGCTGCTGCCCTCACCCGGAGTGCCCTGAGAGGAGAGAGAAGCCCCTCTCCATGAGAGTCGCCAATCTCTCAATGGAGGAAGCCTGAAGCTCTGTCCTGAGGTTCATGACATCACTGACACTCTGCCTGGATTCCTCCACCACAGAGACCAAGTGAAGCACACCCCTCATGCAACTCTGCCAGATGCTCCCATGCACCCTGCCGCTTGTCCTGCAGCTGCTGCATGGCTGACATCTCCAGAGGCACATCATCACTGCCAGACTCAGCATGTGCCTGGTCCCCTGCAGTCCTCTGGCTGCTGGTGCCATCGGCACTCTCTGTCCATGCCATCTCCTCCAGCGATTGTGAAGTGCCCTCTCCACTGTGACCAGGGACACTAGCTGACATCAATCCCCACCGAAGTGTTTCTCGCTGCACTGGTGCCTGGCTCGCTGAAAGGATGTGACGCAAGTTGCAAGTGTTGGCCCCCAGGTGTGGAGGGGGGGGCTCTGGAATTGGTGGCGGCCATGCGGTGGTGATGCTGAAATTAACAACAAGGACAGTGCATCAGTTAGCGTTCAGTCAGTAACACCTTTCATTCCTTACATCCCCAGCCTCATAAGTCGCTCATTCTTCAAGAACCTAAGGAAACGAACATTGGTGGGTTGGTAAATAGTCAAGAGGAAGCCCAAACATTACACACGCATACAGACAGGCTGGTCAGATGGCCTAAGGAATGCCACATGGAATGTTATGTGAATAAGTGTGCAGTTAAGCACTTGGGCAAGAAAGGAAGGTACGGGAATACGAGCAATGGTAGGACTGTGGGAAGTCACGACGATTGCAGGGACCTTGCTGGGCCTGTTAAGGTAGCAGAACAGGAACATAAGGCGTTTAACAAGGTCACAGCCAAACTTGCCTTTATTAGCCGAGGAATAGAATATAGGAAAAGGGAGGTCATGTTGCAAGTGCAGAAAACGCTGTCGAGGCCACAGCTACACTTCTGCGTTCAGTTGTGAATTGCACTTCATGGGAGGGATGACATTGGAGTGGGGAGAGTGCAGAGGTTCCTGACCTGGATGCATGCTGGCCTGGAGAGTTGGAGTTATGAGGAAACATTGAATACACTTGCGACATTTGCCGTGAAGCACAGGAGATTGACAGGTCACATTATTGACATTCACACCGTTATGAGGGGCATAGAACGGGTAGACAGAAGGCAACATTTCCCCTTGGCGCAGGGATGACTAACGTGGTGGCATTTATTTAAGTTGAGTGCCATGAGGTTGACAGGTGAGGTGCTGAGGACCTTTTGGACAGAGTAATTTGGGATGCACTGGCTGAAAGGGTGGTGGAGGTACAAACCCTCCTAAGATGCAATAAGTCTTTGGATGTGCAGCAGCGATGCCATGGCATATTAGGCCATGGGGATAGTGGTCAGAAATGGGATAAGGCGACATTGAAAGGTGCTAGAGATGCGCATCCTTAGTGTATGACCCACACGTCTGACTTATCAGTCTGTGAATGAGCAGTGTTGCTGCATTAATGATTGCAGCAACCATCAGTGCTTTGGATGGTGGGGAGACAGAGTGGATGGGACTGTGGGCCTCAAATACCTGGCTGCTGCTTCCCAGCCTCACCAACACCTGCCGACCTGGCCGTTTGGCTCCTTTCCAGCTCCATGGCCTGTTCTTCGAATTGGGTCAGTGTGTGCAGCATGGCCTGGCCACCACCAGTGCGCAAACGCTCACGGTTGTTGTGCGCAGTTTTCACCTGCAGAACAGAGAACACCATTTATTGGGCTGATCGCTCATGTACTCTGCACGCGCACGCCGCACCCCAACCACAGTGGCCCATCTGAGGCCTCCAGCGGCTCCTGTTCACACTACTGGTGATCAGTCACCAGAAGATAGTACGGCTGCTCCCAACCCCCTCCCCCAACGGCCACCTTGGACACATTCGGTGTCCATCACTTTGAATAACACACGGGTCTTAGCGCCCATAGCAAGGAGGCGTAACTAAGTGCGGCGCCGAGGCCAGCGGATGGCTCTTGGCCACGACACCTTGAGACTCCCCTTCCACCATCTCATCACCATCAGTAAGACATGTGTTGGAGTTCTGAGTATGTGTCTAGCTGCCTCCCCTGCAGGTTGCCCCCAGGCTACTTAAATGCGACAAACACCAACATATGCTGCAGGGAGAACCCATCTTCTCCTCAACCACTAAGGCTGATGTCAGCATGGTCATTATCTGTTTGCCCACCCAGCGTGCGCCAAATGCCCAATGCAGTAACGACACTAAGATGTGGTGGGGTGGGGCGGGCCTCAAAGGCTAAGGCTACCTGCTGGGTTAAATGGCCAAGGCCAACATGGTACTCACCCTTCCAGAGCACAACAAATCATTGAAGTGCTTGCGGCACTGGGTCCATGAGCGCCACACAGCATCCATGGAGCTGACCACCTCTGCTACCTCCTGCCAGGCCCACTTTGTAATGTGGGGGGCCCTCCTCCTCCCATCCTGGGGAAACAGGACCTCTTGCCGTGCTGCCACCTCCTCAACAAGGGCAGCAAGGTAGTCATCAGAGAAGCGAGGGGCACATTGGCCCCCCCCGCTGGCTTACCCTGCAGTCTGCCCTCCTCCTCTGGTCTGTCCTCCTCCTCTGGCCTTCCCTCTACTGGAGTCTGCTGTTCAGGCCCCATGCACCTGGAGCTAGCCATGGTGATCAGCCTAAAGGGGGCTGCCTGGCCGTTCTTTATACAGACTGCCGGTTCCCCATTGGAACTGGCGGTCTGTACACGCCCGCTGCAATTTTAAAAGCCCCGCTCTCCACGGGAGTGTGAAATGCGCTGGGCAGGCCTTAATTGGCCTGCCCGCGCAAAATGGGAGCTTGCGATTGGTTCAGCTCCGCCCGCCCGACGAATGGAAAATTCAGCCCATAGAGTCATATGCAGATATAGCTCTTGGGGTGAAAGGGTTCAAAGGATATGGGGAGAAAGCAGGAGCAGGCTATTGAGCTGGATGATCATCCATGATCATAATGAATGGCGGAGCAGGCTCGAAAGGCTGAATGCCAACTCCTGCTCCTATTTTCTATGTTTCTATGTTTCTATGTCACCTCTTCGAAAAATTCAATCAAACTGATCAGACATGACCCCCACCTTAACAAAACCACGCTGAGTGTCCTTGATTAATCCCTGCCTCTCCAAGTGTAGATTAATTCTGTCCCTCAGAATTGCTTTCGATAGTTTCCCCACCACTGAGGTTAGACTGACTGGTCTGTAGTTCCCTGGTTTATCCCTTCCTCCCTTCTTGAATAACGGTACCACATTGGCTGTCCTCCAGTGCTCTGGCACCTCTCTTGTGGCCAGAGAGGTATTGAAAATTATTGCCAGCATCCCTGCTATCTCCTCCATTGCCTCACTCAACAGCCTAGGATATATTTCATCTGGGCCTGGAGATTTATCTACTTTTAAGCCTGTCAGACCACTTAGAACCTCCTCCCTTTCTATGCTAATTTCTTTAATTATAACACAAACTTTCCGCCTGATTTCCATACCCATGTCGTCCCTATTACTTGTGAACACCGATGCAAAGTATTCATTTAGAACCCTACCCACGTCTTCTGGTTCCACATACAAATTACCACTATGTTCCTTAATGGGCCCTATTCTTTCCTTGTTTATCCTCTTACTCTTAATGTACTTGTAAAATAACTTTGGATTTTCCTTTATTTTACCTGCCAATGTTTTCTCATGCCCCCTTTTTTCCCTCCTAATTTCCTTTTTAAGTTCCCCCCTACACATTCTATACTCCTCTAGGCCTTCTGCTGTTTTGAGCCCTCAGTATCTGCCATCAGCCTCCCCTTTTCCCTTTATCCAATCCTGATATCCCTCAACATCCAGGGTTCCCTGGATTTGTTGGTCCCACCCTTTGTCTTTACTGGAATATGTTGGCCGTGTACTCTCCCTATTTTCTTCTTGAACGAGCCACACTGCTCTGACGCAGATTTACCTAAAAGTAGCTGCTCCCAGTCCAGTCTGGCCAAATCATATCTGATCTTATTAAAATCGGCCTTCCCGCAATGTAGAACTCTGATTTCTGGTCCATCCTTGTCCTTTTCCATAACAATCTTGAATCTAACAGAGTTATTATCACTATCTGCAAAATGCTCCCCCACTGATACCTCTACTACTTGCCTGGCTTCATTCCCTAAAATTAAGTCCAGGACTGCCCCCTCTCTTGTAGGACCTTCTACGTACTTGCTTAAAAGCCTATCCTAGATGCATTTTAAGAATTCCGCTCCCTCTAAACCTATCACACTATGACTGACCCAGTTAATGTTGGGGAAGTTGAAATCCCCCACTATTACTACCCTATTATTTTTACACTTCTCTGAAAGTTGCCTACATATCTGCTCTTCTATTTCTCTCTGACTATTTGGGGGCCTATAGTACACTCACAGCAATGTGATTGTTTCTTTTTTGTTTTTAAGTCCTACCCATATCGCTTCATTTGAGGAGCCTTCTAAGATGTCATCCCTCCTTACGGCTGTACTTGATTCCATGATCAATATTGTGACACCCCCTCCTCTTTTACCTCATTCCCTGTCTCGCCTGAAGATCCTACATCCTAGAATTGCAGCTGGATATCAATGGACTAGTCAGGTGGGCAGAGCAGTGGCAAATGGAATTCAACCCAGAAAAATGTGAAGTAATGCACTAGCAGAGGGCTAACAAGGCAAGGTATGAATGGTGGAACCCTGGAAAGCACTGAAGATCAGAGGGACCATGGTGTGCATATCCACAGATCCCTGAAGGTAGCAGGGCCGGTAGATAAGGTGGTTAAGAAAGCATATGGGACACTTGCTTTTATTTGCCAAGGCACAGAATACAAGAGCAGGAAGTTTATGCTGGAACTGTGTAAAATACTGGTTAGGCCACAACTGGAGTACTGTTCTGGTTACCACATTATAGGAAGGATGTGATTGCACTGCTCCATCTCAGTCTCTGGCAGCTGCCCGTGTGACTGTGATGTTCCCTCACCAGTTTGTGGTTGCCTTAATTCTGAGGCGTAATTCCCATCAAGATGCTAGCGTCTGTGCTAGTGCTGGGTGCAGAGCAAGGATGTGACACTGCACCCCCTGAGGCTTCCTCTTCCTCCTCAGAGGTTAGTGTGGGATCCTTGGGGCTTGCAGCAGCAGCAGTCAATGGTGCATCTGTACAGGAGACAAAAATAGGGAAGGTTAATGCTATTTTCAACCTTCGAGGTGAGTACAGAGACAAACTTCCACATTGGCAGCACTGCAAGCATTGCGATATGTCAATCTTTGTTTGCATTTCACAACTTCTATCATGTAGTCACTCATTCCTCCATAATGCATGAGAGCATTCTCAATCCAATACCGTCAATGCCTCTTTCATAGCAACATACCAGACATCATGCACCCTCCCCTTAGCCCCTTTAACACAAATCCCTCTCCATTGTACATAATGTCCCTTGCACTCTCATCGCCCCGGGGCCTTCTCCCTATCTTCCCTTTCCCAGTGGACTGGCTCCACTTGCTGGATGAGAGTTCAAAACCTCCTCCTCTACTGAAGTGCGGATGGTCAGATTTGGTACATGGCCTCCCGTCTTGCATCTTTCTCGGGCATTGTGGGCCCTCTTCTCCTGCAAAGACAAGTCGACATTGCAATGATGTTGAATTTCATGCACAATCGTTCCTTCACACGTCTGGCCTCTGAAAACTCCACAGGCTGAACAACCTGCAACACCAAATAACTTAAGATACAAGCAAAACACTGCGGATGCTGGAAATCTGAAACAAAGACAAAAATTGCTGGAAAAACTCAACAGGTCTGACTAATTCTGTCTTCCTCTCCACAGATGCTGTCAGACCTGCTGAGTTTTTCCAGCAATTTTTGTCTTTACGCCAAATAACTTTACCTTTTACACTTCTTTCCCACCCCCTACAACCCTTTCACAGGCGTCAGGGCTATGTACAGTGGCATTTGTACATCATGCCGCCTCACATTTTTGTTCAGTGCACAAAGTAATACGGCTCATTGAGCCTCTCATATCCCACCGGGAGTGTACAGGTCCATAATGGAGCCTCGCTCACCCTGGCAGATCTTAAAAAGGTTGTTGGGGCATTTTCTGAACTTATCCAGGTTCTCTCGATAACTCCAAGGCTGTTGACCTCTGCAGCGACCTCCATCCAGGCTGCTTTAGTCAGGCTGTGAGGCCTCCCCTTTCCGTCAACTAGCACGAGGACTTTCCGCCTGGCACTTACAGCCTAGAGAAGGACTCTCAGGGAGTTGTCATCGTACCTTGTCCTTTTGCACTAGTCATCAACTCACTTTCTTCTCTCTGCCCTATGTGGAGAGACAATGAGAGTTAACAGCCAGATGCTCTATGTCTCCCTATATTCATCAAGGTTATGCTTGAAATGCACTCAACTTCTTCTTGCCTGCCAAAGTTCCTGAAACCTTCCCATCAGCACAAAATAGATGAATAAGTAAAAACTGGCTCTCACCTGTCTCAAAGCTTCCAAAAATGTATAAACGGCCTCAAAATCTTCTTCCATAGGAAAATTATTATCCCTCATGCATTGACACAGTCCCATGCCAGGGTTCCCATTAAATGAGTGATGGGTCACGGGTCACGGCCTGCCAGCTTGGTGCCCAGACATCCTGCCCTCCATGGCCCATTGGGTGAGCAGCACACCTTGAAGAAATCCCATTGGTCAAAAATCCGCACGGTGGCCGTTAATTGGCCAATTGCTGTATTATCTCTTATCTCTCAAAGGTGCGGGTGGGAGTTGGCAATCTGCACAATTCCAGGCCGGACTCCTGCCCACCGCAACAGACATTTAAATTCAGTGCAAAGTTTTAAAATTAGTAATATTTTCATACCTGTACCGGGCATGACAAGGGCAAATGGCTCATGCCTGCTCCTATTTGTAATGCTCTTTTATGTCCTTAAATTATCATGGATAGGTACAGCAAATAATCAAAATGGGTTTTATATTCTAGAGGACTAGATTACAATGGGTAGATGTTATGTTATACCTATATAAAGCCCTTGTTAGACCACACCTGGAATATTGTGTTCAGTTCTGCATAGCACAGCTTAGGAAGGATATATTGGCTTTGTAGGGATATGTTTACTACAGTGATACCTGGGCTGCAAGTGTTAAATTACAATGAGATTACACAAACTAAGGTTGTATCCCCTGAAATTTAGAAGGTATTAAGGGTAACTGAAAGGATAGATGAAGAGAAAGCCATTTCCGCTGGTTTGGGAATCTAGAACTCGGGGACATAGCCTAAAAATTAGAACCAGGCTTTTCAGGAATGACGTCAGGAAACACTTCTACACAGAAATGGTGGTACAAGTTTGGAACTCTCTGCAAATGGCAGTTGACGCAAGGTCAATTGTTAATTTTAAATCAATAGATTTTTCTTAGTCAAAAGTATTATGGGGCACAGGGAAACATCAGACATATGGATGAGGTCACAGATCAGCCACAATCACATTGAATGGCAGAACAGGCTTAAGGGGTGAAATGGACTCTTTCTGTTCCTATGTGTAGTGTTGCCTTTTTCAGTGCCACTTGAACTTTTGGCTGACGTATGGTAGATGTCTTCTGCTTTTGAAGGCATGTTACAATGCTGCTGGCGATTTATATGGCATTGTATAGAATGCTGCAGGGTATGCATCGATGGTATCTGAAAATAGTGCAGGGAACGTTTTTTTGATCTTTGTGAATAAAAGTTTCAGAATTGGAACATTTCAGGTACTTATTGAATGAATTTTGGATTAGTGCCTGGTACACCTAACTCCCAGGATGTACAGGTGTTATTTATTGTTATCAGTGAAGGAAAGGTGAATAAAGAGATATGGGAACAAGGCTGTCACATACGATTAGCTCTACTGCTCAGATGGATGATAAACACCAACACAGATAGGTAGGTTGGGTTGAATAATGTGTTTCTATGTTGTAATTTCTAGATAATTCCTCCTCTCCGTAATGCTCTGGGATCCTATTTCTACAGCTCCATTGTGAAGCCGCTTTACCGAGCAATATTATGCAGATTGCAGCAGTTAATAATGATCCTTCAGACTTTAGGGGAGCAGCACCCTCTAATCTGTCAAGACAACTCAAGTTGCTTCAAGTTTCCAGTCACCTTCTCTATAAATATCATCATGGTACCATTAATGCTATATTAGTGCTCTGCTTACGCCTGCAGTTATCACAAGGCATTATTGGTGATAGATACAGAAGGTAGCTTTAATTTCCTAGGAGCTATCCTCCCACTCTTCCCTTCTTTTCAAATAAGGCTGACACAGAATCCTGACATAAAATGAAAGTCTTCGTGGGAGATGTGAAGGAAGCATGCACTGACTTGTATGATTTTGTGCTGTTGGCCACAGAACAAGCTGCTTATTGATGCAGTTAAAAATCATCTACGTTCATGTAAACCCACATGCAGGTGTTCAAATAGCAATATGGGTACAATCTGCATCCCTGGAAAGCTAGCAGACCTATAGAATTGTGTATTCCTATTGAGCTCCTTTTGCTAGTGAATAGCAAATCCTGCTAGTCAATAGCAAACCCTGCTAAACAATGGAGAACAAAGAGAAAATATTGAATGGCTGGAATTATACCTGACACAAAAGAAGATTATCATTGTTGTTGGAGACCAATCATCATAGTCCTTGCTTCAGAGGTTCCTCTTTTCAGTGTCCTTGGCACAACCATCTTTAGTTGTTTCGTCAATGCCCTTCTCTCTATCATAAGGTCAAGAGTGGAGTTATGCATTGATGATTCTACAAAGTTCAGCCCTATTCACAGTCCCTTTGATAAAGCAGCAGGCCATGCTAGCTTACACCAGGCAGCATTCCAGATTGGACCGATAATTGGCAGATACCATTTGTCCCACATCTGAGCCAGACAATGACCATTTCTTGCAAAGAGAGCCACAACCACATACTCTTGACTTTCAATGGCATCAGCACCATTGACTCTTCAGCTATGAATATGCTGGAAGTTATCACTAACTAGGAGCTTAACTAGACTAGTCATATCAACACTATGGCTAGAACAGCTGGACAGAAACTAGATACTCTGCAGTGGGGGCTCACCCCCTGACCCCCTCAGAGTTTCTGCAAGTTTCTGTCAATAATGTAATGCAATATTCTCTACTCAGCTAGATGAGTGCAGCCACAACAACACTCAAAAAGCTTGACACCATCCAAGACAAAGCAATCCATTTGACTGGTGCCTTACCACTGGATTCAATATCCACCAATGCGCTGTGGCTGCAGTATGCACCATCCTAAATTTGACACTTTATGTTATTACTGCATTGTTGCTGAGTAAAAATCCTAGAAATTCCTTACCTAAGATTACCACTACAAGAACAGCAGGAGTTCAAGGAAAAAACCCACCACATCCTTCTCAAAGGCAACAGGTGATGAACAGTATATCTATCCTTGCTAGTATTGTCCGCATTCTGAGAATAAATATTTTAAAAATTGCCAGGATGTGATAAACAGAGAATAAATGTGTATGACTTCATATTCTTAATATTAATCCTTAGTAGTCCTTAATGTTTTATAGCTAAAACCAGCAGTCATTTCCTCATATATCTCTCCACTTCATTATTGTGACTATTTCTCAACTGTTCCCTGTCCCTTTGGTCAGAGGACTCTGTGATCAATTATTTAGGCCATGCAGATTATTCTAACACATTTTGTTGATAGCCAGTACAAATAGATGATTTTCCTGTTGATCCTTCACTCCTTTATCCACCCCTTAACTCTATTCTTAGATTCCCATTTCTATCCTCCACTAAGAACATAAGAACATAAGAAATACAAACAGGAGCAGGCTATTTAGCCCCATGAGCCTGATCAAGCATGTTCAATTCAATAACATCATGACAAGTCTTCTATGTCGATCCCATTTTCTTGCCCTATCCCAATATTGTTTGATCAGAAGTGTTTAAAAATCTATTGATCTCAGACTTGATTATACTCAACAACTGAGTATCAATGACCTCTGGAGTAAAGAATTCCAAACATTCATGATCCCTCAAGGAATGTCTCCTTATGTCAGTCCTAAATGGCTAATCCCATATCCTGGGACTATGAACCCTAGTTTCAGTTAAGGAAAATAGCCACCCAGCATCTATTCTGTGAAGCCCTCTAAGAGATTATCTTCTATTCTTTTAAATTGCAGCAAGTATTACTGTAACATGAATGACAAACCAGTATAGTTGTGAGTTATTAGCAATCATATAACTTTTTTTCTGAATGTTTTGTAGACTATTTCTAAAATGTCAATAGAAGTGAAAGGACTGGTAATATTTTGAAAGTAAAACATAATATGCATTAACTATTGAGGACAATAGAATAAAAATATGGCAACTTCATGACCATTGGTGTCTTCGAGTCTGGTGTTTGGCAAGGAATATACTCAACTCAAACTAAAGAGTAAAGGAAATATTCACTGTAATTTGTATTCTGTAAAAATATTAAAATATTAGATCACTGGATGGAGATGAGACAAAGGGTACAATTTACCTCTATATATAGAAATGCATGTAAGCTCATCCATAATATGCCCATAGGCTCTTGTTTTCAGCTAAGATTTGCTCACATATGAATTTTATGACACACATTGAGTCCCTATGCATTGGAAATGTGCTTGAACCTCAATGGTTAGAGAAAAGCATTAAGTTACCCTCTATGACCCACTTTTCTCTACGGAGAGTGGGCATTGTTGGAGGCTTTCTATACTATCTGCACCAACAAATAAACAAAATCATTTATTTAAAGTAGAATAATGTAATTAATCACAGGGCCATCTGCAATTGGACAAGAGCTCACCCATTGGCTGCAATGACAACTGGAAAAACTACTACCATTTAACATGACATCAATGAAGAATATTTCCAGCCACATGAATATTCTATCATTTTATGTGCACATAATAATGCTATGACTGTGGCCAAACCATGCATAATATTAATTTTAATATGTTAATGACTGCATGAGTAATGTGTAGTATGAGCAAACTAAAATGTGAATTATGCACACAGTCTAACAGCAGTATATTTTTGTCGCTGATTACAGTGGAATATTTGGCTCTTAGCACTCAATAATAATTGATAATCTGTTAAATGAATCATACACTGCATAAATTGAAATTTACTGCTGTGTAGATATAAAACATTTTCTTACCCTCTATCTGGAAGCTGAAAATTTGGTAAAATTAATTTTGTTAGATTAAATTTAAAACACAATTTTTGTGTTGTGACTAGGCCATCTGTATTGACAATCGATCAGGGTCAGATACAAGGTTAATGGAAATAGATCAAGCTGGCAGGAAGATATAGCTACAGCTTTCTCAATTGGTACAATGCCAACATTCTTGGATATTGTTCCACAGTTTTCTGAAAGGAAAATTTTTCATAGGGCTCATTGGTGAATTCTTGAAAACAGCAGCAAAATTGCAATATTCACAATAAAACTGCTACAAACTCAACCTTGAAGGAACAATTTCTTTAATAGGCTATGAAGAATTCTTCTTTATAGCATTCTTCTGCCTGATCCAGGTGAAGTGGTCAAATGCTTTTGTAATGTTTCAGAATTTATCTTGGAATGATTTCATTAAAATGTTGCTTCTAAGCTAAGTTTTGCTCTCAAGGAGTTAAGTGCTTTGAACAGAATGATGTGCATTAAAGCTATTCATTAATGAACTTATTCATTAATGCTCCTACTTCCACACGACTTCAACCTGAGCATTTAAGGATGTAATTTCTAGAAGGCCTCCATTTGGGAGAATAGTGGTTTAACTGGCAGCCTTATTGGCCAGATGGGAAGAGAGTCAGAAGTTTACATCTTCCTTAAGAGTAGAACCAGCAAGCCCAGGCTAAACATTAGCTAGAAAAATTAAACTTAGCTCACTACCAAGGTCATACAAGGTATTTTAAGTATGAGGAGGAGCACATAATCAAGTCAAAGCACTCTGAGATTTACTAAAAATGTTTCTCTGTTCATTCCCTTAACAATTGCAAATTAAATTAATTTGTTGATTTGCATCTGACCTCACCTCATTCATGTATGTTTCAGTTTTCCTTTCGGAAGATTGAATAAGCGCACATGCAAGCAAGTGTGATATTCTAATGACTGGTTCATTGGACATGGGCTTTTATTGTTATAGTCCCAGGTCATGCTACTATGTTACTAGATATTCAGCAGTATAGCTAAACTATTCTTAATGGACAAAGTATACATTGTTGGTATTTATTCCAAGATAATTTACACAGTTGAACTGGAAGTTAAAAATATACTTATTTCTGTTAAAACAAAGTAAATTTTACTAAAAACAGTGTCCCTGTCATATGATACCCATACAAGGTAAAATCTGGCTTACAAATATGTAATGATGCACTCCAAAAGCAGTTACATCAAGTATATTGCATCTTAATCATCGCTATCCATTACATTTTTGTTTGATGTTTGGTTTAGGAAATACAAAGTTTGCTCAACAAGGCTACTTCCATTTTGCCCAGGAAACTCAAAAAGTGCATAACATGTGCAAATGTACCTATTGGTTAATATTTCTGACTGACTTCAGGGTACGCATTAGCTCTGTAAATGTAAATGTACATGTTGCTGGTGTGGCTATACATTAAACTAAATCTATGATCATGAAGTCAATAATTTTAGGGGTGGCTTCCTGTTAATTTTTGTTATTTTTGTCAGTTTGATCTTACAATCCTTTCCAATTTATATAGAATCCATGATATCCACACAGGCAAGTGGCCATGGCAATAAGGGAAGTATATAGAATATTTATGACCAATAACATTTGTCACATCTGCAACACTATTTTTCATGCCACCTCTCTCAAAAAGCTATGAATCCTTCTAGCGATACCTGTAGCTACATCTGAGTTTCTTATTACCAGCAATACTTGCTTTAAGAAAACTGTGAAAACAAAGTCACATCAGCTGCTCTGGTGAATCAGCTGCAACATTCCATTTTGGCATTTACGCTGCAGAATTCATATCGTGCATTCAAGGTCCACATGATATCTTCAAAATTATTAGATTCATACCAAGTCTGATTCTTTTTCTTTGCTTGTTACTGATTAATGAAAAATAAGTAGGCCAAGCAGACTTGAAGGTGGAATCATACATCATGCTCTTGATAGAAATAGAATATTAATCAACAGAATGGCCAGAAATGGCAGCTTCACCTGCATGATGATTGTTATAAAGCTTATTGATTATCCACACATAAGTACGCTGTGTTAAATGCATCTCTGGGTAATTTCTTTTAATAACTCCAGTAGTGAATTTTCATAACATGCTCTGTCTGCATTTGTCTTTTATTTTTCATAAAGCTTTTGTTTAGCGGTAATAGTACAAAATCTGTAAGATTTTGCGAAAACTACAAAGGACGTCTTTGTAATGCCAGATGCATCATTAAGCAGCACAGTCTGCAACGCTCATTCCTCTCCATTTTTATATTATTTAAAAATGTTATTCCACTCCCTCCCCCACCCCTTCTCCTTATCTCTCCATATGTTATGCACCACCTTTAGCTGAGATAGCAGATGGACAGTCAGGCAGTCAACTCTCAGGCCTCTAATTATAGATATCACTGTTAACTTTTGGGTGGAAGCACAAACAGAGCCAGGGAGAAAAGTAGCACCAGACTCTCTTGTAAAGAAGTACCTGAACTCTCTGTGTGCTCCTTAATGTCATGGAATAGATAGGCACCATCTGTAAAGGGAGGTTCCCAGGAAAATTTTGCATGGCATTGGCCTGAGAAGTGCAAACTTCCCGTCTGCAATTTCCCTGCACTTGGAACCATCTGAAAATGTGATTTAGATCATAAACTTGGAATGGTTCCTACTGGGTTACATCAATAATTACCCAGAAAACGCTCGAAGGATTAAAACCACTTCTAGCTTCTGGGTAACTATTGCACAGACTCACCGACCACCCCACAGGACTCCCCCACACTCCTGAATACCCCCACATCTCCCACCACGGGAGTCACCCCCACCTTCTTTGCCCTCCCACCCACCAGGGGACTACCCCCACCCCCACTGGACTGCACTCTCGATGGGAAATCCTCAATCCATGGAATTCCCTGAACACCCACGGGGACTCTTTCCCTTCCCACCCCCACTCCGTCACTGCCAACCCCACCCCCACCCCCACCCACATCTCCCTCCACCCCACAAGACCCGACCTGACCTGACATCTCATCCCTCCAACGTCTGAGACAACCCAACACTCCACCCACCAGGGCCTGGCCTGACCTGACCCGACATCTCACTCTGCCAAGGCCCGACCCGACCCGATACCATCTCCCACCACCACACAGGGCCCGGCCTGACCTGACACCACTACCCCCAAGGTTTCATTCAACCCAACACCCACCCCCACTGCCAACCAGGGCCCGACCCAACCCAATGCCTACAACCCCCTCAAGGCCCGACCCGACCTGCCCACCCCAAGGCCCAGCCCGACACCCTCACCCCCACCAAGCCCACCCCCTCCCCCATCCCTACCTACTTACCTTATACACTTACCTTCTTACCTCGTCTTTGCCTTGTCAAGGACCTTTGAACTTGGCTGGACCTTTAAACTTAACTGGTTTACGGCAGCTAGAGTCATAAAAAAGGAGGCAACTCTACAGCCCTCGATGCTAGGCCCCAGGGACGTGCTGCAGCCTGAATCGGAAGGTCAGATGAGATAGGATCGCCTGGGTTTCATGGAAAGAACTTACGAGCGGAGTTGCAATCTGACTCAATTGCCACTCCATCAGATGTTACGATACATTGGTTTCATAACGCATTAAGTGCTGCATTCCATCTTCTGTAGGTTATTAGCCTGATCTACATACTTCCCTAAAGTGTCTGCGATTCTCCAGTAGTTTCCTCCAGCTGGACCGCAATGATCAGCATTAATAAGTGCACTTAAGTGAATCAGTTAGGGTGTTGGAAGACTAAGCATTTCTTGGCTGAAGTTACCTTATTCAATTGATAAATCAGACACCTACCAGAGAAAATGTAGTAGCTTCTCGGATTATCATACGACAGTGGTAATTTTACTACAGTATCAGGATTGTAACATGCCAAGTTCTGCTGTGCATATGTGTGTATTTTTTGATCAATAACTTGATAGTCTCTGGTTCCATGCCAATTTCAAATTTTCATTATACTAGCACTGAATGTGCTTAAAAAGACGCAGTTTCAGCCTATTTCAGCAGACCTGTTAAAAGGAATCAATGTCCAAGAGATGGCCCCATATCGATTTTGCTTGGTGATAGATGTAAAATGGGCACAGCTGGCATGAGTCCACTTTTATCCTATTTTTAAAAATATTCAGTGGTACAAGAAACTGCTGGAAAAGAAGACATAGGGCAAGATTTTCCACTCGGCATGCAGTCACACGCCTGACACGCCTGAGCGTGAAATAGTGCGCGATATTTCTGTCAGCAGGCGTGCACGAGAGTCGGCAGCGCGCCCCCGACAATTAAGAGGCCCTATTAAGACTATTAATCAACTGCTATTTATCATTGCCTGTCCAACATTACGGTTGGCGGGCGGGCGAATTGGCCAGGCGGCCTTTGGATTTTTGAGGAAACCTCATCCATGGGCGGAATGAGGTTTCCAAAATTAATTTTTAAAAATGCCTGGGCAGAATTTTTATCATCAATATGCTAAGGTGAGTGATTCTTATGGGTGGAAATTTTTTTCAGAATTTTAAAATCTTTATTTAAGGGATTAATATTCTTCAGCTCCCTGAGGCAGCTCTCCGCCTTCAGGGAGCTTTCATTCCGCGCTCCTCTGCTCCCATGCTGTCTTCAGCACTCGCCCTCCTCCTGCCCCCACCCCGGCAGCGCTGAGCCTTTCAGCGCGAGTTTCATGATGGCTGGCTGTTAACTGGCCAGCCGGCGTGATATTGCGGTCGGGGGCCAATCGCAGGCAGCGGGCCATTTCCCAGCCGTGCCCAGGCCCACCCACATTGCCCGCCCGACGATCTCAAAACCCTGCCCATAGTTCTGTTAGCTCTTTCATCCTATCAGTAAAAGGTACACTTGTTGTAGACATTCCATGCCTGTGCATTTAGAACATATTGGTGAAAAATTGGTTAACGCTTGAAAATGGTCATGGGGATGTTCATTACATTGCAGACAATGTGTTACTGCCATGCTGCCTTCCCTTGTAAATGAATGCTGCGTGCAACGAGCACACTACTACCACCAACCCCCAGCTGCCAGCTTGCTCTCTTCTTTGCCTGCATGCATCAGCAGTGGGCCCTATATCACACAAAGCTTTTGTGCTAGGTAAAGACAGCCTGCACCTCTTAAAGGGGAGGTGCATTGTGCCTGCAAGAAATGATGATCTCTCCATCTCTCATCATACTTCTCCCTCATCCTACAATTTCTTCTGACTCACAAGCTGCAGGTGGTGTAAGTGTGCATTTTTTAAAAAATTCTCCTCTCATGACAACCCAGAACTTCTTTATTTTATTTCAGAAACCTGAGAACTGAAATCTTCTCAGTCAATGGGGGAAGAGGAAGAAGGCGGTGAAGATGAAAAAACACTGTCACATGGGGGTGGTGGGGAGGATAATACAAGCGCTTGCTTACCTGTGGACAAGGTTGCGCACTCGTTCTGCTGCAGAGGAGACAGATGAAGACTTCAATGAGTGAGGCTACAGAAGGAGGATGGTGGGTGTACATAAACAAATATTTGATTCAATAGAAAGCCAGCCTGAAAGACTTGGCACAAGACTTTAGCATAACCTTCGGAGCCCATCCTTTCCAACACTGAACAGGTCACCACTTCCATCAAACTACTGCATCATGGCTCTGGATACTTTTCAAAGCAACTTCCAAGGCTCCAGAAACTTGTTTTCTAACAGATCAGTAGCATTGCAGAAGCAGCACCCTAGGAGAGCAACAGCGGATTCCTTCTCCCAGCCCTGCCACTCTGCCAGTGTCCTTGCTGTTGCCTGACAACCAGCCAGCCAAGACTGCTGCAGCCTAGGCCGAGGTGCTGTAGTCTGAAGCCAGGCCTTCTCAGCACAGAGCTGCTTGAGGTCATCCTCCAAGGTCATCTGCAGCCTCCTCAATTGAAGGTCAGGAGTTTTTTATCATTCATGCTGCAGCCACAGGGGAAGTACATATTAGAAGCATTAGGGCAAGCAAAGGAACATTGAAGATAGACACTAAGGGAATGCACAAGGGTGATGTGTTTATTTTCTTTTGTATGACGTCATGATTAAATATATAAAATTGGTTTAGAATGTGCCTCTTCTGGTAGTTTTTATTTTTGTGTTGTAGGAAATAGAATGATGTGATGGTCAGTGATAGAGGAAAGGTAAGGAGTGTTGGTGAATGGGGAAGTGTGGCTGAGGTTATTCATATTGCTTGTGAATGATTTGATCACATGGGGCCTGGGAAGAAAGAGGCTGTCTACTTTGTGGTCTCCCTTCCTCACTGTGTTCCTCCACTTCTTATTGCATTTCCTCTTCCACTATTTCCACCACTTCCTCTTCCTGCTTCTCTTCCTCATGCTTCTATTCCTTAGGTTCTCACCTGATAGTTGGTAGCAAGCTTTATTCCCACTTAATATTCAGTTGCAGCATACTATTTCATCTGAGTATTGCAGGACTCCTCCAGGATGGCCCAGGTAGCTGAAATCGTGCTTGAGGCCACCAATGGTGTGCTCTAAAATATTCCTTGTGGTAGAATGACTCTCACTGAAGGCATATTGTGCTCATGACATGGGTTCCACACCAGAGTCATGAGTCATGTTATGGATGGATAGCTCTTGTTGTTCAATAGCCAGCCTTTGATTTGCCATAATGGGTCAAATACAGATGGCACAGAGGATGTCACAAACTTAAATGATTACTACCAGGATCATGGGCTTTCACCTGCATGGTGAACTGCTGTAGTCATACAACAGCTTTACAATGAGGGAGTGGAATCTGTTTCAATTGAGTAAAATGGCTGAGTGATTTGCCATTTCAGAGGGCAGTTAAGAGTCAACCATTTTGATATAGAACTAAAGTCACATATGGACAGACTGGGCAGATCTCTTTCCCCATAGGACATTACATAGAATTACATAGAATGTACAGCAGAGAAACAAACCATTTGGCACAAGAAGTCTGTGCTGATGTTTATGCTTAACATGAACTTCCTCCCACCTTACTTCACCTTATCAACATATCTTCTATTCCTTTCTCATGTACTTATCTACCATCCCTTTAAAAGCTATGCTAGTTGACTCAACTATTCAATGTAGTAGCAAGTTCTACACTCTAACCATTCTCTGAGTAAAGATGTTTCCCCTGTATTGCTTATTAGATTTATTATTGACTATCTTATATTTATGGTCAATGTTCCTTCTGAGCTGTGTGGCTATGTCCAAAGGTTCCCACACAGGTTGTGCACTATTTGGCCTCTTTAAGTTATGGGGCAGAATTTTCTGTCTGCCGGGTGGGCAGAGCTGGAGCGGGTGCAGGCGGGGGCGGGCACCCGCAATCAGGTCCATGCCACCATTTTACGCAGGCGGGCCAACTTAGGCCCGTCCAGCATATTTGCTGACTCCCATGGATAGTGGGAGCGTGCGGGCGGTGGCAGGCATGCACAGACCGCCAGGTCCAATGGCAGTCTGTTTAAAGGAAGGCCTGGCAGCCTTTTATGGGCTGCTCACAATGGCCAATTCGAGGTCACACCACAGGGGGTCGGCTGAGCAGGCCAGGCTGGAGGGAAGGGCAGAGGAGCAGGCCAGGCTGCAGGGTAGGCCATCGGGGGGCCATTGTGCCCCTCACTTTTCAGATGACTGTCTTGCTGCCCCCTTCGAGGAGGTGACAGCAGGGCGGGAGGAGGGTGGGAGGAGGAGGCCCCTCCCACATGACCAAATGTGCCTGGGAGGAGGTGGCGGAGGTGGTGAGCTCCCGTGATGTGGTGCGGCGCACCTGGATCCAGTGCCACAAGCACTTCAATGATTTGTTGTGCTCTGTCTGGGTGAGTACCATGTTGGCATTGGGCAGTTAACCCAGCAGGTAGCCTTAGCCTTTGAGGGCGCCCCCCCCACCCCCGCCACCCCTGCCAGCCCCCCCAAGTCTTACTGTCGTGACTGCATTGAATCATGTTGGGCAGTTTTCCTTCGCTGGGTGTGCAAGCAGATTGTGCCCATGCTTAGATCAGCCTGTGTGGTTCATGAGGAGATTAGTTCTCCCCTGCACCATGTGTTGCTCTTAGACGCACATGACCAGTCTGGGGGC
Source organism: Cetorhinus maximus (assembly GCF_964194155.1). NCBI lineage: Eukaryota > Metazoa > Chordata > Chondrichthyes > Lamniformes > Cetorhinidae > Cetorhinus > Cetorhinus maximus. The sequence goes on from NC_135880.1 coordinate 115,209,491, forward strand.
AACCTGCAGGAGATGCAGCTAGGCGCATACTCAGAACTCCAGCACATGTCCTATTCACGGTGATGAGATGGTGGAAGGGGAGCCTCAAGGTGTCGTGGCCAAGAGTCATCTGCTGCCCTCTACGCTGCACGTGGTTGCACATCCTTGCTATGGGAGCAAATACCGTGTGGTTCCTAAAGTGATGTACGTAGCGTGTGTTGGGGGCGTTGGGAGCAGGCGTACTATCTTTGTGTGAGTGATCAGCAGTAGCGGGGAGATGAGACACTGGAGGCCTGATATGGCCCACTGTGGTTGGGGTGCGGCGTGCGCGTGCAGAGTCCATGTGCAATTTGCCGCAATGAATGGTGTTCTCCCTTTCTCAGGAGAAGAATGCTCATAATGCCTCGGAGTGTGTGAGGACTCGAGGCGGCCAGGCACACCTCCTCATCTTTAGCAAATTCAAGCAGGAGGCCCTTGAGCTGGAGAGGCGGCATGCACCCAGGTCAACTGGTGTCGGTGAGGCTGGGGTGGCACGGCCAGGTATTTGAGGCCAACAATGAGATCCGCAATGTTCCCCCAACATCCATAGCACTGATGATTGTTAAATTAGTTATTGTTGCAACATTGCTTGGTCACAGAGTGATAGAGTCAGAGGTGTGCAGCACAGAAAAAGGCCCTTCAGCCCATCAAGAATGCGTAGGTCAAATACATTCCTAAGTCTACTAATCCCATTTTCCAGCACTGTTAGGAGGGTTTCTGCATCTACCACCCTTTCAGGCAGTGCGTTCCAGATTCCCAACACCCTCTGTGTGCAAATGTTGCTCATCACATCCCCTGTAAACCTCCGGCCCCTTACCTTAAATCTATGCTCCCTGGTTATTGATCCCTCCACCAACGGGAAAAGTTCCTTTCTGTCTACCCTATCTATGCCCCATATAAGTTTATACACCTCAATCATGTCCCCCCTCAATCCCCTCTGCTCCAGGGGAAATAACCCCGGTCCATGCTATCTCTCTTCATAAGTCAAACTCTCCAGCCCAACCAGCATCCTGGTCAACGACCTCTACACTCTCTCCACTCCAATCACATCCCTCCCATGAAGCGCATTTCACAACTGCATGCAGAACTATAGCTGTGGCCTAGGCAGCGGTTTCTGCACTTGGAACATGATCTCCCTGCTCCTATATTCTATGCCTTGGCTAATAGAGGCAAGTATGGTATTTGCCTTCTTAAACACCTTATGTATCTGTCCCGCTACCTTAAGGGACCAGTCGACATGAACACCAAGGTCCCTCTGATCCTCTTTACTTTCCATGGTCCAGCTATTCATCGTGTATTCCCGTGCCTTGTTTGTCCTACCCATGTGCATCACCTCACAATTGTCCACATTAAGTTCCATTTGGCATTCATCAGCCCATCTGAACAGCCCATCAATATCCTCCTATAATGTCCTACCCTCCTCACTATTTGCCACCCCACCAATGTTCGTGTCAATTGGTTCTGGAAGGTTAAGCGCCTAATGTGCCAAGGGGAAAGGGATGAAGTGTGTCACTGTGTTCACGCTAACTGATCCATTGTCCTTGTTGTTCCTTTCAGCATCATCAGAGCACGGCCGGCAGGAGGAGCAGCAATGCCCCCTCTCACACCTGAGGGCCCTCAAGTCTCACCTGTGTCACACCACTTCTGCGAGGCAGGCACCAGCGCAGATACTAGCACCTCGGTGGGCATTGCAACATTGGCTAGTGTCCCGGGGTACAGTGGAGAGGGCACTTCACATTAGCTGGAGCAGCTGGCAGAGACAGAGAGTGCCAATTGCGCCAGCAGTTGGAGGACTGCAGGGGACCAGGCACATGCTCAGTCGTTGCCTGATGATGTGCCTCTGGAGTCATCTGCGACGCAGCAGCTGCAGGAAATGCAGCCGGATGTGCGGGAGCATCTGGGAGTGATACATGAGGCTGTGCTTCACTTGGTGTCCATGGTGGAGGAGTCCACTGGGAGCATCACTGACGCAATGAGCCTCATGGCAGAGCATCATGCTTCCTCCATGGAGAGAGTGGCGACTCTCATGGAGAGGTGCCTCCAGGAGAACAATCAGGTCCTCCTGGGATTACACTCGGACCTGCAAGCCCTCAAAGCGCCACTGGCCACAGCTGGTCAGTGCCAATGTGGGAGATGGTGTGGGCTTCAAGCTTCCCAGCTTGTTGCCCATCCAACCACGGTGAGCAGGGAGGTTCGGGGCGACCTCACATCTGTGCAGCAGCTGCCTGTCATATATGTGGGCTCCTCTCCGGCCCTGGATGAGGGCAGCAGCTGCTCCGCCGCTCTCCCAGTGACCGCTTCATCGGGTGAGGCTGCGACAATTGGGGAGGTGCCAGCTGTGGAACTGGCAGATCCCTCCCAAGCAGGCCCAGCACAGGCTCCATGGGCCAGAGGACGACCGCCAAGGTCATCGAGGCCAACAGGACAGCAGAGCCAGCAGGCTGTCTCAGCTGCCACTCCCAGCGATGGGGCAGCACCAAGACATAGCACCCGGAAACATAAACATGAGGCACCTTAGGCACACCATGGGTTTCTCACTGGTGCTTTTGTGCAGGTCCTTATAATTTTTTTCTGCTTGCTCAACATTTTGTTTTGGAATTGTGAGAACATCTGATGTTTAAAATAAAAATCAGATGTGTTACCATGGCTGAGGGTGACTCCTTTGTTCTACATGTGTATGTTTAAGAGAAATGTCATGAGTGTTTGTTTGGACATTCAAGTTTATGTCCAAAGCCCTTAGTTCCTGCTGATGACCTGGCAGGTTTAGCACTTAGGTGCCGAGTATGGAAGCGCCAGGCAAGGCTGGTCCTGCTGATCCATTTGTGTTGACCTAGCTGAAGGTCCATTGGATTACAGCCCTCCAGGTGTCCCTGTCTCCTTGGTGTAGCCCCGGGTAGGCGTCTACCCCCTCAGCGTTCCCCTGTGCATGCTCATCCTCAGAATCAGTGCTAGACTCATCGTATGCAGCTGCAGACACTGCGTCAATGTCTTCATCGTCCACTGCGTCCCCCCTTTCGAGCGCAAGGTTGTGGAGAGCGCAACATGCAAACACTATCACTGAGACATGACCTGAGGGGGGTACTGAAGTGCACCCCCTGAGCGGTCCAGGCATCAGAAGCGCATCTTGAGAAGACCGATGGCTCTCTCCACCACAGCCCTTGTGGAGGCGTGGCTCCTATTGTACCGCTGCTCAGCTTCTGTTCTTGGATGGCGGAGAGGCATCATGAGCCACCTTCAAAGGGGATAGCCCTTGTCACCCAGCAGCCATCCATCAAGCTGAGCCAGAGCACTGAAGAGCCCTGGCACCCGGGAGTGTCTGAGGATGTAGGTGTTGTGGGAGCTGCCTGGGTACCTTGCACAGACTTTCAGAATCTGCATCCTGTGATCACACACTATCTGCACGTTCATGTTGATGAAGGCACTGGGTTCACCTGCTGGAGCCTTGATGGCCACATGTGTACAGTCTATAGCACCCTGGACGTGGGGGAAGCCAGCAATGGCCACAAAGCCTCTGGCTCGCTGTGTCTGGCTTGCCTGGTCGCAGCGGAAGTGGATGAAGGTCAATGCACATCTGAACAGAGCATCTATGACCTGCTTGACATAAGTGTGGACAGCTTATTGGGAGGCACCACAAAGATCACCCACCAAGCCCTGGAAGGAGCCAGAGGCATAGAAGTTGAAGGCAACTGTGACCTTCAGCTGGCATGGAGTGTCCGCCCACACAGTTAGGAGAGATCTCAGGGCCAATCATCTGACAAATGTCTCCTTTGAGAGACAGAGCCTCCTTCAGCATTGCACTTCAGACATATTGAGGTAGCTGCTTTGCCGCCTGTATACCCTGGCAGCAGGATAGTGGCGTCTTCTGCGGCCTCTTCCACCTTGGACTACCTCTTGGCCCTGCACCTCTTGTGCCTGTGCCTGTACTCCCAAAGGTGGCTCCCTTGGAGGCTGAATGTGCACTCCTGGCTTCCTCCTCATTCTAGCCCTCCCTTCCTCCTCAGCTGCCTCCAGTGGACATGTCACAACCTATACCCAGGCTAAGGAGAGGCCTCCAGAAAGCTGCAGGCCCGATAAAGATTCCTGACTGCAGAGTGCTGACCTGAAGGTTCAAAATACACATAAAGCTGCTGGAATGCATTCTGAACTACTACAAATCACACAGATAAGTTTAAAATATTTTAGACCATAAGACATAGGAGCAGAAATTAGGCCTTTCGGCCCATCGAGTCTGCTCCGCCATTCAATCATGGCTGATAAGTTTCTCAACCCCATTCTCCCGCCTTCTCCCCGTAACCTTTGATCCCCTTACCAATCAAGAACCTATCTATCTCGGTCTTAAATACACTCAATGACCTGGCCTCCACAGCCTTCTGTGACAATGAATTCCATAGATTCACCACTCTCTGGCTAAAGAAGTTTCTCCTCATCTCTGTTCTAAAAGGTCTTCCCTTTACTCTGAGGCTGTGCCCTCAGGTCCTAGTCTCTCCTACTAATGGAAACATCTTCCCCACGTCCACTCTATCCAAGCCTTTCAGTATTCTGTAAGTTTCAATCAGATCCCCCCTCATCCTTCTAAACTCCATCGAGTATAGACCCAGAGTCCTCAAACGTTCCTCATATGTTAAGCCTTTCATTCCTGGGATCATTCTCGTGAACCTCCTCTGGACCCTCTCCAGGGCCAGCACATCCTTCCTGAGATACGGGGCCCAAAATTGCTCACAATATTCTAAATGTGGTCTGACCAGAGCCTTATAAAGCCTCAGCAGCACATCCCTGCTTTTATATTCTAGTCCTCTCGAAATAAATGCCAACATTGCATTTGCCTTCCTAACTACCGACTCAACTTGCAAGTTAACCTTAAGAGAATCCTGGACTAGGACTCCCAAGTCCTTTTGCACTCCAGATTTCTGAATTCTCTCCCCATTTAGAAAATAGTCTATGCCTCTATTCTTCCTACCAAAGTGCATGACCTCACACTTCCCCACGTTGTATTCCATCTGCCACTTCTTTGCCCATTCTCCTAGCCTGTCCAAATCCTCCTGCAGCCTCCCCGCCTCCTCAATACTACCTGTCCCTCCACCTATCTTTGTATCATCTGCAAACTTAGCCAGGATGCCCTCAGTTTCTTCATCTAGATCATTAATGTATAAAGTGAAAAGTTGTGGTCCCAACACTGACCCCTGCGGAACTCCAATAAATTTTCTCCAATAAATACTCCACAAACAGATTTACGACCCCACTGAGCCCTCTTATCTCGCTTGTGGATGAGGTTCATAGAAAAGCCTCTTACCCACCAGCCTGTTGCACCAGTGCGCCGACCCGAAGATCGCACGGGTGCCTAAAAATCACCGCCGATTGACGAATTAAGAGCCTTAATTAGCCCATTAATTAATGGTGGGCGCGCGTTGAACTTCATCACATGCCCGCCCAGTGAAATAGCACGATGGCGCGAGGTGATGTTGGGACGCTCGCTCGACATCACCACGCGTCATTTTATGCTTGGACGTGCGGAGCCTGACCCCTGCACGTCAAACTGAAAATTCTGCCCATGGAATTTGTGTGGCTGTGCAAAAAAATTTAAAGGGCCATGCACTTCAAAGAATCAACCAGGTACTACAAAGAAAAAATGGAGGATACATTCTTTAAGGTCCCTTATTTTGGAAAGCCCCAAGTGAAAACATTTCCTCTATATCTACCCTTTTATTATCTTAAAAACCTCTATCAGGTCACCCCTCATTTTTCTCTTTTCTAGAGAAAAGAGCTTGTTCAATCTTTCCTAATAGTTATCGTATCATCCTCATAAATCTATTGTATACCTCTTTTTATAACATGGAGGCTGGGATTCTGCATAATACTCTAAGTATAGTCTAACCAAGGTTCTCTACATGTTTAACATAACATTTCTGCTTTTCAACTCTATTCCTGTAGAAATGAACCCTGGTGCTTTCTTTGCTTTTTAATGACCTTATTAATATGCATCACTACTTTTAGTGTTTTGTGTATCTGTATCCCTGCATCCCTCTGCCCCTCCATGCTCATTTAGGCTTTTATTCTTCCTACCAGAATGCACCATCTCACATTTATCTATATTGAAATTATTTTACCAATTACACATGTATATTACATCCACATGATTACCCTTGTCTACTATTTCTGTTAGTTTTTCAAATAATTCAATAATGTTGGCCAAGCAAGTTCATCGTTTTCTGAAATCTGTTTCTAGATGCTTCCATTTACATTTTTGAGTAAGATTCCATTATCTTTCCTACCACAGATGTTAAGCTAACTGCTCTATAGTTCCCTGGATTTATTTTACCTCACTTTTTGAATAAAGAAATAACGTTATGTCCGATGGACTTTTCAGATTGTGATGTTTTAAATTATCTCATTTCATTCGGGTAAAATGGAGTGACCTCATAGGAAATCTGCCTGGAGACAAGCCCATGTGACCTGGTTGACATGGGGACAGAGGCCCAGGTTGAAACATATTTAAATACGTTCTTTAGCCAGAGAGTGGTGAATCTATGGAATTCATTGCCACAGAAGGCTGTGGAAGCCAGGTCATTGAGTGTATTTAAGACCGAGATAGATAGGTTCTTGATTGGTAAGGGGATCAAAGGTTACGGGGAGAAGGCGGGAGAATGGGGTTGAGAAACTTATCAGCCATGATTGAATGGCGGAGCAGACTCGATGGGCCGAATGGCCTAATTTCTGCTCCTATGTCTTATGGTCTTATGGTCTAAAGTAAGATACAAGTTTTAACACTTGGACACAAGAGGAGACAGCTGTTCTTGCCACATACAAACTCAGGGATTCTCAGTCAGCCACAGAGATTTGGGGAAGAAGACTGACAACTGGTGCTGTTATGCCAGGCAGAAGAAAAGGGCTGTTTTCAGGTTAACCTCAAAGAAGATTGTTGGTGATAACAGTTCCCTGTTCAAAGAAACAAAGCTGGCTTTGGAGAGTTAAAAATCAAGGAGTCGTCAATGAGTGCCTTGCTGCTGGACGTGCATTCAAGTATGCTCAGAAGATTGAGTGAAGGGGACTCTGTTTAAAATGACACTGGAAGTTTCACCCTAATTGGGCAGGAAGAGAACCTGTTGAATCACCAGATGAAATTTGGAGCTTTAACTACAAAGCTACATATCTGCTGACAGTGTGCTGTAATATAAGTGAGACAAGGGGTTTTCAGTTGTGTTAATTAGTTAATGGGGAAATAGCCTTTTCTGTAGTTTAGTGTATTAATTGCCTTATACGTAATGTTTAGTCAATGTTGATTTTAGTTTGTTATAGTGAAAGTCTTAAAACATGAAACATAATTTCTGACTGTTGCTGGGAAATTAATATCTCTTTAAAAGCTATCAGTCTCTACAGAGATTGGAACAATAGTATTAGCTGTCCATCAGTCCTCTGGCATGACTCCCTTTTCTACTGAATGTTTACATATGTAGACATATATAATACATTGGCTATCTCCCCCTTGGCTCTTTGAGTATGTGCAGGTGCAATCCATCTAGACCCATGGTTTTATCTTTGTTGAGTTTGTTTAGTTTATCAATGCACTCCTCCTATTTAAAGGTGTTTATATATCATTTTTGATCTTTTCTTCTAATGTCACGTCCACCTATTTAGATTATGGTGCAATCTGAGACAAAGTAATAATTCTATATTTCTGCCAATTCATTGTTATTACTTGTGAGCTTATCCTAGGCCCCCTTTAATGGATGTATCTCGATTCTCCTTCTTTACATGTCTATAGAATCTTTACTGTTTATTTTTATATTTGTTTATAATTTAGTTTTCCAGTTCCTAGTTGCTTTCCTGATATGATTTTTTTTTAGTTATTTCCTAACTTCTCTATCTCTATTTTCATCATTTCCTTTATCATCTATGTACTTAGAGTATGACTTTTTCTTTAGTTTCAAATTATGTGTATCTGTTCTATTCATTCATGCTGTCTCATTATTGGCTGTTTTGTTCTTGTTTTTTTAGCAGACCTTTTTCTCCTGAAGTCTGTTGATTATCTTTTTAAATATTTCTCACTTCTGTTCTAGCTCTTTGTTTATTTACTTAGAAAGTATCCAGTTATACAAGCTCAATCTAAATTAAATAGCCTGATTGTTATTTTATCCTAAAGCTGTCAGCTGTTTTAAATGCATGGATATGTCCCTTCAAAGTATTAACTTTCCAAATGACTACATATTCAGATCTGTGAGTTTCTCACCTAAGTCTCAGAACCATCCTTGGCATTTTTGTCTGAACTTTCCTCAATGCATTCATGTCCTTTTGAAGTGCAGCATCCAAAGCTGCAAATATTTTAAAAGTAATTTCACCAATGATTTATAGTAGATTAAATAACCAATTTTACTTTCCCTAAATTATCTACAGATGCACTCCCATATTCTTTTGATCTTTGTTGATACAACTTTACATTGAGCAGATGCTTCCAGTGAAAATAACTGCAAACAAATTTTTATTCTTTTGCTTTCTAACCTCGCTAATAGTCACCCATTTAATACTTACATATAAATTATAGGTTACATTTCTTGTGCTAATGTATATTATCTTCAATTTACCTACATCAAAATACACTTGTCATTCCTTACCTCATTTGCTTAATTTATTAATTTTCACTACATGTTGTCAGGTGTGCAAGTCACTGGGTTGGATTTTACAGTCTGCAACAGTGCTCTCCACTGATCTTGAAGAAAGCTGCCCACAAACACCAAGCAATCTCTTGTGGAATGGATTTCCCCTTTCCTGACAGCACTTTAAATCTGACACTGTTATGGGGATCTCCAGGTGTTCAGCAGCAGTGATGACAGTAAGCAGGCAAGCAGACAATCACTTTGAAGTATTCTTACAGACAGCACATCAGGGAATTAAAAGCACATCACTTTTAAATTGATTTTTTGGATAGTGAAATAAATAATTTATGATTGGATTAAGATAGAAGCTAAACTAAAGATAAACAAACTTCAAAAAATATTTTAAAATAATGTTGATTTTTATCATAATGAGCAAATTTGACATTGTAAAAATAAAAAAAATAGCTTTTCAAGGCCAATGAGGATATTTAGCAGTAAATATGAAGTTGGTGTGCTGTTAAAACCTCATCTTTTTCAATAGCCTTTACAGTGAGACTAACAGCATCAAAGTAGAAGGTTTTGTCAATTCACTGATTGCTTAGGAATTGCAGACTGGAAGGCCCTCAAAAGTGCACTTTCCTGGAAGAGTACAGTATCACTAACAGCAACTTCTGGATTTTCATGCTATTCTGCAAATGTCCAGATTCCCTAAGTTGCTGTCAGCTTCCATGGAGTAAGGATAGTGATTGCTAATAGTTTCACTATTATTGCCACTGTAAAATCCAGGCCATTAGGTTGCATAGTTTGGAATTGTCAATTGGTTACTTGAATATATCTTCTATATCAAGCAGGACTTCCCCAGTTATCACAATTGCTTCTAAAACCATGTTGATCATTTGTTGTGACCTAGATGACCCTCTTGGGGGTATTACTTCATCATTAACAAATAATGCAGAGGACTGAGAATTGCAGATTGAGATCTGTTTTATTGATGTGGGTAATGGAAAGAAAGATTGCATTTATATGACAGGATGTCCCAAAGCACTTTACTGCCAATGAAATACTTTTGAAGTGTAGGAAATGCAGCAGCCAGTTTGTGCACAGCAAGCTCTTCAGAACAGCATTGCGACAATGGTCAGATAACCTGTTTTGTGATGTTGATTGTGTGACAAATATTGGCCAGAACACCTGGGATAACTTCCCTGCACTGCTTCAAAACAGTGCTGTGGGATCTCTTACATCCATCTGTAAGGGCAGACAGGGCCTCCAACAGGGCAGCACTCCCTCAGTAATAAAAACAGAAAATGTAGGAAAAACTCAGCAAGCCTGACAGCATCTATGGAGAGGGAAACAGAGTTAATGTTTGAAGTCCATATGACTTCTTCAGAGCTGGACCTGAAGACCAGTCATACAGACTCGAAACGTTAACGCTGTTTCTCTCTCCTCAGACCTACTGAGTTTTTCCAGCATTTTGTGTTTTTATTTCAGATTTCCAGCATCCGCAGTATTTTGCTTTTATCCCAGCACTCCCTCAGTACTGGCTCTTGAATGTCAGCCTAGATTTCTATGCTCAAATCCGGTGCAGCTTAAACCCACAGCCTTGTAACTAAGAGGTAAAAGTGCTGCCAATTGAGCCATGGCTGAGTGTAAAGGTAAGGGGGCAGGGAGCTGGAGTCCACGATTGAGGTGGTCCTACACACAATTGGGCAAGAGTGCGTTTAATGAGCTGAATGGCTTTTTCTGGTTCGAGGCTTTTTATGTTCTCACCATGTTAAGCCTGTGGAAACAACGGACAAAGCAATTCGTTGTAAAACTAAACAGTTCTATTTAATATAGAAGTGGTGAGTTCATGCAAAAAAAAATAAAGTAAAAATAAATGTTTGTGTAGTGCATTTAACACAGCGAATAATATACTTCTCTGGTTTCAGACTGCACAACACTGAGCTGCAGTAGAAGGAATGTTTGTTTACAGACTTAAAACCAGGGGGGAAAATATCCGATTTAACCAACCTTAACCTCCCGAGATGACAGGCTCGGAAACGTCATTGATCGGTCACATGAGACCGAGGTGAGGGTCTGTCTCAGGCATCGGTGAACCTGTATTGAACTGAAAAGGTCGGCATTTGGATTGCGTCTTTTCCAAAACAAGCTTACTAGAATTGTCGGTGGGAATAATGTAAGCCATCAGATCTCCTATTGTTGTCCCAGTTTGGAGCGCAGTTGCCCACTCCACATCTTTTGGATACAGCGATAGGTTTAGAATGAGAATTGCAGAAAATAATTTATTGCACTTTTGTCTTGATAAGGGAATTGATAAGGATGGTCAGTAGTAAAGGGATTCTTTAAAAACACACACATCCAGCTCTGATAAACTCAACTATTTTATTGTCGATTTGAAATATACAGCATAGGAAGTATAGAAAGTTATAGGCACGGATGACTTATGTACAGGCATTTGTAAATAACAATAATGAAATATACTTTGATGCTTCTGAACAGAGTAAATACAATTGCTTTCTTTCTATGTCATAGCAAGTTGCTCCGGGGGGAAAAAGATATTTCGGTGTGGAGCATTTGGAAGAATAAGTCTGTATAAATTAACTAACTATCATTTCCCTCAGTCGGATCAATACTTTATTTAAATATATCTAAACTTCTGCCAGCTTTCTTCCAATAGCGAGTGACATTAGATCGAATTCCCCTGCCTTTTGCTTTTTAATTTGTAAGTTTCCCCGCGTCATAATTCCTTGCTCGTGTATTGAGTGCACAAAACCGGTTACATGGATGTACAAACTTTTCATTTTATTTATAAATGAAAGAAAGGATCTTGCAGTTTAAAAACGACATTGCTATGCATTTCTTTCTTATTGATTGACTGATGCTATGCTAAATGAACTAAGATGTACAAGATCATGTGCTATTTCATTAGTTTGTTCCCCCACAATCCCCTCCCTTGCCTTTAAGAAAAATTGAGAAAAAGTGTTGCTGTAATGAGAAACTCACCAGGACTGAGCATCCTGCATTGTCGGCACTGACTTCAGAATATGCATTTTATAATGTGAAACCTCATGCAAGGTTAAATGTATTTATTATATAAATAGCTTAAATCAATAGCCCGTTATAGTGACTTTTAACTGTATTGATTGAAACTATTTGTCTATCGATTTTTTTAAAAAATCTGCTAAAATGGATATCTGCTTGCATTAATAAGGTGCTATTTGTTGTGAATATGTCCCTATGTTTTATTAAATAAAAAAAAGTGACTGAACACGTCAAAATGAGTGTGCTTTTATTAGTTGCTTGTACTGGAATATAAATATCTATGGTGCATTCAGATCATTTAAACAAGGAGCTGAGCTATTTATTTATTACGAATATACGCCTCTTCCATCATAGCAACCTGATAGTTCTGTAATGGGACGTTATATTTGCAAACTTAATTTTGGCTCAAAGGACAAAAGAGGACATGTTTCATCTTTGAGATAAACCCACGTGGGTCGGCCACAGGGTCACTTTGCCCCGCGCCGGCCTCTCTGTGCTGAGTCTGATCGGTTGGGAGTTCGTTGTCCGGTGGGTGGGGGAGGGGGGGTGGTCTGTAATTTTGATGCTATTCGGCTGGCCACAGTTCACATAACGACACACTTGCCCTTGAGTTTCTCTGTCCTCTTTTGCTGCTTGGATTTCTTGCCGTCGATCTGCAGGCTCACGGCCCTGCGCTTCTCCAGGTTCAGCAGTTCCTGGAAGAGCTCCTTGACATTGTGGTTGGTCTTGGCCGAGGTCTCCATGAAGCCGCACTTCCAGCGCTTGGCCTGGGACTCGCCGTCGCTGGCCTGCACTTCCCTCAGGGTGTCATCGCATTTGTTGCCCACCAGCATGATGGGGATGCTCTCCACGTCCCCCTTGATCTGACATACTTGCTCGTAGATGGGCTTCAGCTCTTCCAGGGACTGTTTGCTTGTAATGGAGTACACGAGGATGAAGGCGTGCCCTTTGGAGATGGACAGGCGCTGCATAGCCGGGAACTGGTGACTCCCCGTGGTGTCAGTGATCTGTAAAGTGCAGATGCTCTTGTCGCAGCTGATGACCTGGCGGTAAGTGTCTTCAATCGTGGGGATGTAGCTCTCCCGGAAAGTCCCCTTGACGAACCTCAGTACCAGCGAGCTCTTACCCACGCCTCCCGCTCCGAACACCACAACCCTGTAATCATTGCTCTGTTCCGGCATCTTGCAGTCTGTCTCAGACTATCACCTAGAGTCAAAGGGAAAGAACAGATTATCCGTGCTCAGGTTATGTCTACATCGAACATTTTTTTTTTGTTGTGAAAAAGGCAGTGCCGGTTTTATCATTCAGGTTATTGGCCACAGCCTTTGTGCAGAATCAGAGCTGCTCGAACGGATTGAAATAGTGCCCAGTTACATCCTCCTGGTGTGAGAGAACATGTCTGCAGAAAGCTGGACCGGCGGGCTGGCTGCTCGGGACAGGTGGCCTCTCGATAAATGACAAAGGTGCATGTTCTCCGCTGGCCGCCTGAGCATCCCAGCCACGTATCACCAGGGACAGGGAATGGGCGCAGGACATGCACCTCTCTGTTTCCCTGACCATCTCTCCCACCACCCCCCCCCCCTCTCAGCACACAGGTCCCCAACCAATGATACACCCGCTGCATTCTACACGCTATTTTGTAAAACATATATGCAGATAAAACAATTACCTTCCGAGACAACACCAGCTATAATGTGCCGATCGCTTGTGTCGAGCCGCGCTGCGCTCAGTCTTGAGGACTCATCGTGACTGAAGGTTGCACAAGATCAGCTATGAAGGAGCCGGCTTTCTGCTCATTGAAAGGGCTGGAGGGAGTTTCTGTCTGATATTTAAGGCACGCGCTCTATGCAGGGATGTTGTTACGTATCTGGTTTGTTTAGAGAGCTTCTGTGTGATTCAGGAAGAGACGGGGATCTGACTATCGTCATCAGTAATTTTCACTGCTACGTCTTGGTGCTGCTCGTCAGAATACTGCACCTAGGGTCGCGGAGCTGTTCAGTCTGAGCCAATGCTGCTAATAAATCTTCCAGGGGGCAGAGGAGAGAGAGAGAGAGAGAGCGCAGCACGTATCAAATCCGCACGGTCAGCACGAAAAATAAACTCTTCTCCAGGCAACACTTAATGGTACGCGATATCAGAGAGTTTGGCCAACACAAATCCCTGCCTCTCAAATTTAGCAACTCATTTTAAAAAAGCTGCAATAGAAATGAAGCAATTGCGGGGAGGGACTGCTAACACCTGTCATGGTTTGATATTTGTTCCTATATAAAATGCTGGGTAGAGTCAGTCAACATTTGGATAAGGAAGGACAGCTTTAAGTTTCCGCTTCCTTTACTACTTTCCCAGACCAAATGCCTGGCGCTCGTGCACGATTTACATCAATTCCCAGTTGCCTGTCTGTCAGCACTAACAAGGTTTTATATTTACTCTCTTTTAATAACCTGTACTTCATCCATTTCCAAGAGTCATCATCATCACCGATTAGAGAGCGTCAGTGCAGCTCCCTGAGGTCGGGCATGTGTAGAGACAACCACAAGCCGTGCGGCAAGTATGAAAAAATAACATTCCTACTTTGAACAATAAATTTCTGCTGTGTTTAATGTTACATTTCATCTCACGTTTCCGTAATACTTCAACTTCCTGAGAATAAATCTGTCTGATTAAGGAGCTCTACTTCTTTGACCATCCTTTTAATCCAATTCCACCTTTTTGGCGACCCTTTAAAAGACCAGTCCAAACCTAGAGCAAACATCTGAATACATTAAACAAGGCCGCGTGCAGCCATTTTATGATCTATTTTAAACAAACAATTATATACGGTTTTCGTTCTACATATAATAAGAAGAATGTCATCTATTATTTATTTGCAATATACATTTATTGACTTACAAGGATACCGACATTGGTTTGAGCAGCCAACAAATTAGATACTTAAACGGTATCCAAAAAATATAACATCAACAGTTAAACACAGAGCCTAATAATAATCAACTATATCTCAGACAGACAAAAGAACTATCATCAGTTAGCCCCGGATTATTGAAGGTTAATGATTACTCACTAACCTGGCACGGTTAGTCTGGTATATGACTACTTTTCAAAAGCAAAACCAAAGAGCAGATGAACATATTTCTGAAACACTGTCGGGGCACACAGAGGGGCTTCAGAGCAGTGCGTTCTTTCATTTCGAAAGTTAGACTTTTGCATTCAGTACACTGTTCAGGTATATTTCAGAAGACCAAAATGAGACCTTGCAGAAGTGTGTTTAACAGAATGACACATTCAGGAATACAAATACATTTTTACATCGTTGCGAATGTCGCATCGGATTGTAAATCTAATGGCTGGCTCGATAATTAGTTGGTTTTTTTGGGGAAGAACTGACCTTAGTTACACCTCCTTCCCCAAACCTTGCTGCAGTAATATAAAGCCTGGATTCCCCCCAGACAGCCAGTTTATACAGAGTGTATAGATTGATAGGGATAGAGGTCATATATTTGGATTTGCCTTTCTGCGTGTGGTGTAGACAAATAAAACGGTTGTTTTTCTTTGTCTACAATATTAGGCGAGTATGAAGCAAAACAATCGCAGCTATTCTTGACCCTCTAATATTTCAACGTTGAAAGTAATTTACGATCACCAGTTTGATCCCTTTTGTTATCACACTGACACTGCCAGAGGCTCCGGACTCAGCACGGGCTAATATCCCCAGCAGCTCTGTAGCCTCCCCCTCCCCAAGTCATCTCAGGAATAACCAAATATTCAACTTTTTGGAATCACACATAATTATATATATACAACATAAGAATGCCAGGGATGCTGACAGAGGTCAAACAGTGGATGTTTAAGTATGGTTTTTTAAAGAAGTAGGTTATTTATTGTTACGCATTTATCTAACATTTTAGAGAAAATTCAGCCATCTGCTATAATGAGAGCCGAGCGAAAGGTTACATTCATTTTGGATTCAAATTAGTTACACCTTAAGTATAAAGATGGGGGAACATCTATCATTAGGACCTGAGACCATGGCCAATGACATTCCTTCTCCATTTTGCAAGAGTGAGTACAGTGAACCCGATTGAAGAGCAGGGCAAGGCGGAGAGTTGTTCACAATGCGCATCGTGGGCTTGAGTCGCCGTTAGTTTCCTTTCATGGGAAATAAAGGCTCCTCACCTCGGAAGTACAGACCGCGCTGTGTGAGGCTGGCTGGGCCATGGCAACGCGACTGGAAGTGATAGGCTCTGAGTGTAAGAATGTAGTTTTAAAAATGAGACTTTAATTCAAGCTGAAGGACTATGGGTTGCATTAAATCATCTACCCAACACTCAGGTAACCCAGAGCTACGAGTAAATGATTGTGGAGGTTGAAAATTCAGTCGATGGCTCAGCGTTCTTAAAGACATCTCTCGGCTTTGATTGATCTCCAAGAATAAGATGCAGCACCATCTAGAAAGCAGCGATATTCTTACTTCCAAGTCGGCGATAAATCTCAGACGCATAACACTGATGTGGATGTACAGATTGGTGGCTGTTTATTAAACAATTACAATATTCTGATACCGTCCAAAGGGGATGGGTCAGAAGGAGCTGGAGGTTGTGTCACCCCTCAGCTCGTTAGTTTTTTTCCTTTGCCTTTTAATATGCTCCATTCTTTCCTCTCCCTCTAGCACAGCCTGACAGGAGCAATACTCCTGCATTGTTAAAATTCCAGAAATGCTCAAGGGAGGGATGCCTTTTGCACACTACTGAGTTTGACTAATGCCGTGACCAAGGCCATATTATCCAAGCATTATGATATTTAGACAATGCCGGCAGAATGTTCCTAACGCAGTAAGTCATCAATGATAGTGCTCCAGCGCTGGGCCATAGCTGGAGTTTCCAATGAATGGCCCGAGCCCACGGTTTAGGCTGGATGTTTACCCATCACTTCTTTGGAAAACGAGCCAAGAATTATGGAGCCACACACACACGAACAGTGCAGGAGGCGGCTCTGCGGCTCTTTGTTTGAATAATCTAGATTTGAAATGCAGCTTTAATGGCGAAATTATTGTCACATTGGGACAAAGTGATCAGTTCCACCATGCAACATTTCAAAGCTCCTGGCATAAGCTTCCTGTTACTAAATACCAATATTAAACATCCTGTATCGTGCACATCTATTTGTTAAAAGGTGAAATTCAAGCGGCACACATGGAGGCACATTTGCAAACATTCGGATTATTTTGGTGAGATATTTGATTTATAATATATAACAGTACTGTATACATTTGATTTAATCTAAAATGATAGTCCAATCATCCGTCTCTTCAAAATTAAACCGAGGGCACACCCATTCCTGAGATCCAGGAAATGCTGGGACTCCACCAGATACAGGCTCCTTCACCTTCACCGTGAAACAATAAAGGCGTCGCCACCGGTGCGCTCTGAACCGGGAGACAGACCATCCTTTTCACAGAAAGTAAGCTAGCTCCAATTTAGCTGAGGTATAAATCTAATAATTATCAATCTGATTGTTATTAAAGGCGAGTCAGCATTATGTTGGCATATGCATTTGAATTTTTTTTTCCCTCTAGGTGCATGTGCCCGCTGTTCATTTCCCAAACATGGAAACACTTTACCTTGGGAAGGGATCCGCGTATTAAACTGGAAAGGATGATTGGAAGGTCCACATGCCGCCGCGGTGGGTCCAGTTTTTCAGCTGCAGTGGTCTCAGCAATGAGACTGGGAACCGGTCTCGGGGTGCACTGTGATGAGCAGCTTTCTGGCTGGGTTCTGCAGAGGGAATGAAGCGGTGCTCTGCTCTCGGCCCAGGAGCTCAGATTAGATCACCTCCTGTTTTTGCTGCCGACAGATGGCACGTGATTCCTTTCACAATAAGAGTCGCTTGTGCTCTCATCCCATCTTCATCCTCAGCAGAATTGTCCTTTCTGCTGAGTGAACAATGGGGAGATCTTTAGAGACCTTCTGAGTAAACGCGGTTGGGAGTCTAGGGTGTTTGAAGAATGATATTGATCCTGGCAACAGATTGGCTAATTAAACACTTTTTTCCCCCAGCAATATTGACCCCTGCAGAGGGGGCTGACTCATGTTGGGGAGCGGGTGATCGGGCCCTAACTGCACTCCAAACGTTCCACAAATGACCGTTTTCCTGGTGTGGACCTTGTCGGTTCCTGCTGACTTAGCGGGCGTGCAAGCTGATCCCAATCCCCTCCTCACTCACCAGGACTGACATGTCTCCCAGCAGGGGGGCCACTGAGTTCGTGCTCGGGAGAGGACCCACTTGCAACCTGAGTCCTAGAGTAAAATTACAATGCGCATTTTCCAATTACCTGGCAAATCCCTGAAGCACCATCTATAATTCTGATAACTTTCATAACAGCAATAAGCATTCAAGGGTTTAAGGGATGGCTGTCACGTGTAACCAAGAACCATGAGCGGTGCCTTAGCAAGATCCTCCAAATCCAGTGGCAAGAAAGGTGGTCCATCAATAACATCCCCTCACAAGCCAACCTACCCAGCATCGAGGCACTAATCACTCATAACCAGCTCCGCTAGGTGGGACATATAGTTCGTTATGCCTGACATCAGACTCCCAAAGTAACTGTTCTACTCAGAACCCAGTTACTACGGGAGATTCCAAGAGAACAGTGGAAACACTTTGGGGATGTCTTTAAAGTGCCCCTGAAAAGGTCAAATACCCCATCGACTCAGGGGCCCCTGGCTTGTGACTGACCAATGTTTTTTTTTCAGGACATGAGTGTCGCTGGCTGGGCCAGCATTTGTTGCCCATCCCTAATTGCCCTTGAGAAGGTAGTGGTGAGCTGCCTCTTGAACCGCTGCAGTCCATGTGGTGTAGGTACACCCACAGTGCTGTTAGGAAGGGAGTTCCAGGATTTTGAGTCAGCAATTTAGTTCCAAGTCAGGATGGCGAGTGACTTGGAGGGGAACCTGCAGCTGGCGCTGATCCCATGCATCTGCTGCCCTTGTCCTTCTAGGTGGTAGAGGTTGTGGGTTTGGGAGGTGCTGTCGAAGCAGCCTTAACGAGTTGCTGCGGTGTATCTTGTAGATGGTACACACTGCTGTCACTGTGCGTCGGTGGCGGAGGGAGTGAATGTTTAAGGTGGTGGAGGGGATGCCAATCATGCAGTGGTGATGTCCTGGACGTTGCCAAGCTTCTTGAATGTTGTTGGAACTGCACATATGCAGGCAAGTGAAGAGTATTCCATCACACCCCTGACATGTGACTTGCAGATGATGGATTGGGGAGTCAGATGTGAGATTTTGCCACAGGATTCCCAGCCTTTGACCTGCTTTTGTAGCCACAATATTTATATGGCCAGTGCACATCAGTTTCTTGTCAATGGTAACCCCCAGGATGTTGATAGTGGGGGATTCAGTGATGGCATTGAATGCCAAGGGGCGATGGTTAGATTCCCCTTTGTTGGTCATTGCCTGGCACTTGTATGGCACAAATGTTACTTGCCACTTATCAACCCAAGCCTGAATATTGTCTGGGTGTTGCAGCAAATGGACATAGACTGTTTCAGTGCCTGAAGAGTCATGAATGGTGCTGGAAGAGCTTGGCTTGGGGCACAGCTAGTTCTACAGCTCAACTCCTGAATTTTACTCTTGGTGGGCGCGCGCGATTGGTGGGCCCTGAACCGGGATGGAAATGTGCCCCCGCCCATGATTGGACCCCGACGGCAATTTCACTCTGGATGGCCAATTAAAGCCCGCCCAGTGTGAAACATGTCTTCCCAATGGTCCGGAAGGGCCAGGCGGGAGTCTGTCAGACGCTGTGCCCAATGGCAATCTGGAAGGTGGTACAAAAATGGCACAGGCGCCTCCTTGAAGGCTGCCAGGGAAGAACATATGTTCTGCGTTCTGAAGACCGAAGCTGTGGCCTCAGCTGTGGCTGGAGATGCCAGGCAGGAGGGCAGGTCGGGTAGGCACTTGGCCCCTCCGGTTTGCCGACGAGTGCCTTGCAGTCCTCCGGGAGGAGTTGGCTGCCAGGAGGGACACCCTTGTCCTTAGAGATGGAAGGAGGAGGCCACTACACCTGACAAACAGAGCTTGGGAGGAAGTGGCAGCCCAGGTCAGCAGCCATGATGTCGTGCGGCACACATGGGTGCAGTGTCACAAGAAGTTTAACAGTCTGCTGCGCTCAGGAAGAGTGAGTACCATGTTGGCATCGATCAGTGTGGTGAAGTGTTAAGGGCTGGCCATCCCCTCGTGGAGCTCAGGGGTGTTAGAGTCTGAGTGCCAGCTGACAATGTCGCCAGAGCTGGCCAATGGTGTGAGCCCTGGCCGTTTGGTCTGAGTGCTTTGCGGCTCGAGGAACACGACTCGGATGTGCCCTACAAGGTGTTCCTCAGGTGGGGTTGGCCAGGCTGCAATGGTGCTGCAGGTAGAGAGTGGAATAATCAATGCTCCTCTGTTGTTTCAGGAGAAGACAAGCCATAACAACATCGAGAGGTCATGGACAGGCAGAAACCCCCCAAACCTCCTAATCCTGACCAGATTTGAGCAGGACGCTTCGGACCTGGAGAGGCGCCATGTACCTCGGTCAGCCGGTCACGGAGAGGCTGGGGTGTCAGATGAAGGTAAGAGTGCAGTGCACAGAGCACAGAGGTGAGAGTTTCAGATGGTGCAAACATTCTTGTGTAATCTCTTCATTGATGGGAGCCTCAAACCTGGAGTCCCCATTGATCATTGAAAGACGATGGCACCATGATGCAGCTCTCTATTGTCTCACCAGGGCACCTGGCATGCACAGTGACAGTGTGATGACTTAAACTAATGGCATGCCATTGTTCTCCCTTAGATTCTTCAGCAGGTACTCAATTGCAGGACCCTGAAGAGACACCCCTGATGCCAGAGAACCACGGGGCTTCAGCTACATCTGCGTCACACCCACTCTCTGAACCAGGCACCAGCGCAGATATCAGAACCTCAGTGGGCATTAGATTTTGGCTAGAATATTGGAGCACAGCAGTGAGGATGCTTCACACTCCCTTGAGGAGCAGGAGGTGGCAGAGAGTGCCCAGGGTGCCGGCAGTTGGAGGACTGCTGGAGACCAGGACGATGCTGAGTTGAAGGCAGATGATGAGCCTCTGGAGTCGTCCATTAGGCGGCAGGTGCTGGATGTCCAGCCAGATGTGCGGGAGGATCTGGGGGAGATCCATGAGGGTATGCGTACCATGGTCTCTGTTGTGGAGGTGTCCATGTGGAGCATGAGCACTGCGTTGACCATCATGGCCGAGTGCACTACCTCCTCCATTGAGAGAGTGGCGATCCTCATGGAGAGGCAGCTCTAGGGATAGAATCAGGGGCTCCTGAAGTTGTGTTTGGACCTGCAAACCCTCACACAGACAATGACCTCAGGTGGTCAGTGCCAGTGTGGGAGATGGGTGAGGCACCCATTATTCCAGTTAGGTCCCCATCCATCAATGGTGAGCAAGGAGGTCCAAAGCGATCTCACATTGGTGCATGAGCTGTTCGTCGTCTCCGCGGGCTCCTCTCAGGATGCTCTGGATGACGGCAGCAACTCCTCCACCCTTCTGCCAGTGATCATGGCATCTGATGAGGCTGCTATGACTTGGGAGATGCCAGCCGTGGCACTGGCCGCTCCCTCCCAGGCGAGGCCAGCACAGGCTTCACTGGCCAGAGGACGACTGCCAAGGTAATCAAGGCCAACAAAACAGCAGACTCAGCAGGCTGCCTCCAATACCAGTGCCAGTGAGGGGGCGGGGGAGGGGTGGGGGGCACCAAGACATAGCACTTGTAAACCTAAGTTTAAATCGCCATGAGCACAAGAGGGACGGGTCACGGGTGATCTTCTGTTATGCAACATTTTGCTTATGTTTACTGGAGTGGAATTGAACACCCAAGAAGGTTAGCCCAGTGGATAGCCCTTGTCACCCAGCAGCCATTCACTCCGTCAGGCTGGAGCACTGAATAGCCTCAGCACCTGGGAGTGTCTCAGGATATAAGGGTCATGGGAGCTGCCAAGTGCCTTGCACAGACTTGCAGAATCTGCGTCCTGTGATCACACACTATCTGGATGTTCATCGAGTGAAATCTCTTCCTGTTGACGAAGGCACCCGGCTGACCCACTGGCACCTTGATGGCCACATGTGTGCAGTCGATTGCACCCTGGACGCGGGGGAACCCAGCAATCGCTGCAAAGCCTCTGGCTCACTCAGCCTGGCTGGCCTCGTCCATACGGAAGTGAATAAATGTCATTACCCAACTGGACAGAGCTTCTGTCACCAACTTGACACAACTGTGGACAGCTGATTGGGAGACTCCACAAAGATCCCCCACTGACCCCGGAAAGAGCCGGAAGCATAGAAGCTGAGGGCTACTGTAACCTTCAGAGTCCCTGGCATGGAGTGTCCACCCACACAGTTGGAGGTGATCTCAGGCCCAATCATCTGACAAATGGAGGTCACAGTCTCCCTTGAGAGGCGGAGCCTCCTTCGGCATTGCACCTCAGACATATTAAGGTAGCTGCATTGCTGCCTGTAAACCCTGGCAGCAGGATAGTGGCATCTTCTGCGGCCCCTTCTGCCTTGGAGTCCCTGTTGGCCCTGCATTCCTTGTGCCTGCGCCTCCTTCCACAGGTCGCTCCCATGGAAGCTGCATTAGGACACCTGGCCTCCTCTGCCTTCTGCCCCTCTCTTCCCCCTCAGAGGAGGTGCCTCCAGTCGAGACCACAATCCCAATTACCAGGGTAACAGAAGGATGTCTGATACCTGGAAGGGTCCACATGGTCAAAATTCTCCAGAGGCCTTGGAGATCCAATGAGTCCTGGAATGAAGCCTGGAAACACTAAGAATGTAGCTTAAAACAGAGACGAGGCTGTCAAGTTCAATTAAGCGACCAGCAGTAAACTATCTCCTAAACTCCTCACTACTCACACTGACAATGCTGCTGACCCTTTTTATCCCACCCTTGGATGCAGTTTTGGAAAATGTGGGCTGCCCGCCTGCCCGTTTTGTCCGTGCGACGAGCGGAAAATCGCACGGACAACATAAAATCAGGATCAATTGGGTTTTTAATGGCCTTAGGTGGCCTTCTAATTTTTGGTGGGCGCGGCTCCGATGCCCGTGCATGCCTGCTGACGTGAAGATTGTGCGCATGCAAGATGACGTCAGGATGCTCGCCCAACGTCTTCTTGAACTAGTTTAAGCCCGATCGGGTTGGGTGCATGCCCGCCTGCAAGGCGTAAAACTCTGCCCCAAGTCTTCAGTACTATTGCTGGGATGTTGTCAGGGCCAATAGCCTTTGCAAAATCCAGTGCCTTCAACCGTTTCTTGATATGACATAGAGTGAATCGAATTTGATGAAGACTGGCATTCTGCAATGCTGGGGATCTTAGGAGGAGGCCGAGATGGATCATCCACTCGGCACTTCTGGCTGAAGATGTTTGCAAATGCTTCGGTCTTATTTTTTTGCACTGATGTGCTGGGCTCCCCCATCATTGAGGATGGGGATATTTGTGCAGCCTCCTCCTCCTCCAGTGAGTTGTTTAATTGTCCACCACCATTCACGACTGGATGTGGCAGGACTGCAAAGCTTAGATCTGAGCCGTTGGTTGTGGAATCGCATGTTGCTTCTGCTGTTTGGCATGCAACTAGTCCTGTGTTGTAGCTTCACCAGGCTGTCACCTCATTTTTAGGTATGCCTGGTGCTACTCCTGGCATGCCCTCCTGCACTCATCATTGAATGGAGCCGGTTTATTCGGGAAAGCATAAAGAGATTTCGTAGAGGGCCTGCAGAGGCAAAGACAAGGCATCAGAGGGAGCACACACACCTCCAAATACATCACCTGCCTGATCTTTCATGCACAACCTGCCTGTCCTGTGGCAGAGTCTGCAGATCGCACATTGGACTTATCAAACATCTCAGAACCCATCGAACTAGAGTCATTCTCGATCATGACAGACTGCCTAAGAAGAAGAGAAGAAGATTATATAGAGATATATCATCTATAAGCTATGCTTTTGTGGTGGAGGGGGAACATCTGCAAAAGAGTACTCATTGCACCACCTTTCAGTGAAGAAAGTGAATCCATTTTCAATTTGATGCAATCGTTTGTTTAGTGATGATTTAATTGCTACTACTATAGAATTTCAATTAAGCCCTGTGTTCTTTCCCAGAGATGTCCATACAAAAAAAAACATGCATATAAGAAAAATATACCTACCATTATATGATTAACACAGTTGTAAACTCTAGCTAATTGCTACATGGATAGTTTCGCATTGAATGACCATCTGTTGAAACACTGTTAGAGTAGAAGTTCTCTGGCCATTATTGGAAAATAAGCTATGCAATACTTAATGTAAGTAAATATTTTCATAATCTGCTTTTAAATTTAGTGAATAAGGAGCAGGAAGCTCTATTTGAAAAGACCACATGTCAAAGATAGGACCAAAAAATGTACCTATTCTCTGGCCAACTCTTTCTTTGAGTGTGATTTCTTACTGGGAGCACAGGAACAGTGACTTTATTCCATAATATTATCCTTATTGCTGTGTGAATAACAGAAGTTTAAAATATTATGACAGACTGTGAAGTTGGATAACTTGGAATAAAGGATAATGGAGATGAACATTTTTAGCACAATTTTCAAATCAGATGTAGAATTGTTGTGTCAGGATTGCATTTTTCATTCTAAATTTAAGAAAGTTTCATTTATATTTATAATTCATAATTGCATTATAAATAAAAATAGATAATTTAGAAGGGTAAAGTTTGGAATATTGCCAATTCAAAATCACTGAGAGCACCTTAAATGAATGGCTAATGTGTCACTATAATTTACATAAATATAACTGAAAAATGTTCTGTGTCCCCAAAAAGACAATTAGCTATTCATCAGATATGTTTCATATTTTGGGAGAGACAAATTGTCTTTCCACATTTCTCTAATTTACCAGGGAGAAAATCATAAATCTTTAATTTAAACTAGTATCACAGACATTCATTAAAATTGTTTCAGTGAGCATTTTAAAAAGTTTCACAGCTTCAGAGCAATGGTCCATTCTAGGATTAGTGGCAGTGGTGAAATAGTGATAATGTAGCTCCATTGTTTATTACCATCTGTCATTTAGTTTTATTATCTGAGACTTGGAGACTTGTACCAAAAGTGCATCTCAGTAATTACTTTCTATATTCTTACTATATTCTTGCATCATTAATGCATTATGCTATCAAAATAACTGTTTATAGATTAATAATGGCCGTCCCATGAAATAATGAAAAACTGACGTATAAGAGGAAAAAAAATTTTCACTCATAAACTCTCAAACACAAAACTTCATTTTAAATTGTGGTGTGAACTTGATACCTTTGTCAGTAGTTTATTGGGTAATGTTGATGGTCCATTTATGAAAATTTGCAGATCATTTTTAACTTTCCTTGTAGGATAAATGACTTAGCTGTTATTTTGGATGGTAGCCCATGTCAACAACTGTTTCGTGTCACCATTACAACTTGTTCAGTGTGATTGAATTAAATTCATTGGCATTGAACAGTAAGGGTATTATGGATTTGAAATACAACAAACCTGTAGTTCATGGATTTGAATAACAATAAACAATGGCCATTATTACTTGTATAATGTAGCTAGTAGAATTGTAGGCATTGCCTGCCATTACCAAATGAAATCAATACCTTAAATAAGTCTTCAGAAAATTGTATTCAACAATACTTTGGTATTAATATTTCCCACAATGGAATAATGGGCCTATAGTCATTCATTTTGGCATACTAATTCTTTAAGTGTAATTTTTCCATGTTGCTCTTTTGCACTGGCAGCTGATTGGTTCCACTGTGGTTAAAATGTAATTCCGTTTGTGTGTAGCCATGCAGTTCTGTCAAGACACATATTACTTTTTCCATATTCCATGAGGTATGCCCAACTGATTCTGCCCATGGGAAAATCTGGAAATCCCTCCCTTGGTGATAGGTAGTTCCCACAAGAGCAGTGATGTCTGTACCTCGTTCCTCTATTTGCTTAAGATAACTTAGTCAGTCTTTTGGTTTTTTATAAGGCCATCAAAAAAGAACATGCATTCATATAGTTCTTTTCTTGACATCCAAAAGTACTTTGCAGTCAAGTGCTTTTGTAGCATGTTTACTTCGTAAAGTGAACAATTGCAGCAGAAAAGTTGCACACACAATACCGATAACATAATCTGACACTAGGTTGAGGACACCAGGACAACTTCCTCGAAAAATACCATAGAATCATTTAAATCTATCTTGCTGGGCAGATAAGGACTTGGTTTACTTTTTATCTCATAGTTGGCACATCTGAAAATACAACACTCCCTTGTTACTGAAGTATTAACACAGATTAACCCTGTTCCAGTCTCGGGAAAAGCGTTTGAACCTAGTTTTCCCTCAGAGGAAAGATTATTACCAGGGAGTCAAGTCTGACACTTGGGGCTGGATTTTATACCACACCCACCGCCCCCTCCTCCCCGTACCCCCGCCCACCACTGGGTCTGTTCTTGGCAGGTTGGTGCATGCCTAAATTACAAGTGCTGTCTAGCCCACCACCATCCCGCGCCACCCCCAGCTGTCATTCATAATACGCTAGGTGGCTGGACACTGGAATCGTCAGCCCACCTGCCATATTTAAATAAATAATTAAAGGTCAATTGAACTTGTACCAAGCCAATTGAACAGGATATTTCGTTGCCCATTCCATGTCACAGTTGGCAGGGGCAGGCGGGAGTGGGCAATTTGTTTTTTGAGGCCAAGTTGAATAAAAGGCAGGAAGGAAAGGGGGGTGAGGGGCACATCATTCAGGAAGTGCCCTTTTTGCACGTGGGAGCACCCCCCTCCAAGATGTCACCCTCCCCCCTTTGTCGCTCGCCACCCATGCTCCAAAACCAGGTCCCCTATCGCCCTCTTCCTCCTCTCTGGGCTCCCTGCCCTAAAAGCCTGGAAGTTACCTGTCTCTGGCAGCATTGCCCTTCTTCCTGCTCCCCCATGAAGTCTTAGCAGCACCTACTACTGAGCTCTAGGGCTGCTAGATCAGGTTGGCCAGCAGCTCTCAAAGGTGGGACTTCCTGTCCACTGAGGGGCGGAATCCCCACTGTGAGCTTGTTTAGCTCACCGGCAGCGTGTTTTGGCAGCAAGGCAGGGCCTTCTTCCAGGTGCATCAGCGCCGGCCGACTCTCCTTCTGGGGGGGCGGTGGGGGGGACGGTGAGCAATCTGCTCCCACATAAAATCCAGGCCTTAATCACTGAAGAGTTTTATTAGATATCTTCAAACCTATCATTGCTTTTCAAATACCACGTATTATGCCCCTGATTTTATCTCAGAGGGATTGCTCCTTGTGAGGATTCTGGGTGAGCACTGAGTCTGGACGGATTTTAATGTTCATGTTTCATGCCCATATCCAGGCCCCAGCTTCCAACTGAACCCAGCTGAAATTGCTGCCTGGCCAATGGGCGGAAGCGAAAGTTCCCTCAGCAGGAGGTCACCGTCAGGGACCTCTATAAATTGCTCCTGGTGAGGGGGCAGGGTTGATCATAATGGGAGGTGGATGTGTTGGGGGTGGGGGTGGGGGGGCGGAAATTCCAGGCCAATGGAGGCCGTGGATTTCCGTCTGGGCCTCAGATGAGCACCACTGCTCCTCCTGACCCATCAGAAAACTTAAAACTTTATTTAAAAACCAGCCTGTCTGAGTCTCTTCTGCACTTGATTCAGCCCCTGACAGTTTTGGCTGGGGCATAAGCCATCACTGCTTCCCACACAAGCTTTCAGTCAAAATAATAGATGGGGCCTTGCTGATGTCCTCAAAACTCCATCTTCATTTTTAAAGACGATCTCATCAGCTTGGGCATGTATCCATGCTTCCTGAAATTTAAAATTGCAGGCTGTCTAATTGGGGCTGGGAAAGGAGTGGCTAAGCCCCCACTTCATTCTAATTGCCTCCCTCCTCCACAATTGGGGCTGGTGTGTCAGAGCACATCCGATTACCAGGCAGGTGTCAAGACTGGAATCTATTCTGAATACTTAAGAAGGATGAGCTGATGTCAATGGGCGTGGTGTGCTCAACCAACCATAATGGACATGCGTAGCCACTTTGTGTGCACAATTTTGGATAAGAAATGGGAAGTGATATCATCCAACACCAACTTTAGGATGGTGTGACTGAAACTTCTCCATTTTACCTATCACTTTCCAGTAAAATGATATTGTTGGTAGCCTGAGATTGTGAACCAGCATTGAAGAGGGTATAGATATATGCTGGGTCCCTTCCTGCGCGTGTGTCAATGATTTGGATTTTAATATAGGGGGCGTGATTAAGAATTTTGCAGATGGTATGAAAATTGGTCGTGTGGTTGATAGTGAGGGGGGCAATGGTAGACTGCAGCAGGATAGCAATGGACAGGCCAGGCGAGCAGGAAAATGGTAAATGGAATTCAATCCAGAAAAGCGTGAATTCTTGCATTTGGGAAGGGTTAAGGGAGGAATATTCAATAAATGGCAGGATACTGAGAAATGTAGAGGAGCATGTTCACATGCATGAATGCATGTTCACAGATCTCTGAAGGTAGCAAAACAGGTAGATAAAATTATTAAAAAGGCATACGAGATGCTCCCCTATATTAGCCGAGGAATAGGGTATAAGACAAGTCTCATTTTGAAGAATTGGAGTCAAAATGTTAACTCTGTTTATCTCCTCACAGATGCTGCCAGACCTGCTGAGTTTTTCCAGTGCTTTGTGTTCTTATCTCACTCCAGGACTTGATGGTTGAGGAAGGTGTGTTCATAACACAGCCAAACAGGTTGAGTATCAACTTGTAAATCCTTCCAACATATGCCAATGGCAGGCAGTAAGAGTGGGAGGCATTCCTGGTCAGCCACGTATGGGAAGACATTGGAGCCTCTACCACCACTGGCCTTAGCTCCAGCTACAACACACATGTAAAAGTGCATGTTGCCATAGCAACTCAGAATTCTTGGTGGGATGGTTGGCTCAGTTGGCTGGATGGCTGGCATGGGTCAGATTGGTGACAAGAGCATGGGGTTCGATCCCCATTCTGGCTGGGTAGGTTTGGGACCTCCTGCCTGTGGTGGAGGTCATGGTGATGTAGTTCAGACCTGCTTTTGGGCAGAGAACAGTATAAGAGTGGGGAGGTTTGTTAGAACTGTATAAAATACTAGTTGGATGACAGCTAGAATATTGTGTACAGTTCTGGTCAATGCTTTAAAGGAAGGAAGTGATCACACTAGGGAAGCTACAGTAGAGTTACACAGATGTTGCCAAGAAAAATTAATTTTAGCTCTTCAGAAAGATTCAGTAGGCTGAGTTATTTTCTTCTCAACACAGGAGGCTGAGGGACCTAGATGGAATGGATATGAAGCACTTATTTATATTACTGGAGAGGTCAATAACCAGGGAGTATGGAGTTAAAGTAACTTGTAGGAGAATTAAAGGGGATTTGAGGAGAGTCTTTTTCATTTAGAGTGTGGCAGGGGACTAAAACTCACTGCCTGAAAGGGTGGTCCAGACAAAAACCCTCATTGTATTTAAAAATATTTATATATACACTTGAAATGCCGTAGCCTACAGCATTACGGCCTAAGAGCTGAAAAGTGGGATTTGGCTCGATACCTCTTCTTTGGTCAGCAAAGAGATGATGAGCCAAATGGCCTTCACGTGTGCCATAAATGTTTTATGTTTCTAGAGGAGTTGGTTCCCATTCATATATTATCTCAACTTCATTCAGTCATGTTGGGCTATGATAGTAAAAAGGGGTTACTAAAATTACCTCACCCAAATCACTGCATTGTGTCTTGGGACTTCCTGTGGAATTAAAATTGAGAATGTGGCATTTATTCAATCTTCTGTTGTTGGTCATGTGCCTTTTCTTTCCAGTTGTCTGGAGACAGCTAGTGACACCATCTTAATCAATACGAAAAGAATAGTTATGGAAGTATTTGAAGCAGATGGGTGAAGCAGATTGAAGCTGGAGGCATCATGGCTGCAAGAAGTTTAGGAAATTAGATAAATAATGGCAAACTATAATGTGTGAGGGGAAAGAGATGAGAGCAGCTGTGTTAGTGTAGGATAGGCCCCAATCCCTATGCCTCATCACTTCTCCTTATACACTGAGATGAGATGGGGGCAGGGAGATATTCACATGACTGGAAAGAATTCTGAATTCCTTTTGACTATGCTCAGACTAAATTTATGTACATATGGTTTTGTTTATAGAATTATTGCATGCAATGAGTTTTGGCTACACCAGGCTCACTGATCTCGGTTAATCTTTGTATCTGCACAAGATCTGGATTTGGTGGGTCTGAGGTCTTGGTGTGAGGTGTATTTAAGCTTTCCCTCCCCCCATAAGGCAAGGATGTCCTAAGCACTCTCCTGGCTGCACATGTCCTTTCCCTTTCGTATATTAATTTTTCCTGTGACGTTAACCCATCTGCAGGCATGATGACTCAGCTGCCCAAATATTTGTTCTTTCTTATCAGACCAATATTTTAGAGCCTTGAAAATCTTGCATAAAGCCTTTGCTAGTGCAAATTCTAAGCCACCCTGGTCCGAATCACTTATATCTGTGTGTACCCTATATTGGGCTCCCTCTATGTAATCTTGTTGAGACTTTCGCTACACTACCCATCATCCTAATTTATGGTTTTGACTGGCTTAATATTGCCTCCCATTTCTGACATTAGTTTACACTAAGGACCTGGCTGTTACTTTTATTACTGGGGCATAGAAATGGGTTAGCTCAGCAGGTTTATTCGGATGGTGGAGTTTCCCACCCCACCACCCGAAAAGTTGCCGGAGAACGCTGACATTACGCCAGCTCCACACCCACTTAACGCTCTGAGGACAAAAGGCGGGACTTCCACCTCTCAATCTAATTGGCCAGCAGCTCTGTAGTCCCAGCAGCACCAGTGGCAGCAGTGGCCAGGACTGGAACTAGGAGCAGTCCCCAGATTCTAACGGCAGGAGCGGAGGTAAGGCTACAGGGGCTGGGAGTCTTCGTCACTTAAAAGCCTCAACTGGGGTGAGGGCAGGCAGACTGCTCTAAGCCTTGCCCACCCCCCATAAAATTGAGGACATGTTGGGGGTGGGAAGGCGACCCGGGGAATTTTACAGGCCTCTCCCTTTCCTGCAAACCCGCCAGTGAAGAACAGTAAAGTTCTGCCTCTTACGGTGGAATTTCCCAGATGAGGAGAAGCAAGTTTAGGTGTGGGCAAGGAGTTAAATCTCCTAAAAGTGATTTCAGATCAGGACCTTGACATCAGTCGCTCTCTTCTGGATTTCAGCAGGGCGGGGTTGAAAGTGAGAAGGGAACACCCATGCAGCTGTCAATAAATGTTTGTTTTAACCTAGCATTCTGGCTTTAACAGCCAGGGTGCTTGGATCCCGATCTGTCAGCAGCTCACCAGGGTCATCGATGCGAGTGGACAGCGAGAAGAACTTCTTCGGTGAAACTGACAGACAAGGAAGGCTTTGAAACTGAAGAGCTCCATCCATGTCCAGGTGAAAGGCTGCTGTTCACAGCACTTCTCTCAGAGCACACTATCACTGCTTGCCAGGTGGTTGCCAACTTCTTGGAAGGCATTGAAGTAGAAATAATCTGCCCGTAAGTGTCTGAAATTTTGATTGAAGGGGAAATCCAGCTGTGACGAGAGAGGCTACAACGTATTTCCAAATGAAACAGAGAGCTCAAAAGCTAGGCAGTCTTTACTTGATGTTTGTTTTCTTTAACTGCAGTAGAATTAGGCTAGCAACCAACACCACTATCAATGAAGTACTGAAGGATAAGCAGGGTTGACAACCAGGAATGCAGAGTCACGACAGACAGAACATATGCTGACCACAGCCACAGGGTGCTCTGCCCCAGAGTAACAAAGATACAAAAAAGAACAGGAAAAGACCAGGATTTATTGGATGGAGGGGCTTCCCATCCCACCACCTGAAGATTCAGAGGGAACACATCTCCATCTCCATAGACTGTTAGTTGGCTGGAGATGGGCGTTCCACCTCTCAATCTGATTGGTCAGCAGCTCTGTAGTCCCAGCAGTGGCAGAAGTGGCCAGGACTGAGGATACAAGCAGCCCTCAGATTCTAAGGTCTCAGGGGGTGGGCGTCTTGAAGGAGAGGCCAGGAGGGTAGGGAGCAATGTGGGGGTGGGGTCGGAAGGGGGACACAGACCTTTGAGGGGGTGGGGGGGCATCCAATGTGGAAAGGGCACCTTTGACAGAGGTGCCAACCCTTTCTGCCCGAAGGCTAAGGAGGGTGACCTGGGAGGCTTCCTCCAGCCACTAAATTCCTCCTGCCAGCCTCAAAATTTAGGCCAGGCAGTGGCCAATTATTGGCCACATAAGGGCCTCAATTGGGGAACGGGCAGGCGGGCCACCCTGAGTATTCCTAGGAGTAAGAATGGATCAGGCCGAATAAATTAGAATCAAAGGTTGGCAGGAAAAACGGTAGCTGAACAATGAGCAACAGTAGCTGAACATTCAAAGAAGAGGTGGTTCAGGCAAGAGATAGTGAAGGTATATTCCCATGAAAGGGAAAGGTAGGTAAACAAATCCAGAGCTCCCTGGATGACAAAAGAGATAGAAATTAAGATGAAGAAGAAAAGTGTGCTTATGACAGATGTCAAGTGGATAATATAATGGAGAACCAGGCTGAACATAGGAGATCCAGAGGATAAGTCAAAAAGCAAATAAGAGAAGCAAAGAGGGAGAATGGAAAGACACCAGTAGATAACATAAAAGGAAATCCCAAAGTCTTCTATTGGTATATAAATAGTAAAAGGGTGGTAAAAGGAGGAGTAGAGCCGTTAAGAGACCAGAACGGGGATTTACATATGGAGGCAGGGGGCATAGCTGAGGTATTAAATGAATACTTTACAACTATCCTTATCAAGGAAGAAGATGCTACCCAGGCCATAGTGAAAGAAGAGGTAGTTAATACACTAGAGGAATTTAAAATTGAAAAGAAGGAGGTATTAGAATAGGTTGTCTATGCTTAAAGTTAATAAAGCACCAGGAGCAGATATCATTCATCCAAAGATACTTGGGGAAGTGAGAGTGGAAATTGTGGAGGCACTGGCCATAATCTTCCAGTCTTTCTAGACTCAGGGATGGTACCAGAGGACTGCAGAATTGCAAATGTTACACCCTTGTCCAAAAAAGGGTGTAAAGGTAAACCCAGTAACTACAGACCAGTCAGTTTAAATTCGGTGGTGGGGTCTCAGTAATTCGGGAAAAATTAATAGTCACATGGACAAATATGGGTTAATTAAGGAAAGCCAGCATTTATTTGTTAAGGGAAAATCATGCTTATCTAAATTGCTGGAGTTTTTTGAAGACGTTACAGAGAGGGTTGATGAGAGAAATGTTGTTGATGTGGTGTACATGGACTTCCAAAAGACATTTGATATAGTGCTATACAACAAACGTGTGAGCAAAGTTATAGCTCATGGAATAAAAAAGAAAGTGGCAGCATGGATACAAGATTGGCTGGGTGACAGGAAACAGAATAGTGGCTATTGGATGTTTTTCAGGCTGGAGGAAGGTTTGTAGTGGAGTTCCCCAGGGGTCAGTGTTGGGACCTTTGCTTTTCCTGATATATATATTATTGACCCAGACTTTGCTGTACAGGGCACAATTTCAAACCTTGCGGATAATACAAAACTTGGAAGCATTGTGAACTGTAAGGAGGATAGTGTAGAACTTCAAAAGGACATAGGCAAGTTGGTGGAATGGGTGGACAACCGGGAGACGAAATTTAATGCAGAGAAATGTGAAGTGATTCATTTTGGTAGGAAGAACATGGAGAGACAATATATAATAAATATACAGGAGCAAAGGGACCTGGGTGTATATATACATAGGTCATTGAAGGTGGCAGGGCATGTTCAGAGAGCTGTTAATAAAGCATGCAGTATCCTTGGCTTTCTTAATAGTGCCATAGAATGCAAGTGCAAGGAGGTCATGTTGAACCTGTGTAAGACAGGTTTGGCCTCAGCTGGAGTATTGCAGCCAGTCTGGGAACTACACTTGAGGAAAGATTGAAGGCATTGGAGAGAGTGCAGGAAAGATTCACAAAAATGGCTCAGGGCCGAGGAACTTAAGTAATGAAGACAGATTGGAGAAGCTGGGAGTGTTTTCCTTAGAGAAGGCTGAGAGGAGATTTGATAGAGGTATACAAAATCACGAGGGGTCTGGACAGAGCAAAAAGCGAGTAAATGTTCCCACTCGTGAAAGGATCGAGAATGGGAGGGCACAGATTTAAAGTAATTAGCAAAATAGGCAAAAGTGACATGAGGAAAAACTTTTCCACGCAGCGAGTGGTTAGGATCTGAAAGGCACTGCCTGAGACTGTGGTGGAGGCAAGTTCAATTGAGGCATTCAAAAGGGAATTAAACTGTTATCTGAATGGGAAGAATGTGCAGAGTTGCGGGTTGGGGGTTGGAGGGGGGGGTGGTATGGTGTGGGCAAGGCAGGGGAATGGCACTAGGTGAATTGCTCATTCGGAGAGCCAGTGCAGATGAAACAGGCAAAATGGCCTCCTTCTGCGCTGTAACAATTCTGTGATTCTGTGAACAGTTGATTAACTATATCCCCTGTATACTTGTGAACTTTGCTTTAACATCTGGGAACAAATAGGGATCATTTTTTCATAACTTGGTTGGTATGAAGTGATCATATGAAAATCATGGATGTGAATACTGGATAGCTGGGCTACATAATTATTTTATCCTGTGAAATTAGATTTGATTTTATGAGGCTCAGCGGATGGATTGGAGCTCCCTTTGTGGTAGGTGAGAATTGGGTGCCCGATATCAATTTCTAGAACCTAAAAGTGGATGTACTACAGGCAGTACAAGTCTTACTTACAGTGAAAAAAATATTTAAATAAGATCATGCATAGAATTTCACAGCTCCAGACAAAGCTCTGATCCCATCATTCACCCTGCCTATATAATTCTGGGATTTGACTACTCAAATAAATGCCTTAAAAAGGAAAGCATTGTTCCTCAGTTGTTACAAGTATAATGGGTTGTAATTAGATTTTGATGCATTTTGTTTGAAACATTTAGTTGGTTCTGCTGGGTAGTCCCAACAGTTTTGTATTCTATCTTCTCTACCAATGTTTTCTTTCATTATTCTTGGTTGGTACCATCATTGATATGAGAACAGACAAGGTGAAGGGAATGGATCCTTACGCACTTATATTTGCACTACGTGAGTCAGAGAAGGCAGAAGTCGTGGGAGACAAACAAATGTAGGTATAAAGACACTTGAGATTTTTTTTCTGCATGTATTACTAAACCAGGACCTCAATGCTCTTCTGATAGCACTTTTATAATATCCTTAAATATGAAGACCAACTTTAACTTGAGTCAAAGACATCAGTTGTTAATTTATGAATTGTTCTGTGAAAACTGCACTTGCATTTCCCACCGCCCCCCCCCCAAAATTTCTGCCTCTTCACTGTAATTCAGTTTCCCCTTAATTACTGCAACATTAGATATTACTGTTAGTTATCAGTCCAGAATGAACATTACAGATTGATTATGTATTACCTTCATGAAAGCATATTTTAAATGTAAGTGTGGGAGATCTTTGTTCTAATTCACAGGATCTAAGATATTTCTGCCTGGAAACTAAAAGCTAATCTGCAGGTGGAGGCTACACAGGGGACTCAGAATTAATACAGATAAGTGAAAGTTCTATATCCACATCAGGCATCTACAATTGACCTAAGTATACACCTAATCTTTGTTATATCCATATGGTTACAATGTAAAGTATATGCTATGCAGAGTTTTATATTTTGCTTTCAAGGATTAATGGTCCATCCACAATTTTAATCTTTGTACACAATATGTTTTTTAGAGATGAAGCACATTGGTGAAGTACAGTGACATAAGTATTAATTATATAAGTGAAATTATGGCCATTCTGTGTAGCTTCAACCCACACAAACATTTTTAGTGCAATGTTATTCATTCCCTATTACACTTATCATAGTCCACAAGGAGCAGTCCTTAATGAAACTACTCTCATGTGTCACTCATGTAATGACATTGACACAATGAGTGGGTGCATTTTTTCTAACAGCTAATTTACCTGCTTTCTAAATCATCTCCAGCGAATATTTTTCAAAGTGAAAAGCACTATCTGAATTCATTGTATCTCATAATGTCCTTGGGACATGATCGAATTTTTTTCAATGATTTTCTCTAATAACCACTTTGAATAGGTCAAATTAGAGATTTTTGCTTTAAAAGTAGATCCGGCTGACAAGCCAGTAATGTTTACAATTACCTAAAGAAGAGTGCACTTTGTGAGTCATCTGATATTCTGTTACGTAACTTGAGGGTAGTTTTAACATTTTTTAAGTGTTGTTGAATTTTATCAGATTTTTGAATTGATAAGGATTTTTGGAACTGGCTAAATTGTGCATGCATTTCAAAGATGAGTCAAATGTATGTGCAACTTATATATGCTGAATGACAACTAGATAACAGTATACTTCCAGCTTCTAATCATGTGTGACTTAATGTATTAATTAGAATAAATGTGCAGTTGCTCCTTTAAGAATTGAATACATCTGCATCAAGTCTGAATTAGGATACGTAATCATAAAATACTATAATTCCATTAGAATTAATTCACTTGAAGTAGATTATTCACCTAACTGAAGCAATCTTACTGTCATGTTCCCTTTCAGGAGCTCCAACAATTTAAAATAAATACTGTATACTTTCTGCTGTATAGCAGTTTAATTTTTTCTAATTTTATCCACCATCTGATATTGAATGTCCCCCAGCTTCTTAGCTTCCTCTTTTTCCTTTTCTTCTTATATTTTTCTCCTTTCTGTCTAAATAATCCATGGGTAACTCACTTTTCATTATGATCCATTTTAAATTTTGATCTTTGCATACTATATATTTTCTAGTGACACTAAATAAAGTGGCATAACTATTAATTACATATAATGAACTGCTCCCACAATAGCCAATATTTGTGTAGTTATGATGGGTTTTCAGCCATTCATAGCTGATGGGTGGTAAATCTTGCCTTACAAAGATTAGATGTATACTTGTGCTTGTCTCAGGTAGCATTGATGCAGCACTTTTCTCGTTCTTCATATTTCTGATTCCTAACATTTTAGTTAGAAATTTTTAGGCCTAGAATTTGGAACACAATATTTTAGATTGCATCTTTCTTTGAAAATGAGGCTTGTTTGTTTTGTGAAAATTCTGTTAAGCTTGAGTTCGGAGTTTTAATACTGCTAATAATAAAAAGATTACGCGAGGAATGATTAATTTGGGATTTCTTTCTTTCCTTTATTAAACGCTCAAATGGTCCTAGGACAGTTCATTCCGACCTGTTTAAAAGCCCAGATGAAACAACTCATTGGCACTTTCAGATTATTGCTGTTGCATGTAAGGCCATAGGATATATTTCAAAGTATATTAGTTATGAGTCAATACATTGAAGACCTTGAAATAAAATAGTCTTCTGAGTGTAAAAATCAAAATAATGCAGATGCTGCAAACCTGAAATAAAAACAGAAAAAGCTGGAAGCACGCTGCAGGCACCCATGCTAATCTAAATTTAAGGTGCGGACCTTTCTTCAGAAACAAGCATCCTAATCAATCAGAAAAGGGGGGGAATATACACCTATATATAGATGTATGTATATATGAAAACAGGGGAGGTCTTCTGGTCCAGTGGGTAGCATCCCTGATGAAGGTCCAAGCGTGGAATTTTATGCGCTGTCATGACAGGGGTGGGCTGTAAAATGCAGCGAGCTGTTCAAATCCATTGACTCCAGCAGGATCATAAAATACCGCCTGCCTAAAATTCATCTCCAGGGCTTGTTGGCCAAGGGAGGTGCGTTCAATGCAACCAAACAAATTAAGTATCAACCTGCAAATCTTTCCAGCACATGCCAATGGCAGGCGGTAAGCGCAGGAGAGATTCCTGGTCAGCCATGTGATGGAAAGAATGTTGGACCCTCTACCATCATTATCCATAGCTCCAGGCTCCAACATGCATGTCAAAGTGCACATTACCACAGCAACTCAGATTCCCTGAGTGAACTGTATCACACCAACATATATAAACAGACAAAACAAAGAGAGAAGAAGCATAAGGGGAATGATATAATAGATCATCTCAGTCAAGTGCGAGACAGAAGTACTGAAGAAATGAAATACATTAGAGAAGCAATAACCATATAAACAGTTAAAAAAAATGAAGTCTGAGGAATATATGAGAAGAAAATGGGAAAGATGGAAAGCATAGAAAATCTGGGAAGTGGTGTCATGAATAACATTAAAACACGTTTGAGTTTAAATTAAATTCCTATTCCATATGGAGACCTTGCAGGGATCAGACCAAAGACTACCACTATACAACTTTAGCATTGTCACTTCTAATCCAAATAGATTGTCATTTCAAAAAGTAGCTAACGCATTTTATGTAAGCTTAAGCATTTCTAGCACACGGTTTTCCCAGCATGAAAGGTTTGA
Source organism: Cetorhinus maximus (assembly GCF_964194155.1). Lineage (NCBI taxonomy): Eukaryota > Metazoa > Chordata > Chondrichthyes > Lamniformes > Cetorhinidae > Cetorhinus > Cetorhinus maximus. The sequence goes on from NC_135880.1 coordinate 115,247,697, forward strand.
TTTTATTGCTAGATCATAATAAATGTGCTTTGCTGAACATTTCATGAACCATGCCTGTACATTTTCATGAGCTAGAACAACCCAGCACTGCCCAACCTACAATTCAGCACACTACAAGCATCCATTTTTATTCAAGTTGTTAAGTTATTTTAAATGTTTGAATTTAGGTAATTTCTACCAGTGTGGAATGTGATTAATCTAAAAGTCAATTCACCATATTAGATGATGAAGAGAGTACATTTGAAATACCAAAGAACGCCATAATGGATCCCTGGTATTTTTACATGTTGATAAAGAGAAAGAAGAGAGAATAGATGAACTCCTGTAAAACTAATTTATATGGCCCAAATCTTACAAGTTGTGATGAAGTTAATGTTCCATTCTACTGATGAAAGAAGTGTATGAATTTGAGCTATGGATTCACGATCTTCCAGCATTTCTCCTACATTATCATCAGGATTTCCACAAATTAACAACAAATTAGCTTATCAATAACTCAATTAACTCCTTCAAATCTAATGTCACTTGTGCCATCTTATCTTTTCAATTTCATAAACGGTTGAAAATTTCTAATGCCTAAACAATAATAACCTGGGTACCAATTGACCAGCCAGTTCCAATCCCACTGGAGATATTTCTTTTCGAGCTATACTAAAGTAAACAGGCCTTATGAAACCAAACAAAAAGAAAGCTATCGGAACTTTATAATAGATTTTCCTTACCTCGTCCCTGGGGAATATAATTTCGCCAGACGCAGAGATCAAGATTAAGGGATAGAGGCCCAACAAAACATTGCCCTGTAAATTCTGGGGCTTCCCCGGGGTAAGGGAGCATCAATGACTCTTGGGTGCACAAGGTGTAGATCCATCTATGAGGTGGATGAGGCAAATGAGGCAGGTACAGGGTCTCCTGATTAATTTCTTGGGTGCCCCAGCAAATCATGCAGAATAAGGCATGGTGCAGTGGCCATCCATTGGATCCCTGTTCGCTGGAGTGTCTTAAGACAGGCAGCTAGTTATCCTTCTTTAATTTGTTCTCCCTGCCCCATGACCCCAAATGTGTTAAGGCAACTGTGACTTTCTAGTCTCTGATGTCAACACAAAACTGCAGTCCTGATAAGCAGGCAAATATTTGTCCTGTCATTGGGTGCACCTGCGCTGAGGGTGTACATGATCTGGCACAAACTTCACTAGCAGTTCTTTACAGCACCAGGTCAGTGAGGACACAGGAAAACTGACCTGGAAAAGAATATTAAAACTTATCACAATTTAACTGTGTTTCTAAAAATAATAAATAAAGGCAAACTTTTGTTTCATGTGATTAATTTTCCCAAATAGCGCACAGCAGTATTTGCATAAAAGCAATGGCATTTGATGATAGATTCCCAAATGTCACTCAATGCCAGATCAGAAATCTCATCAAAAGATTTGCACTTGGTAAAATCAAGTAAGCCTTGAATTTAAGTGACCTTTAAATAACAGGGTAAATACTTGTGAACTGAAAGATTTATACTGTGTCTATGTCCCCTCAATGTTTTGTTTTATTGCTTCCTATAACATTACTTGGATTAAAATGCTACATAACTTACAGCAACCTTGGAACAAATTGTATTACTGAACTGAGAGTTTTTTCCCTCCTGTCCTGCTGATGCTAACTCATGCTGAGCTATAGGGGGCAGGGCCATAAATTGTGGTGAACCATTCAAAAATCCATTGACTCGATGAGAGTGCAAAATCTCACCGGCGTAAAATTCCACCCAAAGGGCAGAATCGTCCCAGATTTGCACTAAGTAGTGTGGTAGCGGGCAGGAAAAAGAATGTTTTTCCCACCAGCCGCAATGGCGGCTTTTCACACCATATTATCCCAATCTGACCTCACTAATCATGCATTCCCAGGAAACACTCTGTTTCGCTGGCGGGCAGCCTCCGATTTGCCACCGCGCTGTCACCTCACACCGGGCACCATATTTAAAGTGCAGCCGTGCACACACCTCTCAGTGCTTCCAGCCCAGGACTGCTGCACAGAAGACATGTCCCTGAAAGGCAAAAAGACTGCAGATCCTCAATTCAGTGATGTGTCCCTGGGACGTCTTTTGAAGGCTGTGGAGGTCACCGTGATGTCCTCTACCCTCACTCTGGTCGCAGGAGGAGCAGCAAAATCACCAATCCCACTTGGGAGGCAGTGGCGGCAGTGGTCAGTGCCAACACTGTGCAACAGAGGACAGCCACCCAGTGCCGAAAGAGGATGAATAATCTCCTCCGTTCCGCTGGGGTATATCGCTCTTCTCATCACTCTCAACTCACATACTCACAAACCCATCACACATCCACAGGGATCTCACTCAATGCCTGTTTAAGGGACATCACTATTCACTCTTTCACACACACCGCCATTGTCCTCATTCTGCCCATGGGACCACTCACCACCCACACATGCCAGGCATACTTATCATCTGGCCTGGCAGGCACCCGGATACACTCTTTCCATCTGTCTTCATTCAGGACAAGCTGGCACACAACAAGAGGGAGAGGCCGCAGACTGGTGGAAGAATGCCTGACATCAAGGTCCTCACAAACTTTGAAAATAGATTCATCCAGCTGACTGGTGAAGATCTGGACCAGTCCTGTGCTGACGGTGAGGTCAGCAGTGCTCAAACAAGTGAGGATTGAGCAGTGCAGCATCCATCAGACAACCATGCTGTGAGTGATGTGTCCTGTTTCACAGGCCACTGCCATGCATTAATTATCTTACCTTGCTTTCACAGGGAAACAGCCAAGGGGGTTCACGACTGAGGTCCTCAACTCAAGCCCCGAAGACATCTCAGAAGAGGAATCTGCTGAAACCCTCATTGAAGACCTGTTACGGCGCTCACCCACACCCTCCACCAGCACAGAGACACACACCTCGGTGGGACCAAGCTTTAGAGTAGCCTCGGGATCACAATCTGATGAGCACATCGCACTGTCTGATCCACAGCAGGCGACGGCAGGGACTTCCCAGGTCCCCGGCACTCGGAGGACTGCTGGATGCCGGAAGTTTGCTGAGTCCGAGTCAGATGAGGAGCCGCTGGACTCCGTCATGTCTCAGTTGCTGGAGCTGCAAAGGCAAGCTCGGGAACATCAGGAAAGGATGTCCGCTGCACTCCTCAGATTGCACGGCATGATGGAGAAGTCTGTCTGCCTTCAATCTAAGGTGTAGCGCTGGTATGCCAATGCACTGAGGTCAACACTAGTAGGATTGTGGCTGCCATGGAAACCTTGGTCCAGGACATCAGTCCTGCACTGCTGCGTAGGCTCAACTCCATCGCTGATGCCATAGTTGGCCTGCAATGTGAGAGGGGTGTGGGGCACGTCGATCTCACTCCAGCTTCCCCTTCTTCTCAAGGAGTCAGCCTGGGGCCTTTGGGCACCCATAGGGAGGAGGATCAGCAGGCGCACACCCTGGGGCCATCCACCCAGGTGACTCTGGGAGAATCCGGCCCATCCGAACCCTCTCTTCCTGTGACCCCAGCAAATCCAGCTTCACAGGCCGAGGGTGCCACTACCACACAGCAGGACCCCGAAAGCAGGCCAGGGCCCCCCAGGTCTCGGCCTTCCAGAGGACGCCCATCAAGTTCATCACAGACAGAACATAGCAGCCAGCAGGCTGTCTCCACCTCTGCTGTGGTTGTCGGGGGAGCTCAAGACGTAGCGGCAGGGTTAGGAAGGTTAAGCAGGTGTAATTGCACAGCCTGGGCATGGGTGTTAATGACTTGCACATAATGTTCACTATTGTGAATAAACTCCCAAGAATGTCTCCTTGCCCCTGGCTCCTTGCTCTGAAGAGCATGATCATGTCAGTCAGATGTGAACCCTCGGTCCCTGCACAAAATAAAGGCAGGTGTCTTAGTACAGGGCCTCTTCCCTGTGCTTTGTGCAACGTTTCAGTACACTCATGGTGTGCCTTCACTGTCACTGGTCACATCAGTCATGCCTGCACCTCGATGGGGCTTATCATTGCTGCCAGAATGTCCTGGGCCGGTGGCACAGAGTTCCCTCATTCTCTCCGTGTGCTCTCAGCACCTTTGAGGTGGGACTGGCCCCCATCTCATCAGCATCTGTACCCAGTGACAGTGTGGTCATGAAGGGTTCAGCTGACGAAGGATGCTACGGGATCAGGAGAAGTTAGAGATTCCCTACTGCATGACTTTGTTCACAGAGATGCCATCAGCCAGACAGGAGTCAGACATTCACATAAGCTATGTGAGGATCTATGGAGTGTCCCCACTGCATGTCATCATCATCCTCCTGAATGTAGGGACTATGGGCATCCGTTGCATCTCCATGACAGGGGCCTTATCCCAGAGGGTATGTACGCTGCCATCAGCCAGACTAGTGTTAAACATTCATAGATGCTATGTGAGGATCTATGGAGTGTCCTCACTACATGTCATCATCATCCTTTATGAATCAAGCAGCTATGAGGGCCTCCTGAGTGCATCTGCCTCCTCTGCCCTGTGTGATGGCCTCATTGCCGTTGTCCTCACCTTCAAGGACCTCCACTTCATCATCTCTGTCAATGTTCTCCTCATCAGAGGAGGCGTGCAGTTCCTCCATCTCCTCCTCAGTCAGCTCCTCTCCCCTTTGCAGCGCCAGGTTGTAAAGGGCGCAGCAGGTGACGACGATGCGTGACACCCTCTGCAGACTGTATTGCAGGGCTCCACCAGACTGGTCCAGGCACCAGAGCCTCATTTTCAGCATCCCAATGGTTTTCTCCACCAAAGTGTGAGTTGCAGCTTGAGCCTCGTTGCACCTTCTCTATGCTTCACTCTGACGCCGCAGCACAGAAGTCATCAGCCATGTCCTCTGGGGTTAGCCCTTGTCCCCGCGGAGCCATCCCTGCAGCCTCTGTGGACCCTGGAAGATGTCAGGGACCTGCGACTGACCCCTGTCCAGGAGTCATGGACACTGCCTGGGAACCGTCCGCAGACCTCTGGATGCGTTTGTGGTGGCCGCACACCAGCTGCACATTCACCAAGTGGAAGCCGTTGCGGTTGACGTAGTTGACCACTGGTTGCATGGAGATCTGTGCGCCATGTGAGTGCAGTCGATGGCACCCTGCATCTGTGGAAAACCTGAGATCTGGGCAAAGCACAGCGCTCTTGCATCCTGGCTTTCCTGACCCTGGGTGAAATGCACAAAGTCCAGTGCCTTCACGAAGATGGCCTCCGTGACCTCATGGATGCATTTGTGGGTGGAGGCTTGCGATATCCCACAGAGGTCACCTGTGGAGCCCTGAAAGGAGCCATTGGCATAAAAATTGAACACGTGGTCACTTTCACGGCCAATGGCAATGGATGCCCTCCATGTCCCCATGGTGCCAAATCCTGCAGCAGGTGGCAGATGTGACCAACCAGCTTCCTAGACATGCACAGTCTTTGGCGACACTGGTTTTTTGGTCATCTGTAGGAATGACAAGCGCTATCTATAGACCCTGGGTCTAGCTCAGCACCGACAAGCGACGGTTCACTGTGGCTCTTCAGCAGCGTGCACATGACCCCCAGCTCCCCTTCTTCCTGAGGGTGCTACTCCTCCAGCCAGGCGCCTCTGTCACCTCTCTGCTCTCTGTAAGTCATGAGGCATACAGCTAGGTCACTAGGCTCCATGTTCCTGATGTACTCTTCCTGCAGGATGAAAGAGAGAGACGCATGGGTTAGTTTGGGTGTACTAAGAACTTCTCTTGATGCATCCCTGAGAGTGCTGGCCTCCACATGGATGTTCAGAGTTTAATGCGCCGCATGGCTGCCCAAAACCCCACCCACCTCTGCCCCACTCCACCTGACCAATTGGCAGCAGCTTTGCCCATTGGACCGCATGCTGTGCTCTCAGCTCAGGCGCAGGCATTCTCCTAACCCACACTGCAAGACTGCACTGTTAGCTTGAACCATGGGCAAGACTGATCCAAACCAGGATGATGACATTGCAAGAGGCTGAGAGTCTCCACCAGTGACTGCTCCACGGCCAGCTTTCGCAAGGAGATTGTACAACATGCGCAGTGGTCCATTTGTTCTGAAGTCCACTAAAGTGCTCATTAGTTTGCAGTGTGTGCCCAAGGGGTGAAAAGCTCTGGAGCATTGATGGCACTTTCATGCCTCTGCGTTGCTTGAGTGGGCACATAAGCTAGAGGCCTGACTCCAAGCATATCAATGTGGCTGCGTGTGAACTGTTTCAGCTGCAGAGGAATGGTCACTTTACACAAGGTTTCCCTAAAGCGTGGCAGCTTCCCTTGCCCACAACCCCTACATATGCTTGTGTACTACCATCAACCGCAGTGCAGCCCTTGCCCCAGCACCTCACTGTCAGCCGGCTGGGAAAATGCGACTTGCCTGCGCCCTCAGCTGAATGCAGGGGCCTCAACCTTGAGGTCCAACAGGCGTCCCTCGCGAGTGCTGCGCAACTTAACTGTGCACTCACCTCAGAGTTGCCCTCGATGTGCAGCTTGCCAAGTGCATGCCTTATGAATGCTGTTGTGAAACACATCGGTGTGCAATCAAGCCGATGTGCTCTGGTGATCCAGCACAGGGGCATGATTCCATTGAGCTGGGCTTATAATGATATGCAGCTGTATTGCAATGAAGTTCCCGATGTCTAGTGGTGGGAGATGTGGCCCGTCACTGACGGGTGGAACAGATAGTTTCACGATGTCGTGTATCTGATTTTTGGCCTTCCTGCTGTATTGCCTGCTCATGCCCGCCTGACGTCGGACACCAGCGGGCACGGAAAATTCCGCCCTTAGATTTAGAATACTTCTCATGTCTGGGGATGCATAACACAGACAAAGCACATGCTTATATCTGTTTTCTGTAGCTTGTTTTTCCTGGAATAGGTCACTAGCCTGAACCCAACAGCTATAGCTTGGGGGTGCCCACTCTGCATCAAGCGTAGCTGACCAGGAGTGTCTCCTGCTCTTACCTCCTGCTATAGGCTTGTTGGAAGGATTTTCAGCTGGACAGACAACCTGTTTGGCCATGCTATGAGCACATCTACTGTGGCATCAAGCCCGAGAGTAGGACTCAAACTTGGAGCTTTTGGCTTAAAGGCAGGGGGCTACCACTGCGCCACAAGACCTTCCTCGTCCAGTATTGGATCTGCAGAAATTTCTCCAACTGAATATTGTGAAGACTGAGGCCATTTCCTTTGGTCCCCACTTCATTTCCTAGCCACTGACTGCTCCCTCCCTTTCTAGCCATTGTCTGAGGCTGAACCAGACCATTCACAAATCCGCTGTCCTATTTGACCTTCACAAATGCCATCACAAACGCTTCCATCCACTTCACATTGCCCATCTTCATCCCGGATTAATTCATTTTCTGCTGAAGCCCTCATCTACACTTTTGTTACCTCTAGAAATAACTATTCCAATTCTCTCCTAGTTGGCCTCTCACTTTGCACTCACCATAAACCTGAGGTCATCCAGTTGTCTGTCGTTCATGACCTAACTCGCACCAATCCCCATTCCCTGTGTTCCCTGAGCCACTTCAACTCCCTATCTCTGTAACCTTATCCGCATCTATAACCCTTGAAAATGTATGTGCTCCCCCAATTCTGGCCTCTCATATATCCTCAATTTTCCTCACTCCACCATTGACTGTGTATTCAGCTGCCTAAGCCCAAAGCTCTAAATTTCCCACTGAAGCCTCTCAACCTCTTTTACCTCTTATAAGGTACTACTTAAAACCTACGTCTTTAACTAAACTTTTGGTCATCAGTCCTACTAACAAGATGTGTCCAACTCAAGCACAGAATCAAGCCATCTCTGTGAAAAAACAAATCTAAGTAGTTTTCCTGGTTAAAGTCAAAAGCTGATGGCAATAATACAGACTTCAACTTTATGTCCAATACTAACTTACAAAATATTCCAAAAGAATATTTCGAAAGTACAAAGCATGTAAAGAAAATGGCATTTTGAGTTGATTTATATATCATTTTACATAAGTAACATCGATTAAAGGGTTTCTGTCACTTTAAATCAATTGTCATTTCAGTCTGTTTTTGGGAATTGGTAGAATATAAATATTTAAAAAGATACTGAAGGCTGCTTTATCCACCTAATAAATTGAAAATTCTAAAGGGGTGCACTCTCCTTGTGTTAGGACCTGGAAAGTTACAAATAATTCTGGAGGAGAAATGAAGAATATGGAACTGCATTCCTGTGTATTCCACCCAAATTTAATTACAATATTTTGCTCTTTTCAGTAACATATGACATTCAATCTAGGTAGCTGAAGGCTCTCAGTGTTGTATCTGTTCGATGGCACAGAAATAATTGCCTGATATATTTATAGAATGCACTTACTACCCTAAGTGCATTATCTGACAGCAGAAAGTATGTAAACAAAGGATCACCCCATGCACTTTCTGAGTGAGTGTAAAACATTCAAATGCATGTGTTACTTCCTTTTGGACAAGTGGGACTCAAGTGGTACCACCAACTAATTAATTTTATTTTTGTGGAGATAATTAATCCTTCCCCCACCCACTCCGTTATGCATACAATAAAGGCACCATTAATTAAGGGTTTGGAGGTTTTCCCTGAGCAGGAAAACATGTGACTGTAGGTATTTTTAAGATTTGTGTTTTCTTCAAAGACAAATAATTAATTTCTATTTTGATTGTTATGAAAATGAAGGCAGAAATCCTTTCATATTATGCCACATTCTTCAGTTTAACAGATGGCAAATTATAATCTGTCATGTGAATGGGAATGTAACCAGTGGTATCTTCTAGGAACATAAAGGGACAGTGCCCACACATACAATTAGAAGCACAGGGGAAAGCTTTTCAATTGCTGAATTAGCACAAGGCAATGAACAACCAGGCAACTTACAAAACAATGATATCTCCACAACTCAGTAATGAGTGGCAGATTGCTGCATTATGCTCACAGCACAGGACTATCGAGAATAACTGAAACAGTCTGACCAGCGTGATATGCTTATCTTTTCTTACCATATCCAGGATGCCTGTTAAACTGTGATGCTGGATGTGTCATGGTATATAATTAGAGCAACATTAAAATATTCTGTTATCTTAACAGACAGAGTGAGAAGCAGAAAGGTAGCAGCTGAAGTAGTCCAAGCTGATACTGTAGTGACAGAATTGGCAAAGCATTTAAAAGATGAAGGATTGTGTACATATTTAATATTAATAATGCAGTTTTTGTATATATTATAAACTTATGATTTTCTTAGGCAAAGCTTCTATACAAAAGTTGTACTTTTAAAACACTTGAACGACAACATTGCAACAATTGTATTCTGTTATCATCTTGCATTCCCAACATTAGCCCATTTGAGGGTAGTTCGTAATTTACTATCTTCAAAACAGTCTTGATGATAGTACATCCCTAACTACTCTTAAATGTCCTCAATACCACTGTTTGAAAGACTAACTATGCATTGCAGAGATATCAGATGTGCTATGAAGGTAGCATTAGCCATTATAACACATCTGTCACTTGCCATACTTGCTAGTGAGCCTGCAATGTGCAGTTCTATAGATTTTTATCTGATCAATACTAACTTGCATTGCACCTGTGATGTAATAAACATCCCAAGGTGCTTCACAGAGAAGAGTTTTTATAAGTTATAAGAGAGTTGATGGAAGAGACAGAAACAACCTACAATACAATCTAATTTAATGGGAACCATTGGTATCTTAAATTCCAACCCATGGAATTAAAGAACATAGGCTGCAACTCCCACAGATCCTTGTGAGAGTAAAAGTGCAATAGGGAAGGACTACTGGTTGCTACTCCATCATCTCTGTGCAAAATTGCATTGAACAAGGTTATTTAAATATTGAGGGAGGTGTGCCTTGGGCTTGCATCAGTGCAGGAGAGGCACCCAAACTGTTGAAGTGGGGGCACTTGAGATCTGAATCAGGGTAAAAGAGGAAGCTTGTCAAAAAATGTACTTTTTTTTCATGATAGGCCATTAGCTGAATGATAATCTCTCCCACAGGAATCCTTTCCTCTCATCTTTCTGGATCCTTGTGCGATATTGATTGTTCCTGGACTAAAAATTGGCTAGTGCCAGTTTTTGGGCAAGAGATTGTGATGCGCAATTGTGCTGATGCAGCTGGCATGTAAACTTACTGCTTCTTGTTCATTAACATATTTGTGGTGTGCAGCTCAGCATGAAGTGTGAAGTTATCTGGTTGCACACTCAGCAGGGGGGGACAGATATGTGTATGGCAAGTATAAGTTACAGCTAGATAAAAACAAAAAGCTAAAAGCTACTGCGGATGCTGGAAATCCAAAACAAAATAAAAACAGAATTACCTGGAAAAACTCAGCAAGTCTGGCAGCATCGGCGGAGAAGAAATCAGTCAACGTTTCGAGCCCTCATGGCCCTTCAGCAGAACTGAAGCATAGTTTCAACAAGGGAGAAATATAAATTGGTTTAAGGTGGGTGGGGGGGAAGAGACACATTGAGGGTGTGGTGTGAGCAGATAATCAAAAGATGTCAGAGACAAAAGGGTCAAAGAGGTGTTGAAGGTGGTGGTCTTTGTCTGAGAAAAGTGCTAATTAAGAATGCAAGACAGGATATTCAAAGTACAGCTCTAGTGGGGGTGGGGTGGAAAGACTAAAGGTTTTAGTTTTAGATTTAAAAATAATGGAAATAGGTGGGGAAAGAAGAATCTATATAAATTATTGAAAAAAAAGGCGGGTGGGGGGGGAAAAGAAACGGGGTGGGGATGGGGGGAGGGGGGTTTAAGATCTAAAGTTGTTGAATTCAATATTCAGCCCAGAAGGCTGTAAAGTGCCTAGTCGGAAGATGAGGTGCTGTTCCTCCAGTTTGCGTTGGGCTTCACTGGAACAATGCAGCAAGCCAAGGACAGACATGTGGGCAAGAGAACAGGGTGGAGTGTTAAAATGGCAAGCGACAGGGAGGTTTGGGTCTTTCTTGCGGACAGACCGCAGGTGTTCCGCAAAACGGTTGCCCAGTTTGCGTTTGGTCTCTCCAATGTAGAGGAGACCGCATTGGGAGCAACGAATGCAGTAGACTAAGTTAGGGGAAATGCAAGTGAAATGCTGCTTCACTTGAAAGGAGTGTTTGGGCCCTTGGACGGTGAGGAGAGAGGAAGTGAAGGGGCAGGTGTTGCATCTTCTGCGTGGGCATGGGGAGGTGCCATAAGTGGGGGTTGAGGAGTAGGGGGTGATGGAGGAGTGGACCAGGGTGTCCCGGAGGGAACGATCCCTACGGAATGCCGTCAAGGGGGGTGAAGGGAAGATGTGTTTGGTGGTGGCATCATGCTGGAGTTGGCGGAAATGGCGGAGGATGATCCTTTGAATGCGGAGGCTGGTGGGGTGATAAGTGAGGACAAGGGGGACCCTATCATGTTTCTGGGAAGGAGGAGAAGGCATGAGGGAGGATGCGCGGGATATGGGCCGGACACGGTTGAGGGCCCTGTCAACGACCGTGGATGGAAAACCTCGGTTAAGGAAGAAGGAGGACATGTCAGAGGAGCTGTTTTTGAAGGTAGCGTCATCAGAACAGATGCGACGGAGGCGAAGGAACTGAGAGAATGGGATGGAGTCTTTACAGGAAGCGGGGTGTGAGGAGCTGTAGTCGAGGTAGCTGTGGGAGTCGGTAGGCTTGTAATGGATATTGGTGGACAGTCTATCATCAGAAATTGAGACAGAGAGGTCAAGGAAGGGAAGAGAAGTGTCAGAGATGGACCATGTGAAGATGATGGAGGGGTGGAGATTGGAAGCAAAATTAATAAATTTTTCCAGGTCCCGACGAGAGCATGAAGCAGCACCGAAGTAATCATCGATGTACCGGAGAAAGAGTTGTGGGAGGGGGCCGGAGTAGGACTGGAACAAGGAATGTTCCACATACCCCATAAAGAGACAGGCATAGCTGGGGCCCATGCGGGTACCCATAGCCACACCTTTTATTTGGAGGAAGTGAGAGGAGTTAAAGGAGAAATTGTTCAGTGTGAGAACAAGTTCAGCCAAACGGAGGAGAGTAGTGGTGGATGGGGATTGTTGGGGCCTCTGTTCAAGGAAGAAGCTAAGGGCCCTCAGACCATCCTGGTGAGGGATGGAGGTATAGAGGGATTGGACATCCATGGTGAAGAGGAAGCGGTTGGGGCCAGGGAACTGGAAATTGTTGATGTGACGTAAGGTGTCAGAGGAATCACGGATGTAGGTGGGAAGGGACTGGACAAGGGGAGAGAGAAGGGAGTCAAGATAACGAGAAATGAGTTCTGTGGGGCAGGAACAGGCTGACACGATCGGTCTGCCAGGACAGTTCTGTTTGTGGATTTTGGGTAGGAGGTAGAAGCGGGCCGTCCGAGGTTGGGCGACTATCAAGTTGGAAGCTGTGGGAGGAAGATCTCCAGAGGAGATGAGGTCAGTGACAGTCCTGGAAACAATGGCTTGATGTTCTGTGGTGGGGTCATGGTCCAGGGAGAGGTAGGAGGAAACAATTTCCAGTTCCCTGGCCCCAACCGCTTCCTCTTCACCATGGATGTCCAATCCCTCTACACCTCCATCCCTCACCAGGATGGTCTGAGGGCCCTTAGCTTCTTCCTTGAACAGAGGCCCCAACAATCCCCATCCACCACTACTCTCCTCCGTTTGGCTGAACTTGTTCTCACACTGAACAATTTCTCCTTTAACTCCTCTCACTTCCTCCAAATAAAAGGTGTGGCTATGGGTACCCGCATGGGCCCCAGCTATGCCTGTCTCTTTATGGGGTATGTGGAACATTCCTTGTTCCAGTCCTACTCCGGCCCCCTCCCACAACTCTTTCTCCGGTACATCGATGATTACTTCGGTGCTGCTTCATGCTCTCGTCGGGACCTGGAAAAATTTATTAATTTTGCTTCCAATCTCCACCCCTCCATCATCTTCACATGGTCCATCTCTGACACTTCTCTTCCCTTCCTTGACCTCTCTGTCTCAATTTCTGATGATAGACTGTCCACCAATATCCATTACAAGCCTACCGACTCCCACAGCTACCTCGACTACAGCTCCTCACACCCCGCTTCCTGTAAAGACTCCATCCCATTCTCTCAGTTCCTTCGCCTCCGTCGCATCTGTTCTGATGACGCTACCTTCAAAAACAGCTCCTCTGACATGTCCTCCTTCTTCCTTAACCGAGGTTTTCCATCCACGGTCGTTGACAGGGCCCTCAACCGTGTCCGGCCCATATCCCGCGCATCCTCCCTCACGCCTTCTCCTCCTTCCCAGAAACATGATAGGGTCCCCCTTGTCCTCACTTATCACCCCACCAGCCTCCGCATTCAAAGGATCATCCTCCGCCATTTCCGCCAACTCCAGCATGATGCCACCACCAAACACATCTTCCCTTCACCCCCCTTGACGGCATTCCGTAGGGATCGTTCCCTCCGGGACACCCTGGTCCACTCCTCCATCACCCCCTACTCCTCAACCCCCACTTATGGCACCTCCCCATGCCCACGCAGAAGATGCAACACCTGCCCCTTCACTTCCTCTCTCCTCACCGTCCAAGGGCCCAAACACTCCTTTCAAGTGAAGCAGCATTTCACTTGCATTTCCCCTAACTTAGTCTACTGCATTCGTTGCTCCCAATGCGGTCTCCTCTACATTGGAGAGACCAAACGCAAACTGGGCAACCGTTTTGCGGAACACCTGCGGTCTGTCCGCAAGAAAGACCCAAACCTCCCTGTCGCTTGCCATTTTAACACTCCACCCTGTTCTCTTGCCCACATGTCTGTCCTTGGCTTGCTGCATTGTTCCAGTGAAGCCCAACGCAAACTGGAGGAACAGCACCTCATCTTCCGACTAGGCACTTTACAGCCTTCTGGGCTGAATATTGAATTCAACAACTTTAGATCTTAAACCCCCCTCCCCCCATCCCCACCCCGTTTCTTTTCCCCCCCCACCCGCCTTTTTTTTCAATAATTTATATAGATTCTTCTTTCCCCACCTATTTCCATTATTTTTAAATCTAAAACTAAAACCTTTAGTCTTTCCACCCCACCCCCACTAGAGCTGTACTTTGAATATCCTGTCTTGCATTCTTAATTAGCACTTTTCTCAGACAAAGACCACCACCTTCAACACCTCTTTGACCCTTTTGTCTCTGACATCTTTTGATTATCTGCTCACACCACACCCTCAATGTGTCTCTTCCCCCCCACCCACCTTAAACCAATTTATATTTCTCCCTTGTTGAAACTATGCTTCAGTTCTGCTGAAGGGCCATGAGGGCTCGAAACGTTGACTGATTTCTTCTCCGCCGATGCTGCCAGACTTGCTGAGTTTTTCCAGGTAATTCTGTTTTTAATAAGTTACAGCTAGCCTGCACTTCTTAAAGGCAACCTGCACTCTTAGATTGGGGAGGAGGGTGAATGGGGTGCATTCTGGCTACAAGTGGTAGCACTGTCTCCAAAGTTGTTTCTCAAAGGAATAAAAGTACCAATGGAGCAGCAGGCCATAGAAAGAGTTCCCAGGTTTTCTGGTACAGTGCTGGAGGCCTTAGTCTAAGAGGTGGAAAGGGGGGGAGAGGTCATGTTTCCATAGGTGGCCAGGAGGCCCACAATGCACACACTGTAAAGAGAATGGGAACAGGTAGCCATGGAGTTCAATTCAAGGAATGTGGCATAAGGGCCTGACTGCAGTGCAACAAAAAGTTAAAAAACCTCTTATGAGTGGTGAATGTCAGTGAGTGCATTTTAAAATGCCTTCTCCTATCCACTGCACCACCAGCCTCACACAATGGTCAATGCACTCCGTTCACATCACTCAACAATTATCAATCTCTAGTAAGTGGGACTCATACCTAACATTCATATGCTCCACTTCTTCCTCTGACACTTACCACTGCTAAAAGCCTCCTACCCACATCTCACAGCTTCCACATACACAGCTATTCAGCTATGACAGGCTCAATACTCATTTGTTCTTATTTTCACCACTCCCATCTGACTCCAATAACTTGTGACTGTTGCTCCAACAACAAAATATACGGCACTTCTGCTAACTTTTAAAAATTAATTTATGGGATGTGGGCATCGCTGGCTAGGCCAGTATTTATTACTCATCCCTAATTGCCCTTAAGAAGGTGGTGGTGAGCGGCCTTCTTGAACCGCTGCAGTCCCTATGTTGTAGGTACACCTACAGTGCTGATTGGGAGGGAGTTCCAGGATTTTGACCTAGCCACGGTGAGGGAACAGTGATAAATTTCCATGTCAGAATGGTGAGTGGCTTGGAGAGGAACTTCCAGGAAGTGGTACTCCCATGTGTCTCCCATCCTTGTCTTTCTAGATGGTAGTGGTCATGGGTTTGGAAGTTGCTGTCTAAGGAGCCTTGGTGAGTTTCTGCAGTGCATCTTGTAGATGGTACACACTGCTGCTACTGTGCATCCGTGGTGAAGGGAGTTAATGTTTGTGGATGTGGTGCCAATCAAGCGGGCTGCTTTGTCCTGGATGGTGTCAATCTTCTTGAGTGTTGCTGGAGCTGCACTCATCCAGGCAAGTGGAGTGCATCACACTCCTGACTTGTGCCTTGTAGATGGTGGACAGGCTTTTGGGGAGTCAGGAGGTGAGTTACTCACCACAGAATTCCCAGCCTCTAATCTACTCACGTAGCCACAGTATTTATATGGCTAGTCTGGTCCAGTTTCTAGTCAATGGTAGCCCCAGGATGTTGATAGTCGGGGATTCAGCGATGATAATGTCATTGAATATCAAGGGGCAATGGCTAGATTCTCTCTTGTTGAAGATGGTCATTGCCTGACACTTGTGTGGCACGAATGTTACTTGCCACTTGTCAGCCCAAGCCTGGATATTGTCCAGGCCTTGCAGCATTTGGATATGGACTGCTTCAGTATCTGAGGAGTCGTGAATGGTGCTGAACATTGTGCAATCATCAGCAAATATCCCTACTTCTGACCTTATGATGGAAGGAAGATCAGTGATGAAGCAGCTGAAGATGGTTGGGCCTAGGACACTACCCTGAGGAACACCTGCAGTGATGTCCTGGGACTGAGATGGTTGACATCCAACAACCACAAACATCTTCATTTGTACTAGGTATGACTCGAACCAGTGGAGAGTTCTCCCTCTGAATCCCATTGACTCCAGTTCTGCTAGTGCTCCTTCCCCTGAGAAACCATCTCCCCCAGCAGTATCCAAAACAGAGCATCTGTTAGGGAGATGGACCCAGGGGACTCCTGCACTACCTGTCTAATGCCTTTACTCTGTCTGGCGGCCATCCATTCCCTTTCTTTAGTGAGGGGCAGAGAGAAAGGATCCAAGCTTCAGATTTAAAGAGACAAAAGCCGCAGAAAGCAGATTTAAAGTGAGAGCAGCTTGCAAGAGACAAGAAGGTTCAAAGAGGCAACTGAAGGTCTGTAACTCTTTGCTATGGGCATGTGAAGCAGTTGAACTGTTGATGGCTAAATCGGTGAGAGAGAGTGTGTGGAAGACAGCTAGGATGCATGTGGTGACCCAGGGAAGAGGAACATCGGAAGGAGAGTTCAAAACCCTGGAGGTGAACCCTTGCGGAAGGTGTCTGACAGAAGGCGTCAGTTTGGGAGAAGATTCCAAGGTGAGTTCTTGGAGTGTGTAGATTAGAAACCCTTGTGTGAAAGACGGAGTGCAGTGAGGCCAGTTGGCTCATGGTATGACAAGTGTCTGGGGAGTTGAGGAGAAATCCATAGCATCTGGTTGAGGTGGCATCTGTCACTTGGGGCGGAATTTTCCCAGATTTGCATTAAGTGCGGTAACGGGTAGGTAAAAGAACGTTTTACTCTCTGGCCACAATGGCGAGTTTTCACACCATATTATTCCAAACCCATCTCATTATTTATGCATTCTCGGGAAACACGCCATTTCCATGCGGGTGAGTTCTCATTCGCCCTTCTGCCATCACCTTGCCGCTTCATCACACCGGGCATCATGTTTAAAAGGCAGCTACCAGCACACTGCTCATCGCTACCAGCTCACCACCGCTGCACGGGAGACATGGCCAGCAAAGACTGCAGCCCCCCGGTTTAATGACAGGTCCCTCGAGCAACTGCTAGATGCCATGGAGGCCCGCTGGGATGTCCTGTACCCCCGCTCTGGCTGCAGGATTGGCAGCAACATAGCCAATCCGGCTTGGGAGGTGGTGGCAGCGGTGGTCAGCACCAATGCCCTTCAGAAGAGGACAGCCACCTGGTGCCGCAAGAGAATGAATGATCTCCTTCTTGCCATCAGGGTAAGTCACTCTTTTCATCATTCCCAACTCACACATTCACAAACCCATCTCACTCACACAGGGCCCTCACTCACTGCTAGTGCAAGGGACATGACCATTCACTCTCTCACACACACCTTCGTTGTCCTCATCCCGTCCATGGGACCACTCACCACACATGCCAGGCACATCTATCATCTGGCCCGGCAGGCATCCTGCTTACACTTTCTCCATCTCTATCCATGCAGGACAAGCTGGCTCACAATAAGAAAGAGAGGACGCAGACCGTTGGCAGAATGCCCGAAATCAAGGCCCTCATGGACTTTGAAAACAGAGCCATCCAGCTGGGTGGCAAGGATCTGGACCTGTCCTGTGCTGACGGTGAGGTCGGCAGGGCTCTACCAAGTGAGGATCCAACAGTGCAACATCCATCAGACAACCATGCTGTGAGTGATGTGTCCTGTTTCACAGGCACTGCCATACACTAATTATCTCCCCTTGCTTTCACAGGCACATCTGCCAAACAGCCGATGGAGTCCATGACCCAGAGCCTCTAAGCAAGCCCCAAGGAAACCTCCGAAGGGGAATCTGGAGGCACCCTCCCTGAAGTCCTGTCACAGCGCTCACCCACACCCTCCACCATTGCAGAGACACACACCTCGGTGGGATCTAGCTTTAGAGTAGCCTTGGGATCACAATCTGGTGAGCACATTGCACTTTCTGATCCACAGCAGGTGGAGGCAGGGGCTTCCCAGGTCCCTGACACTCGGAGAACTGCTGGAGGCCAGAACGTTGTTGAGTCTGAATCAGATGACGAGCCTCTGGACTCGGTCATGTCACAGTTGCTGCAGCTGCAAAGGCAAACTCGGGAACATCAGGAAGGGATGTCCGCGGCACTCCTTGGATTGCAGAGCACGATGGAGGAGTCCGTCCATCTTCAGGCTGAGGTGATAGCGCCGGCATTGCAACGCACCGAGGTCAACACTGGCAGGACGGTGGCCGCCATGGAGACCTTGGTCTAGAACTTCACTCCTGCACTGCTGCACAGGCTTAACTCCATCACTGACGCCATAGTTGGCCTAGAACAGTGTGTATGCGAGAGGGGTGCGGGGCAGCTCGGTCTCACTCCAGCTACCCAAGGAGTCAGCCAACGGCCCACGAGCACCCATAGGGAGGAGGATCAGCATGTGCACAATTCAGGCCCATCCACCCAGGTGACTCTGGGAGCAACCAGCCCATCCGACTCCCCTCTTCCAGCAGCTCCAGTTCCACTGGCCGAGGAGGGTGCCACTGCCACACAGCAGGACACTGAAAACAGGCCGGGGTCCTTCAAGTCTCGTCCCTCCAGAGGACGCCTGCCAAAGTCATCCCAGACAGGGCGTCACAGTCAGCAGGCTGCTTCCACTTCTGCTGTGGATGTCCAGAGAGCACCAAGACATAGCGGCCGGGTTAGGAAAGTTAGGCAGAATTAGTTGCACAGCCTGGGCATGGGTGTTAATCACTTGTACATCAAGAATGCCAATGGCTCCTTGTTCTGGTGAGCAGTGTTCTTGTCACTCTGATGTGAAACCTTTCTGCACAAGATAAAGGCAGGTGTCTCAGTTCAGGGCCCCTTCCCTGTGCTTTGTGCAGCTATCAGACCACAGTGATGGTCCAGCCTCACACTCCCTGGATGCATTAGTGATGTCTGCACCTTGGCAGTGCTGGTCATTGCTGCCAGAATGTAGTGGGCAGGCGCTACAGAGTTCCGTCATTCTCTCGATGTGCTCTCAGCACCTTTATGGGCTCATGTGCTGAAGGCAGACAAAGCATCAGATGCTTCAAAAGTTGCGTCTCTATGATATGACCCTGATCACAGAGCGCAAGCGAGCTGCCTCCAGCCAGACAGAAGTCAGACATTCTCAGAGGCTATGTGAAGATCTAAGGAGTGTTCTCATCCTCCTGCAATCGAGCGACTATTAGGGTCTTCACTGCATCTCCTTGACAGGAGCATTCTCACAGAGGGTATTCGTGCTGCCATAAGCCAGACTGGAGTCAAACATTCACAGATGTGATGTGAGGATCTGTGGTGTCTCTTCGCTGCATGTCGTCATTATCCTCCACAAATCTAGCAGCTATGAGGGCCTCCCGAGCGCACCTGCTTCGTCTAGCCAGTGCGAGAGCCTCATCCCCATCATCGTCACCACCACTGACCCCCTCACCCTCATTTCCGTTGGCGTCCTCCTCATCAGAGGAGGCATGCAGTTCCTCCATCTCCTCCTCAGCCAGCTCGCCTCCTCATTGGAGTGTCAGGCTGTAAAGGGCACAGCAGACGACGATGCATGACACCCTCTGCAGACTGTATACAGGGCTCCACCAGACCGGTCCAGGCACCGAAACCATATCTTCAGCATCCCAATGGTCCGGTCCACCAAGTTGTGAGCTGCTGCATGAGCCTTATTATACCGTCGCTCTGCTGCAGTCTGAGGCCGCCGCACAGGGGTCATTAGCCACAGCCTCTGTGGGTAGCCCTTGACCCTGAGGAGCCATCCCTGCAGCTTCTGTGGACCCTGGAAGACTCCAGGGATCTGTGATTGACTGAGGATGTAGGCATCGTGCACAATCCCTGGAAACCATGCACATACCTGTAGGATGCGTTTCTGATGGTCGCACACCACCTGCACGTTCAGTAAGTGGAAGCCCTTGTGTTTGATGAAGTCCACAATGTGTTGTGACAGAGACCTGAGTGCCACATGGGTGCAGTCAATCACACCCTGCACCTTTGGGAATCCCGAGATCCGGGCAAATCCAATGACCCTTGCATCCTGGCTGTCCCGGTCTAGGGCAAAATGCACAAAGTTTTGAGCCCTTGAGAAGATGGTATCCATGACCTCATGGATGCATTTGTGGGTGGTGGATTGTGATATCCTGCAGAGGTCACCTGTGGAACCCTGAAAGGAGCCACTGGCATAGAAATTAAGCGCCACAGTCACTTTCACAGCCACTGGCAGTGGATGCCCTCCATGTCTCCTTGGCGCCGAGTCCTTCAGTAAGTGGCAGATGTGAACCACCAGGTCCCTAGACATGCACAGTCGTCGGCAACACTGGCAACCACGGCTCGCTGTCACTCCTGGGCAGCGTGTGCTGGAGCCCCTGCTGCCCTTTCTTCCTGAGGTTGCTGCTCCTGCCTTTGCGCAGCCAGGTGCCTCAGTCACTCTCTCCTCCGTTTTCTTCGCTCTCTGTAGGCCATGAGGCATACATCTAGGTCACCAGGATCCATGATCCTGATGTGGTCCTCTGACGGCATGAAAGAGAGGGAAACGTGGTTAGCATTAGTGAACTTAGCACTTTCCTGGCCCTGTGTGACCGCCCCTTAATGCTTCCCGGAGTGTGCTTACCCATCAGATGGCCACAGATGAGTGCGCTGCATGGCTGCCCTGTCAACCTGCGACATGAGGGAGACAGCTCCTAACCGGGGTGCTGAGATTGCAAGGGGCTGTGAGCACCTCCAGCACTGACTGCTCCATGGCCAGTGTTGTTGAAGAGATTGTAAAATATGTGCAGCCCAACTGCTCTGCGGTCCAGTAAAGTGGTCGCGGACTCACAGTGTGAGCCGGAGGGGGAGTGGGTAGAGGGACGGCGGGAGAGGACGGTGTAAGGTCTGGAGTGCTTGGTGGCACTTTGCTTGCATGGGTGGGCAGGCTGGGAGCCCGACTCCAATCATCACTGTGGTTGCGCCTGATCTGTCTCAGTTGCAGAGGAATGGTCAGTTTATACAGGTGTTCCTACTCCGTGACCATTTCCCCCACTTACTCTGACCCCCATCTCGATTTCTTGTGCACGGGATCCAACGCCAGGGCAGCAGTTGCTCTCCCCCAACAACAGTCACCTCTGTGACAGGGCAGCAGTTGCCCCTAGACACCCCGCCCCCGACAACAGTCGCCTCCGAGACAGGGCAGCACTTCACCCAGGCCCCCCAGTGCCTCTGAAGCCTGCAAAACAACAGGCGACCCTGGCGAGCTGTGGAAAACAATGCTGTTCACTCACCTCAGATCCCCACAAACTGAAGGCTGTCGAGTGCACGTCACCTGTGTGCTGTTATGAAACACGTCGACGTGCTTTCCCGCCGACGTGGACGACAATCCGGTTGGGGTCCAAGAGCCTGGCGGGATGGCCTTTTAATGTTATGCTGATGTATTACAATGACCTCCCTGACGACTGTTGGCAGGAAACGGGCCTGCCAACGGCGGGCTGAGCGGAGGATCGCGACCTGCTTTCCTGCCATTTTGAAACCGATCACGCCATATTGTCTGTGCACACCACCTATCACACCTGCTGCCAGCGGGCATGGAAAATTCCGCCCTTGGTTTCAGAGCATGGTGTGTCTGACCACAGGTCACCTATTGGTTTACATGGACTGTATTTACTGTGAACATTAGAGTATAAGATAGCTTTTGTAACTTGTGTTATCCTTATAAATCTGCATATATCTGTAAAGGTATAGTTGCAGGTGAAGGAGTATTGTAATATGGTTCATCTTTTCTTGTTTAATAAATGCTTTATTCTTTTGTTAAAAAGCTGACTCCTGTGACTCTGTTCAGCAGCCACTCTCCATGTATCTAAACAAATAAAAATTAGGATCTATCAAGCTGGGTTCCACTCTGGGGTCAGGCTTGTCCAGGGGTAACATCAGCTCGGATTGTAACAGGGGCTAGCAGCAAATATGGCCACAGTACAAAAAAAATGTATAAAAAGAGAAGTCTAAAGGTGCTGTATCTGAATGCACAGATCATTCACAGTAAAGTAAACAAATTTACAACGCAAATAGATGTAAACGGGTATGATATGATTGTGGTTACAGAGACATGGCTGCACGGTGACCAAGGCTGGGAACTGAATATCCAAGGGTATTCAATATGTAGGATGGACAGGCAAAAAGGAAAAGGAGGTGGTGTGGCGTTGTTAGTTAAGGGTGAAATCAGTGCAATAATGAGAGAGGATATTGGCTCAGAAAATCTAGATGTAGAATCAGTCTGAGTGGAGCTAAGAAACAACAAGGAGCGGAAAACATTAGTGGGAGTTGTCTCTAGGCCTCCAAACGGTAGTGATAGGGTAGGGACGGTATTAAACAAGAAATTAGAGATGCATGTAACAAGGGTGCTACAGTAATTATGGGTGACTTTAATCTACATATAGACTGGGCAAACCAAATTAGCAATAATATTGTGGCGGATGAATTCCTGGAGCGTTTACGAGATGGTTTTTAGACCAGTATGTCGAGGAACCAACAAGGGAACAGGTTATCCTAGATTTGGTTTTGTGCAACGAGAAGGGGTTAATTCATAATCTTGTTTGCGGGATCCTTTAGGGAACAGTGACCATAACATGACAGAATTCTTCCTGAGGTTGGAAAGTGAAGTAGTCCAATCTGAAACTAGGGTCCTAAATTTAAACAAAGGAAACTACAAAAGTAAGAGGCGTGAGTTGGCTAAGATAGATTGGTGAACTTCATTAAACAGCATGACAGTGGCTAGGCAATGGCTAAAGTTTAAGGAACAAATGTATGCATTGCAACAATTATATATTCCTTTCTGGCGCAAAAACATCAACAGGAAAAGTGGCCCAACCACAGCTAACAAAAGAAATTAAGGATAATATTAGATCCAAAGAGGAGTCATATAAAGTTGCTGGAAAAAGTAGCAAGCCTGAGGATTGGGAGAAGTTTAGAATTCAGCATAAGAGGACCAAGAGATTGATTAAGAGGGGAAAAATACAGTATGAGAATAAACTTGCAAGAAACATAAAAGAGGACTGTGAAAGCTTCTATAAGTCATAGGGCAGAATTTACCCCCCGTTGTGGGGTAAGTTCAAGAGCAGGCGCATCGAGGCACGCCTACAATTGGCGCCCCAATTGGGGCGCGCCGCCATTTTACATGACGTCCGCTAGGAAGCGCTATGCGCTCCCTGTGCGAGTGAGGGGAATTCCCTGAGCCGAGAGTGCGCTCTTTCGTGCATGCGCACGAAAGAGCGCAGTCATCTCTCTAAGGCTAAGTGCTGCCTCAGGGAGATCGGCTACACATTAAGAAATATTAGAAGCAGAGAAAAAAAAATTCCCTGACATGTCCCCTCATGTGACACTGTCACATGAGTTTGGACATGTCCATCAAATTTATAAACATACAAGAAATCACATCCCGCCCGTGGATGAAGTTTAATGCTTTTTCCAATGCCTGCCAGGGCTCCCGGCCTGCCCACCAACCTTAAGGTTGGACGGGCAGGTCCACTAATTAATTACATTAATTACTTTGTCAATAGCCTCAATTGGCCATTGACAAGTCGGCGGGCGCACAGCTGATTCGGCGGGGCGGGGCGACGTTGGGAGATCCACCTGACGTCATCCCGTGTCATTTTACACATCGGCGAACAGGCCCCGCCCACTGCACGCCGACCGGGAAATCCTGGCCATAGAGTCACAGAGTTATACAACACAAATAGGTCCTTCAGCCCATCGTATTTGTGCTGGCCATCAAGCACCTATCTATTCTAATCCCATTTTCCAGCACTTGGCCCGTAGCCCTGTATGCGATGGCATTTCAAGTGCTCATCTAAATACTTCTTAAATGGTTTCCTGCCTCTACCACCCCCTCAGGCAGTGAGTTCCAGATTCCAACCACCCTCTGGGTGAAAATTTGTTTCCTCAAATCCCCTCTAAACCTCCTGCCCCTTGCCTTAAATCTATGCCCCCTGGTTATTGACACCTCCACTAAGGGGAAAAGTTTCTTCCTATCTATGCCCCTCATAATTTTGTATACCTCTTTCAGACCCCCCCCAATCAGCCTTCTCTGATCTAAGGAAAACAACCCTAGCCTATTTCATAGCTGAAACGCTCCAGTCCAGGCAACATCCTGGTGAATCTCTTCTGCACCCTCTCCAATGCAATCACATCCTTTCTATAGTGTGGCAACCAGGATTGCACACAGTACTCCAGCTGTGGCCTAACTAGCATTTTATACAGCTCCAGCATAACCTCCCTGCTCTTATATTCGATGCCTCGGCTAATAAAGGCAAGTATCCCATATGCCTTCTTAAGTATGTAAGAAGAAAAATATTGTTGAAGACAAATATATCCCTTTTAGTCCAAAACAGGAGAATTTATAATAGAGAACAAGGAAATAGCAAAGCAATTAAACAACTGCTTTAGTTCTATCTTCATGGAGGAAGGCGCAAATAACTTCCCAGAAATACTAGAGAATCAAGGGTCTAGTGAGAAAGAGGAATTGAAGGAAATTAGTATTAATAAAAAAAAGTGCTTGAGAAATTAATGGGACTGAAGGCCAATAAATCCCCAGAACCCGATAATCTACGTCCCAGGTTACTAAAGGAGGTGGCCATGGAAATAGTGGATGCATTGGTTGTCATATTCAAAAATTCTGTAGAGTCTGGAACAGTCCCTGCAGATTGGAGGGTGGCAAATGTAACCCCACTATTTAAAAAAGGAGGAAGGGAAAAATCAGGAAATTACAGACCTGTTAGCCTAAACTCAGTAGTAGGGAAAATGCTAGAGTCTATGTTTACTTTGTCTAATCTCGATAATATTTTCTAAATGTCCTGTTATCACATCATTTACAAAGTAAACATGGATTTATGAAAGGGAAATCATGTTTGACAAACCTACTGGAGTTTTTTGAGGACATAACTAGCAGAATAGATAAGGGAGAACCAGTGCATGTGGTATATTTGGATTTTCAGAAAGCTTTTGATAAAGTCCCGCATAAGAGGTTAGTGTGTAAAATTAAAGCACATGGGACTGGGGGTAACATACCAGCATGGATTGAGAATTGGTTAGCAGACAGAAAACAGAGAGTAGGTATAAATGGGTCTTTTTCGGAATAGCAAGCGGTGACTAGTGGGGTAATGCAGGGATCAGTGCTTGGGCCCCAGCTATTCGCAATATATATCAATGATTTGGATGAGGGAACCAAATGTAATATTTCCAAGTTTGCTGATGACACAAAACTAGGTGGAAATGTGAGTGGTGAGGAGGAAGTTAAGAGGCTTAAGTTGAGTGAGTGGGCAAAAAAATTGTCAGATGCAGTATAATTTGGATAAGTGTGATGTTATCCACTTTGGTAGGAAAAATAAAATAGCAGAGTATTATTTAAATAGTGGTAGATTGGGTAAATATTGATGTACAAAGGGATCTGGGTGTCCTTGTATACCAATCACTGAAAGCAAGCATGGAGGTGCAGCAAGTAGTTAAGAAGGCAAATGGTATGTTGGCCTTCATTGGGAGAGGACTTGAGTACAGGAGCAAGGATGTCTTACTGCAGCTGTACAGAATCAGAGGGCAGGATTTTCAGCTCGTCATGCAGGCACACACCCAACACGCACAAGTATGAAATAGTGCGCGATGATGTCGGGCGAGCGCCCTGACTTCATCGCGCGCCCGCGCAATATTTCGGTCGGCAGGCACACGTGGGAGTCAGCAGCGCACCTGCCAACAATTAAGAGGGCTGTTAAGACCATTAATCAATTAATTAAAATGAAATTTTCCCTGCTCGTCCAACCTTACACTTGGCGGGTGGGCAAATAGGCCAAGCGGCCTTTGCATTTTTTGCGAAACCTCATCCACAGGCGGATGAGGTTTTGAACAGTGATTTAAAAAATCAATAAACATTTTTAAAACTAATTTTTTGACATGTCCCTGCTCATGTATCAGAGTCATATGAAGGGACATGTTTTCCTTATTTTTGAAGTCTTTACTTTTAATGTTAAAAATCTTCAGCTCCCTGAGGCAGCTCTGTGCCTTCAGGGAGCTTTCAGTGCACACACCCGCGTGCATGTGCATACTTCAGTGCTCGCGCTCCTCCCGCCCCCACCCAGGCTGCGCTGAGGTTATTAGCACGCGTTTCACACTGGCTGACCAGCCAGTGTGAAATCGTGGTCGGGGCTCGATTGCAGGCGGCGATCAGTTGCGCGGCCACTCCCAGGCCCGCCCGCCGCGCCCACCTGATGAGGTAAAAATTCTGCACAGAGAATCACAGAATTATTACGGTCTAGAAGGAGGCCATTCATCCAATCGTGTCTGCAACGGCTCTCTGAGCATTTTAACTTAGTGCCAATCTCCTGTCTTTCCCCTGTGACCCTGCACATTGTCGCCATTTAAATAATCATCCAATGCCCCCTTGAATGCTTCAATTGAACCTGCCTCCACAACACTTCCAGGCAGTGCATTCCAAACCCTCACTACTCACTGTGTGAAAAAGATTTTTCTCACCTCGCATTTGCTTCTTTTGCAAAACACTTTAAAACTGTGCCCTCTGGTTCTTGATCCAGGAACAGTTGAGCAGGAACAGTTTCTCCCTATCTACTCTGTCCAGACCCCTCATTGTTTTGAAAACTTCTATCAAGTCTCTGCTTAACCTTTTCCTTTCCAAGGAAAACAGTCCCAGCTTCTACAGGGCCTTGGTGAGACCACACCTGGAGCATTGTGTGCAGTTTTGGTCTCCTTACCTAAGAAAGGATATACTTGCCATAGAGTGCAGCGAAGGTTCACCGGAATGATTCCTGGGATGGCAGGGTTGTCGTATGAGGAGAGATTGGGTCGACTAGGCCAGTATTCACTAGAGTTTAGAAGAATGAGAGGGTATCTCATTTAAACGTATAAAATTCAGACAGGGCTGGACAGACTGGATGCCTGGGTGGTGTTTCCTCTGGCTGGGGGGGTCTAGAAGAAGGGGTCACAATCTCAGGATACGGGGTAGGCCATTTAGAACTGAGATGAGGAGAAACTTCTCCACTCAGAGGGTGACAAACTTGTGAAATTCTCACAGAAGGCTGTGGAGGCCAAGTCGCTGAATATATTTGAGAAGGAAATAGATAGGTTTCTAGACTCTAAAGGTGTCAAGAGGTATGGGGAGAGAGCGGGAGTATGGCATTGAGATAGAGGATCAGCCTTGATCATATTGAATGGTGGAGCAGGTTCGAAGGGCTGAATAACCGACTCCTGCTTCTATTTTCTATGTTTCTATGGGCAGGATTTTCGGGTCGTGGGTGGGTGCGGCAGGCAGACCTGGGAGCGGCCGGGGAATGGGCAGCCGCCCGCGATTGGCCCCCCGATTGCGCTGAAAGGTTCAGTGCTGCCAGGGCGGGGGCAGGAGGAATATGAGAGCTGAAGTCAGCGCAGTCACAGGTGAGCGCGCAATGAAAACTCCCTGAAGGCAGAGGGCTGCTTCAGGGAGCTGAAGAATTTAAAACCAATGAATGAAGTTTTTAAAATTCCAGAAAAAAATGTCCACATAGCAGAGTCACTCACCTTAACGTGTAGATTTGAAAACTTCTGCACAAAACTTTAAAATATTTAAAATATAATTACGGAAACCTCGTCCCGCCCGTGGTTGAGGTTTCCTCAAAAACCCAAAGGCCGCCTGGCTGATTCACCCGCCCGCCAACCATAATGTTGGACGGGCAGCGAAAAATACAGGTTGATGAATGGCCTTAATACGGCTCTTAATTGTCGGCGGGCATGCTGCCAATTCTCGCATGTGCCCGCCGACCGAAATACCGGGCGAGTGCGCTATGCTGTCGATGTTTGCCTGACGTCATCGCACGCTATTTCACACTCGGGCATGTGGGGCGTGCACCCAACATGCCAAGTGGAAAATCCTGCCCTATATTTCTATTGTGCCAGACTCGGTCAAATACTGCCTCAATGTCAAGGGCAGTCAACATCACCTCACCTCTGAAGTTCAGCTCCTTTGTTCATGTTTGAACCAAGGCTGTAATGAGGTCGGGAGCTGAGTGGCCCTGGCAGAACCCAAACTGAGCGTCGATGAGCAGGTTATTGCTAAGCAAGTGCCTCTTGATAGCACTGTTGATGACCCCTTCCATCACTTTACTGATGATCGAGAGTAGACTGATGGGGTAGTAATTGGCTGGGTTGGATTTGTCCTGCTTTTTGTCTACACAGCATACCTGGGCAATTTTCAACATTGTTGGGTAGATGCCAGTGTTGTAGCTGTACGGGAACAGCTTGGCTAGGAGCGCGTCAAGTTCTGGAGCACAAGTCTTCAATGCAATTGCCAGAACATTGTCAGGGCCCATAGCCTTTGCAGTATCCAGCGCCTTCAGCCATTTCTTGATATCATGTGGAATGAATCAAATTGACTAAATAGCATCTGTGATGCTGGGGTCCTCCGGAGGAGGCTGAGATGGATCATCTACTCGGCACTTCTGACTGAAGATTGTAGCAAATGCTTCAGCCTTATGTTTTGCACTGATGTGCTGGGCTCCTCCATCATTAAGGATGAGGGTATTTGTGGAGCGTCCTCCTCCAGTGAGTTGTTTAATTGTCCACCACCATTCACGACTGGATGTGGCAGGACTGCAGAGTTTAGATCTGATCTGTTGGTTGTGGAATTGCTTAGCTCTATCTATCACTTGTTGCTAATGCTGTTTGGCATACATGTAGTCCTGTGCTGTAGTTTCACCAGGTTGACACCTCATTTTTAGGTGCTGCTCCTGGCATGCCATCCTGCACTCTTCATTGAACCAGGGTTGATTCCCTGGCTTGGTGGTAATGGTAAAGTGTGAGATATGCCGGGCCATGAGGTTACAGATTGTAGTTGAGTACAATTCTGCTGCTGTTGATGGCCCACAGTGCCTCATGGATGCCCTGTTTTGAGTTGTTCAAAATCTATCCCATTTAGCATGGTGGTAGTGCCACACAACATGATGGAGGATATCCTCAATGTGAAGACGGGACTTCGTCTCCGCAAGGACTGTGCAGTGATCTCTCCTACCGATACTGTCATGGGCAGATGCATATGTGGCAGGCAGGCTGGTGAGGATGAGGTCAAGTGTGTTTTTTCCCCTTATTGGTTCCCCCAGCACCTGCCGCAGACCCAGTCTCACAACTATCTCCTTAAGGGCTCGGCCAATCGGTCGGCAGTGGTGCTACTGAGCCACTTTTGGTGATGGACATTGAAGTCCCCCACCCAGGGTACATTCTGCACCCTTTCCACCTTCAGTGCTTCCTCCAAGTGGAGTTCGACATGGAGCAGCACTGATTCATAAGCTGAGGGAGGTGGAGGGGGCAGGGGCGTTACATGATAATCAGCGGGAGGTTTCCTTACACATGTTTAACCTGATACCATGAGCCTTCATGGGGTCCAGAGTCGATGTTGAGGACTCCCAGGGCAATTCCCTCCTGACAGTATGCTACAGTGCCATCGCCTCTACTGGGTCTGTCCTGCCGGTGGGACAGGACATACCCAAGGATGGTGATGATGATAGTGGTGTCTGGGACATTGTCTGTATATTACCATGAATATGACTATATCAGGCTATTGCATGAATAATCTGTGAGACAGCTCTCCCAATTTTGGCACAAGCCCCAGATGTTAGTAAGGAGGGCTTTACAGAGTTGACAGGGCTGAGGTTGCAGTTCAAAAACAGAATTACCTGGAAAAACTCAGCAGGTCTGGCAGCATCGGTGGAGAAGAAATCAGTTAACGTTTCGAGTCTTCATGACCCTTCGGCAGAACTGAGTATAGTTAGGAGAAAGGTGAAATATAAGCTGGTCTAAGGTGGGGGGGCGGGGGGAGAGAGAAGTTGAGGGTGTGGTAAAGTGTGAGATATGCCGGGCCATGAGGTTACAGATTGTAGTTGAGTACAATTCTGCACCACACCCTCAACTTCTCTCTCCACCCCCCCCCCCCACACCCCCACCTTAGACCAGCTTATATTTCACCTTTCTCCTAACTATACTCAGTTCTGCCGAAGGGTCATGAAGACTCGAAACGTTAACTGATTTCTTCTCCACCGATGCTGCCAGACCTGCTGAGTTTTTCCAGGTAATTCTGTTTTTGTTTTGGATTTCCAGCATCCGCAGTAGCTTTTAGCTTTTTGTTTTTATATCTGAGGTTCCAGTTGTTGTTTCCGGGGCCTTGGTCTGTCCGGTTTCATTCCTTTTTATTGACTTTATGGCTTGCTAGGCCATTTCAGAGTCAACCACATTGCTGTGGATCTCAAGTCACATGTAGGCCAGGCCAGGTGAGGACAGCAGATTTCCTTCCCTCAGGACATTAGTGAACCAGATGTTTTTTTTTAAATGACAATCTGCAATGGTTTCATGGTCATCATTAGACTTTTAATTCCAGATTTTTCTTTAATTCAAGTTCCACCATCTGCCATAGTGGGACTCAAAACTCTGGTCCCAGACATTACCCTGTGTCTCTGGATTACTAGCCCAGTGACAATACCACTACACCTCTGCCTGCCCCATTTTGCAGCACCAAAAAGAAAGTCAAAGCACCTCATCTGAAATTTCCATGCTGCTGCCATTCAATACTGCTTTCCCCACTTACATGGTTTCTATCTTCTTGATTAGCTTCCTGTCTAACAACTTGTTAAATACCTTCTGAAAGTTCATATAAACAACATATACTGCTTCACCTTGATCAACTTTCTTTATAATCTGGTCAAAGAATTCAATCAAGTTGGTCAGATATAATTTGCCTTTAACAAATCTGTGCTGACTCTATGCCTTTGCAAATGAAAGTTTATCTTGTCTCTGATAATGCCTTCCAATTACTACCCACAATTGATGTTAGGTTGACTGGCCTGTAGCTTCCTGATTTATTCCCCTCCCCTTTCTTGAATAGTGGTATCAAAGCCCTTCAGTCTTCCAGTACTACTCCTATATCCAATGAAGATTGAAAGATTGAGACCAATGCCTCTGCTATTTCAATCTTTGCTTCGTTCAGCAACTTCGGATGCCATCCAGCCAGATCAGGTGACTTACCAACTTTGAGTGATGCTCATCTTTTCAGTACATCTTCTCTATTACTATCCTGTTCATTATTTCACTTTCCTCTTTCATTGTAACCTTCTTATCATCCACTCCTTTGTGAGCACTGATGCAAAGTATTCATTTAATACTTTAGCCATGCCCTTTGCCTCTACATGAAAACTTTCCTCTGGGTCCTTAAAATCCAAACATTTTCCCCAGCTAACTTCTTATACTTGATAGGTTTATAAAATGTTTTGGGTTCAATTTAATGTTCCTTGCTAATCTTTACTTGTAACCTTTCTTTGCCTTCTATATTGACATTTTCAATTCCCTCCTATACTCTCCATAAGCTTCCTGAAATTTGTCATTCGTCTCCTTTTTATTTTTTTAACCTTTATTTCTTTTATCATCCAGCTTTAGCTCCTACCTTTTCTCTTCAACGAAATTTGCCTAGTTTGTAGCTAAACTATCTCTTCCCTCAATGCCATCCATACATAGCTCTGTTATCACTTTACTTAGTAATTGCTTTCTTAAATTTAACTATACTATATCCCTTCTTCCTCTCTTCCCTATTTAACATTTTTACCTCAATACTATTAGAGGTCTTGTGGTGTAGTGGGTAGTGTCCTTACCTCTGGGCCAGAAGCTGTGGGTTAAAGTCTCACCCCAGAACTTGACAATCAAGGAATGTGTGTTAGTAACATTACCCTTCCAACACAAGCCAATTTCATGTGGTAAGAGTGGGAGTGATTCCTGGTCGGCCATGTGATAGAAAGAAAGTTGAAGCCTCTATCATTGCTATCTGTAGTTCCAGACTACAACATTCGTGTAAAGGTACAAGCAACTCGGACTACCTGAGTGATCCATAACACACCACCACTTATTTCCTGGTCTCTTTCCATAATTACCTTAAATTGAATTATGTGTGGCCACTGTTAGCTATTAAATTCTGTACTGTTGCACATTCCAGTTGGCTCACTTCATTTTCCAGAATCGGATTCAATACTGCGTCCTTCTTTGTTGAACTTGAGATGTATTGTGGGGCATTTTCCTACCACCTTGAAGCAGATTAGGGTCTGGGGAAGTGGCAAAAAAATGTGTAGTGCTGGTTCCGTGATGCGATCCCGCCAGATCGCAGTATTACTGGAGGCAGCTTTAGGGCGATGACGGCAGCACCCCATCCCCCCCTGGCAGTGGTGGGAAGCCAATTAATGCAGTTATGGAGGTCTGAACGCCATGAGGTTCATATGCAGTGGTTACTTTAAAGGAAAAATTGCAATTGTTTGCTGTCATCTGTAGATGGACCCACCGAATAAACTAGGAAACATGTGGAATTGGCTGCTGGTTCCACCAGTTGTATGTGCCTCTATCTTTGTTGCTATCGCGGTGCACCCGCTGTTGTACGGTTTTACTCTCTGGCGATATTGCAACGGAGATCGGAATCAAAACCAAGAAGTGGATAAGCCGGCTTTCCAAAGTAAAAAAATGCATGCAGTTTAGCAGAAATAAATTTCCAAAAAAAAACGACACAGAAAGTTAAATGTACTGCTTTCCCCTTGTACTACATATACTGCTTTCCCCTTGATGTCCAACTCAGTTCAATGCAACAGGCTTGTCACAGCAGTTATATACACAGCCCACATCATTCAGGGTTTTTTTTTAACCCTGCTTATATAATTGGGAAGGGAAAACAAAGTTTCTCTGATTGTTTTAATATTCCCCTTCCCTCTATCGCAGAAGATTTTTTTAAAGACAGGCTTGCTAGCACTGTATATCTCCCACCAATGACATTATTGGTTTTCTGTGCATGCACAGGCGGATGTTGGTGGCCGTCTTGCGTTAGCAGGGGGCACAGTGGCCTCTATTTTCCACCTTCTCCATTCAGCTCAGCAGCACACAGCATTCACTGTGGGCCTGCCGATCACCCTGTACTTCAGGCACTCTGATTGGCCCCTCTTTGCCCTCTGGATGCCTGATGCCTGCTCCTAGGCGCAGATTCTTTGTTGCCTTCCCCCGCGACGATCGTGCCCAATGTGTCGGCCACCTTGATGTAGGTTGGAATCACTTTGGTCTGTTACCAAAAAAAAAAATGTCTTTTTAAAAGTCTGATTCCTGTTTCCAACCGATGAATTAAAAATCTATTTGATATAAGCATGTCTTTATAACAGTAGGCATAATTTAGAAGCCTATGAACATTGAAAACCCCATTTACTGAGTAGCTCTCTTTCTCTGTTCAATACTTGTGTGAATAGGTAAAACAGTTCAGCACAGACAGATTAAATTGGCCATGAATGCAACTTGCGCTATTAAGCAGGATGATTATGAATACAGTCTTTCTTATGAATCCACTAATTACTGTCTGCTTCCATTCAGAATTAAAATTGTCATCGTGCCAAAGCCTGGTGCTTTGTTCATCTTGATACTTCAATAATATTTCTGTGCATATAGGACATGGTCAGGTTTTTCCCTTGCATTTCAAACTTTGTTGAAGAAATTTTGGCAGTTCATCTAATTTACATTAATTAATATTAGATCATGTATCTTGTTTTAATTGTAAGTTAGCCAAATGCTTCAATTGTACTTCTATTTTAATATGTAAAGTATAGGATCATACAGCAAAATGGAAAATTAAGATATCTACATTGCTAAAAAGGAAAATATAGCTTTCTTCAGTTAAGGAATCAAAGGCTGCAGTCAGTTAAGTACTGAAGAAATGGTGATATGTGAATAGAAAGCAACTGTGGGCAGAGAGGTTTGGAACCTGCATCAGGGCCCTTGACATTTTCCAGTGGATTCTGCCAGATTTATGATGGGAGACCGGTGGAATTCCAGTTGACTTTTTGAGCCAATTTTTTAATATGTAGTGCTTCTTCTCTTCTTGTATTTCCTATCACTGCATCCATTTGTCTTGGGTTTTCCTGGTCCCAAAAGATCTTGCAATGAGAAAACTGCACAGTCCTCTGATGTAGAATCCATCATTGCTGCCAATGGATATAGGTAGGTTAAGAGAGTGGGCAAAAATTTGGCAAATGGAGTATAATGTAGGAAAATTTGAGGGAGGTGATGGCCTAGTGGTAATGTCCATAGATGAGTAATCCAGGGGACCAGGCTAATGCTCTGGGGACAAGAATTCAAATTCCACCATGGTGGAACTTAAAAA
This sequence comes from Cetorhinus maximus, assembly GCF_964194155.1. Lineage (NCBI taxonomy): Eukaryota > Metazoa > Chordata > Chondrichthyes > Lamniformes > Cetorhinidae > Cetorhinus > Cetorhinus maximus. Next base: position 115,281,848 of record NC_135880.1, read on the forward strand.
ATAACTAATAAAATCTGGACTTGGATGCTAGTCTTAGTCATGGTGACCATGAAACTATTGTCGTAAAGACCCATCTAGTTCACTAATGTCCTTGAGGGAAGGAAATCTGCCTTCCTTACCTGGCCTGGCCTATATGTGACTCCAGATCCACAATAATGTGGTTGACTCAACTGCCCTCTGAAATGGCCTACTCCGTTCAAGGGCAATTAGGGGTCGGCAACAAATGCTGGCCTTGCCAGCAATGTCCACATCCCATGAAAGAATACATTTTTTAAATGTTAGCTTGTCCATTTTGGCAGGAAGAATAGAAAAGCAGAATATTATGTAAACGGAGGGATACTCCAGAAATCTGTAGTACAGAGCGATTTGGGTGTCCTTGTAAATGAATCACAAAAGGTTACCTTGCAGGTACAACAAGTGATTGGGAAGGAAAATGGAATGTTGGCCTTTATTGCAAGGGGAATGGAGTGTAAAAGTAGGGAAGTGTTGCTATAGCTGTACAGTGCCTTAGTGAGACCACAGCTGGAGTACAATTTTGGTCTCCTTATTTAAGGAGGGATATAATTGCATTGGAAGCAGCTCAGAGAAGTTTCACTCGGCTGGGATGAAGAGATTGTCTTATGAGGAAAGGTTGAACAGGTTAGGCCTATATTCATTGGAGTTTAGAAGAATGTCAGGTGATCTTATTGAAACATAAAAGGTTCTGAGGGAACTTGAACAGGATGGATGCTGGGAGAATGTTTCCCCTTGTGGGGAAGTTGTGAACCAAGGACACTGTTTAAAAATAAGGGCTCTCCCATTTAAGACTGATGAGGAGAACTTTTTTTCTCTCAGAAGGTCATTAGACTTTGGAAGTCTCTTCCCCAAAGATTAGTGGAGGCTGGGTCATTGGATATATCCAAGGCTGAGTTAGACAGATTTTTGATCAACAAGGGGGTGGGGGTGCAGGGGCAGGCAGGAAAGTGGAGTTAAGGCTGCAGTCAGATCAGCCATGAACTTATTAAATGGTGGAGCAGGCTTGAGAAGCCTTTTCCTATTTCTTATGAACGGCAGTTCCTTGAACATCCCCAAAGACAATTGCTGGGGGAAGGGAATCTTTCCCACCCAGAAAGTAAGCAGAGTGAGTTTTGAAATGAAGGACTAATCTGATCCTGTCAGTTTCCCCTCAGTGTTGGGTGCATTTGGTTAATTTTACCCACTTGGGACATTTGATTGATTAATAACTGTGATCCTATTCAAAAGCAATTGGTTGCTGTACACATAACTGAACAAATCACATGGTCTGTTTGGCTCCTCCATGAACCTTAAAGACAGTGAACAAAATGTGGGCTTAATGTTTCTTTAAATGGTGGAGTAGCATTGCTGTGATCTGTTTGCTGACTTTGGCCTATTTCCCGGCAATAAGGGCCATTTCCTATGCATGCTGGGCTTTTGGCAGTATTCTTAACTACAGTCAAGATGAAGACTCCAGTGGCCCAAAGGGAAATGTCAGCACTGCAGAAGACAGTTGCAATGTTAAATGGGCAGAATATTAGAAGAATTGTTCCACTGAAGACCTTGATCAAGGTGAGTGATGGAGGCGAAGTGAAGACAGATAAGGCACTACAAAGTCCTCTCTTTCTTTTAGGGACTTTGGCAGGATCTCCAGCCACTTCCTATGGTCAACTGCCAGTTACCCCATGGCAGCTCCAGGAAATGCTGCAACACAGACAAATGGAAGGAAAATCCACTGGAGACCTTGGCCACCTTCCCTCCACCTCCACTCGCATGTGGTGGTCAGGGAAGGAGTGGTCAGCAGTGATTCCAGCAAGATTGACAGGAGAGTAATTCAGGCCAAGCAGTGAGGTAGCATTCATCACTTGATGACAGGGATTTACCCTCTCCCCAGTTTCAAATATAATGGGCTCCAAGGACACAATATCTTATTTCTTTCTGTTAATCTTCCACAGCAATTTTGGTCCAGCTATTAAAATTTCAAGGAATAAATTTTATGAATGCCAGTTATTTCGTCATTACCAACTAGAATTTATTATCCAGACTACAGACACAATCTGTGTTAAAGTACAATCTTGATGTTATACAACAAAGAATTTTCCTTATTTGATTGAAGAATTGTCCTGTTTAATTTCTTAAGAATCTCTATATTTTCTTAGGGAGTGATAACTTTGCCAGCATTATGATCACGTTAAGTTGGTCCCTGTATACTGCGAGAGATTGCTTGCTATCTTTGTGTTGCTGCACAGGGAAGGTAAGAACACATAGAAACATAGAAAATAGGAGCATGAGTAGGTCATTCAGCCCTTTGAGCCTGCTCCACCATTCAATATGATCCTGGCTGGTCCTCTATCTCAACGCCATACTGCTGCTCGCTCCCTATGCTCCATATTGCCTTTAGAGTCCAGAAATCTTTCTATTTCCTTCTTAAATATATTCAGTGACATGGCCTCCATAGCCCTCTGTGTTAGAGAATTCCACAGGTTCACACCCTCTGAATGAAGAAGTTTCTCCTCATCTCAGTCCAATTGGCCTACCCAGTATCCTGAGATTGTGACCCCTTGTTCTAGACCTCCCCAGCCAGGGGAAACATCATCCCTGCACCCAGTCTGTCCAGCCCTATCAGAATTTTATACGTTTCAATGAGATCCTCTCTCATTTTTCTAGTGTATTCCAGTGAATACAGGCCTAGTCGACCCAATCTCTCCTCATTATACAATCCTGCCATCCCAGGAATCAGTTTGGTGAACATTCACTGCACTCCCTCTATGGGAAATATATCCTTTCTTAGGTAAGGAGACCAAACTTGCATACTATACTCCAGGTGTGGTCTCACCAAGGCCCTGTACAACTGCAGTAAGACATCCTTACTCCTGTACTCAAGTTCTCTTGTAATGAAGGCCAACATACTATTTGACTTCTTACCTGCTTGCTGCACTTGCATGCTTGCTTTCAGTGATTGGTGTACAAGGACACCCAGGTCCCTTTGTACATCAACATTTTACAATCTAGCACCACTGAAATAATACTCTGCCATTCTGTTTTTCCCACCAAAGTGGATAACTTCGCATTTATCCATGTTATACTGCATCTGCCATGTATTTGTCCACTCACCCAACGGGTGGAATTGTCCCAGATTTGCACTAATTGTGGTAACAGGTGGGTAAAACGATGTTTTAACCGCCGGCTTCGATGGCGGGTTTTCACGCCGTATCATCCGAAACCCGCCGTATTAATTATGCATGCCTGGGAAACAAGCCATTTCAATGGCAGGGGGGCTCTCATTCACCTGCCACTCCATCACCTCACCGCTTCATCACACCGGGCGCCACATTTAAAATCCAGATGTGCGCACACATCTCAGTGCTTCCAGCCCAGGACTACTGCAGGGAAGATGTCCATGAAAGGCAAAAAGACTGCAGCCCCTGGGTTTAGTGACGTGTCGCTGGAACGCCTTTTGGCTGCCATGGAGGTCTGCCTCCATGGCCTCTACCCCTGCTCTGGCTGCAGGATTGGCAGTGATGATCAGTGCCAGTGCTGCACAGAAGAGGTTGGCTATCCAATGCAGATAGACGATAAATGATCTTATCCGTGTAGCCAGGGTATGGCAACCATCTCATCAATCTAAGCTCACAGACTCAAGCCCATCACACATTAACTGGCATCTCACTCACTGTCAGCTCAAGGGACATCACCACCCATTCTCACACACACATATCCTCACATGTCCATCTGGCCTCATCTCCACTGGAGACTGCCTCCTCAGCCCTCACCATCTTGAGGCCGCTTGCACAGATCAACAAGTGCCCACACACACACCCTGGGATACCCCCCTTCCCCAGTACAGCCCTTGTCCTGCAGCTTCTTCCCTTGCCTTGGGCCACTTCTCCCCCTTCCCCAAGCAAGCCCTAGCTCCGCAGCTATTGAAAAGCCACCCCTGCCTTATGGCTGGTCTGGTAGGTAGAGACCTGCTGTGAGCCAACCTAAAAATGCTGTGGTGCTGTCTGTGAAGCCTGGCGCTGATGAATGAGTGCTGACCGAAGTAAGGTAGGCAAACAAAACTTGAAGTTCTGAGCAAAGTGCAGCTCGCCAGGTGCATGTCGCTTATGTGCTGTTCTGAAACACATTGACATGCTTTCTCGCTGACGTTGGCGGATGATCCTACGGGGGGGGACACGATTCCGGCGGGCTGGCCTAATAATGATATGCAGATATATTACAATGAGCTTCCCGACATCCGACAGGGAGAACGTGGCCCGCCATCAGCGGGCTGAGCGGACGATCGCGAACTGGTTTCATGCTGTCGTGAAACTGATTGTGCCATATTGTCCGCTCATGCACCGAATATGCCCAACGCTGGCAGGCACGGAAAATCCAGGCCAACTTGTCACCTTGTCACCAATCACCTTGAAGCCTCTTAACATCCTCCTCACCACTCACATTCCCACCAACTTTCGTGTCGTCAGCAAACTTGGAAATGTTACATTTGGTTCTCTTTTTCAAATCATTGATATATATTGTGAATTAAAGCCAGCACAACAATATACTTTATTATTACCTAACACCCGGGTATATAGTTGGCAACTCCATTCATTAATAGAATCACTTGACATTGACCTCTAGCCCATCAATTGATTACATATATCCATGATCTTTGCACTTTCCCCATCAGGGAGGCTTACAAACAAGGCTTTCACAGTCTAGCTATGCCAGGAAGAAATGTGGATTGATGGCTTGTATCTTATCAAGCAGTCTGTGTGCTTTCGAAGCCAGTTTTATAATTGGCAGCTTTATTCAATTGCAGAAGATAGCCTTTTGAAATTCCCTTTCCTTAGTTCCAACTTTGAAGATGAGAGGATATAACTGTTGTATACCAAGATTTCTTCAGTAAATGCCTGGGTTGATTTAAGTTTGGGATGCACTGGGAGCAGTGGAGGTCTGGTAGCACTCAGGAAACACAGAAGCCAGTGTTATACATCTTGTCAGTTGCTTTTTAACCAAGCTGTTGAACTATGATATTATTTCCAGGTTTCCTGACTAACTAACATCAACGGGTGTGATTTCAATACCACTATTTAAAGAGATACTCCTAACATGTAATATGAAAGAAATAAAGATTTGCATTTATATCATGTTTTTCACATCCAGTGGAGTCTCAAAGTGTTTTATGGCTAATGAGATGCCTTTGAAGTGAAATCAATGTTCTAATGTTGGAAACAGGGCAGACTCTCACAAACTGCAATGTGACAATGATCAAATGATCTGTTTTTGTGATTTTAATTGAAGAATAAGTATAGGCTAGGACAACAGGGATAACTCTCCTGCTGCTTTTGGAAATATCGGATCTTTTAAATCAACCAGAACAGGCAGGTCAGGGTCTCAGTTTAACGTCTCATTTGAATGATGGCACCTCTGGCAGTGCAGTACTCCCTCAGTACTGCACTGGAGTGTCAGCCTTGATTTTTGTACTTAAGCCCTGGGTCAGGATTTTCGGTTCATTGGGCAGGCATGGTGGGCTGGGACCGGGAACAGCTGGGAAACAGGCCGCCGCCCGCGATCGGCCCCCGACCGCAATTTCACGCTGGCTGGCCAATTGACGATCAGCCAGCATGAAAGGTGCGCTGAGGAGCTCAGTGCTACTGGGGTGGGGGTGGGGGGAGTTTGAGTGCAAGAGTTTGTGCATGTGTGGGGGAGCATGCACTGAAAGCTTCCTGAGGGCACAGAGCTGCCTCAGGGAGCTGAAGAATTGTGGAAACAAAAATAAAGATTTTAAAAATGAGAGAAACATATCCCCACATGTCATTCAGTCACATGAACAGGGACGTATTAAAAACGAAGTGTAAAATTAAAAAAAATTTTTTTTAAATTACTGCTGGAAACCTCATCCCGCCCGTGGATGAGGTTTCATAAAAAATCCAAAGGCCAGCTGGCAGACTCACCCACTCGCCAACCGTAAGGTTGGCTGGGCAGCAAAAAATAACTTTCAATTATTTGATTAAGGGCCTAAGTAGGCCTCTTAATTGTCGGTGGGTGCGCTAAGGACTCTCGCACGCGCCCACCGACCAAAGTATCGTGCAAGTATGTAATGACATCGGGGTGCTCGCCCAACGCCATCGCACGCTATTTTATGCCCGATCGGGTCGGGCGCGCGCCCGTCTGTGGGACTTAAAATCCTGCCCCTGGAGTGAGGCTTGAACCTGGAACCTTATGACTCATAGGCGAGTTAAAAGCCAAAGAGAAGGAAGAGGAAAAATTGAGCTAGAAGGTCAAAGGCCTTTGTTCAGGAATGCCTCCTTGGATGTGCTGCTGGGGGCTGTGGGGACTCAGAAGGATATACTTTTCCCCAGTGGCAAGAAAAATAAGTTGGCTGGGGACCCGCTGGTGTGGTCAGAGGTAACAGAGGAGGTCAGCAGTAAGAGTGTGGTGCTACACTGCTGTATACAATGTAGGAAGCAGATCAATGACCTATGCGTGGCTAGAAGTGTGAGAGTAATGGCACATTCACCTATATCCTGATATGTGTATCAACCCAACCCTCTCACTTTGCCTTCTCAAGCCTACCCCAGCACATAATTTCTCACAACAACGTACCTTGTAGATACACCCATTCCTTTCTATCTACGCACTTCCTCACATCTCCATCTATCTAGCCACCACTGACACTCACTCTGATGCAATGCCATGCTTCTCCATAATAGCCACTCTTAACAATTAAAAAAATAAATAATTCACGGGGTGTGGGCTTCGCTGACTCGGCCACCATTTATTGCCCATCCCTAGCTGCCCTTGAGAAGGTGGTGGTGAGCTGCCTTCTTGAACTGCTGCAGTCCATGTGGTGTAGGTACACCCACAGTGCTGTTAGGAAGTGAGTTCCAGGATTTTGACCCAGCTACAGTGAAGGAACGGCGATATATTTCCAAGTCACCAGGATGTCCTAATATCTGCTGCCCTTGTCCTTCTAGATGGTAGTGGTTGCGTGTTTGGAAGGCGTTGTCTAAAGAGCCTTGGTGAACTCCTGCAGTGCATCTTGTAGATGGTACACACTGCTGCTACTGTGCGTCCGTGGTGGAGGGAGTGAATGTTTGTGGATTTGGTGCTCTCCATCCATCCTATCAACACATGCTGCAACATTGAGTGAACACATGCCATTACAGCCATTCAATGGTTTTTTTTTCTTTCCCTCCTTACAGGAGAAGAAAGCATAGAACACAAAGGAAAGGCAGAGAACCAGAGGTGCTGGCCCTCCACAGATCTCACAGCTAACAAGTGCAGAAGAGGAGGCAATGAAAAGCGGTGGTGTTTCAGTGTGTCTGGCCAATGGAGACCCCCTAGCTATCTGGTGACAGAATTAAAAGTCAGGCAGCCGCATGGTGTACAACACTCACTCATGTTATGTTGATGTCAGCTGCAAGTGAAATATGATCACATACATACAGTCAATCTTCCTTACCTTGACTGTATTCATTTATGTCTTTTATCTCCCACAGAGCCTTCACACATTGATAGGAGGTGGCACAGCTGATGATGATAACTCCTCAGTGGAACTCAGCTCTCTGTGAGTGCACTGTCACAGACTCATGCGCCAGCTGAAATATGAACACTTCTGTGGGACTGGTACGCCTGGTGTTATCTGGCGACTTAAACATCACGAGTGAACATGAGCAGCTGATGTAGACAGGGAAAGCAGTGGACAGCTCATGATGGAGAGCGCAGGATGCTCCAAAGTTCACTCAGCTAGAAGCAGATGTTGTACTTCAGGGGCCTTCGAAGGAGAGGATGCCTCTGGAGCAACACCAGATGTTCTGGCAGATGTTCTGACTGCACTGTGCACTCTTGCAGAGAGATTGGGGGAGTCTGTCTCAAGCACAAGTGGAATTTGCGATGATGTCTTCATCCATGGAAAGAGCAGCCACCTGCACAGAGGATCCATCTGAATCACATGAGTGCCTACAGGCCCTCACCAATGACCTGCGCACAATGGGCAGAATTTAAATTCCCCTGTCCAGGAGCCAGAGGTGGAATGCCTTTCACCTTACTGATTCCCATCGATCAATTGAAGGGTAGGGAGGGATGAGGATGCTCTTCCCGCCCAAAAGTCAATTGAGGACCTAAAAGTGGCCAATGGCCAATTCAGGGCCACGTAAGGGTCTTTCATCCTATTCTACTAGCAGCAGGCGGAGGTTGGGTGGGGGCAGCGGGGAAGGTGCATAGGCCATGTGGGAGGCTGCCAGGGAAGGTATACGCAGGAGGCCTTCTTGCAGGCTCACTGGGGCCTCCTGTTTGGGTACCGTGTGGCCCATGAAGGGGCCTTCCCAGCACCAAGGGCTGCCCCGGTGAAAGAGCACCCCCCCTAACTTTCCACATCGACTGACCCCGCCCACCCCCCCCACCCCCACCTTGTCAGGGCCTGCTTGAATGGCCCCAGCAAACCTGCCCCACTCACCCTCTGATTGGCTGGCAGATCTTGGAGGCAGGTTCTTCACCTTGAAAGGCACAGAAGCACCAATGGCAGTGATATTTAATCCCACCGAGGCTCCCGGTAATGGCTGCGGTGGGGTTGCCTGCAGCTTTCCAGCCGATGCTTGGTGCTACTGCCGCGGCCATTAAATTCAGCCTATGAATGCCACCTTAAACAGACTATCTGATATCCTAGCCTTCCCTGTTTAATGCCGCACAGGCCAACTGCCCTCCAGCTCATTGCTAGCAGGGAAGGGTGTTATGTTACAGTTTAGAAAATTCAGTGAAAATTACTGTGATTTATTTGCTTGTATTTTTTTTACCTTTCTTTCTGTAAATGTTATTTCTTTACAAACCTGATTGAGAATTGTAGCCTGAGCTTCAGCAGGATTTTCCACACCCGCCCACCACTGGGATCTTCCGGTGCCACCGCAAGTCAATGGGCTTCTGGCTGGGGCGCCGCCTCGCCCACGGTTGGTCCTGCCCGAGATGGTGCCGGAAAATCCCAGCCATAGGGTCTGTTGGAACAGCGCATGTGCTGATGGTGAACACTGTTTGCCAGGTTAGCTTGTGCAGGAGCCTGGGGGTGGAATTCTCCCAAAATGAAACTAAATGCGGTGGCGGGCAGTTTCAACAGCGCACTGCCCCCCATCCGTAATGGCGGCGACTCATGCCCGCTCCTGCGCTTGGAGCCTCATTAGTTATACAAGAGGCGTTTTCGCTCTGAATCGCCTGGCGGGTCTGGGAGCTGATTCACCCACCCGCCCGTCAGCTGGTGGGTTCAAAGGTCGGGGTGCCGTATTTATGCAGCAGTCCAACACACAATCTCAATCTCTCCAGCCCACCAGAGATGTCTGCAACCCATAAGAGAAAGGCTGAGAGCCTCAGGACAAAGTCTGCACCCAGCTTCACCCACCAGGCCCTCCAGGGTTTGGTCAGAGGGGTGCAGGAACAACAGCAGCCTCAACTCCCAGCCCTGGGAGCCTGTCACAAAGCAGGTCAGCGTAGCTCACACCCGCGCATGAAGTGCCACCCAGCGCAGGGAGAGGATGAATGATCTCATCCGCTCTGCCAGGGTAAGTCATCCTTCAACTCCCTCCAATATCAAACTCTCATCATGACATCATGCACTCAAACAGCTACTCTCTTCAGGGATCTCATACAACCATGAGCGGGGGACACATAACAACACTTATTCTTTCACCGAGACTTTCACATCACCACCATCCCATCTATCGCAGACTGGGGGAGGGACATGCGACATGCTTGCCCTCAGTGAATTCAAGGAGGCTGCAGCTAAGCTGGCTGGGGATAACAGGGATTGCTCCTGTGGGGAAGGGGAGATTGGCCTCTCCAATCAACCTAGTACGGATCACAGCTCCATCACCACATCAAATCCTGGCATTCACAGTGAGCCACATGGAGTTTTATCTAGCTCATGCTCATTAACCAAAATTCTCTTATCTATTTTCCAGGCACAAGCACATCAAGGCCCCCAAGCCAGTCCAGCACCACCAGTGCGAGCCCTCGGACCTCATCTGAAAGAGATGCTCTGGAAGAGCCGTCACGGCGCCCATATGCACCCTCCACCAGCTCAGAGACACACACGTCGGTGGGGCATAGCTGTAGATTAGGCTCAGCCTCACTTTCTGGGGAGCACCTCACTCAAGATTGGAGGCAAGCACAATCCAAGTCTCCGGCACTCGGAGGGCTGCTGGACACCAGCCACCCACTCAGTCCAAGTCAGATGATGAGCCTCTGGAAGCAGCCACCAAATCTATACTGGAGATGCAACGACAGGTGGTGGAACATCAGGCAGAGATTCGGCAGTCACTCAGCAGACTAGAGCAAAGGATGGAAGAATCTGTCAATGTTCTGTCTGATGTCATGGCTCCGACATGAGAGCACCTCAAGGTCACCATGGGAAGGCTGGCGACCACCATGGAGACCTTGGTCCAGCAGGTGTTGCCAGGTTTGCGCTTGGCCCTGCAGTCCATGGCTGCGCACCGTGGTGGGCACCATCAGGATGTAGGCGACATGAGGATGAGACACCTTGATCTCATGGGCGCACCATCTCCTGCAGGAGTCGGGGCGGGGACCTTGGGCACCCACAGGGAGAATGAGTGTCAGCCGGACGCCCCGGGGGCCTCCGCTCAGGACACTCCAAGGGTGTGTAGCCCTTCACAGAGCCCTCTGCGACTCCATCGGCTCCAGCTTCTCAGGCTGCTGAGGGCGCTTCTGCCCCTGAGCAAGTGACTCTTATCAGGCCAGGACCCTCCAGGCTGCCTCCACCTCTGCTGCAGATGTCAGGGCTGCACCAAGGCATAGAAGTAGAGTTAGGAAAGTTGAGAAAAATTGATCTAATTTTTGGGCCACGGGTGTGCTAGACATGTAACTAAATTGCACATTTGTTAATACATTTGATGGTTCTGTGAATGTTCCTGTCAACTGAAGGCATTGTGATTTTGTACTTTGGAATCCTCTTATTTTGAGGTTTAGCCATCACTCAGTGATAGTGTTCCACTGTGAGATTAACATTCCTGTGATGTCAACCTCAGTTGAACTAGTATCTGCACCCGCTGTGTGATGTCAGGGAGATGTGTTTAAATCTTTATTTGAAGTGTGTGATGTAAGCATTTCTAACCCTTCTTCCTCAAGGAACACATTGAGTGAGGGCAGCTCATCAGCATTGATATTCTATCTGCATTTGTGTCTTCTCAGTGGTAGTAGCAGAAGAAAAGACTTGCACGGGAGGAGGAGATCCCTAGGCAGGTCCACATCTCAGCCGCAGCAGTGTTTGCTTCATTAGATGGCGGCGAGGTGTTCAAGTCTTCTCTCGCATTGTTCTCATTCCTAAGTGGGTTCTCAGTTCCCAGAGTGAGCTCTCTCACAGGGCCCCACGGACCAAAGCAAAGATCATGGCCTGGTGATTCATGAGGCAAGTATGAATGCGGGACTCATTCTCGCCGCAAGTGGGTGGACATCCCCTGAGCTGAAAGAAAATGGCACTGAGGGCTAGGAGAGATGTGGCCATATTCCCTCACTTAACTTTACTCTTCCTGGAACCTGTCAGCGATTAACATATCACAGGCCCGTCTCCCATGTCTTCCTCCATGGCATGATTGTGCTGATACTGACCCTCAGCAGCCTCCTGAGGTTCATGGACCTCCGGATCTTCATCCTCCTCCAAGTCATCCCCTGGCAGGGGTTCACCTCTTTGCATTGCCAGATTGTGAAGGGCACAACACACTGCAATGATGCGGGAAACCCTATCGGGAGTGTATTGGAGTGAGCCACCTGAGTGGTCCAAGTATCTGAAGCGCATCTTCAGAAGCGCTATGGTCTGCTCTATAAAGGACCATGTGGAGCTGTGAGCAGCGTTGTATCTCTCCCCGGAACAACTCTGAGGGCGACGCACTGGTGTCATTAGCCAGCGCTTCAGTGGTTACCCCTTATCCCCAAGCAGCCATTCCTACAGACGTAATGGCCCCTGAAAATGTCAGGAAACTGGGAGTGACTCAGGATGTAGGATTCATGGCAACTTCCAGGGTACCGTGCACAAACGTGTAGTATGTGCTTCCGGTGATCACACACCAGTTGTACATTGATGGAATGATAGGCCTTGTGATTTATAAACATTAGGGCCTGTTGCCATGGAGCCTGTATAGCCACATGGGTGCAGTTTATTGCACCCTGCACTCTAGGAAAGCCTGAGATGGCAGTGAAGTCAGTGAATCTCACAGCCTGGTTATCTTTATCCAGCCCAAACCCGACATAATGATGGGTCTTCTTGTAAAGGGCACCTGTGGCCCTCTTTATGTGTCGATGTGTTACAGACTGAGAGATGCTGCACCGGTCCCCTGCTGATCCTTGGAAAGAACCAGAGGTCAAGAAATTGAGTGCTGCAGTCACTATCAGGGGATGCCCTCCAATTCCACGTGGCGAAGGATGTGATATATGTAATGTACCAGAACTCAGGACAAGCACAGACGTGCATGGCATTGCCTCTCACTCATTTGTAAATAGGAGACTTTTGGACGATAAACCCTAGGTCTGGCGAATCCATTCCATTGACTGGGTCTCTCCTCCTGACTGTCCTGTTCATGTTGTGCTCCACTTCACCATGTCCCTCCTGCTGGAGCTGCGTGTGGAGTCGCTTCTCCCTCCTTCGCGTCCTCCATTGCAATAGGACCCTGACAAAGACAACACTGAGCCCTGGATCCATATCTGCTTTTGCTTTCTCTCTGGAAGGAACCATTGAAGACATTAATGATTCAAGGGGCAAGGAAGCAAAGCTTAGAAGATGACACGTTTAGAGACTGTAAGGGTCCATAGCTTTTCCTGACCTCCTTGCCTGGTGGCTGATGTCAGCTTGTCCCTGAGACACTAGCACACACATCGAGGTGACCAAGATGGCATCACAGATATATAACATCTTGAGCCCTGCGTGGGATGCTAAAGTTTCAGTGAGATGAGTGACCCAACCTAGTTCTGTGCTCCAATGTCTGATGTGGCATATTAATGACCAATCAGTTGCTCATGGTCAATGACTGGATGCCCTTTGGCCCATTAGGAGTGTCACATCTGGTGAACACGTGACAGGCCTTCATTGATAGAATGCCACATATGATACAGCTGTGCTTCCTTCACTATTCTCTGCATTCCCATTCTTATGTGTTCCTCTTGAGATATAGCGACTGTGATCTGAAGCCAATGAGCTCTGAGTGGCCATTTAACAGTGCTAATGAAGCTATTGGATTTCAGTGGCTTTCATCACAAGGAGTTCTTCCTCCTTTCTTTCTAAGCAGACTGCTGCTCACTCAGGCAGCAACAAGAGGTTAGAGGGCGACCCCAGAAATGTCCCACTCATGTTCACCCTTCCCCTCACTGCTATTCCACAGCCTTCCCTCCCCATTAGCCCCTCATGTTCACCCTTCCCCCTCACTGCCATTCCACAGCCTTCCCTCCCCATTGCCTCCATTGTGTTTGTCAGCCCTGCCCCTCATCTCGCAGCCCTACCCCAGTTGAAGTTCTAGTCCCTGAAAGTGGAGGCCTGCATGAGTACCGCAGCACAGTGGCGTTCCTTGGGGAAATGAAAGCAAAGAGGAGGAGCTCCAACCCTACAGCCCCAACAGACTGCCATTTATCGCAAAAATACCGGCACAGCCGATATGTTCCACTCACCTTGAAGTTACCGGCGGACTGAGGTCCGGCTTGTGCACACCACTCCTTTTCAAATGGGTTTGATGCCAACATGGTTTCCCATGGCATGATGGAAGATTGGAAGGCATGGCAAGGTGACATCGAGCAGCTGTTTTAATGAGCATTCATGACATGCTAATGAATGCAAATGCCGTTTGCGCCACTAGTCGACAGGATAAACGACCCGCCACAAACACAGCGTTGGGAGAATTGTGGCCTGTTTTTATGACAGCAGGTTTCCGGCTTTTTGCCTCCCATTGGATTCTCTGCTCCCACCCGCTACAAAACCTGCCGCGGGCGGGATGGGAGAATTCTGACCTGGGTTTATAGGAAGCATGATCTTGAAAGTGGAAACAATCCTATGGGCTGGAAGCAAGGAGAGGTGTCTGGAGAGCTTTGGAACTGTGCAATGTACCCACAAAATGAGCCAACAGAAACACAGTTCCAAATAAGGGCAAGGTAAAAACGGCAGCTGATCCTCAGGGAGTCAGGGATTACAAAGAGAGTCAGACGAAACAATATCCAATGAAGCTTAATACAGACAGTAGTAAGGTGTTGCATGCAGGAGCAAAAATATGGGGAGCATAAGTGCACCATAAATGGTATCCAAATAGCGCAGGATGAAGCCCAAGGAGATCTAGGAACTTTAATGGGCTCAATACTCAATATGACATTCTCTGCAGACCAGCAAAGCAAATGAAAAGCTGAGTGGTATAGCTAAAACACTAGCATATAAGTTGGTGGAAACCATATCTGTTGTCAAAATGTGCTTTGAGTATTGTGTCCAATCTGGTCACCGAGACACAAAGGTGGCATTCAGACCCTTGAGGCGGTTCAGAGAAGAGCCTTTCCTCGCTCCAGGAGACTGGGTTATGAGGAAATGCTGGAGAAATTTTCGGGGCCGGGGGGGTAATTTTCACCTTTAACACAGTGTCATGAAAATATAATAATTTTCATTATATTATTGTGATTTATTTTAAAGGTAGATTAATAGTGGGGGTTGGATTAGTTTCTCTGTCTGTAGGTGTGTGCGTGTGGGATTTAATTGAATTGCAGACTGCTAGCCTGAAGTTTTTGAGTGATCAAAAGGGAAGCTAGGTTTGAAATGCTACAAAAGTAAACGTGGCTGAAGCTTTAAAATGTGAGGTGTGAGGAGCATTTGCATTTTTAGATAAACCAGAGCAGTTTGAATTTCAAAGAGATGATGAGATGTTACATCTAGCCATATGAAGCTAAGTCAAACAGTGTGTTTATTTTTCCCAAAGGTTACTGATAATGTGAGTACTATGAAAGATTTATATTATGGAAAAAGTAAAGTTGCGAAGACATATTGGAACAATGGGATTTACATTAAAAAGGGAGAAACATGTATAAAGGAGATGTGGTTAAGTGAAACAGGGAAAGGAATTCTAAGATCTAGCACAAGTGTGGAAAGCCTCCAACCTTTATGCATCAAGTTGCTGTCTACAGGAGCCGAAGGTAAGAAAACTCAATGTGAATATCTATGTCCAAGGTATTGTGTGCTTTGCCTGGGTCTGTTGAAATCTATTTTTGTTTCACTGTTGCCTTAATGGAGGTGTAACTGGGAGTCAGATTAATTAGTGGAGTTAGTTAGGAGTTATTATAGTTGTAATTTGTGGACTTATGTATGTGTTTAAAATCTTTTCTTCCATTAAAATAAATGTTTAATTTAGTTTTGTAAAAGTACCTCTTAAGCCTCGGTGGACTTATTACTACTGAATTCAAGGCACGCATCATGAAATAAAATACAAATTGCAAAAACAGTTGTGGTAGCTGTTTCAAGTTTCCCTCTGGGATTTGAGCAGCTCGGCATTTACCATCTACTGTGCCATAACACACAGGCATAAAGCTGGTGGGTGTGGATTGGTCACCCATTATAAATCTCGCCGATTTACATATGCCAAATTGAGCAATGGGTAGCTAATCCA
Source organism: Cetorhinus maximus (assembly GCF_964194155.1). Classification (NCBI taxonomy): domain Eukaryota; kingdom Metazoa; phylum Chordata; class Chondrichthyes; order Lamniformes; family Cetorhinidae; genus Cetorhinus; species Cetorhinus maximus. The sequence goes on from NC_135880.1 coordinate 115,297,450, forward strand.
CAACTACAAGTTTTCCACTCATGCTAAAAGTGAAAGTTACCCCCTTGGACTTTTAAACCTTGAAAGAAGATGATTGAGAAATTACTTTAGAGAGGTAGATAAGGGGATCAATGTTATGTAGAAGTTGGATCCAACATACTATCATGGTTGAGTTTCAAATAGTAGAAAAAGGGAACGCATATTCAAACTAATAAAAATAAACTTTAGAATACTATTCCTGATGTATTCAAAATACTCCAGGCTGATTGGTTCAGGTGATGAAAGGTTTGAAAAGGTTGTTCACAATTAACAAACACTTCTATGACATTGCTGAAAAAAGAGACATGTCTAAGCTTTTCATCTTGCACTCAACAGGACACTCGCAAGAATACCAAAATAAGGGAGAAAACAACAAATTATACTGTATATGAAGAGAGTGCTGATTGGCTGGCAAGTGGCGTTGCCATGATGGTGACTGACAGTTAATTGCCAAGCATTGTTTTAAATTTAAACCAGGCAGCTTGACCCTAGTTGGTCAAGGCATTGCCCTGAGGAATGAATCAGTGAATGGCTGCCATTTATTTTGTTTGGCTGAAACAGGCACAATATGTATACATGTTCTTTCTGTCTGCAAAGAACAGGGCCCTGTGTATTAATTTATGTAGCTTCCAGTACACACAAATGTGTCACATTGTCAGCCCAGTTGACAATCTTAAATTGGTTGTCAGCGTAATTCTTAGCACACTGAAGACTATTTAGCAAATGTACTCCAATTGGGGTATCACATCTAATGTTGGACACTGTGTTTTGAGTTTTGCGAGCATGGGCTGGTTGGGTACCGTCTGTACTTTGCCCGTTGCAAACAGTGGTTGGTACATGCTGTTTCATACAATCTGCCAGTCTTTGGGGCATATGGCCTACATACCTAGCATCACACTTACACTGAAATTCATATACCACATTACATATTTGTGTGATAGGCAGAACATCTTTTTGGCTTGACGGCAGAATCCTGTTAGTGGTGACTACTACTCATGTTGCTACTGCGTAGTAGCAGTGTGAAACAGCTAACTTCACCAGTTGCTCAAATTTTTGAAATACCTTGCCCTTCCAGGGTAATCTGAGGTAGACTGGGCACTTATCAGGGCTGAAAGTGATGGCCTTGGGCCCGTTCATGAGTTTGCGTCATGTACAGCATGAAATGATCTGATCCAAATAGCCATTATCCTGCAGGATGCCTTTGATGTGCCCTATTTCAGCATCAAGCTTGCATGGTGAGCAAATGGCTCAGGCCCTATTTATGAGGTTGCTGATAAGACCAATCTTATCGCTTGTGGAACTGTAAGAATCCCAATGCATAAAATTAACCAGTGAAGGTAGGCTTGCGGTAGACCATAGTAGAGAACCCCCTGGTAGATTTCTCAACTAGTACGTCAGGAAGAGGAGTTCATTTGACTGCTCCATTTCAAAGGTGAATTTGAGCGCAGGATGGAGCCTATTAAGACATGTAAGGAAATTATTACATGCAGCTGTGGATTTAAATATAGCAATTAGGTGTCATTCCATCGAAGACACGTTTCTCATGGAACCCAACAAAGATAATTGCGAGAGCTGGGCCTAGAGAGCAACCCATGGCAGCACCATCTATTTAGGCATAAATGGTGTCATTAAAACTGAATTCAACTGCGCCATGCCACTTCCCAACCAATCAGCACTCTCTTCACATACAGCATAAATTGTTGTTTTCTCCCTTATATTGATATTCTTGCGAGTGTCCTGATGAGTGCAAGATGAAAAGCTTAGATATGTCTCTTTTCTCAGTTCTGTACTACCAAATGACCACTTCTATGACACTGACTTCAACTACCATCAGTGTCAATCTTCTACTACCTGATACTGCACTATTGAAAACAGCATTTCTGTAAAAGCACAGATACACTGCAGCCAATTTATCACCATACTTTGTGTAATCTGTTCTTCGTATTATTGGGTTTTATCGTGATTTTTCTCCTTCCTGTTAGTGATTCCATGCTCAAAAGAGTATACCTATTAGACAATTCTTGCACTTATTAATAAATCATTTATAATTAAAATCTTATTTAACATCAACAGATGCTAACTAAAGACCATAATTCCATCTACAATTATACTGAGATCAATTGGAATTTCAGCATGTAAACATAAACAAAAGTAATTTTAATCATATTACTTATAATAAAATACTATTCAAGTTATTTAACTTATAATGGATAGGAGCTAATTCAACTGTGACAGTGGTTTTTATTTCAGAAATATGAAAGTAGCCTTACTCAGCAGTTATTGCAAGCATGAGAGCAATAATTACACTGGAAGTACACATAGATCTTTCCATTATCAATGAGAGCTTCTGTTTATTCCATTGGAAATCGCAATCCATGGCAGGCCCAAATCATTAAACACTGCAATACTATCACAAAAGTTTGGGAATGATCCCTTTGTTGGTACAGCTTTTACCATTTTTTATACATATAGTTAATTCCAAATGCATAAATTCTTTTATGAAACTAAGCCATACAGAACAGAAAGTCCCAAGCTTGATCATAACTTTATACTGGGTTAACTACGATTGATCTCAGGCTCAGGGGTGGAAAAATGGCCAGAGGTCTTGTACCTACCCACTAAGGCGTTGCCCACTAAGGCGTAAATACCAGTCAAGAGTATGAGCAAGCGCTATTATAATTTTTCCCTCGGTTAAATAGCTTCCTGACACTAACGCTATCACATGAAGCATGGCCACTTGTATAAGGTGTAAGGACAGTATTGGATGCCCATAGGACCATAACTTAGCATCAACTAGCTCTTTCAGGAGAGGAAGGGAGCAAGTGGGAGGATAAGAAATAAAATAAAATAGCAGCTGATAACTAGGAAAGATTGCAAAGTAATATTCTAATCAAGGGAATCAGTTGATCTAAATAAAAATCACAACATGATTGTCTATCATCTCAACCCAGAGATGGTATTATTTTATCGAATAGGTTTTATGGAAGTTTTGCATGTCAGTAACATATGCTAGGAATTTATATGCACAGCTTAGTGGGCCAAGCAAGATTTTCCATTCATTATTATTGTCATGATTCACTGGGGATAGTGCGCTGTAATATCAAGCCCCACTATTCCCCGAGCCATGACTAATGTGGAAAGTTTGACCAAATCACCAGATCCCCCCAATTCTACCTAATTGTTTAATTTAAGTTAACAGAATATGAGCACCAGGTTTGTAAACTTAATAAGTAAATAACTGTTTATTGAACAAACTGTCATTAACCAGTGGCGAAAGAAAGAAATATGAGCTGCTAGTTTCCAACTCTATAACCTAAACTCCACCCCTTCTTAATTCCCTATACACACACATACAAGACACAAAAGATGTAAAAAAACATGGATTTTAAGGGTGGAATAAAACAGTTCAATCCAGAACACATGATTCAATGGTTTGATTTTGATCGATGTCTTCCCAAATTCCTTAAAGTTCTTGTTGATGACACGAGGTGGTCTTTCAGCACTTTCAGTATTTAGTTCACTGGTTGAGCACTTGCCTTTCAATGTCTCTAACAGTGATTTTGCCCATTGCCTCTTGACAGGGGTTTTCAGAGAGAGAGAGCAGGTTAGTAGAAATAAGAGGAGAAAAAGCCAGCTAGCTATTATTGTGTAATTACTGGAATCTTACACACACAAGAGAGAGAGATTTTAGGTCTTTTTCCTTTCCGACTAGGAGCTATTCAGCTGCATTGCCCTCACACAAGACCTGGTCACCTGGTCAGGAGCCAATTAAAATGTTGTTGCTAAGCAGCTCCCTTGGCCCAGGACTGCTTTCCGGCACCATCCTGTCTTTAATGGCACACTCTGTTCCAGGACTGCAACATTGTACATATCTCTCATCCTGTTCCAGTGGTCCTGTCTTTCTGCAGCCATTGCAATTTTAATCCACAATCCAACAGAAAATAAAAAAATGTGTTCTTTACAACAGTCTAGCAGAAATAGAAAGATATTTTCTTTACATTATCCATGAATTTTAAAGAAATTCCACAGACATCCATGCCTTCAATTCACAATGGGAAGTTTTTACAATCCAGCAGTCACAGTAGAAGAAACCACAAAGCCTGTGATTCGTAAAATGCATATCCTATGATTACCATGTGCCACTAAAAGCACCTCATCACTCCACATAAACATTCCTGGAGGATAGTTTATTACAAATTATATAATATGTTTTAGAATGAAGAGCGTTAATCCACTGAATAGACACTGTAGTTATACAAAAACAAAAACAGAATTACCTGGAAAAACTCAGCAGGTCTGGCAACATTGGTGGAGAAGGGAAAAATTGATGTTTCGAGTCCAATGACCCTTCTCGAAACGTCAATTCTTCTCTTCTCCACCGATGCTGCCAGACCTGCTGAGTTTTTCCAGGTAATTCTGTTTTTGTTTTTGTTTTGGATTTCCAGCATCCGCAGTAGTTTTTTGTTTTTATCACTGTAGTTATACTGTCAAGGGGGAGCTGCATTCAACCTGACTAATGTGCTACACCATAAGGTATAGGATGTAAAATCAAGGAGATTTTTTGTGGAATTTCATTGATCTGTGCAGATAATAATAACAGCAACAACAACTCATCACATTTATATTCTTTTAATGTGTCAAATATCCATGTGCACTCTACATTTAAAGATCAGAATGAAGGGAAGAAAGATAATTAGCGAAAGTGACTAAAAATGTGGTTGAAGATTAGAATTTAAGACTTTTGAAGATGAGGGGGGGTGAAATTAGGCGGGGGTGGGGAAGAGAGTTCCACAATGTCAGGGTGAGGTCGCAGAAGGCTTTGCCACTTACATAGAGCGTAAAAGAATAGAACACAAAGTAATTCAACATTTGAAGTGCTTATGATGCGAGTCGGGAGCTGGAAGAGGTTACAGTGATGGGGTGGAAGGAGGTCATAAAGGGACTTTTAAATGAGGATTTTGAAGTCAGTGTACTAAGAAATAGGAGCCAGTGAAAGGTTGGTAAGGATAAAGATGATATGTGTGTAGAACCAAGTATCGAACAGGAGGTGGCTGGTAATGTCCTGGATGAGTTTGAATTCATATAGAATACATTCGGGAGGCCAGTGAGTGGTCCTTGGAAAAGTCAAGCCTATAGGGGAGAACTGCATGAATAAGAGATTCAAAAGCACCAGGATTGAAGTAAAAACTGAGACTACATTGATATGAAGGCAATGTAGTGATTGACTGCATGGGAGGCTTGAAATTAAAGCAGGATTTACAAATCACTGAGGTTGTGCACTGTTGTTTGAGTTGAATGACAGTCAAGAAGCAGGATCAAATTAGGGGTTACAGCCTGGTGTTTCTAGTGAGGGCTGAACAGGTCTTGTCAGTCTTGTCCTCCAGAAAGTTATGGTTTATATGTGGCTTGACATTGGACAGATATTGGACAGTACAGCAACAGTCACAGATTTAAAGACAGGTATCATTGGCATGTCCATGCTTACAGAAAAAGTCACTGAGGAACTGTACATGGATAAGGAACAGAAGAGTGAGAAGGATGGAACCTTGGAGCAAACTACGCAGGCACAAGAAAAACCATTGCAGGAGTTGCAATGGCTTTAGTGGGACAAGTAAAAATGGAACCATGAGTAAATTATCATGGAAATTGACCACAGAATAGAACCACTGAAGGAAGATGATGTGATTAATTGTATCAAACTGTGCAGAGAAATCAATTGTGATGAAAAGGGATAATGCCACATCAAAACAGAATGTAATTCGTAACAGTGCCATGTGCCAGTGAATACAGAAATAGGAAGATAAGACAGATAAATGTGTGGCTGGAAAGATGATGCAGGAGTGAGGGCTTTAGATTCCTGGGACACTGGGACTGGCTCTAGGGTAGATAGCATCTATACAAGCCAGACGGGTTGCATCTGAGCAGAGCTGGGACTGAGTTCTTTGCGGAGCGTTTTGCTAGTGCTGTTGGGAGGGCTTTAAACTAACTCAGCAGGGGTGTGGGAACCAAGAAGAAATATTAGAGAGGAATATCAGGGTGCACAAAATACTGGGAGGGACAGATAGCACTAGTATAGAGAATAGTAAGTTAATAGGTAAAGTCAGGGCAAGGGAGAAAGTAACAAAATCTAAATCAGGGTTACTATGCATGTATGTGAATGCACGGAGTATAGTAAATAAGATTAAGGAGTTACAGGCACAGATTGCCATGTGGAAATATGATATTGTGGTGATAACAGAGACCTGGCTCAAGGAACAGCAGAACTGGGTGTTAAATATTCCCAGGTAGAAGGTGTTCAGAAGAGGAAGGAAGGGAAGGAAAGGAGGAGGGGTGGTGGTATTGGTTAAAGAGAGCATTGCAGTGCTGGAGAAAGAGGATGTCCCAGAGGTTCAAGGATAGAATCAATTTGGCTACAGCTAAGGAACAAAAAAGTGCAATTACATTGCTCGGTGTAGTCTATAGACCACCAAATAGTGAGAGGGCCGCAGAAAAACAAATCAGCAGGGAAATACAGAGAGATGCAGGCTTTATATAGTTATAATGGGGGGCTTTAATTACCTAAATGTAGACTGGGACAGTGGTAGTGTAAAGGGCGAAGAGGGGCAAAAGTTCCTAGATTGTGTTCAGGAGAATTTTCTACAGCAGTATGTGTCCAATCGAACAAGAAAAGACGCACTGTTGGACCTGGTTCGTGGAAATGAGGTGGACCAGGTAGATCAAGTGTCAGTTGGGGAACATTTAGGGGACAGTGATAATTGTATTACACGTTTTAGGACGATAGGCAATCCAGTGTAAAAATAATTAACTGGACAGGAGCTGACTTTGATGGGGCAAGAATGGAGCTGGACCAGATAGAGTGGAATGAAAGATTGGCAGTAAAATCTGTAGCTGAACAATGGGCTACCTTCAAAAAAGAATTGGTTTGGGCACAGTCAAGGTATATTCCATTGAAAGGGAAAGGTAAGGCAAACAAACCCAGAGCTCCCTGGATGAAAAAGGAGGTTGAAATTAAGATAAAGAAGAAAAAGTGGGCCAATGTCAGGTGTCAGGTAGAAAATACAATTGAGAACCAAGAGGAATACAGAAGGTTCAGAGGGGAGGTGAAAAAGCAAACAAAAGAAGCGAAGAGGAATTATGAGAAAAGACTGGCAGCCAACATAAAGGGGAATCCCAAAGTCTTCTATAGACATATAAATAGTAAATGGGTATGTGAAAGGAGGAGTAGGACCAATTAGGGACCCAAAAGGGAATTTACACATGGACAAAGGGGCCATGGCTGAGGTATTAAATGAATACTTTGTATCTGCCTTTACCAAGGAAATAGATGCCACCCAGGCCATGGTGACAGGCAAGGAAACTCTGTCACTAGAAGCGTTCAAAATTGACAAGGAGGAGGTGTTGAATAGACTGCCAGTACTTAAAGTTTACAAGGCACCAGGACCGGATGAGATGCACCCAAGGATATTGAAGGAAGTGAGAGTAGAAATTGCAGGGGCACTGGCAATAATCTTTCAGTCTTCCCTAGACTCAGGGGAGATGCCAGAGCACTGGAGAATTGCAAACATTATGCCCTTGTTCAAAAAGGTTTGTAAGGATAAGCCCAGCAATTACAGACCAGTCAGTTTAACTTCAGTGGTGGGCAGGATGCTAGAAACAATTATTTGGGAAGGTAGGGAGGTTATGTTGAATTTATATAAGACACTCGTTAGACCTCAGCTGGAATATTGTGTATAGTTCTGGGCACCATATTAAAGGAAGGATGTGAACACACTGGAGAGAGTGCAGAAGTGGTTTACAAGAATGGTTCCAGGGATGAGAAACTTCAGCTATGAAGGTAGATTGGAGAGGTTGGGACTGTTCTCCTTGGAGAGAAGAAGGCTAAGAGGACATTTGATAGAGATGTTCAAAATCATGAGGGGCTGGACAGAGTAGATAGGGAGAAGCTGTTCCCTCTCATAAAAGGATCAAGAACAAGAGATTTAAAGATTTAAAGTGATTTGCAAAGGAATCAAATGTGACGTGAGAAAAAACTTTTTCATACAATGTGTGGTTCGGGTCTGGAATGCACCGCCTGGAAGTGTGGTGGAGACAGGTTCAATCGAGGCATTCAAGAGGGCATTAGATGATCATTTGAATAGAGGCAATGTGCAGGGGTACAGGGAAAAGGCAGGGCAATGGTACTAGGCCATAATGCTTATTTGGAGAGTGGTGCAGACATGATGGGCCAAATGGCCTCCTTCTGTGCCGTTAAAATTCCGTGATTCCGTGAACTTTGACAATTGTGTGCTTAGCAATAACCAATTAGAGCTTCTATTCAATATTCACATGAGTCTCATGAACCAATCAAAAACTATGGACAAAGACTGGTCAGAGACAAATAGAAGACTAACAAGAATCTTTATTTATTGATAAAGATGTATTTGTGTGCATGGTCATAGACCTGAAATGTTCTGATGATGGGCAGTGGACCTGAAACATTCATTCTAACTTTGTTTCTCTACAGATGCCTGGCCTGCTGATTATTTCCAGCATTTTCTGTTTTTATTTTAGATCCTCAGCATCGGCAGTATAATTTGTTTTTTTGTGTCTGTTTGCTATGGTGGGTGTGTAATAGAAGTTTTAGGCACACATTCTTTGTTTTGAAAAACTTCATAAGTCTCTCGTTATTGTGTATGTTTGTACAGACTCATAAGACTGCTAGGTACTGGCAAATGAAAACTAGATGGAAATGATTTCTGTCTGACTATGAGTGACCCCAGCTGGCAGAAGCTGGACTTACTTCATCAGATGCTGATCTGTAATCTCAGTCCCAGATGCCAAAATGATATTAGAAAGCAACAAACTGGTTAAGTATTTTCAGAATTGATAATTGTATAGGCTTAATTTAAAGCCAGTGGGCATTATTAAAGATGTTAAATATAGGTCTTTTGCTATTTTGTCAGTATATTAGTATCGGAAAATGTCAGGAAAACAATGCTCCCTTTGCCTCTCAGGCCTTCTGCGTTCCTACAATGAATTAATATCTGACAGAAGAAATTTAAGAGAACACAAATCTCACATAGAAATAAGGCACTGACTGTAACTTCAATCATGCACATCAGCTGTAAGGTCTTCCATTCTTTTACGCAGGTGATGTATAATGCTTATAAAATGGGCTTCCTTTTATCTAGAATATGCAGTGTTAATGTATGACTCATTCATCCTGAGCTGGTCATGTGTGACATCATTATCTCTGAGGAGGAGCAGGATGAAGACAGCTGCACTGAAAGGATATTTTAGACATGTCCTCAAGATTCCCCAGACCCTCCTTCCTTTGCTGCCTTGTGTCTGGAGGAGAGTTCTGTTTGTTGGGTGTTAGTGGCAGGTTTTGTTGTTGTGTGGGCGGAGGATGCAGGGTGGGCACTTTCTTCAGACCTGGAGCGGAGGGTCAGCAAGGTAAAGAGCCTGCCTCAACGTTCAGAAAATCACAACCATGGCCTTTAAAAAGCTGCGTGGGACTGCAATTGCACTGAGGCATCATATGGCCTTACCCTCACAAATTACATCAACTGCCACATAATCTGCATATGTTCAGCTATCTGGCAATTTAACCCAAAATACTTTTAAGCATTGCCGGTGATCTGGGTTACCAAGCAATTACACAACTGAATAGCTTAGGCAACATGGCACACTGAGGATATAGCTCCAGCAGGGTGCATTTTTGAAACTCTAAGCCTTTCTGTACCACCGATAACCATATTACATACAAAGTTGTACAAGTGGATCATGCTGATGAAAAGCTCATACAAAACTCAGAGGTTACACTGTGCATTTAATGACGGAGGCAGCCCAGAATGTATTATTAAGGTTAGGAGAAAGCAGTTCGTTTTGTACAATATCCTGCAATGATCACCTTAGAGTGCAAATCAGGTGCTCTACTAATCAGTGTTTTAATGTTAATCCATGCCGTTTTAAAATGCATATGTTCTTCCTCTAGCAATCTTCTTAATCTGCTGGAAACTTCCTTCAATGTTGGGCAGACCGAGAGGGGCAGAATTCAAACATTTTAAAACATGCTGCAAATCAAAGACAAACTGCAAATTAAATGTGTAATTGCATACGGAGGGAAACAAAATAACTAAGGCTCTTCCCATTGGTCAAACCAATTCTTGTCAATGATACAAGAATCTAATTGTAAGGAAGTGGTATAGATAATCCGAGCAACTATGGGTAAAAGTTCAGAGGTACAGGTATTCTTTTCCAAGTTATGTCCAAAGTATAGCTTGTTTTTGGGTTATTTTTCCCAGAAGTAATACAGTTGTTCAGCTGAGTTTCTTGTTGATGTGACTGGATTTGAAGTTGATGCTGTATTTATGTTATCTGTTAGATACTTATCTCACTTTTGTGTCCAAGTGTGTTTTGTAGAAATTTTAAACAGAAATAACCTTGCACTTAAAGAGTGCCTTTCACAACTTCACAAAAGTGCTTTTCAGCTACTGAAGTATTTGCAGTCTAGGTTGTTATGTAGAGAATTCTGACATCCAATTTGCAGTTAGCATGATTCACAAGGGGTGGAGCTGGGGGCTGAAGAGGGATGCTGGACAAGGAGCTTGGAAACAGGAGAAGCACCAGGGCCCATGATTTCTCTCCCTGACCCTGGTGATTTATTGATGCTGTGGTTATTGTGTAAATGCAGCGTGAATCAAGTGTCAAGTTCCAACCTGACAACAGAACAAGGTTGACAAACTGTAACAAGTGGAGTGCCACAGGGAGCTGTGCTGAGGCCTCAACTATTTACAATCTACATCAATGATTTGGATGAAGGGACTGAATGTATGGCAGTTAAATTTGCTGATGACACCAAGACAGGTAGGAAAGTAAGTTCTCAAGAGGAGGTAGAGAGTCTGCAAAGGGATGTAGACAGGTTAAGTGAGTAGGCAAAAATTTGGCAGATGGTGTATAATGTAGGAAAATGTGAACTTACCCACTTTGGCAGAGAGAATGTATTGTCATTTTTGTGGCAATAACACCTGCTTTCTCTGCTTTCTGAATTATTTCATTTTCCTTCTGTACTATAGAGCAGCCTCATCCTTTTAGCCATTGGGTGGAATCATCCCAGACTTGCACTAAGTGCGGTAGTGGGCAGCTAAAACAACACTCAGGGGACTACTGAGAATCAGGCGTCTGCGATGTCTAAGTCAGATGACCAGCCCCTGGATTTAGCCTTCTAACTCATCCTGGAGAGTCAGCAGAGGGTCTGGGAACATCACGCAGAGCTGTTGGAAGGCCTCAACAGAGTGGCACGTGAATCGGAGGAGTGCGCCCGCCTGCTCTCTGATGAAATAGTGCCCACATGTGCGCATATGGAGGTCTCCATGGGGAGGATGGCAGACACATGGAGACCCTGGTCCAACAGAATGCAGAGGTATATGCAGACCTGCACTCCATCGTGGGAGTCAGGGGTGAGTTCCTGCAGTGGCGACGTGAGATGGAAATGGGGCACCTTGACGTCTCTCCAGGTGCTCCTTCCCCTCAAGGAGTCAGGCTGGGGCCCCCGGGCACTCAAATGGAGGAGGAGCAGCAGTTGGACACCCCTGGGTCATCCACTCAGGAATCTCAGAGGCTGGCCTCTCCCTCCGAGTCCCTTTTGCCTGTGAGCCCCTCAACCTTGTCCTCAGTCACCACAGAGGGAGCAGCTGACCAATGAGTGATTCTGGAGGGAGATATGTGTCTGTGGCAGGGCCTTTCGGAGACTCATGCAAGCTCTCTCCCACGCATGCGAACCTTTTATGTATCACACTCACCTCTAGGTCCTGAGCATTTTCAATGTTGCCTACTGGGGTTCGCTTGTTGTGCATCTGAGCTGACCTGCATCTCTGCCCACCGAATAATCACACCCCAATGCAGCAACTGATCTCGTTCACCACGACTGTCATTTCACTTTCGATTTACACAGCACGGTCTGCATTCGCTTTTTCGTAAGTTCCCCCATCTTTTCCTCTCCCCCAGTCACCCATTTCCTCTCTCCCATCACAGTTGACGCCCTCGGCATCACTTTCCACCTCCCACCCGTGACCTACCAGCCACAACCCTTTTCCTTCGGGAATGGACAGGTAAATGTTCATGTTCTCTTCCATCCTGAAAATCCCACCCCCATCCACATTCATCCCCCCGACCTCTTCCTTCCCACCCCAGGGTCCATGTCTGCCTCTGAGTCCCCACCAACCGCCTTCGTAGTCCCTTCTACCGCTATTGTTGAATCCTCACCCTCCCACCCTATGCCTCACTCCGCCCTCGGTCATTCTCACCATTTCCTCTTTCCACGCCCACCCTCAGTTCACTCCTCAGGAGGCAGTCATGGAGAGGTCAGAGCCCTCCTTTGCAGGTTCACCTGGACATCCCCCCCACTCAGGACCCCTTCCCCCCTTGGAACCCCTTCCCTCCCCCAGACTTCCCCACGGCCCGGTCCTCCCCCTGCCCCGGACTCCAGCTTAGTTGTTCCCCCTTCCCGACTCCTTCAAACAGCCTTACTTCTTTGGCCACCTTTAGTCCTTCCCTCCCTGACTCTTTCCTCCAGCCTTACTTCTTCCTCCAGCCTTACTCCCTCCCCTCTCCGCACTCCTTCCTCCCCTGGACTCCCTATCATCTCCGCATTCCATCCTCCTGTCATACTCCCTCCCCTCTCTGCACTCCTTCTGCCTCACGGACTCCATCCCATCTCCACACTCCTTCCCCCTTCCGAACTCCTTCCTTTACACCTTCCATCCTCCCCTTATACCTACCTCCCCAGTTGCCATCTTCTCCCCTGTATATCCTCCTTCCCCCTTGCTCCCTCTCCCCTCCCAACCTCACCCCATCCTGACACCTCTTCCTCTCCCAGTCAATCCTAGCTCTTCCTCCCCCCCCACCTCCCTCCTGGTACATCTTCCTCTCCCAAACACAGCTAGACCTTCCCCTTCACCCCCTCGACCATCATCTGTTGTAAGCAGACCCTCAACGGTGACTTTGCAACTTCCGTGAGCTGCTTCATAGCAGATCCATGTCCATGAGAATCCACCCAGCATGTGATGGACATTCCTCCAGTGTGTCGTTGCTGTCAGGCTCCAGCATCTTCTGCTCCTTGGATGTCCGTGATGTGAGCAAGGCCCTGGCGATAACTCCCAACTTCTGCACATTATATTTGTCAAGACGTGTTCTGCAGCGGTTTGCAATCACACCAACGTGGACGAATGATCCAGCTGGGCACAGGGAATGATTCCTGTGGGCTGGCCTTGTAACCATAAGAGATGTATTACAATGAGGTTCTCGATGGTGGGGATTACGGCCTGCCATCGGCGGGCTGAGTGGGTGATCGCAAACTGGTTTCAAGACATCGTGAAACCGATTTCTGGCCTTCTCGTCATACTACCCGCTCACATCGCCGAGCACGCCTGACGCCAGTGGACACGGAAAATTCCGCCCATTGGCTCTGCACAGTTGGCAGCTGTCCTTTAGTTTTCTCTGTTCTCATGAGCTCTGTTGTGATGAGTTGGATGTTATTCCTTTGTTGACAGCCCTTGAACCCCCTTATTTTGGATGTTTTTGGGCATTTGTTCCTGTCAGCAGAAACATCTTTTTAACTCCTCAGTAATGAATTACACCCAACGCTATAAACATGTTCGATTGCTGGATATTATCTGTAAAGTAGGAGGGGTTTTGACCAACCTCAGTAGGATGGTTGTGGAATGAACAGATAGGTGGTGGCTACAATTTAATGTAGAGAAGTATGAAGGATTGGATTTTGGGAGGGTAAACACGGTATGAGTATAATGAGTGGAGAGACTGAAGGATTGTGGATGAATAGAGAGACTTATGGATGAGAATACATAAATCCTTAAAAGCTAATGAACATATACTAAAGGCCAATATAACTTTGGGATTTATAAATAGAGATAAGGGCCACAATTTTCTAGCCCCTCTGTGGCAGATTCCCCCACAGTGGAGCTGGCGAGCCATTGAAACCTCCATTCCCATTGGCAGGACCGGAAGATCCCGCCAGCGTGAGGGGCTGGAAAATTCCAGCCAAGAGTACAATAGCAAATATATAACAATAAATGTTTATAAGGCAATGGTTAAGCCAAAGTGTGTACATCTTTGGGCAACTCATTATCGAGGAACGCTAAAGCTATAGAGAGTGTACAGCAGAAATTCACCTAGATACCAGGGATGGTGAAGTAGAATTATGAGGATGAAATTCAGATACAGAGGATATTATTACTTAAGCAGGGAAAGCTAGGAGGAGACTGAACTGAGCTTTTTAAAATGATGAAATGCTTTAATGGGTGAATAGGGAAAGGCTATTTTCATCTGGTTGGAGAGTCAGTAACAAGGTGTCATCAATTTAAAACTGCCATTTCAATCGAGATGTTAAGAGAAAATTCTGTGTGCAGGACAGTGAGATTCATTTTGGATTGATCTAGCAAAGACTCAGCACAGATGAAAAGGGCCAAATGGTCATCTTCTGTGCTGTAATCTATAAGGTTTTATGGTTCAAAGCAGACAGGAATGAAAAGGAGTAGATTCCATTCACTTTCAACATTGGAGAGGCATAGAACACCCAAGAATAGAGAGGTTGTGAGGGCTGTGAGAACAGTTCAGTTGCAGAATCCTTCTCCAGTCTCCTCTTAGAAGATGATTGTCCCCGTTACACTTGAAAAATAGCAGTTATGAGGCTAAGAGTTGTTGGAGACAGAATGCTTGCAGACGGCACTGAAAGTGCTTGAATGCTATATAGCCTTAATCATTAGTAGCTGCAAGTTCATATTATTATACAGGTATTACACAGGTATGGTAAGTAATCAAAAAGATTAATAGAATGTTGATGTTTTATCTCAAGGTGATTGGGGTTGAAAAATTAGGAATTTATGCTTCAGTTGTACAGAGCCTTGGACAGGCTGCATCTGGAGTACTGCGTTCAATTTTGAGCATCGAACCTCAGGAAACATCTCCTTGTCAGTCCTTTGAGGTGAAGGTGACCAAGTTCATTATACGGGCTGTTTGGTAGGATTCCGGTAGGTGCATATGTGACTGCTAAAGCCAATATGGACCCAGAGGTTCTGCTGAAAATAGGACGGGATACCGCAGAGGATCGAGTTTTGGACAAGTTGCTAGCTCGGGATTTCCTCTCCTTGTGTTTTCTCTCTGTCTCTGATATGTTTGGCTGCACTGCCTTTCATTTGGTTGTGCCAGGTGCAGTGATCCTAAGCTTCACCCAGGACTTGAAGTCAATATCAAAACTCCTAAGTGAAGACTTCAGAGTATCTTTGCAGTGCTTCCTTTGACCACCATAAAAGTGTACCCCTGACTCAAGCTCTCCATAGAAGATTTGGTAAGCGAGTATCAGGAACTCCGACAACATAATCAGCCCACCTCAGTTATGACTGTCACAAAATGGTGTGGATGTTTGGAATGCCAGCTCAGGTGAGCACTTCAGTGTCTGGTATTTTGTCCTGCCATCTGGTCTTCAGAAGCTGCCAAAGGCAGTTCAAGTGAAAATGGTTGAGCTTCTTGGCTTGGTACACAGTCCAATGCTCAGAGCATAGTGAGCAGGACCATTGCTCTGTAGACTTTCAGTTTGGTAGGCAGACTTACCCCCCTTCATTTCCAGCCTGATGTTTGAAGTCTGCCAAAGGCTACACTTACTTTGGCAATTCTTTCATGTGTGTCATCATCAATATAGACAATTTGAGAGTGTGCTGTTGTATGCTGTATGTTCAGTAGGTCTCACAAAGAGGTTCTGGGTCTTGTATGGTTGAACATTAAGTGTTTATTGATAACACATAACTATGTACATATATAATGGATATAGCCTAAGCTATGAGCTAAGCTATGCTTCTGCACAGGTCACTGTCCAGTCCACAACTGACTCTAGTCTCAGGTCATGTGCCTCTTTACATCACGCTCTGGGTGACACTGTTTCCCAGTCCCACATTAACCCTTGCTATGTCAGATACTACACCACTCCCCAAATCTTTACCCAATGTATTTACATTATTATTATGCTAGCCTTCCTCCCCACCTCAAGTCTCTGACTTTATAAATTCAGATGGTCTGGAGGCTTCTGGACAATTCTTCCAGAACACATTCTGGTCACATTCGGAGGAGTGGTAGGCTCTGTTGATTTGGGCAACCTTTGTTGATTCAGAGTTTGAGTTGTAGTCTCTGTTTCTGTCACTTGGTTGTCTTTTCCTAATTCACTTTTTCCACTCCTTGGAGTTGAACTTCTGTTTGTTAACTCCCCATCTGCCTTGCTCGGGGTCCACCAGCTTGTCCTTTCTTTCTGGAGAGAGTGTTCACTCCGTTCATTCGTGTTATGAATCTGGTTTTTCTTTTTCCGTGTGGTCCGCTGTGATCTTTGTGGGTGTTGAAGGTGTCTCACTCTGTCGTTTGGATGTTCCTCATCAGTGGGTTCACCTTGCAGTTTGGCTTTTATTGCAACACTATGTCTCTGTGCCTCAATGAGGTGTGCTCTGGCAGGCTGATGGTCGCTAGTTCCTTGCTCCAGCATCGTCTTGCAGCTTTGCGTGTTGGCTGGAGTTTGCAGTGTCTGTGCTGGGGTGTTTACAGGTCATGTGACAGCAACCATCAGAGCCTGGGGCTGGGGCTCATTCCTCTGTTGCTGGTCATTTTCCTGTGTGTCTTCCACTCGAGGTACAGTGGTAATTATCTGAAGATTTGGCTGGTCTGACCAAAGAGGAGCTTCTGCCGCTTGCAAAGAAATTGGACAAACTGGCTCCACAAAGAGTGAAGACAGTTCAGAGCTGAAGTCCCAGTCGAGAGTCTCTTTACTGGTGGGCCTCTCAGGAACTTGCAGTTCTGTGTAGTTTACAACAGATGTTATCTTGGCATCTTCTGCCATTTTTAGAAGGTTAAGGGCAACTCAGGCATCTCTGGTCAAGAGAGAAAAAGATTGGTTTTGCATGACATACATGACTTCGAATATCTGCTTGTTGCCATACCTTAGTGGTTCTGGGATCATGCCTATGACCAGAAGTCAGATTCCTCCAGGCCCATAGAGTGGTGTATGCATCATTCGTAGCCAGAGGTCCCTCAGCCACTGTTCCCTATCTGAGAGGACCATAACTCTGGCTTCCGTGTCCAATTTGAAGTCGGTGAGGTGACCGTTTACTGAGATGTCCACATTCCAAAAATAGAATCCAGGATCCTTGACCTCACCCAAAAAGTATGGGTTGGGTCTCTTCCTGGTGTGGTACATCAATCTCCTGCATTGTCTTGGGATCCTCTGCCCATCCGGGTGTCTTAGCTTTGCATAGCTTTCCAAAGTGTCCCTAGGTGGTTGAGTTGAAACACTGCACTGAGATTACTGGATATTGCTCTCATCTGTGAGGTCATTTGGCTCCTCAGCACTGACATGGTCACCCACCCTCTTGTGGTGGGGTTGGATATTGCCTTCCTTGGTCTGAAATCTCTCTGCCTCTTTGTTGCTTTACTCGCTGGACAGATGGGGTTGCTCTGTACCATGGTTTGTTTCTGCCCTGTTAAATACATCAATGCTGTTGGTGGATTTCAGACTGTCTGACTGTTTGGATGGCCTTTCCTAGAATCAGAGCTTCCTTGGCTTGTATATGTGAAAGGGTATCGTCGGCCATTCCTACAACAATTCTGTTCCTTATGAGTCCTGACTTAAGGTCACCACAGCCTTCAGCCAATCTGTATAATTTGTTTATAAAAGAGTCAACTGGTTCTCCAGTTTTTTGGACATGTTTCTTGAATTTCACTCTCTTTAAAAGTTTGTTGCTTCTTAGATTAAGATATGTATTGAATCACTTTAGAACTTTATCAAATTTATCTGAGAATTTGTTTATTCCTTGCCTCGCAATAATATCATCAGCTATCAGACCTACTGAATAAAGTAGTGTATTCACTTGTTCAGCTTTTGTCTTTTTACCTAATTCTGAAGCTATTATGTATCTAAAGAATCTTTTCCACCAAAGTCCCCACTTTTGTGTTTGTTCTGGCCTTTGGATCAGCCCAGATTGGTCTGGTAATGTTGATTTGTTGTCCATGGTTGCTTTAAAGTTCAGATGAGTGCATCTCTAAATGCTGTGCAGGCTTTAAAGATGACGCCACAGCAACCGCTTTTTTGCAAAGAGTCCTCCTGCATTTGTCACCTTTTAGCCGGCTCCCGTGGCGATGTTTGCCTTGTTTTTTGCGGTGATTTGTTAAATCAATGATTCCGGGCCTTCCATGCGATATCGGAGCATTTTCAGGCATTTTACAATCAATTCCTGGCTTTGCTGAGGTTTTTAAACCTTCTGATTCGCTATCATCTTTTTCTTCTTACAACGAGCTCAGCCGCCACGTGGTAAGGCACCGATTCTGAACCCGGGCTGGCCGCAGGGCTTTCGCAAATGGGCTGCTCTGACTTTTTTACAGCACTGAAGCTTTTTAAACTAGTCCTGGCTTAGAACAGAATATTTTGCTCATCCCTGCTAGGTCCTTTGACTCTGCACTTTGTGAACTCTCACAATGGGCCTCCATGAGTCAGGTCAGAATACTGCTCCGTAAATTTTCCAGCATTTGAAATTCTGCTCCAGCCCCTCTGAGGTTCTGGGCTTTTCCAAGAGCTTCCACCATGTTGTATGTTCAGTGCTCAACACACTCTGGCTGGCACTGTTCCCCATTCCCATATTAACCCTTGCTTTGCCAGATACCCTTATACTTACTACATGTGCTGCCGAGATAAGTGAACTTATCCATTGCTGACAGATTCTGGTCATGGACTGAAACCTTGGACTCAAGGGAGAGCTTTCCTGCAGCAGGCTGGTACGTTACTTCAGTTTACTTCATGCTGATCGTAAGGCTGAAGCTGTCACATGCATTCAAATTTGAGCATTGAACCTCCGGAAACATATATTGACCATGGAAGAGGTATGATGTAAATTCACCAGAATGATATCTTGAAGGGTTAATTGTAGTCTACATGGATTGTAGTGAAGCTTTTGACAAGGCCCTACATGGCAGACCAATCAAGAAAGACTGATTAGCAGAACGGCAGCTGCCTATGCATCTTTACCTTGGACTGCTGATGAGGAGAGGAGCACTGGCAACATCAGCAGGAGCAGCATCAAGTGCCTTTGCTTCAACCACCTGCCACTCCACATTGTACAGGAGATGAACAGAGTTCCAGCTTGCAGGCAATCTTTCAATCAAGGTCATGGGCAAACGATCAGCTTTATGGACATGACTGAGCACCAATGCCTCAGGAGGCTCTGATTTTCCCTCCAGCTTGTTGCTGGCACTTGAGGCCTCCTGGAAGAAGGCATCCTGCCAAGTGGACCAGGTGTGCACACATTGTCAGTGGTCATCAAGCTCACTAAATTTGTTCGTTTCCGACTTCTTCCAAGAGCCTGCTGGAGATATTTGTAGAATCTCGCAATCTGCTGCCCACAATTCCATCTGCCAGGTGACTGATGCCATGTTTATCAGTGTCAGCACTTAGATATGCTTTTGCCACCGAAGAATCCAATAGGAATGAGAGGGCCCTTGGATTAGCTGCTCTGGCTGACCCACAGGCCCAGGGAATCATAGATTGCACAAGCATGGCAACCAAGGCACTCTCAGATCAACCACCAGGATTGATCAACAAAAAGTAAATCTGCTCCATCAGTGTTCAGCTGGTATGTAACCACTGAAAGATCATCATGCACGTTAGCATAAGATACCTAGGCAGCTGCCATGATGCCTTCATCCTGCATCAGTCATGTCTTCCACTGATGCTTGCACCTCCAAGTAGAGTCAATGGATGACTCCTTGGAGACAGGGCTACCTTTTAAGGAATAGGCTGATGACTTGTGTGAGAAGCCCTATCATTGACACCCAGGAAAAATACAACCAATGCCACAGAAACACATGATTGTCATTGAACAAACCATGAGTATGCTGTGTATGCGTTTCAAGTGCTTGGACCAGTCTGGTCTGGGGCTGCCCTCAGTTTTCACCAACAAGATTTTCCAGAATTGTAGTGATGTACTGCACCTTGTGCAACATTTTAAAAAAAATTCTTTCATGGGATGTGGGCGTCACTGGCAAGGCAAGCATTTGTTGACCATCCCTAATTGTCCTTGAACTCAGTGGCTTGCTCAGCCATTTCAGAGGGCACTTAAGAGTCAACCACATTGTTGTGGGCCTGGAGTCACACGTAGGCCAGCCTGGCTAAGGGTGACAGATTTCCTTCCCCTAGACAGTCATTAATGAACCAGATGGATTTTTCCCACAATTGATGATTGTTGTCATGGTCACCATTAATGAGACTTCTTTTCAATTGCAGATTTTTAAAAATTGGGTTGAAATTCCACCAGCTGCCATGGGATTTGCCATGTCCCCACAGCATTGGCCTGGGCCTCAGGATTCCTAGCCCAGTGACATTACCACAACACCACCATCTTCCCTATTGTGCTGCAGCAAGGACTGGAACTGCAGGAGGAGGAAGGTGATGACTGCTCCGCATCTCCAGAGGAGGAGGAGGAGGAGGAGCCTGATATGACGATAGCACTGCTAGCTGCTCACTTCACTGCCAGAGGTGCCTGCCATGATTCGGACACATTTAAACTAATCTGAAGTAGATCAGCCACCTGGTACACCAAATCTGAATCCACTGTGGTCCCCCAGATTCCAGCACAAAGCAGCCCCATAATGAACAAACTATACCTCTCACAGACACACATTGCTCACCTTTTACCCTTGTTATACAGTTCCACACAAGGCAGAAAGCCACTTGGCAGGTGCCCACCAAAAGTGGTGGGGATGAGACAAATGGAGTTTTGAAATAAACCTTATGCTTCATAAACATTGCACAGAAATGTGACAATTTATAAAGTCTTAAACATGCAAGTGAAACACTTCTGCAATTACAAATTATTTTTCTTCCTTTTCCCATTACTGCTACGTAGAGCACCCTCTATAACTTCAGCAGAGCTAGAGGCGGGTTGATGGCTTCCCTGGTTTGACTGCTCAAATGCTCTTGGCTAATATTCCTGGGCTTTGGAGTCTGTAAGGACCCCACCAAAGACAATCCCACCTGCACCTTATGTGCAGGGGCAGATTGGGTCATTGGGACAGGAGGCAGCATTCGGGGTTCTGACTAAAGGGTTAGGGTCTGTGCCAAGAGATGAGGAATGGAAGTGCTTTGAGCAGAGCAATTTCCCTCTCATGGCCCACCCTTACTTCCCTGCTAGCCAAGAGCTGGAGAGCACTTGGCTGCACTTCAGTGAGGTGCAAAATGGCCAAGGTGAGGCTCTCCTCCATCCAACATTAGCTGGGGGACACCATCTCTCTATCACCAATGGCCAGACATGCTGAGGCCTGGTTTAGCCCCAGCAGCACCTCCTCCATTGCTGTCAGGATGGCTGGAGGACCACCCCCCACTATCTTGTCGTGCTCTAGTGTTCTTTGTTCTCTTCTCTTGCAAGCAGAAGAGGCCTACAAATGTGAGCTGTTCATTGTTTCGAGCGGATGGAATGACAAAATTTGTGGATGGTTGGATGGGTGTGACATTGCAATAAGATGAAGCTGAGCGTCAGAGCGGCTGGTCGGATGGGGATGTGAAGAGGTACCTCAAGAGAAAGAGATGAGTTAACCTGCAAGCTGCGCTGATCTGAGAAGTGATGTGCAGGAGAAGGCTGGGGAAGACAGAGTCTGGGGGTTTGCACTTGAGTATCCAATTGCACTCAAGTTTCCTGCCCTATCAGGTCATAAATCTTCTTCTGCCACCATATCCAGGAGTGAGGTAGCACATTCCTGCTGCTGATCACGCCTGCCATTTCCAGTCATTCCTGCTTGTACTCTCTGGCTCCCTTCTTTCTCCCATCCACAGGAACAGAGCCTCCCTGCAAGCTCTTGTAGCCTGCAGCATGATGGCCAGGACTGCATCTGAGGACCATGTGCATGTTGACCCTCCATTTATCAAGTTGTTGGCTCAGTTCTGGCACTTCTATATGGCTTCTATTTAGGCCCTTGCAAGGTCCCTTTCAATAGCAGCTGAAACAGACTGCAGTGGGTTAGAATACGCTGGCCTAACCCAATTGATCAGTGATCCCAAAGGTCAAACGCACATGCTGTAGCTGAGTTAAAAAGCCACTAACAAATGAACTGCTGAAACCTCCAGGCCGTGGATCCACTGCGGATCTCCCCTGCTGCAAACATGCGGGATATTAAAATTATCTTTTATTGTCCATTATCTAGGTCAACATTTATTATTCATCCCTGATTGTGCTTGAGAGTTGCCCTTATTGAACTGCTGCAGGGACATCCACAGTACTGTTACATAGTTCCAGAATTTTGACCCAGGGAAAAAGGCCCTGTGTGTATTCAGGCACATAGCTGCACCCTACATTATTTTCTTGAGTCCTCTGCCTGAAAGCAGGTCTGACCCACAGTGACCCACAACCTCCACCGTGGGCACAACATGCATGTTGAAGCCTGGAGCTATGGATAATGAAGGTAGAGGCTCCAATTTCTTTCCATCACATGGCTGATGAAAATCTCTCCCAGGAATCTCTCCTGCTCTTACCACCTGCCATTGGTGTATGTTGCAATGATTTACAAGTTGTTACGCACCTTCCTTGGCCTGGAGTGGGACTTATACCCAGAGCCTCTGGATCAGAGGCAGGGATGCTACCCCATGCACCACAAGACCTCCTTCCTATCTGAGAGTTAGCCTTTTTATAAGAAGGGGGTACTATAGTTAAAGATCATTATTTATTTATCTGCAATTTGATGCTCTTCCTCCTTAATCAAGTCTGAACTTAGCTTCATGCTGTTGTCCAATTTTAAGTCTGTGTCAACCTCTGTCGTTGTATTAATGTGATGACTTGATGGAGCAGATAGGTTTCGTCAAGAAACAGTAAAACTTTATTCCAGAGACACCTAAGAGCTCTTGCACGCAAGCCCTGATCTCTCGTTCGAAAAGCTCCACCCACCGGATTGCCCGCACTAAGAGCTCACTGGTCGAAGCACCCACAGTACATCACATGGCCTGCGATTGACAGGACGTAGGGACAATACATGCAGTTTCCACAATTAGTATTTGTACTCTGTGGTCACTGTGTTATTTCAAGGGGAAGAAGCAGTGGGAGGATCATGCTTAGGTTAAAAAGAGCCTGCTCTGCATCCAAGGTTTCTGACACCAATGAGAACTTCCCTGACATCAGAGAAGCATGTTTATCTTAATGCCTCTGTATCTGTTTTCTCATCTGCCACTGCCTTCTTTAAGCAAAGTGTGCTATAAAACGTAGGCATTATAAATGAATCCATGGTCCGATAAGAGGGAGTTGGATTATATAATGACTTAACTGGTGACCTTCTGCCATTCAGCTGCCACCTATGCTCTGACTGCAGTGTGATCTTTTCCACACCTTGCAGAGTAAGCCATCAGACACTTCAACTTCAAGAGAAGCAGTGCTGTGCACAGTATGATGCTTACACTGACAGAGACTGAAACAGACAGCAAGATACAAATGAGAGTACATAAGATCAATTAGTTGCCTATTCCGTCTTCAATTTTCATAAAGCACCAAATAACTTTAACATTTCTACCAAATGCCTCATGCAAGTACACAAAAATAGATTCAGAAGTAAAGCCCGATAAGGATGTGGTCAGCTGTTGCTTAGGGTCACTAGTAACCACAGCGTTCACACTTACCTTCTTCATGTGCACAATGGTAGCTTGAAGATTTGCTATTTCCTCAAAGAATTGTTCCGTCCCCAGTTGAACAAATCTACTTCAGAGAACCCTGCATTTTATTTTCTGTCAAAGAACAGGCTTCATTTTTCTGAGCTGACAAGAATCACAGAGGGGAAATGCTGCCTTTGTGTGCTGTGTGCAACTAAATCTTAAACTCATTCCTTGTTAATGGGTTTACAATGTTATGATATACACGGGTAAATTTTCATCCTGTCAGATCCTTGTAAGCTGGAAAAACATATTAGAAAAGTGGTACGTTCATATTAATGGATGGAAAGATTTGGCAAGTTTGTACCAATTTTCCAATATTTGCACATGGAGCTGAGTTGGAAATGTATCCATGGGCAGAATTTTCCCATTGCCATGCTGGGCCCTGCACGTCTGCGCGTAAAATGATACATGGTGACGCCATTGCGATATTTCATTGGGCGGGCGCACAGCAGATATCATCACGCGCCCGCCATTAATTAACGGGCTATTTAAGGCCCTTGAATTATCAATCGACGCTGATTTTTCCGCGCCTGTGCAATCTTCAGGTCGGCACATGGGCGCAATGGGCAGGCAGGTAGGACACATTTGTATAAACCTCATCCATGGACGGGATAAGAGGGCTCACTGGGGCCGCGAGTGTGTTCTCTCAAGTATTGATTTTTCAAAGTGTTTGAAACTTGCCTGTGTGATCTGCAATACTTCAAAACGTATACCAGCTGCTTGGTCTGGACTCTTAACACTCAGGTCAGCACTCTGCAGTAAGTAATCTTTTTTGGGCCTGCAGTTTTCTGGAAGCCTTCCCACAGTCTGGGAATGGGAGCTGAACTCTCCACTGGAGGCACCTCCTCTGAGGAGGAAGGGAGGGCTAGAAGGGGGAGGAGGCCAGGAGTGCACATTCAGCCTCCAGGGAAGCCACCTCTGGGAGAACAGGTGCAGGCATAAGGGGCGCAGGGCCAAGAGGTAGTCCAAGGTGGAAGGGGCTGTAGAAGATGCCACTATCCTGCTGCCAGGGTTTACAGACGGCGAAGCAACTACCTCAATATGTCTGAGGTGTAGTGCCAAAGGAGGCTTCGTGTCTCAAGGGAGACAGTCAACTATATTTCTCAGATGATTGGGCCTGAGATCTCTGCTAACTGTGTGGGTGGACACCCCATGTCAGCGGCTCTAAAGGTTACAGCTGCCCTCAACTTCTATGCCTCTGGCTCCTTCCAGGAGTCGGTGGGTGATCTTTGCGGAGTCTCCCAATCAGCTGTCCACACTTGCGTCAAGCAGGCCACAGACACTCTGTTCAGGCGTGCATTGACCTTCATCCGCTTCCACTGGGACCAAGCAAGCCAGGCACAGCGAGCCAGAGGCTTCGCGGCCATTGCTGGCTTCCCCCACGTCCAGGGTGCAATAGACTGTACACATGTGGCCATCAAGGCGCCAGCAGGTGAGCCCGGTGCCTTCGTCAACAAGAAGGGTTTCCACTCCATGAACGTGCAGATAGTTTTGATCACAGGATGCTGATTCTACAAGTCTGTGCAAGGTACCCTGGCAGCTCCCACGATGCCTACATCCTCAGACGCTCCCAGGTGCTGAGGCTCTTCAGTGCTCCAGCCCGGCTGGATGGCTGACTGCTGGGTGACAAGCGCTATCCCCTCAGAAGGTGGCTCATGACGCCTCTCCGCCATCCAGAAACAGAAGCTAAGCAATGGTACAATAAGAGCCACGTCTCCACAAGGGCTGTGGTGGAGAGAACCATCTGTCTTCTTAAGATGCGCTTCCGGTGCCTGGACCACTCAGGGGGCACACTCCAGTACCCCCCAGATCGTGTGTCGGTGATAGTGGTAGCATGCTGCGCTCTCCACAATCTTGCGCTGGAAAGAGGGGATGCAGTGGACCATGAAGACGTTGACGCAGTGGCTGTGGCTGCACATGGTTGGTGAGTCCAGCAGTGAGTCCGAGGATGAGCACGCACAGGGAAATGCTGAGGGGCAGACGCTGACCCTGGCATACTCCAGGGAGGCAGGGACACCTGGGAGGCTTTAATCCAGCAAACCTTCAGCTAGCACACCACGGATGGACCTCAAGGACAAGCCTGGGCTGTAGGTTCCATCCTCAATACCTAAGTGCCAAATCTTCCAGGTTAGGAACAGTAACTAAGGGCCTTGTTAATAAAGCTGAATGTCCCACAAAGCACTCATAACATTTTTGGAAACCATATGCATGCAGAAGATAAGAGGCACCCTCAGCCATTGTCACATGTCTGAATTTATATATCACAGGCAAAGAAACTTAATGAAACAAAATTGACAATGGTGTTCCAATTCAAAGCAAATCATAAAGACCTCATCTCGAGCCAACACAACAGCAGCAGTGATAAACCCATGGAGTGCCTAAGGTGCATTATGTTTATGTTTCCAGGTGCTATGTCTTGGTGCTGTCCCATTGCTGGGACTGGCATCTGAGACAGCCTGCTGACTCTACTGTCCTGTTGGCCTTGGTGACCTTGGCGGTTGTCCTCTGGCCCGTGGAGCCTGTGCTGACCCCGCCTGGGAGGAAGCTGCCAGTTCCACAGCTGGCATCTCCCCAGTCGTTGCAACCTCATCAGATGCTACGGTCACCGAGAGAGAGGCGGAGGAGCTGCCGCCCTCATCCAGAGCACCCTAAGAGGTGCCCGGAGAGACGACAGGCAACTGCTGAGCCACCATGAGGTCACTTCAGACCTCCCTGCTTACCGTGGATGGATGGGCACCAAGCTGGGAAACTTGGTGCCCACACCATCTCCCATACTGGCACTGACCATCTGGGGTCAATGCCGATGTGGGGGCTTGCTGGTCAGAACGCATCCCCAGGAAGCCCTAATTGGTCTCCTGGAGTAGGCTCTCCACGAGAATCGCCACTCTCTCCATGGAGGACACATGGCGCTTGGCCATGAGGCTCATTGCTTCAGTAATCATCCATGTAGACTCCTCCACCACAGACACCAAGCGAAGCACAGCCTCATGTATCTCCCCCAGATGCTCCCGCACACCCGGCCGCATTTCCTGCACCTGCTGAGTCCTGGACGACTCCAGGGGCACATCATCAGGCACCAACTGAGCATGTGCCTGGTTCCCTACAGTCGTCCGACTGCTGGCGCCGTGGGCACTCTCTGTCTCTGCCAGCTCCTCCAGCAACTGTGAAGTGCCCTCACTGCTGTGCCCCGGGACACTAGCCAATGTTCTAACTCCAACCGAGGTGCTAGTATCTGCGCTGGTGCCTGCCTGGCAGAGATGGTGTGACGCAGGTGAGACTTCAGGCCCCTCAGGTGTGAGAGGGGGCCCCTGCTGCTCCTCCTCCCAGCCCTGCTCCGCTGATGCTGACAGGAAGAACAAGGACATTGGACCAGTTAACGTGGAGACAATGACAAAGTGCATCCCTGTCCCCCGGATCATTATGTGCACATCCTTCCATAAGCAATGGTCAAGCCATGTTGCAAACTTCAATCACTTAACATTCAGCAGTGCCATGGCTGTTGGGAGAACAATGGTGACCTCACTGCTGAGCAAACATACCTGCCCGTGGCACCCCAGCCTCACCAACACCAGTGACCTGGACGCATGGTGCCTCTCCAGATCCAGGGCCTCCTGCTCAAACTGGCTGAGAATGCCTAACTGCGCCTGGTCGCCATCAGTCCTCACACGCTCTGCAGCATTTTGAGTATTCTTCTCCTGAAAATGAGAGTAGAGCATTGATTTGTGCAAATTGCACATGGATTCTCTTTGCGGACGGCCCACCCCAACCAGAGTGGGACATATCAGGGCTCCGGTGCCTCCTCACTCCCCTGCTGCCGAACACTCACACAAAGATGCTAGGCCTGCTCCACACCCCCTACCCCCCACTTGGCCACATGCTGCCTTCATCACATTCGGCACCACATGGTATATCCTTCCATAGCAAGGAGGCGCAAGCACGTGGAGCGCAGAGGGCAGCAGTTGGTTCATTGCCACGCCACCTTGAAGCTCCCCTCCCAGCATGTCATCACCCTGACTTGGGCATGTCCTGCAATTCAAGCACTGAGCCTAGGTACAGCTCCTCCAGGTTGCCCCCAGAACAGCCATATGGGCATAAGTGTACCACATGCTGCGGGCGCAGAACCCATCTCTTCACCACCCTCTCAGTCTGACCTCGGCATGGGCAATATCTGCTGGCCCACGCAACAAAGGACACATGATTCAATGCAGTCACTACACACAGACTTTGAGGTCTGGGGGGCTGCAGGGGGGAAAGCTGACCTGCTGGGTTAAGTGACCAATGCCAATACTGCCCTCATCCTTCAAAAGCGCAATAACTCATTGAAGCATTTGTAACACTGGATCCAGGTGCGCTGCACCACATCGCGGGAGCTCACCATCTCCACCACCACCTCCAGGCACATTTTGTAATGTGGAGGGGCCCCCTCCTCCCGTCCTGGGGAACCAGCACCTCCCGCCGTGCTTCCACCTCCTCGAGGAGCGCAGCAAGACACTCATCAGAAAAAACGAGGGGCACACTGGCCCCCCGCCCTACTCTCCGGCCTGGCCTGCCCCGATATCCTACCCTCCGGCTGGCTTGCCCCTATGGCCTACCCTCCGGCCTAGCCTGCCCCGATATCCTACCCTCCGGACTGGCCTGCCCTGATGGCCTACCCTCCAGCCTAGCCTGTCCCGATATTCTACCCTCCGGACTGGCTTGCCCTGATGGCCTACCCTCCGGACTGGCTTGCCCCGATGGCCTACCCTCCAGCCTAGCCTGCCCCGATATCCTACCCTCCGGACTGGCCTGCCCCGATGGCCTACCCTCTGGCCTGGCCTGCCCCAATTGCCTACCCTCCGGACTGACATAACCTCCATTGCCCCTCTGCAGAGCCCTTCACCCAGCCATTGTGAGCAGCCTTTCCAAGGCTGCCAGGCCTCCCTTTATACAGGCCGCTGGGTCGCCACTGGACCCAGCCGGCTGAGCGCGCCCACCGCCACCCGCCCACTCTCGCTATGCACGGGAGTCGTGAAGTACGCTAGGTGGGCCTTAATTGACCCGCCCGTGTAAAAAGGCAGCGTGGACCTGATCATGGCCTGCGCCTGCGCCCGCTCCCACTCCGCCCCCCCGCCATCCAGAAAATTCTGCCCCATGTTAGACAGAAGAAATGTTTTACCATTGAATTTAAAGTAAAATATCCAAAGAGTCAGAACAGCAGCATTGCCAGAAAGATAATAGAAATATCAAAGCAATCAAATTCCTTGTGCAGAACTGCAGCTTATTGATGGGGTTTTGTATTTATTTTTCCTTTTTGCTCTGTTTCCCCAGTTGGGCCTTCTCATGTCATTCATCAGCCATGCCTGAGAAGGCAGGCAGGCCGCCGTCAGTGTCTCTGCCAATCTCACTCGGAACCAGACACAGTGCGAGAATTACTATCCCTCTGAGTTTTTCTTGCTCCCCATGAAGAACAGCTGTCACCACTTAGCACTTCTCCACAGGCATTGATAAAAAAAACTCAGCAGTGTGTAGGAGTCAGCTTTCAGGTTCTTCATTTCAGAAGACAAAATACTTGGATATTTTCAAAACTATAGCCAATCCAACATACTGACAAATAAGGTGGTATATAAACCTCTCTAGAATGCTAAGGAGCACTGACCTGAATTTTACCCTTGGTGGGCGCGCGCGTTTGGCGGGCCTGGCGGTGGCCATGAAGCGGACTGCCGACCGCAATCGGGCCCCCCACTGCAATTTCATGCTAGCTGACCAATTATCGGCCAGCCAGCGTGAAATGCTCACTGAAAAGCTCAGCACTGCTGGGGTAGGGGTGGGAAGAGGGTGGGCAATGACGTCACCGCGGGCATGGGTGAGCGCTGCGAGAGAGCTCCCTGAAGGCAGACAGCTGCCTCTGGGAGCTGCAGACCTGCAAATAATGAAATAAAGGTTTAAAAAGCTGCAAAAAAATGTCCATGCATCACAATCAAGCACCTGAAAATATACCTCATAAAAATGCCGTCCACAGCTACTTGTTTTCATTTTGTTTCATAACGGAGGTTTCATCTCGCCCTTGGATGAGGTTTGGTGAATCTAAAGTCCGCTTGGCCGAGTCGCCCATTCCCCCAGTCGTAAGGTTGGGCAAGCCATGAAAAATCAGAGTTAATTGCGCCATTAATGGGCTTGATTGCCCTCTTAATTGTCGGTGGACACGCTTCCAACTTTTGCACGCGCCCACTGTGTGAAATGTTGGGACCATCACCTGACGTCATCTTGCATGATTTTTGGGTTGGCGCGCGCCCACCCACAGGACATAAAATTCTGCCAATAAAGCCCAGATTTTTCCAAAAACGTCTGGTTGCTTGACCCAAGCTAGTCCAAGGTGCAGTGCGCAATGTTCCAGGGTTGGCTTTGATAGTTATCAAGATGACTTCTGTACTCTCACACCCAACGATGAAGGCCCTCTTGGAGAGCACATCATGAAAAATCATTGGCTATGCACCCATGATTTCCTGCAGAATGCTTCCTGCAAATGCTGTTGTCCACTTGGAATGTGGAATTAGTCCTAGCATATTTGCCCTGTAGAGCTTTGCCCTTGTGCCAGTTAATAACATAATTATAATTGTGCAAAATTAAACCTGCAGTACTAATTTATAGGGATGAGCATAATTAAAGGTGAAATGTCTACATGTGAGGCAAATAAAGCCTGAAAAGCCGCTCAACATAGTATATGAACTCAGATGTGCCTACCTGTGCCTTTAATGTTGGCACTGACAAAGTTTGAGAGGATCAAGGGAGGCCAGGTAATTAACATAACTCAGAATAACACCCACATTTCTAAGGCCATCATAAATGTTAACATTTCCTGAATCCAAGAGTGTAATTTTTATGTTTAAATAGTTTCAGCAAAATTGGGAAGATTCCAATTGACCCACAAGGCACTGTGAGTAACAGTAATCTCTTCCTCCTCAACCAGACCTAAAGTCAGCTTCATGCTGTTGTCCAAACTTCAGTCTATGTCAATGTTCTTTTTAATATTTGTCAGATTTCTTCCATTGATGTATGGGAGAATGTTTCTTGAGGCTTGTGTAATAGGACTTATCATCAGCTCCCAATCATATATCCATAGCCTCAGGTAACAGCGCTTTAGTTTGAAGTGTGGAGGAAATGAGTTCATATACTGGAACATGATTGATCCTCACTTTTCCAAATGTTGATGTCTTCTGTTTGCTTGGCTCACTATGCAAGTGTTATAGGAACATACGCTTCAAGTGTAGGACTTGAAGACCACTGCTATCTATCTATTTGCTCCCAGTGTGAACATATTCATTTATCAATCATACAATGCAGCTGAAGTAAATTGCTTGAGAACCCAATTAACAACCTTTACAAACAAAAATCATAATTTTTTCTCACTATTTCCAAAATGTTTAATTATCCATTTTGGAGGAGTAGAATCTTCAGATCAATGCTAAATGTGAACAAATAGCCTGTTAACTTTTTTTCACTGAAATTAGTGGAGAGCAACAAATATCACCAAAGGGGTAGAAATTAGTATGTGTTGTGCCCTTTCTTCAGGCATAAAATGGGTGAA
This sequence comes from Cetorhinus maximus, assembly GCF_964194155.1. Taxonomy (NCBI): domain Eukaryota; kingdom Metazoa; phylum Chordata; class Chondrichthyes; order Lamniformes; family Cetorhinidae; genus Cetorhinus; species Cetorhinus maximus. The sequence goes on from NC_135880.1 coordinate 115,328,745, forward strand.
AAACAGTGGGTGCAGTTGGATGGTTTGTGTCCAGTCTGGGGACACAGTCTGGGCACGTGGCATCATATTGCTTTGTGTTATGATCCCTGTAGTGACCTATAACTTTTAAAAAGAGATTCAAACTTCCAGTTGATAGCTAAAAGAATGACACAACAAGATTTTATGTTTTAAATTTTTTACTGTTATAAATGACTAAAAGCACTATTGACTAAACACTATTTTTTGCATGTAACATATACTTTAAACTATAGAGAGAAACATGTTCCTTTTATACTTATCACACATTGCACTCTCCACAGAAATATAGTTCTTTTAGTAAATGGTCCACAGTTGCTCCCAGCTTCCAATGGGCTCCTGTACCCCACTTCACCAAGTAGTAACCACAAGTAACCGTCTTCAGGTACCTTCATCAGTTTTCTAAGAGTTCCTTGAATCCATCATCAGCAGTAAAGCCTTTTCTAATGATTCTCCTCCCGCCCCTGATCATGCCAGGACGAATTTTCTGGAATCTTTGCATGGCTGTGGGGTGTGTGTCTTTGACTAGAGACCGTTTCCCCCTATGGCTATGGCACCCAGCTATGGTAGCCACAAAGCCAAGCAGCTTCTTCTCTCAACTGACCACACATGACCTCTGCTGCCTGTCTGTGATATTCATTGATTTGTAGGGAAGCATGTAATCTGATCTCAAAAATGGCTTCCTCTGCCCTCTTCCCCATGGCACCGTGAAACATATTAAACTTGTATCTAGGTAGAAATGCTAATTAGCTATCCTTGATCCCAACTCCTTTTCATCACAGAGGGGAAACACCGTCTTTGTGTGCTTTGTGTAAGTAAATGGACCATTTACAACACAACTGTTTACAGCCTGGTACCTTCCAACACCTTTCTGAGACTTTAGGAGTATCAGAGTCTACTCATTGCAAACACAGAGACTGCTGTCATTGTTTCCAAGCACAAAAACCTTGCACCTTCATCTCAGTAAAACAATCTAAGGTTTCCTTTGACCTCTAACAATCAAACCACCCAGATTTACTGTCACATGACTCCCTTCATTTACCCTAAATTTAAAGCTAGCTCCAAAATATAATAATCTCATAAAGGTCATAATTGCAACATCTGTCTTAGTTCCTGTACACTTGTAGTTGGTGATTCATCACTCGTAGACCTCTCCCCTAACCTAGTTTCTAAAGTACGCATGGTACCAATCTCTGAGCAGTTCATATTGAGCAACACTAAATCTTCAGAATGTTGACCTCCTCTTCCTGAATGGCAGAGGGGTGTCCACATTTTCAACAACTGAAATGAAAGAGAGGGATAAGAGTTAGTTTTTAGTGTTAGGCAAGGGCAGTGAGGGGCTGCTGAAAGCAATTGAAGTTTGTCATTAAGAGTCTGAAGGATGAGATAAAAGAGTAAAGGGTAAATGAAGACAAGGTGTGAAAAAACCCCGTGGGATGTCTTCACTAGGGCTGTCACTCACTATAGCATTACTTTCTCCCTGTGCATGCTAGCCAGCATAAAAAACAGGATATGCAGGCAGGGTCAGTCTCCTTCAGTCATGGCCTGTTACCACAAAATGTGCCCAACCTTATCCTGCAAGAAATAGGGAGAAGGTGCAGAGTGTGTGAGTATGAGCAGAAGGAGGTAGAGTGAAGTGTGATGTGGTGATTGTAGAAGGCTGAAGGGAAATGGCAGAGGTGAGTATTGTGAATAATGAGGCATCAGATGGTGGAGTTGTGAGCAGAGAATAAGAGAGGCAAGATTTAGGATTCTTGTCAAGTCTGTTGAGGTTGAATTTGTTTCAACATTACAGCCATGTCCTAGGAACTAAGGTCCTGGCATTAGGTTCATTTGAAACATCCTCCACTGGTAACAGAAGTGTTGTATGAAGGGATTTCTTCCCCTTAACAGGGGGAAAAACACAATCCCACTTCTCCTTCCCCACTACCTAGATCAGCGCCTCTACTGCAGCATTGGAAAACTGGGGAACATCTTCAGAACTTACAGCCATTTGTTTCTTAAGAAACTTTCCTTCATGCCTGCATCCCATTTAAAGGATACTGACTGCCTTCAAGTAGCGGTAATGAAGACAGGTTTCCTGCCTGTCAAAGACACTGTGCAACCAATTAGTTGTAAGTGTAGTGCTGGTTACATGTCTGATCATTATAATGAAGTGGCAGTATCAATTTCACCATGAAGGCCCACATATTCACAATGTTTTATCACATTGCCTGTGATTTTCTGAAAAGGTATTCAAACATGAAGTATTTCAAATTGATGTACAGTTTTATGTACACATCTAAAGTAGTTCAATTTGGTTTATTCAAAGTTCCCAGCTTGGTCTGAGCTCAAATCTACAAGATGGTTCTAGAAAACATATACATTGAACTCTCTTAAGGTTGCTTATGGCTACAGAAACAATAATAGCAAACTTGTAATTTTATGCTCTGCTAAAAGCAATGAAAGTAAATGGAGAGCAAAGAAACCACACAGCAAACAGATGGCATAACTTTCACATGTGCAATGAAACTCGCATTGCTTACAAAAAGAAAGTGGCATATTAGAGATGATGAAATGCCTGAACATTCAAACACAGAACCTTACTACAACACTCCAGCATTGTAAAAAAAAATCAAACATTTCTTCATAACAAAAACATCTTTCCCTTTATTCCTTTGGTTACATGAGCATCAAGTTCCTCACCAATAGTAGCCCTGATGGGTGAATTTTTCTTTTTCACTCTGCCTTAGCACTGGTTAAGCACAGTGCTTTTAAAATACTTTCACCTGATAAGGTTGCTAGGTGCATTATATTGGTAGCTTAAGAAGTTGTCGATCCACTATTGGCACAGATCTGTCCCCAGCGCTGACAGGCCTGCAGCTACAGGCCTGACTGCTGACCTTCTGGAGAACAGCAGTTAGAAGGTTGAGATCCTAAAGAAATGGTAAGCCTCTTACCTTGTTAATTTTTGTTTGCTTGTTATCTAATTCCTCTGACTCTCTGACCTGGAAGTGGGTGTCCCATGGATGTTACTACATGACATTGAGGCAATGCAAGAATATAGATCCTGTCAAAATGTATCATTGTGTCATATGCATGAACATCACCAGCCAAAGTTTGTGAACTTTTTTTCATGATACACTGCCCTTTTAAGTCTCAAAATTTATTTTGTCGTTCTTCTAACCAACAAATAAATGTGTCAATTTCTTTGAAGATATTGAAAAGAGAATTTAGTACATTTGAGAAGTACAGGGTATTTACACAAGGAAGTATTATCCTCTATGCTATCATTCAAACAGTGCCCTTGATGTCAGGAGTAAACCAGCTCTTCACTGCCAGTGACTCAGTTACCATGGTGAATAATACTGATGAGTGGGAAACTCTGTGTGGTATCTTCATTGAAGATTGAAGCAGGGGCACTTAATGTCATGAGTGAAGCATTCTCCTAGGGAAGAGTGCCAAATGTTAGTCCATTCAATGAATATTTCCCAAGACAGAATCTGTTAAGAGTGACCATTGCACCATGTCAAGTACTCTTTCATTATTAAGAAAATATGTATTACCTTTTGCGATTTTTCCTACTGTGTCTGTTGATTCAAATTGATTGTGCAATCTAGCTAAAGAAACAGCAAAGGGGTTGCTTAAATTGTCCTTAATTATGCCATTTATTAATTTTGCTCTTGCCCATCTGCAGTCTGCCTGCGCTTGTGTCATTTTCAGCTGAAGGGCCAGATAGAGTATGATATTCATGTCTTTGGTTAGGCCTGTTTTGACACTTTGGACTGGAGGGATTTGACAGGGAGTTATGAGAGGTGCAACGATACATTCAAGCGCCTTGGAGAGGAAAGGCAGGTGTGGTAGCCTAAGCTACCAATATAATGCACCTAGAGATCTTACGAGGTGAAGGGTATTTTAGAAGCACTGTGCTTAACCAGTGAGTGAACAAGAAAAATTTGCCCCATGAAGAATATTATTGGTGAGGGACTTGGGCAATGCTCATGTAACCAAAGGAATAAAGGAAAAGATGCTTTCATTATGAAGGAATTCTTGATTTATTTATTTAGTTACAATTCTAGAGTGTTTTAGTAGGATTCTACATTTGAATGTTCAGGAGCAATAATTGAAGAGGACAAAGGCTTGAAGATAGTTTCATTGAGAAGGTATAGTACCTCACAGTGCCACTTTCTGATTCACATGCCTAACTAAGCAAATTGCATCTTCCAATCCCACGATTCCTTGGGCCTAATGCCTCCACACCTTGACCTCTGCCTTTGTGACCCTGTTAATCTGTGAATTTATTGATTTAGTAGGTGACTGCCATTCTATTAATTTATTAGTTTATTAATAGTTACTTAATTCTGTTGCAATGTTCATTAGTATTGTCTTGTTAATCACAACCTGTATTTATATAGTGTCTTTAACAAAATAAAACATCCCAAAGTTCTTCACAGGAATGTTATAAAATCAAATTTGACACCAAGTCACATAAGCAGGTATTAGGACAGGAGGCCAAAAAGTGTCAAAGAGATAGGTTTTATGGACCATTTTAAAGGAGAAGTAATAGAGAGTTTTAAGGAGGGAATTCCTGAGCTAAATGCCTAGGCAGTTGCGAGCACAGCTGACAATGGTGCAACGATGAAAATCAGGGATACGCAAGAGGCCAGAATTGGAAGAGCACAAAGATCTCTGAGGGTTGTGGGGCTGGAGAAGATATGGGCAAGACCATAATATGGAATGTAGGACAACAAAAGACCTTTTGACATAATTCTAAGCTTGTCATCCAACCAGCATGCCTTGGGAAACTAGGAAAGCGTTGATGAAGAGATTTTTGTTTGTCAGTCTTCTAAAATTGAACTTGCTGAACTTAACAAGCTGAGAGACCAAAACAAGAAAAATAACAGAGATAATGCAGCTCAGTGAGAGACATTAGTGTTTTCATTATGAAAACGAGGCTTTGAATTGAGCTGAGGTGAAGCACGGTGTTCAAGCAAAATATAACCATCTTTTCCTAGAATATTGATTTTTAAGGGGCTTCACAGAATGGAAAATTACTAGAGAAAGCAAAAGAAAGATGAACGACTTTCTGGGTGAATTCAAATCATGATTTAAACAAAGCCTGGAGAATATAATTGGGTATTGTGTTTTTAAAAGACGTTTCATAGGATAGTATGGCTTGTCAATATAGTAAACTAAATAGTCGTTTGGTAATACAGAACTCGAGTATTGCTGAAAAAAGATTTTATTGTTGAAGCTTTTCATCTTGCACTCATCAGGACAATTTGCAAGAAAAAACCAATGTCAGGGGAAACAACATATTTATACTATATGAGAAGAGAGTGCTGATTGGTTGGCAAGTGGACTCTGATTGGTAGAAGAGTTGCCATAGAGAATGCACCAGTTGATGATGAATGAGAGTTAACTGCTAAACATTGTTTGAAATTTAAACCAGGAAGCTTGACACTGATTGGTCAAGACATAACCCTGGGGAATGAATCAACAAATGGATGTCACTTATTTTGTTTAGCCCAAGCAGGAACAATGTGTGTACATCTTCTTTCTGTTTGCAAAGAATAGGGCCCTGTGTATTCATATATGCAGCTTTTGTTATGATCCCAGCTGAAGTTACCACTGGACAAGCCTGATCCCAGGGTAGAACCCAGCTCGATAGATCCTAACTTTTAATTTGTTTGTTTAGATACATGGAGGGTAGCTACTGTACAGAGTCATAGGAGTCTGCAAATGAACTTTTAACAAAAGAATAAAACATTTATTAAACAAGAAAAGGTGAACTAAAGTATAATACTCCTTCACCTTCAACTATACCTTTACAGATATATACAGATTTGCAAGGATAACACAAGTTACAAAAGCAATCTTATACTCTAATGTCCACAGTAAGTACACAGCCCATGTACCAATAGGCACCCTGTGGTCAGACACACCACACACTGAAAACAAGTGACAGATGTCACTATGGAACACTCCTCAACTTCCCTCCCCCATCCCACCCCCGCCACCCCCCGCCAGACGCTTGTCACCCTGTGAGCCAACTGGTCTCACTGAACTCCATCTTTCACATGAGGGTTTCCAATCTCCACTCCAAAACCTCGCCTTGGAATCTTCTCCCAAACTGATGCTTTCTCTCACACGCCTTCCACAAGTGTTCACCTCCAGGGTTTTGAACTCTCCTTCCGATATTCCTCTTCCCTGGGTCACCACATTCATTCAAGCTTTCTTCTATGCACTGTCTCTCACTGACTCAGCTGTCAACAGTACACCATTGTTTCACATGCCCGTAGCAAAGAGTTACAGACCTTCAGTCATCTCCTTTGGACATTCTTGCCTCTTTCAAGTGGTTCTCATTTTAAATCTGCTTTCTGCAGCTTTTGTCTCTTTAAACCAAAAGCTTGGAGCCTTTCTCTCTGCCCCTCACCCCTGACTTCATTAACAGGACCTTTTCTAGGTTTCTGTCCTTCCTTTCACTAGAAGGTCTTCTTGGGCTTTTCCCTCTTCCACTCCCCTGGAATTTTGGGATTTTCCTTAGCTTGGGAACAGCCATCTGTCCCCTTTGCTCTAGTCTCTCCTGGCAGCGACTTTCAAAAAACCAACTGAACTCAAACAGCTTCCAAATCAAAACTGCTGTCTTTCTTTTTCTGTGTGTGTCTGTGGGAGGGACTGCCTCTTTGGACCCCTGTTTCTAGGCAACAGCCCAATTCTTCTAATCCTATTTGTTTAACTTCTTAAGTCGTAAACTCTCATTAAAAATGCAAGTACCTTTTTAAAGTGAAACTAAAACTCAATTTGACCTTTCTTAACACACAGATACAGAAATACAAATCAAACTTAAAGCTGAAACTCATTCCAAACACCCACAAATACTGATATAACTTACTTAAGCTATCTCTATTTCCCAACACTTCTAGTCCATGCAAATGCACCACACTGCAAGCCCAACTGACAATATTAAATTTGTTGTTGGCGTACTTCTTAGCATACTGAGGATTATTTAGCAATTATTGTCAAATCACAGAATCACATCTAATGTTGGACACTGTATTTTGAGTTTTGCAAGCATGGGCTGGTTAGGTACGGTCCGTACCTTGCCCATTGCGAACAGTGGAAGAGACATGCTGTTTGATACGATCCACCAGTCTTCAGGATGTATGGCCTACATAACTAGCAGAACATGTACATAAATTATGCTTGTTTCAGCTGAACAAAATAAGTGACATCGATTTGTTGGTTCATTCCCCAGGGCAATGTTTTGACCAGAGTCAAGTTGCCTGGTTTAAATTTCAAGCAATGTTTGGCAATTAACTGTCAGTCACCATCAACTGGTGCATTCTCCATGGCAACAGCTTTACTAATCAGTGTTCACTTGCTAACTAATCAGCACTCTCTTCTCATACAGTATAAATATGTTGTTTCCCCAGATATTGATATTTTCTTGCTATTGTCCTGATGAGTGAAGATGAAAAGCTTCAACAAGAAATGTCTGTTTTTTTCAGCAATACTCATAGTAAACTAACCCCATCTCCTGAAAAAAGGCTAAAAAAAAGATTGAACACATTGGAGACCTGTACTGCAGTGGATGAAAGAAGTTCCTGCAAATTGGCTGAATGAGGTCTCAAAGAGAAAGAAAGAGAGCCCGACCGATCATCGGGAGAAGAGTATACAACCAGAGGGGCCAGCCACTTCAAGTGATTGTATGACCAGAGTTAATAGTCTATTTGAGCTAGATATCAGTGAAGCATTCACTTTCTTGAAGTAACAAAGGGGCTGTTGTGTTGTGTTTTTATGGTCTTTTCTTTTCTCAATCTGTAAATTTGTAATCATTTTATGTAACCATTTTAACTTTCCTGCAATCATTTCAAATCTGTTCCCATGTAAATCTTTAGTCTTGGATACAAATAAACTAACACCATTAAGCATTGCAGATTGTGCAAACCATTTTCATTTGCTTCTGTAGAATGAGGTTTCCTGTTGCAATTGTTTGCTATCATATTTTTCTCCTTTAAGTTTCCAGTTTTATTCACAGAATCATAAAATCATAGAATGCTTACAGAAGGAAGCCATTTGGCTTGTCATGTCTGTGTGGCTCTCTGGAAGAGCGACTCACCTAATCCCACTCTTTCCCCTTTTCCCCAAAGCCCTGCAAATTTTTCACTTCAGATAATATCCAACTCTCTTCTGAAGACCTTGACTGAATTTGCCTCCACCACACTCTCAGGCAAAACATTCCATATGCTCAGCATGCACTGCGTAAAAACAACTTCCTCATGTCATTGTTGCATCTCTCGCCAATCACCTTAAATCGATGTCCTCTGGTTCATGAACAGGAACAGTTTCTTCCTATTTACTCTGTCCAGACCCCTCATGATTTTCAAAACCTCTATCAAATCTCATCTTAATCTTGGAGAAGCCCCAGCTTCTCCAATCCATCCATATAATTAAAGTTTCTCATCTCTGGAGCCACTCTCAGGAAATTTTTCTGCACTCCTCTCATGCCTTCACATCCTTCCTAAAGTGCGGTGCCCGGGTTTGGGTACAATAATCCAGTTGTGGCTGAACTACAGTTTATAAAGGTTCATCATAACTTCCTTGCTTTTGTGCTGTATGCTCCAATGGTTAATAAGGCCCAGGGTCATGTACGCAATTCTTAATTTCTCCATGTGATATCAGGAAACGTCTGAAGGCACTGGATACTGCAAAGGCTATGGGCCCTGACAACATTCCGGCAATAGCACTGAAGACTTGTGCTCCAGAACTTGCTGCACCCCTAGCCAAGCTGTTCCAGTACAGCTACAACACTGGCATCTACCAGGATATTTGGAAAATTGCCCAGGTATGTCCTGTACATAAAAAGCAGGACAAATCCAACCCAGCCAATTACCACCTCATTAGTCTACTCTCGGTCATCAGTAAAGTAATGGAAAGGGTCATCAACAATGCTATCAGGTGGCACTTGCTTAGCAATAACTTGCTCACTGACGCCCAGTTTGGGTTCTGCCAGGACCACTCAGCTCCTGACCTCATTCCAGCCCTGGTTTAAACGTGGACAAAAGAGCTGAACCCCCGAGGTGAGGTAAGAGTAACTGCCCTTGACCTCAAGGCCGCATTTGACCGAGTATGGCATCAAGGAGCCCTAGCAAAACTGAAGTCAATGGGAATCGGGGAAAACTCTCTGCTGGTTAGTGTCATACCTAGCACAAAAGAAGATGGTTGTGGTTGCTGGAGGTCAGTCATCTCAGCTCCAGGACATCACTGCAGGAGTTCCTCAGGGTAGTGTCCTCGGCCCAACCATCTTCAGCTGCTTCATCAATGACCTTCCTTCCATCATAAGGTTAGAAGTGGGGATGTTTGCTGATGATTGCACAATGTTTAGCACCTTTTGCAACTCCTCAGATACTGAAGCAGTCCATGTCCAAATGCAGCAAGAACTGGATAATATCCAGGCTTGGGCTCACAAGTGGCAAGTTACATTCGCACCACACAAGTGTCAGGCAATGGCCATCTCCAACAAGAGAGAATCCAACCATCGCCCCCTGATGTTCAATGGCATTACCATCGCTGAATCCCCCAGTATCAACATCCTGGGGGTTACCATTGACCAGAAACTGAATTGGACTAGCTACATAAATACCGTGGCTACAAGAGCAGGTCAGAGGCTAGGAATCCTGTGGCGAGTAACTCACTTCCTGACTCCCCAAAGCCTACAAGGCACAAGCCAGGAGTGTGATGAAATGCTCCCCACTTGCCTGGATGAGTGCAGCTCCCACAACACTCAAGAAGCTTGGCACTGTCCAGGACAAAGCAGCCCGCTTGATTGGCACCACACCCACAAACATTCACTCCCTCCACCACCAATGCACAGTTGCAGCAGTGTATACCATCTACAAGATGCACTTCAGGAATTCACCAAGGCTCCTTCGACAGCACCTTCCAAGCCCATGACCATTACCATCTAGAAGGACAAGGACAGCAGATAGATGGAAATACCACCAACTGTAAGTTCCCCTCCAAGTCACACATCACCTTGACTTGGAAATATATTGCCATTTCTTTACTGTCACTGGGTCAAAATCCTAGAAATCCCTTCCTAACAACACTGTGGGTGTAACTACACAACATGGGCTGCAGCAGTTCAAGAAGGCAGCTCACCACCACCTTCTCAAGGGCAACTAGAGATGGGCAATAAATGCTGGCCCAGCCAGCAAAGCTCACATCCCATGACTGAATTAAAAGAAACCTGCCCCGCCACTTTCAATGATTTCTGCATTTATACTCCCATGTCCCTTTGTTCCTGCACCTCCTTTAGAATTGTAGCCTTTATATTATCTCTCCTCGCTCTTTGTACCAAAGTGAATCAGTTTACACATTGTTATGCCCAGGTGAGAAGGGGTGAACCGGTTCCCCTCTATTCAACCTCCTCGGTTGGTCGCAAAAAAGGTTTAAGTTTCTTTTTCACAAGGATATGCCTTTTCCAAATCAGAATGTATTTAATTATTTAAGCTGTGAGCAATCAGGAGCCAATCAAACAGGGTTTTCTTGAGTCAAAGATAGGGCAAATTTATTTGGCCCTCACGCAGTCATTAGGGCACACACACACACACACACAACACACAGGCATCAGAAATAAGGGGAGTTGGAGTCCAATAAAGAAAAAGGTAAAAGAGTATATGGTTAAATGTCCTTGATTGTCCTTGAGACATAGATTTTAAATGCTGCGGCCGAATTGGGTTAGCTGGTTTCTTGGGTACAATTAGATATAGAAGATTTTGCAATTATTATGGGACCTTGGTTCGGTGGTAGGTTTCTGGTAGAGCTGGCTTCTCAAACTGGGTGATACACTTATTCCAAAAGAAACAGAGGGAGAGAGAGCAGCCCTCAGCCTGTTTCCTCTGCTGAAGACTTTCTTAACACTGCCTGTGTCACTTGCAATCTCTCTCAAGTGGCTGAGCAGCCTTGCCTTGAAATACTTCACACATTGTGTATTTCTAAGAGGTTTTGGATGTATCTGTCTATGGCAGCCATTGTTTCAAGATCCAGAGCTTTCCATTTTTAATGTCTCTTCCTTAGACAGTTACAAGTTTCGATGGGTGCACGGATTATAGGAAATGTCTCGCTCTTCACACTTCCCTGAGGGTGATTTGTTTGTTTCTCACCTTCACCTTGGAATGTGACCCTGCATTTTAAGCAGTTTGCTATGTCAGTTCAAATTGAAAAATTTCCAGTCAGTTGAAAGATCATATTTTCTAAAATAAAGGGGCATAGCCTCATGTCAACATTTTGGCATTAAATTTCATCTGAAACTTGTCTACCCATTCCACCAGCCTATCTAAGTCCTCTTGAAGTTTATTACTATCCTCTCACAGTTCACAACAATTCCAAGTTTTGTTTCATCTGCAAATTTTGAAATTCTACCCTTTATATCAAAGTCTAGGTCATTAATAGAGATCAAAAAAAGCAGTGGTCCTATCACTAAACCATGGGGAGCCCCACTATATATCTCCCTCCAGTTCAAAGAACAACCGTTCACTACTATTTACTGTTTCCTGTCCCTCAGCCAGCTTTGTAACCTTGCTACCACTGATTTTTTTAAATCCATGGGCTTCAATTTTGCTCACAAGTCTGCTATGTGGTACTTTATTAAATGCCCTTTGGAAGTCCATGTACACCACACCAAGCATATCATCAACTCTCTGTCACATCATCAAAAAACTCAAGCAAGTTAGTTACACATGATTTGCCCTGGACAAATCCATGCTGCATTTCCTTAATTAATCCACATTTGTCCAAGTCACTGTTAATTTTGTCCTGAATTATCTGACGGAATTTTCCGCTCCGGAGACTAGCAGCAGAATTTTCCATGCCCACTGGTGTTGGGCGTGTTCGGTGGCGTGAGGGGACAATATGGTGGTTTCGCAATGTTGTGAAACCAGTTTGCAAACGTCTGCTCTGTCCGTCAATGGCGGGCTGCGTTTCCCGCCGTTGGATGTCAGGAACCTCATTGCAATACATCTGCATATTATTATAAGCCCAGCGGGCCAGAATCATCCCCCCACGCTGGATCATCTGCCCATGTCGGCGGGAAAACATGCTAGTGCAGAACACGTCTTGACAAGTGTGACATGCAGCAGTCAGGATGGACAATCAGGGCCTTGCTCATAACGTGGGCATCCGAGGAGCAGAAGCTGCTGGAGTTCAACAGCAAAGGGGCACTGGAGGAATGTCTAACGTATGCTGGGTGGATTCTCATGGGCATGGCTCTGCCACGAAGCAGCTTATGGAAGACGGAAAGTAACCATTGAAGGTCTGCTCACAACGGATGGTTATTGAGGGGGTGGAGAGGAAGGTCCAGCTATGGTTGGGAGAGGAAAATTTACTGGGGTGGTGTGGGAGAGGCAGGTCTAGGATCCACTAGGAGAGGATGGTGTGTCGGGGGTGGGGGTGAGGTTGGGAGAGGGGGAACAAAGGTGTTGGGTGGAGTGAGGTTGGAAGCGGGGAACGAAGATGGCAGTGGGGTGACGCTGTGGGGGAACAAAAGTGTCAGGGGGATGAGGCTGGGAGGGGGGGAAATTAAGGTGTTGAGGGGGGGTGAGGTTGGGAGGGAGCAATGAAGGAATCAGTGGGGTGATGTTGGGAGGGGTGGGAGGGAGTACAGGGGAGGAGGGGGTAATCGGGGAGAATACGGCAACTGGGGAGTTGGTGCAAGGCGGGGGAGGAAGGTGTAAGGGAAGGAGTCCAGGGAGGGGAAGGAGTCCAGGGGGAGGAAGGAGTAAGGGTGGAGGATGAAGTAAGAGTGGAGGAAGGAGTCAGGAAGGGGGAAGGAGTAAGACTGGAGGAAGAAGTAAGGGTGGGGGAAGGAGTCCAGAGAGGGGAAGGAGTAAGGGTGGAGGAAGGAGTGACGAGTGGGGAAGGACTCAAGGTGGTGGGCGGTGGGGGGGGGGGGGGGGGGGGGGGGGGCGGGTGGTGTGGAGTCTTCTGGGTTGGGGGGAGAGGTAGGAGTTCCAAAGCAGGGGTGGGGGATCCTGAAGGGAGAAGGAGTTCCAAGAGGGGGAAGATTTCCGGTGGGGGGGAAGGAGTTCCAAGAGGGGAAGGGGTCCGGAGAGGGGGATATCCAGGTGAATGTGCAAAGAAGAGCTCTGTTGAGTCCATGACTGCCTCCTGGGGAGCGAACTGAGGGTGGGTGTGGTACGAGGAATGGTGAGAATGACTGTGGGCAGAGTGAAGCGGTAGGGTGGGAAGGTTAGGGATCGACGGTATCGGTAGATGGGACGGCGAAGATGGCTGGTGGGGACTCAGAGGCATATACTGACCCTGGGGGTGGGAAGGAGGAGGTCAGGGAGGTTAATGTGGATAGGGGTGGTATTTTTGGGAAGGAAGGGAAGGTGCATGTTCACCTGGACATCCCCGGAAGAAAAGGGTTGTGGCTGGTAAGTCATGGTAGGGGGGTGGAAGCTGATCCCAGGATGGTCGACAGTGATGGGGGAAAGGAAATGGGTGATGGGGGGGAGGGGAAAGGATGGGGGAACTGGAGAAAAATGTTAGATGCACCATGCTTGCTAAATTGAAAGTGAAACAAGAGTTGTGGTGGGCGAGAACAGGTGCTGTGTAGGTGTGTGATCAATGGTTGGGAGGAGATGCATGTCAGCTCAGAAGGGCAACTGAAAGCAAACCCCAGCAGGCAGCATTCAAAATGCTCAGGACATTGGGATGAGTGTGAAACGTGAACGATCCGTACGCGTGGGAGAGTGCTTGCATGAGGCTGCATAAGACCCTGCCACAGACACACCTTTCCCTCCAGAATCACTCGTGGTCCAGCTGCATGCAGCTGAACTGCTAGTGGGGGGAGCAGGGAGATGCAGTGGGAGGACTCGCGAAGCCTGTCAATGAAGCTGAAAGATACCATTACACATTATTTAGTGGAAGTGAATATATTTTCAGATTGTAAAGTGACAAAATGTGTTCACCTGTATAACCAACTGTGATCAGAATTTCTTAACTTTTGAATGCCTTAGACTTCTAGGTGCTGCCCTGACATCTGCAACAGGAGTGGAGACAGCCTGTGCAATGGTTGGCCCCATTGCCTCTGATGAGTTTGGCATGGGTCCTATGGAGAACCAAGGCCTTGGGGGCCCCAGATTGCTTTGGCTGTTCTCGTGTGGGCCAGCTGCTCCCTCTGCAGTGACAGAGGACAAGGTTGAGGAGGTCACAGGCAAAGGGGACTCAGAGGGAGAGGACAGCCTCTGAGATTCCTGAGTGGATAACTCAGTGATGTCCAGCTGCCCCTCCTCTTCCCTTAGGGTGTCCGAGGGTCCCGGCCTGACTCCTTGAGGAGAAAGGGCACCTGGGGGGACTTCATGGTGCCCCTTTTCCCTCTCACATTGCCACAGCAGAAACTCACCCATGGCTACCACAATTCTGCACACATCTCCACATTCTGCTGGAACAGTGTTATGATCCCAGCTGAGGATAACTCTGGACATGCCTGATCCGACAGTGGAACCCAGCTCGATAGATCCTAACTTTTATTTGTTTGTTTGGATACGTGAAGAGTGGCTACTGAACAGAGTCACTGGAGTCAGCTGATGAACTTGTAACAAAAGAAGAAAACATTTATTTAACAAGAAAAGATGAACTATATTACAGTACTCCCTCACCCACAACTATACCTTTACAGATATATATACAGATTTGTAAGGATAACCCAAGTTACAAAAGCTATCTTATACTCTAATGTCCACAGTAAGTACACAGTCCATGTACCAATAGGCACTGTTTGGGAGGGACCTGCCTCTCTGGACCCCTGTTGCTAGGCAACAGCCCAATTCTTCTACTCTTGTTTGTTTAACCTAGTTGCAACAGTCGTAAAAAACCTCATTATAAATGCAGGCACCTTTTTAAAGTGAAACTAAAACTCAATATAACCTTTTCTTAACACACTGATACAGAAATACAAATCAAACTTAAACATTAAAGCTAAAACTCATTCCTAACACTCAAAAATACCAGTATGACTTACTTAAGCTGTCTCTATTACTTAACATATGTGTTATCCTTATTCTTTCATTACAAGTTCATCAGCTGACTCCTGTGACTCTGTTCAGTAGCCCCTCTCCACGTATCTAAACAAAGAAATAAAAGTTAGGATCTATCAAGCTGAGTTCCATTCTTGGATCAGGCTTGTCCAAGGGTAACCTCAACTGGGATCGTAACAAAGTGGGGGCTCTTGCAGGATTTGAAATGTGGACAGTGGGCGATTGGGCGTGGAATAATAATTGGTTCGGGATTATCATTATAAGGTGGGGTTGGAAATCCTTGAACACTGGTGGGATCTGTGAATCCTTTTAACAAGTACATGGAGGTAATGAGGTCATGGACATAGGAATTGGAGTTGCTGTGAGGTATATTATACAGGTTGGAATTTAAAATGGCTTTGGAAGTTGCTAAGGCTTTTTTATGGATGGAAAATGTAACTCTGACTGGTTTACAGAAATTAACCAAGAGTAAGCTAATGGAGTTGGCGGATAAGCTAATAGCACAGCATTTGAAACTGGAAGGGACAACAGGGAGACTGCATTCTCCAGGGCGTGAGTCACAGCTGGAGGTAGTGAGATTTCAGTTAAAATGACGAAGCCTGAACTTGAACAAGCAAAGGAACTGAAAAAAATTTGAATTTGAGGCAAAGGAAAAAAAAAAAGAAAAAGAGAGTATTTCAAAGAAAAATGGAAATGTGAAAACTCGACCTTCAGAGGGAGAATTTAGCAATGGAGGAAAGAGAGAAGTATCGAGAAAGAGAATACTGGCTTAAAAGGCTGGACCTTAAAAAAAATCTCAGATGCTGAGGAAAGTTCTGATGTTGAAAAAGCCTTCAACCCAAAACCTTGTGGTGAGATGTTTAAATTTATGCAAGCTCTTCTAAAGTTTGAGGAAAGGAATGTGGAGGCATTCCTTATTTCATTTGAAAAGGTGGCTAAGCAAATGAAGTGCCCCAAAGAAATCTGGACATTACTTTTACAGTCTAGGTTGGTAGGTAGATCTCATGAGGTTTAAGCTTCACTTTCAGAAGAAGTATTGATGGATTATGATGCAGTAAAAAAGCCTATTCTGAGTGTGTATGAATTAGTCTCCGAAGCATACAGGCAGAAATTTCAGAGTATAAGGAAACAGTCTGGGCAGACCTATATTGAATTTAAAAGGATAAAAACAAAGTAATTTTGACCATTGGATATGGGCATTAAAGGTAGAGATGACGTATGAAGCTCTTAGGGAAATAATTCTCTTGGAAGAATTTAAAGGTTCACTTCCTCTTGTAGTTAGAACCCATGCTGAAGACCAGATGGTTAAAACAGCTAGACAGGCAACGGAGAAAACTGATGATTATAAACTGGTCTATGAATCTGATAACAAAAAACTACTGTGGATGCTGGAAATCCAAAACAAAAACAGAATTACCTGGTAAAACTCAGCAGGTCTGGCAGCATCGGTGGAGAAGAAAAGAGTTGATGTATCGAGTCCTCATGACTTCAACAGAACTGAGTAATATTAGGAGAGGGGTGAAATTTAAGCTGGTTTAAGGTGGGGGGGGTGGGGAGAGAAGTTGAGGGGGGGCCGGTGGTTGTAGGGACAAGCAAGCAGTGATAGGAGCAGATAATCAAAAGATGTCACAGACAAGGGAACAAAGAGGTGTAGAAGGTGGTGATATTATCTAAGAGAATGTGCTAATTAAGAATGGATGCAGGACACTCAAGGTACAGCTCTAGTGGGGGTGGGGTGGAAAGACTGACAGGGCATTACAGGTATAGATTTAAAAATAATGGAAATAAGTGGGAAAAGAAAAATCTATATAAATTATTGGAAAAAACAAAAGGGATGGGGAAGAAATGGAAAGGGGGTGGGGATGGAGGAGGGAGTTCAAGATCTAAAGTTGTTGAATTTAATATTCAGTCCGGAAGGCTGTAAAGTGCCTAGTCAGAAGATGAGGTGCTGTTCCTCCAGTTTGCGTTGGGCTTCACTGGAACAATGCAGCAAGCCAAGGACAGACATGTGGGCAAGAGAGCAGGGTAAATGGCAAGCGACAGGGAGGTTTGGGTCTTTCTTGCGGACAGACCGCAGGTGTTCTGCAAAGCGGTTGCCCAGTTTACGTTTGGTCTCTCCAATGTAGAGGAGACCGCATTGGGAGCAACGAATGCAGTAGACCAGGTTAGGGGAAATGCAAGTGAACTGCTGCTTCACTTGAAAGGAGTGTTTGGGCCCTTGGACGGTGAGGAGAGAGGAAGTGAAGGGGCAGGTATTACATCTTCTGCGTGGGCATGGGGAGGTGCCATAGGTGGGGGTTGAGGAGTATGGGGTGATGGAGGAGTGGACCAGGGTGTCCTGGAGGGAATGATCCCTACGGAATGCTGCCGGGGGGGTGAAGGGAAGATGTGTTTGGTGGCATCATGCTGGAGTTGGTGGAAATGGCGGAGGATGATCCTTTGAATGCGGAGGCTGGTGGGGTGATAAGTGTGGACAAGGGGGACCCTATCATGTTTCTGGGAGGGAGGAGAAGGCGTGAGGGCGGATGCGCAGGAGATGGGCTGGACACGGTTGAGGGCCCTGTCAACGACCGTGGGTGGAAAACCTCGGTTAAGGAAGAAGGAGGACATGTCAGAGGAACTGTTTTTGAAGGTAGCATCATCAGAACAGATGCGACGGAGGCGAAGGAACTGAGAGAATGGGATGGAGTCCTTACAGGAAGTGGGGTGTGAGGAGCTGTAATCAAGGTAGCTGTGGGAGTCGGTAGGCTTGTAATGGATATTGGTGGACAGTCTATCACCAGAAATTGAGACAGAGAGGTCAAGGAAGGGAAGGGAAGTGTCAGAGATGGACCATGTGAAAATTCTCCTTTAACTCCTCTCACTTCCTCCAAATAAAAGGTGTGGCTATGGGTACCCGCATGGGCCCCAGCTATGCCTGTCTCTTTATAGGGTATGTGGAACATTCCTTGTTCCAGTCCTACTCCGGCCCCCTCCCACAACTCTTTCTCCGGTACATCGATGATTACTTCGGTGCTGCTTCATGCTCTCGTCGGGACCTGGAAAAATTTATTAATTTTGCTTCCAATCTCCACCCCTCCATCATTTTCACATGGTCCATCTTTGACACTTCCCTTCCCTTCCTTGACCCCTCTGTCTCAATTTCTGGTGATAGACTGTCCACCAATATCCATTACAAGCCTACCGACTCCCACAGCTACCTTGACTACAGCTCCTCACACCCCGCTTCCTGTAAGGACTCCATCCCATTCTCTCAGTTCCTTCGCCTCCGTCGCATCTGTTCTGATGATGCTACCTTCAAAAACAGTTCCTCTGACATGTCCTCCTTCTTCCTTAACCGAGGTTTTCCACCCACGGTCGTTGACAGGGCCCTCAACCGTGTCCAGCCCATCTCCTGCGCATCCGCCCTCACGCCTTCTCCTCCCTCCCAGAAACTTGATAGGGACCCCCTTGTCCTCACTTATCACCCCACCAGCCTCCGCTTTCAAAGGATCATCCTCCGCCATTTCCGCCAACTCCAGCATGATGTCACCACCAAACACATCTTCCCTTCACCCAACCCTGGCGGCATTCCGTAGGGATCGTTCCCTCCGGGACACCCTGGTCCACTCCTCCATCACCCCCTACTCCTCAACCCCCACCTATGGCACCTCCCCATGCCTACGCAGAAGATGCAACACCTGCCCCTTCACTTCCTCTCTCCTCACCGTCCAAGGGCCCAAACACTCCTTTCAAGTGAAGCAGCATTTCACTTGCATTTCCCCTAACTTAGTCTACTGCATTCGTTGCTCCCAATGCGGTCTCCTCTACATTGGAGAGACCAAACGTAAACTGGGCAACCGCTTTGCAGAACACCTGCGGTCTGTCCGCAAGAAAGACCCAAACCTCCCTGTCGCTTGCCATTTTAACACTCCACCCTGCTCTCTTGCCCACATGTCTGTCCTTGGCTTGCTGCATTGTTCCAGTGAAGTCCAACGCAAACTGGAGGAACAGCACCTCATCTTCCGACTAGGCACTTTACAGCCTTCCGGACTGAATATTGAATTCAACAACTTTAGATCTTGAACTCCCTCCTCCATCCCCACCCCCTTTCCGTTTCTTCCCCCTCCCTTTTTTTTCCCAATAATTTATATAGATTTTTCTTTTCCCACCTATTTCCATTATTTTTAAATCTATACCTGTAATGCCCTGTCAGTCTTTCCACCCCACCCCCACTAGAGCTGTACCTTGTGTGTCCTGCCATCCATTCTTAATTAGCACATTCTCTTAGATAACATCACCACCTTCAATATCTCTTTGTTCCCTCGTCTGTGACATCTTTTGATTATCTGCTCCTATCACTGCTTGCTTGTCCCCACAACCACACCCCCCCCAACTTCTCTACCCACCCCCCCCCACCCACCCGCCACCACCTTAAACCAGCTTATATTTCACCCCTCTCCTAATATTACTCAGTTCTGTTGAAGGGTCATGAGGACTCGAAACATCAACTCTTTTCTTCTCCACCAATGCTGCCAGACCTGCTGAGTTTTTCCAGGTAATTCTGTTTTTGCTATGAATCTAAACCTTTTTTCCATAATCCCCATATACCCGAGAGGGATAGAAGATGGGAATGTAAAAAGAAGGCAAGTAGCCAGGGGAGAAAAGAGACAGTTGGGGATTCTCATGAAATTTCTCCTCAGACCAGAAAGGAAGGTGCTGAGGGTGGAAGTGAGATTTGGAAGCCTAAGTGTTTTCATTGTAACAAGGTGGGACATGTTAGGGCAGATTGCTGGAGATTACATGGCAGTCATATTGCAGTAGTAGGAGCACCTAAGTGACCCTCAGGAAAGGGATCTTCAGAAAAGAAAATGGCTATTAAAATGTAGCAGCAGTACAGGTGAAACGTGTTCCATCAGAACATACGGGAAAGGGGGGTATGGTTCAGGATAGTCCAGAGAATTCTTCTTTGATTACTGGTGGAGGAAGTCAGGTTATTGGAGGGTCTGGATATTTTGTTTCAAAGGGAGAAGTGTTCCCTTACTGTTCCAACAAAATAAGTAAACAGATTTTGAGGGATACAGGGGCAGATCAATCATTGATGGTGGCTGATGATACAATTTGTGTTCCAGGTAGTTTTATGAAGGAAAAAGTAATGATAAGGGGTATTAATGGAATTTATGAGCCTGTTCCTTTGTGTAAAGTTAACTTAAAAAGTCACTTTGCAAATTGAATTGTTACGGTGGAAATTATTCCTAAATCACCTATTGAAAGGGTGGATTTTATTCTGCGTAATGAGTTGGCTAGTGGAAGCAGTAATGTGGCAACAACTGTATTGCAGCAGGCAGTTGACTATGTGTATCTTAGCCAACTTCAGAAAACTACTGTGGCCAAAAATGAGATGCTGATGCCGATAACAAGCAATTGAAAAAAACCTGATTAACATAGATAATCAACTTTTGCATATAAAAGAGGAGTTTGCCAATGAAAGAAGAGAATTGGTGAGATCAATTGAGAAAGTCACAGAAATGAAAACACTTGACTGAGGGCTTGAAATGTCTAAATGATAAACTTGTAGAAGCAAACTAAACAAAGGTTAATCTTCAGTTAAAACTTGATGAACTTCAAGCATCAATAGTTGTTACGAAATATCAGGGAAAATACCTTGCTCAAGAAAAGGAATTGTTGGTAAATCAGAATAATTGGTTAAATGCAGAATTAAAAACCAAAACTAACAAACTGTTAGATATTTGCCGTGAAAAGGGCAATGAGATTCTCGAACTTCATAGCAAACTGGAAGAAAGGAAAGAGATGTGTGATAGAGAATGTCACGTTCCAAAGTTGTTCCTGTGAATAAAAACCTTTTGCTGAATTGTGGTCCAGTTGAGCAAAGAACTGATCCAAGTAAAATCAACTTCAGTATTGGACAATATGAAAGCAACTAAAGTGCCTGCAGAACTGGAAATCAAGAATTGCCAACAAAAAGGACTGAAAGTGCAAGATGGCCTGGAAAAGTCAATGGCCAGAGACACTGATTTACAAATGATTGCTGGTGCTAATATACAAGGTACAGCAGTTGGAATCCAGGCAAGTGGAAAGTTTGCAAAAGACCATCTAAAATCTGGAAAGGAGTGGAATGATATAGCTCATGGATTATGCAAAAGAATTGAAGGGTTGGAACGAACTATCAAACTCCACAGGGAGAACATAATTGACATTGCTCAAAAAGAAGTGGAAAAGACCTCTTCAAAATGGCATCTGGAGAAACAACAATATCATAAAAGTTTAATGATTAAACCAAGCAGGAGTATGAAACCCTTTTGTGTGAACATAAAAAGCATCTCAATAACATCCTTGAAATGGCAAAAAGTGATTTTGATCAGAGAAGAAATGAGCTGTTAACTCACAACGTGCTATTTTGACTTTGCTAAGTCGAAATAAGAATTTACCACATTTGATTTCAGGAAATGGGCTGGAGGGTGGAATTACACCTACAGCAAATGAGAAGGACAATTGGGTTGTAGACTTAAATGAAACGTTCTTTGCTGAGTTAAAGACTGGGAATAAGAAAAGAAACATAAAGAGTTGAGTGATGATAATACTATGATGTGCAAATTCTACTAATCTTGTTACATTTATTGACTTTGTTTAAGTACATTTTTGTAATTGTACAATATGATGTGTAGTTATGAATTGGAGTGGAAAACTTATATGTATAATATGTAATAAGCTTTACTGTTGTGAAGCTTCCTTTCCTCCAAAGGGAGAGACCCTGGTGTTAGGAAAGAGAGATAGTTTAAGTAAGTTATTTTGGTATTTTTGGGGGTTAGGAACAAGTTTTAGCTTTAATGTTTGATTTGTATTTCTGTATCAGTGTGTTAAGAAAAGGTCAAATTGAGTTTTAGTTTTACTTTAAAAAGATACCCGCATTTCTAATGAGGTTTTTTTTATGACTGTTGCAGCTAGATTAAACAAACAAGAGTAGAAGAATTGGGCAGCTGCCTAGCAACAGGGGTCCAGAGAAGCAGACCCCTCCCTCAGACACACACAGAAGAAGAAAGATGGCAGTTTTGTTTTAGAAGCTGTTGGAGTTCAACTGGTTTTGAAGGTAGCTGCCAGGGAAGCAGCCTAGAAGGGACAGATAGCCAGATCCAAGCTAAAGTTGGTTGAAAGTAGCTGCTAGAGGACATGAGCTCCAGAGGATATGAGCCTGATGGAGATGTGATGATGTGCGTGAGAGTTAGTGGTGTTGTCTCTTGAGGTGTGAGATCCCTGTGGATGTGTGATGGGTTTGTGAGTGTGTGAGTTGAGAGTGATGAGAAGAGTGACTTACCCTGGTGGACTGGATGAGACCATTCATCCTCTTTCGGCACTAGGTGGCTGTCCTCTTTTGCAGGGCATTGGCGTTGACCACCGCTGCCACCACCTCCAGGGCTAGATTGGTGTCCTTGCTTGCTTCACCCAGAGCTGGGGTTCAGGACATCCACTGCATCCAAAAGGCACTCATAGCCACATCATTAAACTGGAGGTCTGCAGTCTGTTCGCCTTTCTGTGCCATGTCTTCTGTGCAGCAGTTCTGGTCTGGAAGCACTAGAGGTGTGCTACGTGGCCGCACTTTAAATATGGCGCCTGGCATGCTGAAGCGGGGAGGTGATGCTGCGGCAGGCGAATGAGAGCCCGTCTGCCATCGAAACAGTGTGTTTCCTGGGAATGCATAATTAATGACGCAGTATTGGGACGATATGGCGCGAAAAGCTGCCATTGTGGCCGGCAGATAAAACACCCTTTCTCCTGCCCACTACTGCACCTAGTGCAAATTTAGGACAATTCTACTCTAAGTTTGGTGGTGGGTGTGAAAGGCGTCGAAATTCCCGGCGTGGCGTGTTTCCATGTCAGATCGTCCGCTTTTCAGCTCATTACATATACATAAATGAGCAGCACATCGTTTCTCATGGCAGGGCAGACTGTGATTCATCTGCCAAGCCATTACCTCATCAGCTCATAGTTCTGAGCACCACATGTAAACGACACCTGCTCTCTCAGTCGCTCTCTGTGGCCCCGGACCTGTCGCAGTCTGTGGCGGCCCCGAGAAGAGACAAACGCTATGCACCCAAGTTCTGTGACAAGGCACTGGCAACATTCCTCCGAGCAGCTAAAGACCACAGGAGATCCTTTAGCCTGTGATTGGAGCCGCAGGTCCACCAACTTTACCAACAAGGTATGGGAGCAGGTCACTGGGGGGCGGCGGGGGGGGGCGGTGGGGCGGTGGGGGTGGGGGGTCGTGTTCAGCGCCAATGGTCCTCGGGAGAAGACTGCTCGCCAGTGCAGGAGGAGAATGAATGATCTCATTCGCTCCACCAGGGTAAGTCAGCCTTCTCCTCCTGTCAACTCACACTCCTATAAATCCATCAGGCATTTGCAGGGTTACAGTCCACAGGGGTCTCAAACACCACCAGCACAAGGGACATCACCTCTTGTCACATCCTGCACGACTCTGCAAGATTAGAGGTATGGGTCAAGGCTCTAGATGCCAGACTATTAAATGTGAGGATGCCGCTTTAGACTGAAGGTCTAGCTAGCGTGGCTTAACATCATCCCTGAGCCAGCTCTCCGATGGGAAATCGGCATGGTTACCTGATCGTGGCAATGGCAAAAGTGTGTCAGGTTTACTTGTGTCTATCTGAAACTGCTAGAATGAAAATGTGGAGGCCTCAAATAGGATGAGAGTGAAGCTCCACAACATCTGATGTGTGCTCTTTATGATCAATGATGTTACTAAGTAACGGCTAAATGCAGCCTCGACATTTTCTGGGTCACAGATGGCAAGGCAATGCTGAACATGAACTTGGGAAGCTTCAGACGAAGGCTGGGTCATGGGTGGATGTCAATGATCAGACGATTGTGCTACTGAAGCTTTCTCTATGCACGCAAAGGTGACCTGACTCACAGGCTCACATTAATGATTGAGAGTGACAGATCACAAAGTCCTAAAGAGCAATCTCATGCTGGGGGCTCAGTATGAGGATGAGGCCAGAGCATGAGGGATAGCCTGTGGCCACAATCCAGATTCAGATCAGGCCTCAGGCTTTCGGGTCAGAACCAGTGATTGATGATTATCCTCCTTGAGGCACCTTACAATGCTCCAGGCATACTGCAGTGATGCATTGAGGTTTGCAGTGCTGCTCCTACCTAATGAAGGCTGCCATAGGCAGTGAAATGTTGGTGAAATGCTTGAAAAGACTGCAAAATATCTCATTTTTCCACAGTGCGTGCTGGTGGAGCTCTTATCCCATAACAGAATGGCCACCTGCTCCAGAGGCTGCCTAGCCTTCCATAGATGAGGCCATCTTCAAGCGGACATCTGAAACACATCTTCAGCATGCCAGTGGTCTGCTCGATCAAGGAGCATGTCGTGGAATGAGCCGAGTTGTACCTCTCCTCTGAAGCACTCTGTGGCTGCCAAACAGGCAACATTAGCTACATCTTTTGGGGGTAGCCTTCGTCTGATGAGCCAACCTCAAAAGCTCTGAGGGCCCTCAAAGATCTGTGGCACCTGCGAGTGACTCAAGTGCCTCATACAGACCTGCATAATCTGCTTTTGGTGATAACAGATTAGCTGCACTTAGATTGAAAGCTTTTCTATTGATGAATCAGTGTGGCTCCTGTCAAGGTGCCCTTAATGCCACATGTGTGCAGTTGATGGCACCAGTGGGAAGCTGGGGATCGCTGTAACTTCCGCTGTTCTGGTAACCTGGCTGGCTTCATCCAGGGAGAACTGCATGTAATTGTGTGCCTTGCTGAATAGGACATCAGTGACCTCTCGGATGCATTTATGAATGGAGGATTGTGATATTCTGCAGAGATCCCCATTGGAGCCCTGGAACAAAGCCACTCGCAAAAAAGTTGAGTGTGGTGGTTATCTTTAGAGCCACTGGCAATGGATGGCCTCCCAGCCTGTGTGGCATCAGATCCTCCTGAAGAAAGTGGCCAATGTGAGCCAGCACATACCTTGACAAGTGAAGGAATCTTCAACACTGTCTCTTGTTCATCTGCAAGTATGAGAGGCATCTTCGGCAAGCCCTGGGTCGTGCCAAAAGCTTCCATGGAATTGGTCTCTCTGCCTCAGCTTCTGGGTCTTCATGGGGTCCCCTGGCCCATGTTCCTCAGGGCGAGGCTCTTCCCTTTGCCCTGCCTGATGGAAATGAGCCCTTCTTCTCCTCTTCAGTTGCATGAGAACCATGAAAAAAGCAGCATTGTCTGCTGCCTCCATACTGCCCTCCCTCTTGTCTCTGTTTGATGATTGAACAGAGACATGATTGAATCTTACCCAGCAATAATCACCTTCCATCACGAAGCTAGGGAGTCATTGTGAAGCCCTTGAGCTGCCCTCATTCCAGGCATTCCATCCCTAGATCCTTCCTTGCAGCTGCAGCACAGCCCTGAGGATAACTGGAAGCTGAACACCAAAAGAAAAGTCCCCAAACACCCAGGCATGACAGTGCATTCACAAAGGGAGTTGGATCTGGATGAGTATAGCCAGGAACTACCAGCCTTAGTCAGGGTAAGGTTACGCTGCCTCCTTTGGAGTAGACTAGAGCCCAACATTGCACTAATATAATGGCTGCAATTGTTGAGCTGTGTAAAGCCTGAACCTCTCAGCTGCACTGTGTAAGGGTCTTGGAGTATTTTGCATATGATGGAGACAATGGAGACTGACTGCCACATCTCAGCTGACATCCAAAGCCCATCTCCTGTTGAGTTATGTCCAGAATGAGGAAATTGTCGGAGTTGAAAGAAAACGGACTCTGGGCAAAAAACATGTTTGTTTGTTTCCCTTCCGGGAATACACAAAGAAATGGGTTAAAAAGCTAGCTGCACACCTGATCTGTGTGCGTTAGTGTGCTAGTGTGCTGTGACAGTGACAGCAGATCAACTAGGCACCCCTGCTGCTTGTAGGCAAATTCTATCTCCCTCTCCCTGTTGCTGCAGGCAAGTCAGCAAAGCCACAATCAAAAAGGAAATAGGACACCTTCTTCAGCCAACCTAGCAGAACCAAGTGTTCCCAAACCAACTGCTAAACTGCTAGTCAGCTCTACTGGAATCACCCAACTGAACAGCCTCAGCGTTTCGCCATCTATGCCTCACGGACAAGCCAAAGACTGATTTGTATGTCTTTTAAAATTTTTATTTGGACTTAACTTCTCATTTCTGATCTGTCTGTATGTGTGTTGTGATCTTTTTATTTTTTTCTCCAGTTTTAGTACCTAAAAAACTTACTCTTTCTTTGACTCAAGAAAGCCTGGTTAATATGGCTCCTTCTAAAACATAAATATATTTGGACTGAGAAAAGGTATCCATGGGGAGAGGGGAGCCCCCTTAAATTAACCTTGTTGTGATCAACTGAGGGAGTTAATTAAAAAGGGGATCCAGCACATTCCTCCTCGCCTGGGAGCATAAAGTTAGGGTCCCATTCGGGAAGGTAACAAATTGGGGGGCCTTGCCTGGGGACCGGTCGTAACAAATTGGGGGCTTGGTGCCAGAATAGTTCCCACAGACACAATGAAAGAGTTAGGGCGGGGAAAGTAAATTGTTCCTTTGCAACCAATTTTTTAAAAATGCAAAAAGGCTTTCTTGAATCTGCCCAACTAAAGTGTAAAAATGTCTACATTTTATACCAGTATTTTTACAGATGGAAGGGACATTAGTTATGAAAATTTAACAGTTCTGTCCCTCAAACAGTTAAAAGAGTTAACAAGGCACTTAGGATTAAAATTTCACCCAAAAGACAGAAATCCTGAAATTTTAAAAGGGGTGGCCAATGGTCTACAGGTGGAAATTGTGGACGATGAAATGGATAGAGTAGTGGTAGAGAGATTAAAATTGGGGCAGCTTGAATTAGAGTTTCAGGAGAGAGAAGAGAAAAGGGAAAGAAAGAAAAAGGAAAGAGAAAGAGAGAGAAGGGAAGAAAAGGAATCTTTCCAAAGAGAATGGAAAGAGAGACAGGAAAGAAAAAGGGAAAAGGACGAAGCTTTCCAAAGAAGACTGCATGAACTGGAAAGGGAGATAGAGGTCTCCAAGACATCCCATAAAATATTACTCCTGAGCAGTCAGGAAAAATCATTTGAGTCAAAAGAAGCTGAAAAGGCAGAAGGAAGCCTTTTAGGGATACAGGGAACCCAGGATGGCCCAGAGACCTTAAAGGGGGCAATAGAGCCTATAAGGGTTGAGATAGTTAGGCAAGGGCTACTTACAATTGAAGGGGCAGGGAACATGCAGCCAAAGTCTGCAAAGAGTGTAAGGAACATATCTTTTTATTCCTGTTGGACTGTTGTAAAGAACATATCTTTTTATTTTCTTGGACTGTGGCTTTAAAATTGGATTGCGGCTTTAAAAAATACCATGGCTGCAGTTGAAAGACATGTTCGCTGGAACAGGATGAGAAGTATCTACGATATTGTTATCCTGGAACATAGAGTGCCATAAGAGAACAGGATGGTGCTGGAAAGGCGTTCTGGACCCGGGGGAACTGCCTAATGGCAGCATTTTAATTGGTTCATGACTAGGTGACCAAGGTTTTATGTGATAGCAGTGAGCAGAGAGATCCTAGCCTGCAAAGAAAACACACCTAAAACCTCTCTCTCCTGTGTATGTAAGATTCCAGTAAATCTACAAAGCCAGCTAGCTGGTTTTTTCTTCATATCTCTGTAACCTGCTCTCTCTGAAAAACCCCTGTCAAGAGGTAAGGGAGAAAATCACCAGCAGAGACATTGAAAAGCAAGTTTTGAACCAGTGAACTAAAGACTGAAAGTGCTGGAAGACCATCTCATGTCATTAACAATGAACCGCAAGGAATTTGGGAAGACATTAATCAAAATCAACCCATCTAGATTGGTGCTACTGAACTGTTCTATCCCACCCTCAAAGTCCATGTTTTGTATGTCTTATGTATGTGTGTGTGTGTGTGATTGTATATAGGGGTTAAGAAGGGGTAGAATTTATGTTATAGAGTTAAAAGTTAGAAGTTCATGTTTCTTTCTTTTGCCAATGGTTAAAGACAATTTGTTTAATAAACAGTTATTTACTTGTTGAGTTTACAAACCTGGTGCTCATATTCTGTTAACCTAAATTAAACACTTAGGTAGAATTGGGGCAATCTGGTGGTTTAATCAAACTTTTCACATTAGTCTCAGCTCGGGGAACAGTGGGGCTTGATATTACAGCTCACTATCCGCAGTGAGTCGTGACAAGATGCAGAGAGCTTGAGAGTCTTCAGGGGCCCAAAAGGAGGCCAGTAAGGGTTAGAGTAAGCTTCTTGAATTTAAAAAGCCAAGGTTAGATCTGTAGAGTTAACAAGGATCCAGAAAATATCGATGGAATTTAAAGCAGGCAAAGGGGATGATCTGGAAATGGGGTTAGTCAGTACATTTTTTGCCAAATTAAACAGGGACCAGGGGATTCCAAGACAAGCGAGGAGACAGTGAGAAGGGTGCCACACCCAGCTGCAGAGTTACTGGAAGTTAAAAGGGCCAAGGACAGGCCTGCAGAAGTACAAAGAAACAAGGTAGAACCTGAGCAAGTTGAAAGGATCAAAGTTAGACCAGCAATAATAAAAGAGGTCCATGACAGACCTGTAAAGGTTAAAAAAGCAGGTAGGAATAGGCCAATGATCTGTTTGGCAAACAGCTTCAAGGCATATTTGAATGGGGATGAGGGGAATTCCCAAACAGATAAGCAGATAGTGAGGGAGGTGCCTCACCTGGTTTAAGAGCCACAAAGGAGTATGATAGGAGCCGAACATCCACTTGGATGAGGGAAGTTCCCAAACAGAGGAACTAATAGTGAGGGAGCTGCCTCACACAGTCAAAGAGCCACATGGCAGAACAGTAAAAGCTAGCCATCCCCATGTGGACCAGGGTGTACCAGAGGACATGGGACATTGAGGAAGTCATTACCCTGTGAGCAAACCCACGCTTGCCAGCACCCAGAAGGCAGATTAAGTGTTCCAGTTAACTCCCAGGCATTGAAAACGGGTGGACAGTGAAGAGCCTGGTGGAAGGAAAAAGGCTGGGATGGGAATGACAAAGGTTGGAAGAATGCAACCAACAAGGGGCTAGTAAAATCCTTCTCCCTGGAGATAAATAGCGACACAGAAAGTCCCCAGACCTGGCCAGCAAAACAAAAAGAAAGAAGTCTGCACATCTGTTGGATGAGCAGGAGGCCTGGCTAGTCCACACCATTTTTCCAACTTTAGAGGAAGAACAGGGAGGGTCCCAAATAGACATGCAGATGGTGAGGGGGATGCCTCGCCTAGTTGATGACCTGCAGAGCAGTGCAGCAAGAGCTGAACCTCCACCTGAGGGCAGCAGTGTTCCCGAGCACATGGGACAGGTTCGGGGAGGTCCCCTCCTGAAACAAGAGAGGAAGAGAGGAGAGTCTACCCTAAAGTAGGCAAATCATGTGGCAATCACCAGCAGAATAGCAGGGAAACCCAGGCAGTGGAACCCCGGAACCAGAATCCCTCCAGGAGGTGGAAGTCGCAGCACCACCCTCTGACCTCCTGACAGTTAGACCTGTCAAAGTGCCTGGGTTTGAGCCAGCAAATTCGTGGGTTACAGAGGAAAGAAGAAAATTAAACCTGATAAGAATAGCTCAACAACCAAACAAATTTGCATAGTAAGTCTTTGTGAAAAAAGCATGAGGTTAGTCCCAAGAAAAAACATAGTCTGTTCCAGAGCAGTTAGGCTGTTGTTAGCAATCTGGGAACTAAAAGTCAGGTAAAACACCCAAACCCTATTGATGATACTTAACCCAGCGTCACAGCAAGGGACTGACTCAGGGCTACTGACGAGTGATGTCTTTAAGATAAAGCAACTTTGAAACCTTGATACCAAGCTAAACTATAAATGAATGTAACCTTTGTGGCAAAGTTGAAACACAGAATGTAAGGTTATTCCATCGGAATTGTTTCTCCAACCGTACCACCAAAGCTCACCCACATTGCAGGGAAATTAAAAGTGATTGCAGATGCCTTATCCAGAACTTAAAGAGACCTGGTTAGTGCTGAAGAGATAATATTGGCCAAGGCTAGGAAAAGGCAAGTAGGACAGATGTTCCAAACTGTTACCAGTTGTGAGTAAAGGATGTGCTTTGAAATGTAGATCAATGCATTTTGAGTACATGAGTGTAAGGGTTATTTAGTCCAACAAATGGCTATACAAGAAAAAGTTAACGATGGGCTGTTTAAGTTCTGAGGATAGATATCCTCTTCACGAGTCCATGACTATTGACAAATTGAATAATAGGATCAAAGCACAACAGCAATGTTAGAACACAGCAAGACCATTGGCTTCAGAGGATAAAATAACTTACTCGAAGAGCTTCTATATGCATATTTGAAGACATAGGAAGAGAAAGAGGGAAAAGTCACAAGTCAACTGGTACCTCTGGAGTTAGTGGGAAGCAAGAAACATTTAAACTCTAGGATATTGACTATCTTCATTTGTTAAGCATAACTTCTGTTGCTAATAAATTATTGAGATACTTCCACATTCAGTGTCTCTTTGGCCGAAATTTATTGCCTGGTCTTGAAACCTCGTACAGGGAGATTGAGCACAGTGGGCCTATACGCTCTGGCGTTTAAAAGAATGAGAGGTGATCTCATTGAAACATGACATTCTGGTAGGACTTGATAGGGTAAATGCTGAGAGACAAATTCCCCTGACTGGAGAATCTAGAAAGAGCAGGGCATAGACTCAGGATAAGGGGTCAGCCATTTATGACTAAGATGAGGAGAAATTTCTCCATTCGCAGGACTGAAAAATTTTGGAATTATCTAGCCTAGAGGACTGTGGATATTCAATTGTTGAGTATATTCAAGGCTGGGATTGACAGATTTTTGAACTATAAAGGAATAGGGGGGTCACAGGGGCAATAGAGTCGAGGTCAAAGATCAGCCATGATCTTATTGAATGATGGAGCAGGCTTAGGTGGCCATATGGCCTACTCCTGCTCCTATTTATTGTATTCTTACTGCTTTGTTAAATGGATACTGCTCACTGAGATTGCTTGTGAAATTTTTGGCCCTATTCTGGGACTCACTACAGGCATTGCAAAATATTTTCCCTCTTACACTCAGGAATTCTTTCACTGCTCTGGAATAGTTCCGACAGATTGGAGGGTAGCTAATGTAACCCCACTATTTAAAAAGGGAGGTAGAGAGAAAACAGGGAACTATAGACCAGTCAGCCTGACGTCGGTAGTGGAGAAAATTCTAGAGTCCATTATAAATGATTTAATAGCTGAGCACTTGGAAAACAGTGGCCGAATCAGACAGAGTCAGCATGGATTTAGGAAAGGGAAATCATGCTTGACAAATCTACTGGAATTTTTCGAGAATGTAACCAGTAGAGTTGATGAGGCGGAGGCAGTGGATGTGGTTTATTTGGACTTTCAGAAGGCTTTTGACAAAGTCCCACATAAGAGATTAGCGTGTAAAATTAAAGCACATGGGATTGGGGGTAGTGTTTTGAGATGGATAGAAAACTGGTTGGCAGACAGGAAACAAAGAGTAGGAATAAACGGGTCTTTTTCCGAATGGCAGGCAGTGACTAGTGGGGTACCGTAGGGATCGGTGCTGGGACCCCAGCTATTCACAATATATATTAATGATTTAGATGAGGGAACTAAATGTAATATCTCCAGATTTGCAGATGACATAAAGCTGGGTGGGAGGGTGAGCTGTGAGGAGGATGCAGTGATGCTTCAGTGTAATTTGGACAAGCTGAGTGAGTGCGCAAATGCATGGCAGATGTAGTATAATGTGGATAAATGTGAGGTTATCCACTTTGATAGCAAAAACAGGAAGGCAGATTATTATCTGAATGGCTATAACTTGAGAGAAGGGAATGTCCAATGAGACCTGGGTGTCCTTGTACACCAGTCGCTGAAGGTAAGCATGCAGTTGTAGAAGGTGGTAAAGAAGGCAAATGGTATGTTGGCCTTCATAGCGAGAGGATTCGAGTACAGGAACAGGGATGTCTTGCTGTAATTATACAGGGCCTTGGTGAGACCACACTTGGAATATTGTGTGCAGTTTTGGTCTCCTTATCTGAGGAAGGATGTTGTTGCTATGGAGGGAGTGCAGCAAAGGTTTACCAGACTGATTCCTGGGATGGCGGGACTGACATATGAGGAGAGATTGAGTCGGTTAGGATTATATTCGCTGGAGTTCAGAAGAATGAGGGGGGATCTCATAGAAACCTATAAAATTCTAACAGGATTAGACAGGGTAGATGCAGGAAGGATGTTCCCGATGGTGGGGGAGTCCAGAACCAGGGGTCACAGTCTGAGGATACAGGGTAGACCATTTAGGACTGAGATCAGGAGAAATTTCTTCACCCAGAGAGTGGTGAGCCTGTGGAATTCACTACCACCACAAATAGTTGAGTCTAAAACATTGTATGTTTTCAAGAAGGAGTTAGATATAGCTCTTGGGGCGAAAGGGATCAAAGGATATGGGGAGAAAGCAGGAGCAGGCTATTGAGTTGGATGATCAGCCATGATCATAATGAATGGTGGAGCAGGCTCGAAGGGCCGAATGGCCTACTCCTGCTCCTATTTTCTATGTTTCTATGTTTCACTACATTTTTATTGACCTTGAAAGCATGTATTTCAGGACAATTACTGAGTTAGGATGTGATAACATTACTACAACAGGCCCTAGAGGCTGAATGGTCTACTCTTGTTTCTATACGCAGGTGGAAGAGGTGCAGAAAGAGGCTGTAAATATAACCAGATTAATTATGCAGAACCAGTTTATTGTAGTACTAACCATCCAGCAGCAATCGCAGGCCCATGCTCAGTCTGACACTTTTTACAGGATTGTTATCCCAGGAGACAGCACTTCAGTGATGGAGCTTTATTCCTTGCTGCAGCCAGATCTGCAGTACAGATCCATGGCACAGACAGCTCTCATTTTGTTACAGAAAGGGACCATAGTTCTCAAGTTTTATTACACGGTTTTATTACCTCTAGAGAG
Source organism: Cetorhinus maximus (assembly GCF_964194155.1). NCBI lineage: Eukaryota > Metazoa > Chordata > Chondrichthyes > Lamniformes > Cetorhinidae > Cetorhinus > Cetorhinus maximus. Next base: position 115,361,799 of record NC_135880.1, read on the forward strand.
CCATTCAGGATTTTTGCCAGATCAGTCATTTGCTGGCATTCCTCTATTAGGCAAATCACCAGTTCCCTGTTTGCTAGGGTATCTCAATTTATACAAATTGACAATGCTCCCACGCAGATAACTGTGAGGACTATCAATTTTTTCAGACTTCCCCTGGGTTATTAAGGCTCGTTATTGCTTGGATTTGGTATTATATGTCCCACATGTAATTCCCCATACTTATTTGAACTCCAAAGACTTCCGTTCACTAAATGTATAGTTCATTTTTGATGACAAAGTATTTGTACATGAATTCACAACATACTAGGGACTTTAATTATGATTTTATAATTCATCTGTCAAGTGTCTTAGCTCTACGTCAACAGCAATGGAAGGGCCCGGATGGTTATATACGAACATACAAGCATATGAACATATGAATAAAGAGCAGGAGTAGGTCTTTTGGCCCCTTGAGCCTCTTCCATCATTTGACAAGCACTATAACCTTTGACTCCTTTATTAATCAAGGATCTATCTAACTCAACCCTAAAAATATTCAATGACCCTGCCTCCACCGCTCTCTGGGGAAGGGAATTCCACATACTAATGACTCTCTGAGAGAAAAAAAATTCTCCTGATCTCCATCTTAAATGGAAGGCCCTTTATTTTTAAACTGTGTCCCCTAGTTCTAGTCTCTCCCACCAGGGGAAACATCCTCACAGCATCCACCCTGTCATGTCTCCTCAGGATCTTATATGTTTAATAACATCGCCTCTCATTCTTGTAAACTCCAACGGATACACAGCCTGTCCAATCTTTCCTCATAAGGTAACCCCTTCATCCCAGCAATCAGTCGTGTGAACTTTCTCTGAACTGCTTCTAATGCAACCAAATTATTTATTAAGTAAGGACACTGACACTGTATACAGTACTCCAGATGTGGTCTCACCAACACCCTGTACAACTGTAACAAAACTTCCCTACTTTTATATTCCATTCCATTTACAATAAATGACAACATTCCATTTGCCTTCTGAATCATTTGTTGTACCTGGATACTAACTCTTTATGACTCATGTACTCGGACACTCAGATTCCTCTATGTCACAGAGTTCTGCAATCTCTCTCCATTTAAATAAAATGCTGCTTTTCTATTGTTCCTGCCAAAGTGGACAAGTTCACATTTTCCCACATTATACTCCATCTGCCATTTCTTTCCAACTCACTTAACCTGTCTATATCCCTTTGCAGGCCCCTTATGTCCACTTCACAAACTACTCTCCTATCTTTCTTTGTGTCATCAGCAAATTTACCTTGCTTTAGGTTGTTGGGTGACATCCATTAATGCAATGTCTGTTGTATTGCTGCATTGGGCATTGGAGGAAGGGGATGCAATCATGTTTCTACATACTGGAAGGGGGTGGTGTTTTGTTACCTTGCATCTGGTCAAGATTCCTCTGACGTCCAGGTGACTGGTTTCTGCAAGTATCTGGCTTCTGCAAACCAACCAAATGGCTAATGTGTGAAATTCATGGGATTCAAATCAAATTACATATTCAAAAGCACAGAAACAGGTCATTTGGCCTAACTGGTTTATGCTGGTGTTTATATTTCACATAAGTCTCTGCCAACTTTGATCACCCTTTCTCCATATCCCTTTGCCTTCATGTATGCATCAAGCCTTCTCTCAAATGCATGATGCTATCTCTGCTCAGGGCAGCAACTTCTGCACTCAGTGTAACAAACTTCCTCCTAAGTCTTATTCTTGATCTGCAAATGGCTATCTTATATTCATGCCGCCTTGTTCTGGACTCAACCACAAATGGAAACAATTTCTCTATATCAAGCCTGTTCATAAATTTCAAGACCTTTATTAGGTTTTCTCTTAATAGTTTCCTTTAAATTGAAAAGGGCTCCAGCCTGCTCAATCTTTCCTGATAATTACATCCTCTCAATTCTGGTAATAACATTGTAAGTTTTTTTTCTGTACGTACTTCAGTATTTCAATATCCTTTTTTGTAATCTGGAGACCAGAACTGCATTAAATTTCTACATTTTACTTTTGGTAAAGGGCAGTGTGCTCACCAACATGGCAATCAATACATGCTGAGCAATAGATGAGTCCTAAGAATTATTGGGGCCAGTCTCTCTGGGCATTAGGGCAACACATGCAAGGGAGAAAGCATTTGGAGTGAACTGAGAACAGGAAAGCGGGTGGCCTGTTGGAGGAGGGAAGGAGTTGGAGCTGCAACTAACCAGTGTGCAGGGAGTAGGAGGAAACAGAACTCACGGTAAAATTTGTAGTTTTGCAACATTTAAGGGGTCCAAGAATGGGCTCTAATCATGTTTGGGATTTGGGAAGTGGGGTGGGGGGGGGCAGTGGGGGTTGGGGGTGAGTTGATGACATTTGGAAGCTTTTGGGGAATAACTGGCAGCATTTAAGTTCTGGAGCTTGGCAGAACTGGGGGGAAGGCTGGGATCTGTCAGTATTTAACCTGATTGGGGTCTGACAGCAATAGAGAGTGTAGTATAAGGATCTGGCACATACAGGGTTAATGTGGGACTGAGCACAGTATCACCCATACAGTAAAGACACATGACCCAGGCCTAGAGCCAGTGTGGTGTTGAACAGAGACATGCTAAGCCCTAGGCATGGAGATTGTACCCTTTACTGTATATATGTACATAGTTACAAGTAGTTAATAAAGACTTGCTATTAACATACAGAAGACTACGAAGACTTCTTTGTCAGATACCTTCTGTAACCAACACCATTACAACGGAGGGGGTTGAGGTTTGGGATCTGCAGCTTTTTTGCAAAAGGACATCAGTCTTACAATTTGGGGGGATTGGATCTGACAGCACTCACAAAAGACTTTAGAATTGGTAGTATTTGAACGAATGCAGTCTGGGTACATCCTAGTCATGAATGTTTCATTAAAGTGGAATTTAAATTCCCACCCTTCGGCTCCCACTGCTTGTGCATGAGAAAGTGCGTTGCCAATCTGTGTAAAGATGCAACACCTGATAAAGATACGTGAAGGGAAAGCTGGTTGCAAGTAGAACAGTCGGCTGCATTTATTTCGACGAGTGGTTTGCATGCTCAGCCAGCGGTACTTCGGGGGCGGGGCCGTTTGTGCCGGCGAGAGTTTAGCCCCGCCCCCAGAGGTACGCGTGCGCAGAACGGCTCACGCCGACCCAAGGTTTTCGTGCCAGCCGCCCCCTCCTGTCTAGGCCATAATTGGGCAATCAACCTGGGTAACATAAGAGATATTGGTTATTGAGTCACTGAGATACAAGTCAGGCATACAATTTAAACATGTGTCACTTTCAAATGTAAGATTTTTAAATTTGATACTTTCAAGTGTGTTTTTTTGATGTGTGAATTACTTTTCCAACACATTAAGGGCATGCACTCGATGCAACTCTTGACATCATATTGGTGTGTTCAGGGCAATTTAAACTATTGCCTCCCGCCACCTCAACATGGACAATAAAATGTGGCTTTATGAGAATCACCCAGCAACTGAAAAGCCCTCTTCACGGCTGTTGCAAAGATGAGATGTATTGAATATTATCATTATTGCAGCGTGCAGTTAAAAGTTACATGCTAACAGAAAAAGCAATTAATGCCGTTAAGATATAAATCCCCTCAAACGTAAACAACGCTACTTTAAGGTTGTTGCTTGAAGGGAATCTTCCCAGAAGGCCATGAGTATGATTTGTTAAGATAAATATGTTGGTAATAGATATTTTGTTTATTCATTCAACCAGTTGGATTAAGTAACAACTGTATTTACATTTTTTTGAGAAAAACTACCCCCCACCCCCCTTGGGTAATTGTAAAAGTTGTGAATTAGTAAGTGGGAGCATTTTATGGCAATGTTTGTTTTGTCAGTTACTGACCTGTGAAAGGAGGAAGTTTTCGGAACAAAGTGATTCGAGGAAGTCAGAATGGGGACTGGACTCTGTATAGAAAGAGGAAGTAACTGCCCCTTTCTACAGTTCACGCTCTCGACTAGCATCGAGTGTCCAAAACAGTTAAGCACCCATTTGGGGATCAAAAAATAGTGTGGGCTATTTTTCTTTCAACCCTCTCTGTAGCGTCGTTGAATGTAGCGTGGCCTTCCCCAGCCCCTTTTTATGTTGCGATTTGCAAGGTCATTCTGTAATTTGTATTAATATCTTTTATTAATTGCATTTTAATATGAGCGGATCGGCCAGTGAGAGCGGCAAGTAGATTCAATCAGAAAAAGTCGCACAGGTAAGGACGTTGTAGAATAGATCATTGGAAATTGCGGATTTTAATATGACTCGCTTGTCATGCACTATCGCCGCGCCGTATAATAGTAATGTAGCCCAGGAAACAAATTATCATTTAAAAATGAAAACGTGTTTCTCTTTATTCTAATAAGGATGTATGTTCTCCTTTACCTGGTTTTAAAATTGCATTTCTTTTAGTCTACACTTCCCAGGGTAGCGGCTTAGAATGGTCTCCGTTGAGTCTTTTAGAACATGCCATTTACACCCATGTTGCTCCAGGCAATTCTGCAACGGTAGGAAAGGGGGAAGTTGCCTTGTTACAAAGACTTGTCCCGGATACTGTTTGCATGGCCTAGATTAACTTGTAGTTTTTTTTGACTACGAATGAATTCTGAAGTTGTTTGTGGTACAATCGACAGTCAGTTTCGTTCACTGACCGGAGCGGGGTTTATGACACTGTTATCAGGAATGTTGACAATTCAGCCGGGGCAAATTTCAACGCGCATGCAAATTTTTTATAAGACTGAGCACAGGTGTGGCAGTGACACCAGATCGATCAGTTTGGAGTTAAATACTTGGGCTTATCACTTCTTTAGCATTAAAATGCCTTTATTTATCTTACTGTCCTCTTCATTTTCTTTTACAAAGTGTTGAAAATCTGAAATTAAAAGCAGAAAAGGGTCATCAGTATCTTTGAAGAGAAAAAGATAAATTGACCTTTTCGGCGACTGAGGATACCTAGTCCTAGACCCAAAGGATCCATACCCGGAGTGTAACCCTGCTGTGTGTTTGCAGCTTCCTGTGTTCATTCCTTTAACTGGGTGTTTTAGGCAACTGTTAACCTCATTCCATGACAGAATGTTTATTAAATAAATCTGCGGGAAACCAGGACAAGGGAATTCAGTTTTAGACGCCTCGGTATCACTCAACGTTCTCCTTTCATTTCAAACTTGCTTTAGTGCTCATCATACTTAGATTTTTTTTTTGGAGGGGTGGGGGGTGGGGTGGTAGACATTCAGTACATAGAAACACATCCAAAACTCGCTCAAAACAAAATACTGCGGATGTTGCAAATACTCAGTGGGTCTGACAGCAAGTGTGGAGAGGGAGATAGTCAACGTTTCAGGCCGATGAGGTTTTGTCAGAACATTTTATTTCAGATGCAAAAACACAGCTCGTTTAAATGGAACTAATCTGAATGTTACCTTATTCTGGTGATGCAGAAAGATCTGATGTTAAAACGTTTGCATTTCATTCGGATGTATGATTTGTGAGTTTTTCCTCCCACTATGGGTTTGTAAAACCTGTTCTGTGTTGACTGACTTTATAACCAGAAACGACCCAATATAGGAGTCATTGGCTGCAGATAGGTTGTGAGCGATTTGGGTTATATATATATTTGTGTGTATGTACATACACATATATACACATATATGCATGGCATTTATAAATCCTTTGTGCAACTTTAAATTTTACTAACTTTGGACATAGAAACAAACTGTAAACGGCACATGAAAGCATAACCCATTAAACTTTAACACCATATACAAATTCCTAGACTTCAGCATATCCGCTATCTTTTGTGATGCATAAATCAATCCAATTCTGCCGAAGGGCCATGAAGGCTCGAAACGTTAACTGATTTCTTCTCCGCCGATGCTGCCAGACCTGCTGAGTTTTTCCAGGTAATTCTGTTTTTGTTTCCAATTTTCCAACTGTTCACCTCTTGTGCGACTGTCATTTTCAATCACAATCGTCAACATCGCGTTAATCTAAAAACATCATGAATTATGTTCTCATATGACGTTTGTCAGATTATATCATGAATACATCCAAAGTTTCCTAAAGTTGAAGAAGAATGTTATAAACACCCTCTGTAGCAAGTTTTAAACACATGCAGATATAATTCACATCGGCCCCGAAGCAATTTGTGACCAAACCCATGGATGCAAAAGAAAGTTCCCCAGCCGCTCACACAAGCGCGAAATGTGATTTGGGATTACCAGTTTGAGAACAGGTAAAACACACATGCTAGCCGCCACAGCAGAAGCTGAAAAACTCTAAAGCTAATTTTCTTCAAACCTTCTCTCTCCCTGACTTCAATCTGTATGCATCGCTCCTCCTCGTGCGAATTCAAAGAGAAAATACTGGCGGTACTTATAAAGCACAATATTTCATTGATTGAAAAGCGCTTTGAGACGTCCTGAGGCTGTGAAATATATAAATGCAAGTCTTTCTTTGGTCAATATATCCCAGTGCATCTAGACACAGTTTATAATACCAAAATGCAGTTTAATTCTACAAATATTCAATTTGAGGTATGTACATAGAAACAAACCAATGCCTCTTTTGTTGGCAGACTTGGGTCAGTCGCAGCTTTCTTATCTTAAACACAAAACACTGTAGGTCGAAGCCCCAGAACCTTATCTAAGCTGACACTTCCCTGTAGTACTGAGAGAGTGCTTCAGCTGAGATGTTATATTGACATTCTATCAGGTGGATTTGAAAGCCCTCATGGCACATTACTTTTGTCTTCTCCCATTTTACTTGGGGGTCACCACAATGTTGCTTGATCACCATTCATCTCCTATCAGTTAGCCACACCTCACCCAATCTCACTATGTTTAAGTCTCTCACCACCTGGCCTTAGTCCTTCCTCTTCTTCTTCCTGCAGTCCCATCTCCATCATTCGTCTCACCACATTTCCGACAGCTGACAATGCCATTTTAATCTTTTCTTAGCTACTTTTTTCAAAGCTCCTACATTCTTCACTGATGTTCTACTTCCTGATTGTGTCCTCTCTCAATACTCCATACATTCATCTCAGCACTGGTATTTCATTAATATCCAGTTATTGTTCCACTCTTTTCGATGTTACTCATGTTTCTGCACTATATAACAAGGCCAGTCTCACAACTGTCTTGTAGGTTCTTCCCCTCCGTTTCAGTAATGCTTTTCAATCATCTAGCATTCCATTGCATTTCTTTCAATTACTCCAACCAGAGCTAATCTATTGCTTAATTTTCAATTCCATACTTCCATCTTCTGCCACCACCAACTCCAAGTACTTGAAACTATTCACTTTCTCCAAGTCTTTACCAATAATCTTTCCACCTTCAATCAAACTCACTGTCCATAAATTGGGTCTCTTGTCTCTTGACCTTCATAACCCTGTCTCCCAGTGCTTCTCCAGTTCTTCAGATCCTCGGTCATGTTCTCATCAACCCCACCACATTGCTCAATGTCATCTGCAAATATCATTGCCCATGGCACTTTCCTGTCTCATTTGTTTGGTTAGAACATCCACGACAATGAGGAAGAGGAAAGGACAGGGCTGATCCTAGGTGCAATCCAACTTTGGCAAAACTCTTGGCCCCTCCCCCCCGCCATGCACACACATTGCTTCTTATTCTTGTCTGACATTCCTTGTAGATGTCCCGTAATAGCCTTGTGTGCTTCTCAGGAATTCCATGAATTCTAGCACATCTCCAGACTTCGTCTTTAGACACTCAGTCATAAGCCTTCTCTAGATCGATGAATACATTTCTCATGTTGCATCATCCTTACGGATATTTCTCCAACATTTCAAAGATATGCAAGGGATTTGTGCTTGCCAACAGTCATCGCTCAACCAACACAGGCAAATTATCTGGTCAATTACCTTATTGCTTGTGGTACTATGGACTGTGCAAGTTGGCCACTACAACAGTATTTACACTTTCAAAGGACCCCATTGGCTGTGAAGTACTTAGGGACATCCTCAGATTGTGAAACATACTATGTAAATGCAAGTTATTTCTCTCAGTCATGTCGGACAAATTTATAAAATTCCTTCTTGGGTTGTGAATGTCGCTGGTAGGTCAGCATTTGTTGCTCATCCCTAATTGCCCTTGAGAATGTATTGGTGACTGCCTTCTTGAACCTCTGCAGTCCATGTGGTGTAGCTACACCTACAGTGCTATTAGGAAGGGAGTTCCAAGATTTTGACCCAGTGACAGCGAAGGAACAGCAATATAGTCCCAACATAATAATTAACAAGTTAAAACCTAGGTCAAATTCACAGTGCCAGTCTAGCAGCAGTTTTCACCAATGCTACTAGAAGTGCAAATTTGAGTCCAAACATGTCCCTGACTTTGAGAGAATGTAGCAAGACTCTTTGAAGGGATTAATCTCACACAGATGCAAAAGTAAAACACTTCAGACGTTGGAAAAATTGGTCATTTGCCCTGAAATGTTAATTCTGCTTCTCTCCACACACGTTGCCTGACCTGCTGAGTATTTCCAGCATTTTCTGCTTTTATTTATTATTAATTACACAATACTTCAGTTTGCTGCTATAGGGTGTAAAATGTATATGCTTTGAAACAAGGGAATCTGTTCAACCACCTGAGCACTTTGTAAATACATCAAACCTTAATTTAAATGTTTAGAGAGTGGAAATTATCACCTTTGTGCTTTCCAAATTGGTAATTGTTGGGAGGAAGCTTTTCCCATGTCTGTATTCATCAGGCACATGTTTCTCTCTTAAGCAAGACTGTTACTGATTGCAAACCAGACTGATTGTACCTACCAGGCCTAAACAAGTTGCAGCAATGTGAAGCCAAATCCATATCATTCCAAGTTTTTGATTTATTTTTGTGAAGATAATTAATGAAATAATGAAATGTCAATTACTGCTGAGGGAAATTGACTCTCATAGTATTGTTGCAAGCCTTGTGTCCCTGCCTTCAGACTAGGTGTGGCACCACCCTGCTCACAAAATGCAAATATGTCTCCATAAAGCTTGCATAAATAAATTAACTTTGATAGCTATCCATCGCCTCTCTCTCCCACTTTATATACATTACGCTAATTGATAACTGATTCACTTCCACAGATTCTTGTGATTTCCTTAAGAAAAAGAAAATATAATGGATTGGGTTGACCATTTAGAATTCTTAAACCAAGATTATTACCTAAAATGGGAACAAAAGTAGCATATGAAGAAGAGACACAGGTTCAGTCCCAGCAACATTCTCTTTTGCATTTATTTATACTTATTTTAAAATCAAATTTTGTCAGAGAAAAATAAAGGATTTTTGGCACATAAAGGGCAATTGATTTTCAAGTACCTCACCCTTAAGTAACATAACTTGGCTGCTTTGGTTACAGTTGAATGACAACATTAAAGAAAATTTTAGAAAATAAAGTTCATAGTGTTTGGTAACAAATTATGCTTCAAAATGAATATGTGTGGTATAAATATTCAGAGATTAGAAATTAATATACATAATGATCTTTGTACATTTCATGAAAGAGTATGCTTGGCTAATATAAAATAAATTTGGTGTGATTTTCTACTATCTTGTCCAGAATTTTAAAAAAATGTTAGTAGGTGGATGGAGGATAGATAACTAATACTTACATACTGAATATTGACCTAAAGAGCAACATAAATTTGTTCCACTGTTTCTATTCACATGATAAACAACATTAGTTTACTGCCTGAACTGCTGAGTATTTCCAACATTTTCTGTTTTTATTTATATTAGATGACAACTAGGTTGACGCATGTAATCTATGTTTTACAATTTGCATAGAAAATACATTTGCATGATGAAGCTGCAAGCTAACAGTTCTTCTCAGTGAATAGAAACCATGTGACCAAAATCTGTTTGAATATACAGAACTTGATGTACATTATTCACTACCAGTAATTTAGTCACTCTTTCTGATATATTACGTTAGACAAAACCCTAGGGATGCCTTGTGTGCATTGGAGAGTTTCCACCCTGTGGGTGACATAATTGGTAATGGAAATTGGAATGTTAAGAAATGGTACCTAAGCTATCCATATATAATACTTTTTGTAACTGGCTTTTGGTAAGATGCAGAGCACTGAGCCTTTTATGAGTGATGCAAATGTGATCAGTTTTTGATTTAGTTGTGTTTGCTACTGGTGGAATGGGATTTGTTATTTAAATATATCGCATGAGTACAATACAGAGGTTAAAAAGGCAATTTTTTAAACAAACAATATGTTGAAGCAGTCTCCATCAGATCCTACAATAGATTTAGAAATATTGTTTGTTTAATTTTATTGTCTAATTCCACAACCAATTAATAATTAATATCACCAAATGATTATTGCCATTATAGTTAGGAATTATTGGCTGAGTCCTCAATTGAAAATAAAAATGTTGATGAACATTATGGTTACTAATATTAGACAATTTATTAATATTCAATTACAAATTAATTATATTTGATTGTTGGCTATGAAACAAAATTAATTAATTTATTTTTACAATTATAATTAGCAATGTCTAAGGACACTGTTAGTCAAAATAGAAAGCTCGAGACTTACCCCGGTGAAAGATTTATGACTCACCTCATGATAGTGACTTAGAATTGGGGACAACTGTGCAACTTTAGTACCAGAAAAATCAGTCATCTTCAATACTAATTCATGATGGATCAATGACAATCATATTGTGTACATTTATGCTTGTGATTGGAAAGTATATTTTGTTATAAAAATGACATTTTACTGTGAGCATTCACAATTAGGACCTCTGGCGTAGCATATTTATATATATCTTTACAGCAGCAGAAACACACTTTTAAAAAAATATATAAGTACAAATAAAATCTCAAGCGCTTTGACTGCTGAAATAAAAATGGAATTGGGTTTCCATCCATGTCAGATATGCGACTGAGGAATTAGTTCTGTGGAATTCAGCTTGCTTATATTTTATTTTATTTTCAGTCCCATTACATGATGAATGAGTATGTTTTGAATTTATGTCTGTTAACCATTCTAAAAAGTTAATGTTACTTTGAATTAAAAGCAACTGGATTTCATTCAGTGATCAAATAATTGCATAATAAAAAAATCTAAAACGTTAATAACACAGAAAATTATATTTTTGATATTGTAGAATTAGTGATTTCAAACTAGATGTCCTTAAATATATAATATAATTTTAACAAAGCTTAATAGTTATTTTTGTTGAAAGCCCTTCCTGCATAAGGTACATTTCTACTAATGGTAATGAAATGAGTATGTAAATAACAATATGAGCTGTAGCAAATGTTCCCCAAAATTCAATTACTTGGAGAAAATGTGGAGCAAGACTTCCATTAAATCAAATGTAGTCAAACTTGAACTATTTTTTGTGCGTGGGAAAATGGTATTTTGGTTATGCACTTAGGTTTTTATTTCTTTCTTAGATGAACAAGGTTAATTCATTGTGATCCAAATGATTCAAAATGAAAAAGGGACACAAGATTACTGTTAGACCTCATGATTACCTTCTAGTTTGTCTTTCTGCAAAAATACAAAGGAAGTTGTTAAAGCTTGAAAGCACCTTTATCTGTGATTGGCTGCCTGGGAATTTTGGTGATTTATTGATACCACTGATAAGAAAATATGTGTAGGCCGTAGTCTGCATGTGCGCAAAGAGCCGTAGCATGAAGGTGAGTGACACATCTTGGCTTTGGTGGCACTTAGAGTAGATTTCTGAATGCTGATTGTCTTAACCAGTTGATGCCTTTATTTCCATATTTCCATGTAACAAAGTTTAAAATATATAAAAAATATGACCAATAAAAATAAAGGGCCATAATTGTTGTGGCAGGGCATCTTATGGCGTCTGCTGTTGGTTAGATTTGCCCTTGCACATTTTAGGTTTTTAAACTGTTTGCATGATTAGTTAATAACGGGACAGCAAGGGAAACCCGAGATATGAGTGAACAGGACAGAGATGAGGAGAAATTTTTTCTGAGGTTTGGGTGACTTTGGAACTCTCTGGCTCTGAAGGCGGTGGAGGCGGGGCCATTGGATATCTTTAAGGTAGAGGTAGATAGGTCCTTGTTAAGCAAGAGAATCAAAGATCATCAGAGGTAGATGGAAATGTGGAATTCCAAACACAAACAGATCAGTCATGATCATATTGAATAGTGGAGCAGGCTTGAAGGGCCAAATGGCCTACTTCTGCTATTTTGTATGTTCATATGTGGGGCAAGCATTGTGTACAAAAGCAACATATTGCAGATGCTGGAAATCTGTAATAGAAACAGAAAATGCTGGAAGTACCCAGCATGTCAGGCAGCATCTGTGGAGACAGGTACCATGTTAATGTTTCAAGCCAGTCAGTTCTCATGAGAAATATATAAGCAATTGTGCATGTCCTTATAACCAATCAAATGGAAGGATTGTGAAATTAACAGCATAAAGAGAAGGAAGCGTAAATTAGAGTGGGTGAATTCAATGTGAAATCAGGTACAAAAAGAGAAATGAAGAAACAAAAAGAAAGACTTGCATTTATATAGCAGCATTCATGACCACCGGGCACCTCAAAGCACTTTACAAACAATGTAATGCTTTTGATATGTAGTCACTGTTGTAATGTAGGAAATGTGGCAGCCAATTTGTGCACAGCAGACTCCCACAATCAACAATGTGTTAATGATCAGATAATCTGTTTTTGAATGATTTTGATTGAGAATAAATATTGTATAGAGCTGGTGATAAATTTCCTGCTCTTCTTCAAAGTAGTACCATGAGACGTTTTACATCCACCTGAGCAGGCAGATGGGGCCTTGATCTAACATTTTATCCAAAAAAAAGAACCACCGACAGTGCAGCACTCCCTCTACTACACAGCGTCAGCTTGATTATTTGTGTTCAAGCCTGAAGTGGCACTCAAACACACGATCTTGTGACTCAAGAGGCGAGAGTGTTATCAGTTGAGCCATGGCTGACACTCAAAATAAAGAGAGGGGATAAAGCTTGATTTTTAGAGGGAAAAGAAAATTTAAAATAAACAAATTTGATATTTTAACTATCTCCAGAAAGGAAAACCTGAAGGAATGCACTTTTAGTAGCTCATTATCAGTGTCAGAGATTTTGTCATTAATTAACACATAATTTTGTTAAAAGGATAGTTGCGCTGAAATGAACAAGATTTAACAACTTGTGACAAATTTAGTTCATAGCTAATATTTGGATTTCCGTGTTTAGCTATGCATTTGTCCTTTCCTGAAGTTCCAGTAACATTTGTACAAAAATAACAGCAAACTCCTACAGCTTTGCTGTTATTTCAACAGCATATTACTGGCCGAAATATTTCAAAGATGACAGTTACTCAACCATGATGGTACATTGATGAACAAACAAGTGTAGGCGGTAAATGGTGAATTTTATACACTTTTTCCAAAAGCCAGTCCACTCTTCTCAGACATAATGAAATATGCATTTTCAGGGAGTCTGGGGCTTATAGGGCACAATTTTACGGCCCCTCCCTCCAGCGGGATCTTCCGTTCCCACCAAAGTCAATAGAGTTTTGAATGGGTTGCCGCATTTTACGACCCCACCCCCACTGCCACGGAGCCATAAAATTCCACCCATAGTGTCCTCAATTTTGAATTTTGTATTTGCATTCTGGTTAACTTTTTATTTTATATTTTATTAATCTGAAAGCATTCCTTCTCCTCTCTGCCCATTTGCAGAGTCAGTCAGGCTAAATGTTCACTTTGGGGACAGGAAACAAGAGCCAGGACTGTTTCGGGGTCTCAAACCTGCCCCTGGGGGAACAGTCACTGACAGGAGATTTTTTATGGAGGCGTCGTCTTAATTGGCTTGGAGGAAGGTTCCCTGTCCAATTAAGGGTGACAGGTGTGTTCTCAAAGCTTGAGGGCCAGTTAGAGGCCTTCCAGCTTGAAATGTGCAGCAGGCTGCAGTGAAGTGTAAGTAATCAAGAGGGTGCTTCAACAGGAAGGTACTCTTTCAACAACTTTTAAAAAAATTTAAATAGAAACAGAAAAAAACAGCCAGGCAATCATTGTGGGACGGGATCTCCTCTCTAGGGTGGTCTTTTTGCAGTACCCTCACTCAAGCCGGCAGTGAGAGCCTTGAGGCCTGCCTGAAGCGCTGGGACCGTGGCCTGTCACTGGGTGTCCGCCTCCAGGCAGTTGAACTGCCAACACCCCCACCCCATCAAGTCAGAAACTGGAGGCTGACTGGAAAATCCCAGTGAGCGTTCTGTCAGTGCCCTTAACAAGGCTCTTAATGACCCTAACTGGCTGTCTGCCTGGTAGTGGTGAGCGGCCCTGCTGGGTCCCAAATGCACCTCCCCTAAAATGACCGGTGTCTGGAATGGTGTCGTGAAACATGCATGCCGGCCCAGGCCAGTATATTCAGGTCTCCGTCCCTGACAGCAGCAGTGCCTGACAATTCTGCCCCCTTTCTCTTCCTTCATTCACAGAAACTCTCCTTCCTCTTTCCCCCTATTCACAGACACATTCTTTGCCTCTCCTCTATTTACAATATATATTAATTTTCCCTATTCTCAGTTATTCCTTGCCTCTTCCGCATTCACATACACTCCCCCTTTCAGCCATTCGGAGGCTTTCTTTCCCCATTTACGAAGGCTCTCCATTCAAAGAGCCAGTTATTCCCTCTTTCCCCATTCACACAGTTATTACCTATTCTCACAAAACTATTTTCTCCCTGTTTGAAAACAATACTGCTAGAATTTCAAAAAATTGCATTGCTGTTTTCATTTATTTATACTTACATAGTTAAATTAAGATCTTTGAATTTTAAACGCGTATGTAACAGTTTCCAAGCTGAAGTTATGACTAGTATCCTTTCTGCATACTTCCAAGAGAGAGCTGATTATTGTAAATAAACCAGGTTACCAGTGTATATTCAACTCAGAAATAGTAGTGGCAAACATGCAAATTGCACTCTGAATCAGTTGCTTTGCTTTTACTGAAACCCTCTGAATGCCAGCTTCAGCTGTGTAGCTGGAACCAAACCAATAGATGTTGTAATAACATTTAAACTGTCTTTTTTATATACCAGCATAAAGCTGAGCCCACGTTAGGACAAAGACTCTCAATGGTAGGTAAGTGAAGCAAGCTACACAATAGATTAGGTGCTCTGGTTCCCTTTGAAACTTGGGCACATACTCAAAATAGATGATCATAGTAGTAAATTACACAAGTATATAGTGATGCTCTGAATTTTAGAGGAGACCAGAACAGGCAGCATGCATTGCAGCACAGCTTTGGTGAAGTCATATATTAGTAATGGAAATTAGTAATGTGTTTATGGTATCTTTGCCAACCTGGCCAGTGTTGGGAACAGCACATATGAATCCGATGTATCTTGCTCAGAAGTGAAGATTTATGTAATAGTTAATGCAGGCTCACTGATGCAACAGGACACCCAAAGCATGAGAAAATGTAAAACTTCCACATCATTATCAAGATCTGAAATAGGGGCACTCAACCAGATAGCATTGCTTGTACAGAATACAAGCCTGTGGCTACTCTTGCCTTGGCACAATGTGTAACCTTGCAAATTTATTGTAAGGTTCTCAGGGATAGTAATTCACACATTTGTTGTAAAATTCACAAGGTGGATACTCATAAAATAATTGTCTCTGATGATCAATGCTTATCGTATTATCATTGCCTAATCAATTCCAAATCAGAATGTAGCAAAATTTGCTCCATTTTTTTTTTACAATGAAAGCCAGGTTTTGGATAGGAAGGAATTTATTGTTTGTGTTGAACTGAGTAAGTAGAAAGAATATGACAACAAAATTAGCATTTACTGTAATGCACTGCTAGAAATGTAAAATTGCAAAGTTTAAATGTATGTGCGAAGCATGATGACTTCATTGTGTGATTTGTCTGTGTTTGGTTACTTGAAGTGATGGTTTTACAGTGATGTGGAAAGCATATTTAGGACTGTGGATGTAACATGTTCAGTGGCATTTTATTTCATCTGGGCAACTTGTTTCTACAGACACTGTACAGAGTGTCGGCTGAGCAGGCTGCTGTCAATATCTTTTACTGCTCAGTGCAGTTGTACGCACATCAAAAGCATTTAGTTTGGTTTTCAGGAGCTTCGAAACTCAGCAGCAAATTTGACAGAATTTCTGTTTTCGTAAAAGAAAATGAATTGAATTGTGAAATGTGATGCAAAGACATTAATCAAAACCATGAAATTCAAAGTTATAGAAAGGAGCTTTGTCACCTTAAAATAGTGGACTTGGTTTGGCTTGCCTTTAATCCTAGCTGTTTTTCACTCGCACACTGTTTCTTGAGTTGTTAGATTTTTGAGAACTGTCAGCTTTTTTTGAAGTTGTTTGTCCACTTTACTGGGTTTTGTGGCTTAAGATTTATGCAATCACATTGGATCTGCAGATCATTTGCATTTAGATTGTGAATAATGCAACTGAGCCAATGGGTGAAATCATCTCAGATTTGCACTAAGCACGGTAGTGGACAGGTAAAATGTCATTTTATGCGCCGTTTTGCCCACTGGCCACGATGGCTGGTTTTCACACCATATCGTCCCAAACCCGCTGCATTACTTATGCATTCCCAGGAAACACGCCGCTTCCATGGCAGGCGGCCTCTCATTTGCCTGCCACGCCATCACTTCACCGCTTCATCACACGGAGTGGCATATTTAAAATCTAGCTGCACGCATACATCTCAGTGCTTCCAGTCCATGACTACTGCAGGGAAGGTGTCCATGAAAGGCAAAAGGACTGCAGCCCCCAGGTTTAATGATGTGTCATTGGAATGCCACTTTGACGCTGTGGAGGCCTGCCATGATGTCTTCTACCCCTGCTCTGGCTGTAGGGCAGGCAGTGGTGCACCAATCCAGCATGGCAGCCGATGGCAGTGATGATCAGTGCCAATGCTGCACAGAAGAGGTTGGCCATCCAATGCAGATAGAGGACGAATGATCTCATCCGTGCTGCCAGTGTAAGGCAACCATCTTACCATTCTAAACTTACACACTCAAGCCTATCACAGATTCAATAGCATCTCACTCACTGCCAGCTCAAGGGACATCACCACCCATTCTCACACACTTACCCTCACATATCCATCTGGCCTCATCTCCTCTGGAGACTGCCTCCTCAGTCCTCAGCATCTTGAGGCCTCATGCACAGATCAACATGTGCCCCCACACACACCTTGGGTTACCCTCCTTCCCCAGTACAGCTCTCGTCCTGCAACCTCTTCCTTTGCCTGAGGCCACTTCTCGCCCTTCCCCAAGCAAGGCCATGACCTGTAGCTGTTGAAAAGTCACTGACATATGGTTGATCTGGCAGGTAGAGACCTACCCATGAGCCCCCCCCCTAAAAGTGATGTGGTGCTGTCTGTGAAGCCTGGCGCTGATGACTGCGAGTGTTGACCGAGGCAAACAAACCTTGAAGTCCTGAGCGAAGTGCAGCCCGCCAGGTGCATGTCGCTTATGTACTGTTGTGAAACATGTCGGCATGTTTTCCTGCCGAGTAGGCGGACGATCCCGTGGGGGGGTGATGACTCTGGCGGGCTGGCATTACAATGATATGCCAATGTATTACAATGAGGTTCCCCACTTCTGATGGCAGGAAATGTGGCCAGCCATTGGGCTGGGCGGACGATTGCAAACTGGTTTCACACTGTCGTGAAACCAAACTCACCATATTGCCCGCTCACGGCACCGAACATGCCCGATGCTGGTGGGCATGGAAAATTCTAGCCAATGTATTCTTTTCCAGGTAACATCCTCGATTTATTTGAGGGTCACCAAGCCACGGCTTTTGTTGTGATTTTGCCAAAGGGCAGGGCAAGGAAGCAGGCCCCAAGTCTACCTCAGCTGGAATGGGAATTTAACCACGGAATAGCTATTGGTGCTATTCTGAATCACACGCCAGCCACCTAACCAGCTGAGCTAATTGTCCCTACCAACACCCCCCCCCATTCAATATATTAAATATTAATAAAATGAGGACACACATTTCAAATATACAGTAACTTTGGATTAAGGGACTTGATGTGCATAAATTAATCACATCAGGATTACCCTCATAGCGTTTAAGTCTGGGAACTATCAAAAGTTCTTCAAATTTTCTGTGTTTTGGAATACGATAACATCCAAACAGTCGTAATTCGTATCCCACAATTTAAAGCCCTTGTATAACATTTTACTTTGAATATTTTATTTGATACAACAGTTGTGTTGTACTTCACTTTGAATTCAACATGTTAAGGATTTATCACAAGATATGTTTTTCCCACTCCACTCTTTGCATCTAAAATTAATTAAGATGAATCTGGATTAAGAAGGGCCACAACGTTTGCCTAACATGGATATTAAATTCAACATGAATTGTAAATTAGAGAACATCACTTTACTATGCAAAAAATTTGCAAGTTGGTGTATTTTAGACAGATCATCCCATAACAATTAACTTAATTGGCACTTGAATCACTGTGTGGAAATCCATTAGTACTCTGATAAACTCATGTTTTCACAGTTAATTTATCATAATGATCTTTCTTCTTTAAGAGCTAAATGTATAGTTATTTTATTGCATAGGATGATCTCAGTCAAGCTGTTTTTATTCCCATGGAAGGTAACCTGTGACCAATATGTAAAAGCAAGTTTCACCAACAACCCTGACATCTATAATTTAAAAACATTTGTTCCAAGGTCTGAGTAACTTTGAGTGATGTTCATTACACTCTCCTATAGATTATCTCAGCTGCTATTTCAGCTAATATTCTTCGAAGCTAAATATCATTCTGTTTCCTTGCATTGAAGATCCCAGGAGAAAAGATAACAGTACATTTAAATCTTCTTCCTTGTTTCAGTCAATGAATTTTGGGCCATAATCTTTGTTTGCCAGCAAACACTCTCTTCTCAACTCAGGTTAAAGATTAATCAACTTATTCCTCACAGACTTATAACTTATCATGTCTGAATTGATGATTTTACATTCACATTCTTTTCCTCTTTATATGAAGCTGCTTAATGAAAGAGCAGTCGCAAAATGTTCCAGGGTCTCACATTCAGACAGCTCAATGAGCTGATTTTGCTGCCAAGATTTTGAAACAGTAAGTAGAATGCAGATGATCTTACCAAGTTGTTATACATTTGCAAACTATCCATGAATCATATGAAGCAATTAAGCACTGTCCAAATCTTCATCTAAAATAAAACAAATGTGTTGGAAATCAGCAGACATTTATTTATCTGCAGTGATTGTGATTATTGTTATGCTTGCTCAAAGCCAGATGAGTTCACCTGAGACTTCCAGTTATTCAAGTCAGAACAATCAGGCTGAGCTGAAACCTGGCACTGGATTCTGTAATGACTGACAGCCTACTTGGATTGTAGTTTCAGAGTGCTGAGTTGTGAGTGCTAAATGATTTTGATTTAAATGTGTAGGCCAAACAACATTAACAGTGGATTGGAGAGTGGTAAATATATTATGATTGGCCTTTGAAAATGAAGGTTCTGGTGTGTGAAAATGGTATAGATTAGACTGCAGAGACAAGAGGCAGTGATCCAAGCTATTTTTGCAACCTGCAAAGTTTATTCAGCGAGCATGGGGGTGGGAGAGCATAGGCTCAGTAAAGAACCAAATGTAGGGCAAGAGGCTTAAGGCCTTCGAATTGGGTGAAGACACTGTTGGCTGAATTTTATGTGCCCCCAGCAGGTGTGTTTCCTGGGGGTGGGTGGGGGGAGGAATTCGTAAAATAGGGTGGGTTACCATCCCACCACCTTCCCGCCTACCCCCATAATACAGGGCGGGCAGGCAGTGAAATCGGCAGCTCGCCCGCCAGATTTAAATGAATAATTAAGGGTCAATTAGGCTTGTTATCAAACCAATTGACCTTGATAATATGTCGGGTGGGAGCGGGAAATCTGATTTTTTTTTAACTTAAACATTTAAAGGGTGGGAAGGAAGGTGGGCAGGGGGGGAGTCATTCTTTGGGGGCTGTCCTTTGTCGATCCCAGGATGGCCCTCCCTTAGATCAACCCTCCCCCACCTTCCTTCCTACCCACTCGCTGCTTTAAACCCACTCTTTCCCCCCCCCGCCTCGCTCCCTAAACTACCCACCCTCCCGGCCCAAGACCCTGGACTTACCTGCTCAGGTGATACATGGGCCTTGATCTTCTTTTCCTTCTGCAGTCCTGCCAATGGCCATTGATGCCTCTCTGTTGCTGCTGGGACTGATGGAGCTACTGGCCAATCGGGTTGGTCGGCAGTTCCAGAGGGCCCCAATGAGGTGGAAGTCCCACTCATCCCTCATTAGTCCAATCAAGCATGCTTTATGGTTGCAGGGTGGGTCGGCGTGGAGCATACCAACTCCATACCAACGTTGTCTCTGGGCGGTTATTTAGCCCTGTAAGCCGAATTTTCGCTCCTGAGGTAGGAAGCTCGAGTTTGGAAATTTTCCAGCTCAACATACCCACCTTGGGTGGAAAAGTGCCCAGAATAGCGTGCTTTTTTTCTCTGGAATGTCGGGTGTGAGATGGAGTTGGGCCTGACGTCCCCGGATGCAGATAAGAGGCAGCCAGAGGAGCTGCTGAGTGCCAAGATGGGCCATTTAAAAGGCACACCTTGGTTTTCTGGGACTTCATCTGAGTTATATTATTAAATATTAGGCTCTCTAGCCCTTAGCCCTCCTACCCCATCATCTCCCCCATCCACTCCCCAATCCCCATCCATGTCACCTCATGCCCCTCACCCACCTCATGGCCCCTTATAGCCTCCATGCCAACTTAATGCCAATTCATGCCCACTACCCACCCCCATGGTCCCTTATCATCCCCATGCCAAATTAATGCCAACTCATGCCCCTCAACCACCACCCTTTCCCCTACACCCTCCATGCCACTCGCCCAGTATCCACCATGGGCAGACCTCAGGAACTAAAATAAACATCTAAATATCTACCACAGCTGTCAGTATAATAAACAAAACACTCCTATTCATGAGATCCCATTCAAAATTTTAAAAGCCTCTCAAGTACTTAATCCCTTATCAAAACAAACAGACTTCTATTCATAAGCCCTGATTAAAGACAGCAAATCCTTTAATAACTTATTTGAGCTGCCAAACTGTGAACTTACAAACCCCCCCATTGATATAATTGTAGGTTGTGGAAAGTAGCACAACTTTAATAATGATATAATGATAGCCCTTGGGGTAATGTCAACAAACAGCTATTGTAACTGCTAGCACAGATTCTTTTCAACTCCCACTGATACAGGCAGGCTTTTTTTTCCCCCCAAATTTTTAAAGGGCTGTGGATTTTTTAAAAATCACAGCTTGAGTATTTTTTAACTCACTCTGACGGAGGCAGGCTGTTTTAAAATTTTTTTAAAGGGTTGGGGATTTAAATGGCTTGACAGTTCTATATACCTTATCCACCCTACATAAGCATTTACATCTCTATAAATTTGTGGCTCCTACACTGGGGAATATAGCCACTGCTACAACAAAAATGGGGTCTGTTTTGAATTCAGCACTGAGTTCAAATTGTCTCAGCTGAGTTCAGGTTTCCCACCTGTGTGAGTTATGCTCTGCCCCCTTTCCCCTCCTGGTGAAATGGGATCTTTTAGAAATTTGGGAGGGCCTCCACATCTGGGTCTCATCCAGTATTTTAAAAGTCTGTGGAGTCTCCATGACTCTGCAAAAATCCAGCCCTTCTGGGCTCAGGGAGAGCAGGCCTTGTGGTGGGATATAGCAGATGAGGCCTAATAAGAAGCTAATGAATTAAAATAAAATTTAGTACCATCTGGATGAACAGACCTGGGAGATGGACTTTGGAGGGACAGCAATAGCAGCTGGTATTGGGAGGTTTGTAGAATTCCCAACATTCCCACAATGATGTGGAGTTTCCCAAAATGGAGAGTTTTTATCCCAAATGCTGCCTCTAGCCTGGAAGATCAGCAATTTAATTTTCCTGCTACAATTCATCTACAAAACCACAGACACTTATGTGACATATTGTACTAATTACTAACTGTCAGTGTGCTATCAAGAATTGAAACAAGGTTAAATTGCATTCATTTTAAACAGAATCACTTCCCTGCCTTTTCCCTGGAGCTCATCACTGTCACCTATAGAGAGCTAGAATAATTGGGAACTGGGGTAGAAATTGAGGATTGGAGGAGGAGATGTCTCTGAAATTGGGAATGGTGGTGTAAGCTCTTTAATCAGGAGGTGTCTGAAATCAAAGGTGGATTTCTGAAATTGTGCTGTATCTGAAATTGTGGGGAGATCTCTGAATTCAGGGGGGGCTCAAGTATGGGAAGGAAAAGGGAAACAAGGGAATGGGGACAGGGAGAGAGATGGGGATGAGTGAGTGAGGACTTGAAGAAAGGATGACTGGGGATGAGGGATCATTGGGGAGACGGAGACTTCAGTATGGGAGTTCAGGGGTAGACTTACGAATGTGGCGGGTAGGTGTGGGGACCAATATTTCCCACAAAGCCAGGAGCAGCAACTGCAAGGTTTTAGTGTTGGCAGCACTGAGGGGATCAGTCATTTAAAGGGTGAGTGAAACTTGGGGACCTTACCATGGTGAGCAAATGTGAAACCAGGGAACAGAATCCAAGGATTCTTCCTGAAAGAAACTAGTTGGAAGAGAGGAAGAAGATTCTTGAATTGAGGTCCAATAGATTGAGGGACATTTTACCACATGTGGCTATTGAGGTAGAGATTAAGGGGCGATTTTCCACACCCGCCCGCCGCCAGGATCTTCCGGTCCCGCCACAAGTCAATGGACTTCTGGCTGGGGTGCCACCTCGCCCACGGCGGGTCCTGCCCACCACGGGGCCGGAAAATCCTGGCCTAAAACTATTACAGTCACTGGCATTGCCATACCTATAGTGGAATTTGGCTGCAGATCTGCTTGTAACATGTGGCATGGCTCTGTCACAGCTTCCATAGTAAATTAAAGCTTTCACAGCCTTTGCTTTTCAAACAACTGTAAACATGTGCTTGTATATTGGTGCAAGGCACTAGATGGTGCAGTCAGGCAAACCTGGCATCCCCCTAGCCTCAGCATTGGAACTACTGATCTCTTTTGAACTTAGATCCTAGTAATTATGAACGCTCAAGTTATATGGGGATAAAGAAAATAACATTAAATTAAAATAAATTACTGAAAATCATGTGAATGACATAATTGTGTATTCATTTACATTCATCAGCCCCCAAAACTGCTGCATGTTTCAGGGAGCCATCAGGAACTCCAATCCCAATGGATGGAAATCAAACATTACTGATCACCCAACTTCACAGTTGGTCATACCCATAATATGACCAAAAGCTTGACTGATTGGAAAATCTATCCCTGGCTCTGTGTTTCAACATGATACTTTAGGAAGGATGCTGAGTCCTCTGAGAGGGTGAAGAACTGATTTACTAGACTGGTACTATGGATCAGGTGCTTCAGTTATGTGAAGAGACTGTAGTCCTGAGGTTGTTCTCCCTGGAGTAGAGAAGGTTAAGAAGAGATTTGATAGATGTATTCAAAATCATGAATAGTTTTGATGGTGTACATAAGAAGAAATTGCTTCCAATGGTAGAAAGGTTGGTAACCAAAGAAACAGGGGTGATGTGAGAAAAACACATTTTTACACAGTGAGTTGTTAGTGATCTGGAATGCAATGGGGCACTTGGGCCGAATGGCCTCTTTGTGCTGTATTATTCAATCACTCTATAAAGGTATTGCTGAAAAAAATAGACATGCTGTTAAAGCTTTTCGTCTTGCGCTCATTGGAACAGACACAAGAATGCCAAATTTCAAAGGGAGCATTTGTCCCCCATAGTACCCCATGAGGTTGCTCCCTTTGAAATTTGGCATTTTTACATCTGTCCTAATGAGTGCAAGATGGGAAGCTTTGACAGCATGCCTCTTTTTTCTGCAATACTCAAACTCTGCACTACCGAACGACAATTCCGTAAAACTTCATTTCAAAAGGATTGGGATAAATATTTGAAAAGAAAAAGTATTTTTTTAAAATCTGGCATTCCAGAACAGCGTGTCAGCACTGGGAATGACCTTCTGCTGTGCATAATTTTTATGATTCTTTATCAAGCCTAAATACAGGGAGTGGTTCAGAAATGTTTCCAGGATTTTTTTTAACTGAGTTTAAATTCTCAAACTGCCATGATGGTATTTTAATTCACATTCTCTAGATTATTATCCAGATCTCTGGGTTACTAATTCAGTAACATAACCACTAACCACTCTACTAGAATACCCCATAAATAAAGTTTATACATTTGTAAACTAACACTCCAGTGCGGTATTGAGAGATTGCTGTACTGTTGGAGATGCTTACTTACTTTTAGTTAATGCTGTTAAAGTGAGGCATGGTACAATATGGAGAAGACAAAGGGCAGTTTTCCTGACCAATATTCATCAATAAGCTCCACCAAAAGAAATTCTATAGTTGTCTATCATATTGCTTGCTCAAATAGCTGGCTGAATTTCCTTACATTACTGCAATCAGTTCATCCATTGTTTTGTGCCTTTGGGCAGGTCCTAACTCAATTCCCACATGAGAGTTTTAGAGTATTTTTTTTCTTTGATGGCTATGGGCATCACTGGCAAGGGCAGCAACTGTTGCCCATCCCAAATTGCCCTTGAAGGTTGCTTACTAGGCCATTTCAGAGGGCAGTTAAGAGCCAACCACATTGCTGTGGATCTGGAATCATGTGTAGGCCAGACCAGGTAAGGATGGCAGATTTCCTTCTGAAAAGGACATCGGTGAATCAAATGGGATGATATTTGCCATGGTCACCATCACTGAGACTAGCTTTCTAATTCCAGATTTATTAATGGAATTCAAATTCCACCAACTACTGTGGTGGGATTTGAACCCATAACCTCAGATAATTATGATGGGTCTCAGTGCTAAAGAACCCCTTTACGATGGGGGTAAGGGCAGAAGGGCACATCACCTGCACTCATTGGAGGCCACAGCCTTCCCTGATATCAATTCAGCATTCAGGAGTGACTGTAATTTTAAAGGAACTTCATTATCTGGGAGTCGAGATGTCCTGAGGTCACACACGCACACCATTCAAGGAGAAGAAAAGGAAAAATGATTAGGGTTGGGAATTTCTGGGCCCGTCCTGGCAGGACCCACTGTGGGAGATTCAGCGGCCCAGCCAAAAGTCCGTTGACTTTCGGCGGGACTGTACGATTGCGGCAGTGGGTGCGGCTGGAAAATCCCACCCTAGGGTATTGCAAGCAGAAAATAGGGTGAAATGAATGTTTTTGAATTGATGAGGAGTGATTCAGAGATGTCTGACCTCTTTTGTCTTTCTATTTGTGGACATGATTTGGAAATCAATACAGATAAATGATATTGAAGTTTGCCAATGACCCCAAATTAAGGGACATGGCAAGTCATGGAGAAAAGTGTGGTAGGTTGGACGTGGACAGGTTAGTACAGTATGTAAAGAAATGGCAGATGCAGCTCAGTGCAGGGAAATGGTAGATTTTGAGAAGACCAGTGGAAGGAAATATATCCTAAAAGGCACCATTAATGACATAGAGAAGAGAGAGCTAGGATACAGAAAATGGGTCTTTATAAGTGTGAGTGTAGAGTGGAAATGTCCATTAAAAGATACAAATAGTATTTTGGTTTTATATTGTATATTATATTATATTGGGGGTGTATTGAAGCAAAGAAGTAATGTTGAGTTTGTATGGGACAATGGTTAGGTCACAATAGGAGTATGATGTAGAGTTCTAAAATGTCATTCCAGTAAGAAATTAAAACCATACAAACTGTACAAAGATTTATTCAAAGGAAACAAGGAATGAAAGGTTGTAATTATGGGAAAAAGCTTGAAAAGTTGGGCCATTTTTCCTCTCAAATTTGGCTGACCTGTGACCTAACTCCATTTGCCAGCCTTTGTCCCATATCCCTTGATACATTTTAGTTAACAAAAATCTATCAATCTGAGTTTTAAATTTAGCAATTGATCAAGAATCAATTACCATTTGTGAAAGAGAGTTCCAAACTTCTACCACACTTTGCACCTACAAATGTTATCTAATTTCACTCCTGAAAGATCTGGCTCAACTTTTAGACCATGTCCCCTAGTCCTAAACTCCCTTACCAGAGGAAATAGTTTCTCTCTTTACACCATCCGTTCCTCTTAATATCTTGAAAACTTCAATCAAATCACCCCTTAACCATCTAAATTCTAGGGAATACAATCCTAGTTTGTATAATATCTCCTTGTAACTTAACCCTTGAACTCCAGTTATCATTCTAGTAAATCTAAGTTGCACTCCTTTCAAGGCCAATATATCCTTCCTCCTGAACTGCTCAGAGTAATCCAGGTGAAGTCTGACAAGGGCTTTGTAAAGCTGAAGGATGACTTCTACTCCCATGTATTCTATGCGTCAAGATATAAAGGCCAGCAATCAGTTAGCTTTTCTGAATATTTTCTATATTTGCTCATGAAATTTTAATGATCTGTGTACCTGGAGCCCCACATCTCTGTGGACCGCTACTGTTTCTAGCTTTTCACAACTTGGTACCTTTTTATTATTTTTACATACAAATCAGATAACTTCAAATTTACCCTTTGCCACAGTTTTGCCATTCACTTAACCTATCAGTATCACTTGATAATTTTATACTGCTTACAATGCTGCCTAGCTTTGTGTCATCGGAAAATTTGGATATGCGGCTTTCTATCCCATCATCTAAGTTGTTAATAAATACAATAAATAGCTGAGGTCCAAACTCAGATCTTTGCAGGGCACCACTTGGTACACCCCGTCAGTTGGAGCACCTGCCCACTGTCTGCTGCCACTCAGCCAACTTCCTAAACAGGTCAATAATTTCCCTTTAATTCCATGAACTTCAATATCCCCCCCATTATCTCTTATGAGGGACTTTATCAAATATTTTCTGGAAGTCAATATAAATTACATTCAAAGGTATTCCTCTCTCCACTGCTTTAGTTACCTCTTCAAAAAATGTCATTAGATTTTTCAGACATGACCTACCCTTTTTATAACTCTATGCTGGCGCTCTCTGAACACTGAAAATTTTCAAGGTGCTCAGTCACCCTATGCTTAATTGTAGACTCTGGTAATTTGCCGATATCAAATGTTAGGCTAATTGGCCCATAATTCTTTGGTTTCCCTCTGTCGCCTTTAGTAAATAGCAGAGTGACATGCGCTGTTTTCTAATCTAAATCAACAATATCTGAATTGAGAGAGCCTCGAAAGTTTGTAGTTAGGGCATCTTCAGTTTTCTCACCTATTTCTTTTAAAACCCTGGGATGGAAACCCTCTAGTCTTGAGGATTTGTTATTTGGCTGGCAGAGAAAAAATAAAATGTTGATTCTAGGGGCAGAATTATACATTCGGCATGCGGGCGCGTGCCCGACATGCTGGAACGTAAAATGACACGCGATGATGTCAGGCATGCATCCCGATGTTATCGCGAACTTGCGCGATATTTCATTCGGCGGGCCCATGTTGGAGTCGGCTGTGCGCCCGCCAATAATTGAAAGACCTATTAAGGCCATTAACAAGGTAATTGTGTAGAATTCTACGCTGCCCAGGCAAAAAGGCCAAGCGGCCTTTACGTTTTTTAGGAAACCTCATCCACGAGCGGGATGAGGTTTCCTAAAGCTAATACTAATTAAATAAAAACTTTCTTTTGAAAATAAAAACATGTCCCCTCATGTGAGTGTCAACTGAGGTGGGATGTTTCATTAAATTTTTAATGTCTTTAGTTATTTTTTTAAAAAGCACTTCAAACTCCCTGAAGCAGCTCTGTGCCTCAGGGAGATTGAAGCGCTCTTTCACGCGCATGTACAAACTGCGCGCTGGACCCGACTCTCTCTCCTCCCCCGGCCCGCACAGGTAGCGCTCACTGCTCATGATCCACGCAGGGCGGGCCTTAATTGGCCCGCCTGTGTGAAATTGCGGTGCGGAGCTAATCGCGGGTGGTGGTCGGCTCAGCAACCGCTCCCACCGTGCCCACCCGATGACTGGAAAATCCTGGCCCAGATGTGTAAGTGTAGTATTCTAACCCACTGCATTTCACTATAAGTATAAAAGATCAAGATTAATAATTAAATTTGATCAAAGGACAAAGAAGATGCAGCACATCTGTGAAAATTATTAAAGCTTTAAATTAATAAATGAATTGATAACTCAACAACATTTATTTAAATTTTAGACAAATTAGAAACCTATATTTATGTGCAAGAGATTTATTATGAGTAAATGCCAAGGACTTCCTGAATTCAATAGTGGCATACATTATTTGCATTGATAATTATTTCTTCTCTGCGTAGGCAAGCAAATAACTAAAATAAAACTCATAATAAGAGTAGATGTAAAATTGTATGTATTTTCTAAACCGTTGATGCATAAATAAGATACTCAGTGCACTGATGTAAGTCAATGGGCAGGATTTTCCCGTCAGTGAGTGGGCCCCGCCCCCCGCTCGCTGACGTGTAAAATGACGCAAGATGACGTTGGGCGGAACTCCCGAGGTCACCGCACCCCATTTAAATTTTCAGGTAGGCGGGGGCGCAGCAAAGTCAGCTGCGGGCCTGCTGACCTGTCAATGGCCAATTGACGCCGTTGACAGAGCCATTTAACTAATTAATGGACCTGCCCGTCCAAACTTAAGGTTGGCGGGCAGGCCAGGAACCCTGGCGGGCTTCAGAAAAGGCATGAATCCTCATCCACGGGTGGGATGAGGTTTCATATAGATTTTTTAAAATTTTATTAAAGTTTTTAAAAAAATTATGGACATGTCCCAACTCATGTGACAGTGTCACATGAGGGGACATGTCAGGGAATTTTCTTTTCCATTTTTAATATTTTTGACAGTACAGCCGATCTCCCTAAGGCAGCACTTAGCCTCAGGGAGATGAGTGCGCTCTTTTGTGCGCGTGCGCGAAAGAGCGCATTCTTGGCTGAGGGAATCTCCCCCGCCCGGACAGGCAACGCATAGCACTTCCGTGCGGATGTCATGCTGGGCGGGCCTTAATTGGCGTTGCGCCCCCAATTGGGGGCAGCGATCGGAGGCACACCTGTGCACGCCCGCATTTCAACTTCGCCCCTGACAGGAGGAAAATCCTGCCCAATGTCTTTGTGCTGATGAATTCTTCATTCTAATGTTGCATGTGGATTCATTTTCAGTTGGTTACTGAGCACTGTTTTGTATTCTGTCGTAATGGGCGCTTCCAGGATTCATTCATGCATTTCAATTGAAACAATCTTATGAAGATACCTTGGTAAAAGCAATGAGGAAAATTTTTTCACGCAGCATTTCAATAATTGAAATAACATTAATACAATATGATAGAGGGAAAACAACTTAAGCATTAAATGCTGGTATTATTCCAATTCTTAGCTATGTTTGATATTTTCCAGAATCTAAGGGCAAAATGCAATATTATGCAGAGCTGAGAAGTTGATATGATTTATATTCAAAACTATGTATTTGTTGCTTCTCACTGATTTGTTGCTTCTCACTGTTTTCTTGCTGGCTTGAAGTGCACTTTAAAGGAGCAATGAACCCAGAAGATTTGTTTTACTCATTTAGTTATGAATGGCTGGAATCTAGCCTTGGGCCAGAATTTTCCAGCCCTGTTGGCATTGGGCGTCATGGCAGGTGGGGATGGGGGGACAATTTGGTAAAAATTCCAAAAATCAGTTTCACGCCATCGTGAAACCAGTTTGCTATCGTCCGCTCCACCCTTCAATGGTGGGCCATGTTTCCCACCACCCCACGTCAGGAACCTACTTTCAATACTTTAGCATCTCATTATAAGCCCTGCTTGCCGGAACCATCCCCCCACGCTGGATCATCGTGCACATCAGTGTTGTTGCATGTCAACGTGTTTCACAACTGTACATAAGTGACGAGCACCTGGTGAGCTGCACTCCACTCTAGACTTTGAGGTTGGTTTGCCTACCTTGCTTCGGGCAGCACTCGCAGTCATCAGCGCCAGGCTTCACAGGCAGCACCACATCACTTTTAGGGGGTGCTCATGGGCAGGTCTCTACCTACCAGACCAGTTGTAAGGTGGGGGTGGCTTTTCAATGGCTGCAGGGCTAGATCTTGCTTGGGGAAGGGGGAGAAGTGGCCTCAGGCAAGGGAAGATGCTGCAGGGCGAGGGCTGTACTAGGGAAGGGGATATCCCAGGGTGTGCGTGGAGGCACATGTTGGTTTGTACAAGTGGCCTC
The DNA here is from genome assembly GCF_964194155.1 of Cetorhinus maximus. NCBI lineage: Eukaryota > Metazoa > Chordata > Chondrichthyes > Lamniformes > Cetorhinidae > Cetorhinus > Cetorhinus maximus. The sequence continues at coordinate 115,392,090 of NC_135880.1, forward strand.
AAGATGGTGAAGGCTGAGGAGGCAGTCTCCAGAGGAGTTGAGGCCAGATGGAGATGTGAGTGTGTGTGTGAGGGAGTGAGTGGTGATGTCCCTTGAGCTAGTAATGAGTGAGATGCAAGTGAATGTGTGATGGGCTTGTGAATATGTGAGTTTAGAGTGATGAGATGGATGCCTTACCCTGGTGGCATGAATGGATCATTCATCTGCATTAGATGGCTGATGTCTTGTGTCCAGCATTGGCACTGACTGCCTCTGCCACCACCTCCCAAGCCGGATTGGTGAGACCGATGGGCCTCCTGCGGCCAGAGTGAGGTAGAGGACATTGCCGGGGGCCTCCAGAATGTGTCCCAGGGATGCGTCACCAAATCTGGAGGTTGCACTCTCCTTGGCTTTTGGGGCCATTATTGTCACTGGTGCCCTCCTGGGCTGCAAGCATTGAGAAGTGTGTGCGCGGCTGCAGTTTAAATATGGCATCCTGCATGAGGAAGCAGTGAGGTAACGGCGTGGCGGGCAAATCAGAGGCCGTCCGCCAGTGAGATGGCATGTTTCCTGTGGCTGCATAATTAATGAGGCAGAAATGGGACAATGTCATGCAAAAACCCGCCATTGCGGCCAGCAGGTAAAATGACTTTTTCCCACCCACTACTGCACTTTGGGCAAATCTGGGATGATTCCCCCGTTGGTCTTATTATGCTGGTGGTTTGCCTTTCTATCAACATTTCAGCTAACCCACTATCACCAATAAGCCTCAAGTGAAGGTTCACATGCTTGAGGTTTCTGTCTGGTAACGTGTCTAGATGACCACATGGTCACTTTAAGATAAATGTGACTTATAGATTGTATTTTGCATACAATCTAAACTTAAAAGACACCTGAATGTGTTGATCATTCCGTGCACTTGAATTAACAATACCCTCTTAGGTGGGTCTGAAGAATTGTATATTTTAAAATTAGCCCTCGTCTTGTTGACTAATTCTTTGGGCTTGAGCTTGCACAGAGTGGCAATCAGAATCATATTGCCACTCCACTCCTTCCTTACCTTAAATTTTTTCGATCCTGCCTCACCCAATCTTCTGACTCAGGCCAGGTGAGAACTATACAGGGCAGCATGCTCCCAGGGCCTTCTGCCGAGCGCTGCTCAATCAAAGGCAAGGAGACCATGCCCCTTTTTTACAGCACCAGCTGCCATAAATCAGGCGAGTTTAAAGGTCCAGCCACATTCAAGCCAGAGAGAAGGTGGCGTGGGGAGGGGAGTCCCATTGTTGGGCAGGGGGGAGGGGGGGGGGGGGGAGTCCCATTGGGGGGCAGTCCCGTGGGAGGGGGCGTAGCTGGGGAGTAGGGAGAGTCACCTGAGGGTTAGGAGGTGTGGGAGGAGTCCCATGGGGGCTCAGTGTGGGTCTGTACAATAGTTACCCAGAAGTTCGAAGTGGTTTTAATTATTTTAAATTTCTGGGTAACTATTGCTGTATGACAATCTGAACCACCGAAGTTTGTGATTTAAATCGAAATTTGCACTTCCCATGCTATTGCTGTGCAATTCTTGCCTGGGAATTTCCAGGGTGGGAGCTGGGGGGTGTTCCCCAATGCACTTTTGAGGTAGCCCCAGTTACACAAGCCTGGAGCTGGGAAGTTATGGCCCAATTCCACGGTTTTCCCCACTCTGCTTTCACTTGGTTTTTCTCCTAGTGAGAGATTATTTTCCTAACAACAATTAAAGCCTCCCTTTGGTAGTTTTTATGAAACTTTCCCCTTTACTAGTTCCATCTTTTTGTATTATTATGAAAATGCTTATTTTTAGGATTTAGTTTTAAAGATTCAGCTTGGTTCTTTTAATAGCACTTTCACCTCTCTGGGCTGAATTTTACATGGATCGGGCGTGAAATCGCAAGAGATGACGGGGGAATGTCCCAACCTCATCGCGCACTGGCGCCGGCCGACAATTAAGAGGGCAATTAAGCCCATTAATGGCACAATTGTCTGTTGATTATTAGTTAATTGACCAGCCAGTGTGAAATCGCGGTCGGGGGCCGATAACGGTTTCCTGGCTGATCCCAGACCCACTGATCGCACCTGCCCGCCGAGCTAAAAATTCAGGCTCCTGTTAGAAGATTGTGGTTTCAAGCCCCGTGATGGATTTAAGCACATTATCTATACTTTGTTGTAAAACACTTTGAGAGATCTTGAGGATGTGAAAGGTGCTATAAGTCAATTAAAGTTCTTTATTATTTACGGGGCTTATTAGAACTGGGTAGGAACAAATACCCAGGCTTATTTTCTTCCTTTTTGTCTACCCTCAGGGTGCTGAGACCAGTTGTATCAATCCAACAGTTTCCCCAGATGAGATTAGCTAACCCGTCGCAGAATATCAAGTCAGGGGACTTCCTGGTCACAATATGCATTTTAACCATTTGCAGCAGTGCACTATCACCAAGGAACGTGTTCATCCAATTCATTCCTGCCCTTGGATCCAATCACAAACTTATTTAAGGGGAGGAAATATTTTAAATACATGTTTAGAGGATCGCTATAAGTGTACTTCATCTTTTGTTCGCTAATTTTTAATATTTTGCTGCTTTATTTGGCTTCAGTTAGTTTGGTTTCCTAATAACCATTTCCTTCCTCATATTTGTTGCGTATTTTCATTGTGTTAAACAACGATTGCAATGGTAAGGTTATTGCAGCAATCCACTGTCACAAATGCTAAGGAGATCTTACTTAAAGATCACTTGTATACCAGTTTACCATCACTAATTTGCATATCCCTGTTTTTGGAATCTCTATTTGTTCTCCATACAATGATGCTTTTAACAATTAATTTTATGAATTTCCTCTTTGCAATCCTTATTGATGATACCTAAAAATTTATTATAGTATAAAGTTATTTTCTTGTGAATTTATGTTGAGTTTTAAATTAACATTTTTCAATTAACAAGTGCACAAATTTCTGCCATCCAGAACGCTGTTTGTTTACAGTTAAATATAATATAATTTTGGTGAAGGGATCCAGGATCTTTTCCATTTCCTGATAGAAAATACATGGCTTAAATATGTTGACTTTGACATGTTCATTGGCTGTGGGCAGGGCAGCTGCTTTGCCACCTGGTGATGTCAGCAGAAGGCCCAATCAATTTTAGTGGACGAGTTTCATTTGCAGAAGAGTTGAGCAGCAAGCAGCAATCTCTATTTCTCTCACTATTTCCCACTATTAATCTCACTATTTGGGACAGCAGTAAACCCAGTGGGGCGGTTGCTGATTATGGCCAGCATCATCTTCAGGGGAGACAGAAACATCATGGGGTACACAGGAAAAAGCATATTTTACGTGTGGGAAGCTTAATGAGCACATCCAACAGCAAGGACATAAATTGAGCGAAGGCTTTAAAGCTCCAAATTCTCAACCAATTGTAGAAAGTGTGAGTGTGACCAGCTTTTCCTTACTGCAGCGAATGATTTCTTTAAATGGTGCTGTAAATGGATGCCACCCAACTTGTACTGACCATGGTTTTGCAGCAGGTTGAGTAGTGGTCGTAATGCTAATTGAAAATCACATTGTGGGTTCTGAAAATGTCAGTTAACCCCTATTTGAATATTTTAATTAGACCAGTGCCTTTTTCCAGCTGGAGAGCTAGCCACCTAAATCAAAATCCACTTAAAAACCTGAATGGGTGAACATTCAAGGTTAAGTCAGCTCCACAGGTTCCTTTTCCACTATTTAACATTTTAAAATGGGCCGCAAAATTCAAATTTCAAGCTGGCCCTTATTTTTTGGGTGTAGTGCTAAGATTCAAAAATTGTGACTTAGTTTGGATGAAACCCCATGCAACTCAAATTCAAAATCAGCTGGATATCTGAACTGTTTGCCCATTCCTGATTGTACAAGGTAGTGAAATTTGCTGGCTGGGCTAATGACTTTGCCATTACTAGATTTTACATTCCTAGTCCAAGCGATTAGATACACATTGGATTATGCTGAAAATCTGTTTTGTTCTGTGCAGAAACCTAGCAACTAAATAATACACTTCAGTCTTAGAAGATTTATTATGGAACCATCCATTTAATCAGCTGACAGTATTGACAAATACAAGGGTGAGAAAGCAGGTTAAGCCTGGGAACACCATAGGTAGATTATTCACTGCCTGGGTGGCAATATGATGGAGCCCCTTTGGAACACATCAAATTTCCATTCCATGTGAGATGGTACTCAAAGCGTAATGCTCCTTGACTATCCTTTTCTTCAAGCCAGCACTGCTGAAATACCGGCCTGGACTTTTGCTTTTGAGGCAGGTAGCAGGAGCTGGGAAATTTCCTGGGTGACCGCACCCACCTTGGGAGAAAGTGCCTTGAGTGGCAGGATATTTGTTCCGGGGGATGGAATGGGATCGAGTCAGGCCCACCACCACCAGATGGAGATTGGAAGTGGCCAGAGAGGCTGCTGAGTGACAAGGTGGGCTGTTTGAAAGGCCCGCCTTGGTTCTCTGGGACTTTGTCCCAGTTGCTTTGTAAAACATTAGGCCCTCTAGTCCTCACCCCTCACATCCCCCATCCACTCCCTATATCCACACATGCTAACTCATGTCCCACCCATCAATACAGGCCCCTTATAGTCCTCATGCCACCTTAGAGCCAACTCATGCCGACTCATCCACCCCAAGGTCCCTTATATCCCCTAAGTCAACTTAGTGCCAACTCATGCCAATTCATGTTCCCACACCCACCACCCTTTGCCTTTACATCCTTCATGCCAACTCACTCAATATCCACCATGGGCAGACCACAGGTGCCATGCTGAGATGAAACAAAATAAAGTTCTAAATATCTTTTGCAGCCTTCACTAGATATATATATTAAAAAACTCCCATTCCTAAAAGCCCGTTCCATACATTTAAATCCCCTCAAGTACTTTCTTTCACAGGATTTGGGTGTTGCTGGCTTGGCTGGCATTTGTTGCACATTCCTAATTGCCCTCAAGAAGGGGTGGTTGAGAAGGCTTTCTTGAACCACTAAAGCCTATGTGGTGGAGGTACACCCAGAGTGCTGTTAGGGAGGGAGTTCTAGGATTTTGATCCAGTGACAGTGAAGAAATGGCGATATGATGCCAAGTCAGGACGGTGTGTGGCTTGGAGGGGTACTTGTGGGTGGTGGTGTTCCCATGTGTCTGCCAGTTTGTAGAGGTTGCTGTTTTGCAAGGGGCTGTTGAAGGAGTCTTGGTGGGTTGCTGCATTGCATCTTGTAAATGATACAGACTGCTGCCACTGTAGATGATGGCTGAGGTGCCAAGTGGGTTGCTTTGTCCTCGATGGTGTTCAGCTTCTTGTGTTGTGGGAGCTGTGCTCATCCAGGCAGGCGGAGAGTATTCCATCACACTCCTAACTTGTAACTTGTAGATGTTGGACAGGCTTTGGGAGTCAGGCGGTGAGTTACTCCCCTCAGAATTCCCAGCCACTGACCTGCACTTGTAGCCACAGTATTTAACTGGTTGGTCCAGTTCAGCTTCTGGTCAACAGTAGACTCCAGGATGTTGATCGTGGGGGATTCAGCGATGGTAATGCTGTTGAATGTCAAGGGAAGATTATTAGATTCTCTCTTGTTAGAGATGGTCATTGCCTGGCACTTGTGTGGCATGAATGTTACTTGCCACTTACGAGCCCAAGCCTGAATGTTGTCCAGGTCTTGCTGCTTATGGACACAGACTGCTTCAGTATCTGAGGAATAGCAAATGGTGCTGAAAATTGTGCAATCATTAGCGAACATCCCCACTTCTGACCTTGTGTTGCAGGGAAGGTTATTAAATAAGCAGCTGAAGATACTACCCTGAGGAACTCCTGCAGTGATGTCCCGGTACGAAGATGAATGTCCTCCACCCATCTTCCTTTGTGCTAGGTATGCCTCCAACCAATGGAGAGTTTTCCCTGATTCCTATTGACTTCAGTTTTTCTAGGGCTCCTTGGCGCCACACTGGGTCATGCTGCCTTGATGTCAAGAACAGTCGCTCTCATCTCACTTTTTGAATTCAGCTCTTTTGTCCATGTTTGGACCAAGGCTGTAATGAAGTCAGGAGCTGAGGAGCCAAACTGAGTGTCAGTGAGCGGGTTATTGCTAAGTGTCACTCGATAGCACTGTTGACAACATCTTCCATCACTTTTTTGATGATCAAGAGTAGACTGATATGATGGCAATTGGTCGGGTTGGTTTGCCCTGCTTTTTGTTGACAGGACATACTGGGCAATTTTCCACATTGTCGGGTAGATGCTAGTGTTGTAGCTGTACCGGAACAGCTTGGCTAGGGGCAAGGCTAATTCTGGAGCACAAGTCTTCAATACTATTGTCAGGACCCATAACCTATGCAGTATCCATAGCCTTCAGACTTTTCTTGATATCATGTGGAGTGAATCGAATTGGCTGAAGACTGGCATCTGTGATGCTGGGGACCTCATGAGGAGGCTGAGATGGTTCATCCACTCAGCACTTCTGGCTGAAGATTGTTGCAAATGCTTCAACCTTGTTTTTTGCTCTGATGTGCTGGGCTCCCCCATCATTGAGGATGGAGATATTTGTTAAGCTTCCTCCTGTGGTTGGTTGTTTAATTGTCCACCACCATTCATGACTGGATGTGGCAGGACTGCAGAGCTTAGATCTGATCTGTTGGTTGTGAGATCCCTTAGCTCTATTACTTAATCTTAATCCTTTATCAAAACAAACAGTTGTATCCATAGCCCCACATCAAAGACCTTTTTGAGCTGTCAATCAAACTGTGAACTTCCATTCTTCTACAGAGATGATAGGTGTGGAAAGCAACCAAGCATTAATAATGCTATAATGGTAGCAGTTAAGGTTATTTCACCTTTGAAATAAAAACACAATTGAAACTACTGGAACAGGTTTTTTTTAAACTCTCACAGACACAGGCAGGCTGCTATTTTCAATTTTTAAAGGGCTGGGCATTTAATAACTTGACAGCTTGACAGTTTTACAGACCTATCCACCCTTCAAGAGAAATTAAGACTACTCTAAAGATTTGTAATTCCCACACTGTGGAATAAGACCCTTGTTGCTGCAAAAATGAGGTTTGTTTGAACTCAGCACTGAATTCAAAAGGACCTCTGAGTTCCCACATGTGGGAGACACTCCCTCCCCCCCAGCGATAATGGTTTCTGCCTGATCTGGAGTCTGTCTGCCACTTTGGAATCACCGCAGAGTCTCTATGATGCCACAAAAATCCAGACCACCAAGTCCCATTTGGCCATCATTCCCAAGCTCGCTCCTATACCAGCCCCCAGTTAAGCAACACCTTGATTTTTAAATTCTCATCTTTTCTTTCAAATCCCTCCATGACCTTGTCCCTCCCTATCACTATAATCTTCTCTAGCCCTACAACCCTTGAGAGACATCTGCACCCCTCTAATTCTGGCCTCTTGCTGATCCATGATTTTGATCTCTCCACTGCTCGTGGCCATGCCTTCAGCTGCCGAGGCCCTAAATTCTGGAATTCTTTCCCACAACCTCTCTTTCCTCCTTAAAACATACCTATTTGACCAAGCTTTTCATCATTTAACCTAATATCTTCTTAAGTAACTTGGTGTCAAATTTTGTTTGATAACACTCCTGTGAGGAGCCTTGGGTTGTTTCATTATTTTAAAGGAACTATATAAATACAAGTTGTTGTTATCTGCTTTATAAATGACATTTCTTTAGCCTTCACTGAGGAACATTAGGTTTTCGCTTCCCCTACCACACCCTCTGGTTTCCTTGTGCATGTGACTCATTCAGACAAAATTCATTACCAACATTATTTCTTTCACTCAGAGTATCTGTTTCTGGGCTGGTGATTGCTAGTCATGGATGACGGAACAGAGGAATTTCTGGTGGTGTGTCTCAGTGATGATAGTCCTAGGATGGGATTTTCCGCCCTGCCCACCGCTGAGATCGTCCAGTCCCGCTGAAAGTCAATGGTCTTTTGGCTGGGCCGCTGAATCTCCTGCAGCAGGTCCAGCTGCGACAAGGCCAGAAAATGATGGCCCTAGACTCTCTTCTGGGGCATCTTCTGTCAATTTGATTTTTTTGTTTCTATTGAGATAAAATTAACAAAGAGCTTTTATAGATATGAGGTAATTGTTAACAATTTTTTTCTGCCTTATTGGGGTCCTGCATAGATATGCTGCATATAAGGTATCTTTAAATTCTTAAGCATTCAATTGGCCTCTACAAACTCACTTGGGCTGCAGGCTATCCAACTTTTGTCTTCTGCTTTTGGGGAGTTGCTCCCCACAGCAACTCAACAGATAAACATCCCTTTCCTTAAATATCTTTTTCCCTTTCATCTCAGGTTCCTTTGTCCTCAAACATCTCTTCAAAATTCAACTACTCCAAATATAAAAAACTTTCATGTTTTCTATTTTGCCTCTAATTTCTGGTCATAAAATTTAACATGCCTTCCCTTGTTTACTCACGGAACCCTTGTAAAATACAAATGTTCCTTGTCACCAGCTGAAAAACCAATTTCCCCAAAATGCTTACCTCAAAATGCAAATTTCCAACCTATTTACTTGTAACAAAAACCACCATAACCTCTCATTACAAATGCACAAACCTAACATCTTCAACCTTTCATCTCTTAGACTTCACAGACAACCTGTCTCTAGTAACCTTCCCCCTGTTTAATTAACCCTGGACACATACACACACCCACAGCTCTCTACACAGAAAACAATCACAAACATATAAAAATATACATCCGTCATCACAAACAGAACATTAGAAATGGGATTAGAAATAGGCCATACAGACCTCCGAGTCAGCTATGCTATTCAGTAAGAACATGATTGATCTTCAACCTCAACTCCACTATCCCATTCTATCCCCTATGTCCTTTGATTCCCCTTAATATCCAAAAAATCTATCAAATTATGTTTTTAATATGTTCAATGATTCAGCATCCCTGAGGTAGAGAATTCCAAAGCCTCATAACACTGAGTGAAGAAATCTCTCCTCATCTCAGGTCTAAATGGCCAACTCCTTATTCTGAGATTGTGACCCTGGGTTCCAGACTCCCCAGCCAGAGGAAACATTCTTCCAGTATCAAGCCTATCAAAGCTAAGAATTCTAAATGTTTCAATGAGATCACCTCTCGGTCTTCTAAGATCCAGGGTATATTGGCCTAGTCTACTCAATCTCTCCTCATCAGATAATCTCCTCTTCCCAGTAATCAGTCTATTGAATGGTCAGTGCACTCCCTCCAATGTAAGGAGACCAAAACTGTAAACAGTACTCCATTTGTAGTTTCCCCAAGGCCCTATATAATTGTACTAAACTTCTTTACTCTCATACTTCAAGAGTGAATAGTTTTAATGGCCTGTACACCTTTTCCTGCTGAGAACTGTAACTCGAATGGAGACATTTCACAAGACCTGGATGCATGTGAATAACTGCAGTTTTTAATTTCTTAGTCATCATGGCACCCCACAATGATGATGCTGAAATACTTGTGACCTGCAGTGCACGCTAGTTTCTATGATTCCAGGTTATTAATTAGTCTTGACACAAGACTGCTTTACCATCTACCTTTACTGCTCCTGTCAATTCATTGAATCTATTGTGACACTGTGGTAGCGTCCGGTTAGACCTGTTTCACTTACTGTCAGTCTTTGTGCTTCAACTCCCCTATCCTTATTTTCGTACTGTTAAAACTTCCATTAATGCAATGATCCTGAAAATCTATCGTCGTTCCAGTGCATTCCTGCTGCAACATTTGCAAGAGTCCCCTGGAGCAGCTGGAATCCAGGCTTTGGGTTCAGGCTTTGACCCAAAGTATTTAGACTATTTTGTGGGGTGGAGCTTCTTCCTGCCTTAAACAAGACCATCGTAAAGGGAGTCGGGCCAAGGCACATTCCAGAGTTTCAAAGTGATTAATCAACACTTTTTTAAAAAAAAACTAGATCTGGCATTCCTCTCAGGCAATTGGTCCATGTTGGGACCACCTGGGGGTCCAGACCAGGATTGTATCCTTGACTCCCAAAATGGCCCCTTTGTAATAGAGAGGCTCACCATTGTTTCCTGGAACTCTGCCCAATTTTCAGTCTGTGTTCAGTGTTGGGCAACCTAGGTGTGCCCACTGTTGTGGGTGCCAGTTATTGTAAGTTAAGGGAACTCCCCAGATCCATGGACTTAGGTAGGATCAGCAACAAAGATTCTGGAAGGCATATGTCTGAACTTATACCAGAAAACTTGGGGCCTGAAGGAAGCAAAAGCAAGGCACAGTGAAAGGTATGCAGAGTTTTAAAAGAAAGCTGAACTTCAAGTGCAGAAAAAATAGTAATTTTTTCTATGACCACACTCAGAGTTAATAAGTTGAGCAAAATCTAAATTACTCTCTGTGCTGATTATTACATTTCTTAACAGCCAGCATCACACCTGTGCGTAGCTTGCTTACGATAGTATAATGACATGTATTCCACTCCATGTTTTGTGAGAGACACACACATTAGCTAATGCATTTTATTTCTTTATGATAAATTAGCTTGGTGTTAAGACAGGAAAGTGTACTGAATAAAGTATTAGCACATGGCTGTAAAAGATGATATAACAAATGTACAATATATTAGAATTGTCTTAAGTGGAATCATGACCCACAGCTCTTTTGCACAACACCTACTAAGTACTATCTTTAAGCCCAATATTACAATTTTATGCAAATTTTGCAATCATATTACTTTAAACCAAAGAGAAGTGAAACTGGTAATCTAGATGTTTTTACCAGTAATAGAATCATATTCAGTTCAGTAGAATAGCATTCACAAGGGAGGCGAATGCTGGTTGCCTTTTGCAACCAGGTGGGTAATTATACATTATGAAAAATTTATCAAAACTTTTTGTTTGTAAAACCATAACTTGTTTGACAGATATAATTCTGCTACCATGGATTGACAAGGGCTATCTCAATCACTATGAGACATAGCAATTAAATAATTGATATTTTTTAAAAATGCATAGTTATGCTTAGCTCTGCTCTTTTTCATTTTTCTGCTGATCTTCCCTAAAGGTACTGACTGTTGGTGGGATAACGTTCCTCAGCCAGCCTGCTCTACCTCACCCAAGTAGGGTTGCTAACTCTGCCTGGACATGTTCTGTACATCACAGAAAGCCGGCGGCGCAGTATGTGCAGGTTCAGCTGTGGCTCAGTTCATAGCACCCTCGCCTTTGAATCAGAGGGTTGTGGGTTCATGTCCCACTCCCGGAAACCAAGAACTGTGATTGTACTCGAAAAGAGTTGCAATCTGTGACTGTTGATAGCTCAAAAGAGTTTTCTAAGGGAGCGCAAGAGAGAAAAACATACGTAGGCTTCAATCGAACCCATCGCAAAAGTCTATTTCATACCAGCTAAAACTTCCGGTATGGATTCTCAGCAGCTCACACAATTGTTTTATTTTTTTTTAAAAATCAGCTAGGACTAAATCCATCCAGCTTTCAACCTACCTCTTGCTAGCAGCAGTGCTCCTTTTACCTCGAGTCTAGGCGGGAAAAAAGATTTCTCGGCTTGAATAATTTATCTCGCAGCAGCGCTCACTTTTGTCTCAAGTCACTCGGTGGGAAAATAACAGGCAACAAACGTTCATGAGTACAGTACACGTGTGCATCAATACCAGTTTATGTTTTATGTCATCACGCTGCCAAGTACACAATCAGATCACCGTTTCACAATGAATGATGAGCTTCCGTGCTAATTATGTGCATTATATTAATTTATTTGCTTGAAATATTGTTTTAAAATCTCCCAGATTGCTTTCAATAGACACTAGGAGGTTGATGCCGATTCCAGTAAACTCCCGGCCATCATGGTGGTTGGCAAGTAATTAGCTTAAATCTGAATGGCATCAAGGTTTCTGCAGGCAATCCATTCTGATTATGTTTATTGGTGCAGGCAACACAGCCATCTCTTAACTTTTCACTCAAAATGTTCTTTTCACCCACTTTTCACTTCTCTGATGGACTTTTCAGTGCTGGAAATGTTTTAATGGCTGCATTAGGTTGGCCAAAGTAAGTGAAGGCACAAGTATCCAGGCATATATTAAATTATGGCTCAGTTAAATAGCATCCCTGTCCACACAATGTAAATAAAGAAATGAGGACAGGTATTATGCACAAAATACTTATTAAAATAATCCTGCCCCCACCCCACTCCCCCCTACTTCACAGCCACACATCCCCCACCATTCCAGCATTCTTTATATTACTTTATGAAACCAAGGGTGGTGATTTTGAGTGTAAAGTGAAGAGATTGCTGTGTTGCCTGCACCAGTAAATATAATCAAAATGCAGAAACCTTGGTACCATTCAGATTTAAGTTAATTACTTGCCGCTTTGTATATTCTTGTTCTTAGCATCAGAAAAAGTTGCCCATAATCAGCAAGAACAAAGTGTCATGAGAGTTAGAAGGGCAGTCATCAGATTCTTAAGTATGGGGAGGATGCTGTACAGCTCCTGGGAAGACACACCAGAGAGGTAGTGAGAAATAGGAAAATTGAAGGAGGATGGGGAAGGTTCAGGTTGGTAATGCAATTACTGATCTCCAGTTTTCAGGTAAGATTATGGATGAGAATGGTGTGTAGCGTGCTATACTGCTGTCTCCCTACTATGATTGGAATTTTCTTCCCAGGACTAATACTGACCATTTCTTCCCCACCTGCCACATGCAAATCGAGGCTGGGGTCAGGGCCCATGTCTCAGAAACTTCCCTACTGGCTGGCCCAGTTGACACCACTTCCCAGAGCTGCCACGTGGAAGGCGACATTGGGCTCCAGGATGCAGTTGTAAAGAATCTGAGTTTCCCTGAATGAAGGGAAAGGGTATCATGTCCCTCCAGGTTGCTCCCAGCACTTAATTAATGATGACTTTGATCTTGGCTGAGGCCCTCAGTGAGAATAATTCTACCATCTCCAGGTTACTGTTGCCCCAGTAAGATCCCTTTCTGTCAGTTCCCGCTGAAGCACTGGTGAAATTTTCCATCCCTGCACAGCCTGGTCATCTGCTTTTTGATGGTGGGAATCCTGCTGATTGCCCCTTGAGCATACAGAATGAATCCCAGCACTGGGGCAGAGCACTGGACGCATGTTCTGCCCCACCAGATCTTTGGTCCAAAGTGGAGACATCCTTCCATGAAATTTTGAACCTGCCTGAAGAGGGTATCCAGCACCTACTCAATGTAATGATGCACAGCGGATTGCCTTTTTTTAAATAAGGCAGCCTGGAACGGTCCAGTGGCATGTGTTCAGAGCTGCAGTAACCTTTACAGCCATCAACAAGGCTTTGCCCTTGGTAGAAAGAATCTGGTGCCAACAGCTGGCATAATTTGCTCAGTGATTCTGGAGGAAACCACAGCCTTTTCATACACTGCCTTTGAGGGAGCTCCATGTATAACCTCCTTGGCTGTAGGTGGCCTAATGTTGGGTACCTAATGCCACGTGGTGCCTGTGTGTATAATGCTGGATTCGCTAGGTTTCCCCCCACCTTGTCATTCTGGCTTTAAGTTCTTTGGAAATAGCAGGTAATACCTTTTAAAAACAGTGATCACCTGGTTTTAGGGTCTAATGAAACATTCTGAAGGGGTCCATCAGGCTAGAGACTGAGAGGTGTGCTGGGGAATCTAGAACACAAGGGCAGAGTCTCAGGATAAGGGGTCAATCATTTAGGACTGAGATGGGAATTTCTGCACTCAAAGGGATGTGAATCTTTGGAATTCTTCACCCCAGAGGGTTGTAGATGCTTCAGCGTTTAATATATTTAAGGCTGAGAGAGACAAATTTGTGGTCACTCAGTGCATCAAGGGATATGGGAAGCGGGTGGGAAAAGGGAGTTAAGGCAGAAGATCAGCCCTGATCGTATTGAATGTAGGAGGGGCTTTACTCCAGCTCCTATTTCTTATGTAGTTCCATACTTCACAATCTTTTCAAGAGCTGTTGTGTTCAGTAACCTCTGCCCTTCACAACCTGCCTCTGGTTCATATGGCTGATCCCAGCACAGCCTCGTTTATGCTGTTGGTGCATTCTAGGAGTGGGAACTGGGCACCCCGAGAAAAAAATACTTGAGACTACGAAGCGATATCCCTACAAGTCATGAGGCAGGCTTAGTAAAATCGGATAATGAGGTCAGTGGAGGAGAGTTGGAGCAACCATTCCTTAGTGAAGGGTATCAGCGAAGGCCTCCCTGTGCAATTTCCTTTACCAGACTATCTCTGTATTGCTCAAATTTGAGCAGCTTTGTCCAGGAAAATCCAGGCCTGAGCATTGGCTATTTTATCAAACATTGTGCAACATCACAACTGAATGTAGTTCTGACATCATCCTGATATTTACAGTAAAGATCCATCAGGAGTGGGAATCCCCTTTCTTCCTAATCTAGGGGCACTGGGACCAGTTACAGTGCTTCAACCATACTGCAGCTGACTCATTATAGAGTAACAATTGGATGATATGATTCCTCGTTTAGCTTAGAGTTTTTTTAAAGGTAACTTAGAAATACTTGCCAATGTAACAAAAAATCTTTTTTTAGAAACATGAAGGTGGTGTTCTACAAAAATTTTTAATGCTAAACATTGGACAGAATCATCCCAAATTTGCACTGAGTGGTAGTGGACAGGTAAAATGACATTTTATCTGCTGGCCGCGATGCCAGCTTTTTTCGCAGTATCATCCCAAACCCACTGCATTAATTATGGTGAGAGGGCTCTGATTCACCTGCCACGCCGTCACCTCACTGCTTCTTCATGCCAGGCGCCACATTTAAAGTACAGCCGTGTGCACACCTCTCAGTGCTTCCAGCCCAGGACTGCTGCAAATAAGACAAGGCCCCAAAAGGCAGGAAGACTGCAGCCCCGAGGTTTAGTGGTACGTCCATCGAGCGCCTTTTGAATGCTGTGGAGGCCCGCCGTGAAGTCCTCAACCCCCGATCTGGCCACAGGAGGGGCAGCAACATTGGTAGACAATGGCTGTGGTGATCAGTGCCAGTGCTGCACAGAACAGGTTGGCCATCCAATGCAGATAGAGGATAAATGATCTTATCTGTGCTGCCAGGGCATGGCAAACATCTCATCACTCTAAACTCACACACTCAAGCCCACCACACATTCATTGGCACCTCACTCACTGTAGGGACATCACCTCACTCACTCACTCACTCACTCACTCACTCACTCACTCACTCACTCACTCACTCACTCACTCACATCTCCATCTGACCTCACTCACTCACATCCCCACATCTCCATCTGGCCTCACATCCCCACATCTCCATCTGGCCTCACTCACTCACATCCCCACGTCTCCATCTGGCCTCACTCACTCACATCCCCCCATCTCCATCTGGCCTCACTCACTCACATCCCCACATCTCCATCAGGCCTCACTCACTCACATCCCCACATCTCCATCTGGCCTCACTCACTCACATCCCCACGTCTCCATCTGGCCTCACTCACTCACATCCCCACATCTCCATCTGGCCTCACTCACATCCCCGCATCTCCATCTGGCCTCACTCACTCACATCCCCACATCTCCATCTGGCCTCACTCACTCACATCCCCACATCTCCATCTGGCCTCACTCACTCACATCCCCACATCTCCATCTGGCCTCACTCACTCACATCCCCACATCTCCATCTGGCCTCACTCACTCACATCCCCACATCTCCATCTGGCCTCACTCACTCACATCCCCACATCTCCATCTGGCCTCACTCACTCACATCCCCACATCTCCATCTGGCCTCACTCACTCACATCCCCACATCTCCATCTGGCCTCACTCACTCACATCCCCACATATTCATCTGGCCTCACTCACTCACATCCCCACATCTCCATCTGGCCTCATCTTCTCTGGAGACTGCCCCCTCAGCCCTCACCATCTTGAGGCTACTTGCACAGATCGACATGTGCCCCAAACAAACCCTAGGATACCCCCTTCCTCAGTACAGCCCTCACCCTGTAGCCCAAGCAAGCCTTAGCCCTGCTGCTGTACAAAACCACCCCCGCTTTATGGCTGGTCTGGTAGGTAGAGACTTGCCTGTGAGCCCCCCTAAAAGTGCTGTGATGCTGTATGCGAAGCCTGGTACTGACTGTGAGTGCCGCCCGAACCAAGATAGGCAAACACACCTCGAAGTCCCAAGCAAAGTGCAGCTCACCAGATGAATGTCACTTATGTGTAGTTGTAAAAAACATAGATGGACGATCCAGCAGGGGGGGATGATTCCGGCGGACTGGCCTTATAATGATATGCAGATGTATTACAGTGAGGTTCCCGATGTCCAATGGCGGGTAATGCGGGCTGCCATCAATCACAAACTGGTTTCACGACGTCGTGAAACCAATTTTTGGCCTTCTCACCATATTGTCAGCTCATACCGCTGAGCATGCCCAACGCCAGCGCGCACAGATGATTCCACCCATTGTTTTAGTCTAACTTCTAACATTTTCACAGAACAGGTGAATAGAAATAACATTAACGTATAGGAGTCGGCAGTGTTTCTGTACCTTCCCCGGGGCGAAACAGAAATTATTTGGGATTTTTACAGAAGCACCCCATTAATTAGCAAGGAGACAGGTTCCTTGACCAATTTAGGGCAGCAGGCAGGCTTTTGAAGCTGGAGGGCCAATTGGAGGCCTTCCAGCAGGCTGCATTAGAGGATAAATAGCAGAGGGACTGCTTCAACGTGGAAGTGCCATCTTATCAACTTTTTTTATAACTTTAAATAAAAACAGAAAAAGCAGCCAGGCCACCATTGTGGGGGAGGGGGTGGGGAGGATGGCTGGTGGAGTTGAGCTGGCGGGGGCATGCAGAAATCCCTGTACACGGGAGCCTTTGGCTACAGCTGCACCCTGGCAGATAAGAAGAGCCTTTCGGACAGGTCAACCTGGACCGTTGCTGCCTCCCCCACACCTGATCCCACCCCCCCCCCCCCCCCCCCTGCCAGCCTGCCGCATGGTGCCTGCCTGCAGGAAGCTAAACTCCCACTCCACCCGTCCCCCATTGTGCTGGGAAACTGGAGCCTGACTGGGAATTTCCAACTGGCTGCCTTTAACTGTGCTTAACAAAGCTCTTAATGAGCTGAATTGGCTACCCACTCAAGGGGCCAGGTAGCCCAGCCGGTCCTGAAGTCACCTCAACAAAAATGGCTGCACTGGGAATGGAGTTTGGAAATGAACATGCCAGCCTGTGCCGGTATTTTCAGGCTGAATCCACCTCCGTTTCCGACCTCAACGGGGCCCGAAAATTCATCCCATAGGGCCTAGTATTCAGCATGTCCACCTGACCGATTATTTTCTTTTCCACTTTGGCAACAATATATGTAGTCAAATCATGCAATGCTGTGGAACACCAGTGTCCTTTGTGTGGACTCATAGGATGTGTGCTCACACCTAAGATCCTCTACATAGCAAATTATCAGTCGCCCGGTCTGCAGTACTCTCGCAATGTTGATGGTTGCTCAGGTAAATTGGTTTATTTATGAAATATGAACCTGTCACTGGGATTTGGAATTCTTCCCAAAGAGTTCCAGTAATCCTGCAAACCAAAGTTCGAAAGTTTGAGCTGGAATACACCAGTAAACTTACCATTGGTAAGTTGTGCCATGTTAGCAGCATTACTTAGAATACTTTTGGAGGAACAAAGTGTCAGCAGCACTGCTTGTCTCTCTTCAAGCCAATCAATATATAAACACCAAATCCTGGATGATCGGTCCCAGATCTCTGCAGCTTGAAAGTTTTCTCAACTCCTAAGTGATGTTTCTCTTCTGTTTAATGGAATAGTCTATGCAGTACGTGCTAGCCACATTGATATTGCAATCTCCAAGACAGATGCTGCAATCCAGCTTTCTGCAGCCACTGTGTCATTTAGGGACTCTGTAGAGTTTTGACAATGTGGCTGACTTCTACTCTGATGCTACACATCAGTCATGCCAGCACTTTATCGGCATCCAGGACACAATTTAGATGTTTGGAAATTAAAAACAAAAATTGGCCTCAGTTTGGATCATTCAGATTTTGAATGCATTGGAAGCTTTCGTAACAATTTATGATTCTTTGAGCCACTAGCATCAGATGGCAAAACTTGAAAGGAACATTCGGTTTGTTTGATCTTTAATTTATTTTCCTGTCCCACGAGTGTGTTGTCCTTAAGACCTAATTGTGTTTATTGTGGAAAGGGGAAGCAGAATCAAGTTTCAGTTCAAATATTCTGAAGATAGCATAGAATCAATGTAGTATACATAGATATGGTTTTGCTAGGAAGTCTTGTGGTGTAGTGGGTAGCATTCCTGCTTCTAAGCCAGAAGCTCTGGGTTCAAGTCCCACTCTAGGGCTTGATGGCCAAGGAAGGTGTGTTCATCATGTGGCCAGATTTGTAAATCCTTCCAACATATGCTAATGGCACATGGTTAAGAGTGGGAGAGATTTCTAGTCAGCCATGTTCCATAGCTCCAGGCTACAATTTGCATGCAAAAGTGTATGTATTGCCATAGCAACTAAGACTCCTTGGGAGTGGGGGGAAATCAGACTTGTGCCAACAGCACAGGTTTCAATCCCCATTCTGGCTGGGATGGATTCAGGACCTGCCTCCTTGCCCTACCCTGTGATGCAGATTGCAGTGTTGTGGGTCGGACCTGCTGTCAGGCAAAGGACTGAAAAAGAAGACTGCCATTTCGTTTATGGAAAGTGGGCGTCGCTGGCTAGGCCGGCATTTATTGCCCATCCCTAATTGCCCTTGAGACGGTGGTGGTGAGCTGCCTTTTTGAATTGCTGCAGTCCCTGTGGTGTAGGTACACCTACAGTGCTGTTAGGAAGGGAGTTCCAGGATTTTGACCCAGCAACAGTGAAGGAACAGTGGTATATTTCCAAGTCAGGACGCTGAGTGGCTTGGGGGTGGGGTACATCCAGGTGGTGATGTTCCCATCTATCTGCTGCCCTTGTCCTAGATGGTAATGGTTGTGGGCTTGGAAGGTGCTGCCTAAGGAGCCTTGTTGAATTTTTGCAGTGTATCTTGTAGATGGTACACACTGCTGCCTCTGTGCTTTGGTGGTGAAGGTAGTGAATGTTCGTGGATGCGGCCAGTCAAGCGGGCTGTTTTGTCCTGGATGGTATCAAACTTCTTGAGTGTTGTTGGAGCTGCACTCACCCAGGCAAGTGGAGTGTATTCCATCATACTTCTGACTTGTGCCTTGTAGATGGTGGGCAGCTTTTGGGAGTCAGGAGGTGAGTTACTCGCCACAGGATTCCTAGCCCCTGACCTGCTCTTATAGCCACAGTATTTATATGGCTAGTCCAGTTCAGTTTCTGGTCAATGGTAATCCCCAAGATTTTGATAGTGGAGGATTCAGCAATGGTAATGCCATTGAATGTAAAGGGGCGATGTTTAGATTCTCTCTTGTTGGAGATGGTCATTGCTTGGCACTTGTGTGGCGCAAATGCTACTTGCCACTTGTCAGCCCAAGCCTGGATATTGTCCAGGTCTTGCTGCATTTTGACATGGACTGTTTCAGTACCTGAGGAGTTGCAAATGGTGCTGAACAATGTGCAATCATCAATGAATATCCCCACTTGTGACCTTATGATGGAAGGAAGGTCCTTGTTGAAGCAGCTGAAGATGGTTGGGCCTAGGACACCACCCTGGGGAACTCCTGCAATGATGTCCTGGAACTGAGATGATTGACCTCCAACAGCTTCTTCCTTTGTGCTAGGTATGATTCCAATCAGCGGAGAGTTTCCCCCCTGATTCCCATTGACTCCAGTTTTGCTGGGGCTCCTTGATGCCACACTCGGTCAAATGCTGCTTTTAAGTCAAGGGCAGTCAATCTTACCTCCCCTCGGGAGTTCAGCTCTTTTGTCCATGTTTGATACAAGACCGTAATGAGGTCAGAAGCTGAGTGATCCTGGTGGAACCCAAACCGGTGAGCAGGTTATTGCTAAGCAAGTGAAGCTTGATAGCACTGTTGATGACACTTTCCATCCCTTTACTGATGATGGAGAGTAGACTGATGGGGCGGTAATTGGCCAGGTTGGATTTGCCCTGCTTTTTCTGCACAGGACATACCTGGGCAATTTTCCATGCAGCTGGGTAGATGCCAGTGTTGTAGCTGTACTGAGACAGCTTGGCTAGGGGCACGGCAAGTTCTGGAGCACAATCTTCAGTACTATTGCCAGAATATTGTCAGGGCCCATAGCCTTTGCAGTATCCAGTGCCTTCAGACATTTCTTGATGTCACATGGAGTGAATCGAATTGGCTGAAGACTTGCATCTGTGATGCTTGGGACCTCTGGAGGAGGCCGATCCAGTCGGGAGTTCTGGCTGAAGATTGTAGCAAATGCTTTAGCCTTATCTTTTGCACTGATGTTCTGGGCTCCTCCGTCATTGAGGATGGGGATATTTGTGGAGCCGCCTTCTCCAGTGAGTTGTTTAATTGTCCGTCACCATTCACAGCTGGATGTGGCAGGACTGCAGAGCTTAGATCTGATTCGTTGGTTGTAGGATCACTTAGCTCTGTCTATCACTCGCTGCTTATGCTGTTTGTCCTGTGTTGTAGCTTCACCAGGCTGACACCTCATTTTTAGGTATGCCTGGTGCTGCTCCTGGCATGTCCTCCTGCACTCTTCATTGAACCAGGGCTGATCCCCTGGCTTTCTGGTATTGGTAGAGTGGGGGATATGGGGGGCCATGGGGTTACAGATTGTGGTTGAGCACTGTTCTGCTGCTGGTGGCCCACAGCGCCTCATGGATGCCCAGTCTTGAGTTGCTAGATCTGTTCAAAATTTATCCCATTTAGCAAGGTGGTTGTTGCCACGCAGCAAAATGGAGGGTATCCTCAATGTGAAGACAGGACTTTGTCTCCACAAGGATTGCGCGGTGATCCCTCCTACTGATACTGTCATGGACAGATGCATCTGTGGCAGGCAGGTTGGTGAGGATGAGGTCAAGTATGTTTTTACTTCTTGTTGGCTCCCTCACCATCTGCCGCAAACCCAGTCTAGCAGCTGTCTCCGTTAGGACTCGGTCAGCACAGTCTGTGGTGCTGATACCACTCATGTTGATGGACATTGAAGTCCCCACCCAGAGTACATTCTGCACACTTGCCACCTTCAGTGCTTCCTCCAAGTCCTTCAGTGTTCAACATGCTGATGTGTGGGGGGTACATTTCCTTGTCCACATTTGACCTGATGCCATCAGACATCATGGGGTCTGGAGTCAATGTTGAGGACTCCCAGGGTAACTGCCTCCTGACTGTGTACCACTCTGCTGCCACCTCTGCTGGGTCCGTCCTGGTGGTGGGGACAGGATATACACAGGGATGGTGGTGATCGTGTCTGGGACATTATCCGTAAGGTATGAATCCGTGAGACAGCTCTCCCAATTTTGGCACAAGAGGACTTTGCAGGGCCGACAGGGCTGAGTTTGCCATTGTTGTTTCTGGTGCCTAGGTTAATGCCAGGTGCTCTGTCCGGTTTCATTCCTTTTTTTTCATTTTGCTTTTTAGTGGTTTGATATGACTGAGTGACTTGTTCAGTCATTTCAGAGGGCATTTAAGAGTCACCCACATTACTGCAGATCTGGAGGCACATGTAGGCCGACCAGGTGAGCATGGCAAATTTCCTTCCCTAAAGGGCATTAGTGAACCAGCTGAGTTTTTATGACAATCAACATTTTAATTCCAGATTTTTATTGAATTCAAATTCTACCACCTGCTGTGGTGGGATTCAAACGCAGATCCCCAGAGCATTACCAGTCCTATGCCACCACCTCCCTCATGCTGAACCTACAAAAAGTTTACATTGTGCTACTATCAAATATTGCTGGAATAAAACCTACCCAGCAATGTACTAGGAGAAATTCAGAAAATAGTCGTTGCTGTGTTTACACTGGGAATATAAAATTGGATACAGGCAGTATTAGTGATCCCTTTGATAGCCTGCGTCAGCTGAATGTAAGGCACTAATGCCCATCAATAAATGAAACAAAACCAGACAGGAGGCTGAGGGGAAACCTAACTGAAGCGTATAAAATTGAGGTGTCCCGATAGAGTGGATAAGAAAGCCGTATTCTCCTTGATTAAAAGGTCCATAAAGGGGGAGGGGAAGGAGATATGAGGTTTAGAGGGATTCAAGGGGAATGTTTTTTACCCAGAAGGTGGTGAGAATCTGGAATTCACTGCCTGAGAGGGTAGCAGAGGCAGAAACCCTCAACTTTAAAAAAAAAAGTACTTGGATATGCACTTGAAGTGCCTCAACCGAGAAGGCTACAAATCAAGAGCAGGAAAGTGGGATTAGGCTGGGTGGCTACTTGTTGACCATTATAGGCAAGATGCTTTTCCGTGCTGTAAATTTTTACAAAGGTGTTTCAGTTACTAAGCATAATGTCAATGGCTCATCATAATTTGTAAACTCCGAATAGCCACTGACTTGTCAGAAGGTTTAAATAGACTGTAAAAAGCAATAGTGCTGAAAGTTAAGGCATCTGGACTTGACAGTTCTGACTGTCGAGAAACCCACAATACAGGAAATCATGTGGATTCACCACCTGTTCCATTGTAAATGTGTTGTGCTTAAATAAGACAGAACCCACAGGGCAGGAAGAAAAACCTAATAAAGTACAATAAAAATGTAATACTTTTACCCAGCTTCCAATTCATTCTCTTATCAAAGCCGGTGGCTTCATTTCTGAACAGTTGCCCACAGTGCCAAAATTATTACATTGCATAGTTTACTGTTGCATCAAACAGAATAAATTAAGGACTTGTGACAACACAGAACTTCTAGGCACCCAATTTTCCAACCAATTTGATTCAACCTTCATATAAGACTATTATCATCATAAAATGTTCTCGAATTTGGGCTGCCTTTAAGATGAAATCTGCTGAAATATAGCTCACAAAAATAGTCCACAAAAGGCCAAACCAAACAGTATTCCTTGGCCTTTGACACTTATGACACAAGTCTTCACGGTATGAGAAGAAATCCTATTTGGCCTAACTTATTTTCCAGATGGCTCATCATCCAACCAGGGACTGGACAATTATCGCTAACTGAAATTGCAAGGATCCCACTCATAATTCACACTAAACTATTCTATTTGGCATTTGTAGCTTAACCAGAATTTGCAGAACCTCATAATTCATTCATAATGATGCAAATGAGACTATTGCTCTACACCCTTCCACTTTTTATGTTTCAAGCAAATATCTCCAAAATAATTGCTATCTGATGCATTATGTTTCCAATACAATGCAGCCTAATCATATGGAGATGGAAGAGGAACAGGAGGCCCAGTTTTAGTCAAGGCTGAACCTGGAGACCCTTATGATAACAAAACTGTCACCACAGAAACACATTTGCAGACAGGATAACTATAATGCCATACAGAACACATTCAGCTAAGTAACTGAGCCACCCTAGAACAAACGCACCTGTCCCCATGCTTTTAACCAAGTGACCCAAAATACCATACACAACATTGTGCTTTGCAGTGTCAACTACCATCTATGCCAATCAGTTGCTGAGCTGTCCCCTTATTCTGCACCATCACAAAAAAACATTCAGGAAAAAGATCAAATAAAGTGCAACCAATTTATTTCCCTACTTGATACTGTGTATAAATGATTTCCTTCCTGTTAGCACATTTTGTGCATTTTTTAAAATCTTAATCTGACTTCCAAGTGATACTCAAGTAAGTTTGCTGGCTGGACTCAACCTCAGGAGATGTCACTTGGGATTGGGGTGGTCCTGTTTCTCTTTGTGTTGGTGTCTAAGATAACCGTGCTTCGGCTTCTGCTATGCCCTTTTCCACTGTGGCTGTCCGGCCATGCCTGATTTCTGGCATGCCTACTGTCATTTGCATAGTGAAGGGAGAGATGGTGATAGGATGGGCTGGTTGTGCGATCACCTGAAAAGAAAACAGCCTTATTCGTGTCTACCTCTTACCTGATAGGCATATTCTCAACATGGCCAGTGATATATATATGGATTAAGCCCTGCATTATAGCTCTCTTCAACCAATCCCTCAACAAATTGATGCTGGACGAGTGAGCCTCTTATAGACTCTTATTCACGTCCAATGCACCTAGAGAAGCAGTTGGAAGATTTGTAGCAAATAGGCTGAATTTATAACTTTTACTCTTGCAAATGCCCATGAGTTATAACATGATCCATGATGGGCAATATGTCAGAGAGGCCTTATGAATGTAAAGATATGGATCATGGCTCTCACCATACTCAAGGCTTTATTTCACTGAGTACTTTGTGTGGTTGTTCCACATTTTTTTTCTATCTCTTCTCCAGCTCATTATGTGTTTTTACCATCTGTCTCCCACCCCTAAAATGGTACGATGAAGTTTTGATTTTCCACCAGCAATTTGTGATGGGCACTGTCACATCTTCTAAGGGCCAACTGTCGCATGTTAATATCACCACATCCCTGCCACTTTGGAAACTACAGTCTTCACAGTAAGCAGCTGCCACCGGAAGCCCAATATTTCAGTTCACAAATTGCAAAAAAATTCTTCTAATCAAATTCCAGGACAGGCAATTTAGCTGGAACTATTGTGACTCTTGCAACTGAGAAATGTAGCCAGTTTCATGTGAACTTCCCGTGTGAATCATGAAAGCTTTCACAAATTACTTGCCTTGTGGTTGAATTGTGACTGCAACATGGGAAGACTCGAATTGGACAGCTGACCCTAAGCTGCGTGCTAAACAATTCAATATTAAAGTGGTCAACACACTGTCCTTTCAGTTATGGTACCGAGACTTGAACTTAGTTAAAACTGATGAATGAAAGTCTTTTCTGTCGAGCAACTGCAGTTCCTTATTTGAAATGAGTTTCAGCAGTTCAGGACCAGCTTCTAGTGTTTGTAAGCCCATGATGCAGCAAATAATTGGCATTAAAGAATAATTGTTGTGACACTGGGTTATTATATGGCTAATTGGATGCTTTAACCTCCAGGGCTAACACTCTGATCCATGCTGTCTGGCATGACCTCATGCCAGGTGTACAGCCATGCAAAACTTACCATTTAAATTGGCAATCTCACTTGAGAGAGGAGATTACTGGTGTGGGAGATGAAAAGTATCACTGGTTGAGTAGGAGGTGGAAATGGGTTATATTTGAATTAAGGTAAAGGACGCTTTGTTTTGCAACCGATCTGTGCAATGCCTGACCTGGGAGTGCTTGATGCTGACATTGAGTCCCAAAAGGGTGGAATTTAATTTGCATTTCCCTCCCTGGGAGGTGGTAGGCATAGGTGATGGTGGTGTAGTTGTATTATCACTGGATGAGTATTCCAGAGACCCGGGTTTGAATCCCAACACAGGTAGTGAAATTTGAATTCAATAAAAATCTGGAATTAAACGTCTGATGTTTACCCCCGCCCCCCCCAACCCCGATTAAGTGAGGCGAGGAAAATCGAGATGGTATTCCAGCTCAGAGGTCAATTGAAGCTCTTAAGGGCCTCATTCTGCTGTCACCACTGGTATTCTACCATGGCTGGGAGTGGGGGGGCGGGAGTTGGGGGGTGGGGGTGCTGCATGTCATGTGGATATACCTTGATGGTTTGCTTGCAGGTTTGGGGATGGTCATCTTGATTGGGTGCCCACTGTCCCATGGAGGGCATCCCTGGAAACAAGAGCTGCTTGCTGAAAGAGGTCTACACCCTACACAACAATGCTGCCTGCCTGACTGGCCCTGGTGAGCCCATCCCACTCACCTGTCTTCTTGGGCCTCCTTCATATTGCTGCTCTGAGCCTCCTGCAGCCCCAGGAGTCACTACTGTTCCCAGTGGTTGGGACTGAAGAGCTGCCGATCAGACAAAGGGCGGTCTCTTCACCTTTTAAAGGCACCACCTGATATTTAATCCCGTCAAGGCTCCTGGAAATGGCCATGGCGGGGTTGCCACCGGCTTTCTGGCTGGTGGATGGGCCCACTGCAGTGGCCGGTAAATTCTATGCAAAAGCATTCGTTTCTGCAAAGTATTGATATCACTCACCTTAACCACAAAATGTTATAGATAAGGAAATTACTGACAGTTTCTGAAAATCATATTATGCTTGCACTTCTATTGGCAAGATCCTGTTTATTTTATCAACTTGTTGTTGTGCTGGGTGTTTCCTACATTTGCTTCTTTCAGTTTATTCTTTTTTTTGGTGCTTTTTGACACTAAAGTTTCACACACAAAAATATACACTGCAACACTAAGTTCTAGGGTTAATTCTAACTTCCAGCTAGAAAGTCCTACAGTCAAGGGTTGAGGTGGATGGAAACGCTATGATCCCTAACTGCACAAGGTCTTGAAGATTTTAAACTACAATCTCCAGCAATGGTCCTGCCCAAATCCAGCAGAAAGAATTAACTGGCTGGTGGGCAGAAAGGGTTTTTGGGTGTCAGAAGGTCAACCATGGGGACCCAAGGATTGGTCTCTAGTATTCAGGTAAATGTTTTTGAGCAGTGGTCAATAGATCATTCCCATGGAGGGGAGGACGAGGGAAGCCGAGGGCATAGAGAGCTGAAAATTTCCTTGTGGGGCCCAGAGGTGCACTCCTGCTTTTTCCTGGCTACATGGAAACAAAAGTAAGCAATATGTTCAATTTGCATATTGAAGGATGCTTACTGCCTGAAACAGGAAGCTGCTTCAGTCAGATAGTGGTAACCCACTGTGAAAGTTGCAGCAGGCCGATCTGAGTTAAATTTACTGACCCCATTTTAAGACTGTTACTGTTTCATCAAATGCTAATTTCAGCAGGTTATAATTGACCCTGTAATTTTCTCTCTGGAAAAATACTTTTGTGACCGTGTGCTGTATTTTTCCAAATCCTTTCCAATGCTATCCGTGTTTGCAATTAATTTTGTGTTTGCTTTGATATTTTGAAAATGAAAGTAAATTTCTAGCAACCAGTGACTGACTCAAGCGAGTTTAATCCTCGTTTTTAATAATTTTTAGTACACTGTTCAAATGTTCCATTAATTTTTTGTCTGAGCTATCTTAACTCATATTTAATACTTAACTCATTTCATTTAAACACATGAAGAACTGCATAAAACGACCCGTAAACAGGAATTTAATACCATCAGTCTGCTCTTCCAGCTTTCTTTGAAAAATAATCTGTGCTATTTTCAGTGTTTGCATGTTTTTTTTTCATTCTTTGACAGAATGTGGACGTCGCTGGCTGGGCCAGCATTTATTGCCTATCACTAATTACCCTCGAGAAGGTGGTGGTGAGCTGCCGCCTTAACCGCTGAAGTCCATGTAGCATAGGTACATCCACTGCTGTTAGGAAAGGAGTTCCAGGTTTTTGACCCAGCAACAGTGAAGGAACAGTGATACAGTTCCAAGTCAGAATAGTGTGTGGCTTGGAGGGGAATTTGTTGGTGATCTTATGCATCTGCTGCCCCTGCCCTTCTAGGTGGTGGAGGCCACGGGTTTGGAAGGTGCTGCTCAAGGAGCCTTGTTGAGTTGCTGCATTGCACCTTGTAGATGGCACATACTGTTGTCACTGTGTGTCCATGGTGGAGGGAGTGAATGTTTAAGGTAGTGGATAGGCTGCGAATCAAGCAGGCTGCTTTGTCCTGGGTGGTGTCAAGCTTCTTAAGTGTTGTTGGAGCTGCACTCATCCAGGCAAGTGGACAGTATTCCATCACACTCCTGACTATTGCCTTGTAGATGGTGGACAGGCTTTGGGGAAATCAGAAGGTGAGTTACTCCTGGCAGGATTCCCAGCCTCTGACCTGCTCTTGCAGCCACAGTATTTATATGGCTGGCCTAGTTCAGTTTCTGTTCAATGGTAACCACCAGGATGTTGATAATGGGGGATTCAGTGATGATAATGCCATTGAATGTAAAAGGTGGGGGGGGGGGGGGGGGGGGGGGGGTGTTGGTGGTGGTTAGATTCTCTATAAAGTATGGTATAAAAGCACAAAGCCCAGATTTTTGCTCTGGGGTTGGATGTCCAGAATTCCCAACTTAGTTGCCCGGACTTCAGATTTTCAGTCTGGGGGGACGGGATGGATTCGAAGTCAGAAGGACGACGCATGAAGAGCTGAGGAGGATGCCAGGTATGGAGTTGGGCTGGGCAGAAGGCCTGCCTCAGGGCTCCGGCATTGTGTCCAAAGTTTAAAAATAAAGATGAGAACATGAAACATCCCTCCAGCCCCCCCCGCCGCACCCCCCCGCCAGACACTCCCCATGCCCTCCAGCCCTATAACCCAATACCCCCCATATGCTAGCATATGTCCCCAACCCACCCCATTAGCCCTCATACCCTCCATGCCAACCTATGCCCCCTACCCACTCCCCATAGTCTTTATTTAGTGCTAACTCATACCAACCCATGCCTCTCCACACACCACCCTTTGCCCTTACACCTACTATACCAACTCACCTAGTATCCACCATGGGCAGATCTTGGGACCCATACAGAGATAAGATAAGATAAAATAAAGTTCTATATATTAAAGTTCAAGGGCTGAATTTTTCCGTCGGCGAGAAGGGGGCGGGGCCCGCTCGCCGACGCAAAAATGACGCGGGATGACGCCGGGGGGGGGAATCCCCGACGTCATCCCACCCCATTTAAATTTTCAGGAAGGAGGGGGCACAGCGAAAGCAGCTGTGTGCCCGCTGACCTGTCAATGGCCAATTGAGGCCATTGACTGGATAATTAAGACAATTAAAGGCCCTGCCCGTCCAACCTTAAAGTTGGTGGGCAGGCCAGGAGCCCCAGCGGGCTTCTGAAAAAACATGAAACCTCATCCACTGGCGGGATGAGGTTTCATGTCGGTTTTAAAAAAGTTTATTAAATTTTTTGTGAAATTTATTAACATGTACTGTCTTGTGTGATATTGTCACATGAGGGGGACATGTTAATGATTTTTTTATTTTTCTATTTTTAGAGTTTTCAAAAACTTTCAGTGAGCGATCTCCCTAAGGCAGCACTTAGTCTCATTTGGGGAATCCCACGCCCCCCCCACCTGCACAGGAAACGCAAAGTGCTTCCCGTCGGGTGTCACGCTGGACGGGCCTTAATTGGCCCACCCACTCAAAATGGCGGTGGGGCCCATTTTGGCGGCGGCGATCGGCTGCCTGCTGCCGCCAAGTCGGTTGGGCCCGCCCGCCCGTCAAGGGCAAAATTCAGCCCCAAGTATCCATTGCAAACTTCATATATTGAAAAAAAATTCTCATTCATAAAAACTCATTTACTACATTTCCAGTCCTTTAACGAAATGAAGCCATATAATAACAAATGTTTCATTCGAGTGCCCAATCCTTAAAACAACAAGCATTGGAAGTCATAGTCCCTTATCAAAGGGTTTAAAACTACTTGTAGTTGTCAATCAAACTGTGAAATGGCAGACACCCTATTACAATAATGAATGGTTGTGAAGTCAACCATGCAGCACTAATCCAGTAAAAGAAACCCTTAGGCTTATATCAATGGAGTGAAATAGCAAGCAATCATTCTTTTTAATATTCCAGACATATTTTTCAAAGATTTAAAGGGCAGGGCTTTTACATGTCTTGACAGCCTGACAGCTCCCATTGTCAGGTCCATTTGAAAGGTGCTTCTGTCAGTTTTAAAAGGCCCCTTTGACAGGTGTTTCTGACAGTTTTGACAGTTGAATTTGGCAGGTCTGTTGACAGTTCCACAGAGCTTGAGAGTAATGAGTTTATGCACTTTTTACACACATATATGCCTATTTTTAACAACCCCAAAGGACACCTGACCTACCCTAAAGGGCACCTGATCTCCCCTAAAGGTGTCCTGGGACCAGATCCAAAGGGGTACCCTGGCTATTCAATCTAATCCACCAAGTTAAAACCTACTCTTATCTGATCTAATCTGCACACTTCGGATTTCACACTCCTGGCCTACCAAAATCCCACTTCAGTCATGGCAGCTGATGATTTAAATAACCAGCTGCCTCGTAAGCAGGGCATGCATGAAACGTACTCCACCCCCCGCAAATATGGGAAGCGCTGTGTTCAGGGCAGGTCTTAGGATTTTCAGGCATTTCCACTACTTTTTACCATGACAGAGAGCCTCTCTGTCATGGTGAAAATTTGGGCCAAAGTATGATTATTTAAGTGATGTTGTGAGAGTGTGAAAAGCAAAGGCAAGCAGGTTGCATCACCCTTGGAAAGACTGTGACTACTAAAGGCACAATCCAGATAAGATCTATTCTCAATGCTGAGGCAAGCTAACATTGTTTGCCCAAGTATGCTTTGGTGACAACACACAAGTTCCAATACACACTCCCTGCAAGCTGCTTTGCCTGCATCTAGACTCTGTGGGATAGCTGGCCTACAGAACTGTGGGACTCTGTGTATCCAAGCATTTCTGGCACATGAGAGCCAGCAGAAGGTTCTCTTTGTACAAACCTGAAGACCTTCAGGTATTCTCCAAGCTTTTTGTAAGTCAGCCCAGATATTTTAAAAAAAGGTGCTGTGCAAATAGAAGTACAAAGAGAAAGCTGCAGTGACAAGTATGAATAATTATTCAAATTCAAGCAGAAAATTTAAAGCAGTCCACTGTTCACCGACATTGGGTTAACAATGTAATCATCTCAATTGTAGTGGAATTTCAGACCCAGGATTTCTACACCCTTAACAAATACCAATTTTCTTTCTTCCATTTAAGAAATGTTTCTTTGGTACTTGTTTGATAATGCTGAAAGAGCTTACTGACCATGTTATATGATTCGCATAAGGTGTGTGTGAGTTTTCCCTAATTCACAATTTTTTAACTGGTGTGATGTGGAATAAAGCAGCAAACAGAATTTACATCCGGTATAGCACAACTTGAGCTGCTTAATTAGTTTTATGCATGCCTTAATTTGGTAAGTTCTTTAAAAGCCACTTTAAAGGTGCCAGTACTGTAATAACTTCCACTTTATCTATGAACAAGTTTCTCACATTTGTCCAACATGTCACTGTTGGGTCCCGCAGATCCTCGTCGCCTATTTGTTGAGTGGTGGCTGAGTTGGTACTATAGATAGAGTTGATCCGCAGACACTTCTTGGGTAGAAACATTAAGTTTATTAACAATAATTCAACAGCAACTATACATGTACTTTCAACTTCAACTTCATCTCTGCATTGACTGATGAGGTAGCCTGTGCTACTCTCCTATTGGTTCCTACAGATCATGTGATCTTCCTTAACAAGTATTACTCTTAAAGGTACAGTACACACCAAACAAAACCATAATTACTATTAGTTACCATTAGTTACACGCATAGTGAAAGTGACAAGACCTCTTTTCACCATTTGTAGAAGAAGCAGCTTATTCACTTGGCTGAGATCTGTGGTCCCTTGTCTGGTTTGTTGCACATTATCCTTGCGGACAAACACTACCCCATTAACAAAAACAAAAATAAAAATACCTGGAAAAACTCAGCAGGTCTGACAGCATCAGCGGAGAGGAATACAGTTAACGTTCCAAGTCCGTATGACTCTTCAACAGAACATACCTGCTGAGTTTTTCCAGGTATTTTTATTTTTGTTTTTGTTTTGGATTTCCAGCATCCGCAGTTTTTTGCTTTTATGCTACTACCCCATTAATATTGAATTGGTAAATACATCTATCTTCTCTCAATCCATTTAGTCATATAGGGTTTGAAGTGCTGACTGCGGGTGCTCAATGCTGGCGGAAGTTTGCTGCTTCATTATGAGCATGTGTCCATCATTGACATAATGGTCGTTATGGGACAAAAAATGGCATGTTCTCTTGCCTCAGTTGGATGCATTTACAGCACAAGCCAAGAATTTATAAGTAAACCTGTTTCTTTAATGAAGAATTAAATAGAAGGAAATAAATCTAAATCGTTGCATAAACAAAAAATACGAGTGTACAATTTCACTGACACTAAAGTGTGACATGTCACAAAGTTCTGAATATGGTGTACTAAGGCATTTTGTATTGAAAAGGATAATCACCAGACATTCTTAATGGGCAAAGAAATGCCTGGAATTTCTGGGTGCATGCCCAAATTAAAGAAATGGGCACAAAAAGATTAATTGTCCGCTAATGGGGACAAAAATTATATGAACCTTTAAAATCTATTTCACGTATTATTCAATGTTTGGTAAGGCAGGGGGAGAAATGGCAGACATAAATGAATTGAATGAAAACCCAATGCCAAGTCAAGAAACTGATGTGGTGGAACAACACTGACAAACCTGCTTGATTCATGATTAAATGGAGATATGGTTGTGAGAAGGATAGCCCAATTTAGCTGTTTGTGAAAGCTTGCTGTGCACAATTTGTGGCTGCATGTCTTACGATGACTATCCTTCAAAAATATTTAATTGGTAGTAAATGCTTTGGGATATATGTGTTTATGAAAGGTACAATATTTAAGCTCAAGTCTTTATTCCTTTCTCTCTGATTGGTAAATCTTTCTTTACTTCCTTGCACTTTGTATTTGATAATTTAGCCCCAATTTTAACACCTGGCTGGGAGTCATGGGGCAGAATTTTCCCCCTGTCGGGGGAGATGTTTAAAAGTGGGCACACAGAGGGGCGCCTCTAATCAGTGCCCCCCTCTTGGGGGCGCGCCGCCATTTTACATGGGTGGGCCAATTAAGACCCGCCCAGCGTGACCCCCGCACGGAAGCGCTATGCGCTCCCTGTACAGGCGGGGGGGGGAGGGGGAGGGGGGGGCGGGGTGGAATTCCCTGAGCCGAGAGTGCACTCTTTCGCGCACGCGCACGAAAGAGCGCACTCATCTCCCTGAGGCTAAGTGCTGCCTCAGGGAGATCACCTCTTTAGTAAAAAATCTGAAAAATAGAAAAAAAAAATTTCCCTGACATGACATTGTCACATGAGTTGGGACATGTCCATCACTTTTAAATACACTTTAATTACATTTTTTAAAACCTACATGAAACCTCATCCCGCACGTGGTTGAGGTTTCATGCTTTTTCTAATGCCCGCCAGGGCTCCTGGCCTGCCCACCAACCTTAAGCACCATGGGAGATTCGGTGGCCCAGCCAAAAGTTCACTGATTTGCGACAGGACTGGATGATCCTGGCAGTGGGCGGGGCAAGAAAATCCCGCCCTGAGTGTCCTTCATCTCTGTTCACAACTGAAGCTTATGTGAAGCTCACATGCATTATGTGCTTAAAAAGCTACAAAGGTATTTGCAATCAGATGTTTGACCATTTGCAGTGCAATTCTCTGTTTTATATCATTTGCATTGGAACTTGCACAATTTTGCGGTTTGAACACTAGCTGGGCATATGTTCGGTAAAAATAATGGCTCCTGAATTATATTTTGTTAGTCACTCATCAAGAGTTCAACTGATCATTTCATGTCATGTTTTAATGGCACAACTAGAATATTGGAGGAATTTGCTTTGATAGGCCAAATGCACTGTTCTCATTGCTGACTTCAATGCTTTTATGTTGAAGGGAGTCACATGGGGGCCAAAATTCCACAGACTTGTCATGGATTATCAGCCCTGTACAGTGTACACCTGTTAATTTGAAACTGTTGGGCACTGAAGGAAATTGAACAATGCAATCGTTTGAATTAATAATGTAAATAAGTTTTTAATGCACATTAAGAAAATCGAATGAACAGATAATTCAAATGAAACACGTGGAATTAACAGGAGTAAATTGTGTTTAATGATTGTCTGCATGCAGACTAAAAACACAAAATACCCTTCTGTGCGCATGATAATGGATTAGGGTAAATATTCAACGCATGGTAGAGAATACACTTCATACCTTGTGTTCCATTGTGGAAGGAAATGCAGTTTTGTTCTGGTTTCTGTCCAATCTTTGATAGCCCAAAATGTTGTGAATTGAGCTGACAGTAGTGGCAAATGTGTAAGATGCCTTGAGGAGTAGGAGGGACCCAGTGGACTAACTTGGCATAGCAAAAATGGCGCCAGAACCCCGATTCCGGAAGTCCTGCTCCCGAACCCGGCACCCACCATTTTCACTGGGTGGTGTGGGGGGTTGGGGGGAGGAGGGGTGGTAGGCAAGTTGTAGTTTGCACGTCCCTAGTTCATGGAGGCTGCTGCACATATAAAAGTGGAGTTGCCTTCAGTCTGATGTGTTTTTCATCATCCAGGTTCCTGAGGTACAACTCATGGGCTTTACAATTTTCAGGAGATGATCTAAACTTACCACAGTTCTTTGGAGAGTGAGGGTACCCTCACTCAAGGGACTCATTTGGGTAGGTCCAGGGACCCATTTTGGAGGGATCAAGTGCAATTTGGGGTTGTTAAAAGTAGACATGAATGTGAATAAAAAGTGGGTAAATGCATTGGAACTGTCAAGCTGTAAAGGCATTTAGATCTCATGCCCTTTAAATTTAAAAAATCTTCAATTAAAAAAAAAATCAGGACTTGCTTTTCTCTTATTTCTCTCTGTCCAAGGGCTTCATTATAGAATTTATGCTGCATGACTAGATTCATAACCCATCACAGTGGGTTGTCTGTCAGTTCACATTTTGATTGACAGCTCCAAGTGGTTATAAAACCTTTTATGTAGGGCTATGAATACTAATGCTTGTTTTTATAAGGGATTAAGTACCTGACCAAAATGTTTGCTTTAATATGGGATTAAGTAGTTGAAGGAAGTTAAATGTAGTGAATGGCTTTTTATCAATGTGAGAGTTTTTTTTACAATAGTGGTCATCAATAGACACTTAGAACTTTATTTTATTTCATCTTAGCATAGTTCCTGAGGTCTACCCATGGTAGATATTGGATGAGTTGGCATTAAGGGTGTAAGGGCAAAAGGTGGTGGGTGGGGGGCATGGGTTGGAATGAGCTGGCACTAAATTGGTGCAAGGGTAATAAAGGGCCATGAGGGATGGGTAGAAAGGCACAGGTTGGCATGGGGTGTATGAGGGGCCAGGGGGGATGGGTAGAGGGACTTAAATTGGCATGGCGTTATGGGGTCATGGGGTATGAGTAGAGGGGCACATGTTGGCATGGGGGTATAAGGAACCATGGGGGTGGGTGGGGCATGAGATGGCATGGGTTGGCATGGATGGACCATAGGGAGCTTGGGGGGTGAGCTGGTGTGAGGAGCGAAGGCTAGCTAGAGGGCTGTTTTTCATTTTATTCTCTTTTTTAAAGTCGTGGAGTATTGAAGCTGGCCTTTCACACAGCCTGCCTCCACATCTGGTAGCCCCCGTGGCTGCCTCCACACTGTTTCCAGGGGCCCAACACACCACCAACACCCCCCCCCCCCGCCCACCCACTGCCCCCCCCGGTCCCCCGGAACTAAATTTAGAACATGCATGTAAGTTGTCTCTTCTACTGTCAAGACAGACACAAAATATTTGTTTAATATCTCTGCCATTTCCTTATTCCCCATGAAAACATTTCCTGTAATAAAAACAGAAAATGCTGGAAATACTCAGAGAAAAAGTGTTAAAGTTTCAGAATTTTAACCTTTCAAGAGAACATCCTAATTGATCTCCGAGTTCCCCAAACCACTGATCTTCAACTATCCCAATTCAATCACTCTACAATCTCTGACTTCCCCACCCAATCTCTCACTTGCTCCCATAATCTCTGACTCTCCTCACCCCTATCTTTGACTCCCTCTCAATTGATCTCACCATGTTCTCCGATTCCCACAATCCCACAATCGCTTGCACAATCTTCAACTCCTCCACAACCCATCCACAATCTCCAGCTGCCCCTTAACCCTGTGATCTCTGACTGCCCCACCGACCCACAATCTCTGACTCCCCACCTATTCCCCAATGATCTCCAGCTCCCCCCAGTCCCCAGGATATCCAAGTCCCTTTGCCCCCACGATCTTTGACTCCAGGCCACTGCTCTTCGACCCGCAACTCCCCCCACTCGATCACTCCAAGGTCTTCAACTCCTCCACCCCCACAATCTCCCACTCCTCCACACGTTTCTCGGATGATGTTCAGCTCCCCTCAATCCCAATGATTTCCAACTCCCCTCATTCCCCACAATCTCTGACTCCAACCAAACAATCTCATAATCTCCAATTTCCATGGCATCTCCTCCCCAGACTTCTCCCATCCAACAGTTGGCCAGACTGTCAATCTGATTTGCAGACAGGTGGGAAATCTGCAGGAAAAATTTAAAAGATGCCTTGATGGTAATTTCAAGGAACTTTCAGGAAACGTTCTTAGGTCTATCCTTTTCTGGTCCTAAATGGATAACCTCACATTTGCCTGCATTGAAATCCATCTCAGCAACTGCCTTGCAATTAACTTTTTCGAATTCTCATAATTAAGATTTTCTATGAAAGCAGATTTAGTCTTTTATTCCATCAACTTTCTCCCAAGTTGAGTTTTCTCCAACTCTGCGCTCCCAACATGAGAATGAAAATCCAGGCCAGAGTTTCAGTTCAATTTCATGAATATCTGAAATTTTGACTTGACGCTGGCATTTGTGGCAGAATTCTGATGTGTTACAATGATAATGATTTCACTCCTTATACATGAAGTGCTGGTACAACCAGTGTAGTTAGTTGCAAAAACAATAAGAAAAAACCATTTTTTGTTTTATAGGCATTCAATTTGGATAGTCAATGTGCTGCATTTTATGAACAAAACATTGCGAACAAAACATCCCATTACAAATTTGGTTTCATGATTTCTGTAATTTTTATATTAAAATAATAGTTTAAGGTATGTGGTTCATTGTAATTTTAAGCATAAAAGTTTGAATGCTTCAGCTTTTAAGAAGACAGTGACCACTAATCACAACAACCTGTTCTTGTTCTTCTTTCAAGGGAAGAGTCAGAATTGAGAAGATCAAAGGAACACTTGTGCCAGATATAAGTTTCAACTAATATAATGGCTGAGAGGGTGAATCATCTACCCTATTTCTATGGCAGCATCACACGGGATGAAGCGGAGGACTTTCTGAAGCAGGCTGGAATGGCTGATGGCCTCTACCTTTTGCGTCAGAGTCGTAACTACCTAGGGGGCTTTGCATTGTCGATAGCATATAATCATAAGTGTTATCACTATACAATAGAAAAAGAATTAAGTGGAAGTTATCTCATAACTGGAGGAAAGTCCCACAAGAGTCCTGTAGATATTGTTGAGTACCATACCGAAGAGACAGATGGTCTCATTTGTCTTCTGAAAAAACCATGTAATCGACCAAAGGGAATCAGACCAAAGAGTGGGCCATTTGAAGACCTGAAGGACCATCTGATCAGGGAATACGTTCAACAGACATGGAACTTACAGGTAGTAAAGACATCTTGTTGGCTTCTTTTTTAACAGAAGTATGTGTGTTTGCGTTGTGTACCGAAATAGGATTCAGTGTGAACCTCATTGGTTTCTCACAGGTTGGGATGTTATCTATGGAGACAAGCTTCTTTACAGCAATAAGTTGATCTGCTACATTTGACCTCTACTTTTCATATCCTGTAGGCTAATCATCTTATTAGTGATTGGGTAATGTTCAGCTCACTCCGCCCTCCCATCTGGATTAGGAATAATCATGCATCTTGCAAGGAAAGAAAAATAAAGGAAATAAGAAAGAATTTGGTGCAAAAGTAGGTCATTCAGCCCCATGAGCTTGTGCTGCCATTGAACTTGATCATAGCTTATTTGTACCTCAACTCCATTTGCCCACATTTGCTCCATATCTTTGGATACATTTACGTAATAAATATCTATTGATCGCAGCCTTTGACATTTCAATGGATCCAGAAAGTATTTTTTTCACTACATAAAAAGGAAAGAAGTCAAAGAAGAAAAAAGCAAGGTGG
This sequence comes from Cetorhinus maximus, assembly GCF_964194155.1. Lineage (NCBI taxonomy): Eukaryota > Metazoa > Chordata > Chondrichthyes > Lamniformes > Cetorhinidae > Cetorhinus > Cetorhinus maximus. Next base: position 115,429,845 of record NC_135880.1, read on the forward strand.
ACTATTGTTATAAAGGATGATACATAGATTTGATTTGGTCTAGAAGTATAAGCTAAAAAGGATATCACAAAACCATAATTTATGAGTTGTTTTTGATAAGTTCTCTTTTAAATAAAGTAATTGGCCCAGATTTTGTTGCCAAAATAATGGGAGTTTCATCATACACCATTGTTGTTTAAAAATCTGTAACCGCATGGCCTGGCAGATCCCTCACTCCACCATTACCGTTAAGCAAAAGGACCAATACTGGTACAATGACAGTGTAGGAGAGCATGCAAGGAGTAGCTTGGGCATGTTGAAAAATGAGGTATCAACCCAGTGAAGATATAAAACAGGACTATATGCATACTAAACAGTGATAGACAGAGCTAGGCAATCACACAACCAATAGATCAGATCAAAACTCTGCAGTCCTGCCACATCCAGTTATGAATGATGGTGGGCAATTAAACAACTAACTGGAGGAGGAGGCTACATAAACATTCCTTTCTTTAATGACAGCAGAGCCCAGCACAAGAATGCAAAGACACGACTGAAGTGTTTGCAACCACTTTTAGGCACAAGTGCTGAGTGGATGATCCACCTCAGCCTCCTCCTGAGATTGCCACCATCATAGATGCCAGTCTTCAGCCAATTCAATTCACTTCACATGATATCAAGAACTGTCTGGAAGCAGCACTGGATACAGCTAAGGTTATGGGCCTTGAAACTATCCTGGTTGTAGTACCGACGATTTGGGCTCCAGAACTACCCTCACCCTTAGCCAAGCTGTTCCAGTACAGCCACAAAATTGATATCTACCTGACAATGTGGAAAATTCTCCACATTTGACCAGTCCACAAATCACAAATTTCCAGGACAAATCTAATTCAGTCAAATACTGCTCCATCAGTCTACTCTCATTCATCAACAAAGTGATAGAAGTTGTCATCAACAGTGCTATCAAGCAGCACTTAATCACCAATAACCTGCTCACCAATGCTCAGTTTGGGTTCAGCCAGGGCCACTCACCTCCAAAATTCATTACATCCTCTGAAGAAGAGTTATGTGGACTCAAAACGTTAACTCTGTTTCTCTCTCCATAGATGCTGCCAGACTTGCTGAGTTCTTCCATCATTTTCGGTTTTATTTCAGATTTCCAGCATCCCCACAGTATTTTGCTTTTATTTCATTACATCCTTGGTCCAAACATGGACAAAAATGCTGAATTCAAGAGGTCGAGGGTGACTGCCCTTGACACCAATGCAGCATTTGACTGAGTGTGGCATCAAGGAGTTCAAGCAAAATTGAAATCAATGGGAATCAGGGAAATCTCTCCACTGATTAGAGTCATACCCAGCACATGAGGAAGCTGGAGACCAATCATTTCAGCTCCAGGACATCGCTGCAGGAGTTCCTCAGGGTAGTGTCCTAGGCCCAACCATCTTCAGCCGCTTCATCAAAGACCTTCTGTCCATTGTAAGTTAAGAAGTGGGGGTATTCACTGATGATTGCACAGTGCTCAGTATCATCCGTGACTTCTCAGATACTGAAGCAGTTACCCACATGCAGCAAAACCTGGACAACATTCAAGCATGGGCGGATGTGTGGTGGGAATGTTACTTGCCACTTAAGTGCCAGGCAATGACCATTTCCAACAAGAGAGAATCTAACCATCTCCCCTGACATTCAACGGCATTATCATCACTAAATCCCCTACTATCAAAATCCTGGGGTTACCATTGACCAGGAACTTAAAGTCAGCCATATAAATACTGTGGCTACAGGTGTTGGTCAAAGGCTGGGAATTCATGTGGTGAGTAACCCGCCTCCTGATTCCGCAAAGCCTGTGCACCATCTACAAGGCACAAGTTGGAGTGTGATGAAATACTCTCCGCTTGCCTGGATGAGTATAATTCCTGTCACACTCAAGAAGTTCAGCACCATCCAAGCTAAAGCAGCCCACTTGATTGGCACCCAATCCACCACCTTAGACATTTACTCCCTCCACCACCGCTGCACAGTGGCAGCAATGCGCACCATCTACAGGATGCATGACAGCAACTCGCCAAGGCTCCTTCAACAGTGCCATCCAAATCCATACTTGGAAGGGAACTTGGAAGTGGTGATATTCCCATACATCTGCTGCCCTTGTTCTTCTAGGCGATAGAAGTCACAGGTTTAGAAGATGCTGTCGATGGTCAACGTCGCACACCATCCTGACTTGGAATGATATTGCCGTTCCTTTACTGTCACTGGGTCAAATCCTAGAGTTCCCTCCCTAACCTGCAGCGGTTCAAGAAAGTAGCTCAAAACCACCTGCTCAAGGGTAATTAGGGATTGGTAATAAATGCTGGACTTTCCACTGATGGTCACATCTTAAGAATTGTCCAGCAGTTTCTGGTGAGGGAGAGTTACCCCATGAATTTCAAATTGCCACAAGTTGCAGGATAATTTGTGCTGTTCTGTCATTAGCCTTGCAAATATAGCAGCTTACCCTGAACTTTCCCATGTGTTTCAAGAAGGTGCTGCATTTTCACATGACTTGCCTAGTAAACTTGTCACAGAAAGTTAGGGTTAGTACTTAGCAGTGTAAGTACTTTTTTAATGATGAGATTTTATGTTCCTGTAATGCCACTCAATCTTTTCAGCCCAGAACGGGAACTGTGAAGTCTCATTTCTACAGGTAGACAATTGGCCTTAGTGATTTTTCTGTTTCCTTTCTTTCTTCCAACTTTTCTTTCCTTGTCTTTCTATATCTGATTTGACTCACCATATTTCACCATTTTTCCTTCTCCCCATTGTTATGGATTGAAGTGGGAGGAGTGCACAGTTAATTCTAGCCCCACTTCTCCACAGGTCGTAACAATAGCTTAAATGTTTAATCCACCCACAAAATTGACAAACTGTTGCCTTTGACACTATTATTCCCAGCATAAAAATGCTCTAACCAGGCTTATTTCAGGAAACCCAAAAAAATTAATTTATGATAAAATACTTTTTAAAAACAAGTTAATAAAGTGGCTAACATATAAGTTGTAATTTTGAAGTGTAATGATTTTCCCCTTTTTTAAAAAAAAGAGATATTCGAACCCCCATACACTCACACGCAAACATAAATCAGGATAAAACATATAATCCCCTGCTGAGGCTGGAGTATGGGAGCTTTCCTTTCAAAAGGATAAATTTCAAAGAGATCTCAATGCTGTTGATCTAACAGAATTCTGGTCACAATAGGTCCGGAAGCTCCTTCTGATTGACTCTTTGGTGAAACTGTCCTTGATGACTCCTACTTATCACAACTTTGTGAACTCTCAAAAAAAAAACAGATGAGTTATGCTGATGAGATGCTTCAGAGGATGGTTTAACACACAGGTGGGCAGAGAGAGGGAAAGAGGCTTTTTCTTGCAGCCTGCCTCTAAGGCGCACACACTCTCAGACTGAGAATTTGTTAAGACCAAGATGTTCAAAAAGATACTTCTCTTAGGCCAGGTGTTTTTAACAAATCAGCAAGAGTCTTTAGCCTGGCAACAGCAGTTTTTTGTTAACTTAGATACACTAAGTATCTCTTCCCTTTTTCCAGGTGTTTCCCGCTGGACATCTATCTTGACCTGTGGCTTTTTTTTTGAAGAATGTCATATTCACAGCCTTGAATTAATATTGCAAACTTTTAAAAATAACTCAGGAGGAAGAATGTCCAAAATTCAATATCCTTCAAATTTTTCAAAAACAGGTTCCTGATATCATTCCCCAACTTCTTTTTCAATTTTAAATTTCATTGTTTAAAGTGGCACCATCAATCACCAAGTCCCGGCTGCCTGTTACCCTTGCCACGATGTTATCAGCTCACACCTCCAGCAACTTGCATAAAAAACCTTTTCAAGCTGAAGGGTGAGGGAAAAAGTCTAAATAGCAGAGCATGCTGTGAGATATCCACCTCCAGCAAAATCTGGACCAGTAACAGGATGTTTAACACACAGTATAACATCACAATTGATGATTGCTCTATCTTAGCATGTGTACTGCATTCAGCTGTTTTATAACAGCAGATTTTCACTTTCGTGCTGCACAGGTACAGTAATTGATGGCTTATCTACAACTTCTAAAACTGAAAATACTAAAAGAAGTTAGGAAAGCAATATCAGTAGCACAGTTGAAAAAACTTCATTACAAAAAGGAATAGTGCCAGAGGACTGACGAGCCAATGTGATTCCTATATTTAAAAGAGAGATAGAACAATTTCATGGAATTACAGATCAATTAGCTTAACATCAGTGGTAGGAAAGATAATTCCTTAATAAAAGATGTAATAGATAAGACATCTGAAAAGGTACTGAAAATACAATAAAGTGTAATCAACACGGATTCCAAAAAGACAGAACATGATTGAACAACTTTATTGAATTCTTGGTAGATAAAGAAGAAAAAATGTAGGTTTGGGGTCAGGTACGGGGTTCAAGTCTGATAAATCTGCTTCCTGATGCACACCTGCCTCTAACCTGTCCATTTCTGGCTTTAGCTGAGATCAGAAGTTACATAGACAGTCAGCTCACTACAAGGAAGCAGGTTGGAACTTTGAATATAATAATGAGGCTGGGAGTAGTGTTTGCCTTTACCTGGGAACAGTTTTTGACTTTACCTGTCACAGCCAGATTTTCCAAGCATTGGAATCCTGGCAACTTCATCCAGACAAGGGCTTAGTGGACTCAGGAGGTAAGTGGCTTCACACCTACCTCCTGGATGCATGTCTGAGAAAACTCCGCAAATGAGCAGGCGCTCCCCAACGACCTTTTGCTTAGAGGCCTTGATCCCACCACAAGTCCTTTGACTTCTTCCCCGCAATAAGCAGGGCCCTGATTGCCCCCTCAACCCACCCATGAGGCCTTTGATCCATCCCCATCTGAAGGTCTCCCTCCCGGCCTCCCCGTATGACCACCAGACCCCAGTTTCCCCACAAGGCCTCTGGCCTCCAATATCACCCCACCCAAACACCACAAGGCTTCCAACTGCTCCCCCAAACTGAGATGTCTGCTTACCCACCCCCCACCACCCCAGGCATCTGATCCTTTCTCTTCATGAGGTCACTGATCTTGTGCTGGGATTGGCAGGCATCTGGAACCATGATCAAAACCCCTGCACTCCCTATTGACCTCCTGCCTCCTTCCTCTCCTGATCAATAACCCCTACCTCCCACTGATCAACTCTCACCTACCTGCAGTACCTGCAGTACCTGATTGACCATCTTCTGATCAACCACATCAACACCCCCACTTTACTGGTACAGATTTGCCGGCTGCTGCAGCCATCTCTGACTGCTCCCCGCCTGACTAGAGGACCAAGTCTGTTTATCAAGCTGAGCCTCTCAGCAGGGAACATGTCTGACGTCATTGTTTCAACTCCAAAGTGTAAGGGGATTCCTGACAACTTTCTGACTAAATAGGTAAATTGCAGGTCAGGTGAGTAAAGATTCGCCCCAATATATTTGGATTTCCACAAGGTGTACAATAAGGTACTGCATTATGAATTCATGACTAAGGTCAGAACTTATGGAATCAGAGGACATATAGCAGAATGAATATCAAGTTGGCTACAAGATGGAAAACAAAGAATACAGGTTAAATATAGTTATTCAGATTAGCAAATAGTGGGAATTGATATACTTCAAGGATCGGTGCAGGGAGCAGCAATGATTTTCCATGCCCACTGTTATCGGGCATGTCCAATGGCCTGAGTGGGCAATATGGCGAGAAGGCCAAAAATCAGTTTCATGATGTCGTGAAACCAGTTTGCAATCATCCGGTCCACCTGTCGATTGCGGGCTGTGTTCCCCGCCATCGGACATCGGGAACCTCATTGTAATACATCAGCATGTCATTACAAGGCCAGCCTGCCGGACTCATCCCCCCCTTACCCCCCCGCACTGGATCGCCCCGCCCACATCGGCGAGGAAACACACCAGTGCAGAATACATCTTGATGAGTGTGACGTGCAGAAACCAGAACTTAGCGCCTGGGCCTTGCTCACATCGTGGACATCCGAGGCGCACAAGATGCTGGAGCCCGATGGCAATGGGATCCTGGAGGAATGTCTATGGCATACTGGGTGGATTCTCATGGACATGGCTCTGCTGTGAAGCAGCTCACAGAAGTTGGAAAGTCACCGTTGATTTTCACAATGGATGATGGTCAAGGGGGTGGGAGGGGTAGATCTAGGGGGAGGAAGAGGTGTCTGCAGCGTTGAGGTCGGGAGGGGGGGAATGAAGGTGTCAGGTGGGTAAGATTGGGAGGGGGGGAATGAAGTTGTCGGGCGGTTGAGGTTGTGGGAGGGAATGGAGGTGTCTGGGCGTGTGGTTGGGGGTTACTGAATGTGTCAGGGGGGTGAGGTGGGGAGGGAGTATGGGGGAGGAGGGGGTAATGTGTGAGCACATGGCAATTGGGGTGGTAGCTGTAAGGGAAGGAATTCGGGTGGGGGGAAGGAGTGCGGAGACAGGAGTGCGTCCGGGGGTAGGAAGGAGTGCGGAGAGGTGGGGGTAGGGGGGAAAGTGAGGGTGGCTGAGGGAGTCAGGAGGACACTTGGAGGAAGAGATAAGACTGGAGGAAGAGTTGGGGGGGTGGTAAGGACTAAAGGTGGCGGAAGAAGTAAAGGTGTCTGAGGTATTTGGGAAGGGGGAGGGTCTAAGCAGGGGGGGAGTCTGGAGTGGTGGGAGGACTAAGTGGGGGTAAGGGGTTCTGGGGGGAAGGGATCTGGAGGGGGTACAGGGAATGTGCCAGGGAGGGGTCTGTTGGGCCCATGACTGCTTCCTGGGGAGTGAACTGAGTGTGGGCGTGGTATGAGGGAATGGTAAGAATAACCGAGGGCAAAGTGAGATGGTAGGGCGGGAGGGTGAGGTTTCGATGGTAGCTGTAGAAGAGATGGCGAGGGTGGTTGGTGGGGAATCGGAGGCAGGCATGAAACCTGGGGATGGAAAGGAGGAGGGCGGGGAGGTGAATGTGGGTGGGGCTGGGATTTTCTGTAAGGAAGGGAATGTGCATGTTCACCTAGACATCCCCGAAGGAAAAGGGTTGTGGCTGGTAGGTCACGGAAGGGAGGTGGAAGGTCAACAGTGATGGGGGGGAAGGAAATGAGTGACTTGGGGAGGGGAAAAGATGGGGGAGTGCACGAGAAACTGAATCCAGACCATGCTGTCTAAATCAGAAGTGAAATGACAGTCATGGTGGGTGAAATCAGACACTGCTTGGGAGTGTGATCATTGGGCGGCTGGAGATGCAGGTTGGCTCAGATGGACAACTGAAAGCAAACCCCAGTAGGCAGTATTCAAAATGCTCAGGACATTGAGGTGAGTGTGATACGTGAAGGATCCGTATGCGTGGGGGAGTGCTCGCATGAGGCTCCAAAAGGCCTGCTACACTCACACTTCTCCCTCCAGAATCTCTCATTGGCCAGCTGCGCCCTCTGCAGTGACAGAGGATGAGGTCGAAGGGGTCAGAGGCAAAGGGGACTCGGAGGAAGAGGACAGCCTCAGATTCCTGTGTAGCTGGCCCAGGGTGTTCAGCTGCTGCTCCTCCCTTTCGGTGCCCAGGGGCACCAGCCTGATTCCTTGAGGGGAAGGAACACCTGGAGGGACGTTGAGGTACCCGTTTCCCTCTCGTGTTGCCACTGCAGGAACTCACCCATGGCTCCCGCAATGAAATGCAGGTCTGCACACATCTCCACGTTCTGCTGGACCAGGGTCTCCATGGCATCCACCATCCTCCCCATGGAGACCTACGTACACGCACATGTGGGCACCACTTCATCAGAGGGCAGTCAGATGCTCTCCTCCGACTCGCGTGCCACTCTGCTGAGGGCTTCCAACAGCTCTGCTGTCTCTTAAGGATGAGCTGGAAGGCCAAGGCCAGAGGCTCGTCATCTGACTCGGACCTCACAGTTGCCTGATCCCTAGCAGTCCTCCGAGTGCCAGGGAGCTCGCACGAACCTGCCTCCTGCTGCGGACAAGTGTCAATGCAGTGACCACCAGATTGTGAACCCGAGCCTGCTCTAAGATCTAGGTTCTACCGAGGTGTGTGCCCCTGCGCTGGTGCAGGGTTTGGGTATGCGCTGTGACGGGTTTTCCAGGCTGCTTATTTCCAGCTCTTCAATGGAGGAGGTGTCCTCTTGGCTTGAGGTGAAGATGTGGCTGGCTGAGGGTGATGGTCGCTTGGCAGAGCTCCCTGTGGACTGAAGTAGAGATAAGTAGAGCATGGCAACAGAGTCAAAAGCGGGAGAAAGAGCACTCACACTTGCATTGGGAGAGGGATGATGTGCTGAAGGAGCCTTTTGTGGGTGTTCGCTGCCGACCTCACCGTTACCGCAGGCATGGTTCATGCCCTCCCCTGTCAGTACGATGGCACACATCTCAAAGTGAGTGAGGGGCCTAATGTGGGCCACTCCACCCCCAGTCTGGGACTGCTCCCTGCTGAAGTGAACAGGTTTCTCCTGCATGGAAACAGATGAAGAGAGTGTGAGCAGGACACATGGCACTGCATGGAATGTTTGTATGGTGAGCAGAGCCATGGAGTGGAGAAATCAGGGCTATTTAAATTAATCCACCTCCTGTCCGTAACAATACGTATAGGCCAGGCCCCTATATTTTACGGCCCTTCCCGCCAGTGGGATATTATGGTCCTGCCGAACTGAGTGGAGATTTAAATGGTTTGTCTCATCTGCCAGGGGGAGACGCACTGCAGCGGGGTCTTAAAATCCTGGCCGTAGAAAAGATGTTCCCACTTGTGGGCAAGACCAGAACTCGGGACCATAGATAAAGATAGTCACTGATACATCCAATCAGAAATTCAGGAAAATCTTCTTTACCCAGAGAATAATTAGAATATGGAACCCCTTACTACAGGGAGTTATTGAGGCTAACAGCAGAATGCATTCAAGGGCAAGCTAGAAAAGCATATGAAGGAGAAAGTTATCAAAGGATATGTTAATGAGTTCAGATGAAGAGGGGTGGAGCATAAACACTGGCATGGACATGTTGAGCCTGCTTCTGAGCTGCAAATACTTTGTAATACTATGCACTTTGTAATACATCGTACTGCATGGCCTGGATCGCTCTGGTTTACCATTTGTGGATTGTCAGCATCGCCTCCTACTTCCTCCACAAACCTCAACAAAATAACATCTTTGCGCAGGACTGATAGAGTTCATAAGAAGCTTGTTCTGGCTTTAGAGTGGAAACCACACCTGCCGTGGAGCTGTGCTGCCTGTTTCTTTAATCCATCCTCACAATTTGAGTGTTGCTGACAAGGCCGGCATTTACTGCATATCCCTAATTATTCTGAGAAGATGGTGGTGGGCCATATTTGTGGCTTGATACAACTGAATAGTTTGCTAGGGCACATCAGAGGACATCAAGAGTCTATCACATTGGCTTGGAACTGGAGTCATATATAGGGCAATTTGAGTAAGGACAGCAGGTTGCATTCCCCAAAAATCATTAGTGAACCAGCTGGGTTTTTACAACTATCCCCAATGGCTTTATTTCTACATTTTTAGAACTGAATCCAAATTCTCAAAGTGATTAGATTAGAGCTCATATTCTCTGAATTGTTAGATGTACAGATAAAGAATTGCATTTTTTATATGCAGGGCTGATCATATATTCTTTACAATTAAAAAAAAAAATTGGAATTGTGGATCTCACTGATAACCCGCTATGTTGGATAGGAACCCTTTCACCATGTGCTAGATGTGTGATAATTAGCTTTTTCTCATTGTTGGTCATTTCGATTATGACATTGTCTTCAATGAATATTTAAAACATTTTGTGGAGATGAGATGATCTCATAGCTATTGTTGGAGAGAATTGCTGAGCAATGGCCTTAAGCAAACAGGACAGATTGGCAGCACAATAGCACATTCTGACCCAGACTATCTGGACAATGCCATGGGCAGTAAGTGAGTAGTGATAATAAAAATGGCATGGTCTGCTTGCACTTACTGTAATGTGAGGACCCTGTCATGTATTACCCTTGGCAGAGGCTAATTGTATGCCAACGATTCCAGACAATCTTCTTTGTAATAATTTGGAATGTGTCACCTGAGCCAGAAGGTTGTGGGCTCAAGTTCCACTCCATGAACTCGAGCACAAAATCTATAGGCTGACACATCACCATTACATCCATCTGAGATGGTGGATGGGGCCTGTTCTCCATCTCAGCTGCAAGACCTCTGTCTGTGCTTGTTAGAAATTTCAAAAATGTTAAATTTTAAATTATTTACATTTTTTGCTTATTTTTCCTTTGCCTCTTTTTTCCCCCAAACTATTCATCCAATCTTCCTTTCCTTCTGTTTAGTTCTCTTTCCGTTAGTGATTTAGTATTGAATTCGCTCTCAGCCCTTCCTCTGTTTAGACCTTCATCCTTTTATTGAATTGGTTAAGGATATATGTAGTTTGAACAATGGAACGTCGAGGTCCAAAATGCCTTGTTGCCCTCAATGTGCCGTTATCAGCTTGCACTTCTAGCAACTTTAAGGGCAGAAATTTGCGCTGAGCGGGCGACCGCTGCGCCCAACCCACTCGAGCGTAAAATGATGTGCAATGACACCTGGTGAGCGCCCCGAGGTCATCGCGCACTCGTGCGATATTTCAATTGGCAGGCACGTGTGGGAGTCAGCAGCACGCCCGCTGTCAATTAACAAGACTATTAAGGCCATTAAAATTATAATTGAATTAAATTTTTCGCTGCACGTCCAACCTTACAGTACGCCGGCAGGCAAAAAGGCCAAGCGGCCTTTGGATTTTTTAGGAAACCACACCCACAGGCAGGATGAGGTTTCTAACAGTAATTAAAATTTAAATAAAGTTTTTAAAATTTCGTTTATAACACCAACCCACATGAGGAGACATGTTTTTAACATTGTTAAGTTTCCAATTTCTGACTTTTAAAATCTTCAGTTCCTTGAGGTAGCTCTGTGCGCTGACCGCTGCATTGTGCATTTCACCTTCGTTGGCCGTTAATTGGCCAGCCAGCGTGAAATCGATGTCGGGGCCCGATTGCGGTCGGCGGTGGGTTTCGCAGCCACTCCCGAGCCCACCTGCCCGACGAGGGGAAAATCCTGCCCTAATGGTCAACATTTTTAAAACCTAAATATGCAGGACAAATCTAACATCAGGGCACACTGTGAATTGACCCACTCGAGCACATTCTGGGCCAATACATTTCCAGTGAGAAAATACAGGAAATATTCTAAGGGTGGAATTTTACGCTCCCGCTGAAGTCAATGGGGTTTTGACTGGCTCGTCACATTTTACGGACCCGCCCCTGCCATGGCGGGACTGTAAAATACTGCCCTAAATTAGAAATAAAGGGGTAGAATTCCCTTGGAGTTTTCCCAATTCCTGACATAACTTTGATGGAAATTTACCAAAGCGGTATAAAAGGCCATTTGCACCATTTCCCTGGGGTTTGCACCAAAGTTACACCAGTGGATTGGAAGTCCTGCAGTAATTCCTTAAATATCATAGTTAGCAATGAGAGTGAAATAGTTTCATATGAGAACCAGTTTTATCCAATTATGAGGGTATTTAAATTACGTGCCCACTATGTACAAAGTTTTAAGACTGGTATTTTCTACATTTTTGATGGCATCATTTCTACAAGGCATTATTACGTGCCATCTAGGGCAACTGTCCATGACTTACATTAAAGAAAAGAAGAAAGACCCACATTTATGTAGTGCCTTTTATGACCTCAGGGATTTCCAAAGAGCAATGAAGCACTTTTGAAGTGTAGGCTCTTTTGTATTGCAGGCAATGCAGCAACCAATTTTGCACAGAACAAGCTCCCACAAACAACAATGAATTAAATGATCAGTTCATCTGTTCTATGTTTTGGTTGAAGGATAAGTTTTAATGGAAGCCATTCACATAGCTTTTTCAGGTAGGCATGGCCTTGTAGTGGTTATGTTACTGGACTAGTAATGAGAAGTCTGGGCTAATAAAGAGTTCAAATCCCACCATTAAATTTGAGAATTTGAATTCAGTTTTAAAAATCTGAAAATAAAAACTTTGGTATCATTAAAAGTGACTATCAAGTTACCAGACTGTCATAAAAAGGTAACTGATTCACTCATGTCCTTCAAGGAAAGGGAACTTGCTGTCCCTCCAACATTGCTAACTTTTAATTTCCCTCTGAAGTAGTCTAACAAGCCACCTCCATCTTCTCAGAGCAACAACTGTGGAAGTATATTTAATTGGGACCTTGGAAGTATGACCATAACCTGAGAACGAATTAAAAAAAACACTCTTCAGTCATAAATTTGATGCTTATTTTTGATACATTACCAATTTAACAGATGTTGTACCAAAGGGTAAATCTTGGATACAATGCAAATCTGTACTGGTGGCAGTGGCAGTTTCTCAACGTTGAGTAACAAAAATAACTAGTATTTATATAGCATCTTTAATATAACAAGATTTAGGGAGGGGGAGGGCATTCCAGATCCTGGGACCTCAGTAGCCGAAGGTGGAGCAAATTAATTCTGGGGCGTTCAAGGGGCCAGAATTAAATGAGCAGATATATCGGAAGGTTGTAGGGCTGGAGGAGATTACAGAGATGGAGAGGTGCAAGGCCAAGAAGAAATTTGAAAACAAGGGTGAGAATTTTCAATTTGAGGCATTGATTAACTGAGAGCCAATGTAGACCAGAGAATACAGGCGGCATGGGTGAACGGACTTGGTGCAAGTAAGGATTTTAAAGTCCCATTCAAATCTGCCAGGCTCCAAATTGGCAGTTGGAACCTACATGCTGCTATTGTAATATTGCTTATATTTACCACAAGCCCCAGTTTGGCAGCAAGTTCTAGGAGATTACAGATGCCTCTGATGATTGTTGATACTACAAGTTTGCTAACAATGAAGTTCTAACAATTGGCAAAAGCCCTGTATACATATAATCAGGCATAAGAATTTATTTAAATTTACTTCACATGTGATCCACAAGACCAATAGAGAATAGACATTTTGACCTCATACATTTGCTATGGGTGAAACATAGGTGCCTGCTCTAAGACAATAGTAACCTTAATTACTTAAACTGTGATATAAAGAGAATACAACATATAGAACTATAACTCTGTATCACAATCATGGTTTTGACTGGTCTATGTGTCAATGGGGTGTAAATTTTATCACCCAACATGTATCCACTATATACTAGATCTGTGACGAAATATTCAAGCAATCAAATTATACCACAGTACCAGAAGGTGGCTTTCACTCATGGAGTCACTCCCCAGGATAACTCAGTGCCCTCATGACAGAAGGAGGATATTTGTGGTTAAAAGTAATTCTGAAAAACTAGCTGTACATCATTCATAAATGATTCAGTGCACTTGTCAGAAGAAAAATTGCGTTACTTAATTCCCCACAGGATGTTCTATTTTTATTGATGTAGCTGTATTGCTGCCAGCACATGACTGTGAATGCATCCTGCATTTAATTATTCCCATCTTCCTTAGCAAGTCAAATGAAAACTATTCTGGAAACTTCTGCAGATGATGCAATTAAAAAGCCATCAGTCTACACCAGGCAGCTGGTTCACAGGCTAGAGTTGCAAAAGGTCAACGCAAAGAAAAGGAGAAAAGATAACTGTCAGCCATTACTGACAGCCAGTTTAATTTCTGTGATAGCTGGATGAATGGACAAAGGGGCAGACGTACAAAATTTCCCCATTGTGGCATCCAGCTGTTTTCCTGAGTGATCCCTGCTTATTTCCTCCACTATCCAGCCCAGTTTAAAAGTTTATTCAATGTGTTGACCACTCACGTGCAAAAGGTCTTTCTGCTATCAGTCCTAAGCTTGTCTTTTACTAGCTTAAACTTGTGTCCCCTTGTTCTATTGTCATGATTTAATTTGACATAATGTTTCATGAGTGGAGGGGGTAGAGTGAAGCAGCAAAATTTGGAGGAGAGAGAAATTGAAAAAGGAGGAAGTTATTTGGGGGAGTGGTGGGGAAGGGTTTTGAAGAGAAGCCGGTAATGCCTCTTTGGGAGGGGAGAAGGAATAAGTTTTTAGAAGGAAACCAGTTTTTTAGAGAATAGAAGCCTTTGAAGGAGGAGCTGAATGAAAGAGCCTTTTTGAGCTGGGATTGTGGAAGAAGAAGGAATTGGTCATGAGAGAATGACTGTAGCTTTTGGGGAAGTGATGGTCTAGTTGGTCTAAAATATCACTTAGATGTTTAATCTAAAAAAGCAAAAATAAATTGTGAAACAAAAACTAACCAGTGTACACTATTTTTAATATAAAACTAAACTTTTCCAGGAAGCATGGCCGCAAATTTCTCCCCTTCGTCCCCCACTAGAAATGCACTGCATGTTACCATAAGCTTTTACCAATCCTGATCTTAAAAGCAGCTGCTAGGAGGTATAGAAGAGTGACTGAAGCAAAGGGGTAAACACCTGGCTGTTGCTCAGTGCCTCTGCAACAGTATGGTCAAGATCAAGAAATTACTCTGCAGGTAACTGAGGAGAATAATTCTGTACCAGTGTAGAATGATGGAGTACTAATGCTCTGAAACATTTCCACCAAATTCCACACTCGTTTCTATATTTAGTATTGCACAACCTATTTCAAATTTAGTAAATAGTCGTTTGGTAATACGGAACTTGAGTGTTGCTGAAAAAGAGACATGTCAAAGCTTTTTTGCAAATTTTCCTGGGTTTAATGAGGATCTATCACAACTTCATCCTGTTGCCTGTATTTGAATGTTAAGGGGTGAATTTTATCCACCCCTCCCAGAATACATGGTTTGGGATCGATTAAGATGTAAAAATTTTAAAAGTCTCAAGCCCACCTCAAACCCATCTACTTCTGGGTATAACTGAGGTGAGACACAGGGTGGGTTGACCATTTAAATGTTATAATGAGGCTTGGAGCTTCAAATTTAACTTTCATTATAGGCTTAACCCTGGCTTGCCTGGTTTTTCAAACTTGGCAGCTCAAGGAAGGTGAAGACCTCATTCAGGGAAAGGGTAAGTGTCTGCCCTTGCAGCACGGCTTGTGGACCAGGAGTAGCAGGAGCACTTCCTTCCAGCCACTGAGGCTTGTCCGTTTCCCTGGAATCAGTGTTATCTTCCGCACCACCCCCAGCCCGGGCCACCGCCACCACCCTGCAACCACTACCATCAACCAGGGTAGCCCAGTGAAAATCTTCTTTTTCTTTTATTCCTCTTTAATGTGTAGAAACAATCCCCCTGTACAGAACTCCAAATTTGTTGGGGCTTGCACCCAGCAAACTTCAGTAATTGCTCTCCTCTGTAGGTGCGACAATCTTCTCTGCATCTACCCTGCCAAACACATCAACAATCCTAAAATATTCTATTAGGCCATCCTTCAGTTTTCTTTCTAAAGAAAGGAGTTCCAGCCTGTTCAATCTTTCCTAATAGGCATAACCTCTATTTTGGTATATTTGTAACGTACCTTCTTTTTCCCTTCTCTAGTGCCTCTTCATAATTTTTTTATAATATGGAGAACAGAAATGTTCACAGGACTCCAGGTCTGGTCTAACCAATGTTCTATAAAAGTTTAACAACTTCCCTCTTTTTCTCTTTTTATAATGCTCTGGAAGCAAACTCCAGTGGAGTTTTATGGCCTTTTCATCTGCGTTGCTCTTTTTCACAATTTGTATACCTGTACTCCACTTATACACATAGGGGGAAATTTTAACTTCCAAAAGTCAGTGGGAGCAGGTCAGTGAGTGGGGGCAGGGGAAGGTGACAGTAACAAGCGCTAAAATTGACAACTTGTCAGATAACTGGCTCCAACTTGACTTCCGCATTTAACTGCAGCATGGTAGGCTGCATGTGGTCAATCCGCTTGGGAGAGATGGGTTGGCAATTTAAATATATTAATAGTTCATTAAGAGCAACCTTAACAGGGGGCTTGGGATTCAACTGTGAGTGCATTAGTTTCCTGGGCTTCCAGGAACTTACCAATGAAAGCAAGGTGAGAGCACAGTTGCAATTGAGGGGGCTGAAGAAAAGACAGGCAAAAATTCCCCTGTACTGAAACCTCACAGCCGCTCCCTTGCCTAACTGCATGATAGGGTTTTGCACATAATAGTTATCAAGACAAATCAGCCCGCTTGATAGGCACCCCATCCACCAACTTAAACATTCAGTCCCTCCACCACCAGCGCACAGTGGCAGCAGCGTGTGCCATCTGCAGCAACTCACCAAGGTTCCTTCAAGAGCACCTTCCAAACCTGTGACCTCTACTGCCTTGAAGGACAAGGACAGCAGACCCATGGGAATGCAACCATCTGCAAGATCCCCTCCAAGGCACTCACCATCCTGACTTGGAAATATGTTGCCATTCCTTCACTGTCACTGGGTCAAAATCCTGGATCTCCCTAACAGAATTGTGGGTGTACCTAACCACATGGACTGCAGCAGTTCAAGAAGGAAGCTCACCAATACCTTCTGAAGAGCATTTAGGGATGAGCAATAAATGCTGGTCCTGTCAGCAATGCTTATACCTGAAGAACAAAAAAATTAGCATGTTCTGAGAATTTACTTTCACTACATCACAGGTTATTTTCACTCATTTACAGGCAATTTCTACTACTTGGGAGGTTATTTTCACGACCTTGCTGATGACTCGCTGGGAAGGTTTGTGTGTCTGATCTCCGCTTTGCATCTGTGGTCTATCAGATCAGTATGGGTGCTGCCTGTGTTGTTTTAGTTAGGATCTCAGAAGAGAAGTAAAATGGCCAACAGCAGCAGTAAGAGCACTAGCAGCAAGGGGCCCAGCAGCAGGAGCAACACATGCAACATCAACAGGAGCAGTAACAGCCTTCTCCTCTCAGAGCTGTTGCTGCTCAGGAGAGAAGGGATGATCAGAGAGGTGCCACTCGCGGGATAACATTGGTCTACAGGCGGAGGCTCAGGGTCTTGCATCAAGTAATAGCAGACACACACAGCTTGCTGGAAGATCTGTTGCCAAGTGGTGGCCACACCTTATCAGTGGCTGTCAAAGGCACCATCACCCCCTTTCCCTCAGACTCCTTCCAGGGACACTTCCATGACCCATTTGCAATAATCGGCCACCCACGGATACATCATACAAGTGATTGGTACCATGTTTGCCAGAGCTGGCAATTATACACACATTGTCAGTGATGATGCCAGTCAGAATGAATGGGCACTCAGGTGTGTGACATTGGCTTCTCACAGGAGCAGGGCATCATTGACTGCATGCATTTGACAATTAAAGCACCAACAGATCTCTCAGGGTTTTCATTCCATCGATGTGAAGCTGGTGTACAAAGACAAAAAGACGCTTATGCAGGTGAAAGATTTCCAGGTAGGTGCCATGATGCACCCTCTCTCATCTTTTTGAAAATTTACCAGCTGGCTGCTTTGAGACAAGGGGTACCCACTTAAAGTATAACCGAAGGCACCGAAGTAATGACACTTGGGAACATTACAAAGAAAGCCATTTGACAACAAGATGTGACATTCAGCAAGCAAGCGGGATGCTGAAGATGCACTTCAGGTGCTTGAATAGACCTGGAGGCACTCTTCAATACACACCAGGCAGGGTCTCCAGAATGGTTGCACTGTGCTGCACTACAGCACAGAGCCTCTTCAGAAGAGGAGGAGGAGGAACGATGTCACATGGCAAAAGCACTAGCAATGGCATACATTACTATCTGTGATGCCCTTATAATGGTGAGGTTCAGTGAGGTAGCACCAATGCATCGATCTGGCAGCCACATGCTAAACCCACTCCCCTCAACCTGACTGCACCATGCTCTTTCCCCAACTGTCTTGCAATCAACCAAGAAACGCATTCACAGCCACCCATTGCTGTCCTGCCTTCATCAAATAGGAAGGCCAATTGGCAGGGAGCAGGCAAAAAGGAAAAAAGGGGGAAAATAGTGCAAACAAATAACATTTATCTAGTTTATAAGTGAAACGTAAACTTAACAGTTTAATATTGTGTAACACACTCGTGCATACTCTTGGCACAACGATAAATCTTTATTCTTCTTCCTAGCACTTCCATGTGCTGCAAGATCTGTGGTTTCAGCAGAGAAAGAACCAAACTTTTCAAATCCTGTTCTAACAGCTGAGATGCTTTTACTAGATATCCTCTGGATCTCAGAGATCATGAGGGTCCCACCAAAGACTGCCCAGCCTACACCTGTGCAACAGTAGATGGCTAACTGGACAGGAGGCAGTGTGTTGGGTACTGATGATGGGGTGATGAGCCAGGAGTAGGGTGTGAAATAGCTGAGAAGTGGTAGCATTTCAAGCAGAATCCTACTTCAATGTCCCCTTTCACCTTTATCCCTCCCTTGGCCCACTCCTATGTTTGCATTGAGTTGGAGAGCACTTTGCAACACATCAGTGGGCCAATGAATGGCCAAGGCTAGGATTTCATGAATGCCACGTAAGGTGGGATTCATAGTGTGCAAGTCATTGTTGAGGGCTTTCACGTACTCGTTTTATTTGCCACATTTGATGCTCCGTGCAGGTAACCACTCTTTCCATGGCTGATGCCATCATCAGAAAGGCCTGCGACACCATGCCTCCCATGCTCGAGATGGGCTCCTCCAATCTCTCTGCAGTGTTCACAATGCGGCTGGAAAGCCTGCCAGCAGGTTCCACATTTGTCTAGCTGAGTGGAGCTTGAAGAAACTTGTGCACTCTAATATGGTCTCTCCATGTTTCCCTGTCTCCACCGTCTGCTTTAGCTCATTTGTGATGTGTGATTCAGATGTGTGAAAACTCAGATATCTTCCTTACTGATACCAGATGTGAGTATCTGAACTGGTGCATGGTCTGCACCCAAGGTGAGTGGCCTCCTCTGAGGGGCCCATTGTGCACCACATCCTGAGGGACGTTTGAAGGCCCTAAAGGAGATAAAAGACATGAATTGGAGCTATCAAGGATAAATATTTCTGGTGATCATTGTGCACATGATCATACTTCACTGGCTGTTGACATCAAATCAACATGAGTGAGTGTTGTATGCCATGTGACTGTGTGATAGTTAATTATGTCACCAGGTAGCTGAAAGGCCCCAATCTCCCCATCTCTGATGGCATGGAACGCCAAGACTTCACCGATGTCCAGCACTGCCTCCTCTGTAGGTATTGGTACTGAGATTGGTGGAGGACTACCTCTGGTTCTATGCCTCTCCTTTATATTCTGTACTCTCTTCTCCTGCAAGGAGCAAAAGAAGAGCTCTATGAGCAGGATTAATGGAAAATGTTGTACAAGTGGTTGGACAACATTTGTTGAGGGTGATTATGAGTGAGAGTGGTGGCATTGTGTTACATTGACATTGAGTGTCAGGGATAGAAACTAAGATAGGGATGTGAGGAGGTGCATAGATAGAGAGGCTGGATGCACATGCAAGGTAAGATGGTGTGAGGTGTGATGTGCTGCAGTAGGCTTGAGATGGCAGAGTAAGGTGGAGTTGGGATGATACACAAATCAAAATGTGGTTGCATGTGTCACGCTACTCATCTTTCTTAGCCTGCTTAGGCCATTAAACAACTTGCAGTACTAGATTCAGAATTTGCTCACTTCCTAACCAATCCCCAGCCACGCCTTTATGTTCTATGTGGCAGACTTCCTCCTAGCGTTGACAGGGAAGAGTATCTATCTTACAGACCATAGCATTCAACCTAGGGAGGCACTAGTGAAGCAAGGCACAAACTTGGCAAGCTGGCATGCTATTACAACACTTACTTTTGTTCCCCTATTTCCTTCTTTCCTTTTTCTTTCTATCAATCTTTCTTTATTTCATTCTTTTTTCCCTTCTTTCTTTCCTCTTTTTTCTCTCTCTCTTTCTATCCCTCTCTCTTTCTCGCTCCTATCTATCCCTCTTTCTCTCTCTTCCTCTTTCTCTCTCTCATTCTCTTTTTCTCTCTTTTCCTCTATCTCTTTCTCTCTTTTTCCGTTCCTCACTCTCTCTCCCTCTCGGTTTCTCTCTAACTCTTTCTCTCTCTTTTTCCCTCTTCTTTTCTCTCTCCCTCCTCTCTCTCCTTGTCTCAATTTCACTCTCTCGTCCTCTTTCTCTTTTTCCTCTCTCCCTTGTTCTCTCTCTGTTTCTTTTTTTTCCTCTCTCTTGCTCTCTCGCTTTCTCTCTCTGCTCGTGCTTTCTCTTTCCCTCTCTTTCTCTGTCTCTCTTTCTCTCTCTCATTCTCTCCATATCTTTCTTTTCAGCCCCCTCACTCCCTCTCTCTCTTTCTCACTCTTTCTGTCCTCCTTTCTTTGCCTCCCCTTCCCTTCCTCTTTGTCTCTTTCTTTTCCTTTTTTCCTCTCTTTCTTTCTCTCTCTCTCTTTCTGTCTCTGTCTTCCTCTCATTTTTTCTCTCTTTCTCCCTCTCTTTTTTTCTCTCTCTCTCTCTTTCTCCCTCTCTTTTTTTCTCCCTCTTTCTCCCTCTCTTCTCCACACTCTTTTCTCCTCTCTCTTTCTCTGTCTTTCTCTTTCTTTTCACCCCCTCATTCCCTCTTTCTTTCCTTCTCTCCGTTTCTCTCCCTCCCTCTTTCTCTCTCTCTCTCTCTCTCTTTCTCTCTCTCTCTCCCTCCCCCCCTCTCCCACTCTCTCCCTTTCCCTCTTTCTTTCCTTTCTCTCCATTACTTTGCTAACTTAGTATGCATGGATACAATCCAAATTTGAATGGAGGTTTTGTCCTCTCTAAGATGAATTAATACATCAGCTATTGCCCACCTTTTCTATTTTAATGTCTTTAAATCTGTTTTGATCTCTTCATGAGGTCCAGAGTCAATGTTGAGGACCCCGAGAGGAACTCCCTCTTGACAGCATACCACTGTGCCGACACCTATGTTGGGTCTTTCTTGTCGGTGAGACAGGACAAATCCATGGATGGTGATGGTGACTTCTGAGACATTTCAAGGTATGATTTGGTGGGTATGAATATGTCAGGCTGTTGCTTGACATCTTGTGGGACAGCTCTTCCAATTTTGGCACAAGTGTCCAGGTGTTAGTGAGGAAGACATTGCAGGGTAATCAGGGCTGGGTTTGCTGTTGTCTTTTCCAGTGCCTAGGTTGATGCTGGGTGATCTGTCTGGCTTCATTCCTAATTAAATAATTGTATTGTCTCATTATTTATCAGGGAGGCAAACATAGCATCAGGTTAAACATGGGCTGATTACAAACTAGTGCCTCCCTGCAAAAACTGCCCATCCAACCCTTCACCCCACTGCCCTGAGCTGATGAATCAGTACTCCTCCATGTTGAACGCCACTGGAAGAAGCAATGATGGTGGCAAGGACACAGAATGTACTCTGGGTGGGATGTCCGTCAGTGTCTATCACCGAGAGTGTCAGTAGCAAAACTCTGGGTTGGCTGGGTACTAAAGTACATAGCTGCTAGACTGGGTCCACAGCGGGTGGTGAAGGAACCAATCTCCTTGACCTTGTCCTCACCAATCTACCTGTCGTAGATGCATCTTTCCATGACAGTATTAGTAGGAGTGACCACTGCACAGTCGTTGCGGGGGCAGAGTCCCGTCTTCACATTGAAGATACCCTCCATCATGTTTTGCGGCACTACTACTGTGTTAAATGGGATAGATTTCGAACAGATCTAGCAACTTGAAACTGGGCATCTATGAGATGCTATGGGCTATCAGCAGAAGCAGAATTGTATTCAACCATAATCTGTAACCTCATGGCCCAGCATATCCCCCACTCTACCATTACCATCAAGCCAGGAGATCAATCCTAGTTCAATGAAGGATGCAACAAGGCATGGCAGGAGCAGCACCAGGCATACTTAAAAATGAGGTGTCAACCTGGTAAAGCCACAACACAGGGCTACTTGCATGCCAAACAGCAATAGACAGAGCTAAGAGATCCCACAAGCAACAGATCAGACCTAAGCTCTGCAGTCCTTCCATGTTCAGTTGTGAATGGTGGTGGACAATTAAACAACTAACAAGAGGAGGAGGCTCCTCAAATATCCCCATTGTCAAGGATGGGGGACCCCAGCATGTTAGTGTAAAAGAAAAGGCTGAAACATTTGCAACCACCTTCAGCCAGAAGTGCCGAATGGATGATCAATCTCAGCCTCCTCCTGAGGTCTCCAGCATCACAAATGTCAGTTTTCA
This sequence comes from Cetorhinus maximus, assembly GCF_964194155.1. Classification (NCBI taxonomy): domain Eukaryota; kingdom Metazoa; phylum Chordata; class Chondrichthyes; order Lamniformes; family Cetorhinidae; genus Cetorhinus; species Cetorhinus maximus. The sequence goes on from NC_135880.1 coordinate 115,451,959, forward strand.
GTCAATTCAATTCACTCCATGTGATGTCAAGAAATGGCTGAAGGCACTGGATACTCCGAAGGCTATGGGCGCTGACAATATTCCAGCAATGATACTGAAGACTTGTGCGCCAGAACTAGTTTCATCCCTGGCCAAAGCTATTCCTATATAGCTACAACACTGGCATCTATCTGAAAATGTGGTAAATTGCCCTGTTATGTTCTGTTCCCAAAAAGCAGGACAAATACAACCCGGCCAATTACTGCCTCATAAGCGTACTCTCGATCATCAAGAAAGTGATGGAAGATGCCGTTGACACTGCTGTCAAGCGGCACTTAATCAGTAATAACCTGCTCATTGATACTCAGTTTGGGTTCTGCCAGGGCCACTCTGTTCCTGATCTCAATACAGCCTTGATCCAAACATAGACAAAAGAGCTTAATTCAAGAGGTGAGGTGACAGTGACTGCCCTTGTCATCAAGGCAACATTTGACCGAATGTGACATCAAGGAGTCCTAGCAAAACTGAAGTGAATGGGAATCGGGGGGGAAATCTCTCTACTGGTTGGAGTCATGCCTAGCCCTAGTCTGAGGGCTTCGCCGCAGGAGTTCCTCAGGGTAGTTTCCTCGGCCCAACCATCTTCAGTTGCTTCATCAATGACCTTCCCTCCAGCATAAGGTCAGAAGTGGGGATGTTTGCTGATGACTGCACAATGTTCAGCACCATTCGCGACTCCTCAGATACTGAAGCAGTCTATGTCCAAATGCAGCAAATCCTGGAAAATATCCAGGCTTGGACTGATAAGCAGCAAGTAACATTTGTGCCACACAAGTGCCCAGCAATGGCCATTTCCAACATGAGAGAGTCTAATCGCATCCCCTTGACATTCAATGGCATTAACATTGTTAACTCCCCCACTATCAACATCCTGGCGGTTACCATTGACCTAAACTGAACTGGACCAGGCATACAAATTCTGTAGCTACAAGAGCAGGTCAGAGGCTAGGAATCCTGCGATGAGTAACTCACCTCCTGACTCCCCAAAGCCTGTCCACCATGTACAAGGCACAAGTCAGAAGTAAGATAGAATACTTTCCGCTTCCCTAGATGAATGCATCTCCAACAACACTCAAGAAACTCAACAACATCCAGGACAAAGCAGCCCATTTGCCACCCCACCCACCACCTTAAACATTCACTCCCTGTACCACCATCAAACAGTGGCAGCAGTGTGTGCCATATACAGGATGCCCTGCACCAACTCACTAAGGCTCTTTCGATAGCATCTTCCAAAGCCACGATCTCTCGCACCTAGAAGGACAAGGGCAGCAGATGCATGGGAACACCACCACCTGCACCTATATTGCCATTCCTTTACTGTCACTGGGTCAAAATCCTGGAACTCCCTTCCTTTCTAACAGCACTGTGGGTGCACCTTCACCACATGGACTGCAGCGGTTCAAGAATGTGACTCACCACCATCTTCTTGAAGGAAATTAGGGAATCATCATGTTGCAGACTTTGGAGAGATCATTGAGCCCAGTCTGAAACCATCTAAGGCATCAATCTACTGGATCCATATACAACAATAAATGCTGGTCTAGCCACTGATGCCCACGTCCCGTGAAGGAATAAATAAACAAACATATATCTGCCATTTTGCTGCCAACAAGTGTATCCCTTAGTACCATTTTCAGCTGCTGAATTTTATTTTGTTCATGATGTTGTTACTTTCTTCAGCTCTATTTAGGGGCTCACAGATCTTTCAGTTAAAGTTGACATATCTTCCAATGAAGGATCTTTACTCTGGTGCTGATGAATCTGATATGTATTCCAGTTTCTATTTTTATCACTGTTATCGTCAGGTGAGAAGGGGTAAAATGGCTACTCTCTTTTCCAACTCCTCATCTGACCGCAACAAGAAGAGCACACTTGCAAATTCAGTGAATGTTTAACTGTTTAAGTGCTGTGACTATGCAAGTTTCCTTGTAAGCTTTTAAAAGAAAATAATAGATTATTTATTGTACTTAACACCCGATCTAAAAGAAAAACAAAAAAAATGCTCCAATTCTCACACACATACATTCAAGGGTTCACACATGCACACGCAAGTAAGTTACAGAGCGGGGGAATATATATTCAGTAGTTTAAAAGTCCAAAGAAAAATCCCAGTTGTACATGGATTCAGTAGATTGATGCCTTGGATGGTTTCAGACTGGACTCAATGGTCTCTCCAAATTCTGCAACATGATGATTTAAAGGCGTTGATGAATGATTTCTATTTGATTTTCTGGAGTCAGCAGCAGCTGGGTTGGTTTTTAGACGCAACCCATGGCATATAGCTGGTCAAACAACAGGCAAGGCTCATGCTTGCAGGATGGATGCAGAGAGTGCAAGAGTACCCACTCAGGGTCCTGCTTCTCTGTGTCTGTTGTTCTTCTATCCTTCTGGCCTTGAGAAAAGCAGTTTCCAACTGACCAGTTACCCAGACATGGTCATAGCAAGTTAATTCCAGATCCATGATTTAGACATGATTAAGGCTGGAAAAGCTCCCTTCTCTGCCAGTGTCTATTGTCTAAAATGATTGGGTCAACTGGCCTGTTCCACAACCAATTGAATACGTAGGTGATGTTTTGTGAATGGTTCAGGGAGTGGGGTCATCCACATTCCTCTAAGGTGATTGTCTCTGAAAGGTTCTTTGAGAAAGCCTGTCTCTGTTTTAATGGCTTTGGAATTTGTAGGGTACAGTTATGCAAATGTTCGGCCATCTTAGAAGCAACTGTTTTAAGTCACTTAAATGCTGTTGTTCAGTCTTTTAAAACTCAACCAATGGTTTCAGCCCAATAAATAAATAAAGCCATTTTTGATATAAAACATGACTTTTTATAATAATCACGATTGTGGTTGAAGTTATGCGTCACTATAATCTGTAAAACATGGATCTTCTCATTTCTGTGTATAGGGAGATGCTCTTGAACAGGCGATTATTAGTCAAAAGCCTCAACTGGAGAAACTAATTGTGACAACAGCTCATGAGCGAATGCCTTGGTTCCATGGGAAGAAATCGCGAGATAATGCCGAGCGTTGCATTCTCAGAGGCCCACGGACCAATGGAAAATTTTTGTGAGTAAAAATTTGTACATATTTTAAAAAGCACACTATTCTCAACTCCATTTATTGGAAATTTCAACAAATGTCTCTAAATGTTCACTAACCTTTTACCTTTATTTTGAAGTAAATGAACTAACTCAAATCAAAATGATTTTTCAAGTGAGACAAGTTGTTAGTTGTCAATAAGAACTCAATATTTCTGTATTTGATTATTGTAAAAATCCAGTAGTAAATCTCAATTACCGCTTGAATGTTTTGATTGTGTTGCATTGTGATACAGTTCATTCTTGCAGCTTCCCAAAACATTTCAAAATGCTGAAGCCTTGATTAATCACTTAGCAATTTTTGGGTATACAATGTGAGGTAGGGTCTGTTAGTTATTAGATTTTCATCAATGGAACCCCTCTTAATTCAATTATGTAAATTTAAAGAAGGAAGTTATGTGTGAGCTACAATGTACTATATTGTTAATAGTTTTATTAAATAGGATTACTTGATGAGGAGCTAATGTAAAAGTTAAAACCAGAGACCGTAAGCCTTAAAATGTTTAAACATTGGGACTGATTTCTCTAATGTTTTCCCTCAAGATAAACATCCATTCAATTTTCAGGTTTCTCTCAGTGGGAGGGAAGGGGAATGATAGTGGAGGCAAGCTGGCCCTCTGCCTGTAGTAGGCATAGGCTCAAAAAAGTTTACTAAAGAGACAACCTGCAAGTGTGACCATGAGGTTCCCAGATGCAGGAGCATCCCCTAAAGCTGGTGTGAGCCTATGCTGGGAGCCCTCATTAGACTAGAAGGTTTGAGAGGCCTTGACACTAAGTTGAAGAGGGACTCACAGGTTAAGTCTTTTCTCATTCCATTCACAATGAAAATCTTTGAGGTTTTGGGGCCTTCTAGCTGCTCTTGTCCAATAGCTAACAGAGAGCCTGTGGGGCAGCAGCCAAGAACATACCTACAGGTCTAGAGACCTGCAAATAAGTTTGAATTTCCTTCCCCTTTTTCTGGTGTTGGGTCCTGACAGGAAAAAGGCCAACAATGGAGTTGCCCTGGACAAGAAATACTGGTGGCTCTGTGACTGGGCAGGGACGGCACACTGAATTCTAGAATTGGGTCACAAAAATCTATGCCATAACCTTCATATATAGCCTTCCTGAAAAATATGCATTGTTGACTTAGTAATGTGAAACTAATGGAGTTCAAATTTGATTTTAGGGATGTCACAAGCCCCAGACATGAAAGAAAAGAGTTTGATTTTCTTCTGCTTCCTACATGGGTATAAGTCAGATAGTGCACTGTTGCACTGTGCCTAACTGGAGCAGTTGAGCCCAGATAAATGTCTGAGTCCAGTTAATTAGCATGTTTTGACCTCCATGTAGGCACAATAATAACCCAGGTTATACATGGGTGCCCCAGGTCTCAGAGTTGTGGCTGCTGCTACAGCCTGAGAATCCTGTAGTCATGCAGGTTGGAACCAGTAGCCTAACTGATAAGGTTTCGGATAGGTGTTACAAACTTAAGCCTTCCAAACTGATTTTTAAGGGGAAATGTGCAGACTTTGGAATCCATATTTTGCAATCGCGCTACCAAATTGGCAATAAAAACAAAGTGCTGGAAATACTTAGCTGGTCTGGCAGCATGTGTGGAAAGGGAAACAGAGTTAATGTTTTAAGACAAATGTGACTCATCTGAGGAAGGGAAGATCTGAAATAGGAGAGGCAGTGATGGTGGTGGTATAGTGGTAATGTCACTGGACTAGTAATCCGAAGGTCCTGGCTAATGCTCTGGGGACATGGGTTCAAATCCTGCCATGGCAGCTGGTGGAATTTAAGTGGAATTAAATGCCAGTTTCAGTAATGGTGACCATGAAACCATTGTTGATTGTCACCCATCTGATTCACTCATTCCCTTTAGTGAAGGAAATCTGCTGTCCTTATCTGATCTGGCCTACATGTGACACCCAAGCCCACAGCCCTCTGAAATGGCCTTGCAAGTCACATTAAAAGGAATAAAACTGGATAGGCAAACCTTTGCACTGACAGCATAAATTAAGAATATCTACCCACTTGTGCCTGATAGTAAACACTTCTAATGTTTAGCTGTCTGTTAGTCTGAAAACGGAAGCAACCGTTACTGGTTAGTCTATACAAGTGATTGTCAGTGTCAGCCCAATGCTGAAGAGAAGATTAAAAATGGCCCATGGAACTTTTAAAAAAAAGCTTTGGTTGTGCTCAAAGTGTTGTTAAGATATTTACTGGAAGCTTGTGGTTTCATAGCTCAATGAAAAAATGTGTGCATGAGCTTCCTGCACTGACCTGTGGTTAAGTGGCAGACAGATGCTGACAGTAACAGCTCAGCAATGGTTCTCAAAGGAGTTCTTGCAGAGCCCAACTCATGTGTTCAATTTATGTGAATACTATGTGCAAAAAAAGTGCAACTAGAGAAAGCCTTCCTCAGCCCTTGGGCAACTTCTGCTTCCACACCATCAGTGCCAGGCATCTGATTGTCACCAAATATCAGGAAATCAGATGCTGATTGACCTTAGACTTCTGGTAACTTAGATACAGCATGAGACCACCTGGAAGGCTACAAGTATAATGTCACAAGATCGTCAAATAAAATTAATCAGTAGCCATTAATCATTGAAAATCATGAAGGGTGAGGGAGAATAAATAAAGGGGAGTTGTGTTCAATGGCTCAAGGATTAATAACAAGAGGGAACAACTTTAGTGTGATTGGAAAAAGAATAGAGGTGACATGAAGAAAAGCTTTTTTACACAACACCTGATTAGGATTTGGAATGCACTGCCTTGTAGAGTGATGAATACAGGTTCAGTCGTGGTTTCAAAAATAACTTGGATAAGTACTTGAAGGTGAAGAAATGTGGGGAAAAAGCAGAGGAGTAGGATTAACAGGATTGCTCTTCAAAAGAGCTGGTGCAAACTTGAGGGGCTAAATGGCCTTCCTCTGTGCTGTACTGTTCTATGCTTCCACAATTCAATTAACAATTAACAAATACTCCATACCAATGCAGAAAACATTCGGGACATATTGTTTCAAACCTGTGGAGACCAATAACTTTTGAAAAACAATTCAAACTTCCAGTGAATGACTGAAAGGATCACAAATGAAAGGTTTCAAGTTCTAAGATTTTTACTGTAACAAACTAACTAAAAACAACATTGACTAAACACTATTTCAGTAGGCAACTTATACTCCAAACTACAGAAATGACTCCCCATTTAACATTTAAAATAGCTGAAAATCTCCCTCCATTGTTATACTTTATTCTATCCCTTAGGTACATACTTCATTCTCCAAGAACCAGTCCAAAACTACTCTCAGCTCTGCTTTGTCTCGTGTTCAGGGTCTAGACACAATTTTTTGCAGTTTGTCTATTCTCCCAAAGTAAGCTGCTCAAGACTGCAGTTTGTTAGGACGTTACTCTTTATTTACAGCTACTATATACATATTAGGATCTCTGTCACTCAATCATGTGATGTTATATCATCATTCCATCAGCATCATGTGCTTCTGATACAAGCTCCTTTTTCTACTCTCAGAACTGACTTTCACAGTGAGGGACAAATTGGAGATTCCTCTCTCTAGCCAAAGCTAAGCAAATCTTCCAGCTTTGTTTAAACCCTTACAAACTTTGTCTCTTCAATCCAAGCATCAGCACCCACCTGTATCCTGCGTGGTGAACAATAGAAACTTGCTGTCTCTTTCTCTCTGCTCTCTCTCTATCCCTTTCTCTAAGAATCTTGTAGACTGACCCTGTCTATGAGGTCCAATGATATATTTAGGAAAACCTGCACCCAATCCTACAATGGCTTCCTGTGGACTCTTCCCATCTCAAAATCCATCTCCATAGCAACATGAATCACATGGACGTTGTATTCAGGTAGGAATGATAATTAGTTGTCCTCTAGACCCCCAACTTATCTTGGAATTAAATAGACAGCTTAAGGTATAACTGCTTACAAAACCTGAAATTCCTAACACCTCCCTGGGCTTTGGAGATGAACAATTTATTCACGGTCCCAGCACAACTGTCCTGATCATTGCTTATAGGTGTGAATATCTTGCATCTTCTTCCCAGTAAAACAACTAGGCCTCCCTTTGATCTTTTACAACCAAGGCGCTCAAGCTTGTTTTTTTTATATGTTTTTCAATTGATTCTATTTTGCAAGACAAATTGTATGCATTTATTGAGGTTGTCCACGACCACGGCCACGGCCTAAACTGGAATTCTGTAGCTGCACCAGCACCAGCTTCAGCCTTCTTGTCTGAACCAAAGGGAGCAGTCTGCCTATAACTATCTCTGTCAGTTTCACGGCGAAGACGTGCTGGACGGTCCTCACCCAGACCTTTTAAGTCTTGGCCTGACTGTCTCAGGACGGGTCTGATAACTTAGAGTACCAGGAGCAATTTCTGGAGGAAGGTGAAGTTAGTCACATAGGTACTGGATGCCCTCGTTTGTCAAGTACTAGTAGAAGTGTCGCCAAACGAACTCCTTTACGTAATCACGAGATTTCATAGACTGCACGGCCTTCATTAGGTGCAGGTTAGGGACATTTTTGTCTGCCAGCTCTGGATGTTTTGGCATATGCACATCCTTCTTGGTTACCGTTACCCCCCCCACCACCACCCCTTGAAGAGGAGCTCATAGATAGCAGTACAGTTCTTCTTGGGCATCAGCGTCTTGAGCTCTTATAATGGTGCTAAAGCAAGAAAAGCTAAGTATTTATGAAACCATAAACTACCATAGTGGGATTTGAACCCATGTCCCCAAGTGTTAGCCTAGGCCTCTGGATTATTAGTTCAGTGATAATACCACTACACCACTGTCAGGCAGACTTCAGAGCAGGTTACATGACTCCTCCATTTTACCCTAAATTAAAGACAGTCCCAAAGCATAAAAATCTTATAACTTCATATTTGTAACAATATTAAGAAAAATGAAATAAAACAGAGGGGGGAAAATCAAGCAAGCCTTGAGTCATCTAATGGTTGCCAGCGTAAACTCACTGAGTTTTGAGCTTTGAGACCATCTCAGCATAAAATAAACTTGTCTTTAGGGTAGGTTTTAGGCCAGTTCAAATTTAGCTGCAGCTATTCAGAATCTGTCATCTTAAATATGTCCAGTCCATTCCTCATTTCCACTGGACTTATCAGCAAACAACTATGATATGTGCAAAAGATTGAAGATCTCCTTCACCTATCCACTGTAGCTTGAATTCAATAGTCTCATATACGACTATATAGTATGGTGCAGAATCTTTTACTTATGTAACAGCAGAGCCGATTTTTCATCTAATACTGCCTAATTCATTTGAAAATCCTTCAACTGAGCCTGTATTTTTTGCACTACAGTCAGGTCCAGGTTCACCCATGTTCCCAAGCACAGTGTTAAAAAGATTGTGTCCTGGAGTGTCCTCTGCATTTGCACTCAGATACAGATGTAATTTGGGCTTAACCAATTATGCGGTTTAAATGTTTGCACAATTTTGGGTTGACTTACCCACATAACTACAATATTCCAAAGTTTCCTTGATCTTTCATGGCAGTCCATCAAACTCTCTGGGTGGAATTTTCTATGCCCAATGTAATCGGGTGTGGTGGTGGGTGTGAGCAGGCAATAAGACAGGAAGGCCAAAAATCAGTTTTAAGATGTCATGAAACCAGTTTTTAATTGTCCGCTCCAGGCATTAATGGCAAGCTGCGTTTCCCACTGCCACACATCGAGAACTTCACTTTAATACACCTGCATATCATTATAAGCCCTGCTTGCCGGTACCATCACCTCACGCTGGATCATCTGGGCAATCATGCTGGTGTGTTCACGGTAACATTTTAAAGGTGTGCACCTGGCAAGCTGCACTTAGAGGGGATCTTGGAGGTGAGTGCATAGTAATGTTGCACAGTGCTCACAAGGGTTGCCTGTTGGACCTCAAGGTTGAGGCATTCAGGTGAGTCACATTTTCCTGGCTGGCTGACAGTATGGTGCCAGGGCAAGGGCTGCACTGCAGTTGAGGCAAGTTGGTTGGGGAGGAGAGTGCAAGGTCTGCACTGCAGTTGGTGGCAGTGCATAAGCATGTGTGGTGTGGAGGGGTGAAAACCTGGGAAGTCCCTGCCGCCGCCTGCTGTGGATCAGGCAGTGCGATTTTTAAAAAATTCATTTAAGGGATGTGGTCTTCGCTGGTTGGACCAGAATTTATTGCTTATCCCTAATTGCCCTTGAGAAGGTGGTGGTGAGCTTGAACTGCTGCAGTCTATGTAATGTACGTGCACCCACAGTGATGTTAGGGAGGGAGTTCCAGGATTTTGACACAGCGACAGTGCAGGAACGGCGATATATTTCCAAGTCAGGATGGTGAGTGGCTCACCAGATTGTGATCCCGAGGCTACTCTGAAGCTTGGTCCCAACGAGGTGTGTGTCTCTGTGCTGGTGGAGGTTGTGGGTGAGCGCTGTGATGGGCCTTCAATGAGGGTTTCAGCAGACTCCTCTTCTGAGTTGCCTTCGGGGCTTGAGGACCTGGGACATGGACTCCCTCAGCTGTTTCCCAGATGTGCCTGTGAAAGCAAGGAGGGATAATTAGTGCATGGCAGTGGCCTGTGAAACAGGACACATTACTCATAGCATGATTGTCTGGCAGATGTTGCACTGCTGGATCCTCACTTGTTTGAGCACCGCTGACCTCACCGTCAGCACAGGACCGGTCCTGGTCATCACCAGCCAGCTGGATGATTCCAGACTTTGATTTGAGACATTCCTCCACCAGTCTGCGACCTCTCCCTCTTGTTGTGTCCCAGCTTGTCCTGCATGAAGACAGATGGAGAGAATGTAAGCGGGATGCCTGCCAGGCCAGGTGATAACTGTGCCTGGCCTGTGTGGGTGCTGAGTGGTCCCATGGACAGGATGAGGACAATGATGGTGTGCGTGAGAGAGTGAATGGTGATGTGCCTTGAGCCAGCAGTGAGTAAGATCCCTGTGGATGTTTGATGGGTTTGTGAGTGTGTGAGTTTAGTGATGAGAAGAGTGACTTACCCTGGCAGAATAGAGGATTTCATTCATCCTCTTTTGGCACCGGGTGGCTGTCCTCTTTTGAAGGAGGTCGGCGCTGACCAACACTGCCGGATTGATGATATTGCTGTCCCTCCTGCAGCCAGAGCAGGGGGAGCACAGGACATCATGGTGGGCCTCCATGGCATCCAAAAGGTGTTCCATGGATGCATCCAAAATCGGGGGACTGCAGTCTTCTTGTCTTTTTGGGCTATGTCTTCCGTGCAGCAGTCCTGGGCTGGAAGCACTGAGAGGTGAGCGCACGGCTGCACTTTAAATACGGCGCCCGGCATGAGGAAACGGTGAGGTGACGGCGTGGCGGGTGAATCGGAGGCTGCCCATCAGAGAGATGGCGTGATTAATGACCCAGGATTGGGGTGATACGGTGTGAAAGACGGCCATTGTGGCCGGTGGGTAAGACGTCCTTTTTCCCGCCCGCTATTGCACTTAGTGCAAATGTGGGACAATTCCGCTCTTTGTCAGAACAAATTTCTGCTATATGGCTGTGGATGTTGAACCTATGCAACGGTAATCAGGAATTCATTTGAATTCTTTTCTAGAACTAAAAGTCACTGTTTAAAAATAAGGGGTTGCTCAATTAAGACAGAGATGAGGAGAAATTTTTTCTCAGAGAGGGTCGTGAGTATTTGGAACTCTCTTCCTCAAAAGGCATTGGAAGCAGAGTCTTTGTGCGGAATCATCCCAGACTTGCATTAAATTTGGTAGCGGATGGGAAAAAAGGCTTTTTACCCGCCGGCCGCAATGGCAGGTTTTTGCGCCTTATCATCCCCTTCCCGCCTCATTAACTATGCAACCACAGGCAGCACAGCGTCTCACTGGCAGGTGGCCTCCTATTTGCCTGCCACGCCGTTACCTCACGCAGGGTGTCACATTTAAACTGCAGCAGTGTGAACACTTCCCAGTACAGCCCAGGATGGCTCAGGTGAAGACATAGCCTCAAAAGCCAAGAACAGTGCAGCCCCGCCCCCGACCCCCCAATTCAGTGATGCATCCCCGAGATACCTACTGGATACCATGAAGGCCCCACTGCGATGTCCTCTACCCCTGTTTTGGCCACAGGAGACCCATCAGTCTCAACACTCTGGCTTAAGAGGGGGGTGGCAGAGGTTGCCAGTGCCAATCTGTACACAAGAGGTCAGCCATCCAGTGCAGAAAACGTATGAATGATCTCATCTGTGCTACCAGGGTAAGGCAACCATCTCATCACTCTAAACTCACACACTCACAAGGCCATCACACATTCACTGGCATTTCACTCACTGTCAGCTCAAGGGACATCACCACTCACTCTCTCACACGTACCCTCACATCTCCATCTGGCCTTACGTCCTCTGGAGAATGCCTCCTGATGCATCACCATCTTGAGACCATTTGCACAGATCAATGTGTGCCCCTCACACACCCTGGGATGCCCCCCTTCCCCAATAAAGCCCTCACTCTGCAGCCTCTTCCCTTACCTGAAGTCACTTCTCTCCCTTCCCCAAGCAAGCCCTAGCCTTGTAGTCCTTGAAAAGCCACCCCCACCTTACAGTTGGTCTGGTGGGTAGAGACCTGCTCATGAGACACCCTAAAAGTGATGTGGTGCTGCCTGTGAAGCCTGACACCGATGACTGCAAGCGCTGGCCGAAGCAAGGTAGGCAAAGAAACTTCAAAGTCCCGAGTGAAGTGCAGTTCATCAGGTGCACATCGCTTATGTACAGTTCTGAAACCCATCAGCGTGGTGCCCGGATGGTCCAGCGTTGGAGGATGATTCTGACTAGCAGAGCTTATAATGTGATACCAAATTATTGAAATTAGGTTCCTGACATGCGGTGGCAGGAAATGCGGCCTGCCATTAATGGGTGGAGCAGATGATTGTAAACTGATTTCATGATGGGTAAATCTGATTTTTGGCCTTCTCGCCATATTGTCATGACACCCACTGCCAACGTGAGTGGAAAATTCCAGCCTTTGATTATTTTTAAGGCAGATGTAGGTAGATTCATGATAAGCAAGGGGATGAAAGGTTATCGGGCGTAGTCAGGAGGTTACAATCACAATCAGACCAGCCATGATCTTATTGAATGTGGAGCAGGCTCAAGGGGCCGAGTGACCAACTCCCGCTCCTAATTCGTATGTTCATATGTTTTTATGATCAAAATCAGGTGGAGCTAAGAGAAAAACCTCAGCTCCTCCATTGGTGCCCAGGATAGTGACCACGGTAGTACCAGCTCCCTGTCAAGGGACTGCGATAGTAATGCTACCTGTAATTGCAATGTAGGGACATTTGATTGGCACTGAAAGACTTTGGTTGTTTTGGCACAAGCATAAAGAAATTGTAGACCAGCAAATACAATGGAATGTGTGTGAGATGGCTTACTACTGCTGCATTTGTTAGACAAGGCAGCCCTTTAGGGATTTGGCTCACTTTCATCGTCAGTGCCATATTTTACTTAAAGGATATCAATGTATGTTTACAGTTTTCTCTCAAACTTTTAATATTGGCGAAGTGATGGAGTAACTAGACATAAAATTCGCCATGGAACACCAACTTTAAAAATATAGCAGTTTGGGTCATATTTGACTAATGTCTACTAGTAATAAGTTTGTCGCATTGTGTGCAATTCATGATAATTGAAATCCCTATCTAAGTTGTGTATCTTACCTTATCGTCCTGTCCTTGTACTTTTTTGGTTGATGTGAAGTGTGCTTCCATATTCAGTGCATTGTCATACAAGAGATAGATCTGCATATCTGCCACAAGGTTTTTCTTGCAGCACTAATCTCAGCAAATCTACCTCACTTTGGTGAAGTGGAGAGCAGGGTCTCAACATATAGTCATATCTGGTTTGTATAGTCAAATCTCTTGCTTTCGCCTTTTGCACCTGGGTTCTGGCCCTGTGGTCAGCAGGAACTCGGCTGTGAAGAACAGATGTCACTAACATCAATAGACAAAACACATACTTCAAAATTGACCCAAGCAGAAAAATGTGAAATATGTTTCAAATAAATGGTGGCAGGAAGATGGTGTTTTAACAGATTCTTTCCTAAATATTAGAATTTTTTCATTGCAGAGGAAGTGTTTGGCCCCGGCCCTGGCTAATGGTGAAGCTATTGTGCCAATATTTATGCCCTTAGAAAAGGGAAATACAATGATTCCATGCTTAGTATTGTCACTTAGGAATAACCTACCGCATAATGTAAAAATACAAACTTTGTTCGTAATTTCTGTTTTATGATTAACTAATTCAAAGAAAGACCGTCAAATATTATGCACTTTCCATATTATACCCTATTACAGTTCCACTGTTAGAAACTTGGCATGCATTAGAGAAGTTAATGGAAGCATGAAGGCTCTTTGGTTTATTCCAATTTGTCGGCTTGTAAACCATGTGATATTCTGATATTGAGTATCAAAACAGACTTTGATCTGCAGAGACGTATGAAATATTTTTCTCTGGCCACCAAATAATTATATTGATAAGAAACATATTACTGTCTTGGGGGTATTGAGCCACTCAAGGAATCTATATATATTAACCAATCGTATGACATGAGGAGACAAAAGGCCTTGAGCATTTGCATACCTCTAGAATTATTGAGATTGTACTCAGAGTTGGTCACATGAACAGAAATCTAGGAATTATTGGGCTTTGGTTTTGCCCATCTAATATAAAGCTATTAATAATGTGAATTGTTAACAATTTACATAGAACTACATCAGAATTTGTTCCATCTACAAGGTGCACTGCAGCAACTCACCAAGCCTCTGTTGACAGCATCTGCCAAACCTGCAACCTCTTGCAACTAGAAGAACAAGAGTAGAAGATTCATTGGAACACCACCACTTCCTACAAGTTCCCCTCCAAACCACACACCATCTGACTTGGAACTATATTGTCGCTCCTTCACTGGGTCAAAAACCTGGAACTCCCTGAAAGTGCTGCAGGTGTACCTCAAACCACATGGACTGCAGCTTTTCAAGAGGGCAGCTCACCACCACCTTTTCAAGGGCCATAAGAATGGGCAATCAATGCTTGCCTTGCCAGCGGAACTCTCATTCCATGAAAGAATTTTTAAAAATTAAAATGGGCAATAAATTCACTACAAAGGAACAGTCCACTTAGGCCGTTTCCACTGAAGTCAATTACAAAGGCACTAAATATATTGCATTAAGCAGCCAGTTATTTCAAGCAGCAGTTGCATCAGACTTGTTGCATTGTGCAGTCAAAAACATAGCTGGACCATGAGTCTCAAAATAGTCATGCAATAAATGGTTTTGACTGATATCTGGTTGCTTATAGCGCCACAAGAGTCATACAGAGAACTGGTGTAATTGAATTTGTTAATGGAACCAGCCTGAATAGTACATTGACATAGTGACTTTGCCTGAATAATCACTGCAATTTTTACTTTTCAGAATAAGAGATCGTGATGACAAGGGATCGTATGCTCTCTGCTTAATTCATGAGGGTAAAACATATCATTACCGAATTGACAGGGACAAAACAGGGAAACTATCCATTTCAGATGGGAAAAAATTTGACACCCTCTGGCAGGTAGAGTAACCTAGTGTTCAAAGGTTTTGTTGATCAGCCGAATATATTTCGCAATGCTGTTCTTTTACTCAGTTTGTTCAGTGCAAAATGCACAGCACTCTTCTGACCTGTTTAATTGAATTAGTTAATAAAAGTGGGGTTATTTTACAGACTCTTATAATTTCTATACTTGTGCCCTAAGATCCAATTTTGTCCTGTTTCATTTACATAAGGCTTTAATTTTCTCTGGGCATTATTTTTAACACAGTGGTTAACACATTTCCACTAAATTCCTGCCTGCCCTGTTTTATTATGATAACCTATTTAAATTAATGCAGCAATTTAATATGAACCTCTCAGCCAATGTCCTAAAAATAGATACCAAAAATTAAGTCCTTCAATCTGCCACATCTTTTTTGGTTTAAGTATTAGATTGACATACTTTGTCAGAATTTAATATGTAAGCATAGCTTAACTTTCACTGACACACTGATCATTTCTTAATTTTGTTTTTCTTTGCTCCTCCCATTCTGAAGGCAGTGATTTATGTCATGACAGTTCCACAAGTACCTGCAGTAAGGAGCCTTTCCTCTTTTCTGATTTCTAGGCATTGGATGTGGTCATATTATTTGACCAAGGGAAGTTTCCCAGCTGAACTCTATCATGTCCTGAGACAGTATCCACATGTGCACACTTTTCAGCAGAGATTATAGCTCATGACTGGGATTGGGATTGTGGTTAAATTTAACCTTTTCTACCCTAAGGACACTAAAGCCAATTTCATGAAGCCCCATCACTATTCTGACGGTTCTTAGATAATTTGTTAGGGTTTAAATCTAGCACTTGCTGGTCTATATGGCTCAGTACCAGAGCAGGTGATACATTTGCCAGCTGAGCCATTATGCTTAAACTTAAATTACCTTATACACTGTTACTTGGTTGACGGAGCAAGAATCTGATCTGTATTAGGATTCTAATAACAAGTCTACAAACTCACCCTTCAACTTTTTCACCATGCCCATGAGAAGGAGCCTATTATCCATTTGATGCATACTCCAGCTGCACAATCTATATTTGGAACTCCTGGGCGAGAAATTGTCTGTTGAAACCAAGACAGATCATATGGCCTCCTGCTCCTAACGCATTCTTCCCTGGAAACTCAAAACTGTGGAGCTCTTCACCTCTATCAGTCTTTCCTTTCTGCAATCTTCAGGCTTTTAAAAACCAAACACTACTTCCTTGTCATTTATCTTTTTTTTCAATCTTGCTGTTACCCTACACTTTGGTTTCTAAAAAATGAAACTGCATGTATCTGCACGGGTCAGGGCACTGGGATACCAATCTGTTAGCCCATTCCATAGCATGAATCCAAACCTTTTAACACCTTAGCCTTGATATTTACGGAGAGGTGAGGAGGGTGCAGGTAAGGCCGTAAACAGCCAAAGAACCCGGCAAGACCAGTGGTGTGGAGCTTCTGCCAATCTTAATTTCAGAATATTAATTCATGGGATGTGGGCTTCGCTGGCTAGGGCAGCATTTATTGCCCATCCCTAATTGCCCTTGTTCAGAGGGCATTTAAGAGTCAAACACATTGCTGTGGGTCTGGAGTCACATGTAGGCCAGACCAGTCAAGGATGGCAGATTTCCTTCCCTAAAGGACATTAGTGAACCAGATAGGTTTTTACAATAATCAGCATTGGTTTCATAGTCATCATTAGACTTTTAGTTCCAGATTTGTATTGAATTCAAATTCCACCATCTGCCGTGGCAGGATTCAAATCTGGCTCCCCAGAGCATTACCCTGGGTTTCTGGATTACTAGTCCAGCAACAATACCACTACACCATCATCTCCCCATAATATTTTTTAGCTCTTAGTCCCAAATGACATCCGTTCAAATGAACCTTCTAGATAGTGGACAGGAGGGTACACTAATGGTAGGAGACCAAGGTTGAGAACGCCTAGGGACCGTCTGTGGCAATTAGCAGGACAGAGGCTCATGATTGGCAACCTCTCCTCAGTCCTCCCAATCAGGACTGGGTCAGGGATCAGTAGGATGGGGGAAGTGGGGAGAAGTCAGCAACTGGGGCTTGGGCAGGCCAAAAGCTTCCTTGAGGGGCTGAGGGGAGCACCCCTGCTCCTCTTGGCCTACAAGTGCTGATAGAGGCACCTAACCCATGGAGCTGGTAGCTCCCACCTACCTTTCACTGCCAAGTTTCCCAACCCCTGGGGAACATGTGTAGCAATTGTATATTTTAAATTTGGGCCACCTACACTGTGTAAACCCAATTTAAAAATGTTCGTTCAGTGTCCCACTCTCCACAGTACAACAGTAGAACCCAACATGATGTAGCATCTTGGTGCATGCGTGATGTATTAAGGGTTCCTTGCGAGTTTTTCACTTTTAATTGCTCCTAATCCTTTCCTATATGCTGTGGAAGAACTAATTTTCAAGGCCCTTGCATGGATAGTAACTGAACTTTTGTTCGATTTATATCAACAATAGCTGAATAAACCCTTTAAGCAGTTTTCACTTCTTTTGGAAAAATTCAATACCCTCTTTCTAAACTTCAGTCTATCTCATTATATCAATCTCTTTATTTCCTTCTAATTGTACATTTGCTCGTTTCATTTCTTTTTATGAGTTTACATGCTGTTGTGGGTTGTGCAATTTTGTGAACTTGGACCTTTTGCTGCCTCCCTGGAAGTCTTGGCAGAATCAACCCTTATTTGGCTGGGTGGGTCTATTCCAATTGCACCAAGTTCATGGTAGGTTCATACACCAACCGAAACATTGCCATCTCTTGTATTATTGTTTTGGTTTCTGCTGCAGTGACAATTTAAATCAGTTTAATAGGTTGGACTTGAATAATTAGATTATTTCCCTTTGATTGTTTCGTTAAATTTTCTCCAAACTATTACTGGACCATTGATGGGAGGGATAATATTTTAATATTGCTTTAAGGTAACATTCCATCAAAAAGTGCAACACTAGGATAGTAAATATTGAACTATTTTAAATGCAAAATCATTTGAGAAAAATTACTTTTTTGCCCACCCTTCACAGAGACATAGGCCAGAATTTTTCTGTCGGCGAGTTGGGGGCGGGGTCCGCTTGCTGACACGAAAATGACGTGGGATGATGTCGGGAGGAACCCCCGACTTCATCCTGCTTCATTTAAATATTGAGGAAGGCGGGCGGACAGCTGATTTCGCTGTCTGCCCGCCAACCTGTCAGTGGTCAATTGAGGCCATTGACAGGATAATTAAGCCAATTAAAGGCCCTGCCCGTCCAACCTTAAGGCTGGCAGGCAGGCCAGGACCCCCAGCGGGCTTCTAAAAAAACATAGAACCTCATCCAGTGGCGGGATGAGGTTTCATATCTGTTTTAAAAAACTTTAATAAACATTGTGATATTTATTAACATGTCCCATCTCGTGTGACATTGTCACATGAGGGGGACATGTTAATAATTTTTTTATTTTTCTATTTGTTAAGTTTATAAAACTTTCAACGCTCTCCCTGAGACAGCTCTTAGTCTCAGGGAGCTGTGCGCACTTTGACAGTTGGGGTATATCCCTCCCCCCCACCCCACACTGTGCGCTTCCCGTCGGGTAGCCCGCTGGGCGGGCCTTAATTGGCCTGTGCACTCAAAATGGCGGCGGGGCCCGTTTCGGCAGCGGCGATCGGCTGCCCGCCCGCCACCGAGCTGGTGAGGCCCGCCCGCCAACCAACGGCAAAATTCTGCCCATAGACTGGGATTTTCCAACTCTGTCGTGGTGGGATCTGTTGCGGGAGATTCGACGGCCCATCCAAAGTCCATTGACTTTCAATAGGGTTAAACAATCCCGGCAGTGGGCGAGGCCAGAAATTCAGCACATCCCGCAGGCACTGGAAGGAAATTGGAATAAAATAAAAATCATTTAAGTAGGATTTGTTGGTATCATAGGTGAGCAAGTCTAGCTCAATCTGATGGAATGCGTCTCCTAATTGTGCTAGCTGTATCAGTCTATGGGGTGTTTATTTTGGGTAGTCTGAAATTAGCTTCTTGTAGACACAGGTGTACAACAAAGAACTGTCCTTAATTTAGTACAAGTTATTACTAGATTTCCAATTTATTCCGAGAAACCACAAGGTTGGTTGGTGTGGAACTGGAAAATATGGAAAGACCGTTTTTAAGAATGGAGCGTGTCCTTTCACCTATATTAGATTAGTTTTAAATTTGCTCATTATTGCAAATTTATGCCTAAACCTCTTCTTATTGCATGGCATAAAACTCAACTTTGCGTCTTTTCAGAATTACATTTAAACAAAAAAAATTGAAAAGAAGCTGGTTTCTCAGCAATGAAACAGAGACTAGCGTAATTCTCAATGGATTTGATGCTTGATTGAATACAGTTTCTTGATTCTACTGGCTGGCACACTGTCAATGGGAAGTGATAGGTGAAAAGATAAAAATAAACTTGAAAAATACTCACATCTCATTTGAGAAATACCGTACGGGTGATGGGGTATGAAATGTCATTTAACTTTCAGAGTACAGACAGTATTTTAAAAATGAGATGGCCCTAAGGCACTAAAAATTGCCTGTGTCGTTAATATAATAAAAAACAACAGAATGCTGAGTGTGACATATGTGCAGTGGAAGAGATACGACTGATTGATTGTACAACAGAACCAGAAATCCACATAACTTCTTTGCTGTAGACAAATCATTTCCACTTCATTTGAATATGATGGATGCCAATGAATATTTTCTTCTTGTAATATCTTGCCCATCAATAACTTCAAAGGAATTGGTTGTTTAAAAGTGCTTTGCGATATTTTGAGACATGTGGCAAGGCACAGAATGTCACCAGGAATGCCCTCAGGAATTCTTCCAATCGGCACTGTAACCTCATCAGAAATTCCAGATACAGAGCTTCCTAAGACGTTTCAGTTGCCGATCGGGAGAATCTCTGAGCAAATCCCCAGCACGTATTTTGCCAATTGTTACAACAAAAATGTTGGAATATCAGCAAACTCTGGAATTGTATTAAATCTGCTAAAGCCAGAGATCCTAGTTTGAGAAAGAAAGACCTACATTCATTTTGGGACTTATAAAGTTTTTAGTGTTTTTTTGTGCATGTGCAGCAGCTATTTTATCACACACTGTAGATTCTACAGCCAGTGATGAGATGAACAAGCAGCTCATCTGTTTCTGGTTGTGTTAGTTTAGAAAGGAATGCTGTAATTGAAACCCAAAGCAGATTTCAGTTTTATAGTAAATCCCTACAGTAAACATTTATCAAAAAATTCCATGTGTTCTCTGCTTTGATCTATTGCTCAGTGCTTTATTGAATTCTCAAACAGCAGCAATAGTTAGCTCTTCTCTTTTATTCATATATACATATCTATTAAAAAAAACATGTTTGTAATGTAATATTGTATGTTTGTGATATTGTAAAAACGTAACTAAAGCCGTTTTGATTCAACAATGCTAGCTAAACGACACCATAACTAGTCAGATCCTAACAGTTGTCTCCTCCAACCACAAGAAACCATGAACCACTCGTTACCACATAAGGCATTTATTTTTAAAAACAAGATGATCTCTAATTTTAACTTTTAGTTTTTAATTTTTTTAAAAGCTTACTTCTCTTTTTACATTTTTTCTTTCCCTGAGGTCAGGTAAATCACCTGGTCAGTCCCTCTTCTCCCTGACCCAAATTTCGTCCCTCTTCTGACTGAAACCTGCATGCTCAACATCTACGTAGAACCAAGCTTTTCTACTTGATTAAAACTGACCCCTTCCCCATCATTCTGACTTGTCCAATTCCAACCCTAACTGGAATATCCAATCAGCCCAAGATTAATTTGATTGTGACTTCTTGCCCTCTAATTGGAATCTTCTCAATTATCTGTAGACTGTAGCAGTCGATTTCTGCATGACAGCTTCCCTGTTAATTTTCTAAAAATAGCCTTAATTTCTTTCTCACCTTCAATTGTGCTCTTTTCAATGTCAGGGAGCATGAAAGCCAGAGAAGTGAGTTTCTGCAGAAACCAATTACAGTTGGATACCTGTACACGTGAGTTTGGGGAAAACCACAAAAATGATAGATATTAAAAGAAAAAAGTTGGTCCATCTTGAATTTCCAAAAATTGAATATTTGGATGAAGAATAACACACCAGCTTTGAGTTTCCACACGGTCCTGTTGGTTTTTCAGTGCAATTTGAAAATTGGCTTAATCGGTGCAAACGATTAAGGAAATTTAAGTGCAAATTATGTCGACTAAAAATTGAGTTTCCATGATCTTTAAAAAGAATATTATTTATAAATGGCAAAAGGAAGAGAAAAAGAAAGGAAGAGAGAAAAAAATTAGATAGGAGGAAGAGACATCATTATAGGAAAAGAGATCATTTTCATTTCTTTCATTGTTGCACTGATTAACTTGTTTCCTTCAAAATTTTTGTGCATTTATCAACTCATTTGCAGAACAAAACAGTGCAGAGAAAAATTAAAAACTCTAATATGATAGTCCCTACCTATAGCAGGTGAAGAATAGGTTAGAAATAAATGGTTATGTCTTATAACTGCAGAAAAGAGATGTTGAAATAAAGTCTGACAAATGTTTCAATCTAAAGCATTGTTATATGTATTTTTAATTTTAATTTTAATATGGAAAATCTTCTCTCTAGATGGTTGACCATTACTATTACAAGTCTGACGGTCTTCTTCAAGTTCTCACTGAACCATGTCCAAATCCTGATCATCCAGTTGGTATGTTGCCACACTTCCATTGCTATTTATTATTGAGATAGATGGGGGGAGGTGGAAGCAAGGGAGCTAACATTTCTTGTTGAAGAAGAGTAACACAAGCAAAGAACTGTGAGAGTTCAAATTTCGGCAAAATGGCGTCAGGGAAAAGGACATCATGAAGAGGTTGCAATACCTTCTGCAGGGGAAAGGGAATGAGCCAGAAGTTGTGTTACATGTTGATACCAATGGCAGAAAGAGAGCAGGTATTGATGTCCTACGGACAGATTTTTAGGAGCTATAGAGGTTCAAATGTAGGACCACGTATAGTATCTCTGGATTACTCCCAGTGGTGCATGCTAGTGAAAGTAGAAATAAGAATATAAGGAGGATCAATACCTGACTTGGGGCATGGTGCAGGAGGGAGGTCTTCAGATTCCTCTGGCATTGGGGTTTGTTCTGGGTCAGGAGGTACCTATTCAAAAGGGATAGATTGCACAGGAATGGGATCAATGTTCTCGCAGAGACGTTCACCAGTGTGGTTGGTGAGGATTTAAACTAAATTGACAAGGGAGTGGACACCAGTGTATATGGTACAAAATGGGAACAAGGTACATAAGATGCGAGGTATAGCGAAGGAAGTAGTAGAAAGGCAAATAAGGTGCATAAAGTGAGTGCTGGATAGCACTAGAGAAGGAAGTACTACCATATTAGATAGCAGCAGACTAAGGGAATACAAAGATAGGTTTACAGTGTATGTTCATAAACTCACAAAGCGTGGTGAATAAGGTTGGTGAGCTACAAGCACAAATAGATGTAGTGGCAATAACAGAAACATAGTTTTAAAATAGAGTCCTGGGTGCTTAATATTCATGGATACAAAGTGTTCATAAAAGATATGGAAGGAAGAAAGAGAATTGGTGTGACAGTACTGATTATGGAAGACATTGTCATGTTGGAAATAGAGTATGTTTCTCATTCCAACTAGGAAGGAGGCATTGCCGGATCTGGTGCTGGGGAATGAGGTGGGCCAAGTGGACCCTGTGTCTTACAAGAACACTTGGGAACTTCTAAATTGGAAGAGGGCTAACTTAAGTGGGAGGAGAAGGGATCTAGCCAGGGTAAAATGGAACCAAACACCACTGACAGAAAAAAACTGTAACAGGTCTTTAAGGAGGAGATGTTTCAGGTATAGGCTAGGTATATTTCAACAAGGGCAGAAGGTGGGGAAACCAAAGCCAGGCCTTGTTGGATGACAAAGGAAATACAGAATATGGTCAAACAAAAACTAGAGGATGTCAGGTAAATTCTTTAAGTGAGAACCAGACCAAATATAATACATTGATAGGGGAATTGAAGAGAAAAACAATAAGATTGATGAGAGAATATGAGAATAGAATGGCAGTTAATACAAAGAGCGACCCAAAAATCTTTTATTGGCCTGTAAATGGTAAGCAGGTCATAAAAGGCAATGTAGGTCCTATTAGAGACAAGGAGGGTGATATATGCTTAGAGGCACAGGGCAAGGATAGGATACTAAATAAATACTTTAGATTTGTATTTACTAAGGAAGAAAATGCTGACAAAATATCAGTGGAAGAGGAAATGGTAGCGATAATAGATGGAATGAAAATTGCTAGGTTGTATTAAGGCTGGGTATGCTTAGAATGGATAAGTCACCTGGTCCAGCTGGCTTGAATTTCAGGATGGTAAAGAGAGCGTGGGTGGAGATAGCAGAATGGCTTGTAATCTTCAATTCTTCCCTAGATATGGGAGAGGTACCAGAGGATTAGAGAGTGCAAATAGGACACCCTTATTCAAGAAAGGGAGTAAGGACATTCCTAATAACTGCAACCTAGTCTGTCTAGCATCAGTGGTGGGTAAGGTTTTAGAAACAATAATCAAGGAAAAAATGAACAGACAGTTGCAGGTGTTTGACTTAATTAAAGAGAACCAGCACTGATTTGTAGAAGGCAAATCATGCTTGACTAATCTAATTGAATTTGTTGATGAAGTAACAGAGAATGTCAATGAAGGGAATACAATGGATGGTGCTTATATGGATTTTTAAAAAGCATTTGACAAAATACTGCAAAAAAGACTGGTCAACAAAATTGAGGCTTATGGAATAGGAGGGTCAATGTTAGCTTGGTTAAAAAAAATGGCTTAAGGACAGAAAAACTGTAAGTTGTGGTAAATGGTTGATTTTCAGACTGGAGGATGGTAGACAGTGGGTTTTCCCCAAGGGTCAATGCTAAGTCCACTGACTTTTTAAAATACACAAATGACTTGGATATTGGAACGCAAAGTAAAATTTCAAAATTTGCCAATGATACCAAACAATGAGGTATGGCAAACAGTGAGGATGATACCAAAAGACTGCAACAGGACAGAGAGGCTAAAAGAATGGGTAGACAGGTGCCAAATCTAATTTAATACAGAGAAGTGTGAGGTGATGCATTTTGAAAGAAGCAATAGGGAGAGACAATATAGACTTAATGGCAGTTCTAAGAGTGTGGAGGGACAGAGGGAACTGGGGTGCATGTCCATAGACCTTTGAACATGGTAAAACATATTGATAGAGTAATTATCAAAACATAAGGACCTTGTGCTTCATAAATTGAGGCACTGAGTACAAAATCAGGGAAATTACGCTGAACCTTTGAAAGTTCTGGTTCGGCTACAAATAGATTTCTGATCATCACACTTTGGGAAGAATGTGAAGGTCCTTGAGAGGGTGCAGAGGAGATTATCCAGAATAGTTCTAGGGTTGTGGGGAGTTTAGTTACAAGGTTAGGCTGGTGAAGCTGGGGTTGTTCTCTTTGGAGCAAAGAAAATGGAGGGGAGATTTGAAAGAGGTGTACAAGATAATGACAGCTTTATATAAGGTAAACATAGAAAACCTGCTCCCATTAGCTGATGGTACAAGGACTAAGGGACATAAATTTAAGGTTTTGGACATAAGATGCAGAGGGAATGTGAGGAAGAACCTTTTTGCGCAGCGAGTGCTAATTGGCAAATTTTGCCTTGTGTTCCAATATCCAAGTAATTTGTACATATTAAAAAGTCAATGGAAATCACTGCCTTTGAGGGTGGTGAAAGTGGAGATGTTCAATGATTTCAAAAGGAAATTGGATGAGCACTTGAGGGAAACAAGCTTGCAGGGCTGTGGGGATAGAGCAAAGGGAATGGGACTGATTGGATTACTCTTCACAGATGAAGTCAATGGGCAAAATGTCCTCCTTCATGGTGTAATGACTATGACTTGACATCTGTGAAACTGTTCTTGAGGAAATTTACTTAGAAAATGGCCCCAATAGGGGTTTTTTTTAAAAGAAATACATCAAATATTTATTTTCTTTCTATCCCCAGTTTTTTTCCCCATTTACCTCTCTTCGCCTGAAGGTGCTGACTCTTCTTGGGGTACAAATTTGCAGGCATCATTTCTACCTGGATGTCTTTTCCATGTGGTCTTTCTTCATGCATCTACAGCTCAGACAATGATTTCAGCAAGCTATTTAACTACAAGGGATGTAACAACCTAGCCTGTCCCTGTATCCACCTGACAGCTGTAGAATTGCACCTTTCAGCAAACCAGGAGAAGGCTGTTTTTACTTTTGTCCACCCATAGTCCAAAGGGACTGACTGAGATCAATTAACTCAACATACACTCAATACCTGGGATTTTACTCACTTGTTTGACTTGGTGCTGCAAAACCAGTTTCTTTAGTTCTAAGAATGCTTGCATGGTATCATCACTACACAGCTTTTAACATGGTGCTGATAATAGTAATGCTGCTGCGGGGCTGGTACAATGTTGCTACTATCAACGAACACTTTCCACAGTATATTAATAGTTTACTCACTCAGTAGCTACTTGCACTAAGGGTGAAAATGTATGTCTTTTGAAGAACTATAAAATAATTTTGGGATTGATAAATGGGATTACAATGTGTATGGGGTCAATTGCAACAATATTACATTCACACTGTATTTTCAAACCACTCTTGAATGGTATGACAAGAGGCGATTCAAGAATTTAGAGAAGGAAAGGAACTCACTCAATCCTGGTATACTGAGCATCTCTTTCAACTACCCTCCATCCTTGTGAATTTTGCAATGTGCTGTGGAACTAGCATAACTGTTAATTCCTGTGACATTTGCACCTTATGTAGTAAACTTTCAGCCTGTTATTTACGTCACAAGTTTGCTGAAAATAACATGCCTGCAACTGTTCGTGCAAAGTTATGCTATAAGTGTGACCTGTTTTGAAAATCATGTCCATCAATTCAAATGAAGCAATATTACACTCTGTTTGCAGAATTAGTTTACCCCACAGTCTTAAGTCAAGAAGTATTGAAAGTCCATATAAAGGACTACTTGATATACAGATTATATGATTCCTAATTGTGTCCCATTACTATGATTTTGTTTTCTAGACGCCTTTGGGTTAACCCCTGCACCACCAGTTCCAAGTAACCATCCTCAGGTAAGAATGTATTTAACACCAATGTGGTAAAGAACTGAACAGCTTTCAGATTCTATAAAACAACTCTACTGCTCATTGTCTTAACTAAACACATCTGACTATGGTAAACCTTGATGTTGTCTTAACGCATTAGAATCTCTGGAAATAAAATTCCTAGGAAAATAGTACACAGTGTTAGTCCTTGTGTGAAGTAAAATTTTAGTTTAACATACAGGTTATTCAAATATTTATTATTTACTATTTGCTTTTCATGGCTTCTTTGATGACCCATTCGAGTGCAGCAGGGTGACTTGCCCACTGGTTCTTTTTAACCTTCTCTCTGGGGAAGGATCTTGTCTTTTCTTGGCTCTTCCCACAAATATGCTGACGAAACCAGAGATTTGCTGCGTGGGGAGCTGCAGGGATGAATTCAAGTTCTGTAAGTGCTTTACTGGGCCAAATACACCAGACTATCAGACCATTATAATTCAATAGCGCTTGATTTTTTTTGATCAATTAAGCAGGTCAACCTACTGCTTCCATGGAATAGGCATACAGTTTGGGATTTCACAGCAGATTCCTTACCCTGCACCGACAAACTTTGATTTGCACATACCAGATCCTTCAGTGTGGCCACCTCCAGTCAAAGGCTAATAAGTGTATTAAATAAAGATATTTTGTCTGAAACAGGAACAGCATCCAATGGGTGGCGAACACTTCATAGAAGTAACTTGGTTGAAAGAAGCTTGCTAATTTGGATAGTTATATTTAAATTGTGCAGTAAAATCTTGAACTTTGTTGAGCTGTTACGTAAGACTAAACATTACCATAACATATATGGGTTTTGGGGGCAGGAGGGTGATTTCCATCTTGCTGCCTCCCATATTTGCACAAGAGAAGAGCAGCAGTGGAATGCAGGTTTCATGACTGGACAAAGTGCGGAGTTACTGGTGAGTTCCCATCCATTCTGATTTTCAGATAGATCTTGATTCTAGTATCAGAATCTCTGCCTGCAACAGGCATGAGGCTCGTACACTAATGTGCCCAGATTGAGTGCTGCTTGGCTACAGCATCTCTGAACCAAGGAAATCAGGTACACGCATACCAATTTCTACCCCAGATGATCACTAACTGAAGGCCTGAAATCTTTTCTGGTGAAAGGTCATTGACCTGAAACATTAACTCTGGTTTCTCTCCACAGATGCAGTTTTAGTTTTTATTTCAGATTTCCAGCATCCGCAGTATTTTGCTTTTTTATTAGTGGCTATCTGAAAGGTTCAAATTGTGTCATTTAGCACAAAGGAACCACAGGATTATAGGGAGCATTTTGTGAGCTTGTGCTCCTAATGCAGCAACTCACTCATTAGGAACTGGAGGAACAGCACCTCATCTTCTGACTAAGCACTTTCCAGCCTTCCGGACTGAATATTGAGTTCAACAACTTTAGATCATGAACTCTCTCCTCCATCCCCACCCACTTTCCGATTCCCCTTTTTCCCAATTATTTATATATATTTTTCTTTTCCCACCTATTTCCATTATTTTTAAATGTATTTCCATCCATTGTTTTATCTCTGCCTTTTAGCCTATTTCGATCCCTTCCTCCCACCCCACCCCCACTAGGGCTATCTGTACCTTGCTCGTCCTGCTTTCTACCCTTAATGTCACCTATTAGCACATTTCTTAGCTAATATCACCACCATCAACACCTCTTTGTCCTTTTGTCTATGACATCTTTTGGCAATCTCCACCTATCACTGGCCCTCTATCCAGCTCTACTTGTCCCACCCTCCCCTTAAACCAGATTATATTTCACCTCTCTTCTATTTGTCCTTAGTTCTGTTGAAGAGTCATACGAGCTCGGAACGTTAACTGTGTTCCTCTCCGCAGATGCTGTCAGACCTGCTGAGTTTTTCCAGGTATTTTTATTTTTGTTTTTTTATCTGTTTGGGCACCTTGGTGTGTGCCACTCCCGGTGGCACTGCTAGGACTACGGAGTTGCCAGCCATCGATTGGGTGGATCATCCACTTGGCACTTATGGCTAAAGATGGTTGCACATACTTCAGCCTTATCTTTTGCCCTGATGTCCTGGATTCCCCCATCATTGAGGATGAGGATACTTGTGGAGACTCCTCCTCCTCCTCCTTCAGTTAGTTGTTCAATTGTTCACCACCATTCATGACTGGATGCAGCAGGACAGCAGAGCTTAGATCTGATCCGTTGGTTGTGGGATCGCTTAGCTCTGTCTATTGCATGCTGTTTCCAATGTTTGGCATGCAAGTAGCCTTGTATTGTAGCTTCACCTGGTTGATGCCTCATTTTTAGGTATGCCTGGCGCTGCTCCTGGCATGCCCTCCTGCACTCTTCATTGAAGCAGGTTTGATCCCCTTGGTAATGGTAGAGTGGGCGATATGCCGGCCAAGAGGTTACAAATGTATAGTTTTTTTGCTGCTGCTGGCCCACAGCACCTCATGGATGCCCAGTTTTGAGTTGCTAGATCTGTTTGAAATCTATCCCAGTTAGCACAGTGGTAGTGCCACACCATCGTGTTGATGGAGGGTATCTTCGAAGTGAAGATAGGACTTCGTCCCCTTCCGCAAGAATTGTGCGTTTGTCACTCCTACCAATACTGTCGTGGACAGATGCATCTCCGACAGGTGGATCAGTGAGGGTGAGTACAAGTAGGCTTTTCCACCTGGTTCCCTCACCACCTGCCGAAGTCCCAGTCGAGCAGCTATGTCATTTAGGACATGGTCAGCTGGGTCAGTGGTGGTGCTACTGAGCCACTCTTGGTGGTGAACATTGAAGTCCCCCACCCAGAATACATTCTGCACCCTTGCCACCCTTGGCGCTTCCTCCAAGTTCTACATGGAGGAGTATTGATTCACTAGTTGAGGGTGGATGATAGGTGGTAACCAGCAGAAGGTTGCCCATGTTTGAATTAACGCCATGAGATTTCATGGGGTCCAGAGTCGATGCTGAGAACTCTCAGGGCAACTCCCTCCGGGCTGTATACCACTGTGCCACCACCTCTGGGTATGTCCTGTTGGTGGGATGGTGAAGATGGTGTCTGGGACATTACCTGTAAGGTATGATTCCATGAGGATGACTATGTCAGGCTGTTGTTTGACTAGTCTGTGAGACAGCTCTCCCCATTTTGGCACTAGCCCCCAGATATTAGTAAGGAGGACTTTGCAGGGTCAACAGGGCTGAGATTGCCATTCTCGTTTCCAGTGCCTAGATCGATGTCAGGCACCCAGAAGGAAAAAACAGTAAAAACTGGGAAATAAAAATACTGGTCCAAACTGGTCTTGTATACTTTAAAATGGAATACCAGTAAAAACTGGGAAAGAAGAGTATGGGTCCGAACTGTTTTTTCCTTCTGGGCAGTCTGTCTGATTTCATTCCTTTTAGACTTTGTAGTAGTTTCATACAGCTGAGTGGCTTGGAGGTCATTTCAGAGGGCATTTAAGAGTCACCAAATTGTTGTGGGTCTGGAGTCACATGTAGGCCATTCCAGATGAGGATGGCAGGTTTCCTTCCATAAAGGGCATTAGTGAACCAGCTGGGTTTTTATGTCAATCAACAATAGTTCTGTGGTCACCTATTAGAACTTTCAATTCCAGATTTATTGATTGAATTTAAAATGTGGGATTTGAAACAGTGTCCCCAGAAAGGATATACTTGCCATAGAGGGAGTGCAATGAAGGTTCACCAGACTGATTCCTGGGATGGCAGAATTGTCGTATGAGGAGAGATTGGACCGACTAGGCCTGTATTCACTGGAGTTTAGAAGAATAGTAGGAAAAGATCTCATTGCAACGTATAAAATTCTGACAGAGCTGGGCAGACTGGATGTAGAGATGAGGTTTTCTCTGGCTGGGGTATCTAGAACAAGGGGTCACAATCTCAGGATACGGAGTAGGCCATTTAGGACTGAGATGAGGAGAAACTTCTTCACTCAGAGGATGATAAGCCTGTGGAATTCTCCACCACAGAAAGCTGTAGAGGCTAAGTTATTGAATACATTTAAGAAGGAAATAGATAGATTCCTGGACTCTAAAGGTGTCAAGGGGTATGGGGAGAGAGCTATGGAGAGAGAGCAGGGGTATGGTGTTGAGATAGAGGATCAGCCATGATCATATTGAATGGTAGAGTAGGCTCGAAGGGCCGAATTACCTTCCCCTGCTCCTATTTTCTATGTTTCTTTCTACTCAAAGAGTAGGAATAAACGGGTCTTTTTCCGAGTGGCAGGCAGTGACTAGTGGGGTACCGCAGGGATTGGTGCTGGGACCCCAGCTATCCGCAATATATATTAATGATTTAGATGAGGGAATTAAATGTAATATCTCCAAATGTGCAGATGACACAAAGCTGGGTGGGAGGGTGAGCTGTGAGGAGGATGTAGAGATGCTTCAGTGTGATTTGGACAAGCTGAGTGAATGGACAAATGCATGGCAAATGCAGTATAATGTGGATAAATGTGAGGTTATCCACTTTGGTAGCAAAAACAGGAAGGCAGATTATTATCTGAATAGCTATAAATTGAGAGAGGGGAATGTGCAATGAAACCTGGGTGTTCTTGTATACCAGTCGCTGAAGGTAGGCATGCAGGTGCAGCAGGTGGTAAAGAAGGCAAATGGTATGTTGGCCTTCATAGCGAGAGGATTCGAGTACAGGAGCAGGGATGCCTTGCTGCAATTATACAGGGCCTTGGTGAGACCACACCTGGAATATTGAATGCAGTTTTGGTCTCCTTATCTGAGGAAGGATGTTCTTGCTATAGAGGGAGTGCAGTGAAGATTTACCAGACTGATTCCTGGGATGGCAGGACTGACATATGAGGAGAGATTGAGTTGGTTAGGATTATATTCGCTGGAGTTCAGAAGAATGAGGGGGGATCTCATAGAAACCTATAAAATTCTAACAGGACTAGACAGGGTAGATGCAGGAAGGATGTGGGGGAGTCCAGAACCAGGGGTCACGGTGTGAGGATACGGGGTAGACCATTTAGGACTGAGATGAGGAGAAATTTCTTCACCCAGAGAGTGGTGAGCCTGTGGAATTTGCCCCACAGAAAGTAGTTGAGGCCAAAACATTGTATGTTTTCAAGAAGGAGTTAGATATAGCTCTTGGGGCAAAAGGGATCAAAGGGTATGGTGAGAAAGTGGGAGTAGGCTATTGAGTTGGATGATCAGCCGTGATCATAATGAATGGTGGAGCAGGCTAGAAGGGCCGAATGGCCTACTCCTCCTATTTTCTATGTTTGTATTTTTCTATTAGCCTGGGCCTCTGGATTACTAGCCCAGTGTCATTACCACTATGCCACTGCCCCCCCTTCGCTATTTTTATTTTTTATTTTGCATTCTCTAGTTTAGTTAAACTGTGTCACAACAAAGAGAGATTTGTAAATGGGTAATTGTATTGATCAGAAAATATCAACAACATATCTTTTTGGTTTAGATGAACTGCTCTGTTGCTACAGATTTTAAATCACACATCCACTGTTGCCAACCCTTTATCAGCATGAATTTGTTGGCTTGCAGCAGCGTTTCAGTTGAATTCCGGTGTTTTTCACAGTTTTGAAAAACCGTGAGATAAAACTTCTGGTTTCAAAAATTTAATCAGTTAACAGCCAAGGGCATTCTGCAAGCTTACCCCATTGAATTTGACAATTAGACCCAAACTCTTGACTTACAGGAAGATTCAGTGAATTGCTTAAGAAAATGCAAGCAGAGTGGGAATGGGTGACCGCCAGACACAAGGGGACCAGGCAGGTAGCGAGGGAATCCCCTGAGTGCATCTCGCTCGCAAACTGTTTTTCAGCCTTGGAAAATGGTGAAAGTAACAGTTCCTCTGTGGAGGCCAACCAGAGCAAAGGCCATGGCACTGTGGGTGGTCTTGCTGCTCAGGGCAGGAGGAAGAAGTGTGGAAGGGCAATAGTGGTAGGGGATTTGTTAGTGAGGGGAGCAGACGGGTGCTTCTGCAGTCATAGATGTGACTCCAGACTATAGATGAGATAGAGAGGGGAATAGAAGGTGGGGGGGCGGGGGGTGCCGTTGCAATATTGATCAAGGAATGAATTATAGCAGCAAGGAGGGATGATATTTTGGAAGGATCATCAAATGAAGCCATTTGGGTTAAAGTAAAAAAACACAAAAGGGGCAAACACGCTGTTGGGTGTGTAGTATAGGCCCCCAAACAGTCAGGGAGAGATAGAGGATCAGATATGCAATCACATTTCAGAGAAGTGTAAGAATAATAAGGCTTATTATTATTATTATATTATTATAGTAATAATAATATTACTATAGTAGGGAATTTTAACTACCCAAATATTAACTGGGAAGTTCTAGTGTGCAACATAGGGAAGGAGCAAAATTCTTAACTTGCATCCAGGAGAACTTTTTTAGCCAGTACGTAGAAAGCCCAACAAGGAAGGGGGCAGTTCTGGATCTAATATTCGGAAATGAGTCCGGGCAGCTGGAAGGTGTCTCAGTAGGGGAGCATTTTGGAGATAGTGACCATAACTCACTTAGATTTGGGTAGTTGTGGAAAAGGATAATGTTGGGCTGGGAATAAAAGTTATAAACTGAGGAAAGGCTAATTTTACTAAGATGAGAAATGATTTGGCCCAAGTGGACTGGGAGCAGCTACTTGCAGATAAGTCTGTGTCAGAGCACTGGGAGGCATTCAAGGAGGAAATACTGAGAGTACAGGAGAATTCTGGAGAAGCCTGGATGTCAAGGGACATAAAGGTTACGACTAAGAAAAAGAGAAGCTTATGGGAGATACCGAGGGCTCAATACGGCAGAGTCCTTAGAGGAGTATAAAAAGTGCAGAGGGGATCTTAAAAAGGAAATTGGGAAA
The DNA here is from genome assembly GCF_964194155.1 of Cetorhinus maximus. Classification (NCBI taxonomy): domain Eukaryota; kingdom Metazoa; phylum Chordata; class Chondrichthyes; order Lamniformes; family Cetorhinidae; genus Cetorhinus; species Cetorhinus maximus. The sequence goes on from NC_135880.1 coordinate 115,484,725, forward strand.
GCTAAGAGAGTGCATGAGAAAGCAATAGTAGTTAGAATAACGGAAAACCCAAAGGGGTTTTTTAAATATATGAAGAGCAAGAGAATAATTAAGGAAAGAGTAGGGCTAATTAGAGGTAATCTGTGCATGGATCCGGAAGACGTGGGTGCAGTCCTCAATGAATACTTTGCATCGGTCTTCACAATGGAAAAGGATGATGCAGGTATAGACATCAGGGTGGAGGACTGTGAAATATTAGATGAAATCAATGTAGAGAGGGAGGAGGTACTACCGGGTTTAGTGGCCTTAAAAGTGGATAAATCCACAGACCCAGATGAGATGTATCCCAGGCTGTTGAGGGAGGCAAGGGAAGAGATATCAGGGGCCCTGGCAGTAATTTTCAAATCCTCTCTGGCCACAGGTGAGATGCCAGAGGACTGGAGGACTGCTAAAGTTGTCCCATTATTAAAAGAGGGAGGAAGGGATAGATCAGGAAATTAGACTAGTCAGTCTAACCTCAGCGGTGGGGAAGTTACTAGAAAAAATTGTGAGGGACCGAATATATCTGCACTTGGAGAGACACAGATTAATCAGAGATAGTCAGCATGGATTTGTTAAAGAAAGGTCGTGTTTGACAAATTTGATCAAATTTTTTGAGGAGGTAACCTGGAGTGTTGACGAGGATAATGCATTTGATGTGGTCCACGTGGACTTTAGCAAGGCTTTTGATAAGGTCCCTCATGGAAGACTGGTCAAGAAGGAAAGAGCCCATGGGATCCAAGGCAAAGTGGCACGTTGGATCCAAAATTGGCTAAGAGGCAGGAGGCAGAGGGTGATGATAGAGGGATGTTTCTTTGACTGGGAGTCTGTTTCCAGTGAGGTTCCACAGGGCTCGGTGCTGGGGCCCTTGCTGTTTATGGTGTACATAAATGATTTGTACTTAAATGTAGGGGGTATGATCTGGAAGTTCGCAGATGACATGAAAATTGCTGGGGTGTAAATTGTGAGGAGGATAGCCGTAAACTGCAGGAGGATATCAATGGACTGGTCAGGTGGGTAGAGAAGTGGCAAATGGAATTCAACCCGGAAAAGTGTGAGGTAATGCACTTGGGGAGGACTAACGAGGCAAGGGATTACACTATGAATGGTAGGACCCTGAAAAGCATTGAAGATCAGAGGGACCTTGGTGTGCATATCCATAGATCCCTGAAGGTAGCAGGGCAGATAGATAAGGTGGTATATGGGATACTTGCCTTTATTAGCTGAGGCATAGAATATAAGAGCAGGGAGGTTATGCTGGAACTGTATAAAACGCTGGTTAGGCCACAACTGGAGTACTGCTTTCAGTTCTGGTCACCACATTTTAGGAAGGATGTGATTATACTGGAGAGGGTGCAGAGGAGATTTACTAGGATGCTGCCTGGGCTGGAGGGCCTAAGCTATGAAGAAAGATTAGATAGGCTGGCCTTGTTTTCCTTGGAGCAACGAAGGTTGAGAGGGGACCTGATAGAGGTGTATAAGATTATTAGGGGCATAGATAGGGTGGATAGGAAGGCACTTTTCCATTAGTAGAGGGGTCAACAACCAGGGGGCATAGATTTAAGGTAAGAAGTAGAAGGCTAAGAGAGGAGCTGAGGAGAAATTTTTTCACCCAGAGGGTGGTGGGAGCCTGGAACTCACTGCCTGAAAGGTTGGTTGAGTCAGAAACTCTTGTAACATTTAAAAAGTATTTAGTACTTGCGTTGCCACAGCCTCCAGGGCTATGGGCCAAGCGCTGGAAAATAGGATTAGTGTAGTCAGATCTTTGTTGACCGGCGTGGACACGATGGGCCAAATGGCCTCGTCCTGTGTTGTAGACATCTATGAGTCTATGCTAATTTTTGGAGGCCTTTCACAACATAGGTGGGAGCCTTATTTCCCTCAGAATCTTAAACGATCCTAATTGTAATAGACCCATCCCAAATTCATGGGGCAGAATTTTCTGCCTGTCAGGCCATCGGGCCTCCAATCCCCGCCGGAGAAGCGGGCCCAGCTGCCATTTTACGTGGGCGGGCCAATTAAGACCCGCCCAGCGTGACGTCTGCCGGGAAGCGCTATGCACTTCCTGTGCGGGCGGGGGGAGGGGGATTCCCCAAAAGCGAGAATGCGTTCTTTTACGCATGTGCATGAAAGAGCGCACATCTCCCTGAGGCTAAGTGCTGCCTCAGGGAGATTGCTGACAGTTTTAAAAACATTAAAAATAGAAGAAAAAAATTCCCTAATATGCCCCCCTCATGTCACATGAGATGAGACATGTTCATAATTTATATAATTTTATTAAACTTTTTAAAACCCTACATGAAACCTCATCCCGCCGGTGGATGAGGTTTCATGTTTTTTCAGAAGCCCGCTGGGGCTCCTGGCCTGCCCACCAACCTTAAGGTTGGATGGGCAGGGTCTTTAATTGTATAATTGATTCTGTCAATGGCCTCAATTGGCCATTGTCAGGTTGAAGGGCCTGCAGCTGATTTTGCTGCGCCCCCGCCTTCCTGAAAATTTAAATGGGCCAGGATGACGTTGGGGGTTCCGCCTGACGTCATCCTGCGTCATTTTATGCGTTGGCGAGCGGGCCCCGCCCCCTGCTTGCTGATGGCAAAATTCTGTCAATGATCTTTTACATCTATTCATCTATCAACACTGTTCACACATATAAAACAGGAACTACTGGGATTTCCTGCGGTGGTCTTTGAAAGTTTGATTCTTAAAGATGTGATTAACAGTTTAATATTGCATTTACAGTTCTGGGAGTTTGGGGAATTTTCCTTTCATAACTTTGCTGATGGTTGCTTCTTAATTAACAGCAACCAAAATGTTCAGAATAGGGGTACAGTAGAAAAGTGGTTATATTACTGGACCAATAATCCAGAGGCTAGGGTTAATGCTTCAGAGATATGAGTTCAAATCCCATGATGGCGGCTGGGCAATTCAAATTCAGTGAATTAATGAAATCTGGAACTAAAAGTGAATATCAGTGATGGCGACTGTGAAATTGTGGATTGTTGTAAAAACCCATCTGGTTCCCTAATGTCCTTTAGTGTTGGAAATCAATTGTCCCACCTGATCTGTCCTGTTTGTGACTCCACCCACAGAGCCTTGTGACATTTAATTATGTTAAAGGCATTATATGATTATAATTTGTTGTTGTACTACAACTGAGGACTTTGCTTTATTTTCCAGGCATGTACTTGGATGACAGTTTCAAGGATATTTTTCACAACTCTTTCCCCTTGCCCCACCCACCACTTTTCTGAGCACTAGTTTTATGACTATTTCATCCAATTTTTTTGCTTAATTTTTGTAAACAAAGTTTTTGGTTTCCTTTTTTCTGTGAGATGGTTTTTAAGCTCTACTTTGAATTTTCATTCTGTTTTCCGTTTCATAACTAGAAAATGAAATAATGAAGGATTACTGTTTGTTCTATTTTGTTACAACTATTTAAGAATTTTTATGTTCTTTAAACTTGGACATTTATCTTGTGTAAAATTACTTCTGCTACTCAAAACCCATGCAGTGAAACTATGAATGAAGTCACCTATTGCTCAATATGGCAATCAGTTCAGTTTGAGTTCATAACTGCAGTTCCAAGGTGGCTACTGTCGGTAGCACAAGTAAATATTAAGCAGCAGAACCATCTATAAACAGCCAATCAGTATTCTCACAAAAAATAGAGTATTAACTTGAGTATTTTAATTGGTATATCTGCAAACATCATTTTCCCTTGGAAGATACAGTTATAGAGACTTACGTGTAGTTCTAATGGGTCTGTAAGCATGAATAAGTAATTGAACAATTGTTAATGTAATGATTGAAAAAAAATAATTTAAAAGCATGTTGGAAGAAACTGTTGATTCTGTAGCGAATGTACCTACTGTGGTGCAAATTTGCTTAGATGTCTAATTGGACCATCTCAGGAATAATTCTGTTCTAAACCTCCTCCAGATTATGACATTTTCCTTTTAATTTCAAGTGAAGCTAATGGAAAGTGACAACTAATAAGTTTAAATGCTACCGTGTTATGGCATTGTACGATAAGATATTTGAGGACACAGCAGTTGTGGAACTGTATACAAGGTGTAACTTATCACTTTAGTCCTTCTTAATGACTTTTCTCTGTTTATGGTCAAACTGCTGTGATGTGGAGAGACAGAAAGAAAGAAAGAGAAAAAAAACATACCTTCCTCCTTTAATCAACAACTTAATGAAAGTTTCCCCACCAGTGTGGAGGTTTCCAGAGGTGATACAGGGAGACAATGGTGAGAAGTCTAATTAGTGTAAAATATGATTCAGTTAAAAGTGGGTTGTGGTATTACATTTCCTGCTTTAACATTAAATGAATAATACTATGTGTAAAAATCAGACACAGAGGGCCGAGGTCCAGCATACCTCCATGAAGGTGGTAAGTGTAAAGAGATCTGGATGCCTGAAGTCATTGTGACCTTGAGTTCCATTTAAATTGAACAGCCACTGATAATTTAGCTAATGCTCCTGGGCACTGCTCCAATTACACAGCACCCATTTGTATTTGGCACTGAAAGAAAGCTAGCCATTAAAAGCTGTCAAACAAACTATGGGCACCACCATCCCTTGGAAACAGAGTCTTCTCCACCATCCCCCCCTTCCGCCACACCTTGGATTACGCTCTTCCCTTTTGCTGGACAGTTACCCAGTCTGTCCCAGGCAAACAGCAGCTATTAGTAAACAATAATGTGCCTTTAGTATCACAGGCATATCATGAGGGCCATGCCCAGAGCATCACAAAAATATGCAATGGTTGACCATGTCAGGCCAGTTCATTTGTGTACAGAAATATGCCTGCATATTCAAACATCCTTGCTAAGGAAAGAGACTTCTTTTTGGACTGAGCAGTTTATAAATCCCCTACATATAAAATCATGTTCATCAGCGTTTCCATTCCAAAAGTAGTAGGAAGACTAAAGTGACGTGCACTTCCAGAATGTCGTTCCATGACGAACCAGTTCAGATCTCTCTCCTCTGTTATATACCTTACCATGCTGTGCCATTACCAATCATTCTACTTTTGACATCATTGGCATGTTACCATTAGTTTTGCTTCATTTAAAGAATTACAGTAGATTAAGTTTTTGGAACGGTCAAGAGCTGCAACATTGGTCTGAAATCCAAAATAAATTACACTGAAGTCCTTCTTTGAAGAATCTATCAAAAATTTTAGAATAAAGAGAGATTAACTATGATGCTTTGAATAAAAATTAAATTTTCCTCTTTGACATTGTGGTTTCCAGCAAGAGGGCAAAGATGGAATATTCTCAAGGATCAAATCCTCATCCTTTCCAAAGTCTGGTTTCAAAAAGGTGCTTGACTCATGTAACTATTTCAGTTTTCAAAAGGCTGTTGAATCCCTAACATGATTTCTGCATGAGCTCAACTAATGTTTGGTTGTGCTACTAATAAAATCTCTAAGGTTTCTTTCTCTCTGCACTCAGTACTAACCATTAAGAATGTGCAGAAATTAAAGCATGCAAATACATTCCCACCTGCTATGAATTAATAAAGCTTAATGATTCTTTTTAAACATTATTATTTGCTCTTACACTTACTGATTTTGGTCTCATATTTATTAAAAGTTGATCAAGTGCCTGGGAATTTAATGACACAGAGCTTGCTATGCTGGTATGAAATATCACTGATCCTTTCTTTTTGTATAAAATTTGTGAACTCCAGTCTGCAACAATAAGTCCCCGATCAATGTTGTAGAGCAACGAATGCCTCTCAGGTTATCATTCCGTGACAAAGGTCTGGACATTGCCAAAGTCTTAGACCCAAAAAAGCCAAAAATTCAAATTTAGAAAGTTGCCAATGATTTACTGAAATGCTCTTTTAAGCAGTGTTTTAATGTTGCAAAGACAATTTGTCAAGATTGGCAACAACCTCACAACTAGAATATTGCTTGTGTGCCTCCCATTATTATTCAACCATGCCACATAAAAATTTTCAGCGTGATCCTAACTCATATACTGAATGTGATCATTGCCATTGAAAGAGCTCAAGACATTGAGGAGTCAAACTATAAAATTAACGATAAAAATTAAGTGGCTGCAGAGCACCCTGAAGGGAGAGGGTGAACAGCGAGCAGTCGTGGTCCACATCGGTGCCAATGACATAGGTAGAAAGAGGGATGTGGTCCTGGAGTCTGAATTTAGGTAGCTAGGTAGAAAATTAGCAAGCAAGACCTCAAAAGTAGTAATCTCCGGATTACCCCCAGTGCCATGTGCAAGTGAGTACAGAAATAAGAGGATAAAACAATTAACAAGACCGTGGCTGGAAAGCTGGTGTAGGAGGGAGGGCTTTAAATTCTTGGGACTCTGGGGGAGATGGGGCCTGTACAGGCTGGACAGGTTGCACCTGAACAGAGCTGGGACAGAGTTCTTCGTGGGGCATTTTTGCTAGTGTTGTTGGGGAGGGTTTAAACTAACTCGGCAGGGGTGTGGGAACCAGGAGAAAATATTAGAGAGGAATACCAAAGGGCATAGAATATTGGGAGAGATAGATAGTACTAGAGTAAAGAATAATAAGTTAAAAGGTGGGGTCAGAGTAAAGGAGAAAATAATAGTCCAAATCAGGGTTACTGTACATGTGGATGAATGCATGGAGTGTGGTAAATAAGGTTGATGAGTTACAGGTGCAGATTGTCATGTGGAAATATGATGATGTGGCTATAATAGAGACCTGGTTCAAACAAGGGCAGGACTAGGTATTAAACATTGCTAGATATGAGGTGTTCAGGAAAGTTAGGAAAGGAAGAAAAGTGGGAGGGGTGGCAGTACTGATAAAGGAGAGCATGGTGGTGCTAGACAAAGAGGATGTCCCAGAGAGATCAAGGGCAGAATCTATTTGGCTAGTGCTAAGGAACAAAAAAGGTGCAATTACATTGCTTGGTGTATCTATGGGCCACTAACGAGTTGGAAGGGTGTCGAGTAACAAATTTGCAAGGAAATTACAGAGAGGTGCAAAATTATATAGTACTCTTAATGGGGGGGCTTTAAGTATCCAAATATAGACAGGGATATTAGTAGTTTAAAGGGCAGAGAGGGGCAAGAGTTCTGACAGTGTGTTCAGGAAAATTTTCTTCAGTATGTTTCTAGTCCAATGAGGTAGGGGGCTCTGCTAGACCTGCTTCTTGAAAATGAGGTGGGTCAAGTAGATCGAGTGTCAGTAGGAGAACATTTAGGGGATAGTGATCATTGTATCATAAGGTTTGGGCTGACTATGGAAAAGGACAAAGAACAATCCAGAGTAAGAAAAATTAACTGAAGGAAAGCTAACTTCAATGGGCTAAAAATGGATCTGAGCCAAATACATTGGAGTCAAAGGCTGGCAGGAATAACAGTGGCTGAACAATGGGCTACCTTCAAAGAAGAGATGAGTTGGGCACAGTCAAGGTATATTCCCTCGAAAGGGAAAGGTAGGACAAACAAATTCAGAGCTCCCTGGATGACAAAGGAGATTGAAATTAAGATAAAGAAGAAAAAGTGTGCTTTTGTCAGGTGTCAGGTAGAAAATACAATTAAAACCCAAGCTGAATATAGAAGGTTCAGGTGAGAGGTGAAGAAACAAATAAGAGAAGCAAAGAGAGAGTATGTGAAGAGACCGGCAGCTAACATAAAAAGGAATCCCAAAGTCTTCTATAGGCATATAAATGGTAAAAGGGTGGTTAAAAAGAACAGTCGGATGGATTAGGAACCAAAAGGGGATTTACACATGGAGGTATAGTTGAAATACTAAATGAATATTTTGCATCTGTCTTTACAAGAGAAGGAGCTGCTGCCCAGGCCATGGTAAAAGATGAGGTAATTCAGATACTAGATGAGTTTAAAATTGAAAAGGAGGTAGTATTGTTTAGGTTATCTGTACTTTAAGTTGATAAGGCACCAGGATCGGATGAGATGCATCCGTGGATACTGAGGGAAGTGAGAGTGGAAATTGCAGAGGTACTGGCAATAATTTTTCAGTCTTCCTTAGATTCAGGGGTGGCCCCGGAGGACTGGAGAATTGCAAACAGTACATCCTTGTTCCAGAAAGGGTGTAAAGATAAGCCCAGCAACTACTGTCAGTTTAACTTCAGTGGTGTGGAATTTTCTAGAAACAATCATTCGAGACAAAATTAAGAGTCACATGGACAAATCGAGCTAACAAAGGAAAGCCAGCATGGGTTTCTTAAGAAAAAAATCATGTTTAACTAACTTTTTAAGAGGTAACAGAGAGGGTTGATGAAAGTAATGCTGTTGATGTGGTGTACATGGACTCCCAAAAGGTGTTTGATACTGTGTCACACAACAGGCCTTTGAGCAAAGTTATAGCTCATGGAGTAAATGGGATGGTAGCAACATGGATATGGAATTGGCTCAGCAACAGGTAACAGATAGCAATGGATGTTTCTTGTGCTGGAGGGAGGTTTATAGTGGAGTTCCCCAGGGGTCAGTGTTGGGACCCATGCTTTTCCTGACATATATGAATGACCTAGATCTTGGCATACATGGCACAATTTCAAAGTTTGCAAATGATGCAAAACTTGGAAGCATTGTGAACTGAGAGGAAGATAGTGTAGTACTTCAAAAGGACATGGACAAGTTAGTGGAATGGACGGATAAGTGGCAAATGAAATTCAATGCAGAGAAATGTGAAGTGATTCATTTTAGTAGGAAGATATGGAGAGACAGTATAAAATAAAGGGTACAAATCTAAAGGAGAGTGTAGGAGCAGAGGGAGCATAAATCATTGAAGGTGGTAGGGCAGATTGAGAGCAGTTAATAAAGGATATGGTATCCTAGGCTTTATTAATTGGGGCATGGAGTACAAGAGTAAGCAGGTTACATACATTGAATCTGTACAAGTCAATAGTTCAACCTCAGTTAGAGTACTTTGTCCAGTTTTGGGTGCCACACTTTAGGAAGGATGTGAACACACTAGAGAGGGTGCAGAAAAGATTCAGGAGAATTGTTCCAGGGATGAGGAACTTTAGTTATGAAGATAGACTGGAGAAATTAGGACTGTTTTCTTTAGAGAAAAGTAGGTTGAGAGGAGATTTGACAGAGGTATTCAAAATCATGAAGAGTCTGCACAGAGTAGATAGGGAGAATCTGTTCCGTGAAAGGATCGAGAATGAGAGAGCACAGATTTAAAGTAATTAATAAAAGAAGCAAAAGTGATATGAGGAAAAACATTTTTACACAGTGAGTGGTTAGGGTTTGGAATGCTTTGCCTGAGGATGTGATGGATTCAGTTGAAACATTCAAAAGGGAATTAGACTGTTATCTGAAAAGGAAGAATGTGCAGGGTTACAGGGAGGAGGTGGGGAATGGCACTAGGTGAGATGCTCATTCAGAGAGCTGGCGCAGTCACTTTGGGCTGAATGTCTTCCTTCTGCACCTTAACAATTCTGTGATTCTGTGAAAACAGAAAATACTGGAAATACACGCAAGTGTGGCAGTATCTGTTAAGAGAAAAACACAGTCAATGGATGGAATTTTCCATGCTCGCCGTCATCAGGCATAATCGGTGGCATGGACGGACAATATGGCATGGTCAGTTTTACTGTTGCTGTTGAGGCGACTTGTGAGGGGGGGGGGCGGGGGTGCAAGGAAAGCCCAGCCGTTGAATATAACGCATAAGCATTCGGGGTGGGGGGTAGGATGTACGAGGGAAGTGGCCAGCAGCTCCAGCTCCACAGGCCAAGGAGGGTGCCACTGCCACACAGCAGGACCTCGAAAGTGGGCCGGGGCCCACCAAGTCTCGTCCCTCCACAGGACGTCGCCAAGGTCATCGCAGACAGGGCATCACAGTCAGCAGGCTACCTCCACCTCTGCTGTAGATGACCGGGGAGCACCAAGACATAGCGGCCGGGTTACAAAAGTTAAAGAGAATTAGTTGCACAGCCTGGGCATGGGTGTTAATCACTTGTACCTAGTGTTCACTATTGTCAATAAACTCCCAAGAATGTCTCCCTGCCAATGGCTCCTTGTTCTGATGAGCAGTGTTCGTATCACTCAGATGTGAAACCTTTCTGCACAAGATAAAGGCAGGTGTCTCAGTCCAGGGCCTCTTCCCTGTGTTTGTGCAGCCTTCAGACCAAAGTGATGGTCTGGTCTCATAGCTGCTGGACACATTACTGATGCCTGCACCTTGGTGGTGCTTGTCATTGCTGCCAGAATGTCGTGGGCAGGCATCACAGAGTTCCATCATTCTCTGTGTGAGGGAAGATGGAATATAATGTGGAAAAATGTGAGGTTATCTACTTTGGTAGGAGGAACAGATGTGCAGGGCATTTCTTAATTGGAAAAAGATTAGAAAGTGTAGGTGTACAAAGGGACCTGGGTGTCTTCATCAATAAGTCACTGAAAGCTAACATACAGGTGCAACAAGCAATTAGGAAGACTAATGGTATGTTAACCTTTATTGCAAGAGGATTTGAGTACTGGAATAGTGAAGCCTTGCTTCAATTATATAGAACCTTAGTTAGACCGCACCTGGAGTATTATGTGCAGTTAGATCCCCTTACCTTAAGAAGGATATTATTGCCATAGAGGGAGTGCAACGAAGGTTCACCAGACTTGTTGCCAGGATGGCGCGACTGTCCTATGAAGAGAGATTGGGGAAACTGGGCCTGTAGTCTCTACAGTTTTGAAGAATGAGAGGAGGTCTAATTGAAACCTACAAAATACTTAAATGGATAGACAGGATCGATGCAGGTAAGATGTTTCCCCTGGCTGGGGAGTCTAGAACCAGGGGACACAATTTCAAAATAAAGGGGAAGAGAACTGAGAGAACTTAGAACTGAGATGAGGAGAAATGTTTTTATTCAGAATTTTTGGAATTCTCTACCCCAGAGGGCTGTGGAAGATCAGTCATTGAGTATGTTTAAAGTAGAGATTACAGATTTCTAAGTGCCAATGATGTAAAGGGATATGGGGATAGTGTGGGAAAGGGCATTGAAGTGGATGACAAGCCATGATCTATTGAATGGCGGAACAAGCTGGAAGGGCTGAATGGACCTACTCCTGCCCCTGTGTTTCTATTTTCCTATTTCCTCTTTGTGGACCTACACCTGCATCATGACCTGAACCCTCAAGTGGGCCCTGCTTCCATCATTTGGTAATCGGCATACTTGTTCTCAACAGCCCCTATGCGATTCCAACTTGAGACCACAACTTAGCAGAATTCACAAAATTTCTGATACTTTGGGACAGGTGGTTTCCTAAGATTCTCCCTTTGTGCATTGTTGCCTGCCCACGGTATGCTAATAGTGTCAATACTAATAGTGAGAGACTCATGGGGTCGGATTTTTGCTAGTGAGATGAGTACCTTGAGCCTGGTATTTTCACTCCTCAGAGGGCAGAAGCCGGTGTTTTGGGGAGGTTGGGGGGCGGGGGGGGTGGTGGCAGATGGTGGTGGTGTTGGGTGCGGTGTGAAGTCAGGCTAACCAACCCCAGAAGCAGATCCTAGGCATCATATGCTGAGGCGGTCTGTTTAGAAGACCTGTCTTAGACCTCTGGGACTTCATTCCAGGGTCCTCTAGCCCTCATCCCTCACACCACCTCATTGCCTGCACCCACTCCTCCTGGCCCCTCATACTCTCCATACCATTTCAATGCCAACTCATGCCCTCTGGCCACTCCCCATGGCCCCTCAGACCTTCCATTCCAACTCAATGCTAACTCATGCCCCTTCCGTGCTTATTCACCAAGTATGCACTATGTACATAACCAATGAGCCAAATAGTAATTATGGCAAGTGTGGAACTGCTGAGAAAAGAAAACACCCATTCAGAAATGCTCTTTGAAAAAAAATCTGCTGTTCCTGCAATCAATAAAGGTGTCAATCTGAGAGACCATTTAACTATCATTAATAGAGGCTTCAAACACTTCACACCTCTAAACCTAATGCAAATAAACATTGAGACATTGACAAATGAGATCACGGGAAGAACAGCTTACTATAACCATTTAAAGATGTCAATCAAGCGAAGCCAACAATTCACTTACCAGACTAGATCCCCAGCTGAGCTAAAGCTTTTATTGATCTGGGGTCTCAGCAAGGCATGCATAATGAGGACAGGTAGAAACCCAAAGTCATGGAGAAGCTGGCCCAGCTCCACAAAAATTTTGGAGTGGGGGCGGGGTGGATGGCTATGTGATGTCTAACCCACAATGGAACCAGTGGAGGCAGCCAGGTTGGGAGTATACCTGTACCCTTATCCCGCGCTGCCAAAAATTGTCAGTGCCGGGAATAGGGGCGAGAATCCCAGAATTGGGTCCTGCCTGTCATTTTTAAATGGCTCTGAAGTTGTCCTGATTCTGTGAAAATCCAGCCCATAGAATCAGTGGTGGACATTACCAGTGAGCGTGGTCTCCACATACTGCCATGTTTGCTGAGCTTCAGATATTCTGGTCCTTAATATTGATGTCAAGTGTCACTAATAGCTGAAAGATTCCAGGCACTGAAAGAGCATAATGGTGCATCTAATTGATGCAGCAACAAACTGCCACAGAGTCTAGCTTATGGGTCATCCTCAATTCTCACAAGGTGAACTGGGCCAAATGGAGGATAGTTTGTTCTTCACTGGGGAGAAGGAAATCAGAGGGTGAGTTATTCACTGGGTAATTTTAACTTTGGTGGCATAAATTGGCAATACTACCCAATTTTTATCCGATTGATGGTGATCTGATAATGCCCATTTTACATCACTGCCAAAAATGAAAGTTACCTTCACAGATCCAGAACTGTTTTTGTTGTAAGACTCACTGCATTTGTCTTAAAACCGTCATTAATTTAACATGGCACTCTTTTAAAAAATAACCATCTTCAGTTGTTTAATGGGTTTCCGATCTGAAGATGGGTCATACGGACTTGAAACGTCAACTCTGTTTTTCTCTTCACAGATGCTGTCAGACCGGTTGCATTTTCTGTTTTACTTCCAATCTGCCTCAGTCTTTTTGATGATGAATGTCACTCCAAACATTCCCCAGTGTTGGCAGCCCTTTAGCAAGTAATCCTGGCATTTGGCTCATTGGGTGCAGCATAGGGAGATTCCTGGGAGCAAGTGGATTTATACAGTGATAATTGTTCATTGGTATAACTATGGGACATTGCAGATGGGAACAGATCAGTTGACAACTGTAAATTGCACTTAGGGCCTTGGGGCAGAATTTTTCCCTCGTCGGGTGGGCGCGCGCCTGACCTGAACGGGAATGAAATAGTGCACAGTGACACTGGGCGAGCGTCCCGACGTCATTGCGCATTCTCGCGAAGTTTCGCTTGGCAGGCGCGTGCGAGAGACAGCAGCAAGTCCACCGACAATTAAGAGGCCTATTAAGGCCCTTAATCAATTAATTAAATTGAATTTTTCACAGCCCGTCCAGCCGTTCAGTTGACGGGCAGGCGAATAGGCCAAGTGGCCTTTGCATTTTTTGCTAAACTTCATCCACAGGTGTGTTGAGGTTTTGACCAATGATTAAAAAAAAACTTTTAAAACTAATTTTTAACATGTCCCTGCTTATGTGACAGAGTCACCTGAGGGGACATATTTTCCTTTTCTTTCGATTGTTTATTTTTAATGTTAAAAATCTTCAGCTCCCTGAGGCAATTCTGTGTCTTCAGAGAGCTTTCTGTGAGTGCACCACCGTATATGCACTGACTTCCATGCTCACACTCTTCCCGCCCCCACCCCGGCAGCGCTGAGGCTCGGATTGCGCCTTTCATGCTGGCTGGCCGTTAATTGACCAGCGTGAAATCGTGTTCGGGGCTGGTAGCGGTCGGTTTGGCGGCCACTCCAGGGCCGGCCCGTCGCACCCGCCCGACGAGGCAAAAACTCTGCCCTTGATTTTGTTTGGTAAATTTTGGAGGTAAATTGTCCAAAGCCATGGAAGTCATAGCAAAAAATCATAAACACGTGGTAACAATTTCAGTTATACTATAAAGTGATGCAAAGCAAATCAAAACACCCAGAATTTCTAGGAGGGAGAATTTAAAGGAGTACACAATAGGAATAATTTTATAACCTTGCATTCCAACAAGGAATCTCACCTAACGGGATGCAAAGTGTAGATTCAACTAATTTAATCATTTATTCTTGGATAGTTTACTCTCTCCTCATCCCTTATCTCCCACTAATGTTCTTGTGCAAAAGGATAGGATTACACCTGACTGCAGTCTGTGGGTTGGGTGGGGTAACAATGCTGCGACTCTTAGATTCGGCAGTCCAATGTGAGCCTCCAAGTGCTGCTTTACTGGAGTATATTGCTGTTGAGGTACAAATATGGTGATGTAGGCCTCTGCTTAGAAAAATGGCAACACTGTTTATTTCATTCTTGATTGATTTTTGCTGGCATTTTTTTGTGAATGACACTCGCCACAATTTTCTATTTTTATTTGGTAAGCATGAAAATCATAGAATCAGGCTTCGGAGACATCTCTGGCAAAGATGTAGCCTTGAGTAGTTATTAATATGAAGAGGGAGCTCCCTAGTGGTTAGATAAAAATGGTGACTCAGAAGGAACTGGTCGTGTGCTGCCCTCCATTGTTTCAGATGTTAAAGATAGTGCATTAAACATATATGCTTTTGATTTTTAACTTTTTAGTCCAAGAACAGTCTTTCTGCTTATCAATACAAATGTGATAATTATACCAATTCCATGCATATTTTCAAAGTGCTGCTCCACAGTGCGGGAGTACGAGACTTCACTTCAGTACTGAACTGAAAGCTGACGGTCAATAAAATCCTATTCTACTGTATATACTAACCTGCCACTAGAACTGCCCTTGCACTCCTTGTCTCATAAATATAACATACATGACAAAATAAATGACCGCTGGAGAGGGCAGTAGTTATTTTGTTACTAATTCTAATATTATAGGCGTGTGCTCAGGATGAATTTGGACAAGATTCAGATACTTACCTCCATTAAAAATTCAGATGGCATAATTCCAAACTACTGAGAAAAGAATCAGTGCCACAAGTCTAATAGAGCACAAGAGCTTGCATTAAAACAAAACATCTCACATAGAAGAATGTATGAGCCTTCAATGAAAGAGAGCAGGCACAAAGACTAAAATATCAGCTTCCAATGTGGAATGAGCGAGAGACGGAAAGAAGAATAGTAAATATACCTTTAAGACAAGTGTTGTGATGTAAGATCACATGATCTTAATACCCAATAGCTGAGTAGCACGAGCTACCTCTGTGGGAGAGTCTTGAGTTAGACACTGAAGAGTGAAGACAGAGTTTTGAGTTGTGAGCACACGAGTGTAGCTGCTGAGTTTAGTTCATAAATAAACAGCGTGTGCTTATGCTAATAACAATCTCCTGATGTTCTCTGTCTGTGTACCAACTTGGACACTCCACATCAAACGTGCAACCCGGATCCCTTAGCCTCAACAAACCAAAGGGCACTGGATCCAAAAAACTGGCGACAAGCATGAAAAGCCACGAAAAAAACCAAGGTAAAAAGCAAGGAAGAAGGAAGGAAATCAGAAGAACCGAATTCGGGCCGTACCTCGCACAGCAGTTGTAAGTAAAAGAAAATTTCCTTCTTGATCGTTGAAGTAATCCCCTCAGAGCACGCCGCAATTTGGAGGAGAGGAGCCTTTCCACCCAACCTCGGACGACTGGCCTCACTATGGTGAACGTCTAGTGTTCTTCTTCCAGGCAAACGACACTGTGGGGGAGGAGAAGAGGCGCACGATCTTTCTGCCCATGTATGGGAGTAAAACATATGGACTAATTCAAAATCTGTTGGTTCTCAATGCCCCAGACTCAAAAAGATTTGATGACTTAGTGAACCTCGTAAAGAATCATTACCAGCCCAAGCCATCAGTGACGATGCAACAATTTAAATTTAACTCAAGAAACAGAGCTGCGGGGGAGACAGTTGTTTGTTATGTGGCAAGTCTGAAACAATTAACTGAATATTGCAAGTTTGGTACATCCATCAATGATATGGATCGGGATCACTTGGTGTACGGTATAAACGACAATGTGGTTCAGAAGAGATTACTGGCTGAAACAAACTTAGATTTTCCGAAGGCATTAGAAATCACCCTGGCAATGGAAGGTGCAGTGCGAGACTCAGAAGCCACATGAGGAGCACAAAATGGTGCCGTCCTCCACGTTGGGCGGGAAGCCTCAATCAGAAAGATCGTGAAAATGTAGAGCTTTACTCAGAAGCAGGAAGCAGCCACCGCTAACAGACAAATTTAAAGGGATAACTTAGCAGCAAAAACATGGCATTATAGTAACAGAGGTGGAAGCAGACAATCTTGTCATGAACCACAGTTTAAAAAGCTCGAATGTTTCTTCTCCCATCAATATGGACATCTCATGAGACATTGTAAAGATAGAATCAGGCAGACTTGCAGACAAAAGCAAAACAGCATTGAAAAGCCTGAAGTAATAGATCCTGATATCTGTTCATTATATAATTTAAAGGTAGGAAGAACGGAGCCTATCTATGTAACCATAAGAGTGAATGAGAAACCTATCAGAATGGAGGTGGAAACTAGTGCAGCCACTACATGATCGGTGAGCATACTTTTACATACCATGGAGAACGTAAGCTGAATTTAGAAGAAACTGATGACAAATTAAGAACTTATACAGGAGAAGACACACAAGTCAAGGGCGTTTGTAAAATCACAGTACATTATGAAGCTCAAACAGTGAGATTACCTTTGATGGTAATAGCAGGCGAGGGACCTAGTCTCCTCGGACGAAACCTCCTGAAAGAAATTAAATTGGAATGGTCAGAAATCTTCCAACTGAGAACTAATGGGTTATCAGAGCTACTACAAAAATATGTCTCAGTTTTCAAGGAAGAACTTGGAAAAATTGAGGGTCTACAAGCAAAAATTCATGTAGATCCAGAGGCAACTCCAAGAAGAGAAGACAAGGATAAGGTAGACATCAAACTGGACAGATTAGAAAAGCTGGGAGTGATACAACCAGTACAATTTTCAGAGTGGGCAGCTCCAATTGTACCTGTTCTCAAACCTGACCGAAGCATTCGAATATGTGGGGACTATAAATTAATAATAAGTCAATAAAGTAGCAAAATTGGATAGACACCCCAACCCTAAAATTGATGCTAAACTGGCAGGTGGAAAGACTTACACGAAGTTGGATGTGAGTCTTGCCTACCAGCAACTGGAATTAGAGAAGGCATCCCGGAAGTTTGTCACCATAAATACACATAAGGAATTGTACCAATACACCTGTTTACCTTTTGGCGTATATTTCAAAGAACCATGGAAAGTTTACTACAGGGATTGCCCCATGTTGTAGTTTATTTGGATGACGTTCTTGTGACTGGACTCACTGGAAAGGAACATTTGATGAACTTGGAAAAAGTTATGAAACGTTTTTCACAGGTGGGGGTGAGATTGAAAAAGGAAAAGTGCACATTCCAGGCAAAAGAGGTAACTTACCTAGGTCACAAGACCTACATCCACTTGAAGATGAAGTGGAAGCCATTAAAGAAGCCCAGTTATACCCCTAGAAGTGGCCAGAAAGACCATGGGTATGAGGACACATCGATTATGTGGGACCTTTTATGGGAACAATGTTTCTACTTATCATAGACGCTCATTCAAAATGGATGGGCATATACGAAGTGAGGTCACTCACATCTTCAGCGACGATAGACAAGCAACGACAAAGCTTCGCAATTAATGGACGACCTGAAGTGCTAGTATCAGATAATGGAACAGTATTCACAAGAGCTGAATTTAACCGATTTACAAGCCTCAATGGTACTGTTCATGTGAAAACATCTCTATAGCACTCTTCTTAAAATGGACTCGCCAAAAGAGCAGTTCAGACATTCAAATCTGGTAAAAGAAATTGACTTGAGATTTATTAGCAACTAAATTAGCACGATTTGTTTTCCATTATAGAACCACCCCTCATTTGACAACAGGTGTCACAGCGGAATTGTTGAAGTGCCATCTCCAAATGAGACTGAGCCTAATTATGTCAAACTTGGGGGAAGGTAGAAAGAAGGCAGCAAAGTCAGAAAATGCGACATGATTGTCACAGTCAGAAAAGAACATTTAATGTAGGAGAGAGAGTATTTGTGAAAAATTTTAGAGAAGGACCAGCATGTTGTTCAATGAAATAAGTGCTGTAACGGGACCTCTTTCCTACCACATGAAATTTGTAGACCAAGTAATTAGGAGACATGTGGATGCCATAAGAAAAGGAGAAACCAAATATACAGAGATTATTCCACCAGTGTTCGAGACTGAATTGACATCTCCTGTTGAAAGAACTCAACCGAGTGCAAATGTGTTTGAAGGGCCGACTGTACCTGAAGAGTTGAAGGAACAGATTTACAGGTACCCACTGAAGAACCAGATGCTCAGATGACTCCAGTAAAGGAGGTTCCAAATCAAACTTCAGAAGCTGTAGAGCTGAGACGTTCTGCACTCATAAGGAAATCCCCAAAGAGACTGACTTTGTAAATAATTGATCTGTATAAATAACTTGATGTATTGAAAAAAATTGTAAAATGTATTTTTCAGTAAAGGCGGAGGGATATAGTAATCTGATATGTAATATACCTTTAAGACAAGTGTTGTAATGTAAGATCACATGATCTTAACACCCAATAGCAGAGTAGCGTGGGCTACCTCTGTGGCAGAGTCTTGAGTTAGACACTGAAGAGCGAAGACAGAGTTTGGAGTCGTGATCACACGAGTGTAGCTGCTGAGTTTAGTTTGTAAATAAACAACATGTGCTTATTCTAACAATTATCTCCTGATGTTCTCTGTGTCTGTATCAACTTGGTCACCCCAGTACAAGCGTGCAGCCCGGATCCTTTTGCCTCAGCAAACCAAAGGGCACTGGATCCAACAGGATCTTAATGTTGGTTTACTAGGGTAGAGGGAACAAATGGGTGTGGAAATATTGGGACAGCAGTGCTCTGGATTAGCTGAATTTTGTGGAGGGTGAAAATGGGGAAACCGTTAAGGAAAACATTTGAAAATTTATCCCAGTGGATGATAATCATGTGGACAAAGATTTCATCATGAAGAGATGAGATAGAGAAGTGAGTGGTAACATCCAATCATGATAACGAGCTCAATGTGACAGAGAACACTTAGCTATGAGTAAAAGAGACAAATGAGGTTGAACGTTGAATGTTGCAACCAGATTGAGTACTCAGAAGCATTATACGTTTGGTGTCAGAGATGCATGTATTTTTGGGAGATGAACAGGATAGTTTAGTCAATAATGTGGTGTAAGAGGTTTCAACTAATCCAGAACTACTTGTTGGATTGAGAGTTGAATAGCACAAAAGGGGTTTTAAAGGGATGGGAATAATATTTGAAGAAAAGGAAAGGTGGGATGAGACCAATATGGAACTTTGGTGGTCAGGACTGAATAAGAATAAGGTTGAAGGAGCAGATGGTGGGACAGTTTCTGAATATCATATATTTTATTTTGTGGGAAATAAATTTGATGAGGGCTCAGGGAGAAATTGCAGAGTACACAGGGGTGAGGGTGAGTTGGGAAGATGCTAGGAAGATCCATTCCTCACTGTAATATATCCCTGCCAGAGCAGTACTCCACCAGCTTCTACTAGTCCACCAAGAAATTCAGGTGCAACCCTAGTCACAGTGAAGACTTCCCCATTTATGTTGGGCTGTAACTTCTGGTTCCAGGGCAGTGTATCTGGAGGGTTACCCCAAAGATGCACTGGGGAACCACCCTCTCAATCCCAGAGGTTCCCAGGTAAGGTTTACATGACCAATTGCCTGGGAAGTGCAAACTTCCCCTGGGCAATTGCTTTGCACTGGGAACCATACGAAAATGTGATTTAAATTGCAAACTTCGGATGGTTCCGACTGTTCCACATCAATAGTTACTCAGGAGAAGTTAGAAGGATTAAAATCACTTCTAACATCTGGGTAAATATTGTACGGACCCACACTGACTTCCCCACGGGACTTCCCCCACAAAGACTCCCCATGGGATTCCCCCTTCTCCATGGGATTCCCTCTCCTTGGGACTCTTCCTCCCCTCCCCACCAATGACCCCCCCCAATTGGGATTCCCCTCACAAGGCTCGACTCCTGACTTTCACTGCCCCGCCACCAAGGCCCAACCTGACCCGACATCCACACCGAGGCCCAACCTGACCCCACACCCATGAGGCCCAACCTGACCATCCCCACCGCAACCTCCCCCCCCCCCGCCCCCCATCTGCCCTCGATCCTAGGCCCCAGGCACATGCTGCACTGCCCAGATCACACCCAGCCTGAGTCAGAAAGTTGGGCAAAACAGAATCAAAAAAAAATTCAGGGAGGAATGTAGGAACGGAGTGGCAACCTGACTCCGACTGCCATTCTGTGGAAGTTCTGGTCCATTATTTTGAACCTGATTTTCAGATTTAACATTTCAGATCAATAAAATGAAACAGAACTAAATTACATCGTAGTAAAGCTCTTCTCAAAATAATCTAGTATTTGTTCTTTTAATTATGCTCTGGGTGACGTTTCACTGATTCTTCCACTTTTTAGTTATTCCACTTCTGCTTTCATCCACTTCTCTACACTGAGCTGGCATATCAGGCACTGACAAGAATTGTGGCACATGCTTTATTTACATGCTTAGAGTAGAACAGTTGTGAGATTTCTTTCCCCTTTGTTAACTGTGTTAATAACAATAAACCTCTCACTAACAAATAAATAAATTGAAATATGCCCTCCTTATTATTGTTTATATTCGTTTAGAAGTCATCCATGGCTGATCGCTCTGCTAGTGCAGCAAACCTTAACCCATACATGACCAGGCCCAATAGACTGGCTGGAAGAGCAGGAGCAGGTAAGCCATGATATTGTTTTCAATTATTGACCATTACAACTATTTATTCTGCTGTAATAGAAGAAAATAAATGACTGAAAAAGCACACTTGCAAAAAGATGCAAATGAGGCTGTTTTCACCCTCTTGGCTGGTTTGACATTGGCTATCATAATAGGTTTTCAGAAGGGATGTGCCAGGCTGCAGCACTGCTTAGGCTTTACCCTAACCAGAAGGAAAAAAACGCCTATCTAACTACGTTATAAATCCTTTTTTTTGTCTAACACATGTGAAAATCCATCAGTTTACATAAGAATTTCCAATTCGCAGTACTGAAAAATCTATTCAAGGTTATTTGCCTGATATGGAGAACATATTGGGCCGTAACCTCCAACGAGAGTTGGAAAGTGCTGGCCCACATGAATTAGAAGAAATAAATACCTACTTGCCTGATCTTGAAAATTGCGTGGCCACTTCCGCTTGCTGGAGCTGCTTGGGGCCTGCAGCGAAAGACACCTCACAGGCCCCAGCGAAGTGTAGCTCCAACGGATTCAAGGAGACCATGCCCCTTTTTTATGGCACTAGCTACCATAAAGCAGGTAAGTTTAAAGGGCCAGGGAAATTGGCAGGCCAGGGGAAGGTAAGTGTCTAAGGTAACTGGATAGGATTTGAGGGTTGGCAGTGTCTGGGGAGGGTGGGATGGAGTCGGTTGGAAGCCCGGGGGGTGTCGGAAGTCCATGGGGGGTGAGATGGGGCCTGAGGTCGGGGGAAGCTGGGGGTTGGTGGGGGGTCCGAGGTCTGAAGGGGGTGGGTGGCAGTCGGAGTTCCGGGTGTGTCGGATGCTGGGGGGCGGTGATGTTGGAGGTCGGAGGGTGGAGGGTGTTGGAGGTTTGGGGGTGGGGGGTGTCAGGGCCAGGGTGTGGGAGAGTTCCGTGGGGTTGGTTTGGTTCTTTACAATAGTTACTCAGAAGTTAGAAGAGGTTTTAATTCTTCTAACTCTTTCTGGGGTAACTATTGGTATAACCCCGGCAGAACTATCTGAAGTTTGTGATTTAAACCGCATTTTTGGATGGTTCCGAGCGCAACACACTTGTCCAGGGAAAGTGTGCACTTCTGGGCATTTGCTGTACAAACCCTTAACCAGGAACGTACCATAGGGATTCCCCAGTGTATTTTTGTGATAGCCCCCATATCCAACGCTGGGGAACACAGAAGTTATAGGCCATTCTCTTCCTGCAGTGACCATGACGCACTTACCTAAAGGGAGAGAACAGGCACAAGTTGGGAGCATCAATACTCAGGGACCTGCATTGGTGCACAGTGATACTGGAGTTTAACCAGCTAAAATAGAACAATATATCAGCAAAGATCATTAATAATCTTCTTGCTGTTTGTCTGGCAAGGGAAATAAATAAATAATGTCACTACAATAGCAGGTCAGAGGCTGGGAATTCTGCAGCAAGTAACCCACCTCCTGATTCCCCTAAGACTGCCCACCATCTGATTCAGGAGTGTGATGGAATACTCTGCACTTGCCTGGATGTTTGTGGTCCCAACAGCATTCAAGAAGCTCTAGAACAAAGCAGCCCATTTGATCAGCACCCCATCCAAAACCTTAAATGTCCACTCCCTGCACCACCAACGCACAGTGGCAGCAGTGTGTACCACATAAAAGATGAAATGCAGCAACTTACCAATCCTGCTTTGACTGTAACTCCCAAACTTTACAAAAGTAGGGAGGTCATGTTGGAGTTGTATAGAACCTTAGTGAGGCCACAGCTGGAGTACTGTGTGCAGTTCTGGTCGCCACATTATAGGAAGGATGTGATTGCACTGGAGGGGGTGCAGAGGAGATTCACCAGGATGTTGCCTGGGATGAAACATTTAAGTTATGAAGAGAGGTTGGATAGACTTGGGTTGTTTTCGTTGGAGCAGAGAAGACTGAGGGGCGACCTGATCAAGGTGTACAAGATTATGAGGGACATGGACAGGGTGGATAGGGAGCAGCTGTTCCCCTTAGTTGAAGGGTCAGTCACAAGGGGACATAAGTTCAAGGTGAAGGGTAGGAGGTTTAGGGGGGATGTGAGGAAAAGCTTTTTTACCCAGAGGGTGGTTACGGTCTGGAATGCGCTGCCTGGGAGGGTGGTGGAGGTGGGTTGCCTCACATCCTTTAAAAAGTACCTGGATGAGCACTTGGCACGTCATAACGTTCAAGGCTATGGGCCAAGTGCTGGTAAATGGGGTTAGGAAGGTAGGTCAGGTGTTTCTCACGTAGTCGGTGCAGACTCGATGGGCCGGAGGACCTCTTCTGCACTGTGTGATTCTGGGGCCTCTACCCCTAGAAGAACAAGGGTAGTAGATGCATGGTAACACCATCACCTGCAAGTTCCCCTCCAAACCACACACCATCCTGAGTTGGAACTATATCACTGTGTCTTCACTGTTGTTGGGTCAAAATCCTGGAACTCCCTTCCCAACAGTGCTGTGGGGGCGTGGGGGGTTGGGGGGGGGCGGGGGGGGAGAGGTTTGGAGGTGTGGGTCAGTGGTGGGGGGGTACGAAGGGGATGGGAGGGTTCACATGAGGGGAGATTTGGAAAGTTAAAAAGAAAGGACAAAGCAATAGTGCAGAGTATTGATAAGGATAATGGTAACCATAGTGTGACAGGAAGGGACAGAACTTACAAACATAAGAATGCACCAGCAGATAAGGTTAGTGTAGGGAAAAATGGTAAAAAGACAGAATTAAAGGCTCTTTATCTGAATGCACACAGCATTCATAACAGGATGGATGAATTTATAGCACAAATAGAAATAAATGAGTATGATATGACAGCTATTACAGAGGCATGGTTACAAAGTGAACACGGCTGAGACCTGAATATTCAGGAGTATTTGACATTCCAGAAGAACAGGAAGAAGGAGAAAAGAAGTAGGGTGGCTGTCTTAATAAAGGATGAGATCAGTACAGGAGTGAGAAATGACCTTGGCTCAGAAAGTCAAGATGAAGAATCAGTTTGGATGGAGATGAGAAATAGCAAAGAAAATAAGTCACTGCTGGGAGTAGCTTATAGACCGCCTAACAGTAGCTACACTGTAGGATAGAGTATAAATGAAGAACTAATGGAGGCCTGTGAAAAAGATGCTGCAGTAATCATTAAACCTAAATAAAAGCAATTACAAGAGTATGAAGACAGAGTTAGCTAAAGTGAACTGGGAAAATAGGCTAAAAGATAAGATGGTGGAAATGCAGTGACAGGCATTTAAGGAGATAGTTCATAACTTTCCACAAAGATATATTCCATTGAGAAAGAAAGACTCTATGAGAAGGATCCACCATCTGTGGCTAACAGAGGAAGTTAAGGATAGTATCAAATTCAAAGAAAAGATGTAGAAGATTAGCTGTAGGCCAGAAGATCGAGAAAAAAATGAGAAACCAGCAAAGGATGACTTAAAACATAATAGAGGGAGAAATTAGGGTATTGGAGAATACTAATAAGAAATATAAAAACAGAAAGTAAAAGCTTCTCTAAGTTTATAAAAAGGAAAAGAGTAGCTAAGTGTTAGGCCCTTAGAGGGTGAGACTGGGGAAGGCAGAGACTTTGAACAAGTATTTTGTATTTGCCATCACTGTAGAAGACATAAAAAGCATTTCAAGAATAGTAGAAAATCAAGAGGCAAAAGGGAGGGAGGAACTTAAAACAAGCACAAACACTGGAGAAAAAATACTAAGAAAACTAATGGGACTAAAGGTTGACAAGTTTTCTGACCTGATGGCCTGCAACCTAAGGTCTTAACAGAAATGGCTGCAGAGATAGTGGATGCATTAGTTGTAATCTTCCAAAAGTCCCTAGATTCTGGAAAGGCCCAGTGGATTGGTAAACAGCAAATGCGACATTCGATTCAAGAAAGGAGAGTGCCTGAAAGCAGGAAACTACAGACCGGTTAGTCTAACGTCTACCACTGGGAAAATGCTAGAATCCATTATTAAGGAAGTAGTAGCAGAACATTTACAATACCACAATACAATCAGGCAGAGTCAACATGATTTTGTGAAAGGGAGATCATGTTTGACAAATATAATAGAGTACTTTGAGGATGTAATAAACAGAGTGTATGAGCAGGTACCAGATGTAGTGTATTTCGATTTCTCAAGGCATTTTTAAAGGTTCCACATAAGGTGATGACATAGGATAAGAATGCATGGTTTGGGCCAATATATTATGGACAGAGGATCTTACAGGAAACAAAGTCAAGATAAATTGGTTATTTTCAGGTTGACAAAGGGAAAACTTTTCCCCCCGTCAGGGGAGAAGTGCGGGAGCGGGCGTGCCTCCGATTAGTGCCCCTGATTGGGGACCCGCCGCCATTTTACGTGGGCGGGCCAATTAAAACCCACCCAGTGTGACGTCCATTCAGAAGCGCTATGTGCTCCCTATGTAGGCAGGGTGGGATTCCCTCAGCCGGGAGTATGCTCTTTCGCATGTGCGCGTGAAAGAGCACACTGACCTCCCTGAGGCCAAGTGCTGCCTCAGGGAGATCGGCTTGGAATTAAAATTTGTAACACAAATGATAAAAAAAATTTCCCTGACATGCCTTCTCATGTGACACTGTCACATTAGTTGGGACATGTCCATAACTTTTATTGAAACCTTTAATAAAAATTTAAATAACCTCATGATATCTCATACCGCCCTTGGATGAGGTTTCATGCTTTTTCCGAAGCCCATCAGGGCTCCCGGCCTGCCCGCCAACTTTAAGGTTGGACGGGCAGGTCCATTAATGAGGTTAATTAGTTTTTCAATGGCCTCAATAGGCTGTTGACAGGTCAGCAGGTGCGCAGCTGACTCGGCTGCGCCCCTGCTGACCGGAAAATGGAAATAACGCGGAGTGACGTCGGGAGTTCCACCCGACACCATCCTGTGTCATTTTACGCGTCAGCAAGCGGACCCCGCCCCTGTTCGCCGACTGGAAGATCCTGCCCAAACTGTTACTAGTGGAATGCCACAGGGATCAGTGCTGGGGCCTCAACTATTTATGATGTATATTACTGACTTGGATGAAGGGACTGACTGTATTGTAGCTCAATTTGCTGATGATACAAAGATAGGTAGGAAAGCAAGTTGTGAGAAGGATACAAAGAGTCTGCAAAGGATTTAGATAGGTTAAGTGAGTGGGAAAAAGTTTGGAAGATGTAGTATAATGTGGGAAGATGTGTGGTTGACCACTTTGACATGAAGAATAGAAAAGCAAAATATTATTTAAACGGAGAGAGATTGCATAATGCTGAGGTACAGAGGGATCGGGGTGTCCTTGTACATAAATCACAAAACGTTAGCTTGCAGGTACATCAAGTAATTAGGAAGGCAAATGGAATGTTGACTTTTTTAATTCATTTACGGGATGTGGGCATCACTGGTGAAGCCAGCATTTATTGCTCATCCCTAGTTGCCCTTGGGAAGGTGAGCTGCCTTTTTGAACCACTACAGTCCATGTGGTGTAGACACACCCACAGTGCTGTTAGGGAGAGAGTTCCAGAAGTTGACCTAGTGACAGTGAAGGAACAGCAATATATTTCTAAGTCAGGATGGTGAGTGGCTTAGAGGGGAACTTGCATGGGGTCATGTTCTCATGTATCTGCTGCATCTTCTAGATGGTAATGGTCATGGGTTTGGAAGGTGCTGCCTAAGGAATCTTGGTGAGTTTCTGTAGTGTATCTTGTAGATGGTACACACTGCTGCCACTGTGCAACGGCGGTGGAGGGAGTGAATGTTTGTGGAAGGTGTGCCAAACAAGCGGGCTGCTTTGCCCAGGTATCACACTTCTTGAGTGTTGTTGGAGCTGCACTCATCCAGGCAAGTGGAGAGTATTCCATCACACCCCTGGCTTGTGCCTTGTAGATGGTGGACAGGCTCTGGGTAGTCAGGAGTTACTCACTGCAGGATTCCCAGCCTCTGACCTGCTCTCGTAGCCACAGTATTTATACGGCTAGTCTAGTTCAGTTTCTGGTCAATGGTAACCCCCAGGATGTTGATAGTGGAGGATTCAGTGATGGCAATGCCATTGAATGTCAAGGGGCGATGGTTAGATTCTCTCTTGTTGGAGATGGTCATTGCCTGGCATTTGTGTGGCATGAACGTTACTTGCCACTTGTCAGCCCAAGCCTGGATATTGTCCAGGTCTTGCTGCATTTGCACATGGCCTGCTTCAGTATCTGAAGAGCCGCAAATGGTGCTGAACATTATGCAATCATTCCCACGTCTGACCTTATGATAGAAGGAAGGTCATTGATGAAGCAGCTGAAGATAGTTGGGCCTAGGACACTACCTTGAGGAACTCTTGCAGTGATATCCTGGAACTGAGGTGACTGGCCTCCAACAACCACAACCATCTTCCTTTGTGCTAGGTATGATTCCAACCAGCGGAGAGTTTACCCCTGATTCCCATTGACTCCAGTTTTGCTAGCGCTTCTTGATGCCACACTCAGTACAATGCTACCTTGATGTCAAGGGCAGTCATCCTCACCTCAGATGTTCAGCTCTTTTGTCCATTTTGAACCAAGGCTGAGGTCAGAAGCTGAGTGTCCCTGGTGTAATCCAAACTGAGCGTCAGTGAGCAGGTTATTGCTAAGCAAGTGCCACTTGATAGCACTGTTGATGACCCCTTCCACCTTTATTGCAAGGGAGCTTAAAAGCAGTGAAGTCTTGCTACAAAACTGCCAGGGCATTGGTGAGACCACACCTGGAGTACTGTATACAACTTTAGTCTCCTTTCTTCAGGAAGGATGTACTTGCATTGGAAGCAGTTTACAGAAAGTTCACTGGGCTGATTCCTGGGATGAACTTATGAGGATAATTTGAGCAGGTTTGGCCTATATTCATTAGAATTTAGAAGAATGAGAGGTGATCCTATTGAAACATAGAAGATTCTGATGGGGCGTGGCAGGGTAGATGCTCTGAGGATGTCTCCCATTGTGGGAGAATCTAGATCTAGGGGGCACAGTTTAAAAATACAGGGTCTTCCATTTAAGACAGAGATGAAGAGGAATTTTCTCTCTGAGGGTCATTAGTGTTTGGAATTCCCTTCTACAGAGAGCAGTGGAGGCTGGGTCATTGAATATATTCAAGGCTGAGTTAGATTTTTGATCTGTAAGGGAGTCGAGGGTATCCGGTCAGGCAGGAAAGTGAACTTAAGGTCATAATCAGATCAGTCATGATCTTATTGAATGCCGGAGCAGGCTCAAGTGGTCAAATGGTGTCCTCCTCCCATTTCTTATGATGACCTTATGTTCTGATGGAATGCAATAGTTCAAGAAGATGACTCACCACCACCTCCTAAATTGCAATTAGGAATGGGCAACAAAAGCTGGCCTTCCCAGTGATACTCACATCCCTTGAAAGAATAAAAGGTTCCTATCGATGAGCTGGTTGACTAGTCAATCTTAGTCATGTACTAGAATATTGCATCCTGCTAGCCTCAGGTGTCAGGTTACTACATATGCTGCATTGATTTGATTTGATTCAAGCCTTCCATTGCATGGATTAAATTATCATTCTTGGCAAGACAGGGATTTTATAATTATTTTTTTTTATTTACAAAATATCCTGATTTAAATTAAAATGTTCCATTTTTTTTGTGTCTCTGCAACATGTCCATAGAAGGGGAATCAGAAAAATGTGATGGGATTTTAGCTTATTCAAAACCCACCCACTTACACAGCTTTGAAATTGGGATCATGGGTTTGTCAATACCATTCTTTCTTCAAGTAAAGCACCCAGTGGTTTTTCTCCCAATGCCCCTATTCCCATCTGCAGCCCCAGCAACCATGGGTGAGTATTTTTTCTCTAGTCTGCACCTCCACTAACTGTGCTGCCTGGTATTAAGAACTTGCTGAAAGGAGAATTATGAGCATAAATCACAACCCACATTCCATGGTATTGTTTTATGCTTGCTAGACAAATAGTTTAAAAATAAGTAAAGGAGGAAGTTACCTGCCTGTAATATTTCTGTTTTATCCTCAGAAATGATGGTTAAGTGGTGACTTGAACCAGCAAGACATTTCTGATACTAAACACACTTGGGGGATGGAATTTCCATGATTTCCTGATTGTCCATTATAACTTCAGTAGAAGACCCAAAGAGACCTGACTTTTCTGATGAAGTCAAATGGTTTGAAATTCACTTTCACAGTCAACTAACCAATCAGCTCTTTTTTAACCTTAGAAATTGCACTGTTTGTCAAAAACCCAACAATTAAAGCATAGCATGTACATATTCAAAGGCATCAGAGACCATCATGTGAGCATTATAACCTGGTGCTGCCAAATCACCCTACTGTAAAAATGCTGTTCATGCCAAACTAATAACTGCAGTATAAGTACACTGGGTTAACATAATAACAGTTAGCATTGAATACATCTCTGTCATAATGCAGGTACTCAAAGAGATGCCATGCCAATGGATACCAATGTCTATGAAAGTCCATATGCCGACCCTGATGAGCTGCAGGAAAAGACGCTATACTTGAAAAATGATTGCCTTATATTGGAAGAAAAGGAGCTTGGGTCTGGTAACTTTGGTACAGTAAAGAAAGGAGTCTACAAAATGAGGAAGTAAGTATTTCTGATTTAGATGAAACGTGCTGACATGAGATAAATACAAAGAATGCAAGATAAAAGATATCTCCAGATTCCTAATGGTTATATTTTAACTAGCTAAAGGGCTGTCACTAGATCACTTAATTCTCAAGATCTGTCAGATGTCTCCTCTGCAAATCAAATTAACAAGTAACAAAAACAAAAATTGCTGGAAAAAGAGTCATACGGACTCGAAATGTTAACTCTGTATTCCTCTCCACAGATGCTGTCAGACTTGTTGAGTTTTTCCAGCAATTTTTGTTTTTGTTTCAGATTTCCAGCATCCGCAGTATTTTGCTTTTAAATTAACAAGTAAAGCATATAAGCACTAAGTAGGGTTAATCCAATAATTTATTACAATAGGTAATAAATTATTTTAAATCATATTTTCATGATTAAAAAGGAAAATTCAATATTGCATTATCTTAATAATGTCATTATTAGGGTGATTGGTTTATGGAGATCAAATAGATCAAAATTGGCAACACATCTATCCCAAGGAGTTTGCAACCTTATTCACTGCAATTAAATGTTGACAAGTTGCAACACGCTTTCTGATACCTTGTCAATTTCCACCCTTTTAACCCCACCTCCCCCCACCACCTGTTCCCAAGACCACATGCCTCTACAAGTTAAATTTCACCTCATTGTTTTTTGATTTGTTTTAACAGGAAAAATATAAGTGTAGCAGTAAAAGTGTTGAAGAGTGATGATCCTGCAGTAAAGGATGAGCTGATGAAGGAGGCAAACTTCATGCATCAGCTTGATAACCCTTACATTGTCCGCATGATTGGCATATGTGAATGGGAGTGTTTGATGCTGGTGATGGAACTCGCAGAACAAGGCCAACTGAACAAATTTCTACAGGCTCACAGGTGAGTCCAATTTTTCTTTGTATGTTGTGCTGTTTCAGTTTATAATAAGTCACTCAAATAGTTGCCTGCAGGTTTGGCAGCATGAAGGTTTTCAATCACATATTCAAGTGCAGTATTTTGCAGATCTGCAATGTCATTAATTTCACATGGTTAATCTGGATTACTCTGCTTCTGAATCTGAATAAAATGAATCCCAAATATCAAACCCTATTACATTTGTTCCTTGTAAGGAATGTTATTATTGAATAGCCAAATAGTATTCACACAGCAATCCTGAATATATCATGCAGTGCAACAAACAGGCCATGTATAATCAAAGTTCCCTTTAAGATGCCTTTAAGATGATACCACTTCTCTTGACGACCCCACTGTTATTAAATTATCCGGACTGCTTGTCCTACTTCCAGTACTGGATATGCAGAAATTTTTTCTAATTAAATATTGGGATGATCAAAGCAATCGTCTTCAGTTCCCACCATAAGCTCTGTTCCCTGGCCTCCAACTCCGTCCCTCTCTCTGACAACTGTCTGAGGCTGAACGAGGCTGTTTGCAACCCTGGTGTCATATTTGACCCTGAGGTGGGCTTCCAATAACTCATCCACACCATTACTAAGACCACCTATTTCAACATTGGTAAAGTCGTCCAACCCCACCTCTGCCTCAGCTCCTCTTCTGCTGAAACCCTTACCCATGGGCCGAACTTTTTGTCCCACAGGCAGGCGCGTGCCCGACCCGAACGGGAGAGAAATAGTGCACGGTGACATTGGGCGAGCGTCCTGACGTCATCTCACACTCTCACGATCCTTTGGTCGGCGGACGTGCGCGAGAAGCGGCAGCACACCCACTGACAATTAAGAGGCCAATTAAGGCCCTTAAGTAAATAATTAAGCTGCATTTTTCACTGCTCTCTCAACCATTCGGCCTTTGCATTTTTAACGAAACCTCATCCACGGGCAGGATGAGGTTTCCAACGCTTACTAAAAAATCAATAAAATTTTTGAACATCCTTTTTTACGCGTCCCTCTTCATGTGACTGAGCCACATGTGGGAACATGTTTATCTCACATTTAAAAAGTTTATTTTCGTATTTAAAACCGCTCAGCTCCCTGAAGCAGCTCTGTGCCTTCAGGGAGCTGTCAGTGTGCGCCGCCCCGCGCATGTGCACACTTTAGCGCACACGCTTCTCCCGCCCCCATCCCTACGCTGAAGCTCTTAGCGTGCCTTTTACGCTGGCTGGCCATTAATTGGCCAACCAGCCAATCACGGACGGCGGTCAGTCTCGCGGCCGTTCCCGGGCTCGCCCGCCGTGCCCGCCCGATTAGGGGAAAATCCTCCCCCGTGTGTTTATTACTTCTAGCCTTGACAATCTAACACATGCCTAGCAGGCCTCCTGCTTTCTACCCTTCATAAACCTGAGGTCACTCAAAACTCTGGTTCCCATTTCTTTACTCTCACCAAGTTACCCTTTCACGAAGTTCTGATGAACCATTAACCTTTGCTCACTGACCTACATTGGCTCCCAGTTAAGCATTGTTTCCAAATCCCTCTCTTGTCGATCTCTCTGATCTCCTCCAGTTCCACAAGCCCCCAAGATATCTGTGGCAGTTCAAGATATCTGTGGCATCTTGATCACCCTCGATTTTAATCACACTACCATTGGTGGCTGTGCCTTCAGCTGCTTAGGTCCTAAGCTCTGGAATTTTCTTCTTAAACGTTGCTACCCCTCTTTCCTCCTTTAAGACTCTTGTTAAAACCTATCTAATTGACAAAGCTTTGGTCACCTGCCCTAATACTCCTTAGGTGCTTTGGTGTCAAATTTTGTTTTATAATGCTCCTGTGTAATGTGTTGGGACATTTTATTTTGTTAAAGGCACTATATTGCTGTCGTTAAGATGTGCTCTTGCACGACCATACAACAATCTTAAGGGGATCCCGAAATGCAACAAACAAACCATGCAAAACAAAGAAAAATTAGAGAGAACCTAAGTAGTACTTAGCAAAGTACAAAACGACACTTCTGAAAAATTAGGTATTTTGACAAGTCAACTCTGCGCACCCTCCTCCTGATGCACTGCTCAGCTATTTAAAGAACAAAGCAGAAGAGCACACATTGTTAACAAACAGATCACAGTAACTAGTTACGTTGATTATTGCAGGTCCTGATACATTATGGGCTTAAAGACTGCATTTAAAAACAAGTTCAGACTCTCTCCCAACTCTATTTGTGTTCAAAGCAAATGACAGTTGCCATAGGTAGGCCTTCATTTGCCACAATTTGGAACCTGTATTCTTATGTGTGCCTTGATTGTGGGCAACAAGCCACAGGATTAACAATTGTCCTTTTACTGTGACATTATAGTGGCCCCCACTATAAACTCTGTTCCCTACCAAATCCATTGCCTGTCCTGGCATTTCTCCAGACTGAAAATGATTGCTTTTAATCTTGATCTCCAGTTCAACTCAGAGCTGTATTGCTGACCTCATAAACTGAGCCCACTTCCACTTTCATAACATGGCACACCTCAGCTCCTGTTTCAGCCCCCTCCTTGCCTTTGTCACCTCCCTATTCAACTATTCCAAAGTTATCCTATCCAAAATCATAACTTTCCAACATCAGTAAAACTTCCACCATATCTAAAACTCTGTTACCTGATCTTCTCCTGCACCATATCCTACTCATACATCACCTTTGCACAAAAGCAAAAAAAAAATCAAGAAACTAGCAATAAAAATAGAAAATCTGAGGTGCACAAGTAGGAAAATCTGCTGTTAGGATCTGAGTGCTGTAATCCTTGTAATTTATGTAATTCTTTGATGATGAAGCTATTTTGTTTTAGCTACTCAAACAACATTTTAATAAAAATATCTTACATTTTCAGAGATGTTAGCGTAACCAACATAGTTGAATTAGTACATCAAGTGTCCATGGGTATGAAGTACTTGGAAGAGAAAAACTATGTTCACAGGGATTTGGCTGCGAGGAATGTTCTTCTTGTAACTCAGCATTATGCTAAAATCAGTGACTTTGGCCTGTCGAAGGCCATAAACTCTGAGGAGAATTACTACAAGGTAAGTCATAAGCAAATCCTTTTCTGATTTCAACCATTCCTAAATATCATTGATGATTACTCATTTCACTGACTTGAATTCAAATCTCTGTGTGGCATAATGTGAAACCTACAGTAGCTTCTGGCTGGTTTGAAAGTTTATCAATTCTTGGAGAAAACTTTTATATTCTGCAAACTGAGGTATTTCTCACTTGTGTAATGGATCAGTCACCTTTAAAGAAGCATGCCTGTCTATATATATGCATTTGAATGTTTTGAGTTTATATTTGCAATTCCTCCACAGTTATGCCCCATGTGGCTTTGCAGTTTGCCCAAGCCCTATATTCTAGCGTACACAGCCTGCACCTCCTGCTATAACTTCATTTGCGTCCCTGCACCACCCCTAAATCCAACTTCCTCCAACTCCATTTTTAGTGATGAAGCTTTCAACTGGCTTGATCTTAACATTCTTCTACCCTCTTCTAAAACTCTTCTGCTTTCTGCGCTGTAACAATTCTCCAAATCTGTGATTTGCTAGCTTTTTACCAATCTACGAAGACCTCCTCTGAACCTATTCTTTTGACCTTGCCTTCAAGCACTTTCCCAGCTCTTCTCCTACCACTGCTCAGTATCTACTTTGCCTTGGGTGCTTAGGCTGTTGATTTTGTGTTCAACCCAATTCAGATTGTAAAAATGGGGTATAATGGGAGATTGAAAAAGACCACAAGGAATAACCAATAAAGGAAATGAAATACTCATCTTAGTCTCGTGGTGAAAGTGAGCCCACTTTTAAGTTTCTAATGAAGGCACATTGGATTAAGAGTTCATCTAGTCACTAAATGTAATATGTTCCATTCACGAACATCAACGTGTCTCATATGGGCTAATGATAATCTTATTCTATACTCCTGATCAGTTGAGTCCCTGAGCACACACTGCTACCATCTTCATTTCTCAGGTTAAACAGCGGCAATGCGAAGAACATCCCATTCAAAATAATTGGTGCCCAGGAACAATGTTATGCAGCAATAAAATGCAGCATAGAAAAATAAGTGAATATTATGATACTGCGTTTTATTTTGGTAAGAATATTGAATGCTACAAAATCAAAACAGTTCTTCTTTTCCTTTTAAATTCATTATAGGCCAAAAGTACAGGCAAATGGCCAATTAAGTGGTACTCACCAGAATCCATTAACTACTTCAAGTTTTCCAGCAAAAGTGATGTCTGGAGTTTTGGTGTGATGATGTGGGAAGCATTTTCCTATGGCATGAAGCCATACAAAGTAAGTTTCCTTTCCCTCTAATACAATATAATATTGTTGCCACTGTCATGCCAGTGCACACCTCCACCAACTGCAGTGTGGTCCTGAAATCAAAGGTGTCATAGAATACTGGGTTGTCGTAGTATTATCAAAATCGGTGTTGCTATTTATAACAAATATTGTAATAAATTGAATTATTCTTTAGCCTTTTTATGTAAGGTTCACACACATGAACAATGTAGGAACATACAATTGGGACTAGATAATTCAACCCCTCAAGTGTGTTCCACCACTCAATGAGATCATGGTTGATCTGTGTCATAACTCCGTCTATCCACCTTAGCTCCATGTCTATTAATACAGATGACTGGAAAAAAACCTGTCAGTCTCAGATTTAAAATTAGTGATTAAACTAGCATCTACTGGTTTTTGTGGGAGAGAATTCCACACTTGTACCACTGATGGTGGCTAGGCTGGGGTGATGTTAGGCCCTTCTGCCCTCAAATCTCCAGGCTGTGCATCCCGTGGCACTTTGCCAAGAGCACTTCCCCTCCACCAAAACATATAAATTCACACCTTCAGGGTCCATGTCACAATCCAGGAGTGGGTTCCCTATGTGGGCCCCAATAATCCTAAAACCAGTACGTATTACCCTTCAGAGCACTATTAGCCACCATTCCCTTGATTGGCATTTGCCAGACCAAGGTAATGGAAACTCTTGGGCTTTAGTGCCCTTGCTTTAAGGTCACAACCTCTATATCATTAGCCTCATTTGGGTGAGTGTGGGTTCTACCCCCGCCCCAAACATAAGCCAAAAGAAATTCCTAGGCCTTGTTTGAGGCCCTTGTGTTATACTGTCATGTGAGTGATGGCTTGAAAGGCCAATTGTTCTTGATCCCATTGCTTTTGTGAAAATATTTGTTTTGTCAGATTCACTGCACAGTCTCCCGCATCTTTCTAATGCTATAGTTTAGGCAAAATTAACTGTTAGCATTATTAAAGGTTTAAAGCACTTCTTCAAAAAGAGACTGACATCATTTTCACATAAACCCAATTGACGTTTCCTTTTTGTCAAAATATATAAAATATCAAGCATCATCAGTTGATGTCAACGTATTAATTATAGACATCCTTTTCGTAAAATTATTCTGTATCTATGTTTCTTTATCACACAAAACTAATGGTGTAGTAAATATGTAAATAGTGAAAACACAGAAGTGCTGTTATATAAACAATCTGTTAGCAATGCCTCAAGCAGAACTGTTAAATAACTTTTTTTAGTGGTTGGTTTCATACAAGATGACTTAGCAGCTCACCCCCCTGAGAGCTGGGTTGGCAGATGAAAAATAGGTATCATGTACACAGTGGTACATTTTGGGTGTCTACCTGCCTAGGAGGCCACTGTGCTGGCACTTCTGATATGTAATTCAGATGGGGGATGAAACTTAGGGTTCCACCAAGTTCTGCTGCTTTTTGCCCAAAGGCCAGGTTTCTTGTGCTTTTGTCCTCCTCTATTCGGTGATCACAGTTCATCATAGGAACAGGAGTAGTGTGCCTACTTAAGGACCTTCTTTTTCTAATACCCTGTTTCTTCTGTTCTGTTAGCTGGAGAAAAGCAGTTTTTAAAACACAAAGGAGTGTTAGTTGGCTCATCACATGACCTCTCTCACCAACTGATCAGTTACCTGTATATGGTCACAGCAAGTTGATTCCAGGTCCATGGTTTAGACATAAATAGATCCTGGCTGGACAAGTTCATTTCTCATTCAGGGTCCATTGTCCCAAGTAATTGCATCTGATGGCTTTTTCCCCACGTGGCTGAATACAGAGGTGCGGCCTGGGTATTTTGTGAAAGGGTCAGGAGATATGGTCTTTCACGTTCCTCCAAGGTGATTGTCTTTGTTGGGTTCTTCTAGACATGCTAACTCTGTGTTTAATGACTTTGGAATTTGTAAGGTACAACTATGCAAATGTTTTATCATCTGTGAAGCTGCTGTTTTAAGTCACTGCAATGGTGTTGTTCAGTCTTTTAAAACTCAATCAGTCATTTCAGCCCAGTAAATATAAAGCATTGCTTTATAACACAAGTCTGTTTCACTATTCAATTTGATCTCAGCTGACCTGTTCCTCAACTCCATTTAATCACTTTTGCAACATATCCCTCGATTGCCTGATCTAACATGAATAGTTATTTGGTAGTACAGAACTTGAGTATTGCTGAAAAAAGAGCCATTTTTTGTCAAAGCTTTCCATCTTGGATTCATCAGGACAATTCTCAAGAAAATAGCAATATCAGGGAAAACAACGTATTTACACTCTATGAGACGAGAGTGCTGATTGGTTGACAAGTAGACTCTGATTGGTAGAGGTATTGCCATGAGAGTGCGCCAGTGGAAAATGACTGACAGTTAACTGCCAAGTATCGTTTGAAATTTAAACCAGGCAGCTTGACCCTGATTGGTCAAGACATTGCCTTGGGGAATGAACCAGCAAATGGCTATCACTTATTTTGTTTAGCTGAAACAGGCACAATGTGTGTACATGTTCTTTCTGTCTGCGAAGAACAGGGTCCTGTGTATCAATATATGTAGCTTCCAGTACTCACAAATGCACCACCCTACAAGCCCAACTGTCAATCTTAAATTGGCTGTTAGCGTAATTCTTAGCACACTGAGCATTGTTTAGCAAATGTTGTCCAATCGTGGAATCACATCAAATATTGGACACTGTGTTTTGAGTTTTGCAAGCACAGGCTAGTTGGGTATGACCTGTACCTTGCCTGCTGCGAGCAGCGGAAGGGACATGCTGTTTGATATGATCCGCCAGTCTTTGGGATGTGCTAATATAAATAATATTGATTTCAGTCTTGAGAATTTCAATTCATCCAGCATCCAGGACCTTTTGGGGGATAGAGTTTTAGACTTCCACTATGCGTGTGCAAACATACTCCCTGACTTCACTCCTAATTGGCCTAATTTGAAGGTTATGCCCCCTTTTTCTGGATTCCCCCACCAGAGGAATTATTTTCTCTGTATTTACCCTACAGAATCCTTTTATCACTTTAAGGGCCTCAATTAGGTAACCACTCAATTTTCTGAACTCAAGGGAATACCCACCAAGTTGATGCACAGTGTCCTCATAATTTAAACTTTTCAGTCCTGGTACTATTCTGGCGAATTTGCACTGTATCTTTTCCATGGCCAATTTATTTTTCCTGAGGTTTAGTACCCAACACTGAACACCGTACTCCAGATGGAGTCTGACCAAGGCTCTACACAACTGAAACATCAATTCTTCACATTTGTGTTCCAACTCCTTTGAGATAAAATCCAACATTCTATTAGCTATTTTAATAAAAAGAGAAATTGCTGGAAATACTCAGCGGCCAGAATTTTGACGTTGGCGAGCGGGGATGGGCCCGACACGCCGACATGTAAAATGACACGCGGTGACGTTGGGCGTGCGCCCCGAAATCACCGTGCGTCACTTAGATCTTTCGTTCAGCTGGAGGCAGCTGTGTGCCCACCGAATTGTCAAAGGCCTGTTAAGGCCATTAAAAAGCCAATTAAAGTAATTAACAACACTGCCCGTCCAACCTTAAGGTTGTCGGGCAGGCGAAGAGCCCAAGTGGCCTTCGCGTTTTTCAGGAAACCTCATCCATGGGTGGGAAGAGGTTTCCTGAAGGTTTAATTAAATAAATAAATAATTTTTGCACAATTCATAAACATGTCCCAGCTCATGTGACACTGTCATATGTGGGGACACGAGCAAATAATTTTTATTTTTCTTTGTTCAAAATTTCAATATGTACTTAATCTCCCTGAGGTACAACTCAGGGAAATTTCTGCGCCCTTTCGCACAGAGCGCAGGCTCCAACTCTCTCTCTTCCCCCCCCGACCACACAGGTAGCGCTGAGCACTACTGTCTGTGCGTCACACTGGGCGGGCCAATTAAGGCCAGTCCACATAAAATGGCGGCACGGAGCCAATCACGGACGGCGATCGGCTCCACACCCGCTCCCGACCAGCCCACCTGACATGGGGAAGATCCTCCCCAGCAAGTTTGGCAGCATCTGTGCAGAGAGGAACAGAGTTAACATTTCAGGTCTGTGACTTTTCACCAGATATGGGAAAGGATTTAATTACTTTTTGTTACTGTGCATTCTATTTTCGTGATTATTTTTTGTATTTACACACCTCAATCTCCTTACTCCACTGCACATAGTGAGAGATGGTGTTGTCACTGGACTAGTAATACAACAATCCAGACTATTGCTCTGGGACTTGGGTTCAAATCCCTCCCCATGTCAGCTGGTGGAATCTAAAATCAGTTAATAAATCTGGAATATAAAGCTAGGTTCAGTAATGGTGACCATGACAACTATCATCAGTTGTTATTAAAAGCCCATCTGGTTCGCCAATGTCTTTTAGGGATAGAAATCTGCCATAATTATCTGGCCTGGCCTACATGTGACTCCAGACCCAAAGCAATGTTATTGACTCTTAACTGCCCTCTGAAATGGCCTAGCGAGTCACTCAGTTCAAGGGCAATTAGGGATGGGCAACAAATGTTGGCCTTGCCAGTGCCACCCACATCGAGGAAAGAATAAAAAAAACTCCTAGATTCTCGCCATTAAGAAAATATTCTGATTTTTCTCTCTGAGATCCAAAGTCGATCGCCTCACACTTTTTGACATCAAACTTCATTTGCTGTTGTCTTTCGACTGACCTGGTATATGTCTATTTCCTTTTGCAAATTCCTGCTCTCACCCTAAACAACTTACAGCCTCCTATGCAATTCTCTATTCCTTCAACTAAATCCATATATATGGTCCCAAGCTGAGCATCTAGTACAAATCCCTAGGAAATGCCTCTTGTCACATCCCACCAAATCAGAGAGCAGTCCCTTATCCCTACTCTACCTCCTAACAGCCACCAATTACCAACTCATGTCACAAAGTTATTTCTAATTCCAGGCACTTTCAGTTTTTCAAATGATAATTTCTGGGGAATCTTATCAAATACCTTGGAGGTCCATTTAGACAACATCCATGAACAATCCCCTATCCACCATGATCGTGACCTCCTGAAAAATCAGCTAGGTTACTCAGATATGGCCTACCCTTCTTAGATCAGCTCATACTTTTACATATATTCATTTACTCTGATAATAGATTTCAATAACTTCTCCACAACTGATGTTAAACTGACAGGATTCCTGGTTTCTCTCTTCCTCCCTTTGTAAATAAATTGAGTAATATTTGCAGTTTTCCAATCCAAGGGCACTGTCCC
The DNA here is from genome assembly GCF_964194155.1 of Cetorhinus maximus. Taxonomy (NCBI): domain Eukaryota; kingdom Metazoa; phylum Chordata; class Chondrichthyes; order Lamniformes; family Cetorhinidae; genus Cetorhinus; species Cetorhinus maximus. The sequence goes on from NC_135880.1 coordinate 115,524,683, forward strand.
TGAATTTAGAGAACTTTGGAAAATTATGAATGTGCTTTCCTCACTAATTCTGGGCTTGAAACTATCAAATGCTGGTGCTTTATCTATCTTAAATTCATTTTTCTCCATTACCATTTTCTGCTCATATTAAATCTATTAAGTTCTTCCCCTTAACTTATCTTTAGGTTCATGTGTAAAACTAGCATTTTGTTCGCTACCTCCACTGTGAAAACTGATACAAAAGGCAGAATTTAATGTGGGCGCAGCAAAATCTGGTGGCACCCCTGCCGACCCAATCTCTGGGAGCCTCGATGGAATAAAGTTCCTAATTAACAGCAGGTACCCTGTTGCCAGGGATCCTGGCTGCCCCGAAGTCATTTAATTGCTGCGCTGCTGGATACCCTGTCCCCGAGAGCTGCATGCTGTCCAATCAGACGCTGGCATCTCTGCAGTACTGGCAGTGCCACTGGGAGTTACACAAACAATTTTCTCCCCCAAAAACTAGGAATTATTGAGAAAACAATGATCTGCCGATGATCGAGCATGAATACCAGACTTGGTGTCATCTAGTGAACCTTCTTCCACACCTTAAGATTGAATACCATAAACAGGTTTGTTTGTTCAATGTATTTGCTTGCAACTAAAGAGCCTGTGTACGTCTTTGATTTGTCTGCAAAGGGAATGAAAGGCCAAGAAGTTGTACAAATGATCGAATCGGGTGGACGACTGGATGCTCCAACCAGATGTCCTGCTGAAATGTATGAATTGATGCGAGAATGTTGGACGTACAAGTAAGTCCTTTCCCCTTGTTTCAGTTGAATTTTTAATACAGAATAAAATGTTACCTTTTTTAAAGCAATGTTATTCAGACTTTTGGCGGGATATTACACAACCTTCGCTTTAAATCAAGTTGTTTTAGACGTTGCTGATTAAGTAGGATGAAATGCTTCTCCTTTATCCTCTGATTTGATTTATGGAATTGGTGGAATTGGTTGCATGATACAAAACTTAAGCATATTCTGAACTCATGAGGAGGTTAAATTTTCAAAAGTTAATCACTCAAAGGGTTTATTCATAGTTACACACATTTTCCTGTGTGATGTTTAGAATAATAGCTAAAGTGTTCAGGTCAAATTCCTTTGCCATTTTAAAGTCAATAACGCATTTGGAATAAACGGGTTATTGATTTTATTAAAAGATAGGTTTCACCTGAATGTTAGTAATGAGGAGAAGAATCTCTAACTCACTGGGCAAAATTTTGCCCTTGTTGGGCAGGCTCAGCGGGGGCGGTCAGGAAGCCGACTACTGCCCGCGATTAGGGCTGGACCGCAATTTCACACTGGCGGGCCAATTAAGGCCAACCGTAAAGTTGGACGGGCAGTGAAAATTTTAAGTTAATTAATACTTTAATACCATTAATAGGCCTTCTAATTGTCAGCGGGCGCGTTGCCGATTCCCACGCACGCCCGCCAACTGAACTATCACGCAATTGTGCGTTGACACTGGGACACTCGCCTGACGTCACCGTGCGCCATTTCATGCTCGAGTGGGTCGGGCACACGCCTGCCTGCTGAGGTGAAAATTCTGTCCACTGCGTATTGAACGTTCAGTCCAATTTTGAACCTCAAATCTCTCAAAAAAAACAGGAAAATGAAGAAATTGTACGCTAAGCTGCCAGTGGGAATTTTCCATAGAAAAATTAAATGGAAAGTTTTATTTGTTGCTTGTGAATTCCTTTGTGAAATGACTCTATAATCTCAACACAGATCTCAGTGGGCATGGGCCCAAACCATACTGGAAATTGGTGGCTGATTAAGATGGCCTAGATCAGCTGCTGGTGGAACAACTGCTAGATTAACTGTTCTATCAGCTCAAAGTTTCCTCATGTGGCCACCTATGGCCGCAGACACTAGGCCTAAGAGAGTTGGTCAGAAATGCTCCCCAGACCGTTCACTGGCAAAGAAGCAAGGCAGCATGAACCCATCTCTAGTAAAGCTGCATCAATCAATGTTCAATTCAACATCTCTACATGGCACCTTTCATGTAGCAAAGCAGGACAAGTTACTTTGCAGAGAGAGCAGTGGAACACAGCACAAGAATTAGGAGCAGGAGTAGGCCGTTCAATAAGATCACGGCTGATCTGATTGTGACCTCAACTCCACTTCCCTGTGTGCTTTCCATAGCCCTCAACTCCCTTATCAATCAAAATTCTTCCTTACTCAGCCTTGATCATATTCAATGACGCAGCCTCCACTGCCCCCAGGGAAAGAGAATTCCACAGACTAATGACCCACTGAGAGAGAAAAAAAGCTCCACATCTCAGTCTTAGATGGGAGACCCTTAATTTTTAAACTGTGTTCCCTAGTTCTAGGCTCCTCTACAAGAGGAAACATCCTCTCAGCAACTACCCTGTCAAGTACTCTCAGGATCTTATATATTTCAATAAGATCACCTGTCATTCTTCTAAACTTCAATGAGCATAGGCCCAACCTGCTCAAATTTTCCTCAAAAGATAACCGCATCATTCCAGGAATAAGTCGAGTGAACTTTCTTTCTTTTGCAAGGAGACCAAACTGTACAAAATACACCAGAAGTGGTCTAACTAAGGCCTTGTACAGCTGAGGGCAACACTTCCCTATTTTTATACTCAACACCCCCTTGCAATAAACACCAACATTCCACTTGCCTAATGAATCACTTGCTATACCTGCATAACTTTGTGATTCATGTACCAGGACATCCAGATCCCTCTGTACCACAGCATTCTGCAGTCTCTCTCCATTCAAATAATATACTGCTATCCATCCTGCCAAAGTGGACACATTCACATTTTCCCACATTATACTCCATCTGGCAAATTTTTGCCCACTGACTTAGCCTATCTAAATTTATTTGTTGATCTTTTATGTCCTCTTGACAACTTACTTTCCTACTTATCTTTGTGGCATCTATAGCGATCATTTATTCGGTCCCTTCATCTAAGTCATTGATATAGCTTGTAAATAGTTGAGGCCACAGCACTGATCATTGTTAATAATTCCATTATTAACAGTTTGCCAACCCAAAAATTACCCATTTATCTCTACTGTCTGCTTCCTGTTAGCTAACCAACCCACTATCCATGCTGATATGTTACCCCTTACACCATGAGCTCTTATTTGCATAGTAACCTTTGATGTGGCACTTTGTTGAATGTCTTTTGGAAGTTTACATACACCACATCCACTGGTCTCCCATTATCCATCTTGCTTGTTAATTCCTCAAAGAACTCTAACAAATTAGTCAAACATGATTTCTCTTTCACAAAACCATGTTAACTCTTCCTGATTGTATTATGGATTTCTAAATGTCCTGTGACAACCTATTTAATAATGAACTCAAGCATTTTCCCTAAAACAGATGTTAGGCTAACTGACCTATGGATTTCTACTTTCTGACCCCCTCCTTTCTTGAATAGAGGTGTTAATTTAGCAATTTTCTAATCTGCTGGGATCTTTCCACAATCTAGGGAATTTTGGAAGATCACAACCCATACATCTACTATCTTTGCAGCCACTTCTTTTAAGACCCTAGGATGCAAGCTATCAGCTCTAGCGGACTTCTTTAGTTCTAATAGTTTTCCCAACACCTTTTCACTAGCAAGTGTGATTGTTTTAAGTTCCTTCCTCCCTTTTATCTCTTGACTTTCAATTATTCTTGTTGTGTCTTCAACAGTGAAGACAGATATAAAAAACCTGTTCCACCATTTCTTTGTTTCCCATTATTAATTTCCCAGTCTCACCCTCTAAGGGACCAGTGCTCACTATAATACTCTTTTCCATTTTAAATACTTGCAGAAACTCTTACTATCTGTTTTTATGTTTCTAGCTAGCTTTCTCTTATACTCTAATTTTGCCCTCTTTTTTTTTAGTCATTCTTTGCTGGTTTCTAAAATCTGTTCAAACTCCTGACCTACCACTAATCTTCTCAGCATTGTACACTATTTCATTCAATTTGATACTATCCTTAACTTCCTTAGTTAGCCACAGAGTGTGCATCCTTCTCATTGAGTCTTTCTTTCTCGATGGAATATATCTTTGCTGAGAGTCATAAAATATCTCCTCAAATATCTGACACTGCTTTTCTACTGTCCTATCATTTAACCTATTTTCTCAGTTCAGTTCAGCCAAAGCTTTCCTTATACCCTTATAATTGCCTTTATTTAAGTTTAAGATATTAATCTTAGGCTCACACTTCTCAGAGGGGTTGTTAATGTTTTATGTGAAGTATTTATTGCAGAAAGTGTTTTAAACTTGCCTGTGTGATTGTTAGCAGTTCAAGTCAATTTCCAACAGCTTTCTCTGTACTTTGAAGCTTCGGCTCAGCAGTCTGCAGACAGTGATCTTTATCGGGCCTGCAGCTTTCCGGAGGCCTCCATTTAGCCTGGGTATGGGTTCTGACATCTCCACTGGAGGCAACTGCTCTGAAGAGGAAGGGAGGGCTAGAATAAGGAGGAGGCCAGAAGTGGACAATCAACCTCCAGGGGAGCCACCTTTGGGCGGCCAGGCACAGGAACAAGGGGCGCAGGTCCAAGAGGTAGTCCAAGGTGGAAGGGGCCGAAGAAGTCGCCACTATCCTGCTGCCAGGCTATACAGGCGGTGAAGCAGCTACCTCAATATGACTGAGGTGCAGTGCCGAAGGAGGCTCCGACTGTCAAGGGAAACAATCAACTACATCTGTCAGATGATTGGCCCTGAGATCTGTACTAACTGTGTGGGCAGACACCCCATGCCAGCAGCTCTGAGGGTCACAGTTGCCCTCCACTTCTAAGCATCTGGCTCCTTCCAGGGCTCGGCGGGTGATCTTTGTGGTGTCTCCCAATCAGCTGTCCACACTTGTGTCAAACAGGTTACAGACGCTCTGTTCAGGCGTGCATTGATCTTCATCCACTTCCACTGCGATCAGGCAAGTCAGGCACAGCGAGCCAGAGGCTTTGTGGCTATTCCTGGCATCCCCCGTGTCCAGGGTGCTATAGACTGCACACATCAAGGCACCAGCAGGTGAGGCCAGTGCCTTTATCAACAGGAAGGGCTTCCACTCCATGAACGTTCAGATAGTGTGTGATCACGGGATGCTGATTCTACAAGTCTGTGCAAGGTACCCAGGACACCTACATCCTCAGACACTCCCAGGTGCCGGGGCTCTTCAGTGCTCCAGCTCGGCTGGATGGATGGTTGGTGGATGACAAGGGCTATCCCCTCAGAAGGTGGCTCATGATGCCTCTCCGCCATCCAAGAACAGAAGCTGAGGAGTGCTACAATAGGAGCCACGCCTCCACAAGGGCTGTGGTGGAGAGAGCCATCGGTCTTCTCAAGATGCGCTTCTGATGCCTGGACCGCTCAGGGGGCGCACTCCAGTACCCCCCAGATCGCATCTCTGTGATAATGGTAACATGCTGCGCTCTGCACAACCTTGCGCTGGAAAGGGGTTGACGATGAAGACCTTGACACAGTGGATGCGGCTGCACATGATGAATCCAGCAGTGGCTCAGAGGATGAGGAAGCACAGGTCAATGATGAGGGGCAGTACGCCACCCGCAACTACACCAAGGAGGCAGGGACATCCGGGACACTTTAATCCAAACATTCAGCTAGCTCCACACACATGGATCAGCAGGACCAGCATTGCGTGACACATCCATATGCGGCACTTAAGTGCTACATCTTCCACCTCATCAGCTGTAACTGTACAGAAACATCAATGTCCACTCAAACACTCATGATATGTCTGTGAAACAGACAAATGCAGCACAAAGGAAACACCCTCAGCCATGGTCACATATGTGGACTTTATTGCCACCAAAAACATGAAAAAACGTAGCTATGACGTTCGCAAACAAAAATTCCCTAATCTAGGGCCAACAGAAAATCACCAGTGACATACCCGTGGAGTGCCTAACGTGCCTTATGCTTTCGTTTGCGGGTACTATGTCTTGGTGCCGCCCCATCGCTCGGAGTGGCTTGTGAGACAGCCTGCTGACTCTGCTGTCCTGTTGGCCTCAATGACCTTGGCGGACGTCTCTCTGGCCCGTGGAGCCTGTGCTGGCCCCGACTGGGAGGGAGTGGCCAGTTCCAGAACTGGCACCTCCCAAGTTGTTGCAGCCTCAACAGATGCAACGGTCACTGGCAGAGGGGCGGAGGAGCTGCTGCCCTCACCCGGAACGCCCTGAGAGGAGCTCGCAGCGACGACAGGCAGCTGCTGCACCAACGTGAGGTCACAGTGGACCTCCCTGCTCACCGCAGATAGATGGGCACCGAGCTGGGACACTTGGTGCCCAGAACATCTCCCACATTGCCATTGACCTGTGGCCATTAGCGCTGTGAGGGTTTGCAGGTCAGAGCGTAACCCAATCAGAAGATTCTCAATCTGCTGGAAGCCCCTCTCCATGAGAGTCGCCAATCTCTCAATGGAGGAAGCCTGAAGCTCTGTCCTGAGGTTCATGCCATCACTGACACTCTGCCTGGATTCCTCCACCACAGATTCCAAGTGAAGCACACCCTCATGCAACCCTGCTAGATGCTGCCACGCACCCGGCCACTTGTCCTGCAGCTGTTGCATGGCTGACATCTCCAGAGGCACATCATCACTGCCCGACTCAGCATGTGCCTGGTCCCCTGCAGTCCTCCAGCTGTTGGCACCATCGGCACTCTCTGTCCGTGCCATCTCCTCCAGCGATAGTGAAGTGCCCTCACCACTGTGCCCCGGGACACTAGCCGACGTTATAATCCCCACCGATGTGGTAGTCGCTGCGCTGGTGCCTGGCTCGCTGAAATGATGTGATGCAAGTGCCAAGTGATGCCCCTCCGGTGTGAAGGGGGTGCTCTGGGCTTCGTGCTGGCGGCCATGCGGTGGTGATGCTGAAATTAACAACACAGTGCATCAGTTAGCGTTCAGTCAGTAACACCTTTCATCCCTTTCCCCTGCAGCCTCATAAGTCACTCATCCTTCAAGAACCTAAGGAGACAAACATTGGTGGGGTGGTAAATAGCCAAGAGGAGGCCCAAACATTACACGCGCATGCAGACAGGCTGGTCAGATGGCCTAAGGAACGCCACATGGAATGTTATGTGGATAAGTGTACGGTTAAGCACTTGGGCAAGACAAACAAGGTACGGGAATACGAGCAATGGTAGGACGGTGGGAAGTCACGACGATTGCAGGGACCTTGCTGGGCCTGTTAAGGTAGCAGAACAGGAACATAAGGCGTTTAACAAGGTCGAAGCCAGACTTGCCTTTATTAGCCGAGGAATAGAATGTAGGAAAAGGAAGGTCATGTTGCAAGTGCAGAAAACGCTGTCGAGGCCACAGCTACACCTCTGCGTTCAGTTGTGACCTGCGCTTCATGGGAGGGATGGCATTGGAGTGGGGAGAGTGCAGAGGTTCCTGACCTGGATGCATGCTGGCCTGGAGAGTTGGAGTTATGAGGAAACATTGCAAACACTTGTGACATTTGCCGTGGAGCACAGGAGATTGACAGGTCACATTATTGACCTTCATATTGTTATGAGGGGCATAGACCGGGTGGACAGAAGGCAACATTTCCCCTTGGCGGAGGGATGACTAACGTGGTGGCATTTATTTAATTTGAGTGCCATGGGGTTGACAGGTGAGGTGCTGAGGACCTTTTGGACAGTAATGTGGGATGCACTGGCTGAAAGGGTGGTGGAGGTACAAACCCTTCTAAGATGCAATAAGTCTTTGGATGTGCAGCAGCGATGCCTTGGCATGTTAGGCCATGGGGATAGTGGTCAGAAATGGGATAAGGCGACTTTGGAAGGTGCTAGAGACGCGCATCCTCAAGGGGCCGAGGGACCTTTGTGTATGACCCACACATCTGACTGTATCAGTCTGTGAGTGAGCAGTGTTGCTGCATTAATGATTGCAGCACTTCATCAGTGCTTTGGATGGTGGGGAGACAGAGTGGATGGCAATGGCCGCTGCACCCCAGCCTCACCGACACCTGCCGACCTGGCCGCCTGCCTCCTCCCCAGCTCCATGGCCTGTTCCTTGAAGTGGGTGAAGTGGTGCAGTATGGCCTGGCCACCACCAGTGCACAAACGCTCCTGGTTGTTGTGTTCGGTTTTTGCCTGCAGAACAGAGAAGTCCATTTATTGGGGCTGATCGCTCATGTACTCTGCACGTGCACGCCGCACCCCAACCACAGTGGCCCATCTGAGGCCTCCAGTGCCTCCTGTGCACACTACTGGTGATCAGTCACCAGAAGATAGTACGGCTGCTCCCAACCCCCTCCCCCAACGGCCACCTTGGACACATTCGACGTCCATCACTTTCAATAACACACGGGTCTTAGTGCCCATGGCAAGGAGGCGCAACTAGGTGCACCTCGCAGATGGCTCTTGGCCACGACAGCTTGAGGCTCCCTTTCCACCATCTCATTACCATCAATAAGACATGTTTTGGAGTCCTGAGTATGTGTCTAGCTGCGTCCCCTACAGGTTGTCCCCAGACTACTGAAATGCGACAAACACCAACATATGCTGCGGGGAAAACCCATCGTCTCATCAACCACTAAGGCTGATGTAAGCATGGTCACTATCTGTTTGCCCACCCAGCGTGCACCAAATGCCCAATACAGTAACAACACTAAGGCTACCTGCTGGGTTAAATGGCCAAGGCCGACATGGTACTCACCCTTCCAGAGCGCAACAAATCATTGAAGCGCTTGCGGCACTGGGTCCCTGTATGCTGGACAGCATCTTGGGAGCTTACTACCTCCATCACCTCCTGCCACGCCTGCTTTGTTACGTGGGGGACCCTCCTCCTCCCATCCTCTGGAAATAAGACCACCCGACATTCTGCCACCTTTTCGAGGAGGGCAGCAAGGCAGGCATCAGAGAAGCGAGGGGCACATTGGCCCCCCACTGGCCTACCCTGTAACCTGTCCTCCTCCTCTGCCCTGCCCTCCTCCGGAGCCCGCTGTGCAGACCCCCCGCACGGGTCGCTGGCCATGGTGAACAGCCTAAAGGAGGCTGCCTGGTCTTTCTTTATACAGACTGCCGGTTCCCAATTGGAACTGGCGGTCTGTGCACGGCCACTTCAAATTTGAAAATCCCGCTGTCCACGGGACTCTGCAACGCGCTGGGCGGGCCTTAATTGGCCCGCCCACCTGCCCATGCAAAATGGCAGCACGGCCCATTTCGCTGGCGGAGATCAGCTTCGCGCCCACCACCGATTGGGCCGGGCCCGCCCGCCCGACAAATATAAAATTCTGCGCATGCTGTTAGTGGATCTATAAACTACTACAAGGGACTTCTTCCCTTTGCTGTTTCTTCTCTCCACCCAAACTGATTATATATCTTGATCTTCTGAACCACGGCCATCTCGCTCCACTGTACTAATGCTACTTAATTAACAGAGATACCCCACCAACCTTCCCTAGCTTTCTAAGTTTCCAAAATGTCAAATACCCTTGAATATTTAAGTCCCAGCCTTGGTGTATTCTTGCAACAATGTCTCTGAAATGGCTACCAGGTCATACATGTTTATTTCTATTTGTGCTATCAATTCATCCATTTTGTTATGAATGCTGTGCTCATTCAGATACAGGGCTTTTAATTCTGTCTCTTTACCATTCTTGCAAAATCTGGCCTTATCTGCTGTTGCACTTTTAAGTTTGTACACTCTGTCCTTTCCCCCATGCTCTGGTTACCATTACCCATATCGCTGCCCTGCTCTATTGCCTTGTCCTTTCTCTTTAATTTACTGCATCTTCCCTCATACAATCTCTCTCACCCGCTATTTAATTTAAAGCTCTCTCTACCGCCAAAGTTATACGACGTACCAGAACACTGGTCCCAGCATGGTTCAGGTGAAGTCTGTCCCAACGGTGCAGCTCCTGTTTTCCCCAGTACTGCTGCCGGTGCCCCATGAATTGAAATCCATTTCTCCCACACCAATCTTTGAGCTGCGCATTCAACTCTCTAATCTTATATACCCTAATTCGCTCATGGTTCCAGTAGTAATCCAGAGATTATTACCTTTGTGGTTCTTTTTAATTTAGCCCCTAGCTGTTCATAATCCCTTAGCAGAACCTCTTTCTTCCTTCTATCTATGTAATTAGTACCCATGTGGACCACGTCAACTGGATCCCCCCTGAATCCAGCCCTGAGCAGATGTCCAGAACTCTGGCACCAGGCAGGCAACACAACCTTCTGAACTCACGTTGCTGCAGAGAACTGTGTCTATCCCCCTGACTATGCTGTCCCCTACTACCATTATTTTGCTATTTACACACTCCAATTGAATGGCACCCTGCACAACAATGCCATGGTCAGTTCATTCATCCACCCTGCAGCCCCCGCTCTCATCTGTACAAGTTATCTTGAAACTGTTTGGCAATTGCAAGGGCTGAGGATCCTCCGCTTCTAATTTCTGGATCCCCGTACCTGCCTCACTCACAGTCACACCCTCCTGTCCATGATCAGGGACCATATCTAAAGTACCTAACCTAAGGGGTGTGACTGCCTTCTGGAACAAAGTGTCCAGGTAACATTCCTCCTCCCTGATGCATCATAATATCAGAAGCTCAGCCTCCAACTCATTAACTTTAAGCTGAAGTTCCTCAAGCTACAGACATTTGCTGCAGATGTGGTTGCCATGGATCACACTGGTGCCCACCAGAACCCACATTCTACAGCTGCAACATATCGCTTGCCCTGCCATCCTTATTTTGTTTTAATTAACTAATTAGTTAATTATTTTATTTGTTATCTTTTAATTAATACTTTTAGTCCTGCTCGGATGTCTTGAGGCGCAGTGAGTAGCACCCTGCCTCTGAGCCAGAAGCTCTGGGTTCAAGTTCCACCCAGGAATTGATGGCCAAGGAAGATACATTCATAACACAGCCAAACAGGTTGAGTATCAAGTTGTACATATTTCCAATGTATACCAATGGCAGGCAGTAAGAGTGGGAGAGATTCCTGGTTAGCCATGTGATGTAAAGAAATTGGAGCCCCTACCATCACCATCCAGTTCCAGTGTATAACATGCATGTAAAAGTGTATGTTGTCTGGGCAACTTGAACTTCTTGGGGGCTGGTTGGCAGTTGGCTGGACAGCCGGTGCGGATCAGATTGGTGCCAACAGCATTGGATTCAATCCCCATTCTGGCTGAGATGGATACAGGACCTGCCTCCTTGCCCTGCAGTGGAGGTCATGGTGCTGTGGGTCAGACCTGCTTTCGGACAGAGAACAGAAGAAGAAGTCGTCCTGCTTGTGCTCATATTGTTATTATTTTTATTATTTCAATTAATGTTATACTTACCCCGATTAAAATTCCCTAGCCTAGAAAAGAAAAAATACTCAACAACCAATCACCTTCTTTCTTGTGATGTCAGACTTCAATCATCTTTAGAATGCTTTGAACCCACGGACTCACCCTGCCCCTCCCAAACCTCAGCTCTTCAAACCCTCACCACTGTCTCCAAGTTACCCTGTATTGCTGGTATGCAAGTTGCCTCTTTTACATCTACTAGAGGCTGAAAAAAGGTAGAAAAATGAACACCTCTTTCCGCCTCCACAATGAATTCCCACACAAAGCAAATTCCTGACTTTGCACTTGGTCTACATCGCAGTTAGGCATAGCCTTCTCTCCGTGCATCCCTTTACTCCACTGAGCACCAATTAGGAAGTAGTAAAATCTTAGAAGAAGAAACAAAGGCACAAAGAAGTATTTGAGAATCCTTCTAACAACTCTTCTTGGACAGGGGACGAATTTCTTTAGCGGTCCTCCCGTTCATCGCACCTTACGTCTGGTGGAAGAGATTGGAAAACATTGTGACCACTGTCTAAGTTGCCTTTCTGGGGTTTCTACAATTCTTCACCTCACATTCTATGAGATTTTTTTTTAATTCTGTCGAATAATGTGGGCATCGCTGTCTAAGCCAGCATTTATTGCCCATCCCTAATTACCCTTGAGAAGGCAGTGGTGAGGCTCCTTCTTTAACCACTGCAGTCCATGTGGTGTAGGTACACCCACAGTGCTGTTAGGAAGGGAGTTCCAGGATTTTGATGCAATGACAGTGAAGGATATATTTTCAAGTCAGTGTGGTGTGTGGCTTGGAGGGGAACCTGCAGGTGGTGGCATTCCCATGTGCCTGCTGCTCTTGCCCTTCTAATTGGTGGGGGGTTGTGGAATTGGAAGGTGCTGTCGAAGGAGCTTTGGTGAGCTGCTGCAGTGTATCTTGTAGATGGCACACACTGCTGCCACTGTGCGTTGGTGGTGGAGGGTGTTAATGTTTAAGGTGGTGGGTGGGGTGCCAATTAAGCAGGCTGCTTTGTCCTGCATGGTGTTGAGCTTCTTGAGTGTTGTGGGAGCTGCACTCATCCAGGCAAGTGGAGAATATTCCATCACACTCCTGACTTGTGCCTTGTAGATGGTGGACAGGCTTTGGGGAGTCAGGAGGTGAATTACTCACCACAGAATTCTTAGCCTCTGACCTGCTCTTGTAGCCACAGTATTTATCTTTTTGGTCCAGTTCAGTTTCTGGTTCATGGTAACTTGCAGTTGATAATGGGGGATTCAGTGATGGTAATACCAGTGAATGCCAAAGGGAGAAGGTTAGATTCTCTCTTGTTGGAGATGGTCATTACCTGGCACTTGTGTGGCGCAAATGTTATTGTCAATTATCAATTCAAGCCTGAAAGTTGTCCAGGTCTTGTTGCATATGGGCACAGACTGCTTCAGTATATAAGGAGGCATGAATAGCGCTGAACATTGTAGAATCATCAGTGAACATCCCCACTTTTGACCTTATGATGGAGGGAAGGTCATTTAAGAAGCAGCTGAAGATGGTTGGGCCTAGGACACTACTCTGAGGAACTTCTGCAGTGATGCCCTGGGACTGAGGTGGTCGAACTCTAAAATCCACAACCAGCTTCCTTTATGCTAGGTATGACTCCAACCAGTGGAGAGTTTTCACCCTGATTCCCATTGGCTTCAGTTTTGCTAGGGATCCCTGATGCCACACTCAGTAAAAGGTTGCCTTAATGTACAGGGCAATCACTCTCACCTCAGATCTTGAGTTCATGAGCTTTTTTGTCCATGTTTGGAATGAAGGCTGCAATGAGGTCAGGAGCTGAGTGGCCCTGGTGGAACCCAAACTAAGTGTGAGTGAGCAGGTTATTGCTGAGCAAGTGCCGCTCAATAGTACTGTTGTTGACCCCTTCCATTATTTTACTGATGCTGGAGAGTAGACTGATGGGGCGGTAATTGGCTGGATCAGATCTGTCCTGCTTTTTGTGGCAATTTTCCACATAGCTAGGTAGATGCCAGTGTCGCAGCTGTACTGGAACAGCTTGGCTAGGGGCGCAGCAAGTTCTGGAGCACAAGTCTTCAGTACTGTTGCCGGAACATTGTCAGGGCCCATAGCCTTTGCAGTATCCAGTGCCTTCAGCCATTTAGAGATACCATGTGGAGTGAATTGAATTGGCTGAAGACTGGCATCTGTGATGCTGGGGACCTCCAGAGGAGGTCAAGATCGATCACCGCTTGTCATTTCTGGCCGAGGATTGTTACAACTGCTTCAGTCTTTTCTTTTGCACCGATGTGCTGGGCTCCCCCATTATTCAGTATGGAGATACTTGTGGAGCCTTGTCTTCCTGTTAGTTGCTTAATTGTCCACCAGCATTCACGACTAGATGTGGCAGAAAATAATTTTCGACTTGATGTCTTTGTTTCAATTGTGTACACTATTTGGTCACGGGCAGAAATTTCCCCCTGTCCAGGGGGTTGTGCGGGGGCGGGCGGGAGCGAGTGCGAGCCCGATCGGTGCCCCCAATCGGGTGCGCACGGCCATTTTACGTGGGGAGGCCGATTAAGGCCCGCCCAGCGTGACGTACACCCAGAAGCACTGTACACTCCCAAAGTGGACAGGGGGGATTCCCTGAGTTGGGGCCTGTGCCCTTTCGCACATCCACACGAAAGAGCGCAGAAATCTCCCTGAGGCACGGAGGTTCTTCAGAGAGATTAGTTTAAGTTCTGCAAAATTTAATAAAGGTAAAAAAAAAATTTTAAGGACATGTACCCTCATGTAAAACTGTCAAATGAGCTGGGACATGTCTATTAATTTTTTCAAAAAAATTTATTTAATTAACAAACTCTTCATGAAACCTCATCCTGCCCATGGATGAGGTTTCATGAAAAATGCAAAGGCCGCCTGGGCTCTTCGCCTGCCCACCAACATTAAGGTTGAATGGGCAGCATTCTTAACAGCTTTAATTACTTTGTTAATGGCCTTAACAATCTGCCGAACTGATAATCTAAATGACGCGCGGTGACATTGGGACACCTGCCCAAGGTCACCACGTGTCATTTTACACCTTGGCGAACGGGCCCTGCCCCCGCCCCCGCTCACCGATGGGAAAATTCTTCCCCATGTCTTTTGGGTTCAGCAGCTGCAATCACATGGGGTGCAGGGGAGATTTGAGTCAGCTGTTCAAGCACCAACTGCTCTTACCAGCAGATGCAGAGAAAACTGGCAAACATCAGCCATGATCATTCTCACAGATAATACAAATAAGGGGAAGAATTTTCCTGTCAGCGAGCGGGGGTGGGGCCCGCTCGCTGACGCGTAAAATGACGTGTGGTGACGTTTGGCAGGCGTCATTGAGATTGTCAGTTCGGCGGGCGCGCAGCCACGTTGGCTACACACCCGCCAAACTGTCAAACGCCTGTTAAAGCCATTAACAAAGTAATTAAAGCTGTTAAGAATGCTGCCCGTCCAACCTTAAGGTTGCTGGGCAGGCGAAGAGCCCAGGCGGCCTTCGCATTTTTCATGAAACCTCAACCATTGGGCGGGATGAGGTTTCATGAAGGGTTTATAAATTAAATAAATTTTTTTGAAAAAATTAATTGACATGTGACAGTTTCACATGAGGGGACATGTCCTTAAAATTTTTTTTTACCTCTATTAAATTTTGCAGAACTTAAACTAATCTCCCTCAGGGAGACTTTCGCGCGCATGCGCAGGCCCCGACTCAGGGATTCCCCCCGCCCGCACAGGGAGCGCACAGCACTCACTCCAGCGCGCCCCTGCACAACGCCCCGGACGGGGGGAATTTTCTGCCCAATGTGTCTCTTATACCTTACAACAACAACTTGCATTATATATAGTACCTTTAACTTAAAACATCCCAAGGCACTTCACACGAGTGATTATCAGACAAAATTTGGCTATGTGCCTCTTAAGGAGATATTCAGAGAGATGATCAAAAGCTTGGCCAAAAAGGTAGGTTTTAAGCAGTAACTTAAAGGAGAGGAGTGGGCTGGGGTGGCAGAGTATTTCGGGAGGGAATTCCAAATCTTAGAGCCTAGGTAGCTGAAGGTGCAATGATGGGGAAGTTAAAATAAGAGATGGACAAGAGGCCAAAATTGGAGGAGTGCAGAGATCTCAGTGTGGTATTGTAGGCGTGCCGGAGAGTGGCTCTCAGAGATATGGGGTGTGGTGAGGCCATGGAGGGATTTGAAAAAAGGCTGAGATTTTAAAATTGAGGCAGTCTTGGACTGTGAACCAATGTAGGTCAGCAAGAACATTGATGATGGGTGAACAGAACTTGCTAAGAGTTAGAATATGAGTAGCAGAGTTTTGAATGAGCGCAAGTCTATGGGTGGGATGCTGGCCAGGAGAGCACTGGATTGTTGAATCTGGCAGTAACAAAGGCATAGATGAGGGTTTAAGCAGAATGAGCCCATTTTTATACACTCCACTTAATATCTGCTTTGACTAATCTGTTAGCATTCTTTCTGCTCCAGTTGTTTATCTGTAAGGCACTTTTCTACACCTTGTAATAACTTGTCTTTTTATTATTAAAGCTGGGAAGATTTGAAATAATGATGATTGGAATCTTTATTGAACTCTTTTTTGTGGTGGTGCAGAAGCAACTAACTAACTGAGCATGTGACTAACCATGCAATAGAATCCTAGGGGAGAATTTTCTAGGGGAGCTGATCGCCGCCTGCAATTGGCTGGGCGCCGCCATTTTGCATGGGCTGGCCAGTTAGGGCCCGCCCAGCGTGACGCGCAACCTGAAGCGCTGAGTGGGCAGGGGGAAGAGGGAGAGTCGGATGCACATGAAAGAGCGCAGAAATCTCCGAGGCACAGAGCTGCCTCAGGGAGATTAGTGTGATTTTTTAAAATTTTAATAAAGAAAACAACATTTTAAGGCGCGTCCCCTCATGTGACAGTGTCACATGAGCTGGGACATGTCAATGAACTTAAAAAAAAATATTTAATTTATAAACCCTTCGTGAAACCTCATCCCGCCCATGGATGAGGTTTCATGATAAATGCGAAGACTGCCTGGGCTCTCCGCCTGCCCGCCAACCTTAAGACTGGACGGGCAGCTCAATTAATTACTTTGATTAGTTTTTAAATGGCCTTAATAGGCCTTTGATAGTTTGACAGACTCGCAACCAACTCTGCTGCACGCCGGACTGAGGATCAAAATGATGCGCAGTGACGTCAGAGGACGCACATCCGACATCACCATGCGTCATTTTACGCGTTGGCGAGCGGGGTCCGCCCCCGCACACCGACCCAAAGATTCTGCCCCTATTCAATTCACCAAAGAATAATCTTTCTTGTTCAAATTAAAGCTCCTGAAATAGGATTTATGTTCTTATATTTGCAGCATATATTGTAGATTTTACACACGGGTAATTGCATGTCATTCTTCCAACCCCCCCGCCAATCATCCAAATGCTTCAATGGGCATTTTGCAAGATTCTATAGTCAGCCGTGGCTCAGTGGCAGGAACATGGGGCAGTGATTCATGGAGATGACGGGGGTTGGAGAGCTGGTGAGAGCCCTACGCCACCTCGTTTTGGTAAGGCCTGCTGAGTTAGGCACTTAAAGGAGCAACGGTGGGCCTTTGCTGGAATCGAGGACACTGGGGGTGGAAGTTCCACCTGACAGGAGCTGCCAGTCAATCAGAGGCTGATAGCTATTTGTTGCTCAGCAGCCCCATTGGGAAGGCAGAGGCTGCTGCTGGTACTACAACCACCTGAGGCCAAGGATAAACAATGGATCCAGGCACAGTTGAGTGATGGAGGGAGGGGGAGGGATGGAGAAGGAGGTCAACAGCAAGTGCAGGAGGGTGGCTCTCAGTGGGCCCCTGTCTTTCTGATGCCATGTCCTTTGATCAGGCACTGAGTGTCTTTGAATGAGGGCTCCTTCTCTACCCCTGCAAGCAACTCTGACAAGGTTTGCTTGTCAGGCTCCCCATATGGCAAGTCCCCCATCCGCTGCTGGGTGAACACCAGTGGATGAGACCCTTAAGTGGGCATTAATTGACGGCAGGGAAGAAAGGCCATTTCACGGGCCTTCCCCAGTCCGGACATAATTGGAGCATTGGCGGGAAGGTGGCAGCTTCCCAACCCACCAACCCACCGTCCCACCTGATGCCCATCCCACCACCGCCAAACCTGCCTCTAGTGAGGGCATTAGATTCAGCCCATCATCTCTAAGTCAGAAGTTCCACTCCTGGAACTTTAGCACAAAAGCTAGGCTGGCACTCCAATGCAGTAACAAGGGAGTGTTGTACTGTTAGAAGTATCATCTTTTGGATGAGCCATTAAATTACGGCCCATCTGCCCTCTCAGGTGTACATGAAAGATCCCATGACAGTACTCGAAGAACAGCGGGGGAGTTCTTCCCTGGCCAATATTTATCTCTTGCCCACTGAAACAAATTGTTTGGTCTTTATGTCATTGCTAGTTGTGGGACTTTGCTGTATGCAAATTGGCTGCTATTTTACCTGCATTACAATAAAGTTTACAATTCAAATGCACTTCAATAGCTGTAAAGTGCCTTGGGATGTCCTGAAGTTGTGAAAGGTGCTATAAGAATACAAATGTTTCTTTTTAACAGTGACGGCATGAACACTGTAGATATTCCTAATCTTCTCTCCAGCCTATTCCTACAGCAAGAAGGAATTTGCTCCGCCCTTATTCCCCATGTTTCAAATACCAGTATCTGTTACTACCACTGTTACCTTATGTTCCCTCTCTGCTTCCATATACTTACTCTGTTGTAGAAAAGCAGCATCAACAACATATATTTAATTATCACCTTCAATGGAGAAAACATTTCCATGGTACTTCACAGGAATATAATCAAGTAAAAATCAGGAGCATCAGCTCCTATTTTAGCAGTGAGTGAGAGACCCAGCTGAGCTCTGCAGTGATTGGATCTCCCCATCTTTTAGATGGTGTACAGCTAAAAAGAGTTTCCAACTGAAAGCTGATCTTCACTCCCTCCAGCAGCAGCCACCAAAGAGAAAAAGACTTTTTATTGCTAGCGCTTATCACTGTGACCAGGTCAAAGAATTGAACTGCTAAGAGTGACTACTTATTACTATTGGTCCAAAAACCTAACACAAATTGTAATTTGATGTCATCTACTAGTCAATCTACAAATAGCAGAAGGAGGTAGGTCTTACAGGTGGGGAAGGTTTTATGTAAAGGATGTGTCAGGTCTACTTCCAGGTTAGCTTGCTGCAAAACGTAATCATTGTGCACTTTCTCTTTTGTCTCTCCAGAGCTAATGAGCGACCAGGATTTGTCACTGTGGAGCACAGGCTACGTGAATACTACTACACTGTTTCAAAGGAGTAGAATGCTTAATAATAATCTCACTGAGAAACTTTTAAACAGGACTTAAAAAGATTTGGATTTTCTATGCTATTCATATGCAACTTATGCTCATTGATCAACATGAAACTGCCTCATTATATTTTCTATATATGTGATTTAAAAGTGGCCAAAATTTTGGTAGCTGCAAAGGGTGGAATGCTCTGTTTACATCTTGGAGATCAGGAATTTAGGTGCCAGGATCCTGCCTATTTGCTGTTGCTCTTTAAATTTTAATTGGTGGGACCATGATCTTCCAGCCATGTTACGAGGACTGTTTGATTAGATGGTCCCAAGAGCTGGATTTTACCAGCCCTCTGGAGCTGGGCCTTGCAAAATTGTGGCAGAAGGCACAAAAGACTGCCCCCACCCCAGGCAGCGCTGAGCTTTTCAGCATTAAATCACGCTCGGGGGCCGATTGCAGTCGGTGGTCCATTTCCCAACCTCTCCCGGACCCACCGATTGCTGCCACCCGCTGTGCTGGAATTTCAAGCCCTAGGGTGAGACTTCAACGCACAGCCTTCTGACTAGAAGTGAAAGTGCTTTCAAATGTTTCGTACCATGATAAATTAATATATAAGGATCATTCCACTAAATCCCACAGATTTCTGGAGGTCACTCAGCTAGCACAGACGTGGCAGAATGCCATCATCCTAGCCCCAAGCCAGAGATCCTCTCCCAAATTCCAATCACTGGGAGGGGAGCCCAATGTCTTCCCACTGCCATGGGATACAGGGACGGGAACCTCAGCAGGGTGACCACGTTCCGACTAGAGGCAAGTGACCAAGTAAGCCAATTAATTGGCCAATTAACAGGTATTTCCCATCCTCTGTCAGCATTTTACCAGTGTCAGGAGGGGTTACTGTCATGTGGGGAGACCGCCAGGTAAACTCTGGCCGCCTCCCAACGAGTTGCCGGGTGATGGTCCTCCTTTATAACCTCCAAAGGCGCCCCCCCAGGGACAAAAACTGCCCCTCTGGCTATGGCACTGCAGCTGTGGAGGGTGTGCCTGCCTGACCTGCCAGCATGGTAAATAACAAATCTCGCCTTGCCTTCCAGGATAAACCAGCATGGACAAGCCCTCTTCTTCTTCCTGCAGCCTCAGCAATGACCACCTCCACCTCTTCCTTGGCCACTGCTGGTAAAATGTCACCAGGGTCCTGTTGCCTGCCTGCAAGGGTCTGGGTCACGCTTTCGGTCCCAGCAGAGGAACTACTTACCTTTCAGAATAATTCCGACCCAAGTTATTGAGGGAATTTGGCCTTTATCCTCTCCATAGTCCTCAGTGTATCATCTGCCAACTGCAGATTTCAAGAAGTTCAGAACCTTTGCTAGGGAAAAACAATTGGAATTTGGGAGAGGGTCATAACTTGGGGCTAGGATAATGGCATTCTGCCACATTTGCACTGGCTGAGTGGCCTCCAGAAATCTGAGGGATTTAGTGGAATGATCCTTATATCTTAATTTATCATGATTCAAAGCATTTGAAAGCATTTTTGCTTCTTAGTCAGAAGGCTGTGTGTTGAAGTCCCATTTCAAGGCTTAAACAGATAACCTAGTTTGACACTCCACTGCAGTAGTGAAGGAATGCTACATTGTTGAAGGGTGCTGTCTTTCGGGTCAGTTGTTAAATTGAGGACCTGCTGCTTGTATCAGTGGTTCAGATGGACATTAAAAATCCCATGACATCATTTAAAGAGGAGGAAGGAATTTTTCCAATGTGTTGGCATACACTCTTCCCTCAATTAACACCACCAAAAACAGATTAACCTCATTGTGGCTTGCAGGATCTTGCTATGTGAAAAATGACCTCTATTTTCTTACGTAACAACAGTCAGTTCAAAGTAGATAATTTGTGAAATGCTTTTGAGTGATTTCTGAGAGATGTGATCAAGGAGTTTGTATGTTCTTAAGTATGCTCTGAATGGAGACTTTGGCACGGATTTTCATCTTTAAGGCTTGAATCGCAAGTCGGGATATTTCCTGGTGTCCCACCTCCAGCCGGTCAGTGCCTGCCCACACAATTTTATTAGTGAGATGGTGGGGATGAAATAGAGTTGGGGCCATCACCACCTGAAGAAGGCCCGAGGTGGGAACGGAGGTGGGCAATGCCGAGGCGGGCAGGTTAGAAGGCCAATCTGCATTTTTTGGGACATCGGCCTAGTTTTGTACATGAGTTTTAGGTGCCCTAGCCTTTGCCTCTCACCCGCTTCAACCCCCCCTACCCAACCACACACCCTCCATAACCCCTGTTCTCTCTCCATAACCCCTGTTCTCTCTCCATAACCCCTGCCCCCTCCATATGCTCATGGCCCCTCAATGCCCCCGTTCCCCCTCCATATCTCCCCATGCCCACACATTATATCCACTATGGACATAATTAATGAGCACTATAATAACATTGGCAAGACTTTGAGATGCTCATGAAACTGTCAAAGTAGACACACAGCTATTCAAGCTCCACTTCAAAAAGAACTAATCCTGTTAGGAGCTCATAAAACTGTCATTCAAAATAAAGTTCACAGTCCCCTTGAAAACTGTATCAACAATCCCTACTAAGCCAAATCCATTAATGGATTTTCGAGATCCACCAAGCATTCATAATGAAACTTCATTGCATAACTGTGTTAACAAAGCTTCCAGTGCTGAATACATTAAAGCATATGGCCACCTGTTCCGCTGTGTCAAAGGCTAAACAGTTGGCTAACTTGACAATCAATGAAAAGAACAAACCATAGGGTCGATTGGCACAGGTAAATCTGAATCTCAATACTTTACAATGCAGAAGAGCACTTTATCCATTGGATAATGTACCCTAATTCACCTGAACACTTTTCCACTTTGATAATGCTCGTCAATTTAATATTCATTTACCTTTTAAGGCCAAAGTCCTATCATTAATCACTCTATTAAAAGCATATTTAACTTACCATACAAAATTACTTTACGACATTTGAAATTGTCAACACCTTGGAACTTACCTGTCAACAAGCTCCTGACTTCTGGCTAGGGTTCCACCATGGTTCCTAATTCCTCTGAGACACCATGAGCAACTTTGCCTACTAAAACAGCCCTGACTCCAGGGGTCTAAAATGCCCACCAACATAATGAAGCCAGCAAGGGTGGGAGTGCTGTGTGAAGGCTTACTGCACACATCCTTATCCAGTGCCGCTAAAATTTCCGAGCGACAGGAATGGGGGCAGGATCCCAGAATCAGGTCCCGCCCACCATTTTAAAATTCCACCTGCCTCCATTCTGACAGAAGACAGAGGCCTGAAGATCCAGCATTTTATTTCGAAATTTATAGATATTATAAAATAGAGCTTTATTAATAATACCAGAAGTGCGACTATTACAAATTCACAATCTAATTTTGGTCAAATGTTCAGGCATTAATATCCAAAAAATTACTGATTTGTATTGTGCCTGGTTATTTTTGGATTAGATTTTCTGTCCATTGACTATGAATAGATATATATCCTATCCATACTCAGGAATACGCACAAAATGCATCATAATTGACAAAGCAACCATGCGGGTCATCTTTAAATATTTAAATAGAAGATCCACTCATCTGACTCCAGTATAACTACAGCAGATGCTGTGATTCTTCCTGCAGCATCCTCGCTAATTGCATGTGGTTACCATTGCCTTCAGCTATTTTGCTATAATTTATTAAATTGGATTGTTTGAAGCACTGAGATTTTTTTTAAATCTCTGGTGGAATCCAATAGTTCACCAATTTAGTTGGTGAGGTTGTGCTTTATGCACTACATATATCAATCAAACATTTTTAAAAGAAAAGGCATGAAACATTTAAAACTTAAAGGAGTCATTACTGTTTTCACTTATGGACAGTTATAAAGGATTTTTCGCTGGGGTCCATTTACTTGTAGTGTTTAGTTTCAAATGGAGTTATATACAAGATTCAAAACTGATTAGAACACATTACATGGCTCTCCAAGAATTATTCTATTTATCGCATTTGTTTCTGATTGTTTATTTTCTTTCCTCAAAGGAGGAATGCCTAAATGGTTCATCTCTTGAGTCACATGAGCATATAAAATCGATGGGCAGGAAGGAACCAGCTGGTCCATTAAGTCTGCCCCACATCATGTTCGCCAGAGCACCACAACAAAACACACAACCCCTCCCGGCCATCTGCAGCCATGTAATCTTGTGAGAACGACTTAAAAAAACAGAAAAACAAATCACGGCCCATTAGGGAAAACATACTCTTGAAAACTCCTTTCCGACCACCTTGGGGATTGAGAGCAGTTTAGGCAATCACATGGGCTAAGTAAATACACTTCTTTTTGATGAGAGTTCTGCCTTAGTCAAGAATTAGTCAAGATCTCTCTTAGAATTCCTGAGAAATGTCATTACAATGATGTCATGTGAAAATGATGTAATCATGTGCCTCCATACAATTGATGTCATTGTGATGCCTCCATACAATTGATGCCATG
Organism: Cetorhinus maximus; assembly: GCF_964194155.1. Lineage (NCBI taxonomy): Eukaryota > Metazoa > Chordata > Chondrichthyes > Lamniformes > Cetorhinidae > Cetorhinus > Cetorhinus maximus. Next base: position 115,547,818 of record NC_135880.1, read on the forward strand.
TGTGTGCCTATAACAAATTGAAAATGTTTACAAAGCTTTTTCCAATAAAGTTGTGCTTTTTAAGGCTGGAATTACAAATCATTTGGAACTACCATAATGGAAAATTCATGTCCACAATCGTCCGATAGATAGGAGGGGGTAAAGAAACAAACTCCACAAGAAGTTTACAATCGGTTTTAAAACCTTACCCAAATTCTCAAATGAAATTGTGCAACTTTCTTTAATAGGGTAGGGTTTCCCTCTGTTGCGTTGGAGTAGTGAAGTGGGCTCAGTGGCATCAGTGCCAGGTCAGTTGACCTTCCCACCCAGCTAACCTGGAACTGGCCTGCAGTCACGTTTCCAGTATCAGCCATATTTAATTTTCTTGACGTGCTCCAGTTGGATTTCTGCCAGCGATCGGGAGCTCAGAAAACAGGAACGATGGAGGAAAATGGCCTCTGTTGCAGGATTCTAACCTCCAACAACTTGAAGGAACATGGAGCCTCAACGAGCAAGGAAACCCAGAGACACTGATAAGGTTGGCAAGATTGCTCTTATTTCTTGCAATGATTGCTGTGTGTGTTTGCATTTTTATACCCATTGTGTCTTGCTTAACAATGTTGAATGCCTGTGTGCTTCTACTACTTCTAGCATCCCAGTGGCTCTAAGAAGATTGTGACAAAAAATGTGACTTACAACATCATTTAGTAATAATCATACCCACAATTGGGTGGACATCTCTGATGGGCCTGAAATCCAGAAACATTGGTGAGGAAAGCAAGGAGTTAACCCAAAGCACCTCACCACCTCTGTCCACCATGGTTCCACCAAATAATCTATGGGGCCATGGGTGGAGGGTTGGGTGGATGGAGGTGTTGGAAAGCTTAAGCCACAGTTAAGGCACACTGAAGTGAAATAGGGAGAGAACAACGACTGAATCAAACAGCTTAAAAAAAAGAGGATTGTGAGAGGAAATGCAAAGAGATAGAGTGAGTAAGATTTAGAGGCAAATGAATGAAGGTTTGATGGATCCCAGATTGCATTGCCCCTCAACCTTGAGTTTAGAAGGTTGTAGGATGATCCAATGAGGTCTTTAAAATGAAAGTGGGATTAGATACAGAGAAGCAATTTCCTCTAAGGTGTTGAAATCCCATTCAAGGGCACACAAAATTAAAATTTGAGTTTGGCTATTTAGCACTTTCCACACAAAGGGAAATTCGGAACTTCCGCCCACAAAAGGCTGTGACTACGAGGTCAGTTGTAATTTTCAAGACAGATTGATAGAGATTTGTTAGGTGAGGGCATCAAGGAATATGGGTCAAGGACAAATAAATGGCATTGAGGTACAAATTAGCCATGATCTCCTTGAATGGCCTACCCCTGTTCCTATAACTCTGTCTCCTGTTTGCTGATGCCAGAGTTGCATTGCAGAGAAGACTCAGTGTCAGCTTAAAAGGGCATTGGACATTGGATTTTAAAACGTTACAATGTAATCGCTTGATTAAATCATGTTAATATTTTCACTATTTCCACATATTTTTGATGCAGTCTTGCCCACAAGCGTATACGAAAAGATAAAAGCCAGAATCCTCTGCCTCTGGAGGAGGTGAGGAAGGAGGCAGGTGGGCCTGAGAATTTAGCGGGTTGGGGTCAGAACTGATACCCTACGCCTTCCCGCCTTCACTGGAAGTAAGTTCTGGGTGGGAAGGCTCTTGGTCGACCCTTGGTTGAGCCCCTTAAGTGGCCAATTAATGATGACACAAGGGCCTTTTACCACCTCTGCTGCAATCTTCCCAGCTTCAGGCAGGCCTGCCAACATGTGGCCTGCACATCTGATAAAACAGTGCAAGCTGCCTGTCAGCTGGAGTAGATTGAGTAGGTCCCTCAATCTGCACTAACCTGCACATGATAAAAGGCTTGGACATGGGGCAGAGGGAATGGCTGCTGACAGTAACCCCCATGCCCTTGCTGCTGACCACCATGGCCCTCCGTTCCCCCTCCCCCCCCCCACCACCCCCTGCCCTCTCCTCACGATACCCCTCCCACAAGACCTGCCCCAAACAGCTTTTTTCTGGGTCGCTACACAATCCTGGGACTGCAGGGTGTGTTGTTCCAGCAGCAGCCATGACCACCTCCATGATGCTGCCAAGTGCAAGAGCTATTGGCCCCTGATTGGCCAGCAACACTTGGCAGGCAGGATGTTGTCTTCCAAGGTTCTGAGTGTGGAGGGAGGCCCGCCACTGTCCACTTAACGGCCAAATGGGCAGAAGATATGGTGGGCCTTCCTCCTCAGAGTCAGCGCAAGTGTACTGCTGCTTTTTCAGGCAGCTTGTGAGACACTTGTCGAGAATGGAAGATTATGTCCATAAACAAAATCACCAAGGAAATACAGACAATATGCAAGGAGAATATAACAGGAAATGTTTGATAATTAGGGAGCATAATTCTGACAAAGAAGATATTTTAATTTTATGACCCAATTGTTCTTTAGACAACACAAATACTATAAAAATATGCTTTTTATTTTTGTAAATGTATGGTGTTATTAAAGGAGATTCATTTTTCTATTTAAAACCAAGTCCACCTTCAGGAGATCCAAATTGTGTTGTGCTCAGAAATAATTCAACACTGCATTTTGTTAACACAGGAGTTTCACTGTTATCTCGTGCATTCTAGAAAAAGTGACGTTAGGAAGTAAACACTCCTAGTCTTATATTAACAGTGTGGAACCTTGGCTGCTGCTACTGCATGTCAGAAAATCATAAGTAGACCTGCCATCTACATGCTATACTTTTTTGATCTTCATTGCAGGGATTTTCTGATCCTGCGCATATTGATTCCCACCGGGGGTGGGGCCAGAAAATCCCAGCCTTGAAATTATTCTGCGATTGACAGATTTTGCCAAGTTTAAAAACGTGGGTAAGGACTTGATGTGACGATGAATATTGATTCCCTGTATAAGTCAAAAATCTAAGCAAATTAAACTGGGCAATTGACTGAGGCGTGCACTTGGCAGAGAGCCTCGCCTACAGGGGACACAACTCCGGATTGAAATTAATTTGTGGAACATTGAGAGTTTGGAACCCCATTTTCCGACCCATTCTCCCAGCAATGGGGTTGCACAACAGGTGTGCAATTGTACAAAGGTGCTCCCATAGCTGTTTAAGCACAAGCTAGCAAAAGAGATGTCATCAAACCAGAATGTATTTTACAAAAGAAGTAATAACATCTGATTGTGTAACAATGTAAAATTAAAAGCTAGGTTTCTTTGTATGACTTGGAAAAGACTCAGACAATTTCGCTGGCAGAGGAGTGGAATCTATTTTCTTTAATGAGTTCCTAGCCTACTGCAATGTGACTTTTTAATGATTATATTTGCTATGTTCATTGAAACATTTTGCTATAACAAAGTGCAGAAAAAATGAGTGTGGATTCAATTTGCAAAACTTGTTTAATTAAAAATGTGTCATTTGAATCGATACGTTTGGTCTGTTTCATAATTAACGCTTCATTGACCTTACAGGAAGCTATTCTACTAACAGGCTTGTTGAAGATGAATTTATTGATGACTAGTACTTTTGAAGTACACAATGCAGTGGTGACAAACTATTTAGCTTTCTATTTGGTCCAGGATTTCCAGGATCTCATCAATTCATGGGGTTGAATTTTGTGTTTGTCAGACGGGCGGGCCCGACCCAATTGGCGGCGGGTGCGGAGCCGATCTCCACCGGCGAAACAGGCCGCACCGCCATTTTGCACGGACGGGCAAATTAAGGCCTGCCCAGCGTATTTCAGACTCCCGTGTTCAGCAGGAAATTCAAATCGGCAGCGGGCATGTTCAGACCGCCAGTTCCAATGCGGAACCGGGAGTCTGAATAAAGAACAGCCAGACAGCCTCCTTTAGGCTGTTGACCATGGCCAGCGACCGGGCACCACAAGAGGTGAGGGCAGAGGAGGAGGAGGGGGGCAGGCTGCAGGGAAGGCCAGCGGGGGTCCAATGTGCCCCTCGGTTCTCCGATGCCTGCCTTGCTGTCCTCCTGGAAGAGGTGTCAAACCAGCGGGAGGTGTCGTTTCTGGAGGATGGGAGGAGGAGGGCCCCCCACGTGACCAGGCAGGTGTGGCAGGAGGTGGCGGAGGCTGTTAGTTCTCATGATGCTGTGTGGTGCACAGGAACCCAGTGCCGCAAGTGCTTCAATGATTTGTTGCACTCTGGAAGGGTGAGTACCATGTCGGCCTTGGCCATTTTACCCAGCAGGTAGCTTTAGCCTTTGAGGCCCCCCCTCCACCCCCCATGTCTTAGTGTCGTTACTGCATTGGGCATTTGGTGCACGCTGAGTGGGCAAACAGATGGTGACCATGCTTACATCAGCCTTAGTGGGTGAGGAGAAGATGGATTATCCCCGCAGCATATGTTGGTGTTTGTCGCATTTGAGTAGCCTGGGTGCAACCTGCAGGGGAGGCAGCTAGACACATACTCAGGACTCCAACTCATGTCTTATTGATGGTGATGAGATGGTGGAAGGGGGACCTCCAGGTGGCTAAGAGCCACCTGCTGGCCTCGGCGCCGCACCTAGTTGCGCCTCCTTGCCATGGGCACTAAGACCCGCGTGTTATTCAAAGTGATGGACCCTGAATGTGTCCAAGGTGGCCGTTGGGGGAGGGGGTGAGAGCAGCCGTACCATCTTCTGGTGACTGATCACCAGTAGTGTGCACAGGAGCCGCTGGAGGCCTCAGATGGGCCACTGTGGTTGGGGTGCGGCGTGCACGTGCAGTGTACATGAGCGATCATCCCTAATAAATGCTCTTCTCTGTTCTGCAGGCAAAAACTGAGAGCAATATGCGGGAGCGAAGTGGACTGGTGATGGGCATGCCAGGCTGCAGCACCTCACCACGTATGAGGAGCAGGCCATGGAGCTGGGGAGGAGGCAGGCGGCCAGGTCGGCAGGTGTCGACAAGGCTGGGGTGCAGCGGTCAGGTATTTGAGGGCCACAGTCCCATCCACTCTGTCTCCCCACCATCCAAAGCACTGATGAAGTGCTGCAATCGTTAATGCAACAACACTGCTCATTCACAGGCTGATACAGTCAGACATGTGGGTCATACACAAAGGTCCCTCGGCCCCTTGAGGATGCGCATCTCTAGCACCTTCCAAAGTCGCCTTATCCCATTTCTGACCACTATCCCCGTGGCCTAACATGCCATGGCATCGCTGCTGCACATCCAAAGACTTATTGCATCTTAGGAGGGTTTGTACCTCCACCACCCTTTCAGCCAGTGCATCCCACATTACTCTGTCCAAAAGGTCCTCAGCACTTCACCTGTCAACCTCATGGCACTCAAATTAAATAAATGCCACCACGTTAGTCATCCCTGCGCCAAGGGGAAATGTTGCCTTCTATCCACCCGTTCTATGCCCCTCATAACGGTATGAAGATCAATAATGTGACCTGTCAATCTCCTGTGCTCCACGGTGTCACAAGTGTATGCAATGTTTCCTCATAACTCCAATTCTCCAGGCCAGCATGCATCCAGGTCAGGAACCTCTGCACTCTCCCCACTCCAATGCCATCCCTCCCATGAAGCGCAGGTCACAACTGAACGCAGAAGTGTAGCTGTGGCCTCGACAGCGTTTTCTGCACTTGCAACATGACCTTCCTTTTCCTACATTCTATTCCTCGGCTAATAAAGGCAAGTTTGGCTGTGACCTTGTTAAACGCCTTATGTTCCTGTTCTGCTACCTTAACGGGTCTGCCCAGCAAGGTTCCTGTAATCGTCGTGACTTCCCACGGTCCTACCATTACTCGTATTCCCGTACCTTGTTTATCTTGCCCACGTGCTTAACCTCGCACTTATCCACATAACATTCCTTGTGGCATTCCTTAGGCCATCTGACCAGCCTGTCTGTATGCGCATATAATGTTTGGGCCTCCTCTTGACTATTTACCACCCCACCAATGTTCGTCTCCTTAGGTTCTTGATGGATGAGCGACTTATGAGGCTGGGGGGGAAGGGAATAAAGGCGTTACTGACTGAACGCTAACTGATGCACCATCCTTGTTGTTAATTTCAGCATCACCACCGCATGGCCGCCAGGAATAAGTCCAGAGCCCCCCCTCCACACCTGAGGGCCAACACTTGCAACTTGCGTTACATCCTTTCAGCGAGCCAGGCACCAGCGCAGCGACAAACTCATCAGTGGGGATTATAACGCCGGCTAGTGTCCTGGGGCACAGTGGAGAGGGCACTTCACAATCGCTGGAGGAGATGGCACAGACAGAGAGTGCCAATGGCGCCAGCAGTCGGAGGACTGCAAGGGACCAGGCACATGCTGAGACAGGCAGTGATGATGTGCCTCTGGAGATGTCAGCCATGCAACAGCTGCAGGACAAGCGGCCGGGTGTGTGGGAGCATCTGGCAGGGTTACATGAGGGGTGTGCTTCAGTTGGTCTCTGTGGTGGAGGAATCCAGACAGAGTGTCAGTGATGGCATGAACCTCAGGACAGAGCTTCAGGCTTCCTCCATTGAGAGATTGGCGACTCTCATGGAGAGGGGCTTCCAGCAGATTGAGAATCATCTGATTGGGTTACGCTCTGACCTGCAAGCCCTCACAGCGCTAATGGCCACAGGTGGTCATTCGCAATGTGGGAGATGTTCTGGGCACCAAGTGTCGCCGCTCACTGCCCATCCATCTGCGGTGAGCAGGGAGGTCCACTGTGATCTCACATTGGCACAGCAGCTGCCTGTCGTCGCTGCGAGCTCCTCTCAGGGCGCTCCGGGTGAGGGCAGCAGCTCCTCCGCCCCTCTGCCAGTGACCGTTGCATCCATTGAGGCTGTGACAACTGGGGAGGTGCCAGTTCTAGAACTGGCCACTCCCTCCCAGGCGGAGCCAGCACAGGCTCCACGGGCCAGAGGACAGCCGCCAAGGTCATCGAGGCCAACAGGACAGCAGAGTCAGCAGGCTGTCTCACAAGCCACTCCGAGCAATGGGGCGGCACCAAGACATAGCACCCGAAAACGTAAGAACAAGACACGTTAGGCACTCAATGGGTTTGTCACTGGTGATTTTGTGTTGGCTCTAGATTAGGGAATATATCATTATGTACGTCAGAGCGACGTTTGTTGTTTATTTTGGTGGGAATAAAGTCCACTTTTCTAACCATTGCTGAGGGTGTTTCCTTTGTGCTGCATTTGTATGTTTCACAGACATATCATGAGTGTTTGAGTGGACATTGATGTTCCTTTACTAAGCTCTTAGTTGCAGCTGATGAGGTGGAAGATAAGTGCCACGTGTGGAAGTGCTAGGCAATGCTGGTCTTGCTGATCCATGTGTGTGGAGCTAGCTGAAGGTTCATTGGATTAAAGTGTCCCGGATGTCTCTGCCTCCTTGGTGTAGTTGCGGGTGGCGTACTGCCCCTCATCATTGCCCTGTGCTTCCTCATCCTCTGAGCCACTGCTGGATTCATCATGTGCAGCCTCATCCACTGCGTCAAGGTCTTCATCGTCAACTGCATCCCCCCTTTCCCGCGCAGAGCGCAGCATGCTACCACTATCAGAGAGACACGGTCTGGGGGGTACTGGAGTGTGCCTCCTGAGTGGTCCAGACAACGGAAGTGCATCTTGAGAAGACCGATGGCTGTCTCCACCACAGCCCATGTGGTGCCGTGGCTCCTATTGTCGCGCTCCTCAGCTTCTGTTCTTGGATGGCGGAGAGGCGTCATGAGCCACCTTCTGAGGGGATAGCCCTTGTCACCCAGCAGCCAACCATCTAGCCGAGCCGGAGCACTGAAGACCCCAGCACCTGGGAGTGTCTGAGGATGTAGGCATTGTGGGAGCTGCCTGGGTACCTTGCACAGACTTGTGGAATCTGTATCCTGTGATCACACACTATCTGCACGTTCATGGAGTGGAAACCCTTCCTGTTGATGAAGGCATCGGGTTCACCTGCTGGCGCCTTTATGGCCACATGTGTGCAGTCTATTGCACCCTGGACGCGGGGGAAGCCAGCAATGGCCGCAAAGCCTCTGGCTCGCTGTGCCTGAGTTGCCTGGTCACATCGGAAGTGGATGAAGGGCATTGCCCGACTGAACAGAGCATCTGTAACCTGCTTGACACAAATGTGGACAGCTGATTGGGAGATACCGCAAAGATCACCCACCGAACCCTGGAAGGAGCCAGAGGCATAGAAGTGGAGGGCAACTGTGACCTTCAGAGCCGCTAGCATGGGCTGTCCACCCACACAGTTAGGGGAGATCTTAGGGCCAATCATCTGACAGATATAGTTGACTGTCCCCCTTGACAGTCGGAGCCTCCTTCGGCACTGCACCTCAGTCATATTGTGGTAGCTGCTTCGCCGCCTGTATACCCTGGCAGCAGGATAGTGGCGTCTTCTGCGGCCCCTTGTACCTTGGACAACCTCTTGGCCCTGCGCCCCTTGTGCCTGCGCCTGGCCTCCCTGGAGGCTGATTGTCCACTCCTTGCCTCCTCCTTATTCTATCCTTCCCTTCCTCCTCAGAGGAGCCGCCTCCAATGGAGATGTCAGAACCCATACCCAGGCTAAATGGAGGCCTCTGGAAAGCTGCAGGCCCGATAAAGATTACTGTCTGCAGACTGCCAAGCTGAAGAGAAAGCTATTGGAAATCGATCTGAACCGATAACAATCACACCGGCAAGTTTAAAACACTTTCTGCATTAAATACTTCAGATAAAACATTAACAACCCCCCTGAGTCCACATATCCCACCCGTGGATAAGGTTTGTTAAAAAATCAGTTACCCGCCTGCCCGTTGGTCCCATGCGCCGAGCCGAAGATCGCACAGGCTCCTCAAAATCAGTGTCGATTGCTGAGTTAAGGGCCTTAACAAGGCCTTTAATTAATGGCGGGCACGCATCGCGCTTCATAACGCGTCCGCCCACCTAAATATTGTGATGTTGCGCGCTGACGTGCGGGGCCCGCCACCCGCACATCATACATAAAATTCTGCCCATGGTCTCATCAAATTACACACGGTGGGGTAGATTTTCCTCTGAATTTAGGCTAGCTCCCTGGCATAATTCCAGAAATAGGGCATAAAATTAGGAATGGTTCAGTGCCACCTCCAGCTGGATTTCCTACTGAAAGTGATTTGAAGTGTTCAAGGTGATGACCTAAATATGAGTGAACATGTTGGCAATATGAGCCAGGACCCAGGAAATCAGTCAGAGTCAGGGCATAGTGTGAAGTGGCCAAGTTTTGCCTCACTAAAGTTGAGCTAAGATAGGAATATGGATGAAAATTATCCCCAGTATCTCTATTTGTACTCCAATCCTGTTGCTACTCGGATATTGTCCAGTTCAATTTATTTGTTCTGCACTCATTTGAAGTTTAGGCTTGTGTGGAACATAAATCCCAGCATGGACCTATTGAGGCCAAACGGCCTGTTCCTGTGCTACAAATTAGATGTAAATACCGGACTCAAATTTCCATGGAAGTTGTGCCAAATTCTTGCTGTAACTCCACCAGCCATCTTTGTAAACAGGGAGCAGGTTTTGTGGGGTTTCAGCTGATTCCAGGATTTCCTGCTCTAACAGACAGAATGTCTGCCTGGTCACTGCAGTGATGTCAGGATGGACCCCGCCATGGATGGGTCAGAGTGAGAGTGTGGCCTGGACCCTCAAAGTAAAGGGAAGTTTAAAAAACGTTGTTTCGGGAGTCAAAATGGGATACTAATGTGTCTCAAAGTGAGGCCTGAGCCCCCTCTCCTGCCCTGAAATAATGGACAGGCACCAGATTCTACGGATGCATGGGCCATGCAGACCCTAGCACTGGAAAATCAAGTGTAGTGGGGCAAGCTCCAATTAAGGGCTGCCCTCTTGTGCCATGTTTTACAGAATATGAAGTCTGTCTGAAGTAACAAACTTTCTGGGCCTGACCTTGCTAACTAGCTCAAATTAGATTCCAAGGCACTGAATTCCAGACATATAAAAATTTGGCTGTCATCTCCTCAACCAATGCCGTCCTCTAGTAACAAGCTAATGTTCATGCAACAGAATAATTCAGTGGGCTACGAACCTGTTAAGGAGTGGTTAGGAAGGCCTCCTATATTGGCTCAGAAAACAATCAAATATAAATTAGACTTTTCTAAGAGGATATAGCATCCTGGTCATCAGGGGCTGAGTTTTATTTACCCCACATCCTGTGCCACTTACCCAAGTGCTTTTACCACCCCCTCACTCCAAACATTTTGCTACTTCTTCAAGGACTTAACTAACCATCCATCTTGGATGTTTCACAATGCCCTATCCAAGTCATTGCCCATCAGCCTGCATTCACTGCCTCAGCCCTAAGAATACTTCTGTTGCTGTCAAAGGTCCCAGGAATGCTTTTACAATTTTCCCCAGAAATGCCTGTTCTCTCAGGGCTCAACAACAGGTCTGATTGCCCTACCAACCTCTACCAAGAACATCTCCATTCTTGATCTTGGGTCTGGGGTCACCTCTGCTGCTGATCTCAGTCCCAGGAAGACTATCTGATTTGCCTTTTACTAAAAAGGAAATGTGGACTCCACCAGCTCACATCTATTTGTCTCCATAAAATAAATAAGGCTAAATTCCCGAGTATCCATCTTACCAAAGGCTGCAGTCACCAGCACCGCTGGTCTAAGATCAGAAGCTTTAAACTGCAAAACACTGTCATCAAGCATTAGATTATAATTTAGGCTGTTAATTGCTGACAAGTCAGACCTGTGCACATGCTCTGCTTTCCCCTGGCAAGAAGCCTGGTTAAAGTCTCTTTCATTCTGGGTAACAGTAGCGAAGGTAAATAATTGGCCATTTTGGTGAGCGAATTAAAATTTTAAACTAATGGGTGGGGGGGGGGTGCTGGGGTGGGAGGGAGGGTTCAGGGGGGAGTGGGGAGGGTTCAGAGGGAGGGGCCTATGGTATTAATTGAAGAATCCTGGTGGGGGGGGCAAAGCAAGGGAATTGGTAACATGATGGAATAGGTACAGTTAAAGGGGACAATGGTAGATTGTAGGGTGGGAGGGTGAGGGTCCTGTGATGACAGGTGAAGGGGTTGTTGGAGTGGGAAGAACAAGGGGGGGCATTGGAACAGTGGCTGTGGTCGGCTTGTTGGGGAGTAAGGGGACGTGGACATTCACTGTAATGGACCTAGGGGTGATGGGGGTGGGGTTCAAGGGTGATCGTGGGGAGGTTCATAGTCACACACGGAATGGGGGGGGGTGTTGTCAATGGTGATGGGGGGAACATGTGCGTAATGGAGGGGAGGGTAAAAGGTACTTGAGTGAGCCTCAAAGGACATGTGCACCATGGCTGCTCCAGACCTACCCAGAGACTTGAAGGCTTGATACGGAAATGCTGGATGGAGTTGGGTCATCGAGTGAGTGGAGCTGCAGGTTTACTCAACTGGACAACTGAAGGAGAAGACCAGCTTGTCAATCTGACTGGGCAAAAGCGATTGTATCGCAAAGGCTGTGAAGGGGAGAGGAGCAGCGTGCGTGGGAGGCTTCTCGCACATGGCTCGCTAGGGTCCTGGCAAAGATCGATGCCTCCCTGCGCTCGCATGATCCATAGATCCAGGCAGGGTTGTCCCCTTGAATATAGGGGGTGTGCACAGGCTTTAAATCAAACAGACACAATGAAAAGACACCAGACCTCCTTAAAGTGCAACTGTACATATAGTAACAAGTGTGCATCAATAATGAACAATGAGAGTGCACCCGCGCTACCATCGTGTGATCAGTATTTCTTTATTTTATGTTTTCTGCCACTGCGTCTAGTTGCTCCCCTGACATCCACAGCAGGGTTGAAGGCAGCCTGCTCACCACTATGCCCTGTTGTCTTTGATGACTTTGGTGGGCGTCCTCTGGAGCCTCGAGGCCTGGAGGGCCCCGGCATAGTTTGGCTCTCCTGCTCTGGGGCAGGTGCACCCTCTGCAGTCCCAGAGGATGGAGCTGATGGGGTCCCAGACAATGGGGAATCTGAATGGCCAGACAACATCAAAGAGTCCTGAGTGGAGGCCACAGGGGTGTCTGCCTGATGCTCCCGAGGGCCCCTCCCTGACTCCTTGAGGGAATGGGGCACTGGAGGGGGATCAAGGTGCCCTGCAACCGCAGCCCCCCCCCCACCCGCCAATGTAGCCACTGTGAAAGCTTGCTCATGGCCAGGATGATGGAGTGCACACCTGCGCGCATCTCCGGCAGAAACTGTGAGAAGGGATGATATACTAAATGAAGCACCAAATGAGGCCATATGGGTTGAGCTCACACTTCCAGGAGTGTACAATAGACCCCTGAATAGTAGAAGGGAGTTAGAAGGGCAAAGATGTAGGCAAATTTCTGGGTGCAAAAACAATAGAGCAGTAATAGTTGGAGACTTCAATTACCCTAATATCAATTTGGATACGACAGTGTGAAGGGCACAGAGGGCACAACATTCTTGAACTGCATTCAACAGGACTTTTTCAGCCAGCATGTAACAAGCCCAATGAGAGGGGGCACAATTCTAGATTTAGGCCGGAATTTTCTGCCCCTTTGGCGTTGGGCATCATGGTGGGTGGGAGCGGACAATATGGCGAGAAGGCCAAAAATCAGTTTTACACTGTTGAGAAACCAGTTTGCGATCGTCCGCTCCATCCATCAATGGTGGGCCACCTTTCCTGCTGCCACACGTCAGGAAACTAATTTCAATAATTCAGCATCTCATTATTAACCCTGCTCGCCGGGATCATCCACTCATGCCGGAATCATCCCCCCGCACCCCCTGCGGCGGGATCATCCCCCCCACGCGCCGGGATCATTCCCCCCCCCCATGCCGGGATCATCTCCCCCCTCCCCACGCCAGAATCATCCCTCCCATGCCGAGATCATTCCCCCACCACGCCGGGATCATCACCTCCACCACCCCCCCCCCACACCGGGGCCGGGATCATCCCCCCACCCCGCGCTGGGATCATTCCCCCCCCCACGCCGGGATCATTCCCCCCCCCAACGCCGGGATCATTCCCCCCCCATGCCGGGATCATCTCCCCCCTCCCCACGCCGGAATCATCCCTCCCATGCCGAGATCATCCCCACCCCCCCAACACCGGGATCACCCTCCCACGCCCCGATCATCCCTCCACACCGAGTTCAATGGCTGCAGGGCCAGCATGGGGGGGATGATATCCAGCGAGCAGGGCTGATAATGAGAAGCTAAAGTATTGACATTAGGTTCTTGATGTGCCGCAGCGGGAAGGGCGGCCCACCATTGAGGGGCGAAGTGGACGATCACAAACTGGTTTCATGGCGGCATAAAACTGATTTTTGGCCGTCTGGGGAAGGGGGAGAAGTGGCCTCAGGCAAGGGAAGAAGCTGCAGGGGGAGGACTGCACTGGGGAAGGGGGTATCCCATTGTGTGTGGGGGCACATGTTGACCTGTGTAAGTGGCCTCAAGATGGTGAGGACTGAGGAGGCAGCCTCCAGAGGAGATGAGGCCGGATGATGATGTGAGGGTGTGTGTGAGAGAGTGAGTGGTGATGTGAGGTTCCCTTGAGCTGGCAGTGAGTGAGATGCCAGCAAATGTGCAATGGCCTTGTGAGTGTGTGAGTTTAGAGTGATGAGACGGTTGCCTTACCCTGGCAGCACGGATGAGATCATTCATTCGTTTTCTGCACTGGATTGCCAACATCTTGTGTGCAGCATTGGCACTGACAACCTCTGCCACTGCCTACCAAGCCAGAGTGGTGAGACTGATGGGTCTCCTGTGGTCAGAGCAGGGGTAGAGGACATCACGGCGGGGCCTTCACGGTGTCCAGTAGGTGTCCAGGGGATGTGTCACTGAATCTGGAGGCTGCACTGTTGGCTTTTGAGGCCATGTCTTCATCATTGCCCTCCTGGGCTGCAAGCATCAAGGAGTGTGCGTGGGGCTGCAGTTTAAATATGGCGCCCTGCATGAGGAAGCAGCAAGTTAATGGTGTGGTGGGCAAATTGGAGGCCGCCCACAACGAGACCGCGTGTTTCCTGTGGCTGCATAATTAATGAAGCGGGAATGGGACAATATGGCACGAAATGCTGCCATTGTGGCTGACAGGTAAAACATTCTTTTTCCCACCCTCTATTGCACTTAATGCAAATCTGAGATGATTCCGCTCTTAGTCTTAGGAAATGAAGCTGGGCAAATGGATGAAGTAGCAGCAGGGAACCATTTTGGAGATAGTGACCATAATATAGTTAGATTTAGCATCATTATGGAAAAGGACAAAGATAGAACAGGAGTAAAAGTTCTAAATTGGGGGAAGACAAATTTTACAAAGCTGAGAGGTGAACTGGCGAGAGTGGACTGGATACAGCTATTAGAAGGGAAAGCAGTGTCAAATCAGTGGGAGGTGTTCAAAAGCGAAATTCTACAGTCACAGTGCAGACATGTGCCCACAAAGAAAAAGGGTGGTACTGTCAAATCTAGAGCCCCCTGGTTGTCCAGAAGCATACGGGGTAAGATAAAGCAGAAAAAGAGAATTTATGAAAGTCACAAAATATTTAATATTGTAGAAAGCCTAGAGGAGTATAGATCATAAAGGGGTGAATTAAAAAAGGAAATTAGGAAAGAAAAGAGAGGATACGAAAAAACATTGGCAGGTAAAATCAAAGAAAGCCCAAAGATGTTTTACCAGTAGATTAAGTGCAAGAGAATAACTAAGGAAAAGGTAGGGCCTACCAGAGATTTACAGTGTAACTTGTACGTTGATGCTGAAGATGTTGGCAGGGTTCTCAATGAGTACCTTGTCTCTGTCTTCACTAAGGAGAGGAATTATGCAGCCATTCTAGTTAAAGAGGAAGAGTGCAAAATATTAGATACAATAAGTTTAATGAGAGAGGAAGTACTGGAGGGACTGGAATCCTTGAAGGTGGATAAATCAGCTGGGCCGGATGGATTGTATCCCAGGTTGTCAAAGGAAGCCAGGGAAGAAATAGTGGATGCTCTGGGGATCATTTTCCAATCCTCACTTGGTACAAGTGAGGTACCAGAGGATTGGAGGTCTGCGAACGTTGCACCATTATTTTAAACGGGTGCAAGGGGCAGGCCAGAAATTTATAGGCCAGTCAGTCTGACTTCAGCAGTGGGAAAATTATTAGAATCAGTTCTGAGAGACAAGATAAACTGTCACTTAGAAAGGCATGGATTTTGTTAGATTTTGTTGGGAATATCGTGCCTTTCTAACTTAATCAATTTTTAAAAATTTGTTCATGCGATGTGGGCATCACTGGCTAGGCCAGCATTTATTACCCATCACTAATTGCTGTGTTCAGAGGGCATTTAAGAGTCAACCACATTGCTGTGGTTCTGGAGTCACATGTAGGCCAGACCAGGTAAGGAAAGCTGGTCTCCTACCCTTGGGACATTAGTGAACCAGATGGGTTTTTATGTCAACCGGCAATGGTTTCATGGTCATCATCAGACTTTTAATTCTAGATTTTTATTGGATTCAAATTTCACCATCTGCCATGGTGGGATTCGAACCCAGGTCCCCGGAGAACTACCCTGGGTCGTCTGTAGTACTAGTCCAGTGACAATGCCACCTCCCCCATTTGAGGAAGTAACAAGGAGGATTGATGATGGCCGTGTAATGGATGTTGTCTACATGGATTTCAGTAACGCATTTGACAAGTACCCACATGGCAGACTGGTCAAAAAAGTGAGATCCCATGGGATACATGGGAAGGTGGCAAGTTAGATCCAAAATTGGCTCAGTGACAGGAAAAAAGGGTAATGGTTGATGGAAGTTTTTGCGAGTGGAAAATAGTTTCCAGTGGTGTTCCACAGGGCTCATTGTTAGGGCCCTTGCTGTTTGTCCTTTATATTAATGTTTTGACCTTAAATGTTCTAATGGGAGGCACAATTGGGAAATTTGTAGATGACACAAAAATGGGCCGTGTAGTTGATAATGAAGAGAATAGCTGTTGTCTCCAGAATTATATCGATGGGTTATTTGAGTGGGCGGAAAAGTGGCAAATGGAATTCAATCCAGAGAAATGTGAGGTAATGCATTTGGAGAGGGCAAACAAAGCAAGGGAATACTGAATAAATGGGAGGATATTGAGAGGGGTTGAGGAAGTGAAAGACCTTGACACGCATGTCCCCAGGTCCCCGAATGTGGCAGGAAAGGTGGATAAGGTGGTAAAGAAAGCATATGGAATGCTTTCCTTCATTGGATGAGCTATTGAATCCAAGAGCAGGGATGTAATAATGGAACTGCATAAAATGCTGGTTAGGCCACAGCTGGAATTTTGTGTACAGTTTTGGTCATCACGTTACAGGAAGGACATAATTGCCCTGGAAAGAGTACAGAGGAGATTTACAAGAACGTTGCCAGGGCCTGAATATTGCAGCTATGAGGGGAGATTGGAAAGGCTAGGGTTGTTCTCCTTAGAACAAAGGAGGCTGAGGGGCGATCTAATTGAGGTGTACAAAATTATGAGGGGCCTAGATAGGGTAGACGGGAAAGATCTGTTTCCACTAGCTGAGGGGCCAATTACCAGGGGGCATAGATTTAAGGTGATTAGTAGAAAGATTAGAAGGTACATGAGGAAAAACTTTTTCACCCAGAGGGTGGTGGGCATCTGGAATTCGTTGCCTAAATAGGTGGTTGAGGGTGAAACGCTCAACTCATTTAAAGAATACTTGGATCTGCACCTGAAGTGCTGTAACCTGCAAGGCTACAGAGCGGGTGCTGGAAAGTGGGATTAAAATTGAGTGGCTAGTTTCTTTTTTTTCCCCTTTTTTGGCAGGCACAGACACGATGGGCTGAATGGCCTCTTTCTGTGCCATAACTTTTCTATGGCTTCATCAGCCAGCAGGCGGAAGGACTCCTCTGCCTCATGTGCCACTCTGTTGCCACTCTGACACTTCTGCCTAATGTTCCCCCACCTCTCACTGCATCTCCAGCATCTTGTCTAGGACGACTTCCTGAGGTTCGTCGTCTGTAGCTACTTCCTTTAATATCCCAGGATGCAAACCATCAGGCCCAGGTGACTTATCAGCCTTTGGCCCCATTAGTTTCCCTAGTTTTCTCTAGTGATAATTATTGTATTTATTTCCTCACCCCACTTTTACCCCATGGTTATTTAGTATTTTTGGTATGCTATTAATGTCTTCTACTGTGAAGGCCGATGCAAAATATTTATTCAACTCCTCTGCCATTTCCTGGTTTCCCATTATTATTTCCCCAGCCTCATTCTCTAAGGGGCCTATAATGACTTTGGCCTCACTCTTCCTTTTTATATATTTAAAGAATCTCTTACTGTCCATTATTACATTACTTGTTAGTTTACCCTCAAAGTTTATTTTCTCCCTCTTTATTATTTCCATTGGCTATTGTGTGCTATGTGAAAGATGCACTGCAGCTGGTCCACAAGGGTTCTTTGGCAGCACCCTCCAGAGTGGTGAGCTCATGCAGGTAGAAGGATAAGGCTGTCAGAGGTATGGTATTAGCAGTGAATGCTGCCGCCCTCTACGCCAACACCCATCCCCCACAACACAATATGAGCTCTCTGAGTGGCATGGTCAAAGACCCGCAGCCGCCTCTCTACCTGCAGACTATATGGACTGCAGTGGGACTATGAGATGGCTGAGATGCTCTTTTATGCATGGGCAGCACGGATGGTGGTCTTGCCACGAGGCCCAAGTCCCAGTTCCCATTCAGTGAGGTGATATGTGGAGTAGAGGGTTCGCTTACCCTAGCAGTGCAGATGAGGTCATTCATCCATTTCCTGCACTGCAGGGCTGTCCCCTGGTGAATGCAGTTGGCACTCACCACGCTGGTAACTGCCTCCCATGCAGGGCTAGTGAGTCAGGCAAACCTCCTCCTTCCAGCCCTCAGATAAAGGACATCCCTCCTCTATTCCAGTGCATTCAGTAGCACTTCCAGCGAAGCATTGCTGAATCTGTGTGCTGGTGCTCCTTGGGTTCTGCATTCCATGTCCTGGTCCATAGTTAAGAGCGCGATAAAGCTGTATCTTTCTGGGCACCTTTTCAATATAGTGCCCAGATAAGAGGGTGGGGCACGCAACTTCTTGCCCACCCTGCCACAAACAACATCAGGAAACTGCGGGTTGCATGATTAATGAGCCCAGCATCACGCAATTTGGCACGATTTTCCACTGGGCTCCCCAGTGAACAACATTCTCGCTTCTCACGCCTGCCATGGGACTTAGGCCTGGAGCGGTAAATCCCGACCTCAGTTCCACACCATGTGCCAGCTGGTATCAAATGAAGTGATATGAGACACTCGTGCTTCATTTTGCTTGGTGAATTTACGGGTCAGAAGATTGTGGGCTCAAGCTGCACCCAATCAGCTCAGGCATATCATTTATGTTGACACTTCAGAGAGTCTTTGGGATGAGAAGTTAACCAAGGCTCCTCTAAGGTAGATGTAAAGGTCCCAGGGTCCTATTTGAAGAAGTGCAAGGTAGTTTTCCAATTACCTGGCCATGTTTTATTCCTCAATAAACCATATTAAAAATCTGGCTATTTTTCTCATTGCTGTTTGTGGAACTTTGCAGTGCACAAATTGGCTGTCATGTTTGCCTAAATCTTTGCCCAGCAGTGATTAGATTTTGAAAGTACTCCATTAGCTGCGAGTGTTTTAGGTCATCCTGAGACAGTAACGTTATTTTATAAGTGCTGTCTGTTGAATGATGTTATATGTACCTGCATGCCATTATACTGTAAAGGTGCTCAGCAGAGTAAGGGTTAACATGGGCCTGGAGAATAGCACCACCCATGGTATGATGCATAGAGTCACATAGTAATAGACTGAGGGAACAGACTACAGAAAACACTCTAGGACGAGCCTACATGGAGGTAACAGCACCATGCATGACAGTAACCTGGGATCTGTAAATAGTTAAAGATTAACAATAAACAGTACACATTTAAATATAAAAATCTCAAGATTTCATCATTGAAATACCACCACAATACAACATGATTAGCAGTGGTGGGATATCAGCACTATAAGCATAGCACAACACTGTCTATTGCTTTCACACCCTTTCTAAAATGGTATTCACAAAACTACGCAAAGTGCTCTTAACTGTGACCAAAGTAATGCCTTTTACAATTCTACCGCTAGTTCTTTACTCTTTTTTTTTTATTCACTCATGGGATGTGGGCTTCGCTGACTGGGCCAGCATTTATTGCCCTTCCCTAGCTGCCCTTGAGAAGGTAGTGATGAGCTGCCTTCTTGAACCTCTGCAGTCCATGTGGGTGGTGTAGGTACACCCATAGTGCTGTTAGGGAGGGAGTTCTAGGGTTTTGACCCAGCGACAGTGAAGGAACGGTGATATATTTCCAAGTCAGGACGGTGAGTGACTTGGAGGGGAACTTCCAGGTGTTGGTGTTCCCATCTATCTGCTGCCCTTATACTTCTATATGGTAGTGGTCATGGATTTGGAAGGTGCTATCGAAGGAGTCTTGGTGATTTTCAGCTGAATTCCTGAGCCTGGTGAATTCTTGTACTTAATGCACCTCGTTATAAAACCCAAAATGATGTTAGCTTTTTCACATTATTTATTCTTGACCAATTAGCTTTCTTGATACAACATTTCATAACTATAGCAGCTGATGTCCCACAAAGCATTTCATTATGAGTCTTGCATTAATTCTCAAACCCTTTATCCTGCATCTAACAGGCATTTGTCCAGATTTGTTTTAATTGTTAATTGAGACAGTTTTAACTGCTTTAGCTAGGGATCTGTTGCACACTCTCACTCTTCAAAGGAAATACAATTTTCACCCAATCTAATTTCATAGTTGAAACAAGTTCATTTTAAATCCATCCCTCAGATTTAAACTTGCGCTTCAAATTAAATATAAAGATGACATCTGCATTATTCATTCCTCTCAGCTTTTCACATTTCTAGGTCATGTCTCCTCTTAATCTCCTTTTCTCTAATTATAAGGTATTTTATTCCATATAGTCCATCTCATGAAGATGCTACTCTCCCAATTTACATTCCATTGAAATGTTTTCCAGATAAAATACAAAAACTCGGGAAGTAAAACCAAAACATGTAAGCCCGTTCCCTTTGTTTGAACATGAAAGATTTTTCTCCAGCTAAATAGAAACAGAGCATTTTGTGTTTCCAGACTGTCCTGGGAGATCCCCTAAGGATGTCAGTTGTGTTTTGCATTAATGTGGCTCCCCACGGAAACGGGCAATTACCATTTTTCCATTCGAGGTTGCCAATCACAAGGTTGGCAAACTGAGAAACGTTGGCACAGAGCTGTGAATTCTGCAACAATCAAAGCACCAGCGGAAAAAAAATTATGAACGTGCATATAAAAAAAATTATCGCACATATCAAAACAGATAGCATGGCATTTGTTGAACTATTGGATAAAATGTCAGCCATGGCCTCAGTTGGTACCATTCCCACCTCTAGGTCAGGACTCGAATTCCATCCTGCAGGACTTGAGCATGAAAATCAAGGCTGACTTTCCAGTGCAGTGCTGAGGGTGTGCTGTACTGTTGGAGATGCTGTATTTCCTATGAGATGTTAAACTGAGGTCCTGTCTGCCCTCTCAGGTGGATACAAAAGATCCAATGGCACTATTACGAAGAAGTATAAAGGAGATATCGTGAGAGTCTTGGACAATATTTATCCCTAAATCAACATCACAAAAACAGATTATCTGGTTTGTGGGAGCTTGCTGTACACAAATTGACTGCTGTGTTCTCTATGTTACAACAATGACTACAATTCAAAAAGTTCTTCATTGGCTGTAAAGTGCTTTGAGACTTCCATGGAAGCTGCTATATAAATGCAAGACTTTCTTATTTTCTTTTAATAAAATACCCTCAGAATTGATGATGGTCATAATTATGACTGACATCTGAAATATTCCATTGTGCATGGAGCTCCAGGGGCAGAATTTTCTGCCTGTCGGGTGGGCAGTGTGGGTGCGGGCACAGACGGGCGCGGACCCAATCGTCGCCCACGATTGGGTCCGCGCCACCATTTTACACAGACAGGCCAATTAAGGCCCAGCCAGCGTGAATCGCGGATCCCGAGGACCACGGGAGTGGGTGGGCGGCGGTGGGACTGCACTGACTGCCGGGTCCAATGGCGACCCGGTGGCCTGTTTTAAAAAGCTGCTGCAGCCTTTCAAAGGCTGTGAATCACGGCCAGTGGAAGGGCTTCCCTGAGCGCTGCTGGTGAGCAGGCCAGGCAGGAGGGCAGGACAGGGGGCCACTGTGCCCCTCGTCTCTCAGACGATTGCTTTGCTGCCCTTCTCGAGGAGGTGGCAGCATGGCGAGAGGTCCTGGTACCCCAGGGTGTGGATGTGAGGAGGAGGCCCCCCTGAACGACCAAACGTGCCTGGGAGGAGGTGGCGGAGGTGGTGAGCTCCCACAATGTGGTGCGGCGCACCTGGATCCAGTGTCGCAAACGCTTCAATGACCTGTTGCGCTCAGGAAGGGTGAGTGCCATGTCGGCATTGGTTGCTTAACCCAGCAGGTAGCCTTTCCCCTCTGGTGCCCCTCCCCGCCAAGTCTGAGTGTAGTGACTGCATTAACTCATTGACGGCATGTGTCCTTCGCTGGGTGGGCCAGCAGATGTTACCCATGCCGAGGTCACCCTGAGAGGGTGGTGAAGAGGTGGATTCTGCCCCCACAGCATGTGGTACACTGAGACCCACATTACTGTTTTGGGGGCAACCTGGAGGAGCTGCACCTAGGTGCAGTGCTGGAACTCCAGGACATGTCAAAGTCAGGGTGATGACATACTGGGAGAGGAGCTGCTGCCCTCTGCGCTCCACGTGCTTGTGCCTCTTTGCTATGGAAATTTAGACCGTGTGGTGCCTAATGTGATGTAGGCAGCATGTGGCCAAGGGGGTTACAGTGGGGACAGGCCTAGCATCTGTGTGAGAGTGTTCGGCAGCAGCAGGGTGAGGAGACACTAGAGCCCTGCAATGTCCCACTCTGGTTGGAGTGGGCCATCCGCAAAGAGAATCCAGGTACAAGTAGCGCTAATCAATGCCCTTCTCTCCTTTTCAGGAGAAGAATGCACATAATGCCACCGAGCGGGTGAGGACTGGTGGAGGGCCGGCCCAGGTGGCGATTCTCAGCTGCTTCAAGCAGGAGGCCCTAGATTTGGAGAGTCACCATGCGCCCAGGTCCACCAGTGTCGGTGAAGCTGGGGTGCCATGGGCAGGTATGTTTGCCCAGCAGTGAGGTCACCATTGTTCTCCCAACAGCCATGGCACTGCTGAATGTTCAGTGATTGAAGTTTACAACATGTCTTGACCATTGCTTATGGAAGGATGAGTGCATAATGCTCCAGGGGACAGGGATACACATTGACATTGTCTCCACATTAACTGTTCCAATGTCCTTGTTCTTCCTTTCAGCATCAGCGGAGCAAGGCCAGGAGGAGGAGCAGCAGAGGCCCCCTCTCATACCTGAGGACCCTGGAGTCTCGAACTCACCAGCGTTACACCATCTCTGCCAGGCAGGCACCAGCACAGATACTAGCACCTCGGCGGCAATTAGAACATCAGCTAGTGTCCCAGGGCACAGCGGTGAGGGCACTTCACAGTCACTGGAGGAGCTGGCAGAGACAAGGGTGCTGATGGGGCCAGCAGTCGGAGGACTGTAGGGGACGAGGCACATGCTCAGTCGGTGCCTGATGATGTGCCTCTGGAGTCGTCCACGACGCAGCAAGCGCAAGAAATGTAGCAGGGTATGTGGGGGCATCTGGCGGTGATACATGAGGCTATGCTTGGCTTAGTGTCCACGGTGGAGGAGTCTACATGGTCTATCGACGAAGCAATGAGCCTCATGTCCGAGCGCCATGCGTCCTCCATGGAGAGAATGGTGACTCCCGTGGAGAGGCTCCTCCAGGAGACCCATCAGGGCTTCCTGGGGTTGCGCTCAGACCAGCAAGCCCTCACATCGACATTGACCTCAGCTAGTCAATGCCAGTGTGGGAGATGGTGTGGGCACCAAGTTTCCCAGCTCGGTGCCCATCCATCCATAGTGAGCAGGGAAGTCCGAAGCGACCTCATGTCGGCGCAGCAACTGCCTGTCATCTCTGCGGGCACCTCTCAGGGTGCTCTGGATGAGGGCGGCAGCTCCTCCGCCCCGCTGCCAGTGACCGTTGCATCCTGTGAGGCTGCGACGACTGGGGAGATGCCAGCTGTGGAACTGGCAGCTCCCTCCCAGGCGGGGCCAGCATAGGCTCCACGGGCCAGAGGATGACTGCCAAGATCATCGAGGCCAACAGGACAGCAGAGTCAGTAGGCTGTCTCAGATGCCACTCCGAGTGATGGGGCAGCACCAAGACATAGCACCCAGAAACGTAAAGATAAGGCACCTTAGACACACCACAGATTTGTCACTGGTGCTTTTGTGTTGGCCGCAATGAGGTCTTTATGAGTTGGTGTGATTTTTAACACCTTTGTCATTTTGTTTTCTTCAGTTCCTTTGGTTGTAATATTAAATTCAGACAGGTCACCATGGCTGAGGGTGCCTCTTTTCTTCTGCAGGTGGCTGGTTTCCAATAATGTTATGAGTGACTTGTGGGACACTCAGCTTTATTAACAAGGCCCTTAGTTAATGTTCCTATCCAGGCAGATTTTGCACTTAGGTATCGAGTATGGAGCCTGCAGCCCAGGCTTGTCCTGGAGGTTCACATGTGTTGTGCTAGCTGAAGGTTCATTGGATTAAAGCTTCTTGAGTGCCCCTGCCTCCCTGGAGTATGCCCAGGTCAGCGTCTACCCCCTCAGCATTTCCTTGTGCGTGCTCATCCTCGGAATCACTGCTGGACTCATCGTGTGCAGCCGCAGCCACTGCGTCTACATCTTCATCATCCACTGCGTCCCCACTTCCCAGCGCCAGATGGTGGAGAGCGCAGCATGCAACCACTATCAGCAACATACGATCTGGGGTATACTGGAGTGCGCCCCCTGAGTGGTCCAGGCATCAAAAGCACATTTTGAGAAGACCAATGGCTCTCTCCACTGCAGCTCCTGTGAAGGCGTGGCTCCTATTGTACAGCTTCTGTTCTTGGATTGCAGAGAGGCATCATGAGACACCTTCTGAGGGGATAGCTCTTGTCATCCAGGAGCCATCCATCAAGCCAGGCCGGAGCACTGAAGAGCCTCGGTACTTGGGAATGTCATGGGAGCTGCCTGGGTACCTTGCAGAGACTTGTAGAATCTGCATCCTGTGATCACACACTATCTGCACGTTCATGGAGTGGAAGCCCTTCCTGTTGACGAAGGCACCGGGCTCACCTGCTGGCGCCTTGATGGCCACATGTGTACAGTATATAGCACCCTGGACACGGGGGAAGCCAGCAATGGCCGCGAAGTCTCTGGCTTGCTCTGTCTGGCTTGCCTGGTCCCAACGGCAGTGGGTGAAGGTCAATGCACACCTGAACAGAGCGTCTGTCACCTGCTTGACACAAGTGTGGACAGCTGATTGGGAGACACCGCAAAGATCACTGACTGAGCCCTGGAAGGAGCCAGAGGCGTAGACGTTGAGGGCAGATGTGACCTTTAGAGCCATTGGTATGGGGTGTCCACCCACACGGTTAGCGGAGATCTCAGGCCCTATCATCTGACAGATATAGTTGACTGTCTCCTTTGAGAGACGGAGCCTCCTTTGGCACTGCACCCCAGACATATTGAGGTAGCTGCTTCGCCGTCTGTATACCCTGGCAGCAGGATAGTGGCATCTTCTGCGACCCCTTCCGCCTTGGTCTACCTCTTGGCCCTGCGCCCCTTGTGCCTGCACCTGTCCTCCTAAAGATGGCTCCCCTGGAGGATGAATATGGACTCCTGGCCTCCTCCCCCTTCTAGCCTTCCCTTCCTCTTCAGAGGAGCTGCCTCCAGTTGAGAGTTCAGCTCCCATTCCCAGGCTAAGGGAAGGTTTCCTAAAACCTGCAGGCCCAAAAAAGATTCCTCACTGCAGAGTGCTGAGCTGAAGGTTGTGAGCCCAGACCAAGCAGCTGGTATGTGTTTTGAAGTATTGCAGATCACACAGGCAAGTATCAGTAACTTTGAAAGAACAATATTTCACAGAGCACACTCGCACCCCCACTGAACCCTCTAATCCTGCCAGTGGATGACGCTTATACAAATGTGTCCTACCCACCCGACCGGAAGATTGCATGGGCGCCAAAATACCATTGTCGATTGGCGCCTCAAGGGCCTTAAGTGGCGCAGTAATTAATGGCGGTCACACATCGGATATCATCGCACACCCGCCCAACGAAATATTGCGTTGGCACGCAGTGACGTCGGGACACTCGGCCAATATCACCGCACGTCATTTTACGCGCGGATGTGCGGGCCCTGCCTCTGCACACCAACGGGAAAATTCCTGGCTCAGATTGCACCAGGCACAGCATTTGGATGCAAAAATTCCTGAAGCTTCCATCAGGGGGTGGCGAGGTTGGGGGGTACGGGAACAGGGATTTTGGATGTTACATTGGGAATCTGTCTCATTGTCTGAGGCCTTTAAATTCTAGTAGGGGGCCAATGGATGATTTTCCCATCAAGCCCCTTCCTGAGTCAAGGGGCTGTGTCTGGGGACATTGAGAATAATCCCAGGAATTTCAATGTCAGTACTATATGAAGTGTGTAGTAATTATGGTTTTATTTAGTGGATTATGTGCCTTTAAGAATAATACTTGTTAGGCAAGATCACATGATCTATAGTAACCAATCGGAGAGTAGTGCGGGCTGCCTCAGCAGTCAGTGTAGAGATAGATTTGGAGTTGAAAGCACTGGTGTAGTTGCTGCTGAGTATATTGTAACTAAACTTAAAATTTCCATCCAAGAAATGTCTGCAGATCGACTCTATCATTAATGGCACAACTCAGTCACCCTACAACAAACTGGCGATAACGATAAAACAGGATTGAACAGAAGAAATCAATTTAGAAAGAAATTAGCACTGTATCTCACCCAGTGATTCTAAGTAGCAAGCTCCGTTAGAATTGATGAAGTTATCGTCTCTCAAAATGCCACAATTTGGGAGAATTGATCCTTTTGAACCTGCCACAGATGATTGGTCTCAATACATAGAATACCTCACATTCTTCTTTCAAGCAAACAAGATTACAAGGGAAGAGAAGAGGCAAGTGATCCTCTTGAGTACTTGCCGGAGCAAAACCTACAGTCTGATTCAAAGTTTGATGGCACCTGGCGCCCCCGATTCGAAGAATTTCGATGAATTGGTGGACCTCATGATGGGTCACTTTCAACCCAAGCCCTCAGTCACAATTGTCATGAGGCTATTATGTATATAATATTTTGGAAAACATTTTTCCTTTAAAATTGAGGTTAAGTCTGCGGGTATGTCTTAATTGGATTAAAGCCAGCTAGTTTGGGTGCTTTGATGTATCAGTTTGAGATGTAAACAGAGACATAGAGTGCACTTGCATTTTGTAAATAGAGCATTCAAGAAGTGGGGTGAAAATTGATGCCTTTCTAGCAGCTACCAAGCAATCTGTTTATATTACTAATAAAATTGGTACAGTAAATGGGGTTTCATTGTTAAAAGGTGAAGTTCAAAGAGGTTGTTGATACAATGAGAATTAACATTCAATGGGGCTGGTAGGTATAACTTCAGTAGTTTTTGGGTGTGCAGGCAGAGGCAATGTAAGATCAAAAGGTAGCTGCAAGCCTCCAACTGGCTCCACAGTGAAAAGAACCTCATTTTGAATTTGTAAGGTGAAAATGCTTTGCCTGGTGTTCGGTTAAGTCTATGAGTTGCTGTTGCCTTAATGGAGATTAGTTTGGGAATTTGTTAAAAATTATTATAGTAGTAATTTGTAGCCATGTGTATGTATATTTTTAACCTGTGTAAATTAATAAAATGTTTCATTTAGTTTAATGTAAAATCTTGAGAACTGGTCTGGTTCCTGAGTTTAGAGTTGCATCTCAAACATAACACTTAAAATTATTGGTCACAACAGTTGTTTAAAGTTTCCCTCTGAGATTTTAAAAAATAACTCCGCTTCCCCAACTGCATCGGTCATAACACAACACAGAGGTTCAGGTTTACTTCGCAAAATGGAACCCCGGGTGAGACAATTGCATGCTACGTGGCAAATTTGCAGCAGCTAACGGAACACTGTGTGTTCGATACGACTCTGAAAGACATGCTCAGAGATCGTTTAGTGTGTGGTGTGAAAGAGGACTCAATTCAGAAAAGATTGTTGTCCAAAGTGAATCTGGATTTCAAGAAGGCGCTAGAGATAGCGCTGGCCATGGAAAGTCCAGTAAGAGATTTAAAAGCAATACAGGGTGCGCAAAATGGCGCCGTCTTCCACATCGGGGGGGAAACCTCAGCCAAAAGAGACGCGAGAAAGTGAGACTCCACTGAGAAGCAGGAAACAGCCCCTGCTAGCCAAAGAATAAAGGCCAGAATTTTCTCATTGGCATGCGGGGGTGGGCCCTGCGCGCCGGTGGGTAAAAAGACGCACGGTGTTGTCAGGCGAGCGTCAACGTGCACCATCGCGATATTTAGGTGGGCGGGCGTGCCATGTTCTCGGATGTGTGCCCGCCATTAATTAATGATCCATTTAAGGCCCTTGAGGCAGCAATGTTTGGGGATTTTTCGGGGCCTGTGAGACCTTCAGGATGCCGCATGGATGCAACGGGCAGACGGGTAGGCCACATTTGTACAAACTTCATCCACGGGCGGGATAAGAGGGGTGAGTGGGGTCACGAGTGTTATTTGTCAAACATTTAATACTTAAAGTTACTGATACTTGCCTGTGTGAGTAGGAATACTTCAAAACTCCTCACAGGTGCTTGGACAGGAGTAACAGCCTTCAGGTCAGGACTCTACAGTAAAGATCATTTCTGGGGCCTTGCTGGTTTCAAGAAGCCTTCCCTTAGCATGGGAATGGGAATTGTGTTCTCCACTGGAGGCACCTCCTCTGAGGAGGAAGGGAGGGCCAGAAGGGGGAGGAGGCCAGAAGTCCACATTCAGCCTCCAGGGGAGCAACCTTTGGGAGGACAGGCGCAGGCACAAGGGGTGCAGGGCCAACAGGAAGTCTAATGCAGAAGGAGCCGCAGAAGATGCCACTATCCTGCTGCCAGGGTTTACAGGCGGCGAAGCAGCTACCTCAATATGTCTGAGGTACAGTGCCAAAGTAGGCCCCATCTCTCAAGGGAGACAGTCACCTCCATTTGTCAGATGATAGGCCCTGAGATCTGTGCCAACTGTGTGGGTGGACACCCCATGCCAGTGGCGCTGAAGGTCATGGCTGCCCTCAACATCTATGCCTCTGACTCTTTCCAGGGCTCGGTGGGTGATCTTTGCGGTGTCTCCCAATCAGCTGTCCACACTTGTGTCAAGCAGGTGACAGACGCTCTATTCAGGTGTACATTGACTTGCATCCACTACCACTGGGATGAGGCCAGCCAGACACAGCGAGCCAAAGGCTTCGCGGCCATTGCTGGCTTCCCCCACGTCCAGGGTGCTATAGACTGTACACATGTGGCCATCAAGGTGCCAGCAGGTGAACCCGGTGCCTTCGTCAACAGGAAGGGCTTCCACTCCATGAACGTGCAGATAGTGTGTGATCACAGGATGCAGATTCCGCAAGTCTGTGCAAGGTACCCAGGCAGCTCCCACGACGCCTACATCCTCAGACACTCCCAGGTGCTGGGGCTCTTCAGTGCTCCGGCTCAGCTTGATGGATAGCTGCTGGGTGACAAGGTCTATCCCCTCAGAAGGTGGCTCATGATGCCTCTCCACCATCCAAGAACAGAGGCTGAGCAGCGGTACAATAGGAGCCACAGCACCACAAGGGCTGTGGTGGAGAGAAACATCGGTCTTCTCAAGATGTGCTTCCGGTGCCTGGACCAGTCAGGGGGCACACTCCCGTACATCCCAATCGTGTGTCGCTGATAGTGGTTGCATGCTGCGCTCTCCACAATCTGGCGCTGGAAAGGGGGGACGCAGTGGATGAAGGAGATGTAGACGCAGTTGCTCCGGCTGCACACAATGAGTCCAGCAGTGAGTCCGAGGATAAGCACACACAGGAGAACGCTGAAGGGGTAGACGCTGACCCGGGCATACTCCAGGGAGGCAGGGACACCTGGGAGGCTTTAATCCAAAGAACCTACAGCTAGCACAACACATATGGACCTCCAACACATGCCAGGTCTGCAGGCTCCATCCTCGATATCTGAGTGCAAAATCTGCCTGGATAGGAACATTAACTAAGGCCCTGTCAATAAAGCTCAATGTCACACAATTCACTCATAACATCATGGGTTCCTGCCCACCTGCAGAAGTAAGGAGTCACCCTGAGCAATGGACACCATGCCAGGCATAGTCTCATGTATCTCTGCCAGATCCTCCTGCATACCCTGCTGCACTTCCAGCATTTGCTGCCTCACAGACAACTCCAGATGCACATCATCAGCCACCGACCAAGTATGTGCCTGGTCCTCGGCTGCCGGCACCATGGGCACTCTCTGTCTCCGCCTGCACCTCAAGCAAGTGTGAAGTGCCCTCATCGCTGTGCCCCGGAACATTAGCCGATGATCTAATTCTTACCGAGGTGCTCGTATCCATGCTGATGCCTGCCTGGCATAGATGGTGTGACGCTGGTGAGTCCAATTATTCAGGGGCCTCACGTGTGAGAGGTGGCCCCTCTGCCTCCTCCTCCTGGCCCTGCTCTGGTGACGCTGAAAGGACATTTGATTAGTTAAAGTGGAGACAATGTCAATGTGCATGACTGTCCCCCGGATCATTATGCGCTCATCCTCTCATAATCAATGGTCAACCCATGTTGTAAACTTCAAACACTGAGTATTCAGCAGTGCCATGGCAGTTGGGACACACATGGTGACCTCAGTGCTCGACAATCATACCTCTCCATGGCACCCCAGCCTCACCACCACCGGTGGACCTGGGCGCATGGCACCTCTCCAGATCCATCGCTTCCTGCTCATATCTAGTCACAATGGCCAACTGGGCCTGGCCTCCACCAGTCCGCATACACTCGACGGTGTTATGTGTAGTCTTCTCCTGAAAAGGAGAGAAGAGCCTTGATTAGTCCAGCCTGTGCCTGGATTCCCATCACATCCCTGCCAACCCAGCCAGAGTGGGACATTGCAGGGATCCAGTGCTTCGTCACCCCGCAGCTGCCACACCCTCACACACAGAATCCAGGGCTGACCCCCGCCTTGCCCAAATGCTGCCTCCATCACATTTGGCACCACATGGCCTAACTTTGCAAAGCAAGGAGGCACAAGCACAAGGAACGCAAAGGCCAGCAGATGGATTGGTGCTCCGCCACCTGGAAGCTCCCCTCCCAGCATGTCATCACCCTGACTTTGACATATTTTGCAGTTCCAGTACTCTGCCTAGGTGCAGACCCTTGAGTTTGCCCTAAAACTATACTCTGGGTGTCAGAGTCACACATGCTGCGGGTGCAGTGCCCATCTCAGCACTACCCTCTCAGGGTGAATTAGGCATGGCCAATATCTGCTGGCCCACCCAGCGAGGGAAACATGCCATGAAGGATTCAATGTTGTAACTGCACTCAGAGTTGGTGGTGGGGTCGGGGGGGAGGCTTGTGGGGAAAGGCTACTGGCTGTACTAAGTGACCTCTGCCAACATGGTACTCACCCTTCCTGAGCACAAGAGGTCGTTAAGTCGCTTGCGGCACTGGACCCACGTGCGTCGCAACACATCATGGGAGCTGACTGTCTCGGCCACCTCCTCCCAGGCACGTTTGGTCAGGTGGGGGGGGCCTCCTCCTCCCATCCCTCAGAACGAGGACCTCCCGCTGTGCTGCCACCTCCTCCAGGAGGGCAGCTAGGCACTCATCAGAAAACTGAGGGGCTAAGTGCCCCACAGACCTACCCTCCCGCCTGGCCTGCTCTCCAGCAGTGCTCTGGGGAGCCCTTCTACTGGCCTTTGCAAGGCTGCCAGCCCTTCATTTAAACAGGCTGCCGGGTCGCCATTGGACTCAATGGTTATTATACTCCCGCTGCCGCCTGCCCACTCCCGCTATCCTCAGGAGCCACGCTTCACACTGGCCGGGCCTTAATTTTCCCGCCCGCGTAAAATGGTGGCACGGAGCCGATTGCGGGCGGCGATCGGCTCCGCCCACTCCCGCTCCCGAACGGCCTGCCTGATGGGGAGAAAATTCTTCCCAAAGAAAAATAAATTACGAACAAAATCAAAGAATAATTTTAATGGAGGTGGAAACAAACAGTCTTTTAGTGATTGGCAGTTTAAAAAAGTTGAATGCTACTTTTGTCACAGAAATGGACATATGATGAGACAATGCACAGAAAGATTCAAGCAGGCTTGTAAACAAAAGAAGCAGCCCAGTGACATCTACAATATAGAAGAGCCTGAAACAACAAATTCAGACATTTACTTGTTTAATCTGAAAGTGGGAAAGACAGAGCCAACTTTGTCACAGTGAAAGTAAATAGCAAACCTGTTAGAATGGAAGTGGACACAGGAGCTTCCACTACAGTAATTGGGGGAACATACCTTCAGGTATGCACATGAACAGGGGAGAGACCTCATCCTGAGTGAGACACAGCCAGAGTGAGTGTGGGTATTGGCAATTTGGTGTACAGTGGGAATTCGGTGCAGAGGGAAACTCTTTGCATTTTTTCCTTGCTATCCAACTTCTTAAATCTTCAGAGAGTGGTCTTGCCCTGCCGCAGCACTAGAGGCTACAAGGGAAAGGAATGACTGGTAAGTAGTGGGTAAGGTTGGGTAAGTATATATACTTTAATCGCTTATAGTTTAAGGTCTTTTTGTGATTTATGGTTTGTATATTCTATCGTAATGAGGATCAGGAAAGAAGGGCCCTAGAGTAGTTGATTTAAAAGGTTTAATTTAAAGGGATAAGTCATGGCAGGAGAGCTCAAAGCGGTGGTGTGCTTCTCATGCTCCATGTGGGAAGCCGGGGACATTTCCAGTGCCCGGGACCAGCATGTGTGCAGGAAGTGTGTCCAGCTGCAGCTCCTGGAAGCTCAGGTTTCAGAGCTGGAACGGCGGCTGGGGACACCGTGGAGCATCCGCAAGTCTGAGAGCATCGTGGATAGCACATTTAGAGAGGTGGTCACACCGCAGCTGAAGGGACTTGAGGAAGGAAGGGAATGGGTGACCACCAGGCAGTCCAAGAGAAACAGGCAGGTAGTTCATGAGTCCCCTGGGGTCCCGCTCTCAAATTAGTATTCCATTTTGGAGGCTGATGAGGGCGCTGGTTCCTCCAGGGAGTGCGGACAGAGCCAAGCTTCTGGCACCATAAGCAGCCTGTCTGTACAGGAGGGGAGGAAGGGAAGAAGAACAATAGTAATAGGTGATTCTATAGTCAGGGGAACAGATAGGCGCTACTGTGGCCGTCAACGTGACTCCAGGATGGTATGTTGCTTCCCTGGTGCCAGGGTCCGGGATGTCACTGAACGGCTGCAGGGCATCCTGAAGGGGGAGGGTGATAAGGCAGAGGTCATGGTACATGTTGGTACCAATGACATAGGTAGAAAGAGGGGTGAGGTCTTGCATCAAGAATTCAGGGATTTAGGCAGTAGACTAAAATGCAAGATCTCTCGGTTTGTAATCTCTGGATTACTCCCAGTGCCACGTGCTAGCGAGCTCAGAAATAGGAGAATGGCGCAGATGAATATGTGGCTTAAGAGTTGGTGCAGGAGGGAGGGTTTTAGATTCCTGGATCACTGGGACCATTTCTGGGGAAGGTGGGACCTGTACAAGCGGGACGGTCTACATCTGAACCAGAGCAGGACTAACATCCTTGCGGGCAGGTTTGCTAGTGCTGTTGGGAGGAGTTTAAACTAATTCAGCAGGGGGAGGGGACACAGAATGTTAGCAGAATAGGGACATATCATAATACAGTAAAACAATCAAGTCAGAGGGAGTACAGCTGCATTAAGTTTCAAGGGACTAAGGCAAGGCTGGATGGCCTGTACTTTAATGCCAGGAGTATTACAGGTAAAACGGATGAGTTACGGGTGAGGATTGGCACGTGGAATTGTGACATAGTAGCCATCACTGAAATGTGGTTGAGGGAGGGGCAGGATTGGCAGCTCAACATTTTGGGATATAGAATCTTCAGACGAGACAGGGGAGGGGGTAAAAGAGGAGGAGGCATTGCATTATTAGTTAAGGAGTCAGTTACTGCAGTAAGAAGAGATGATATCTTGAAGGGGGCATCAAATGAAGATTTGTGGGTAGAGCTTAGGAATAAAAAAGGGGCAGCCACATTGTTAGGTCTTTATTATAGACCCCCAGATAGTCAGCAGGAAACTGAGGAACAAGTATGTGCACAATTTGCGGAGGTGTGTAAAAACAATAACAATAGGGTAATAATATTAGGCGATTTCAACTTTCCCAACATTAATTGGGATAGAGATAGTGTTAAGGGCTTGGATGGAGTTGATTTCTTGAAATGTGTACAGGAGAACTTTTTAGGTCAATATGTAGAGGGTCCAACAAGGGACGGCGCAGTACTGGACCTAATCCTGGGGAATGAAGTCGGACAGGTGGCTGAGGTGGTGGTGGGGGAGCATTTTAGTGATAGTGACCACAACATGGTACAGTTCAAGTTTGTTATGGACAAAGAAATAGACAAGTTGCAAAACAATGTTTTGGATTGGGGGAGAGTGGATTTTAGTAAAATAAGGCAGGATTTGGCCAAGGTAGACTGAGAACAGCTACTTGTGGGGAAATCTACAGAGGAGCAGTGGGGGGCATTCAAAAATGAAATGGGGTGGGTACAGGCTCAACATGTTCCCTCTAGGGTGATAGGAAGGAGTAACAAGCCCAGAGAACCATGGATGACCAGAGATATTCAGGTTATGATGAGAAGGAAAAGAGAGGCTTTTAGCAGGTACAAGGAAAGCAAATCAGTGGAGGCATTAGTGGAGTAGAAAGTGCAGGGTGGAGCTTAAGAAAGCAATTCGGAGAGCAAAGAGGGGATATGAGAAAGCTCTGGCTGGTAAAAGTAGGGAAAGTCCCAAGATATTCTATAAGTATATCAATGGGAAGAGGATAACCAGGGAAAGAGTAGGGCCCATAAGGGATCAAGGGGGCAATCTATGGGTGGAGCCAGAGGACATCGCTGGAGTGTTGAATGAATACTTCACATCCGTCTTCACCCAAGAGAATGAGGATGAAGGTATTGAACTCGGGGAGAGAGACTGCGAGGTTCTTGAGCAAATTGATAGAGGGAGTGACAAGGTATTGGAGGTGTTGGCAGGCTTAAAAGTGGACAAATCTCCAGGTCCAGATGATTTGTGTCCCAGACTGCTGAGGGAGGCAAGGGAGGAGATCACAGGGGCTCTGACCCAAATTTTTAATTGCTCTCTGGCCACAGGGGAGGTGCCAGAGGACTGGAGAACAGCTATTGTGGCTCCGCTATTTAAGAAGGGTTGTAGTGATAAGCCAGGGAACTACAGGCCAGTGAGTCTCATGTCAGTGGTAGGGAAACTATTGGAGAAAATTCTGAAGGAGAGAATCTATCTCCACTTGGAGAGGCAAGGTTTGATCAGGGATAGTCAGCATGACTTTGTCAGAGGGAGGTCATGTCTAACAAATGATTGAATTTTTTGAGGAGGTGACCAGGTGTGCAGATGAGGGTAGTGCAGTTGATGTAGGTTATATGGATTTCAGCAAAGCCTTTGACAAGGTCCCACATGGAAGACTTATAAAGAAGGCAAATGCACATGGGATACAGGGTAATTTGATAAGGTGGATTCAAATTTGCTTAGTTGTAGGAGACAGAGGGTGATGACAGATGATGCTTTACTGACTAGAATCCAGTGTCCAGTAGAGTACCACAGGGGTCTGTGCTGGGTCCCCTATTATTCGTCATTTATACAAATGACATAGATGACTATGTGGGGGGTAGGATTAGTAAGTTTGCGGATGACACAAAGATTGGCCAGGTGGTTAACAGTGAGGTTGAGTGTCTTCGGCTACAGAAAGATATAGACGGGATGGTCAAATGAGCAGATAAGTGGCAGTGTGAGGTGATACACTTTGGAAGCAGTAATTTGACAAGGAAGTATTCAATGAACAGCATGATACTAAGAGGTTCTGAGGAACAAAGGGCCCTTGGCGTGTGTGTCCATAGATCTCTGAAGGCGGACGGGCATGTTAGTGGGGTGGTGAAAAAGGCATATGGGACACTTGCCTTTATCAATCAAGGCATAGATTACAAAACTAGGGACGTATTTAGAGGCAGAGGACCAAACCTTCTAGGGCAAAACTGGCTAAGGAACCTTGATTGGCCACTGAGATTCCAAAAGGAAGCTGGAAGCATTCCTGTTTTGAAAAAGGAGTGTGTAAGGACTCAACAACCTGAAGAAATGCAGGCTTTCTTAAGCCAAAACCTGGAAGAACTGCAGAAGGAACTCGAAGAGACCCTATTCAATGACAGAGCTCGTGACAAAGTGAGCAACCTTCGAAGGGAAAAAGAAAAACTATTGCAAGATCTTCACACATTACAAGATTCCCTCAGGTCAAAGTCTTCGCTAGAAAGAAGGGGGCATGTTTCAAGTGAGGGAGGTAATCTATTTGGGTCACTGGGTAGATTCACAGGGCCTCCACTTGGTTGAGGAGAAAGTGAGAGCCATAAGAGAGGCCCTTGTGCCAAAGAACGCCTCAGAGATCAAATCATTCCTAGGTTATGGGGTGTTCTTACCCAATTTGTCTACATTGCTGGCCCCCCTGCATTCTCTACTCAAAAAGTTGGACTTGGGAAGCGCCCTGAAAGAGGTTTATGTAAAGGTGAAACAATTGTTGCACTCGTCCAATCTATCAGTGCATTATGACCAGACGAAAGAGTTGGTGCTGACATGTGACGCATCTTCCTACGGAGTGGAAGCAGTCCTCTCTCATCGGCTGGACAACAGCACAGAACGGCCAATAGGTTAAGTATCATGAACGCTCACCACAGTGGAACAGGGATACTCGCAGATAGAAAAAGAAGGCCTGTCCATCATTTTTGGTGTCAAGAAATTTCACCATTACGTACATGGCTGTCATTTTATAAATGTTTCAGACCACAAACCATTGCTAGGATTGTTTAGTGAGGTCAAGGCTATACCACCCATAGCCTCAGCAAGAATACAATGATTTACTGTTAAATTTCTTAGATTCCTCGCCAGTGTGCTCGACAGATCAGAGACTGGACAAGTCAGGACCCAGTCCTATCTCAGGTACGAGAACAAGTGCTACATGGTTGGTCACAGGAGCCCATAGCTGACTAAATGATACTGTACTTCAACAATGAAATAGCCAGCCATTTCCTCCAAAAGGAAAGGAGCCACTTTTAATTGAACTACAAAGTGCCCACCCAGAAATTTCCCGAATGAAGACCATAGCACACAGCTATCTATGGTGGCTTGGGATGGATGGCGAAATAGAGAGTTTAGTAAGGCACTGTGTGCAATGTCAGCAACTGCAAAAGTTGCCAGCGGCAGCTCCGTTACACCCATAGGAGTGGCCAGGTAGTCCCTGGGTGCGGTTACATATTGACTACATTGGACCTTTCCTGGGAACAATGTTTCTGCTCATTGTCGATGCCCATTCAAAATGGTTGAATGTATATGAGGTGAAGTCAGCAATGTCAGCCACTACAATTGAGAAACTACGTCAGAGTTTTGCCATTCACAGGCTACCAGATGTAATAACGACACGGCATTTACGAGTGCTGAGTTTCAAGGGCTTATCAGCCTCAATGTTATCATTCATGTGAAAACTGCACTGTACCACCCTTCTTCAAATGGACTGGCCGACAGGGCGGCTCAGACGTTCAAGACAGGCATGAAAAAGCTAACTGGCAATTCCTTGGCAACCAAGCTAGCACACTTTCTTTTTAATTACAGGACTACCCCTCACGCAACAACAGGTGTCACACCTGCAGAGTTATTGTTGAAACGCCGTCTCAGGACGAGATTGAGCTTAATAATGCCGAATTTAGGGGGGGAAAGTGGAAAGGAGTCAGGAAAGCCAGAAAATTAGGCATGACTGGCATAGTCACGAGAGGAAATTTACCTTGGGAGAGCCGGTATATGTGAAAAACTTCGGGGAAGGAAGGACCTAAATGTGGTTACCGGGTGAAATAAGTGCAGTGACTGGACCTCTATCTTATCACGTGGAGGTGGAAGGTCAGATCATCTGTAAACATGTGGACCATTTAAGGAAGAGAGATAAATCACCAAGATTTGGTTCCACCAGTGACCATGCCCGGGTCTGCGTTTCCTGTTGAGGATGCTCAGCCCAGGACTGACATGTCTGATGTTCCTGTAAGAGTTGAGGATACAGAACTGCAAGTGCCCACCGAAGCACTTGATGTTCAGGCAACTCTGGAAAAGGAGATTCTTGGCAAAGAATCTGAAATTGTGGAGCTGTGACGCTCTACACGTACCAGGAAACCACCTGAAAGACTGAACTTGTAAATTTCTTATCCAGTGTAAATATCATGTATCTTGAAAGGTATGTACTTGTGAATATGATATGTATAACTGAGTTAAAGGAGGAGAAATGTAGTAATTATGGTTTTATTTAGTGTGTAATATACCTTTAAGAATAATGGTTGTTAGGCGAGATCACATGATCTGTAGTAACCAAAGGAGAGTAGCGTGGGCTACCTCAGCAATCAGTGTAGAGATAGAGTTGGAGTTAAAAGCACATGAGTAGTTGCTGCTGAGTATATTGTAAATAAATTTAAAGTTTCAACTCAAGAAGTGTCTGCAGATCAACTCTATCATTAATAGTACAACTCAGCCGCCCTACAACAAGGTGACTGGCTGCTGTGTGCTTATGAGAGGCTCTTGGACTAGGTGGGCCTTGACCTCTGTAACTGGATTCTGAGTGGGCCCAACTAACGGTTCTGCTACCTCTACAGCTGCCTGAAATGCCTGGGCCTGCCTATTTTCTGGTAAATGTACAGAGATCAGAGATCAGAAAGAAGTGACAAAAGAGACTGGATGTATTGTCAACTGGGGAGATGGAAACATTATCAGTAACCAGTATTTAAAGGGATCATCAACTAAGTTCAGGTTAGTTACAACTTGATTTCTACAAGCCATTATTGAATCCATATAA
Organism: Cetorhinus maximus; assembly: GCF_964194155.1. Lineage (NCBI taxonomy): Eukaryota > Metazoa > Chordata > Chondrichthyes > Lamniformes > Cetorhinidae > Cetorhinus > Cetorhinus maximus. The sequence continues at coordinate 115,585,901 of NC_135880.1, forward strand.
GTGCTGTGGTTGGTGGTTTCTGCAGTTATTTAAATTTGCTTAAAGACTACAGGGAGAATGACATGTGCTGAAGAATTTTGTCCTGGCTTCAAGGATTCTGCACAGAACATGTGCTCCCATTTATCGGTGCAGGAGTATGGATTCCACTTAGACTACAGCATGAATTGGAGATTGAACAGAAGCAACACAGAGCAAGACAAGCTGCTGGAAGAGGGAGGACCAAGACTTCTGACATTCTCTGACATTCCTATGTAACCAGAAACCCATGTTTATCCATTTGCCTGTTTGACTTTTGCTCCTGGCTTATGTCTCATTTTTTCTTTTCTCTCTTGGCTCCATTTAGACTATTCTCTCCTCTCTCCAACCTACCTATCATTTCTACTCTCTTGAGTGCTTTGCCTCCAAATCCCCATCTTAATCAATTTTTATTCCTCTGCCCTTTACTACCATGTCACCACCCTGGGCTTGAATCCCTTTGAATAAGCCAACTGCTACCCACATTTACCAAACTTCAGCAGTCATCAATTTGCTCAATCTCTCCCACACCTTCACCTTGATGTCATTGGCCCCAGTAAACCTTTCTTTTCTCCCATCCCAGTTACTCCCTTGTACAACCCCTATTTTCACTTTCTCAAGCTCCAAGGGGTGCAAACATCAGCATACCTTGTGCAAAACTGTTTAGTTATCCATTACCAGATCTGCTGGATGTTGTTAGGCCTTGCTTCCCCTGCCAAAACCACCCACTATTTCAGGATCATCCTGGAAAAACAATCCTTGCTTTCTTTACTGCATTGCCCCCTGTTTTAATAAATCCCTCTCCCCTGCTCCTTCTATCCACACCTCCTACATGAGCAAAGAGCTCATGGACATCATTGTCACTAAGATTGAGATCACCCATTCTGTTTGCTCAGCTGCTGATGCCCCTCACCACCCTTCCTTCCACTTGTACAAAAAGACAAACCGCTTTATGGACACTACCCACCCCCGCCACATACACACAATAAACTTGCATCTTTTTCAAGTTTCATGCCTATGTTTTGTCATGAGACCCGCCTTTGATACTATTCCCACTAAATAACTGACCACTTAAATTTCCTTCCTGGTTCCCATGCTAGCTGATATTATAAATGGTTCTCTATTCTCAGGTACATTCCATCTCTCATTCCAAACTGCCATCATCTCCCCCTCTCACAAACCCATAATCATCCATTCTGAACTTCAAAACTACCATGCCATTACTCCTTTACTCTCCAAAGTCCCTGAGTCTGTTACCCAAAATCCATTCCTATCTTTTCTACAACTCCATGGCCTGATTTTTCCCACGTCGGGCAGGCTCAGCGAGAGCAGGCAGGGGTGGTCGCCTACGATCTGTTCGGCACTGCAATTTCATGCAGGCGGGTCAATTAAGGCCCGTCCACTGTGGATCTGCCTCAGGGAGATTGAAGCACTTTTTGAAGAAATTATTAAAAACATTAAAAATTGAATGAAATATGTCCCATGTGTGACACGTGACTGTGTCACATGAGATGGGACATGTTCTTATTTTTTAAAAAAAAGTTTTTATTCAATTTGTAAAAGCTTTAGGAAACCTCGTGGATGAGGTTTCCTAAAAAACGTAAAGACCGCTTGGCCTTTTCGCCTGTCCACCAACCGTTAGGTTGGACTGGCAGCATAAATTTCAGGTTAATAAGGTTGCAAATGGCCTTAATGGGCCTTTTAATTATTGGCAGGCGCGTGCTGGAGTTGGCTGCGCGCCCACTGAACGAAACATTGCGAGACTGCTCGATGTTGTCGGGACACATGCCTGACGTTATCGCACGTCATTTTATGTTCCATCATGTCGGGCCCGACCCCGCACGCCGAATGTAAAATCCTGGCCCAAATCTCCAATCCATCCATCTATCCATGCTCCAGCACCAAAAACGCCCAAATCAAAGTCACAAATAACATTCTGTCTGAAGAATTTGGCATGTTTCACAACAACATTGTCCTCCAACACATCTGTGCTATTGCAACTACACTCGACGCTTCCACTCTTATCTATTCAATCATAGCCAAACCATTTTCATCAATGACTTCTCTTCCCACCCTCATACCATAACGTCTGGGGTCTCCCGGGGATCTATCCTTATTTATTTCTCTTCATCAACTACATGCAACATCACCCAGAGTCATGTGCTCCGATGATAGCCAGCTTTACCTCTCCACCACCTGTGTTGACTTCTGCACTGCCTTTCTATTTTCAGCCTGTCCAGAGTTCAGTCTTGGATGAGGGATAATTTCCTTCAGTTAAACATTGGGAAGATGAAGCTAATGTTTCAGGCCCCCATCACATGTGTACTCTAATATCACTCCCAAAAAGTCTGGCCCTAATTTTTAGACCATGTCCCCAGGTTCTAGATCTATAACCAGTGGAAATAGCTTTTTCTAATCTATCAGTCACCCTTAATATTTGGAAAACTTTGATAAAATCACTACTTCATCTTCTAATTTTCAGGGGATGCAAACATAGTTTATGTGAACACTCCTCATAATTTAACTCTTAGAGCGCAGTTGCATCTGGTAAATCTATGCCCTATCTTTCTAAAGTATATATATATCCTTCCTAAGGTGTGGTATTCAGAATTGTTCACAGTACTCCAGGTATAGTCTAATGAAGGCTTTAAACAGCTGTAGTATAACTTCTACCTCCTTGTGTTCTAGTCCTCTAGATACAAAGACAGACACTCCATCAGTCATTTTGATTGTTTTCTGTACCTCATCATGATATATCCATGGGGTGGTGGTGGCATAGTGGTATTGTCACTAGACTAGTATTCCACAGACCCAGGGTAATGTTCTGGGGCCTGGGTTTGAATCCACCATGGCGGATGGTAAAATTTGAATTTAATAAAATACCTAGAATTAAAAATTCTAATGGCCATGAAACTATTGTTGGGAAAACCCATCTGGTTCACTGATGTCTTTTAGGGAAGGAAATCTGCCATCCTTACCTGGCCTGGCCTACATGTGACTCCAAACACACAGCAATGTGGTTGATTCTTAAATGCCCCCTGAATGAGGGCAACTCGGGATGGGCAATAAATGCTGGCCAGCCAGCAACACCCATATCCCATGAATGAATTTTAAAAAATCTACGTACCTGGATCTCCAAGTTTCTTTGGACTTCCACTGTTTCTAGCTTTCACCATTTAAAAAATATTCTTTTCTATCCTTTTTAGGTCCATTGCACGTAATCTGTTACTATCTCTTTGTAGTTATTCTTCCATTTACACTGCTTACAATGCTGCCTTTCTTTCTGCCATTGGCTAACTTGGATAACATAAAATATATTAATTTGCACCACTTTCCTGTGTTCATTACTGTAGCTTGGGGAATGCCAATTTGGGTTTTCAGTTAATTGCTGATGAATGTGAAGACATAAATTGACTGAAACCAATTGGTGCATGTGCAATGGGCCAGTAGTTGGTTACAGGATAGATTTGTGGAGGTGGAGATGGGGGTTGTGTTTGTTATTTTTGCCCAGTATGAGTGGCTAACTGAAACCTTGGCTATTAGAGTATCCTGAGCACCAATGCAATCGGTTGATTTAGTATTAGGGTTCCTGCCTTCATCTTCATCCTCTCCAATTTTCATCAGAGCAGGAGCGCTGAGCGGGTTGTTCCTTCTGCACCTCTAGTCTTTGCTGCTGTGCTTTGTGCAAAATGCAGAGCATCATGGGTATCCTTGGCAAGTACAGACCTTCTCCACGACCTGTCCAAGCACCTGAAGTGCATCTCGAGCATGCCCATAGCTTGGTCCATAACGCATCTGCTTCTCATATGGTAACGCTCTTTGTGCTTGTTGGTGGGGCTCCTTGGCGGTATCATCAGCTAGGTTTGAAGGGGTTATCCTTATCCTTTTTCACCTAGCAACTATCCCATAAGGCTAATCCCAGATGTGAACAGATGGGGGTTGTTGGACTACCACAGTACAAAAACATCATTGGAGCTTCCACGAAATCTGGAGCAGACCTGCATGAACCTTTTCCTGAGCGCAAACCAGATGAACATTAATGAAATATCTTGCAGTTGATGTGCTCTTAGTTGATTAACATTTGTCACACACATGCCCACACGTACCCCCCAGCCAATCCAACCATCTCCTGCCCATCACCGGGACATGTTGACATCGACTCCTTTGTGTTGTTGATTCTCCTGTTCTGCTTCCGCCCTTCTTATTCCCTTTTGATTGTCTTTTGAGGCGATGGTCTAGTGGTATTATCATGAGATGAGTAGTCCAGAGACCCAGGGTAATGCTCTGGGGACAGGGGTTTGAATCCAACCATGGCAGATGGTGAAATTTGAATTCAATAAAAATCTGGAATCAAAAAGCCTAACACCCAATTGTTGTAAAAACCCATCTTGTTCACTAATGTCTTTTAGGGATGGAAGTCTGGCCTACATGTGACTCCAGACCCATAGCAATGTGGTTGATTTTAAATGCCCTCTGAACAAGGATAATTGGGGATGGGCAATAAATGTTGGCCTAGCCAGTGACACCACAGCCCATGAACAAATAATAAAAAAATAATTTTGTTTCTCTCTTGGCCCTCTTCTTATATCTTTTTGGTATGTGGTGGTGTGGTGCCATAAGCTGTAGGCCTTTGAATGGGTTTAGGGGGAAAATGTGGTCTTCAGCAACTTCCTTTCCTCCTCTCTCTTACTGAATCACTTGTACACCTTTACCTACTGGCTACTTTCATTCTGACTATGTCCTCATTTCCATTGTTGCCTATCTCTTTTTTTCTTTCTCTTCCTCCCCTCATCCCCTCTCCCTGTCTCTCTCCGCTCTATACAGCCTTCTTTTCTCTCTACCATCTTCCTTTTTCTCTCTCCCTCTTTCTCCCTACCCTTTGCCTTTCTCCCTTTTTGTTTTCAATGGAAATGGAAATTCTGCAGTTTTTGAAATGGATGGCCACAACACTTTTTTATTAATATGAAGGCGTTCAAGGACAAGAAAGCTTTTCGATATTAGCAATAGAACATGGCAGTCTTTGTGAAAATGCAGCTTATGCTTCAGGGTATGTAAACTGAATTATTCTTTTACAGCTGTTACAAACAAGGATGAAGGAGAACTGAAACTCCTGCTCCCTTCCCTTGCTGTCTGTGATCAGTATGTTTTTTGAAAAGGAGGGTGTGTGTATTTCTTAACGCTTGAGTGCGTGGACAATTTGAGTAACCAGCAGCAAGCTTTTCGTGGGTTTAAATGAAGATGATTATTTATTCATGCATTCACCCCGAAAATCTAATGCTATGTCACTCACTCACCATTTACACACACACATACTCGAGGAAAAATACAGTTAAAGAGAATAGTGCCCTTTTACAAGTTATAAACAAAGGAATAATTTGCAATTCACATCTTTGATTCGTCTTGGAGAAAACATGCATTGTAGGTCAAGAAGAAAAGGTGTTTTCACTTCTAAAGGGTAGTATAGGTGAATTCAATAGCTCGAGTCATATATCAGGATTATTACAGAGTCCCATTAAAGAAATGGATTTTCAGCAGGTCACAAAGTTAGTTACTTGTAGTGTCATTACTGGGAGGTTGGTTTTCTGTACTGGTGAACTTAAAAGAGAATAGACTTGGAGACCTTACCATGCTGCAGTCTTCAGTTCTTGAAGGTGTGAATGTTGATGCCCTTTCTGTTGCTGTCTCTGCAGATGTTGTTCTGTGTTCTGAGACAGCACTTAAGGTTTTTTTTAAAAAGGGCAACCAACATGGCTGCCTTACCTGTGTCCTACACAGCTCCCTACCAAATATGGTGTTGGGCTTAAGTTAATTAGCCACAACCTGGGTCTTTGTATGTGGACATTCACCCTGGGGGATCTGAGACATTCACTGTCTTTGTTTCTGAAAAAGACCCATTCAGGTCAGGAAATCCCTTCTGGGTGGTCTCAGGATGGGGGGTAATTGGGTAATGACACTTCTGAGTCTGGGAGGTGTCCTTTTGTCCTTTTGAGACAAAGTGGCAATTTGAATCCATGAACCAGTCAGATGACTCTCGGCAGCCATCTTTTGCAGCATTTTAGTGTCCATTTTTAAAAGAAAAGCCAGTTCCAGAAGATTCCAAATGGATTACAGTTCATGTTTTAAAAGTTATGGATAGGACACGCCTCTACTGGACATGACACAACTTACTCTTCATTTTATTTGTATGAAGTGTACCAGAATTAAATCAGGTTTTGGATATCAGCCATCAGATGTTGCATTGATGTACAGTAAAATTCTGTAGAGTTACCTTAACACATATAGCACTGAATATTATAGTGCTATTATTTGCTAAATATTGTAAGATCAGGAGAATAATCTCAATCGGTAGTTGCAGCATTACATAGATGAGAATGCTTTGCAATTAAGAAGCACATCAAAGCTGTTGATTGATGACACGCTAACAGTTTTGTTTGGAAATCTGTCTTCAGAATTATGGATGTAGTTGAAAAATCCCTCTAACCTCTTGTTTTATTTGGAGTTTGCCAATTTTGTACTCCTACCATCTAATTCTGTAACTGCAGTCAAAGTTTTGCTTCTATGCTTCAGTATTTAAGAACCTGGATCACGTATTCTCTGAATCATTTTTCTTACATGCCTTCACAAAAACAAAAGTTCCAATTAAGGGGAAAAGCTTCTGGCCATCATTATTGTTAATAGCAGAATGGAGCAAGCATGGAAAAATTGGATGCAAATCCATGTAGGCTAATCTTCTGCCATTCCACAATTGTGCAAACTTGGATCTTACAACTAATTAAAAAGGGATGGAGATAGTGGAAGTGCTTGCCATAATCTTCAAATTTTCCCTAGATAGGGGGAGGTGCCAAAGAATTGGAGGGTGACAGATGTGGCACATAGAAACTAGGAGCAGGACTAGAGCCATTTGGCCCTTCGAACCTGCTCCGCCATTCAATATGATCATGGCTGATCCTCTATCTCAACGCCATATTCCCATTTTGTCTCCATCCCCTTGATGTCCCTCATATCCAAAAAATTATCAGTTTCTTTCTTAAATACACTCAGGGACCCGGCCTCCACAGCCTTCTGTGGTAGAGAATTCCAAAGGTTGACCGTCCTCTGAGTGAAGAAATTTTTCCTCATCTCAGTCCGAAATAGCCTGCCCCGTATCTTGAGACTGTGGCCCCTGGTTCTAGACTCCCCAACCAGGAGAAACATCCTCCCTGTATCTAGTCTGTCTAGCCCTGTTAGAATTGTATTAGTTTCAATCAGATCCCCTCTCATTCTTCTAAACTCTAGTGAATACAGGCCCAGTTGAACCAATCTCTCCTCATACAACAGTCTTGCCATCCCCGGTATCAGCCTAGTGAACCTTTGCTGCACTCCCTCTATGGCAAGTATATCCTTTCTTAGGCAGGGAGACCAAAAATGCATGCAATACTCCAGGTGCAGTCTCACCAAGGCACTGTATAACTGCAGTAAGATACCCCTACTTCTGAACTCAAATCCTCTTGCAATGAAGGCCAACATACCATTTGCCTTCCTAATTGCTTGCTGCGTCTGCCTGTTTACTTTCATTGACTGGTGTACAAGGACACCCAGATCCCTTTGTACATCCACATTTCCCAATATACCACCATTTAAATAATACTCTGCCTTTCTGTTTTTCACACCGAAGCATATAACTTCCCATTTATCCACATTATACTGCATCTGCCATGTGTTTGCCCACACACACAATTTGTCGAAGTCATCCTGAAGCCTCCTTGCATCTTCCTCACAACTCCCAACCCTGTCCAGTTTTGTGTCATCAGCAAACTTGGAAATATTGCATTTGGTTTCCTCATCGAAGTCATTTATATATACCGTGAATAGCTGGGGCCCAAGCACAGATCCCTGCGATATAACACTAGTTACCGCCTGCCATCCGGAAAAAGACCCATTTATTCCCAGTCTGTTTCCAGTCTGTCAACCGACTCTCAATCCATGCCAATATATTACCCTAGATCCAATGAGCTTTAATTTTGCCCACTAGCCTCTTGTGTGGGACCTTATCAAAAGCCTTCTTGAAATCCAAATACACCACATCCACTGGTCTCTTATCTATTCTACTAGTTAACATCCTCAAAAAACTCTAGTAGATTAGTTAAGCATGATTTCCCTTTCATAAACCCATGCTGACTTTGTCTAATCCGTTAATGCTTTCCAACTGTTCTGTTACCATGTCTTTTATAATAGACTCTAGCATATTCCCCACTACTGATGTTAGGCTAACTGGTCTATAATTCTCTGTTTTTCCTCTCCCTCCTTTTTTAAATAGTCGAGTTACATTTTGCCACCCTCCAATCTGTAGGAACTGCTCCAGAGTCTATAGAATTTTGGAAGATGACCACCAATGCATCCAATATTTCCAGGGCCACTTCCTTTAGTACTCTGGGATGTAGATTATCAGGCCCTGGGGATTTTTCAGCCATTAATTTCTCTAGCACCATTTTTTTTACTAATACTGATTTTCTTTAATTCCTCCCTCTCAGCAGACCCTTGGTTCCCTAACATATCTGGGAAATTATTTATGTCCTCTTTTGTGAAGACAGAACCAAACGTGTTCAATATTTCTGCCGCTTCTTTATTCCCCATTATAATTCTCCCCATTTCTGACTGTAAGGGACCTACATTTGCCTTTGCTAATCTTTTTCTCTTCATATATTTATAGAAGCTTTTACAGTCAGTGTTTATGTTCCCTGCAAGTTTACTCTCATATTCCATTTTCCCCTTGGTCAATCTTTTTGCCCACTTTTGCTGAATTCTAAACTGCTCCCAATCCGTCGGCTTGCTGCTTTTTCTGGCAATTTTATATGTCTCCCCTTTGGATCTAATATTATCCCTAATTTATTTTATAATCCAAGGTTGAGCCACCTTTTCTGTTGTATTTTTGCACCAGACAGGAATGAATAATTGTTGTAATTCACGTATATATTCCTTAAATATTAACCATTGCCGATCCACTGTCAACCTTTTTAATAAGGTTCCCCAATCCATCATTGCCAACTCGCACCTCATACCCTCGTAGTTCCCTTTATTTAGATTCAGGACCCTAGTTTTGGATTCAACTTCTTCACTCTCCATCTTAATGAACAATTCTATCATTTTATGGTCGCTCTTCCCCAAGGGACCGTGCACAGCAAGATTGTTAATTAATGCTTTCTCATTGCACAATACCCAGTCTAGGATAGCCTGCTCTCTAGCTCATTCCTCAATGTATTGGTCTAAAAAAAACCCATCATGTTCACACACCAGAAAATCCTCCTCCACAGTATTATTGCTAGTTTGGTTTGTCCAATCTATCCAACAAAGGCATAAGGACATTTCTAGTGACTAGGTTGGTCACTTTAACATCTGTGATGGGTAAGGTTTTAGAAAGAATAAACAGAGAAAAAAATCAACAGGTGCTGAGAGAAATTTGAGTTAATTAAGGAGAGGCAGCACAGATTTGTAAAGGGCAAACCCTGCTTGATTAATCTAGTTGCATTTTTTGGTGATGTTATAGTGAAGGTTGATGAAGGGAAAGTAATGGATATTGTCTATGTGGATTTTAAGAAAACATTTGACAAAGGACCACATAAAAGGCTAGTCAACAAAACTGAGCCTCATGCAATAGGAGGGCAAGTGCCAGCTTGGATAAAATATTGGCTTAAGGACAGGAAACAATGAATTCTCCAGACTGGAAGATGGTAGACAGTGGTGTCCCCCAAGGTTCAGTGCTAGGACTACTGATTTTCTGATGTATATAAATGACTTGGATTTTTGAATGCAGAGTAAAATTTCAAAATTTGCTGATGATACCAAATGTAGATGTGTGGCACTCAGCGTGGATGTTACAAATGGACTTTGACAGGGCATAGATAGGCTAGCAGAATGGGCAGATAAATGGCAGATTAAATTTAATACAAAAAATTATGAGGTGTTGAATTTTGGCAGAAAGGATAGGAAGCGGCAATATGGACCTACTGGCACAGTTTTAAATGCTGTGCAGGGACAGAACAACCTGGACATTTGTGTGCATCGACCTTTGAAGGTGTTAGGTCACATTGAGAGGGTAGTTAGCAAAGCATATGCGATCTTATGTTTCATAATTAGAATTATTGAGTACAAAAATAGAGACTTTATGTTGAATCTTTATAGAGCTCTGGTTAGGCCACAACTAGAGCATTGCACCCAGTTATGGTCACCACACTTTAAGAAGGATGTGAGGATCTTTCAGAAGGTGCAGAGTAGATTCACCAGAATGGTTCCAAGGGTGAGTGGGGAAATGGGACTGATTGGATTATGAGACTCGGCATGGAATTGATGGGCCAAATGGCCTTCTGTGCTGAAATGACTCCATGTGGCTTTCTATCCCATCACCTAAGTAATTAATAAATAAAGTGAATAATTGAGAACCCAACACAGGTTCTTGTGGGACACACTAATTACATCCTGCAATTTCAATTAACTACCTGTTATCCCTTCTCTCTTTCTCCTGCCAGCTCAATAATTTGCCTACAATTTCGTGAATTTCAATTTCAACTATCTATTATGAGGAACTTTATTAAGTGTCTTTTGAATATCCATGTAGATAACATCTGTAGACAGCCCCGGTTCACTACTTTAGTCACCTCTTTAAAAAATTCCATCAGGGATACCAGACATGACCTTTACAAATCCACACTGGCTTTCTCAGATCAGCTGAAAATGTTCAAGTTGTTCCGTCATTCTCTTCTTAATAATAGACTCTAGTAATTTCCCAACTTCTGATGTTAGCCTAATTGCTCTGTAATTCCCTGGTTTCACCCCTCACCGTTTTTAAATAGTAGAGCGGCATGTGTTATTTTCCAACCTAAAGGAACAGTTCCAGAATCAGCAGGACTTTGGAAGATTATAAGAAACATAAGAAATAGGAGCAGATCATTCGGCCCATTGAGGTCACTCCGCCATTCAAAAAGATCATGGCTATACCAATTGTGGCCTTAACTCCACTTTCCTGCTTGCCCTCCATAACCATTGACCACCTTGTGGACCAAAAATCTATCTAACTCAGCCTTGAATATATTCAATGACCCAGCCTCCAATGCTCTCTGAGGAAGAGAATTCCAAAGATTAATGACCCTCTGAGAGAAGAAATTCCTCCTCATCTCTGCCTTCAATGGGAGAACCCTTATTTTGAAACTATGCTCCCTAGTTCTAGATTCCCCTATGAGGTAAAACATCCTCTCAGCATTTACCCTGTCAAGCCTCCTCAGAATCTTATATGTTTCAATAAGATTGCCTCTCATTCTTCTAAACTTCAGTGAGTATAGGCCCAACCTTCTCAGTTTTTCCTCATAAGACAATGTAGTTAGGGCAACATTTACTTTCTTTAAAACCCGGGATGGAAAGCACCTGGCCCAGGGATTTGTCACTCTTTGGTGCCATTGTTTTCCTCACACTATTTTGCTTCCATAATTTTTGGAGAATCCCTAGCCCTAATTAAACATTAATTTCTTTAGGATGTCCAGCATGTTATTCACCTCCTCTTGTGTAAATACTGATGCAAAGTAATTATTCAGCGTGTTCACCATTCCCTTATTTTCATTGACAATATCAATGTTATCAGTTTTCTAGGCAACTTCATTGCTCCTGGCAATTATTTTTCCTAATATAATTGTAAAAATCTTTTTATGCTAATGTTGACCTCCTTTGCAAGTTTCTTTTCTTATTCTCTTGATGTAGCTCTTACTACCTGATTTGTCACCCTTTGCTGTTCTTTGTATCTTTCCCTTTCATTGGGATCTGTGATACTTCTTACATTTTGTAAACGTTCTTTTTAGTTTTATGTTGTCTCTTATTTTTTTAGTCGTTCATGGCTGTTTCTTTTTGACAAGTAGAGCTTTTGCCCCTTAGGCATATAAATTGGTTCTGTATCACAAGTTCTGTACCCTTGCCACCATTTCTTTCCCTCTCCCCAGCAATAATGTCAGGATGAGCCAGACTGTTCACAAAGTCAGAACTGTACTTGACCCTGATTCATTTTTATGTTTATGGGATGTGGACATCACTGACAAGGGCAGTATTTATTGACCATCCCCAACTGCCCTTGAAAAGGTGGCATTGTGCTGCCTTCTTGAACTGCTGCAGTGCTTATGGTGAGGATACACTCACAGTGCTATTAGGGAGGGATTTCCAGTATTTTGATCCATTGACAATGAAGGAGCGGCAATACATTTCCAGGGAACAGAGAGTAATGGTTAATGGATGCTTTTCAGATGGGAGGAAGGTTTGTAGTGGAATTCCCCTGGGGTCACTGTTGGGACCTTTGCTCTTCCTGATATATATCAATGGCCTAGGCTGTGGTGTTCAGGGCATGATTTCAAAATTTTCAGATGATACGAAGATTGGAAACATTGTCAACTGTGATGAGATAGTCTTGAACTTCAAAAGGTCATAGACATGTTGGGGGATTGGTCAGACAAATGGCAGATGAAGTTCAAAGCAGGGAAGTGTGTGAGGTGATTCATTTTGGCAGGAAGAATATGGTGAGACAGTATGAAATAAAGGGAGAAACTCTTAAGGAAGTGCAGGAACAGAGGGACCTTGGTGTATATGTATATAAGTCATTGAAGATGACAGGGCAGGTTGAGAGAGCAGTTAATAAAGCATATAGTATCTTAGGCTTTATTAATAAGGGCATTGAGTACAAGAGTAAGGAGGTCATGTTGAACTTGTATAAGACACTAGTTAGGCATCATCTGGAGTACTGCGTCCAGTTCTGGGCACCATACTTGAGGAAGGATGTGAAGGCATTGGAGAGAGTACAGTGGAGATTCACAAAAATGATTCCCGGGATGAAGAACTGTAGCTATTAGGATAGATTGGAGAGTTTGGACTGTTTTCTTTGGAGAAAAGAAGGCTGAGAGGAGGCTTGATAGAGGTGTTATGGACAGGAGGGGGATTAATTTAAACAGCTCTGATTTTTCCTCTCACTACCTGTCCATAAACAGGAAGATGCTTTTGATTTCTGATTTCCCGCTTTATAAGTGGTGGCATATTTTCCTCAACCCTTTTCAATTTTTAAGTGATCCAATCCTCTATTAATAATCCCCACAGCATACTCGAGATAAGATAAAATAAGAGGGTTGGCTTATTTTACACACACACAAAACGCAGGAAGGGGTTTCGCACCATCCACCCCTTTTGCACTCATACAATAAAAGAGGGATAATGAAAAGAAAGAGATACGGGGCAACACTATGATAAAATAAGAGTTATGGTTCCACTTGAGTCCCAGAGTCCAGAATCAAAAGTCCAATGGTATATTCCTTCAGAGGTTACCAGGCTGAAACTGTTGCAGGGTGATCCATCTTTGCAGAACCGAAGACTTCCCTGATGGCAGAGGACATGTAGAGATGAATTAGCCTTCTAGGCCCAGATACAGGAGTTCCAATTGTCCAGTAGTTTACAGCGTAGATTAGGACTAGGCAATTTACCTGGACAGAGCTCTTTCTGCTGTTACCTGTTAGGTGGTAAAATGGTAGACAGCCCTGGGCTCAGTTCCACATGGCAATGTTACAAGTTCTAGCAGCTTGAGGGGAGGTCATGTGACAAATCTCCCACTTCTGCTGGATTTTGGACAAAGAATGTATTTTTCCAGGTTTGGAATCTTTAGAGGTTTAATAGATGAGTCATGGGTTCCTTTTGTCCTTGCAGGCATACCGACTCCATTGACCACAGCTCTGCCTCAGAAATGTAAAGGTTGCTGGTTCATTTCTTTGGAATTTGATTTTCTGCAGTCACAGGACACATTAGTGCCTCTTTAAAGGTAATGAGGTTCCTGCTTGTTTCTGAAGGTTAGAATTTCCTCTGGCATGAGTTATGGATAGTCAGGCATGTCAGGGTAAAGTCTTTGTCCATTTTGAAAATAAATAATAATTTTATAAAGTAGCCAGGTTGATGTGGACATGTATTTTCCTTGCTGTCTTCTGGATGGGATAGAGGTATTCAAGACCCTGAGGGGTATGGACAGGGTAAATAGTGAGAAACTGTTCCCACTCAAGACAGCATCAAGAACTAGAGGGCACAGTTTCAAAATAATTGGCAAAAGGAGTAAAAGTGATGTGAGGAAAACCTTTTTCACCCAGAGGGTGGTTGGAGTCTCGAACAAACTTCCCGAAAGGGTGGTGGAGACAGGTTTGATCGAGAAATTCAAAAGGAAATTGGATTGCTAAATGAAAAGAAAGAACATGCAAGGCTACAGGGATAAGGCAGTGCAGTGGGACTAGGTAGAATGCTCTTTCAGAGAGCCGGTGCAAACTCGATGGGCAGAATGGCCTCCTTCTGCCTGTAAAGCTTCTGTGATTCTGTGTGTGACTTGGCAGGAAAATTGCAGGTTTTGATGTTCCCATCCCCCTGATACCCTTGTCCATCTAGGTGGTGTTGTAATATAACAACATGCACCTCTAAGGGAGCGTATCTTACACAGCTGTCAATCGTTGCTACTTCGACAGGATGTGATGTATTAGTCCTACGACTTGTAGTCAGTCTGCAAGCAGCAGTACTTGAGGTCAGACATGTGCCTCACATTCTCTCAGTTAATATTGTCTATATATAGTCTTCAAATAAAGAGCCCACATTATTGTTTTCTTTGTGTATGGTTGGTACATTTACGTCAAACACGGTGGCAGTGTGTTTGTGAAGACTTGGCTGAGCAGGATACAAGCCTCAAATGCTTCACATCCAACAGAATAAAAAGAGCCAGTGTGAAAGTTAAATAGCTATCAAGACTTACCATGTGTCAGGATTCTGCAGCTTTGTAGGAATTCCACACACCTTACCTCCATTCTGGGATTGGGCCTCACTCCAGCCAGCAGGCATTGGGTCCCAGTAAGAATGTTCAAATCTGTTGTGAAGTCCAAGCAGGAACAGAAATTAAATAGCGGAGCCTGGAGGGTCTTACTGTAAGCAGAAGCGAGGACCTATTGTTAAGGGGAGGCGGTGGCATAGTGGTATTGTCACTGGACTGGTAATCTAGGGACCCAGCATTCAAATCCCACCATGGCATATCTGGAATTAAAAGTTGAATGGTGACTATGGGACAATTGTCATAAAAACCCATCTGGTTCACTAATGCCCTTTAGGGAAGGAAATCTGCTGTCCTCACCTGGTGTGGACTATATGCAACTCCAGACCCAAATATGAGTGAAGCTCAATTTCAGAATACATAATCAGAAATTCATCTTTTTCAGCAACAACCAACAGTAATGTAGTTGATTCTTTAAAATGCCCTCTGAGCAAGGGCAATTGGGGATGGGCACTAAATGCTGTCCCAGCCAGTAATGCCCACATCCCATGATTCTGGGGAGAAGAAGAATCCAGCCACTGACAGCTCCTATCAGACAGAAGGAAAAAAGTTTTTTCACTGTAGTCCTGCAGACATTTTCCTGCCTAAATCATGGAGAGGAGCTTAACCTGCAAAAAAATCAGAAAGAGCTCAACAGTGCCACCATTGCAGTCAAGCAATAACCTTTGCCCAGCTAAGACAGGGGCCACTAAAGGTATTGCAACTCAAAGCTAAATTAACCCTAAAAAAGTGGAGGATCCAGATAGTTGTAAACAGCTCCAGATAGCATTAAAAATTCTAGAAAAAGTGAAAAGATGACCACAAAGCTTCCAATGCTCAACTGGAAAGCAACTGATCTCCTGTCTGAATTTACCGTGTTCCTACAAAGCGTCGGACTATGTTTTTGGGAACTTAATATTTCCAAACTAGATAAACAAGCCAGTAAAATTAAAATTCCTATAGGTGATAAAGGCCTCCACATACTGAACATGTTAAGTCTGTCCTGTGACAATCTTAAAAAATCCAGAAAAAATATGGTCAATACTCGAAGATCAAATATGAGTGAAGCTCAACTTCAGAATACACCATCTGGAATTCATCTCTTTCAGCAACAACCAACGGCAACCATTGACCAACTCATAAGTTATGCAGAGACAAGGGGTATGACTGTGACTTCATGACAGCAGAGCTAGCTGGTAGAATAACCAAGCTTGTCATGATATCTACAATGGAAACATTCCAAAAAGACGCCTTGGACCCACCCAAATGTTGCAGCATGGAAGCAAAGCGGATGCAAGCCTTCAGCCTTACTAATAGGTAGACAAAATCTACAGGCCATGCATAATTCATCCACGATTGGCATGATTGCCAATGCAGGCAAGCCTAGAAAGCAATGTGGGTGTTGCAGCCTCACACATGCACCTAGAACTTGCCTAGCTTTTAATGCTGTATGTAAGATGTGTGGCAGCTGAGGACATTGGAAGTGCCAATACAGAAAGCAAAAGCAGGGAAAAGTGCTTTAATGTCATGAGAAGCCACAAACAGAGGCCAAACAGGTACAGCATTCTAACCATCCAAGAGCTCATACCAAACAGCATAAAGACAAGATCCACAAGCTATACAGTCAGATGATGAGGATGACCAGCACATTGACACACAAAGTGAGCCAACATTCAAAGAATGTACATCAAAGAATGTAGTGGCACAGTGCTACCAACAGAAAACCTCGTCTCTTCAGGAACTTCTGAAGAAAGAAGAACCTTTTATTTGGCAGGAGGACCATCAACATGTTTTTAATTACCTTAAAAGTTATTAACTGAAGGGCTGTTGACTCCTCAGTTATACAACCCAACTGAGGAAACTACACTTGAGGTTGATGGATCCCAAAAAGGATCTGGAGCATGTTTTCACCAGAAAGGGAAGCCTAATGCTTTTGCCTCCAAGAGTTTGTCCACTGCCCAGGCTAATTATTCAAATATAGAACTCAAAACCTTGGCACTGTTATTTGGCATCCAGTGGTTTCACACGTACCTAATTGGAAATAAGTTTTTTGTGGAAACCGATTATAAGCCACATGAAATGATCGGGTACAAACCCCTAACTCATGCACCACCAAGGTTACAGTGCCTACTGGTAAAACTACAAGATTATGATTGTGATGCATGCTACAAGCCGAGCAAATCCATTGTCACATCTGACACTCTAAGTCGTCTACCTAAGCCATCAAAAACTGGACATTGTGGACATTGAAGTGGAAGATGTTCTGCACGATGACCTTATGTATTTTGGCCAATCCAAGTGCAGGAAACATCTGATGATTCTGTACTACAGCAACTATGGAAGACAGTGACTAGTGGATGGCCAGAGTCCTTCCAGGACATTCCAGAGACTATAAGACCATTTTGCCACTACAGAGTTGAACTCAGAATATCTCAAGGAGTCATCTTTAAGAAAAATCAAGTTGTCATCCCAGGGCCCATGAGACTTGATATTCTTTAATAGGATATCAGACACACATAGGAATTGATCGAACCAGAAGATTGGCCAGAGAGATGGTATATTGGTCAGGAATACACCAAGACATCGAAAAGGCTGTGAGGGAATGTGAGGCATGTCAAACTTTCATACCTGGCAACCAGGAAGAACCACTATTGCCTCATGAGATGCTTATACCTTCATGGACCAGACTCAGAACTGACCTCTTTAGCATCCATGGAGGTGATTTCTTGATTGTAATGGATTACTTCTCCAAATTTTGCATTGTCCATCAATTACACAACACATCTAGTGAAACCATTGCAGACACATAACGTTTGACTTTTAGTCCCTACAGGACACCACAGGAGGTTATTTCCGACAATGGACCCCAATACACTGGACGACCCTTTAAAGCGATGTGTAGAAAGTGGGGAGTCAACCATTCCACTTCGTCACCACATTACCCCAGGACCAATGGAATGGCAGAGTGTATGGTTCAAACTGTAAAATCCCTAATCATGATGTGCCATCAAACAAAACACAATCTGCACATGGCTTTGTTGTATCTTAGAGTGACACCACTCCGTGTGACCGTTCCCTCACCTGCAGTATTACTATTTGACAGACAAACCTCCCCAGTCACCACTCATCAAGACTCCCAGGAGTATGTGATGCATTACTCAAAAAGCAGGAGAAGATGAAAGATGCCCATGACCAGCATATAGGTAACTACCCAATCTGAACATTGGACAGAAAGTTCGAGAACAACACCAACTGATGGTACATGGAATCCAGCAGAAATAAACAGGATATGGCCCAAACAAGTATCATATTAAGTAAGAACATCAAGTGGCATATCAGTGTAACACAACAGATGCCAAATCTGAACAATACCACAACCAGAAATACCAAGCAGTCCAATTACAACTAGAACATGGACTAAGAGGCAACACAAACAAAGTAACCCTAACCAGCATTCTGACAACTACAGCAGCCACCAGCAAAGATCACTGTGACTAAAGCTGGATGGATAAACAAACTACCGCTACATTTCAGACACGTAAATTAATTGCCCTGTGTTAAAATAAATTCAGACACAATGTTATTTTCTTTTGCTTTCATGTTGTCATGAAAATACAATAATTTTCATAATGTTATTGGAATTTATTGTAAAGTAGAAATTGTGTGTGTGTGTGTGTGTGTGTGTGTGTTTGTGTGTGTGGTTTAATTGAATTAGAGATAGCTGGTCTGAAGGCTTTGATGTATCAAGAAGAGAAGCTCGGTTTGAAATGTTAAATAGGTAAACATGACTGGAGTTTTAGAATGTGAGGTGTAAAGGGAATATTTAGATAAATTAGAGTAGTGAATTTCAACAAGGTGGTAAGGTGTTACAACTAGCCAACAGAGGCTAAGCTAAACAGTGTGTTTATTTTTCCCAAAGCTTACTGATAAATTTGGTACTATGAAAGATTTTTATTATTAGAAAAGCAGAGTTGAAAAGACATATCAAAACAATGGGATTTACAATTTAAAGGGAGAAATTTGTATAAAGGCGATGAGGTTATGTGTAAGGGAAGAAGGCATTTTAAGATCTAACCCAAATGTGAAAAGCCTCCAGCACTTAAGCCTCAAGCTGCTGTCTACAAGAAACTGAAGCTGAGAAAAACTGATTTTGAATTCAACGGTCCAGGGTGTGTGCTTTTCCTGAGTCTGTTTAAATCTATGTGTTTTACTGTCGCATTAACAGAGGTGTAACTGGGAGTTAGATTAACTAGGGAGCTAAGAGTTATCATAGTAATAATTTGTAAACCTATGTATATGCTTAAAATAATTTTTTGATTAATAAAGGTTTAATTTAATTTTGTAAGAAACCTATAAGACTCAGTGGTCTTATTACTACTGAATTCAAGACATGCATCTCAAAATAAATACAAATTGTAGAATAGTTGTGGCAGTTGTTTCAAATTTCCCTCTGGGATTTGAACAACTCAGCATTTACCAGCTACTAGGCCATAATAATGTAAATAGTTTGATTCTTTATGGGTAAAACTTTAGTAAGAAAAAAGGGGGGGAATGTTGTGATATGATGACATGCACTTTTAAGGGGGAGTATCTTAAATTGCTGTCAATTATTACAACCGCGACAGGATGTGATGTATTAATCCCATGAC
The DNA here is from genome assembly GCF_964194155.1 of Cetorhinus maximus. NCBI lineage: Eukaryota > Metazoa > Chordata > Chondrichthyes > Lamniformes > Cetorhinidae > Cetorhinus > Cetorhinus maximus. Next base: position 115,605,392 of record NC_135880.1, read on the forward strand.
TTGTGGTCAGTCTTCCATCAGCAGTGGTTGAGGTCAGATGTGTGACTCACATTCTCCCAGTTAAGATTGTCTGTATATAGTCTTATTTTCAAATAAAGAACCCACATTATTGTTTCACAAATCCTTGTGTATGGTTGGCATGTTTACATTGAAGGGAAGAAGAATGTAACAGGTGGTAGAGGTCACAAGTTTGCAAGTTGGTGTCGAAGGTTCCTTGGCGATTTGCTGTGGTGTATCTTGTAGATGGTACACACTGCTGCCACTATGCACCAATGGTGCAGGGAGTGAATGTTTAAGGTGGTGGACAGGGTGCCAATCAAGTGGGTTGCTTTAACCTAGATGGTGTCAAGCTTCTTGGGTGTTGATGGAGCTGCACTTGTGCAGGCAAGTGGGGAGTATTCACAGTTCTGACTTTTATTTTTACAAATAGTAGGCAAACTTTAAGAAATCAAGAGGTGAGTTACTCACTGCCGAATTCCCTTTGGCCTGCTATTGTAGTTGCAGTATTTATGTAGCTGGTCCAATTACATTTCTGTACAAAGGTATGCCCCAGTATGTTGATGGTGGAGTTATCAGTGATTGTGATGTTGAATGCCAAGGGGAGATGGTTAGATTGTCTCTTGTTGGAGATTGCCTTGCATGAATGTTCCTTACCATTTATCAGACCAAGGCTGAATATTGTCCAGGTCTTACTGCATACAGTCTTGGATTGCTTTGTTATCTGAGAAGTTACAAATGTAACTGAACACAGCAATCATCAGCAAATCTCCCCACTTCTGAAATTATGATGGAGGGAAGATCATTGATGAAGCATCTGAAGATGATTGGACCTAGGACACTACCATGAGGAACTCCTACAGCGAAGTCCTGGGAAGGAGATAATTGACACCCAACAACCACAACCATCTTGCTTTGTGTTAGGTATGACTCCAACCGGTGGAGGGTTTTCCCTCTGATTCCCATTGACTTCAATTTTACTAAGGCTCCTTGATGCCACACTCGGTTAAATGCTGCCTTGATGTCAAATGCAGTCACTTTCATCTCAGCTCTGGAATTCAATTCTTTTATCCATGTTTGGATCAAGGCTATAATGAGGTATAAAGCCGATTGGTCCTTGTGGAATTCAAACTGAGCATCATTGAACAGATTATTGTTGAATAAATGCCTCTTGATAGCACTGTCGACAACATCTTCAATTACTTCACTGATGATTGAAAGTAGACTGATGTGGCAGCAAGCTGTTGAATTGGGTTTGTCCTGCTTTGTGTGGGGATATAATACCTGGGCAATTTTCCACATTGTCAGGTGGATAACAGTGTCATAGCTGTACTGGAGCAGCTTGGCTACGGGCCTGGCTAGTACTGGAGCACAAGTTGTCAGTAATACAGCTGAGATGTTATTGAGGCCTTATAGCATTTGATGTGTGAAGGGTGTTCAGCTGTTTCTTGATATCAAATGGAATGAATCGGATTTGTTGAAGACTGATATCTATAATGCTGGGACCTCATCATCTGCCCCATGTCATTTCATTCTAAATACTGTCTCCTTCCAACTCCCTAACTTCCCCTGCTTCTGTCCCGACCTCAGCACATCAGCTGTAGGAACCCTAATCCATGCCTTTGTTACCTCCAGACCTGACTAATAAAATGATTTCCTGATTGTCCTCCCACCATCCACTCTCCTTAAAATTCAGCACATCCAAAACTCCCACAGCAAATCTTGTGCACCCAGCACACCTGACCTAGCTAATTAATTCCTAATCCCTCAAAACTTCAATTATAAAATACTTATCCTTGCATTAAATGCCATCAAGGCTCACCTTTCACTATCACTATAGCTTCCTCCAGCAAGACATCCTCTTCCTCCTGCCCCAGTATCCACCCCACTCTCTGTTCCTGCAACTCTGCCTTCTAGTCCATTTGTCTCTCCTTTCACATCACCAATGATATCTGTGCCTTTTGCTACCTATGCAAAATGTTTTGGAATCCCCATAATAAGACATTTGATTTTTCCACCTCCCTTTCTATCTTTGCGGCCTTCCTTCTTTTTCTTCTCTTTGACTAAAAGATCGTTCCTCCAAATGTCATATTCTTTGGTTTAGTATCCATTTTTACTAAAACACTATATAAATGAAAATGTTTGTTGTTGTGGTAATCAAGGTCCATAACTTCTATGGAGTGGCAATCACAGTCGGATTGCCACTCCGCTCCAAGGTACTTACCCTGAAATGCAGCCACACTTTTTTCTCCCAGCCTGCCGACTCGGGCTGGGTGAGAAAGGTACAATGCGGCTGTCCAGGAATCCTCTCAGTTAAGCGCAGGACAGTCGAACAAAAGGAAGCCAGGCCCCCTTTTTTACAACTCTAGCTGCTGTAAAGCAGGTAAGCTTAAAGGTCCAGCCACTTTGAGAAGCCAGGGAGAAAGTAAATGTGTAAGGTAAGTGGGGAGGATGGAAGGAAGGGCAGTTGGCTGGTCAAGGGGGGGCAGGGGTCGAGTGGTCATTGGGCGGGTTGACTAGTCATTGGGGATGTTGCGTGGGCAGGAGGGGGTAAAGGGTACACAGGAGGTCTGAGGGGGCAGTCTGGGGGTCCAGTGTGGGGTGATAGGGGATCTCATGGGGGGTCGGAGGTGGAGGGGGTGGGGGGGCATAATATTATAGTTACCCAGGAGTTAGAAGTGGTTTCAATTCTTCTAACTTTTCCTGGGTAACTATTACCATAAGACAGTCAGAACAATCCAGTCTGCCATTTAAATTAGTTGGTCCCCAGTGCAGAGAAATTGCCCAATGGCAAGCTTGAACTTCCTGGGCAATTGTAGTGCAATCCTTGTGTGGGGACTTGGGGGGCGGTGGGGGGGTGTGTTCCCCAATGCATCTTTGGGGTACTCCTCTGGTATGGAGCTTGGAAATTATAGGCCAAAGACTCTGCATAGTCTTGTCCTGCAATTTATTCTTTCCTAGCATGTCAAAACTGTAGAACCTCATACCACCCTCATCCTTTCCTTCCTCCTGGAATTGTCCATCTTTTACAGTACAATCTTAGCACCACTCCCTGACTAAACTCACCTCTTTTGCTCTTTATAAACTTCGTGAAGCCTGAATTATGGACCATAGCTCTTCTCCTCAGTTTATAATAACAAAATTAAAAAGCAGAACAATCCTAACTATGGTGAGACTTACAATGCAAACTGTTTTCAACTTGTTGTAGGGCATGCAACATGCCCTGGATAATTACACTGCATTGCTTACAGTAATAACTTACTCTCTTATGAGGATGTTTTTAGAATTACAATAAATGTGACAATTCCCATCTGTTTTAACTCATCTCGAACTGAAAGTTCAGTACCAGGGCAGGTGGACGTTGCTGACTGAGGTCGCTCTCTGTATTTATTACTTCCATAGTACAGAATGCAATGCTGAGCTTATAAATCGCTCCCTTGTTTCCTGAGATATTTTATAGTTCCCAGTAGAGTGTAATCTGGTGCTCATAACTTCCTTCATTATACACTCTGTGTCGAATGGAGGACTACCTAGATATTAAAGTATAGCAAGGCAAGCTCCAGTGTAGCCAATATGTTGTTCCTTTGCAGTTATTGGTCTTGTTAGCATTCCCAAGTGTGTTGAGGACACTTTCTTTTTATTTAGTTTTCCTTTGAAGACTGTAACCTATTGTTAGTGTTTTTGGCTGATAAGCACTTAATCACTTTTATGTGCCATTTCTATGCCTGCTATTTTAAGACAGGTTTTAGTCTAGTTCAGGAGTCTGCAATCTGGAACTGTGTGTACCTCATTAAGAGCTCATGTGTACTCCTGATCTTGATCGATTGAACCCATTGTGATAATTAAATGTCTTGTTTTTCAAAAAATGTTATTAACATTATGAGAAAGTAATGTTTAATTAGCACTTTTTTTTGTTAAAAAAATCTTTAAAATGCTGTTGAAATATGTCTGTCCTGTTTTATTTAAGATTGCCATTTGAGTAAAAGCAATGAGGCTCTTAACGTATTGCATTTCTTACTAAATTTATAAAATAGCTCTTCATGGTATTAAGGTTGCCTATCCCTGGTCTACTTTTAAATGTGTTAACACCTCTGGAACAACAGGGCAAAAAAGAAGATTACGTGGATAAGCACTTATCTACTATTATCAGCAACAGTAATAGTTAAATTCTTTCATTTAAAAAAATTCTTTCAACCATCTACAATACATACATATTTTTTACGCATTCTTGGAATGTGAGCATCACTGATAAATTAATTTATTGCCCATCTCCAATTGCGTAAGAAGCTGGCACTGAGCACTCTTCATGAACATCTGCAGTTGTTATTCTTGCCAGTGGTTTTTGATTCAATGGATTGCACTGCTAAGCCATTTCAGAGGCTAATTAAGGTCAGAAAAAGGGATGTTCGCTGATGATTGCACAATGTTCAGCACCATTCACAACTCCTCAGATATCGAAGCAGTTCATGTCAAAATGCAGCAAGACCTAGACAATATCCAGGCTTGGGCTGGCAAGTGGCAAGTAACATTCATGCCACACAAGTGCCAGGCAATTACCAGCTCCAACAAGAAAGAATCTAACCATAGTTCCTTGACATTCAATGACATCACCATTGTTGAATCCCCCACTATCAACATCCTGAGGGTTACCATTGACCAGAAACTGACTGGACCAGCCATATAAATACTATGGCTACAAGAACAGGTCAGAGGCTAGGAATCTGGCCGTGAATAACTCACCTCCTGGCTCCCCAAAGCCTGTCCACCATCTACATGGCACAAGTCAGGAGTGTGATGGAATATTCTCCACTTGCCTGGGTGGGTACAGCTCAAACAACACTCAAGAAGCTTGACACCATCCTGGACAAAGCAGCCCGCTTGATTGGCACCACATCCGCAAACATTCACTCCCTCCACCACCCACACATAGTGGCAGCAGTGTGTACCATCTGCAAGATGTGCTGCAGAAACTCACCAAGGCTCCTTAGGCAGCACCTTCCAAACCCATGACCGCTACCATCTAGAAGGACAAGGGCAGCGGATACATGGGAACACCACCACTTGGAAGTTCCCCTCCAAGCCGCCCAGCATCCTGTCTTGGAAATATATCACTGCTCCTTCACTGTCGCTGGGTCAAAATCCTGGAACTCCCTCCCTAACAGCACTGTGGGTACACCTACACCACATGGACTGCAGCAGTTCAAGAAGGCAGCTCAACACCACCTTCTCAAGGGCAATTAGGGATGGGCAATATATGCTGGCCTAACCAGCAATGCTCACATCCCATGAATGAATAAAAACAAATCTTCTTTGCTAGTTATGATACCAAACAGCGGAGCGTTTTCCCCCTGGTTCCCATTGACTTCAATTTTACTAGGGCTTCTTGATGCCAAGGGAAGTCACACTCACATAACTTCTTTTGCCCTGTTTAGACTAAAGTTTCAATGAGTCCTGGAGTTGACTGGTCCTGGATTTGTCCTGCTTTTTGTGGACAGGACACACATGGGCAATTTTCTACTTTGCCAGGTAGAAGCCAGTGTTGTATCTCTACTGATACAACACTGATACAACTGAAACAGCTTGGTTAGACGTGTGGATCACAAGTCTTCAGCAATGCAACCAGGCTGTTTCTGGGTCCCATAGCCTTTGCTTTATCCAGTGCACTCATTGTTTCTTAATATCATGTGGAGTGAATTGGTTTGGCTGAAAACTGGCATCAATATACGTGGGGACCTCAGAGGAAGTTGAGATGGATCATTCGCTCTGGCACTTCAGGCTGAAGATGATTGTGTTCACTGCAGCCCTGTATTTTGTATTCACAGGCTGGACTCTGCCATCATTGAGGGTGAGAATGTTATTGGAGCAACCCCCTCCTTTTGATTGTTTAATTCTTTACCACTATTCACAACTGGATATGGCAGGACTGCAGAATTTTGATCTGATATGGGATGACTTAGCTCTGTCTATAGCAAATAAAAACAAAGTGCTGGAAAAACTCAGGTCTGGCAAAATCTGTGGAGAGAGAAACAGAGTTAACGCTTCATGTCAAATGACTCTTCGCTGCTTCTGCTGTTTAGCACTTTATGTTGTGGCTTTGCCAGACTGGCAACTCATTTCTACAGAGACCCGGTGCTACTTCTGGCATATTCTTCCACATTCCTCATTGAACCAGGATTCGTCGCCTGACTTGATGGCAATGGTAAAGTGAGGGATATGCTGGGCCACGAGGTTACAAATTGTGATGGAATACAATTCTGTTGCTGCTAATGACTCACAGCACCTCATGGATGCCAAGTTTTGAGTTCCAAATCTGTTCTTAATCTATACCAGTTACCACTGTAGCAGTACCACACAGCACAATAGAGGATGTGCTCAGTGTGAAGACAAGCCTTCGACTCCACAAGGACTGTGTGATGATCATTCCTAACAATGCACAGGGTGACATCAAGTAAATTATTCCCTCTTGTCCATTCTCTCACCAGCTGCCACAAGCCCAGTCAGACAGCTAAATCCTTCAGTACTTGGCCAGCTCAGTAACTAGTGATGCTGCCAAGCCACCCTTGGCGATGGGCATTGAAGTGCACATTCTGTATGTTGTTATGACTGCAGCAGACATTATTTGCTGGGCATACCAAATCCCACAGGGAAACTTGTCTTACTGATCATAACTTTTTTTTGTTTTGTATTTTGAAAGCGAGGGGAAAATTACTGATCCCAGAAGCATAGAATCCCAGAAAAAAACTTAAACACACAAGGTGAAAATGACACAGTTGAAACAGCCTTACAAAACATTCCCCTCCAAAAACCCACTTGATCAGAACACGCAAGTAATCTACTTGGCGACAGCTCCCTTATAAATTTTTAACCATGACAATCCAGTAACATTACCCAAGTCAAAAGCTGCTGCTACTTTAAAAAAGTATACCACAGGACTTATCACTCTATTCCACTCTGCTGTGGAAATCCGAAGGATGTTCAAAATCAGACCACTTTCTGAAAACAAAGACTTCTCTATCTGGAAACTGGATAGCTCTTCAAATTCACAGCTTTTCTCAGCACAGAGCTGTTCCCAGGGCATTTCCCCCCACACAACCACCTACAACTCAACTAAACATCTTTTCTTAAATATCTTTTTTCCCCTTTCATCCTAGACTCCATTGTTCTAAGCATCTCTTTGAACTTAAACTTTTCCAAAATATAAAAATCTTTAATGACTTTTTAATGACTTCCTATTATCTCCACTTTTGGGTCAAATAAAATTTAATAACATCCCCTTGTTTACTTATGAAACCTTTGTAAATTGTAAAAGTCCCTTAAACTCCCTTTGAAATTTAGCAGCTGAAAAGTCAAGCCATTACCTATCACCAAATGCAAATTTTAAAACCCACCTTATTTACTTGTATTACAACTTCATGCATCTAGCACCTTTACCTTTCATCACTCAGTTCCCACAGACATGCTGTCTCTATGAACCTTTCCCCAGTTTAATTAATCATGGACACACACCACACACACACACACACAGTCTTCTTTACAGAATACTACCTTATTCCAAAAATATTAAAATAATAACATCAATCTTCACAATATACTTATATTAAAGTACAGAAATATTCTGTGCTCTTGCAGCCTTCTTCCAAGTAGTGCTTAACATGGAGGAGCACTGATTCATCTGCTAAGGGACGGTGGTAGCTGGTAACCAGCAGGAGTTTCCTTGTCCATGTTTGACCTGATGCCATGAAACAACATAGGATTCAGGGCCAATGTTGAGGACTCACAGGGTCTCAAAGTCCCATCGTATTGCACTGTGCTGCCGCACCTAATGAGTTCGTCCTGCCAATGGGTTAGGACATACCCAAGGATGGTGATGGAAGAGTCTGTGTCATTGGCTGTAAGATAGGATTCGGTGAGTATGACTATGCCAGGCTGTTGCTTGACTAGTCTGTGGGACAGCTCTCCCAATTTTGGCACAAGTTCCCAGGTGTTAGCTTTGCAGGGTCAGCTGGGCTAAGTGTAACTTAGTTGTATCTGAATCCGATGCCTAGGTCAGTGCCACGTGGCTTGTCCTGTTTTGTTCTTTTATGCTTCCTCGTAGTGGTTAGATGGTGGTGGAGTGGCTTGCTGACAATTTCAGAGGGCAGTTGAAACATTGCTATGGGCCTGGAATGATACATAGGTCAGATCAAGTAAGTTTGACAGGTTCTTTTCCGAAAGGGCATTATTGAAGCAGCTGGGTTTTTACGACAATACAATAGTTTCATGTTCATCATTGCTGATACCAGCTTTTAATTCAAGATTTATTTGCTTAACCTACTTTAAATTCACACACTCACCTTCAGGTTATATAGCCCAAACCTCTGGATTACTAGTGAAGTAACATGGCCATACTGCACCTTGGAAACCAATAGCAGCTATAGAGAATGCCTAAAACCTCAGAATCATCCATCTCTATGTTCCCCTGCACAACACTATGATGTTGACATGCACACATCCAAGATTCACTCCACACAAGTGGTACACCAGGAATCAGTGACTTAGGGCAGGATTTTCGGGTTGTCGGGTGGGCGGGCCCAGGAGCGGCCGGGAAACAGTCCGCTGCCCGCGATTGGCCGCCGACCACAATTTCACGCTGGCTGTCCAATTAACGGCCATCCAGCATGGAATGCGCACTGAGAGGCTCAGCGCTGCCGGGGTGGGGGCAGGAGGAGGGCGAGTGCTAAGCCTGCCGGGCCGCGGGAGAGCGCACAATGAAAGCTCCCTGAGAGCTGCTTCAGGGAGATGAGGAATTTAAAACCAAGAAATAAGGATGCAAAAATGCAGAAAAATGCCCACACATTGGATTCACTCACCTAAACACACAAATAATAAAAATTCTGCCCAAATATTTTTATCTTTTTTAATTGATATTGGAAATCTCATCTCGCCCTTGGATGAGGTTTCTTCAAAAATCCAAAGGCCACCTGGCTGATGCGCCCACCTGCCAACTGTAACATTGGATGGGCAGCGAAAAATTACCGCTCATTGCAATTTTGATGGCCTTAATAGGCCTCTTAATTGTGGGCGGGTGTGCTGCCGACTCTCACACGTGCCCACCGACCGAAATATTGCGCAAGTGCACGATGTCGTCGGGACACTCGCCTGATTTCATTGAGCGCTATCTTAGCCCGATCGGGTCAGACGTGCGCCAGCCCGCGCGACGTTAAATTCTGCCCATAGAAAACTGCAACCACAAAATTTTAAAACAAAACTATTTTTATGCTTTTAACGTAATAATGCCACAATCCTGAATCTTAAAAAAATGTTATGAGCATAACAGACGTTTGAAGTCAATGAATTGTGCACAAGCAAAACAATCAAATGCAGACTGTGACATATACAGCATATACAGAGAATAGCCACTAGGTGACAGTATGTTACTACATTTGCCGAACACACCACAGCGGCTCAGGAAATCTCGCGAGATTAGCCCAGAACAATATCAACGAGGACTGAGAACATTAATCTGTTCCCTCACTGCTTTAATGTATGGATCAAAAAACACACCATTTATGGCAGATATTCCATCTTTGCATTCAAGTGTAAATAATCCCCTAAATGATGCACTTTGAGGAAAATTGAGCAAGGATATCGCTGTCTGCTTTTCCACTCATTCATTTCAATGGGAGTAAAATGGGGTGGGCTCCATTACAACAGTGTGATCTTCCTAACCCAGTTTCCCTCAATGCCCTGTGCCCAGATGATTATTTAATGTCCAAGGGCAAAAGAAGAAAATCTTCACCTTTATGTCAACATTCACTCTTTACTAATCCTCAAACTAGTAAACTGGTTCTATAAAGATTGTAGATGAGAAATTGATTCATAACCAAGACAGCTTTTACTAAAACAGGATGGGGCCTCTCTAGTGATAGGCACCTTGTGAGCCATTAGCAATATGTGCCTACCTGCTCCACTCGAAAGCAGGTCTTGTTCCAGGAAGTTGCAGGTGTCCGCAGTGACCTGCCATGAAGGCCTAAGCCTCCCTGAGGCCCTGGTGCTCAGGCATGTTGTGAGAGCTGATCCTTGCCTGTAGACCCTATATTGGGGCTCTCACCCCTTTCCAGCTGCATCTGAGTGTTCATCCCCTCTGCCCTGCGGAATGGCATGTGGTTGAGGAGAAGGCAGCAAGAGCTGGTGCTGCTGCTGGTGTTGTTGGTGTTCCTTCTCCACTTGTCCCTCATCAGAGGTGAAAGGTGCTCATGCTGGCAGCGGGGAAGAACAACTGAAGGTGAGTGAAGTGTGTTGTCATGGTTCTGGTTACCACGGAACTGAGTAACTTTTTGTATGAATTTCAGTGCCAATGTGATGCCAGGTATGTAGGCCGTACGACCCAACAATTGGCTGATTGAATCAAACAGCATTCTCCTTTGGTTGTCTGTGCTAGGCAGAGTATAGACCATAGTCAAAACTCGTGCTTGCAAATCCTAAAACAAACCATCTACAGTTAGATGTGATTCTGCAATTGGGGAGCATTTACTGAACAATCCTGAATGTGCTAATAGCTACACTAACAACCAATTTAAGCTAATCAATCGAGCTAATCATAACGTGGCTCAGTTATGCTTGCTAGAAGCAACATACATTAATACGCAGAGATCTGTTCCCTGCAACTAAAAGGAAAAAGTTCAAGCCTAGTATCTTTTCTTGAATTACCCAGGATCTTGAGTTGTTTTCTCCATGGCAATGCCTCAATCAATCAGAGCTGACTTGCCAACCAATCAGCACCCTTTTCCCCTGCATCATGAATTGATGTGATCATTTGAAATTTAGCATTCTGGCGTTTGTCCTGCTGAGTACACGACAAAAAGCTTCAGCAACACATATCTCTTTACACCAATATTAAAGTGTGTCCTGTGAAAAAAGCAATTTCAAAACAGTGGTTCCAGCAAATGACATTGGACAGAAAATATATGGGAAGAGAAACTAGAGAGATGTTATGTGAAAGAGAAAGCAATGAGTATATCGCAAAACAAATGCACTGATAACCACACAAAGGGGATAATTTTGATTTTGTATGATAGTTAATGAAATGAAAATTGGGGGAGATATACAATTGATGGCAGATTCAACAATGTCCTATTTACACTAGCAATGAGTCAAAATTACCCTAAACTGCTAAAAGAAACTAAGCCTCACAAGAAAGAAGCACAAAGTGATTATAATTAACTTTGGAATCATGGAATCAGCAGACACACGGGTTAGGGTTTTACAGGGCAGCAGTGGCCCTATCCACTGGCTGAAAAACATCCTCCCCTATCTTAAAAGCCCCGACTGACACAAGAGCAGCACTGGTGGCCCCTGCTGGGACCGAAGCAACTCTGGAGCAGCCACATTGGAGGTGGCCCAGAGTGCAGGTAAGTGGGGCTGGGGCTCACCGGGGTCAATCAGGCATGCCCAGCAAAGGGGTAGTGTTGATCATGAGGGTGGGACCTGGTGATCCAGAGAAGGTTGCCCAGATAGGAATGCCGATGCTCCCCCGAGCCCAGGGGGAGGCTGCCAGGGTATACCTGGGTGGTCTCCCCATGTGGCAAAATGCCCATCTGTCTCTGGTATTCACAATTGACCTAAGGGTCATGGGCTGTCTACCACCTATCCTACCACTGCCAGTGGTGGCAGGAAGCCAATGAGCACAACATCCCCTCACCTCCCACCCGATTTTACAACCCCCATCCCCCTCCATGCCTCCCCATCTTCCTGCCTCCTAGCCTGCTTCCTGGGCCCTTGTAAAACCCAGCCTTGATTTTCATGTAACCTAAGCTGCATTTGAGCCCAGGTCCTAGAGATTAAAAGACTGTGCTACATCCAGCTATTCCTACAGAATGTTTTACTCACAATAAGATACTCTTCCAATAACAGCTTCTGCTTGGATTCAAGGAAAATTAACTTACTGAATCTCTGGACTGAAGAATCTGCAGAATCCTTGCCCCTGAATTCTTGATGTACGAACATACATACAAAATAGGAGCAGTAGACCATTCGGCCCCTTGAGCCTGCTCCACCATTCAATAAGATCATGGCTCATTTGTTTGTGTTTCAAGTTCCACATTCCCATCTACCCCCGATAACCTTTGATTCCCTTGCCCAACAGGAATCTACCTACCTCTGCCTCCAAAATATTCAGTGACCCCTTTTCCACTGCCTCCTGAGGCAGAGAGTTCCAAAGTCACACAACCCTCTGAGAGAAAACATTTCTCCTCATCTCTGTCCTGTAAGGGTGACCTCTAATTTTAAAACAGTGCCCCCTAGTTCTGGACTCACCCACAAGAGAAAATATTCTGTCCACATTCACCTTGTCAAGACCAGTCAGGACATTATATACATTAATCAAGCCACCCCTCACACTTCTAAACTCCAATGGAAGCAAGTCCAGCTTGTCCAACCTTTCCTCATAAGACAACCTGCTCATTCCAGATATCAATCTAGTGAACCTCCTCCAATGCATTTACATCCATCCTTAAATAAGAAGACCTAAACTGCACACAGTATTCAAGATGTGGTCTCACCAATGGTCTGTACAACAGAGGCATAACATCCTTACTTTTATGTTCAATTCCTCTCATAATAAAGGAAAACATTCCATTAGCCTTCTTCATTACAAACTGTACCTGCATACTAATTTCTTGTGACTTGTGCACGAGAGCACCTAGATCCTTCTGCACCTCGGCATTCTGTAGTCATTTTCCATTTAAGTAATACTCTGCATTTTTATTCTTCCGGCCAGCTTCACGTTTTGCCACATTATATTCCATCTGCCAGGTTTTTGCCCAGTCGCTCAACTTGTCTATACCAATCTGCAAACTCCTTGGGCAGAAATTTTCATTCGGCAGGCGGGCACACGCCCAACCTGCTTGACATCAGCTGAGCGTGCTGACATCAACACGCAGTTATGCGAAAGTTCGGTCGGCGGGCGCGTTGCCGGAGTTGGCAACGCGCCCGCTGACAATTAAAAGGCCTGTTAAGGCCATTAAATGATCACTTAAATTACATTTTTCGCTGCCCATCCAACCTAATGGTTGAGGTTTCCAAAAACAAATAATAATAAAATAAAAGTTTTAAAATTTTACTAATAACATGTCCATACTCCTGTGACAGATTCACATGGGGGAGCATGTTTTATTACATTTTATTTTCTGCATTTTCATTTTAAAAAATTTTTTCATCTCCCTGAGGCAGCCCCGTGCTTCAGGGAGATTATACCGTGCTCACTTGCACACATGCGCGAAGTTCGCGCTCGGCCCGCTTGCCCTCCTCCCCCGCCCGCACAGGCAGTGCTCAGCGCTGCTGCTCATGTTTCACGCTGGGCGGGCCTTAATTGGCCTGCCAAAGTGAAATCGCGGTCCGGTGCTGATCGTGGGCAGCGGTCAGCATCCCAACCACCCCCGCTCACCCCCACCGAGCCCGCCCACCAAGGGCAAAATTCTGTCCCTTATGTCTTCTTCACAACATACTTTCCTACCTATCTTTGTGTCATCTGCAAATTTAGCTACCATACCTTTGCTCCCCTCATCTAAGTCACTGATGTAAATTGTAAAAAGTTGAGGCCCCAGCACAGACCTCTGTGGGACTCCAGTCATCACATCCCACCAATCAGACAAAGACCCATTTATGCATACTCTCTGTTTTCTGCCAGCCAACCAATCTTATATCCAAGTTAATATGTTACCCCTACACCGTGAGCTTTTATTTTCCGTAATAACCTTTGATGTAGCACCTTATAAATGCCTTCTGGAAATCTAAGTACAGTACGTCTATAGGTTTCCCTTAATCCACAGCACATGTCACTCCTCCAAAGAACTCAATAAAGTGGTTAAACATGATTTCCCCTTCACAAAGCCATGCTGACTCTTCCTAATTGCCCTGTGTTTTTTTTTAAGTGCTCAGCCATAACCTCTTTAATGGTTAGGGAGGCAATGGCTTAGTGGTATTGTCACTGAACTAAAATTCCAGCGACCCAACTAATGATCTGAGGACCTGGGTTCACCTCTTACCATAGCAGATGATGACCATGAAATCATTGCTGATTGTGTAAAAACCTATCTGGTTCACTAATGTCCTTTAGAGAAGGAAATCTGCTATCCTTACCTGGTCTGGCCTATCTGTGACTCCAGACCCACAGGAATGTTGTTGACTCTTAGATGCCCTCTGAGCAAGGGCAATAAATGCTGGCCTAGCCAGTGATGGCCACATCCAATGAATGAAAAAAAAACTCTAACACTTTTCCCACAACAGACGTCAAGATAGCTGGACTTTGCTGTTTTCTGCCTCCCTCCCTTCTTGAATATTTGCTACTTTCCAGTCTGATGGAACCTTTCCAGAATCTAGGGTATTTTAGAAAATTAATACCAACATCTACTACCTCATTAGCCACTTCTTTTAAGGTGAAGTCTATCTGGATCCAGAGATTTGTCAGTCCTCAGCTCCATCAGTTTGCTTAGCCTCCCCTAGTGATTGTAATTTCACCAAATTCCTCTCTCCCCTCCAGCTCGTTACAGTTATTACTGGAATGTTTTTTTGATTCCTCCATCATGAAGACAGAAGCAAACTATTTGTTCATTTCATCCAGCATTTCCTTGTTATCTACTATTAACTCCCCATTCTTACTCTAGAGGACCAACACTCACTCTACCTAATCTTTTCCTGTTTAAATACCTGTAGAAACTCCCGCTATCCATTTTTACATTTCTAGCTAGCTTCCTCTCTTACTCTAATTTCTTTCCCCTGATCAATCTTTTAGTCATTCTCTGCCATTCTTTATATTCTGACCAATTATCTGACCTGCCACTCATCTTTGCACAGTTATATGCTTTTTCCTTAAGTTTGATGCTTTCCCTAACTTCTTTAGTTAACCAATGGATGGTGGGTCCTTTAGAATTTTTCTTTATAGTAGGAATATACTTATTCTAAGTATTATGAAATATCCCCTTAAATGTCTGCCACTGTTTCTCTATTAATCTATCCTCTAGCCTAGTATCGCAGTTCACTTCAGCTAGCTCAGCTTTCGTGCCCAAATAGTTGCCCTTATTTAAGATTAAAATACTAGTCTTAGATCTACTCTTCTCCCTTTCACACTGGATTCAATCATATTGTGGTCGCTGCTACTTAGGGGTGCCTTTACCCTGAGGTCATTAATTAATCCTGTCACATTACATAATACCAAGTCTAATATAACCTGCTCTCTGGCTGGTTCCAGAACATGCTGCTCTAAGAAACTATCTCAAAAGTATTCTATGAACTCCTCATCTAGGTTTCTACCGACAATGTGATTTTTCCAGTTTATATATAGATTAAAGTCAGCCAGCATTTCTTCTTGTATACTTTGTCCTACATTGTAGTTACTGTTAGGGAGCCTGTAGACCACTCCACCACTGCACTTGGAATGTCAATTCACAAAACTGTACTATTTTTCTTGGTGAACAGTTGTCTTTTAGTTTAATTCATGATTATTCTGTAAATGTGCTTTGCACTTTTACACTAAAAATAGATGGTATTCATTTTGAGTGCCTGTGCCCTGAATTTCCATGGTGGTTCCCCCAATCTCATCCTGCTACTTGAGTGGGCGATTGGCAGAGCTTCTCTAGGAGAAAACATAAAAAAGTAGAGGGGATGATGGTTGGTACTCTGATAAGCGATATTTTTCAAATTTGACTGAATGGTGTATGCACTGTGAGGAGGGAATTTGGTACATCATGATGCAGAATATATTATTATCCATGTGGGAACTGCATTACTATTACATGTACAATCTGAACACTATGGTATACACCCTTCATTTTCCATAGACCCCGCCAAATGCTCCAAGTGCTCCCTCCCAAACATCTTGATAATATTTTGCTTACATGGTATCAGTGCAGTGCGCTACCCATTCCATCATGTGATTTCGGAAATGGGATCAACAAGTTCATCTCAATTGCAAAGCTTCAGTAGGACTGCTGCCCCAAAGACACTCACAGTAGAGTAAAGGGTTAACAACAGAAGCATGCAGGATGCTGATGTAATAATGATGTCAGATCACATGACTGAGTAGGAAGAGAGATCTGGATGGAGGAGAAGCTCCAACATTGTGTAGGGTACCAAATGTGTAAATACTTGCTGTAAATAAAGAGTGATGGTTTTGAGAAACTACAGACTCAAGCATCATACTTTGGGAGAGCAAACAATCCCCAAAACTCCTTTTTAGACCCCAGTAACACAATGAAATATGGTGGTAACAAGTAAAGACCCAGTGAACCTTAAAAATAAGATACAGTGCTGGTAAGAAAAGAGATCCTCAAAGGAAGGACAAAAGAAATTAAGACCTATCAAGATGTCGGAACACCGTGGGAGCAGCAGATTCAAGCTGAGATACAAACCTGGAGACTGGAAGCAGTGAGCACTAGTCTGAAGCTGCATGCAGCAGCACAGAAACAGGAACAATTCCAGGGCTCAGCAGAAGCATGGAATCCACACTACCACTCCCAGAATCATTTCAGAGTGCAGAAGGGTCACAACAGGCCCAGAACTGGGCCAACTGGAGAAAGAGGTTCACAAGGTACAGAGCTGCTTCAGAATTACACAAATGAGCCAAAAAGACCAGGACAATATATTACTTTATGCAATAGGATCTATCATGGCATGACTGCAAGGCAAGCTGTTGATGAGACTTCAACTTCTTATGAAGAAGTCCTGCAAGCTTTCGACTTCTATTTCAGTGTCTGTCAGAATTTAGTAATAGAGGGCTAAAAGTAATAAAAGAAAGCAAAGACCAGGTGAATGCATGGATTTGTTCATCAACAATCTCCATAGGCTGGCAGAGTAATTATGGAATCTTAAAGGATGATTTGATTTGCGACAGAATCATAGTCTGGGTCCTAGACAAAGCATTATCAGATCTCTTACAGACAAGAGAGGATTTAACACTAGTGAAAGCAGTCCAGATAATGAGGCAAACAGAGCTCAGGAAACAGAACCAGGCATCTATTCATGGGGAAGGGAGGTCCCGTGGAGATGATCAAGTGAGACCATTCAGTTTGTAGGCCATGAGAGCACGCCAAAGCCTAAGCCTAAATGAGGAGAAGTGTGCCAACTGCCATTTTAAACTGTTTTTGGTGTGGCAGAAACAAACCCCACAAGCAAAAAGAATGTCCATTGGTGGCAGGTGGTCGGGGGGTGGGGAGGGACGGGTGGGGAGGGATGGTGGGGGAGGGGGTGGTTTGTGGGGAAGGGGACAAGTTCCACAACTGTGAAAAAAATAGGCCATTTCAAAACTGTCTGTTGCTTGGAAATGCTGACAACCTCTCGAGGGAGAAAATTTTTAAACAGAGCCATAGACAAGAAGTGGAAGAACCACAAGCAAAGAAACTAGCCTTCCTGGAGAGGTAAATGATACTGAAAACAAGTATTGGGGTAATAAAGAAGGCACACCTAAAACTGAAATTAATCTATAAAGTGGGTGAAGTTGATGAGAACTGCAGCAGTACATTTCAAAATGACTTTCCAAAATTATTTACAGACCTAGGGAAGTTAAAAACTGAGCATCATATCACCCTATGACCTGATGCTAAACCAATTTGCCTCCTTAAGTGAAGAAAGTTCCTCACCCCTCTGTGGCAAAGTCAAGGGTGAAATTCAAAAGATGCAGGAAAGGTTACTGCCCCAAAGCCAAATGGTTCTATCAGCTTGACACCATCCAGTGCAAAGCTGCCCGCTTGATTGGCACCACATCCACAAACATTCACTCCTTCCACCACCGATGCACAGTAGCAGCAGTGTGTATCATCTACAAGATGCACTGCAGAGATTCACCAAGGCTCCTTAGACGGCACCTTCCAAACCCATGATTGCTACTATCTAGAAGGACAATTTGGGAACACCACCACCTGGAAGTTCCCCTCCAAGTCACTCACCATCCTGATTTGGAAATATATCGCCGTTCCTTCACTGTTGCTGGGTCAAAATCCTGGAACCCCCTTCCTAACAGCACTGTGGGTGTAACTGCACCACATGGACTGCAGCAGTTCAAGAAGGCAGCTCACCACCACCTTCTCAAGGGCAATGAGGGATGGGCAATAAATGCTGGCCCAGCCAGCAAAGCCCACATCCCATGAATGAATTTAAAAAAATTGTGTGGATTTAACTCAATTAAACAAACCAGTGGAATGTGAGGTCTATCCGATGGCCTCAGCAGATGGGAACCTTGCCAAACTAGCCAAGACTATATTATTTACCAAATTGGATGCCAACAGTGGACTTTGGCAGTTACCGCTGGACGAAGACTCCAGATTGCTGACCACATTTATAATATTATTCGACCATTGCTTTTCAATAGATTGCCCTTTGGCATAGCATCCACTCCAGAAATTTTCCAGAGAACAATGTTGCACACTCTAAAAGGAGTAATATGCCATATGGATGACATACTTATACATGGCTCCATGAGAGAAGAGCATGATCGCAGAGTCAGAGGAGTTCTGAGAGTCTTACAGGATTGAGGCCTAACATTGAATGAAAAACGTGAGTTCGCCAGACCTATGATCAAATTTCTAGGTCACATCATACAAGCCTCTAGAATCACGATTGATCCACAAAAATCAAAAGTAATCAGAGAATTCCCATAACCCAGGAACATTACTGAGCTTGGGACGGTCAACCAAGTAGATAATTTAGCAGAGGTCAATGAGCCCTTGAGACAGCTGTTGAGACAGAGTCAATGGTGGTGCTCAAATGTGGACCAGCAAAATGCTTTAGAAAGGATTAAACAACATTTAACCTCTTCTGAAATCTTGGAACATTATGACTCATAGTAGCAGCAAATGCATCGCCCACAGGTCTGGTGGCAGTTTTGTTTCAAGTACAGAGAGACGACAAGCATAGACCAGTCTACTATGCTTCTAGGTCACCAGCAGAAACAGAACAACGATACACCATGATAGAAAAAGAAGCGTTGGCAGCAACATGAGAATGCGAAAAATTCTTAGACGATGTGATGGGATTGTGTTTCAAAATCGAAACAAACTATAAGCCACTAATCGCTCTTCTGAACAGGAAAGAAATTGCGAAGATGTGCCCAGAACCCAATGGTTCAGACTAAGATTGATGAGATATAACTCCAAGACTGAGAATGTACAAGGGGAGTAACAAACAACAGCAGACACATTGTCACAGACACCATCAGAAAGAACCATACAAGGAGATTTACACTTCATTGAGGAGGTTGAAGCATATACATCTTTAGTCAATCAGCACTTACCAGCTACTGCAAAAAATGTTGCAGGAAACCAAACAAGGCCAGCAATGAGATGAAGAATGTCTCCAAGTCTGTGAATATTGTCTGGAAGGATGGTCAGGCTATATCCCCTCTAATCTGATACTACGGCAGTGCTTTGAATAGCACAAACACCTCACTGTCATTGATGACTTATATTCTTCATGGAGAGAATAGTCGCACCGAGAGAACTTTAGCTTGATATTCTCCAAAGACTTTACCAAGGTCATCTAGGAATAGCAAAATGTTGTGCGAGAACACAGCAATCAGTCTGTTGGCCAGCCATTACTCACTCTACAGAAGAAATGATTTCTAACTGTCCGACTTGTGCCATAAGCAGCCAAGCACAAAAACTCAAACCCATTAACCACGAATGACCATGAGAAGGGAAAACAGGGTGAGCAAAAGTAGAGCAACAACCTGGCTCGGAACTTTAATCACAGCCTTATGAGTTACCAGCACTGAAGCACTGAGGGAGAGTAGAGGTCCGAGACCAACAGAGGGAAGGCACAAACATTGAAAAAAACTCGACAATTAAGATCGTACAGGATTGAGACAGACAAGGGTGTCATATGGAAAAAACCGCAGTGCCTTTATATCCTTGGAGAGAAAGCCAATAGAAACTTGGGCTTACTACTCAGATCCTGATGGAGAAGAGGAAAGACCTACTACAAGCTCTGCAGCCACCCAGGAGGAGAACACTCACACCCACAGAATGGAGAGTACAGAATATCCTTGACCCTGAAAGAAGATCAGAACGAGGTCAGGGAGATTGGCCAAGGCACCTCAGAGACTAACCTTGTGGAGCCTGAGACTTTGGGAGGAAATGCAGAAGGATGTAAATATGACAGGAACAAAGACTTTGGGGGAGGTGTAGAGTAAAGGGTTAACATCAGAAGCATATATGATGCTGATGTAATAATGATGTCAGATCACAAGGCTGAGAAGTAAGAGAGATCTGGAAAGAGGAGGAGCTCCACCTCGTGTAGAGGTCCAAGTGCATAAATACTTGCTGTAAATAAAGAATAATGGTTTTGAGAAACCACAGACTCGAGCAGCATAGTTTGGGAGAATAGGCAATCCCCCAAAACTCTGTCTAGACCCTTTCCACATAACAAAACTCTCATCACGTCTGAGTCAAATGTTATGGCCTCATCCCATAAAGTATTATGACCCACCCCAGGGTGAGGTTCCCCAAAGTTGTTGATCCAGGCGAAACTCCTCAATTTGTCATCATCTGGCAGGGACACCCCAAATTGTTATGTCCTGGGTGAGGAGGGCTGAACTGGCTCCCTGTCTTTATTTAGCTCCCCCCTCCCCCCGCCGTTTAATGTAAAAAGTATCCCTTTTGCGGATACCTTTTTCCCAGTCCCAATTGTTCTGGTTTTGAAGGAACCAATTTGATCAGACTTTCTTGAGTTAAAGGTAAGAGTAAGTTTAATAACTGCTAAAGGCAAGAAAGGATAAAACACATGCATATTCGGTCATACAGGTTAAAAGCAAGAATTTAGCTGGAAGTAAGTGAAAAAATATATCTACATTAAAAAAGGGTATAGGGAACAGTCCTTGCCTCATGGGGAGTAGGTGATTGAACGTCGCGGCTGTTGTGATTCGAAATTCCAATAGAATTGACTCCAGTAGGTGAATATTCGGATTTGAGGTTCCAGTAGAGTTGAATTCGGTAGAGAGGGAGAATGATTGGGATACCTGAAAATGGTGATTTGCAGGGGTACTCTGTGTGTCTGTTACTTCTAAGTCAAACTTCCAGCCCTTGCTCTCTCTCAGAACACCCACCAACAGACAGACACCGGGGCAGCTTTTCCTCTCACTTTTAACCCCTTCTTTGTATATTCCAAGTGGGAAGCAAATTCACAAACCTTTCTGGGCATTGCTCACATGATTTCTTGATGAGATGATACTCGTCTCCCATTATGTCCCATTGCCCCTACCGGAGGGAGCAATTAGTTTCTGGATGTCTTTAGAAGTATCTTGTCTGGCAACAGGGTGGGGTTCCATTACCTCTTAGGGAGTTACCCTGCAGCATTCCAGCCAATGGCTTGTGTGCATTTTTAATAACTGAAGTCTTATTTTTAAAATCCAATATTTCCGGATGCAATTCAGTATTTTTCCTCTATTATCATGACAAATATGGAAGTGCTTCTGTCATTTGATGATGCTCCTGGCATATATTTCATGGCATAGAGTCGGGTTGGGAGTGGGGTCAGGGTTGTGACATCAGCACCAGCAATGACAGAGAGAATGCTGAATATCTGTTCATTGATGCCATTTTGTTTTGAGTTTATCCACTGAGGACTTATTCCTGTGCTGAATTTGGCTGGTGATGACCAAAATAAAGTACAAGGCAACAAGCAGAAAGTGAACCTTTGTCAAGGGTAGGGCCAACTAGGCTTAAAATGTCTTTTTAAATTCACACTGGCTGCTTCTGATGTGTCAAATCCAAGGCATTACTATCGTGAGTGCACTGTCGCTCTGTAGCTTCAGCTGCATTTAATCTCAAGCACTTTTGGGACTTAAATCTACGTTGTGCATATTTTAAGCCGAATTTCACCTGCCTCACCACACCACCACACCCCCTCATCTCTCTCGTCTGGGCCTACCTGACCAAACTTGTGAACCCACTCCCATTCATCTTGTTCCAAGAGGGATGTCCATTACTGTGTCTTTTGGCTGGGTGCAGTCCCAGCAGTAGCCACCACTCCCAGTAGCCTTGTTGGTACTGAAGAGTTGCCGGTCCTCCAATTGGCTGACAGCTCTTGGAGGCAGACTCTCAACCTTTACAAGGACAGGAGCTCCCATGATAGTTCATTCACTGCATAGGCCAAAAATGAGTCCCGGATTCCCCCAAATGGCCAAGGTGGGGCTCCCCTGGCTTTCTGGCTCAATGTCGGGGTATCTGCTGCTCTGACAAAATTTGGCCCTTTGTGTGCAGACTCACAGTGCATTGCATGCTGAACAGCCACAATTTGCTGCATTAGGTGGGTTTAGCATGGAGTAGGCTTTTGTGTCCAATAATAGATGGAGTCAGAGGTCCACTCAGGACACTAAGTACCAGCTATTGTATTATTGGGTCATATGGTGATTGCCTCATGGAGAGAGCTTCCTACATTGTACATTCCTTCTCCCAACATCACCCTAGATAATGGCTCTGTGGCCTTTAATATTTATGTATTGGCTCCTTCCAGGCTGCTGCTGGTGATATATCTTGAGCTTTGCAATACAATATTGCATAATGGAGCTCTATACAAAGAGAAACAGCTTCACCTCATTCTTCCTTGTGAGAGACTAGCAGGCAGGCTGAGCAAGAGGGTTTACTCAGGTTGCAAGCTTCCCCATGGTGCAGGGTATCATAGACTACACACACATTGCTTTGCATGCACCTCATTTCAACTCTGTCAGGTCTCAGGACTGAAAGGGATTTCACTCCCTCAATGCATAGCTGGTGTACAACTACAGGTAGCAACATCATGTACGTCAATGACTGACACCCTGACAGTAGTCACAATTCGTTCATTCTGCAGCACTCCTGTGTACCTGCTGTATTTAACCTGCTTTGGAAGATCAATGGGTTGGTGAAGTAGCTCATGACTCCGGTTGTGAATCCATGCATGCACTCATGGGCAGCAGGCAAACAATGAGAGCCGTGCTACCACAGGAAATATTACAGAGTTGGTGTCTTCAACCAACACTTCCACAGTCCAGAACAGTCTGGAGGAACTGTGAGGTACTCGACTGAGCAATTTTCAAGATTTGTCATGGTATGCAGCATGCTGCACAACCTTGCCATTGTGAGGGAGCAGCCCTTGCCACCATCTATCTGACAAGAAGCTAAGGAACAGGAGCATGAGAAGAGGTGGTGGAAGAGGAAGGGCTGCAATGTACACAGCTCCTTTCTGCCCAATAATGAGTGATATCATGAATCTTAAACAAAATTCTCCATTCATCAGCAGTCGCACCCCAGCCCTTACCTTTCCTCTATCATTGAACATTACATTGTCTCCTTTACAACAGTGCCAAAAATAAAAGCCATCATAAAATACACATTCCAATCCAAATTTATAAATTAAATTATAATATAATGTATACAGAAATAAACTAATCAGTGATGTGCATTCCTATGGTACCTCTTCTGTGTGACTTTGCCTCTCCTGGAACTTGTACACAGTGCTACCCCAGTGGCTGCAGCATGTCTGATGGAAGGCTGCTGACTTTCAGCGAGGGGGGCTGTAGATGGCCCTTGGAGGGTCGCCTCAAGCAACTCTGGGCCTAGAAGCTATGGCTTCACACTGCACCATCCCACACTGGGCAGCAGCAGCATGAGCCGGCTGACAGGCAACAACAAGGCTACTGGCCAAGTGCAGGGATGGGAACACGATTGCTGTTAGCCTGAGAGAGGACAACATGTTCATGCTCCATGGAGTCACTGCCACCCACAACACCCCCAACACCCAGGATGGCCCTCAGCAATTCTAGTAATATATTGGAGGGCAGGTTGCTGGGATGCTCTGGTACCTTGGATGCTCTTTTGGATCCTGGTATCCAGAGCCATGTTGGCAGCAGTCTGAGCTTGTATTGCAGGAAACTGAGCTTGCAAAAGAGCATTCTGAGCGATCTGAGCTTCCACTGCAACACTCAGACTTCTGGTGGAAACTACTTGTGTTACAATGGAAGCTGAGGCATCGCCCATCAGACACTTGTCACGACAGTGGACTGCAGCTACCAACTACCAAAAGGCATATTGAACGTCTTTTAAGGAAGACCTGGGTTTTAAAAAAAAGACATAACTAAAGACTGATTAAAAGATGGCTGATAATGTAATGTGTCCACTTTCGGGGAAATTCCTATGTGGATTATAATGACAGAGCTGTCCTGAGAGAACATGGAATGTCACACCTGAAGAGGTGTCAAGGACTACATCAAACAGAGACAGTTGAAAGGGAGATATGGAAAATGCAAAAGACTGGACTTTTAATCTCCTGTGTTTGTGGAGACAAGGAGCAGAATTTTGCCCTTGTTGGGGTGGGCTCTCCAGGGGCAGGTGGGGGCCCTGACTGCTGCCTGCAATCGGAGCCGGACCGCGGTTCCATGCTAGTGGGCCAATTAAGGCCTGCCCAGCGTGAAACGTGTGCTGCAGCGCTGAGCGCTGCCTGTGTAGGAGGGGAGGAGGGCAAGCAGGGCGAGCAGGGAACTTCACGCATACGTGCGGGTGCGCGCTGGAAAAGCTCCCTGAGGCACAGAGCTGTGTCAGGGAGATTAAGAGTTCTGAAAAATAAAAATAAAGAATTTTGAAATGTTAAAAAACATGTCCCCTCATGTGACTCTGTCACATGAGCAGGGACATGCTATGAATGAGGTGTAAAATTTTTTATTTCTATTTTATTTGCTGTTGGAAACCTCATCCCGCCCGTGGAAAGGCCGCTTGGCCTTTTTGCCTGCACGCCAACTGTAAGGTTGGGTGGGCAGCGAAAAATTTAAGTTAATTAATACTTTAATGGCCTTAATAGGCCTTCTAATTGTCGGCAGGCGCGCTGCTGGTTCCCGTGCGCACCTGCCAACCGAGTTATCGCATGACTGCGTGCTGACGTTGGGACGCTCGAGCGGGTCGGGCGCGCATCCGTCCACCAAGGTGAAAATTCGGCCCAAGGAGACTGATTCTAACATCTCGGCAGCCATCCAAAAATCCATCTCCTGTTGATTTATATCTCAGAATGCGTAAACTGGTCTGAGATGAAAGAAAAACAGACTCTGGGCACAAGACATTTCCCAAGACTATTTCCCCTCCCTCGAATGCACAAAAAATATGGGTTAAAAATCTGGCTGCAGACCAGTGTTTGTGAGTGACAGAAATAGGAAGAGACACCAGTCAGTCACCCCTGCAAAGGCAAGCAGGCGATTTCTCTCTCTCTCTTTTGCTGGGGGGCAAGTGTGTTCTAGCAGAGACCGCAAGTAAAAATAAATAAGACAGCCTCTTTAGTCACCCTGCAGAGAGAACCAGGATCCATGCCTCTGAGACAAGCTAACAGACTGCAAAACTGCCAAAGTCAGCTCTTCCAAAATCAGCCAACTTAACGGCTGCAACATATCACCATCTACATCTCACCTTCAAGCCAAGGGCTGATTTGTATGTTTTTTTTACTTTTATTTGGACTCTTAATTTCTCATTTCTGATTAGAGTGTGTGTATGTGTGCTGCGCCTTTGCTATTTTCCTTGGGTTTTAGTAATTTAATAAACTTACTCTTTCTTTGACTCAAGAAAGTCTCGTTAAATTGGCTCCTTATAAAAAGTAAATACATTTGGACTTGGTATCCACGGGGAAAGGATTTTTAAACTAACCTTGTTGCGACCAATCGAGAGGGTTGGTCAAAGAGGGGAGCCAGCTCATTCCTCCTCATCCGGGGTCATAATAAAAATTGGGGTCTCATCCCAGTTGTAACAAATTGGGGACCTCGTCTGGGACCGGTCGCGACACACTGCATCATGGTTGCTTCCACAGTTCTGCTGATTGAGGTGACCACTTATTCCACACTGGAAAGGAAGGGCTCCAAGCTCTAGGCAAAACCCCATGCCAGGCTTCAGCTGGGCTCCTCCCTGCACCTTGACATTGAGCACAGGCTTTCTGACAGCATTCCCAGTGCACTGAGCATTTGGTTATGTACACCAATTAACCCTTTTCTCTAACCGAACCAATCAACATTCCTATCTGAGTCTCTCAACAGAAGCTGTGCATTGCCTTGCCCTCTGTGAGTTGGCACCTGCGCCATCCTTGCCACCTGCCCTGGCTCCTACAGATCCCTCCTCAATCCTAGCCTCTATAATATGTGTAGTATCGATGGCTGCAAGTATGAAATAAAAAATGGCACCTTCTTTGCTTCATTTTCCTCGTCATGGGCAGGTTGCAGCTCTTGAGTATCTGAAATGAAAAAGAGACAAGGCAAGGGGAAAGTAGAAAATAATAAGTTGTGTTTACACACTCTGCAGCTTTTCACTCATAAGAAATTGTACAAAGAAAGAGAAAAGGATGAGAGAAGGAAGATTAGGTATGCTGGTATCTTTGTCATCAATTGCTTTAGTCCTGCTGGTTATCACAACCTCAGAAACAGCTCCTCTGACATGTCCTCCTTCTTCCTTAACCGAGGTTTTCCACCCACGGTCGTTGACAGGGCCCTCAACCGTGTCCGGCCCATATCCCACGCATCCTCCCTCACGCCTTCTCCTCCTTCCCAGAAACATGATAGGGTCCCCCTTGTCCTCACTTATCACCCCACCAGCCTCCGCATTCAAAGGATCATCCTCCGCCATTTCCACCAACTCCAGCATGATGCCACCACCAAACACATCTTCCCTTCACCCCCCCTGACGGCATTCCATAGGGATCGTTCCCTCCGGGACACCTTGGTCCACTCCTCCATCACCCCCTACTCCTCAACCCCCACCTATGGCACCTCCCCACGCCCACGCAGAAGATGCAACACCTGCCCCTTCACTTCCTCTCTCCTCACCGTCCAAGGGCCCAAACACTCCTTTCAAGTGAAGCAGTATTTCACTTGCATTTCCCCTAACTTAGTCTACTGCATTCGTTGCTTCCAATGCGGTCTCCTCTACATTGGAGAGACCAAACGCAAACTGGGCGACCGCTTTGCAGAACACCTGCGGTTTGTCTGCAAGAAAGACCCAAACCTCCCTGTCGCTTGCCATTTTAACACTCCACCCTGTTCTCTTGCCCACATGTCTGTCCTTGGCTTGCTGCATTGTTCCAGTGAAGCCCAACGCAAACTGGAGGAACAGCACCTCATCTTCCGACTAGGCACTTTACAGCCTTCCGGGCTGAATATTGAATTCAACAACTTTAGATCTTAAACTCCCCCTCCCCCCATCCCCACCCCGTTCCTCCCCCCTCCCTTTTTTTTTCAATAATTTATATAGATTCTTCTTTTCCCACCTATTTCCATTATTTTTAAATCTAAAACTAAAACTTTGTTAGTCTTTCCACCACCCCCCCCACTAGAGCTGTACCTTGAGTATCCTGTCTTCCATTCTTAATTAGCACTTTTCTTAGACAATATCACCACCTTCAACACCTCTTTGATCCTTTTGTCTGTGACATCTTTTGATTATCTGCTCCTATCACTGCTTGCTTATCTCCACAATCACCACACCCTCAACTTCTCTCCCCCCGCCCCCCCACCTTAGACCAGCTTATATTTCACCTTTCTCCTAACTATACTCAGTTCTGCCGAAGGGTCATGAAGACTCGAAACGTTAACTGATTTCTTCTCCACCGATGCTGCCAGACCTGCTGAGTTTTTCCAGGTAATTCTGTTTTTGTTTTCGTTTTAGGGGCCTTTTCTCTGAAGCTCCTACTTCAAATAAAATGTAATATATATATATATATATAGTGACCGTGATTTTGGGACACGTTGTGTATTTCCGCTTCTTGAAATTTTGGAGATTACTTACACTTTTGCCATCTGGATCCTCACAGCTTTGCTGTGGATATGTATAGGGTGACCCTGCCCTGGGCCAGGTACAATAATTGGATGGAATGCTGTTTCAACAGGAAATAATCAGTGCAGCATTTGACCTTATATCCTGATGTGGGATCACTGAAACATAAGACATTGAAATATAATGTAGTGAAACTCAAGCACAACTGCACATTCCGCCAAAATGTAATTGTTCTCACTTCAATATGCAATGAATTGTAGACTTGCATATCAAGTTTATAATCCAAATTACAACAAGTGGGCCTGTAGCATTTGCTATAGCCCTATTTCAGAATAAAAGAATTGATTCCTCTTTGGTCAGAAATACTTTAAGAATTCCAAAATCAAATCAAGAAACTTAATACAAGGCCCTACCGGTTCACAAAAGCAGGTGGTAAAAAAAGACCAGTAGCAGCTTACATAGATATAGACAAGCCAGAACCACAGTCGGTTTCCGGAAGCTCATTTTCCGGAAACAAGGCTTCAGCTCTACATGCAAGAATTGTTGAAAAGATGCAGGTGCCTTTCTGAAGTGGTTATGTGTCCGACATGCACACTTTTTTTTCTCAAACCCAGACTGCTTACAGTGTGAAGTGGGGAGACAGGTTAAACGTTTGACCATAGGGAGTAATGCCGAACATCTTATCAGCTTCTAACTATCAAGTTACACAAAAAGAAAGGCCGTCTGGCGGCTTTTTGGTTTATCTGTTCATGTCGATCGAGACGACCTTAGGTAATGTTAGCATCATTCATAAGAGAGTTGTGTCTTTTTTCAAAACACAATACCAACCACAATGTTGTGATTACAATTCCTGGTAGGTTTTCTATTGTTGTGTGATTCAAAGAGTGTGGCACTGTGCAGTGAAAAACCACAAGCACACCATTTTAACCGATCGGTAAATATTTCAAATGAAAGTTTTTGCCTATTGCATGTGCCTCTGTAGTTTGGTAACACAAAATCAGAGACAATGGGGCCTCATGGGAAGTACTGATGTGTCCGGCAGATTCAACGTAGTGCTGAGAACAAAAAGATGGGATTGTTGGCAATATAAAAGTGGACCTATTTGTGAAAGGATGAGATTGATAATGGGGTCAGGGTTAACAAGGTTATGTTCCATCTCTGGATTTGGATTTTTTGATAAAATTTATGTATGATCTGGAAGTTATGACCTGAAAGGGCAATGGTAAGAGATTCAATAGTAACTATGAAAAGGGAATTTGATATAGACCTGAAATTTATTTTATGTTCATATGGGCATCACTGGCCAGGCCAACATTTATTGCCTATCCCTAATTGCCCTTGTTCAGAGGGCAGTTAAGAGTTAACCACATTGTGTGGGTCTGGAGTCACATGTAGGCCAGACCAAGTAAGGACAGCAGATTCCCTTCCTTAAAGGACACTAGATTTACAACAATCAGCAATGTTTTCATTGAATTTAAATTTCACTCTCTGTCATGGTGGGATTCAAACCCTGGTCCCCAGAGCATTAGCCTTGGTCTCTGGAATACTAGTCCAGTGACAATACCACTTTGCCACTGCCTCCCCTTAAAATAGACAGCTTCAGTGGCATAGGGAAACAGCAAGGAAGTGGGCCTAATTGGATAGCTTTTTTCAAGAACCAGAACAGGCACAATGGGCCAAATGACCTCCTTGGGCTGTAAGAATCTGTGATTCTAACCTAGGTCAGTCAATTTTTTTGTTATAACCACATCAGGACATAATAAAGACATAACAAAGTTTATTTGTTTTACCAGCTGCTTGGGAAATTTACTTAAAAGATATGCCCACCTGATGCAGTGTGTTGCAGGAGGGAGAGGCCTGGCATCTTTGTGTGAGTGTGTGGCAGCTGCAGGGTGAGGAGGCACTGGGCCCTGCAATGTCCCACTCTGGTTGGGGTGGGATGGCAGTGAAGAGAATCCAGGTACAAGTTGCACTAATCAATGTTCTTTTCTCCTTTTCAGGAGAAGAATGCTCAGAATGCCGCCGAGCGGCTGGGAACTGGTGGAGGGCCGGCCTGGTTGGCCATCATTACCAGGTTCGAGCAGGAGGCCCTCGATCTGGAGAGGCGCCATGAGCCCAGGTCCACTGGTGTCGGTGAGGCTGGGATGCCACGGGCAGGTATGTTAGTCCAGCACTGAGGTCACCATTAGTGTCCCAGCAGCCATGACACTGCTGACTGTTCAGTGACTGAAGTCTGCAACAAGACTTGACCATTGCTTATGGAAGGATGAGTGCATAATGATCTGGGGGACGGGGATACACATTGCCATTGTCTCCACGTTAACTAGTCCAATGTCCTTGTTCTTCCTTTCAGCATCAGCGGAGCAGGGCCAGGAGGAGAAGCAGCAGCGGCCCCCTCTCACATCTGAGGGTCCTGAAGTCTCTGACCCACCAGTGTCACACCATCTCTGCCAGGCAGGCACCAGCACTAGTGTCCTGGGGCACAGAGGTGAGGGCAGTTCACAGTCGCTGGAGGAGCTGGCAGAGACAGAAAGTGCCTGTGGCGCCAGCAGTCAGAGGACTGCAGGGACCAGGCACATGCTCGGTGGGTGGCTGATGATTTGCCTCTGGAGTTGTCCATGAGGCAGCAAACGCTGGAAGTCCAGCAGGGTGTGCGGGAAGATCTGGGGGAGATACATGAGGCTGTGCTTGGTTTGGTCTCCATGGTGGAGGAGTCTACGCAGACCCTCGCCAATGCGATGAGCCTCATGGCCGAGCGCCATGCTTCCTCCATGGCGTCTCTCGTGGAGAGGCTCCTCCAGGAGACCCGTCAGGGCTTCCTGGGGATGCGCTTGGACCAGCAAGCCCTCACAGCGGCATTGACCTCAGCTGGTCACTGCCAGTGTAGGAGATGGCCTGGGCACCAATTTCCCAGCTCGGTGCCCATCCATCCACGGTGACCCACGTTGGTGCAGCAACTGCCTGTCGTCTCTGTGGGCTCCTCTCAGGAAGCTCCAGATCAGGGCAGCAGCTCCTCCACCCTTCTGCCAGTAACCATTGCATCCGATGAGGCTGCAGCCACTGGGGAGATGCCAGCTGTGGAACTGGCTGCTCCCTTCCAAGCGGGGCCAGCACAGATTCCACAACCCAGAGGATGGCCACCAAAGTCATCGAGGCCAACAGGACAGCACAGTGAGCAGGCTGTCTCAGATGCCAGTACCAGCGAGGGGACAGCACCTAGACGTAGTCATGATTAATTGGTGTGCTGTTTAACACCTTTTTCATTTTGTTTCCTTAACATCATTTTGTTATATCATTAAATTTAGATATGTGACCATGGCTGAGGGTGCCTCTTTTCCTCTGCAGGTGGATGGTTACTCATGATGTTTTGAGTGGGTTGTGTTACATTCAGCTTTATTGACTTGGCCCTTAGTTAATGTTCCTTTCCAGGCAGATGTAGCACTCAGGTATTGAGGATGGAGCCTGCAGCACAGGCTTTTGTTGGAGGTCCATTTGTGGTTTTCTAACTGAAGGTTCATTGGATTAAGGCCTCCTGGGTGTCCCTACCTCCCTGGAGTATGCCCTGACTGAGCGTCTACCCCCTCAGCATTTCCCTGTGTGTGCTCATCCTCGGACTCACTGCTGGACTCATTGTGTGCAGCCACAGCAACTGTGTCTACATCTTCATCGTCCACTGCGTCCCCCCTTTCCAGCGCCAGATTATGGAGAGCGCAGCATGCAACCACTATCAGTGACACATGATCTAGGGGGTATTGGAGTGCGCCCCCTGAGCGGTCCAGGCATTGGAAGCGCATCTTGAGAAGACGGATGGTTCTCTCCACCACAGCCCTTGTGGAGGCGTGGCTTCTATTGTACTGCCGCTCAGCCTCTGTTCTTGGATGGTGGAGAGGCATCATGACCCACCTTCTGAGGAGATAGCCTTTGTCACCCAGCAGCCATCCATCCAGCCAGGCTGGAACACTGAAGAGCCCCAGCACCTGGGAGTGTCTGAGGATGTAGGCATCGTGCAAGCTGCCTGTGTACCTTGCACAGACTTGCAGAATCTGCATCCTGTGATCACACACTATCTGCACGTTCATGGAGTGGAAGCCCTTCCTGTTGACGAAGGCACCAGGCTCACCTGCCGGTGCCTTGATGGCCACATGTGTGCAGTCTATAGCACCCTGGACGCGGGGGAAGCCAGCAATGGCTGCGAAGCCTCAGGATCGCTCTGTCTGGCTAGCATCGTCCCAGTGGTAGTGGATGAAAGTCAATGCACGCCTGAATAGAGCGTCTGTCACCTGACTGACACAAGTGTGGAGAGCTGATTGGGAGACTCCACAAAGAGTTTTGAAGTATTTCTGCTCACACAGGCAAGTAAGTATCAGTAACTTTCAAAAATAAATATCTGACTGAGCACATTTGCGACCCCACTGACCCCTCTTATCCCGCCCGTGGATGAGGTTTATACAAATGTCTCCTACCCGCCTGCATGTGTACTTTTGTCCTGAAGATCGCAGGGGCCCCAAAAAATCGCCATCAATTGGTGCCTCAAGGGCCTTAAGTGGCCCGTTAATTAATGGCGGGCGTGCATCGGAAATCATCGCGCACCCACCCACCGAAATATCGCGATGGCCCGCAGTGACGCAGGATGCTCGCCTGACATCACCACTTGTCATTTTACACGTCGGCCTGCGGGCCCACCTCCGCTCGCCAACAGGAAAATTCTGCCCTATAAGTTAGATAAGCTCTATTCTTGCCATAGGTAAATAACCAGCCTCTGAGCAGAATAACTAGCGAGCATGAAGTAATGCAAAGCACATATGCATAAATGGCATACACCTTTCTTGTAAGAATCATGCACAATCCTAATTTTCACACTCAGTGCCCTATAAATTATCCCTTATCTTTTTTGTTCCATTTCTTTTCATTGTTATTCTGATTAGATGATAAGAAGATCTGGGACTCGGATTCTTTGGTGGCCTCAGGGAAGCTATTGCATGATCAAGTGACAGAAGTACACATGCTTGTACCTCTCCTTACTCTGCAATAACATATTGTCTTTCAGTCAAGTTGAGAATTGGCACAACTCAATCAATGAAGACAAACAAATCTGAAGGGTTTTGAAGGTTGAGATTGCAATTCATTATTTGTCTACTTCAAAGTTCAGTAGCAGCTGTAAAACGAGAACTAATTATCCCCATGAGTGGTCACATCACTGATATTAAATTTGTGAAAATGATCTTTGTTCACAAATCTCAGGGTTAAAATGTTTTAGGAGAATATAAATGCATAAAATGACTGCAGCCATCTGAGACTCTATGTTGGGGTCTCTTGTGTGTATGGTAGAGCCAGTAGTTATCTGACAATCTCTGGGTGAAACCTGTCTACCCCATCAATGTGAAACAGGCTCGTAGCGAATCAGCAGCTGATTTCTCACCACAGTTTTTATTTTCTGGTGACTTGGAAAATATTGCCAAGGTTTTATATTTCAAACCAAGTCAAAGTGACAGTGAAACTAGCAAGTGAGTCTCCAAAAAGAGCTTGAACCATTCTTCTACAAACTTCAATGTAAAGAAAATCAGACACAGTGAAAAATAGGCTGGTGATTCACCACAAGCCCATTTCGCACTGTTGGCATAAACCAATTTCATCCCTTATATATCATCAGCCCAGACATTCCATGGAGCAATTCTTTGGATGATCCCTGTCTGGAAGTAGTTAATGGGGAATGGGAGGGAGATATTGGGAAAAATGCAAGAACTTGCTACATATTCTCTCAGTGCCTTGCACTGTACTGTAAGCATTGAATACATATATGCTTCTCAGCAGTCTTTAAGTAAAATAGATACGAGCAAGGTATATCACAAGAATTATTAACTAAAATTTACTATCAAGCCATCGTGCACTTTTCTAAATACTAATTTATTGATAAAGAAGACATCAGCAAAATTCAATTTTAAGATTTTGCAACCCTCTGGTTTTCAGTCTTTAGTCTGACTTTATATTTTCAAATATACATAGTGAATATTCTTGATTATTAAAAAAATAGAATATTTATACCATTCAAATCTATTGTACCTTTCAGGGAAATACCAGATCACTATATCAGCAAAATATGGAGACAGCATAATGAATCAGGTATTAGGCATTCAAGAACACATCTGATTAAGGCAAGCTGTTTTAGAGTAACATGTTATTAGGGGTGAAACATAGAATTGGTCTTTCTCATGCAACTAATATAATTTAACTGCAAAAGACATTTTATCTTCCA
The DNA here is from genome assembly GCF_964194155.1 of Cetorhinus maximus. Taxonomy (NCBI): domain Eukaryota; kingdom Metazoa; phylum Chordata; class Chondrichthyes; order Lamniformes; family Cetorhinidae; genus Cetorhinus; species Cetorhinus maximus. The sequence goes on from NC_135880.1 coordinate 115,639,382, forward strand.
AAGATTTCATCTTGAAACATTTTAATAGCCACTTCATGTATTAAATGTGAAAATGTACTTCTATTAACAGTTCCATTTCACACAGCATGATTTTACTTAATGTATGTACTGAATTAAGTTGGTTTTAATGCCATTTTAAATTCTAAAAATAATTTTTACATATCTGAGGCCCTGACCTGGTTATAGATGTCTAACAGAGATGCAGAGTGGTTTTATATCCCTCTTGTATTTTTGCTTTTTTATTTAAAGTGCTTCACTGTATCTTCATGAAGGAAGCTTTACTGGATGTTGCCACAGACTATTCTTGACCTTTCCACGATACTAACCAACGGAAGAGTCCATTTTTCTAACATCAGACAGAATGTGCATTTTTTTTGCGCAACTTTCTGTATATGTGGAACTGTGGTGGGATCTGATGGCCTAGGGTCTGGGACACCTGCCGGAAGCAAGCCATCCTCTGTGGGAGTCTATACTCATCTCAGCTGGTCCCACTCTGCTAGTAGCTGAAGCCACAGCCTAGCCGCACTAAGCAGGTCTGGTTAGAAAGTAGAAGCCTGATTCAAACTGATATGAATATGTTTCTTTTTCCATCCCAAGCGAACGCTGTGTGCATAGAAGAGACCCCGACATAGAGTCCGATTTCCGTGAGAAGGTGGGATCGGTAGTACCCTTGTACTTGTGGTGTACTTATGAACAAGCCATCTGTTGCACCTCATTAAAGGTAAATTTGGTCACCGAAATAGAAAAGCTAACGTTCAACTGTCATTTTGGCCCAAACTCTCCTGTTTCTTCATTCTAAAAGATATAAATAATTCCATATTTAACCCCTACCAGTCTACACTAAAAAATCTGAAACTCCAAGCTGAAACACAACCAAGCATTGTTTCGTTGCAGAAAATACTCTTTAGCAAGGAATAATATTTTTACCTGGAGAATGATGTCAAAAGAATTGTATTATAGTCTGCTAAGTTTTGGGGGGACGAGTGCAGCAATGCCCTTCTCGAACTTAGGTTCAAATTTAGCCCAGGCTATTTTCTGTTATGCACAAGGGCCTTTTATAAAATAAAATTGAGTGAACTTATTCAGTTACTAATGGGCATCAAAAAGGAGGACAAAAATAAAAAGCTAGAGTTCTCAGTATACCCTTGATTATGTTTTGTCCAAGCATAAGCAAACCCTTCTTTATAAAATAAAAAGCAGGTTTACTCAGTGTGTGCTTCATTACCACCGTGATCTGTATCTGTTGAGGTCCTGTGGCACAGTGATAATTTTCCCTACCTCTGGACTGAGAAGCTGTAGGTTCAAGTCCCACTTCAGGACTTGATGGCCATGGAAGGTGTATTTATAATGTGGCCAAACTAGTTGATGATCAGCCTGGAAATTTTTCCAATAGGCCTGACGGTGAGCAGGAGAGTTTCCTGGTCAGCCATACTGCAGAGGGTAACAGCAAACCACTGCTGTACTATGCCAAGCATAATCATGGAGCAATCCAATGGAAGTCCACAGTTGCCAACACCCTCTTAGGGCACAGTAGCTCAAGGAGGATATGTATCTTCAGCCTACTGAGTCTCTAGCTAAAATTTCCTCCTTAAGCCTTTTCTTCAAACCCATCTCTTCATTCAAGCTTTTGCTCACTTCCCCTTGGGCTTGGCAGCCATTTTTGTTTGATTGCACTTCTCTGAAGTGCCTTGGGACATTTTTATACATGAAAGGTGCTATAGAAATGCAATGTTCTGCATAAGGGTGCATCTCCGCATTAGCTTTAATGTTATACCACAGTGGCTTCCACTGAAGTTGGTAAAACAGAAATTGGCACCAACAGTCACAGAGATGATCACATTGGAACTGCTAAGATGAAACTTCCTGGAACCAAAGTTTTCACACTCAAACTGCATATCCAAGCTACAATGTAAAAGCAGCTTTCTATACTCTTGATTTAAAAACCCACAGTGAGGAGATGGTTAGAATATTGCAGTAAACGAAATGCAATGGAAAATCATGAAAGCAAGTTGAACACTGGGTGAAAAAAACTTAATCACTGGCAAACAGAAATTGTTTTCTGCTTATGTGGTTTTTTTTATTTATTCCTTCAAAGGGTGTGGGGATCACTGAGAAGGCTCACATTTATTGCCCATACCTAATTTCCCTTGAGGAAGTGGTGGTGAGCTGCCTTCTGGAACCTGCAGTCCTTGTGGTGTAGGTACACCCACAGTCCTGGTAGGAAGGGAGTTCCACGATTTTGATGCAACAACAGTGAGGGACGGTGATATAGTTCCAAGTCAGGATGTTGTATGACTTCGATGAGAACTTGCAGGTGGCGGTATTCCCATGCACCTGCTGCCCTTGTCCTTCTAGGTTGTAGAGGCTGCGGGTTTGGAGGTGCTGTTGAAGAAGCCTTGGTGAGTTGCTGCAGTGCACCTTGTAGATGACACACACTGCTGCCACTGTGCATCGATGGTGGATGCAGTGAATGTTGAAGGTGGTAAATGGGTTGCCAATCAAGCCAGCTGTTTTCTCCTAGATGGCATTCAGCTACTTGAGTGTTATTGGAGCTGCACTCCTCCAGGCAAGTGGAGAGTTTCCATCAGATTCCTGACTTGCGCCTTGTGCCTTGTGGATGGTGGACAGGCTTTGGAGAGTCAGGAGGTGAGTTACTCACCACAGAATTCCTAGCCTATGACCTGTTCCTGTAGCCACAGTATTTATGTGGTGGGACGAGTTCAGTGTCTGGTCAATGGCTATCCTCAAAATGTTGATAGTGAGGGATTCAGCAATGGGAATGCCATTGAATGTCAACAGAAGATGGTTAGATTCTCTCTTGTTCGAGGTGGTCATTGCCTGGTACTTGTTTAGCATGAACTTTACTTTCCACTTATCAGCTAAAGCCTGAATGTTGCCCAGGTCTAGCTGCGTATGGACACGGGCTTCATCAGTATCTGAGGAGTAGCAAATAGTGCTGAACATTGTGCAATCACCAGTGAACATGGCCACTTCACACAAACATACAAACAGACAAATATGCAAAATAGGAACAGAAGTAGGCCATTCAGCCCCTTGAGCCTGCTCCACCACTCAATAAGATCGTGGCTGATCTGTTTGTGTTTCAAGTTTTACATTCTCATCTACCCCGATAACCTTTGATTCCCTTGCTTAACAAAAATCTATCGACCTCTGCCTTCAAAATATCCAATGACTCTGCCTCCACCGCCTACTGAGACAGAGAGTTCCAAAGTCATGCAACTCTCTGAAAGAAAAAAAAATCTCCTCAACTCTGTCCACAAGGGTAATCCCTAATTTTCAAACAGTGCACCCTAGTTCTGGACTCATCCACAAGAGGAAACATCCTTTCCATGCTAACCTTGGCAAGACTATTCAGGATCTTACATACTTCAATCGAGTCACCCCTCACTCTTCTAAACTTCAGTAAAAACAAGCTCAGCCTTTCCAGACAACCACTCATTCCAGATGTCAATCAAGTAAACCTCCTCTGAACCGCCTCCAACACATTTACATCCTTCCTAAGGAGACCAAAACTGCACACTGTATTCAAGATGCAGTCTGACCAATGCCCTGTGCAACAGAGGCATAACATCCTTACTTTTATGTTCAATTCCTCTCATAATAAAGGAAAACATTCCATTAGCCTTCTCGATTACATGCTGTACGTGCATACTAACTTTTTGTGACTCAGGCACGAGAACACTTAGATCCCTCTGCACCTCGGAATTCCGCAATCATTCTCCGTTTAAGTAATACTCTGCTTTTTCATTATTCCTGCCAAAGTGAACAACTTCACATTTTCCCATGTTATACTCCATCTGCCAGATTTTTGCCCACTCACTCAACCTATCTATAGTCGTCTGCAAACTCCTATGTCTTCTTCACAACATACTTTCCTCTCTATCTTTGTGTCGGCTACCATGCCTTTGCTCCCCTCATTTAAGTCATTGATATAAATTGTAAGAAGTTGAGTCCACAGCACAGACCCCTGTGGAACTCCACTCATCGCATCCTGCCAATCAAACACCCATTTATGCATACCTTCTGTTTTCTTCCAGCCAGCCAATCATCTATCCAGGCTACAATGTTACCCCCTACACCATGAGCTTTTATTTTCCACAATAATCTTTGATGTGGCGCCTTATCAAATGCCTTCTGGAAATCCAAGTACAACACATAAAGAGGCTCCCCTTTATCCACAGCACATGTTACCCCTTTAAAGAACTCTAATAAATTGGTTAATGATTTCCCTTTCACAAAACCATGCTGACTCTTTCAGATTACCTTCCATTTTTCTAAGTGCCCAGCTATAACCCCTTTAACGATTGACTCTAACACCCTCCCCACAACAGACATTAAGCTAACTGGCCTATAGTGCCCTGTTTTCTGCCTCCCTCCCTTCTTGAATAGAGGGGTTATATTTGCTACTTTCCAGTCTAATGGAACCTTTCCACAACCTAGGGAATTTGGAAAATTAACACCAACGCATCTACTACCTCATTATCCACCTCATTTAAGACCCTAGGATGAAGTCCATCAGGACACGGAGACTTGTCAGCCCGCAGCTCCATCAGTTTGCTCAGTACCACTTCCCTAGTGATTGTAATTTCACCAAGTTCCCCCCTCCCCTCCACATCCTGATTTACACCTATTACTGGAATGTCTTTTGTATCCTCTATAATGAAGACAGAAGCAAAATATTTGTTCATTCCATCCACCATTTCCTTATTATCTACTATTAGCTACCCATTCTTGCTCTAGAGGACCAACACTCACTCTACCTAATCTTTTTCCTGTTTAAATACCTGTAGAAACTTGTGTTATCCATTTTTACAATTCTAGCTAGCTTCCTCTCATACTCTAATTTCTTTCTCCTGATCAACCTTTTAGTCAGTCTCTGCCATTCTTTATATTCTGACCAATTATCTGACCTGCCACTCATCTTTGCACACTTATATGCTTTTTCCTTAAGCTTGATGCTTTCCTTAATTTCTTTAGTTAACCATGGATGGTGGGTCATCCCCTTAGAATTTTTCTTTATAGTAGGAATATACTTATTCTGAGTATTCTAAAATATCCCTTTAAATGTCTGCCACTACTTCTCTATTGATCTATCTCCTAGTCTAGCATCTCAGATAACTTCAGCCAGCTCAGCTTTCATGCCCACATAGTTACTCTTATTTAAGTTTAAAATACTAGTCTTAGACCCACTCTTCTTTAATACTGGATGCAAAATTCAATCATATTGTGGTCGCTGCTACCTAGGGGATGCCTTTTCCCTGAGGTCAATAATTAATTCGGTCACATTACACAATACCAAGTCTAATATAACCTACTCTCTGATTGGCTCTAAGAAACTATCTCGAAAGTATTCTATGAGCTCCTCACCCAGGCCGCTACTGCCAATGTTATTTTTCCAGGTTATAAGTAGATTAAAATCACCCATGATTATTGCCATCCCTTTTCACATGCACTTCTGACCTTATGATGGAAGGGGGTCGTTGACAAAGCAGCTGAAGATGGGTGGGCCTAGGACTGTACCCTGAGGAACTCCTGTAGCGATGTCCTGGAACTGAGGTGATTGATCTCCAACAATCACAAGCATCTTCCTTTGTGCTAGATATGGCTCCTACTAGCGGAGAGTTTTCCCCCTGATTCCCATTGACTTCCATTTTGTTAGGACTCCTTGATGCCTTGGTGTCAAGAGCAGTCACTCTCACCCTACCTTTGGAGGATGTTGGGTTGCCCATGTTTGGACCGAGGCTGTAATGAAGTCAGAGGCCGAGAACCCAGCTGGAACTCAAACTGAGTGTCAGTGAGCAGGTTTTTGCTGAGCAAGCACCGCTTGATGTCAACTACCTCCTCCATCATTTTGCTGATGATCAGGAGAACACTGTTGAGACAGTAATTGGACGGGTTGGGTTTGCCCTGCTTTTTGCGGAAAGCACATACCTGGGCAATTTTCCACATTTCCAGGTTGTTGCCAGTGTTGTGGCTGTACTGGAACAGCTTGGCTAGAGGTGCAGCTCGTTCTGGAGCACAAGTCTCCCGTACTATTGCTGGAATGTTGTCACGGCCCATAGTCTTTACAGTATCCAGTGCCTGCAGCTGTTTCTTGATATCACTTGGAGTGACTCAAAATGGCCTGAAGACTGGCATCTGTGATGTTGGGGATCTAAGGGGGAGGCTGAGATGGATCACCCACACAGCACTTTTGGTTGAAGATTGTAGCAAATGCTTCAGCCTTATCTTTTGCACTGATGTGCTGGGCTCCCCCATCACGGAGGTTGGGGATATTTGTGAAGCCTCCTGCTGCAGTTATTTGTTTATTGGCCACCACCATTCACAGCTGGATGTGGCAGGACTGCAGAGCTCAGATCTGATCCGTTGGCTTCGGGGTCATTTAGCTGTGTCTATCGCTTGCTGCTTCCGCTGTTTGGCAAGTGTTGTAGCTTCATCAGGTTGACACCTCATTTTTAGGTATGTCTGGCGCTGCTCCTGGCATGTCCTTCTGCACTCTTCATTGAACCAGGATTGATCTTCCAGCTTGATGATAATATCAGAGTGGGGGATATGCCAATCCATGAGGTTATAAATTGTGGTTGAACACAATTCTGTGCTACTGATGGCCCACAGTGCCTCATGGATGCTCAGTTTTGAGTTGCTTGGCCTATTCAAAATCTATCCTATTTGTATTGTTGTGATGTCATCATGTATATATTATCATCTAATAATGTCAACATGAGTATAGATAAATAAAGAGACATGCTGTTGAAGCTTTTCATCTTGCGCTCATTAAGACAGTTGCAAGAATACCAAAAGTTAAGGGAACAACAATTTATAGTGCATAAGAAGAGAGTGCTGATTAGGTGACAAGTGGACTCTGCTTGGTAAAGGCGTTGCCATGGAGAATGCACTAGGGAAGAGTTAACTGCCAAGCTTTTGTTCAAATTCAAACCAGGCAGGTCTACTCTGATTGGTCAAATGAACCATGGTGAATGAACCAAGGAGTGGCTGAAGCTTTTGTTTAGTTGAAAAATGCACAATGCATGGACATGCTCCTTCTGTGTGCAAAGGACAGGGCCATATGTGTGAATATATGTTGTTTCTAGCATGCATAAGTAAGTCACACTGCAAGCCTAACTGATAATCTTAAATTGGGCAGTGCCTTGACCAATCATTTTTGACCTGCCTGGTTTGAATTTGAACAAAATCTTGGCAGCTAACTGTTCCCTGGTGCATTCTCCATGGTAATGCCTTTACCAATCAGATTCCGCTTGCCAACCAATCAACACTCTTCTCATGCAGTATAAATTGTGGCTTCCTTTACTATTGGTGTCCTTGCGAACTGTCCTGATGAGTGCAAGACAAAAAGCTTTGACAGCATATTTCTTTTTCCAGCAATACTCAAGTTCTGTACCACCAAATGATTAAATGTGCAACAGTTTACAGGCTACTTAACACTGACTCTGATTAATTTCTATTTTTGTCCTCTCTTCCTTCTCCTTTTATTCTGGCTAATACAATCTGATTAAAATATCATTCCTTAGTCTTTAGTCTGCCGAAGCGTGCACACACTGAATCCCCCACTTTATCCTAATCGGGTGCCAACCCTGATTCAATGAAGAGTGCAGGAGGGCATGCCAGGAGCAGCACCAGGCTTACCTAAAAATGAGGTGTTAAGCTGATGAAGCTATAACACAGGGCTACTTGTATGCCAAACAGCATAAGCAGCAAGTGATAGAAAGAGCTAAACAATCCCACAACCAACGGATCAGATCTAAGCTCTGCAGTCCTGCCACATCCAGTTGTGAATGGTGGTGGACAATAAACAACTAACTGCAGGAGGAGGCTCCACAAATATCTCCATCCTCAATGATGGAGGAGCCCAGCACATCAGTGCAAAAGACAAGGCTGAAGCATTTGCAACCATCTTCTGCCAGAAGTGCTGAGTAGATGATCCATCTTGGCCTCCTCCTGAGATCCCTAGCATCACAGATGCCAGTTTTCAGCCATTTTGATTCACTCCACATGATATCAAGAAACAGCTGAAGGCACTGGATGGTGCACAGGCTATGAGCTCTGACAATAATCCGGCAATAGTACTGAAGACTTGTGCTCAAGAACAAGCTGCGCCCCTACCCAAGCCTCATTAGTGCAGCTACAACACTGGCATCTACTCAACAATGTGGAAAGTTGCCCAGGGATGTCCTGTCCACAGAAAGCAGAACAAATCCAACATGGCCTACTACCACCCCATCATTCTACATTCAATCATCAGCAAAGTAAGGGAAAGGGTCTGCTAACAAGCAGAACAAACCTGCACACTGATGCTCAGTTTGGGCTCCACCAGGGCCACTCAGCTCCTGACCTCATTACAGCCTTGGTTCAAACGTGGACAAAAGAGCTGAACTCCTGAGGTGAGGTGGGAGTTACTGCCCTTGACATCAAGGCAACATTCGACCGAGTGTGGCATCAAGGAGACCTAGCAAAACTGGAGTCAATGGGAATCGGGGGTAAACTCTTTACTAATTGCAGTAACACCTAGCACAAAGGAAGATGGTTGTGTTTGTTGGAGGTCAATCGTCTCAGTTCCCAGGACATCACTGCAGGAGTTCCTCAGGGTAGTGTCCTAGGCCCAACCATCTTCAACTGCTTTATCAATGACCTTCCTGCCATCCTAAGGTCAGAAGTGGGGATGTTCGCTGATGATTGCACAATGTTCAGCATCATTCGCGACTCCTCAGCTACTGAAGCAGTCCATATCCATTGCAGCAAGAGCTGGGCTGATAAGTGGCACGTTATATTTGTGCCTGATAAGTGCCAGGCATGACCCTCCCTAACAAGAAAGAATCCAACCATCCCCCCTCCAACCCACGCACCATCCTGACTTGTAACTATATCACCATTCCTTCACTGTCGCTGGGTCAAAATCCTGGAACTCCCTCCCTAACAGCACTGTGGGTGTACCTACAACACATGGACTGCAGCGATTCAAGAAGGCAGCTCACCACCACCTTCTCAAGGACAATTATGGATGTGCAATAAATGCTGGCCCAGTCTGCGATGCCCACATCCTGTGAAAGAATAAAAATAACACAAAACATCATAACCACTCAATTTTTTGTTAAAGATCCTTGCTGACCTGTTGTGTTTTGATTTTCTTTTTTTTTTTGTCCATTGTTTATGTTTGAGCATAGAGTTTTGAGAGCACTAGAGTCACAAATCTATTCTCAACAATCCACACACTCCAGGAACAATGATTGACAGTGATCAGTAGCCAAAATGCTCGTTGATTTTACCCTCCTAGCCCAATGGTACTGAGCTCAACTGATAGCAGCTCATTTATGCAGGTCAAAGACTGAACCAATCCATTTCCTGGTTTGCGTGGTGAAATATCAAACAACACATTGCATTTGCCCATCAAACAGCGGTGGTCTTGGAAACTGAATCCATATAAAATGCAGAGCCTAGTAACATTGTCATTGTGCTCAGTGAATATCTTAAGTTTTATCTTGGTGTTGCTGTAGCATTACTTCAGTGAATCAATGGTTCAAAATTCCGCAAGTTATTAAAAAGATTACTGGACCATTGACTTCATCAATGATTGAAGTTTGAAGCAAGCACATACTGAGACAGCTGCTTCATAAACCACACCGGAAATTTGTTGGAAGTCTTCATCCTCTTCCCAGAGTCCTATGTGGTTGCTGTGCGGTCAGATTTGGTGATGCTTGTAGATGTACAGGAGCCTGTAAGTAATTACTGGACCTTAACACTTTCAGAATCTTATCGGACACTCTGCTGTCTCTTTCTTACAATGCAATTGCTATTGAAGAATATTTGGAATCTGATATGGGTGTGGGACTAAAAATGTTGGCTACGCTGAGTGATGTAATTATTTCAGCAAGCATTTTTAAAAAATCATATAATTTTCAGTTTCCATCTAAAACAATAATCAGTTTTATTTTGTTGGGCTAATTTATTCCTAATAAACTACAAGACCCTTACATTTTGAAGTTTTGAAGACTTACCCTGAAAATGGGGAATGATGTGTCCAAATCTGCAGTATTAAAATGCCACTTGTTCAGTCTTCTCACAGTACCCCAAATAAACCAGCCTCCCAAAAGGTACAGTTTTTCTTATTGTATTTAAAACTTAGCTCACTGTGGAGTCAGGAGGAGAAGGAGAGCTTTGTCCAAATGCAGGTTGGTAGTAGCCACCAATCACTTCCTTCACAATTGCCTTATTGTGCCACCCGCCCCCCCCAAACCCCCTGCCCAACCCCAACTCCCCCCAACCCTACCTCTCTCCCAGACTCTGCTCACTGCTTCGGCTGTTATCCAAGCTGGCCAATCTTCATTCTTCCAGGACTGGTGACATGTCCATGGGACCGCGACCAGCGCCCAGAGCTGTCCAGAAATAAAAAAAGAAGGCTGGTGGGCTAATTTTGCTTGGTCCTGCCACCAGCCTCACTAGGTGCATGATTCAGGCTTGATCCGATATCTAGGCCCATTATTAAAAAGAGGCTGATGCCAGTTCATGTATTTGAGATTTTTCTTCTGTTAAACCGCTATGGATGACAATAAACAAATTCCTATTACAAATAAAAACAGCAAATGTTAACAATGCAAAACAAATGCAAGGACAACAATGGTTTATGTTTTGTGTAGAACTTTTAAGCAGAAAAATTTGCATTTTTGTTTCCATTATTCGTACCAAGCATAATTTTTGGTAATGGTTTCCGGTCAGTTTGTAAATATTTAAATGAACATTCTAGTTAGACACATTTTTAAGCTTAGATGGTGACTGTAACAAACTGAGGAGCGATGTAGCAAAGAAAGACAAATTTTGCAATCTTTTATGATGTTTCAGATATTAGGACCCAGTGGCTGCTTAAATATTCTATCCCCTATTCACACAGTTAGCGGATTTGCAGGATAACGTTACTGACATTTCCTTATTCTGTTTGCCAGTGAGGAAACCTTGGAACATTAAAGGCTGCCCAGTCTCCAGAACGTTTCAGGACAATTACAGTGTGCCAGAGACATACCGGAGTATTTGTTGTCACACGCATCAGTTACAAAAGTAGTTATTGCTTTTCCTGCTGAAAAGAAAATTGGAATTTATTAGAACATCAATTGCTAGTTTCAATTACCAGTAATTATTTTAAAATGTGATCACAGACCGTGACTGGCAGGGAAAGAGGTGACAATAATAAATCAAGGGGCCAGATGCGGCGAGCCATTCAAACACCCAATTACTTTGGCAGACCTGAATATTCCACTGGCGGGAGGGGCCCGAAAATTCCAGCCAAGAATAGGTTGAGCTTAATGACCATGCTCAAGAAGCAAGCAATTCCATTTACTTGAACAGCTTTTATTTATTAACCAAGCTCTGACACTTCCTGACTCAGGGAACACTCTGTCTTATGACTAGTCACAATTTTTCTCAATTTGGCATTCTTGCCAAGACGTCCTGGCATATTCTCCATGCTTTCGCTGCAAAAAATCCTGCTTATAAATGAATAGGATGCTAAAACACTTATTCACAGATCCAAAACTCTTTAATACATTCTGATTTTGCTTTTTCTCAACAGCACAAGACAGAAGATCACTCTTTCGCAGACATCACACTACATCAAGTAGCAGCACCCCGATGACAATTTGGGTGAAATACCCCTGGAGACTCACAGTCACCTGACACAATCTGTTGGAAAACAGCCATGATTCCACTGGACTGAGCTTGGACATTGGCCTCATCAGTTATCATCTCAGATTTATCATGGATGTGAAGAGTATGGTGACGTCGTGACTCTTTGTGGTCAGTGGGAATCTGTGCCACAATAGACATATATATAAATTTATATATATTGTTTATATCTATTGGCCTTGGGTGTTGGTATGTCTGAAGCCTCAGTCTGACTTCATGTCTTCAGGAAAGGCGTGGCTAAAATGGCAGGAAGGAAAGTGACATCTTACATGGAAGGAATGCTATAAAACAACATTAACGCATGAAGGCCTCTAGTTTCCAGAATCAAGTAGTGAAATTATCAACACTGAGTCACTCCATCTACATTTAGACCTTATCCCAAACCCATATTATGTGGCGATCAAGTTTGATAAAGATGCTCCACGCTTACTGAAAAGGGCATTACATTCCTGTCAGCATAAAAGAGCAGTAACACTTCTCTGGTAAAAGTTCAGCTCAGTGTGAAAACAGCAGCACTGGCTATTTTGTGTCAGCCGCAGTGAGAAATTAATACTGCTGAAGCATTCAAAGCTGTGTCTCTCATATGGAAATGGTATCAACATTCCGCATAACTACCACAACTTACTCACATCCTACTACCTTCCTACGTTTTAGTAAACTGAACTGTTTGATCAACTAATGCGAATTTCTAATTTGCAAGCCAGAAATGATAATGAGTAATTATTTAAATACTCTTCCTGTGAATCAACTCAACCCTGAACAGGCCAATTTCCATTAAAGGTATTCAGATATGTGGGAGTTGTTAAAATTTCAAACTGCACAGAAGGTCAGTGCTGAATCCAAGGTCTGAAATTTCCTCCACTATACCGCATAAACTTTGGCAGTACAGTAGTGGAGGAAGAGTGAAAATGGGGCAGGAAGGCCTAATGCCAGATCCTTGTCCCTGAAGCCCCCACTGGGAATTTTACTCGCCTCATCTCCCCCAGTAGAAAACTCAGCCACACCATCCATCTTGACTGCCCCATCCCATTTAAAAGATGGTAGGAGGGTGGTGGGCTATAAATATTGAGCATTTGCCTTGCCTTCTGCCTCAAGAGCTGCAAATCCCAGGGGCAGAATTTTGCCCTTGATGGGCGGGTGGGCCCCACCGGCTCGGCGGCAGGCGGGCAGCTGATTGCTGCTACAGAAACGGGCCCCGCCGCCATTTTAAGTGGGCGGGCCAATTAAGGGCCGCCCAGCAGGCCACCCGATGGGAAGCACTATGCACTTCCTGTGTGGGGGCGGGGGAGGGATTCCCCAACTGTCAGAGTGCGCTGTTTCACACATGCGCCTGAAAGAGCACACATCTCCCTGAGGCAAAGTGCTGTCTCAGGGAGATTACTGAAAGGCTGGCAAATATAAAAAATAGAACAATAAAAAATTCATTAATATGTCCCCCTCATGTGAAAATGTCACATGAGATGGGACATGTTAATGAAATAAACAAAAACTTTATTGAACGTTTTTAAAACTGCTATCAAATCTCATCCCACCACTGGATGAAGTTTGTAAAAAAATCACCTACCTGCCTGCCTGTTGGGCCCGTGCGCTGACCCGAAGTTCGCACGGGCCCCTCAAAATCATCGACGGTTGGCAAGTTAAGGGCCTTAACGAGGCCTTTAATTAATGGCGGGCGTGCATCCCGCTGCATAGCGTGCCTGCTGACTGAAATATCGCGATGCCGCGCGCTGATGTCGGGACGCTCGCGCAACGTTAGCGCGCGACATTTTAAGCTCTGGCATGCGGGCTCCGCCACCCGCACGCCAGCCAGAAGATTCTACCCCAGGTGTCGGCAGAAAACAGGTAGTGCTATGTCCTGCAGCAGTAGAAAGCTTAGCTGAAAGCCGTTTTGAAAGGAGAAAGCCTGTTACCTCTCCCTCCCTTCTGCCCCCATAACAGGTCACAAAGAGGCCTTTGCTGATTAAAAATTTAGAGGAATCATCTGGAATCTTATCCAATATTTAGTACTGGATGAGCAGAAATTCCCTCCAATGAAATATTGGGAAGGCTGAAGCCATTGTTTTCAGTCTCCATTCCAAACTCCATCCCCCTCCCTGGCAACAGCCTGAAAATAAGCTAGTCTGTTCGCAGCCATGGTGTCACCTTTGACTCTGAGATGAGGTTTCAATGTTATATTCCTGCCATCACTGGGACTGCCTGTTATATATTGTTGTGTTATCTGTAAAAATCTGTAAAGAGCTACAAACTAATTAGCTCGGAACTACTTGCATAAAGTAAGTGTTTCAGGCTACATTTCATAGCTGCGCTGGACACTGATGTGATGTGTAACAGAACCAGTTCGAACCAGTCCTTCTTATGTACAAGAAGGCAGCATGGCAAGTTAAAGATAAAGGGCAGAATCTCCTGGCTGGCGTGCGGATGGCGGAGTCCACACGTCAGTGCTTAAAATGTCGCACGCTAACATTGCGCGAGTGTCCAGATGTCAGTGCGCGGCATCGCGATATTTGGGTCAGCGGGCGCACTATGCAGTGGGACGCGCGCCCACCATTAATTAAAGGCCTCGTTAAGGCCCTTAACTTGCCAATCGTCCTCGATTTTGAGGGACCCGTGCAAACTTTGGCTCGGTGCACAGGCCCAATGGGCAGGCGGGTAGGAGATTTTTTTTACAAACCACATCCAGTGGTGGGATGAGGTTTGATAGCGGTTTTAAAAACGTTTAATAAAGTTTTTGTTTATTTCATTAACATGTCCCATCTCATGTGACATTTTCACATGAGGGGGACATGTTAATGAATTTTTTATTGTTCTATTTTTTATATTTGCCAGCCTTTCAGTGATCTCCCTGAGACAGCACTTTGCCTCAGGGAGATATGCGCTCTTTTGGGCGCATATGTGAAAGAGCGCACTCTGACAGTTGGGGAATCCCCCTCCCCCGCGCAGGAAGTGCATAGCGACTCCCGTCAGGCAGGCCGCTGGGCGGGCCTTAATTGGCCCGCCCACTTAAAATGGCGGTGGGGCCCGTTTCTGCAGCGATGATCAGCTGCCCACCCGCCGCCAAGCTGGTGGGGCCCACCCGCCCATCAAGGTCAAAATTCTGCCCAAAGAGTTCTAATCTTTGCAAGCTTTATATTTGATTATAACCAACATCAGTGATCCATATCAACAGGAACACATAGCAGCGCCTATTTCCACCTTTGTAACATCACCTGGGTTTGCCCTGTTTTACCTCATCACTGCTGCTGAAACTCTTATTCAGGCCTTCATTACTACTATATTTGACTATTCCAATGCACTCCTGGCTGATCTCCCATATTTTACTCTCCATAAACTTGAGGTTATCCAAAACTCTGCTGACTCTGTCTTAACTCACGCCAAGTCCTGTTCCCCTATCACTCCTGTACTCGCTGACCTACATTGGCTCCTGTTCAAGTGATGTTTTGATTTTAAAATTCTTAACCTTGTTTTCAAATCCCTCCATGGACTTGCTCCTCCCTATCTTTGTAATCTCTTCCAGCCACAAAATCACCTAAATTATCTGCACTCCTCTAATTCTGGCCTCTTGTGCACCCTCGGCTTTAATCGCTCCACCATTGGTGATTGTGCTTTTAGTTGGCTAGGCCCCAGTTTCTGGAATTCCCTCCCTACACCTTTCTGCCCCACTACCCTGCTTTCCTTCTTTTGAGACACCCCATTAAACCTACCTCCTTGACTAAGCTTTTGGTCATGTGAGTGACCTAGTATCTCCTGATGTGTCTCATGTCATACCTTGTTTTCTAATTATCCCGTGAAGCGCTTTGGCACATTTTATTACATTAAAAACACTATTTAAATATAAGTTGCTGTCTTTGTTGTTGTTGCCTCAGAGCTTTGCTGCCCTTCTCTGGCCAAGTTGAATTCATGAGTAATGAGCTTATATGAGCAAATAGTTTTTTCTTATCCACACTTTACCTAAATTGCTTTTCATATCTCATACTACACACTTTCTGTAGAAGTGGGGTGGAGGAGTTAAAAAGTATTAGGGGCATCTATTTAATTTCAAAACCATGCTTAGCTACATGGATCAAAACTGACGTAGAAATTTTGACTGGGTGAAGGACACTATGGGCGGAATTTTCTGGCTGACGTACAGGTGGCGGAGCCTACACGTCAGCGCTTAAAATATCGCACGAGCGTCCCGACATCAGCGTGCGGCATCGTGATATTTTGGCCGTCGGGCACACTCAGCAGTGGGACGCTCACCCGCCATTAATTGAAGGCCTCGTTAAGGCCCTTAACTTGCCAATTGTCCAGGATTTTGAGGGGCCCGTGCGAACATCGGGTCGGCGCAGGGGCCCAACGGGCTGGCGGGTAAGAGATTTTTTAATAAAACTCATGCACTGGCGGGATATGTGGACTCAGAGGGGTTGTTCATGTTTACCACGAAGTTTTAATTGCAGAAAGTGTTTTAAAGTTGCCTGTGTGATTGTTAGCAGTTCACATCGATTTCCAAGAGCTTTTTGTGTACTTTGAAACCAGTCTGCAGACAGTAATCTTTCTCGGGCCTGCAGCTTTCCAGAGGCCTCCATTTAGCCTGGGGATATGGTTTCTGACATCTCCACTGGAGGCAGCTCCTGTGAGGAGGAAGGGAGGGCTAGAATAAGGAGGAGGCCAGGAGTGGACAATCAGCCTCCAGGGGAGCCATATTTGGGAGGCCAGGCGCAGGCACATGGGGCGCAGGGCCAAGAGGTTGTCCAAGGTGGAAGGGGCCGCAGAAGATGCCACTATCCTGCTGCCAGGGTATACAGGCGGCGAAGCAGCTAGCCGCAGGAGGCTCCAACTGTCAAGGGAGACAGTCAACTATATCTGTCAGATGATTGGCTCTGAGATCTCCCCTAACTGTGAGGGTGGACACCCCATGCCAACGGCTCTGAAGCTCACAGTTGCCCTCCACTTCTATGCCTCTGGCTTCTTCCAGGGTTCGGTGGGTGATCTTTGCGGTGTCTCCCAATCAGCTGTCCACACTTGTGTCAAGCAGGTTACAGACGCTCTGTTCAGACGGGTATTGACCTTCATCCACTTCCGCTGCGACCAGGCAAGTCAGACACAGCGAGCCAAAGGCTTTGCGGCCATTGCTGGCTTCACCCGCATCCAGGGTGCTATAGACTGTACACATGTGGCCATCAAGGCGCCAGCAGGTGAACCTGGTGCCTTCGTCAACAGGAAGGGTTTCCACTCCTTGAACGTGCAGATAGTGTGTGATCACAGGATGCAGATTCTATAAGTCTGTGCAAGGTACCCAGGCAGCTCCCATGACGCCTACATCCTCAGACACTCCCAGGTGCTGGGGCTCTTCAGTGCTCCAGCTTGGCTGGATGGTTGGCTGCTGGGTGACAAGGGCTATCCCCTCAGAAGGTGGCTCATGATATCTCTCCGCCGTCCAAGAACAGAGGCTGAGGAGCGGTACAATAGGAGCCAGGGCACCACAAGGGCTGTGGTGGAGAGGGCCATCGGTCTTCTTAAGATGTGCTTCCGTTGCCTGGACTACTCAGGGTGCGCACTCCAGTACCCCCCACATCGCGTCTCTGTGATAGTGGTAGCATGCTGCGCTCTGCACAATCTTGCACTGGAAAGGGGGGACGCAGTTGACGATGAAGACCTTGACACAGTGGATGAGGCTGCACATGATGAATCCAGCAGTGGCTCAGAGGATGAGGAAGCACAGGGCAATGATGAGGGGCAGCACGCTGACCCGCTACTACACCAAGGAGGCAGGGACACCCGGGACACTTTAATCCAATGAAGCTTCAGCTAGCTCCACACACATAGATCAGCAAGACCAGCATTGCCTGGCGCATCCACACGTGGCACTTAGGTGCTACATCTTCCACCTCATCAGCTGCAACTAAGGGCTTAGTACAGAAACATCAATGTCCACTCAAACACTCATGATATGTCGGTGAAAAAGAAAAATGCAGCACAAAGGAAACACCCTCAGCCATGGTCAGGAAAGTGGACTTTATTATGTCCAAAAACAAACACAGACTTCTTCATTGCAATAAGAAGATTTTTTTTCCCTAATCTAGGGCCAACACAAAAATCACCAGTGACAAACCCGTGGAGTGCCTAACGTGCCTTATGCTTACGTTTGCGGGTGCTACGTCTTGATGCCGCCCCATCGCTTGTAGTGGCTTGTGAGACAGCCTGCTGACTCTGCTGTCCTATTGGCCTCGATGACCTTGGCGACCGTCCTCTGGCCCGTGGAGCCTGTGCTGGCCCTGCCTGGGAGGGAGTGGCCAGTTCCAGAACTGGCACCTCCCCAGTTGTTGCAGCCTCAATGGAAGAAACGTTGTCTGGCAGAGGAGCGGAGGAGCTGCTGCTCTCATTTGGAACACCCTGAGAGGAGCTCGCAGCGATGACAGGCAGCTGCTGCGCCGACGTGAGGTCACTTTGGACCTCCCTGCTCACTGTAGATGGATAGGCACCGAGCACCGACACTTGGTGCCCACAACATCTCCCACATTGGGAATGAGCACCCATGGCCAGTACCGCTGTGAGGACTTGCAGGTCAGAGCATAACCCAATCAGAAGATTTTCCATCCGATTGAACTCCCTCTCCATGAGAGTCGCCAATCTCTCAATGGAGGAAGCCTGAAGCTCTGCCCTGAGGTTCATTCCTTCACTGACACTCTGCCTGGATCCCTCCACCACAGAGACCAACTGAAGCACACCCTCATGCAACCCTGCCAGATGCAAACGCACCTCCTACTGCTTGTCCTGCAGCTGCTGCATTGGTGACAACTCCAGAGGCAGTGCCGGACTCAGCATGTGCCTGGTCCCCTGCAGACCTCCGGCTGCTGGTGCCATCGGCACTCTCTGTCCGTGCCATCTCCTCCAGCGATTGTGGTTTGCCCTCTCCACTGTGACCCGGGACAGTAGTCGACGGTAAATTCCCCACCGAGGTGTGTGTGTCTGCGCTGGTGCCTGGCTGGCTGAAATGATGTGCCGCAAGTTGCGCGTCTTGGGCCTCAGATTTGGAGGGGGTGCTGCAGTGTCTCTGGGTGCAGCCATGTGGCGGTGATGCCGAAATTAACAACAAGGACAGTGCATCAGTTAGCGTACAGTCAGTTAAACCTTTCATCCATTTCCCCCCAGCCTCATAAGTCACTCGCCCTTCAAGACCCTAAGGAGATGAACATTGGTGGGGTGGAAAAGAGTCAAGAGGAGCCCCAACCATTAGACGTGCATGCAGACAGGCTGGTCAGATGGCCTCAGGAATGCCACATGGCATGTTATGTACCATTGGAGTGGGGAGAGTGCAGAGGTACCTGACCTGGATGCATGCTGGCCTGGAGAGTTGCGGTGCTGAGGAAACAAATACTTGCAACATTTGCTGTCGATCACAGGAGATTAACAGGTCACATTATTGGCCTTCATACCGTTAGGAGGGGCATAGAACGGGTGGGCAGAAGGCAACATTTCCCCTTGGCGCAGGGATGAGTAACGTGGTGGCATTTATTTAAGTTGAGTGCCATGATGTTCACAGCTGAAGTACTGAGGACCGTTTGGACAGAGTAATGTGGGACACACTGGCTGAAAGGGTGCTGGAGGTACAAACCCCCTAAGATGCAATAAGTCTTTGGGTGTGCAGCAGCGATGCCATGGCATGTTAGGCCATGGGGATAGTGGTCACAAATGGGATAAGACGACATTGGAGGGTGGTGGAGACACAAACCCTCAAGGGGCCGAGGGACCTTTGTGTATGACCTACACGTCTGACTGTATCAGTCTGTGAATGAGCAGTGTTGCTGCATTACCGATTGCAGCAATCATCAGTGCTTTGGATGGTGGGGAGACAGAGTGGATGGGACTGTGGCCCTCAATTACCTGCCCGCTGGACCCCAGCCTCGTACCCCCCGTCCACCCTGGCCTCCTGCCTCCTCCCCAGCTCCATGGCCTGCTCCTCAAATGTTGTGAGGCGCTGGAGCAGGGCGTGCCCACCTCCAGTCCTCTGGCACTCCCGTGAATTGTGTTGACTTTTTGCCTGCAGAACAGAGAAGAGGATTTATTGGGGCTGATAGCTCATGTGCTCTGCATGCGCACGCCGCACCCCAACCACAGTGGCCCATCTGAGGTCTCCAGCGGCTCCTGTCCACGCTACTGGTGATCAGTCCCCAGAAGGTAGTACGGCTGCTCCCAATCCCCTCCCCCAATGGCCACCTTGGACACATACGACATCCATCACTTTGAATATCACAAGGGTCTTAGCGCCCTTGGGCAAGGAGGCTCAACTAGGTGTGACGCCAATGCCAGCAGATGGCACTTGGCTACGACACCTTGAGGCACCACTTGCACCATCTCATCACCATCAATAAGACATGTGTTGGAGTTCTGGGTATGTGTCGTGCGGCCTCCCCTGCAGGTTGCCCCCAGACTACTCAAATGCCACAAACACCAACATATGCTGTGGGGAGAACCCATCTTCTCCTCAACCACTAAGGCTGATGTAAGCATTGTCAGTACCTGTTTGCCCACCCAGCGTGTGCCAAATGCACAATGCAGTAACGACAGCAAGACGTGATGGCGGGGGGCTCAAAGGCTAAGGCTGCCTTCTGGGTCAAATGGCCAAGACAGACATAGTACTCACCCGTCCAGAGTGCAGCAAATCATTGAATCTTTTCCTGCACTGGGTGCCAGTGCACCGCACATCATCATGGGTGCTTACAGCGTCACCCACCTCCTCCCATGCCTGGCTGGTGACTTGGGAGGGCCTCCTCCTCCCATCCTCCGGATACAACACATCCCGATGGCTGGAAACCTCTTGCAGGAGGACAGCAAGGCATGCATCGGAGAATCGAGGGGCACAGTGGCCCGCCCATGGAAAATGGCGGTGTGGCCCGTTTCAGTGGCAGCAATCGGCTTAACACATTCAGAACTACATTTCTGTCCATGCTGTTTATACACAGGCTTTAACTCGATTATTCTCAATGATGAACAGTGGAGTAATAGTATGTACAAAGGAACATAATAGAATTGCATTTTGTATTCATATGCAAACCTTGCAGATTGGAATTTCTCCCCCTCAACTCATAGATTTGAAAATATCCTTCAGGGGGTTTCTCCCAATTGGTCACTGCAACTGTTGCAGATGATCAGCAGAAAATCCATTGATATGTCTAGCTGGAATTTGTGCCAATCTTGTGCCAAAGCTTTGGCAGGGAGATCTCTGAGGAAATCTTTGGTGATATAGTCAAATAATAGGGACAAACCACCAAAATCAGAGACACTTTGTTTTCATGTTAGTGACAGCGAGAAGATTGAAAGAGAGTCAACCAGAAAAATGAAGCCAACCTGAAGAAAGATGGGGGAGGTGGGTGGGGAGTGGGAGAGAGAGAACGAACCAGATATGGAAAGATGGTGAACGAACCAGAAATGAGGATCATATGACCAAAAAAAGGAGCTAAAGTGATAACAAACCATAAAAGGAAAGAGAGATAGCTACCAGAGACAGAGTGGGATAGAGCTGGAAGGGGAGACAGAGGGCAGAATTTTCCATGCCCACTGGCATCGGGCATGCTCGGTGGAGTGAGCAGACAATATGGCAAGAAGGCCAGAAACTGGTTTTGCAATGTTAGGAAACCAGTTTGCGATTGTCCACTCAGCCCGTCAATGGTGGGTCATGTTCACCGCCATCAGACTTCAGGAACCCCATTGTAATACATCTGCATATCATTATAAGGCCAGCCTACCAGAATCATTCCTCCTCCCCCACACTGGATCGTCCGCTCACGTCAGTGTGCACATATATAAGGCGTGCACTTGCCGGGCTGCCTTTTGAAAGGAACTCAGAGGTGAGTGCACAGTAACGTTGCGCAGCGCTCGCCCGGGTTGCCTGTTGGACTTCAATATTGAGACGCATTGGAGGGGGTGGGAGTAAGGGCTGCAGGTAGTGCACAAGTATACGCAAGGTGGGGGGGAGGGAAGCAGCCATGCATTAGGGAAACCTTGTATAAAGTGACCATTCCTCTGGAGCTGAGGCAGTTCAGATACAGCCACAGTGACATGCTTGGAGTTGGGCCTCTGGCTTATCTGCCCACTCAAGCAACACAGAGGCATTAAATTGCCACCAAACGCTCCTGAGCTTTTCACCCCTCGGACACAGGCTGCAAACTAATGAGCGTTTTAGGGGGCTGCAGAACAGTTGGAAGACTGGGCACATTGTACAGTCTCCTTGCGAAAACTGGCCATGGAGTAGTCACTGGTGGAGGCTCTCACAGCCCCTTGGAATGTCATCATCCCGGTTTGGACCCGTCTCCCCCATGGTTCAAGCTAACAGTGCAGCCTTGCAGTGCGGGTTAGGAGAATGCCTGCACCTGAGCTGAGAGCACAGCGTGTGGTCCAATGGGCAAAGTTGCCGCCAATCAGTCAGGTGAAGTGGGGCAGAGGTGGGTGGGGTTACAGGCAGCCAATCAGGGCATTAAACTCTGGCCATCCAAGTGGTGGCCAGCACTCTCCAGGATGCATTAAGAGGCCTTCACACTTAACCAAGAGAGATTCTTACCCAAGATAACCCACATGTCTCTCTCTTTCATCCTGCAGAAGGAGTAAATCAGGAGCATGGAGTCTGGTGAACTAGCTGTATGTTTTGTGGCATACAGAGAGTGAAGACAACAGAGAAGAGAGTGATGGAGGCACCTGGCTGCACAGAGGGAGCAGCACCCTCTGGAAGAAGGGGCGGCTGGGGCTCCCACACACGCCCATGAAGAGCCACAGTGAGCTGTCGCTGCTCAGCGCCTAGCTAAACCCAGGGTCTATAGACGCCGCCTTTCATGCCAGCAGGTGAGGGAGTACCAGTGTTGCCGAAGACTGCACATGTCTAGGGAACTGGTTGGTCACATCTGACAGCTGCTGCAGGATTTAGCACCATGGGGACATGGAGAGCATCCACTGCCAGTGGTAGTGAAAGTGACTATGGCGTGCAATTTCTATGCCAGTGGCTCCTTTCAGGGCTCCACAGGTAATCCCTGTGGGATTTCACAAACCTCCACCCACAAATGCATCCATGAGGTCATGGGAGCCATCTTCATGAGCGCACACAACTTTGTGGATTTCACCCTGGACCAAGAGAGCCAGGATGCAAGAACAATTGGATTTGCCCAGATCTCAGGTTTCCCACAGGTGCAGGGTTTGGTTGACTGCGCTCACATGGTGCTCAGATCTTCGTGGCAACAAGCGGTCAACTATGCCAACCACAAGGGCTTCCATTCGCTGAATCTGCAGCTGGTGTACAACCACCACAAATACATCCTGCAGGTGTGTGCAGGTTTTCCATGGAATGTCCACGACTCCTACACTCTCAGTTGGTCACACATCACTGAAATCTTCCAGGGTCCACAGAAGCTGCAGAGTTGGCTCCTCTGGGACAAGGGCTACCCACAGAGGCTGTGGCTGATGACACCCGTGTGGCAGCCTCAGACTGCAGCAGAGCGACTCTATAATGAGGCTCATGCTGCAGCTCACAACTTGGTGGAGCAAACCATCGGGATGCTGAAGATGAGGTTCCAGTGCCTGGACCGGTCTGGTGGAGCCCTGCAAAGGGTGTCATGCATCATCTTCATCTGCTGCGCCTTTACAACCTGGTACTGAACAGGGAGCTGGCTGAGGAGGAGATGCAGGAGCTGGAGGTCTCCTCCGACGAGGAGGACATCCACGACGATGAGGGTGAGGAGATCCTTGAAGGTGACAATGACGGGTTGAGGCCCTCGCACTGGCCAGACGAGGCAGGCGTGCTTGGGAGGCCCTCATAGCTGCTAGATTTGTGGAGAAGGATGATGACACGCAGTGAGGAGACACCATATATCCTTACATTGTATCTGTGAACGTTTGACTTCAGTCTGGATTATGGCAGTGCACATATCCTCTGTTATAATGCTCCTGTCATGGAGATGAAGTCGATTGCGGGAGTTTGATGACGAGATGCAGTGAGGACACTCCATAGATCTTCACATAGCCTCTGAAAATGTCTGACTCCTGTTTGGCTGAGGGCAGCTCGCTTGTGCTCTGTCATCAGCGCCATATCACAGAGACGCAGCCATGAAACTTTAAAACCACCTGATCTTTTGTCTACCTTCAGCACCTGACACCTTCAGGAGCACAGTGTCAGTGGTCACAGATGCTGAAGAGATAGGGGCCAGACCCACCTTAAAGGTGCTGAGAGCACACAGAGAGAATGAGAGAACTCTGTGACGCCTGCCCACTACATTCTAGCAGCAATGACCAGCACTGCCAAGGTGCAGGCATCAGTAATGTTTCCAGGGAGTGTGAGGCTGGACCACCACTTTGGTCTGAAGGCTGCACAAAGCACAGGCCCTGGACTGAGACACCTGCCTTTATCTTGTGCAGAAAGGTTTCACATCTGAGTGACACGAACACTGCTCATCAGAACAAGGAGCCATAGGCGGGGGACATTCTTGGGAGTTTATTTACAATAGTGAACATTACGTACAAGTGATTAACACCCATGCCCAGGCTGCACAACATCTTCTTAACCTTCCTTACCCTGCCGCTATGTCTTGGTGCTCCCGTGACATCCACAGCAGGGATGGAGGCAACCTGCTGACTGCTTCGCCCTGTCTGTGATGACCTTGGTGGGTGTCCTCTGGAGGGCTAAGACCTGGAGGGCCCCAGCCTGCTTTCGGGGCCCTGCTGTTTTGCAGTGACACCCTCCTCGGCCTGTGGAGCTGGAGCTGTTGGGGTCACAGGAAGAGGAGATTCAGATGGGCTGGACACTCCCAGAGTCACCTGGGTGGATGGCCCCGGAGCGTGCACCTGCTGTCCCCCTCCCTATGGGTGCCCAAGGGCCCCTGGCTGAACCTGTGAATGGAAGGGGTAGCTGGAGTGAGATCGAGTTGCCCAGAACCCCTCTCATTTACACACTGTTGGAGGCCAACTATGGCATCAGCGACGGAGTTCAGCCTGCACAGCAGTGCAGGAGCAGCAACACCCTGAACCAATGTCTCCATGGCAGCCGCCATCCTACTGGTGTTGACCTCAGTGAGTTGGCATGCCAGCCTGAAGGTGGACAGCCTCCTCCGTCGTGCCGTGCAATCCGAGGAATGCAGTGGATATCCCTTCCTGATGTTCCCGAGCTTGCCTTTGCAGCTCCAGCAACTGTGACATGGCTGAGTCCAGAGGCTCGTTATCTGACTCGGACTCAGCAAATTATGTGGCCTCCAGCAGTCCTCCGAGTGCCAGGGACCTGGGAAGTCCCTGCCGCCACCTGCTGTGGATCAGAAAGTGCAATGTACTCATGAGATTGTGACCCCGAGGCTACTCTAAAGCACCGGGTTGAGTGCCTCTGCGCTGGTGGGAGGGTGTGGGTAAGCGCTGTGATGGATCTTCAGGGAGAGTTTCAGCAGATTCCTTCTCTGAGCTTCCCTCAGGACTTGTTTGGAGGCCTGGGTCATGGACTCTCTTGGCTGTTTTCCAGATGTGCCTGCAAAAGCAAGGGGAGATAATTAGTGCATGGCAGTGGCCTGTGAAGCAGGACATATCACTCACAGCATTGTTGTCTGACGGATGTTGCACTGCTGGACTCTCACATTGTAGAGCACCGCTGGCTTCACCATTAGCACATGAACGGTCCAGATCTTTGTGAGCCAGCTGAATGGCTCGATTTTCGAAGTCCATGAGTACCCTGATGTCTGGCATTCCTCCACTGGCCTGCAACCTCTCCCTGTTGTGTGCCAGCTTTTCCTGCATAAATAGAGATGGAGGGAGTGTAAGCAGGACACCTGCCAGGTCAGGTGATAATTATGCCTGGCATGTGTGGGTGGTGAGTGG
The DNA here is from genome assembly GCF_964194155.1 of Cetorhinus maximus. Classification (NCBI taxonomy): domain Eukaryota; kingdom Metazoa; phylum Chordata; class Chondrichthyes; order Lamniformes; family Cetorhinidae; genus Cetorhinus; species Cetorhinus maximus. The sequence goes on from NC_135880.1 coordinate 115,664,909, forward strand.
TCCCATGAATGGGATGAAAACAATGAGGGTGTGTGTGAGAGAGTGAGTGGTGACGTCCCTTGAACTGGCAGTGAATGAGGGCCCTGTGGATGTGTGATGGGTTTGTGAGTGTGAGAATTGACAATGATGAGAAGAGTGACTTATCCTGGTGGAACGGAGGAGATCATTCATTCTCTTGTGGCGCTGGGTGGCTGTCCTCTTTTGCAGGGCATTGGCGCTGACCACCGTTGCCACTATTGCTGATGCCGCTGCCCCTCCTGTGGCCAGAGCAGGGGTAGAGGAGATCACGGCGGGCCTCCATGGCGTCCAAAAGGTGGTTTAGGAATCCGTCACTAAATCAGGGGCTGCAGTCTTTTTGCCTTTCAGGACCATCCTATCTTCTGTGCAGCAGTCCTGCGCTGGAAGCACTGAGAGGGGTGCGCGAAACTGCACTTTAAATATGGTGCCTGGCATGATGAAGCGGCGTGGTAATGGCCTGGCGGGCAAATGAGAACCCGTCCACCATCCAAATGGCCTGTTTCCCAGAAATGCATAATTAATGCGGCGGGTTTGGGATGATGCAGCATGAGAAGCCGCCATTGTGGCTGATGAGTAAGACATCATTTTACCCGCCCACACTTAGTGCAAATCTGGAACAATTCTGCCCAGAATCAAATAGAAGAAAGATGTAGGAAAGAAAGGGATAAAAAGGAAAGGAAAGAGAACGTTAGCAAGGAGAGAATGGAAGAAGAACAAAAAGGGAAAGAAGAAGACAGTGTTGAGCACAGAAGGGAAGAAGGAAGGAGAAAAACCCAGATGAAATGAAAGAGTGAGAGATGTAAAGAACGCAAAAAGGGAAGAGAGAGAAAGACTGGAAAGAGAAGGAGCTGAGACAAGTAAACAGAAAAGAAGAGAGACAGTCAGAAGGGAAAGATTTGGAGAGATAGAGAACAGGGAGGGAGGTGATTGAGAGAAGGGATAAAGTAGAAACAGAGACCTAGAAGGAAATTAGAGACACCCAGCAGAGGAGGTAAGAGTGACATGATGGAAAATAACTCAGCACAAAACTAAACATTTTTCTAAAGTAGGCAATGTGGCAGAAGTGACAATAACTATAAATGATATAAAAACAGAAAGTGCTGGAAAAACTCATCAGGTCTGGCAACATCTGTGGAGAGAAACAGAATTAGCGTTTCAAGTCCGATATGATTCTTTTTCAGAATTGAAGAGAGGCAGAAATATGATGGGTTTTATGCTGTTGAAAAAAGGGGGAGGGTCAGGTGGAACAAAAAGGGAAGGTCAGCGATAGGTTAGAGTGCAGGGAGGTTAAATTACAATGATGTCATGGAACAAAAGGCAAAGGGAGTGGGAATGGTAGTAGTAAAGGAATAAAGCATTGTTCCAGTGTAGGTGTTAATAGTAGAACAAAGGTCAGTGCCCTCTGAAAGCAAAATATGAGAACAAGATACAGACTGGCATTTGGGGAAAAAACTAATATATGATATTCAGGAGTGTTAGTGATATTAGTATTGCTGACAAGCAGTTGGGGGGCTGGTTATGGCTCTTGATGTTTACCATCGTTCTGCTGTAACCTAAAGGCAATGACAGTTCACCCACTGCCATAATGCAGCCAATTTACTGAAGCAATGGAGATGAATTTTCACCAGGATTTTGCCAATCATTTGCCATGACATTGCAGAAGAACCATAGCTTTTTTTAGATATCTAAAGGGTAAGAGAGAGGCAAAAGTGGACATTGGGCCGCTGGAAAATGACGCCGGAGAAGTAGTAGTGGGGAACAAAGAAATGGCGCATGAACTGAACAGGTACTTTGCGTTAGTCTTCACAGTGGAAGACACGAGTGACATCCCCAAAGTTCAAGAGAGTCGGGGGGCAGAGGTGAGTATGGTGGCCATTACCAAGGAGAAGGTGCTAGGAAAACTGAAAGGTCTGAAGGTGTATAAATCACCTGGACCAGGTGGATTACACCCCAGAGTTCTGAAGGAAATAGCTGAAGAGATAGTGGAGGCGTTAGTGGCGATCTTTCAGAAATCATTGGAGTCAGGGAGAGTCCCAGAGGACTGGAAAATCGCTAATGTAACCCCTCTGTTTAAGAAGGGAGTGAGGCAAAAGACGGGAAATTACAGGCCAATTAGCCTGACCTTGGTCGTTGGTAAGATTTTAGAGTCCATTATTAAGGATGAGATTTCAGAATACATGGAAGTGCATGGTAAAATCGGGCAAAGTCAGCATGGTTTCATCAAGGGTAGGTCATGCCTGACAAATCTGTTAGAATTCTTTGAGGAGGTAATGAGTAGGTTAGACAAAGGAGAGCCAATGGATGTTATCTACTTGGACTTCCAGAAGGCCTTTGACAGGGTACTGCACAGGAGGCTGCTCAGTAAGATAAGAGCCCATGGTGTTAGAGGCAAGGTACTAGCATGGATAGAAGATTGGCTGTTTGGCAGGAGGCAGAGAGTGGGGATAAGGGGGTCCTTCTCAAGATGGCAGCCGGTGACGCAGGGGTCAGTGTTGGGGCCACAACTTTTCACTTCATATATTAATGATCTAGATGAAGGAACTGAGGGCATCCTGGCTATGTTTGCAGATGATACAAAGATAGGTGGAGGGACAGGTAGTATTGAGGAGGCGAGGAGGCTGCAGAAGGATTTGGACAGGTTAGGAGAATGGGCAAAGAAGTGGCAGATGGAATACAACGTGGGGAAGTGTGAGGTCATGCACTTTGGTAGAAGGAATAGAGGCATAGACTATTTTCTAAATGGGGAGAGAATTCAGAAATCTGGAGTGCAAAGGGACTTGGGAGTCCAAGTCCAGGATTCTCTTAAGGTTAACTTGCAGGTTGAGTCGGTAGTTAGGAAGGCAAATGCAATGTTGGCATTTATTTCCAGAGGACTAGATTATAAAAGCAGGGATGTGCTGCTGAGGCTTTATAAGGCTCTGGTAAGACCACATTTAGAATATTGTGAGCAATTTTGGGCCCCGTATCTCAGGAAGGATGTGCTGGCCCTGGAGAGGGTCCAGAGGAGGTTCACGAGAATGATCCCAGGAATGAAAGGCTTAACATATGAGGAACGTTTGAGGACTCTGGGTCTATACTCAATAGAGTTTAGAAGGATGAGTGGGGATCTGATTGAAACTTACAGAATACTGAAAGGCCTGGATAGAGTGGACGTGGGGAAGATGTTTCCATTAGTAGGAGAGACTAGGACCCGAGGGCACAGCCTCAGAGTAAAGGGAAGACCTTTTAGAACAGAGATGAGGAGAAACTTCTTTAGCCAGAGAGTGGTGAATCTATGGAATTCATTGCCACAGAAGGCTGTGGAAGCCAGGTCACTGAGTGTTTTTAAGACCGAGATAGATAGGTTCTTGACTGGTAAGGGGATCAAAGGTTATGGGGAGAAGGCGGGAGAATGGGTTTGAGAAACTTATCAGCCATGATTGAATGGCGGAGCAGACTCAATGGGCCGAATGGCCTAATTTCTGCTCCTATGTCTTATGGTCTTATGGTCTTATGGAACCGTGGAAGTCCGATGGACTCGAAACTCTGTTTTTCTCTCCACAGATGCCATTAGAATTGCTTAGTTTCTCGAGCATTTTCTGTTTTTGTTTCAGATTTTCAGCATCCACAGTATTTTGCTTCTATCTTAGTAGTTTAGATGGATTTGGTTACTTGAATGTTTGCTATTTACTTTTTCTTCATTGATATGTTTTGTTACTTTTTGCTTCAGTGAATTTAATATTTGATTAGTAACTTATCAGGGGACTTGTTACATGTCAGTCAGTCATTCATTTTGCCCTACAAACACATGGCACTTTGGGATCTGTTGGGCGATTTTGATCTTTCACCTCAAACAGCCGCCAAGTGGACTTATCGGGAGCCTGGACTATTTACAAATTGTGCATCGTTAAAATGCAGTCAGCAACCTACATAACTCACAATGAACACTAGCAGAGAGCTCAATGGAGCCCTAAAATGGAGGCATACAGCACATGCTCTGCCCGTTTGTTCTTGAAAATTGCAAATAGGGTCTTATAGCTGGCATCAGAGCCTGAAATGCATATTCAATCATCCTCCCCATGTGTTGGGCCCCCATTTATTGGTCCGGTTGCCTCGTAAGTGGGCTTCTGACATTTGAAACCTTCCCTGCAACACCTTGAGCTCCGAGGCCGGTATTATTGTGACATTTTTTGAGGTGTAACAGTTCTGAGAAAAATTCAGTCATCGAGATTTCCTCAGTTATATTATCAATTGTTATTCATTAATAGTAAGCTTTCTCAGCTTTCTGAGGAGCTTATGAGGTAATCAAATAAGATCTTCGGATTTAATTGCTTTTGCGATACTCATTTATACTTGTATCATTTAAAGCAGACAATCCTTATCCCAGTCTTTATAAACCTAATGTAAGCCTAGTCAATGTGGTGATCATAAGAATAAGAGAAATAATTTTGCAAAGTTGAAACTGTATTCTACAATAAAGTCACTAAGTGTCTTAAGCCTTCCAATGCAGATCTTTTCTTTTCGTGGACCTTGTGAATTGACCTACGCTCTAGAACCTTCTCGAAGTTCAAATCAGGCTGAGAGTACAGAGCACGAAGTATTTCTCCAAGTAGTCATGCCAATCAGGTAACCCTGGGGATTTCCACAATTACAATCCAAATGTCGTTCTAGAACATTTCATGAGGGTCGGCAATGAGTTCACTTCATTTCACGATTGTAACTTACTTTGAGATACCACGAAATGAAGCATGATTCTAGTTATTGTTAATAAGCAGCATTTGGACCTACTTGCTGTGATGCCTTGCCACTTGGTGGCGCCATCAGAGTATTTGAGCATATTCTGGGCTCTTCCGTGACAGAGAAAAAATATTCTTAAAGTCGGGAGATTAGAAATTACCGTTGATACTGGTAGAGAAACATTTAATGCATTTGTATGCCATCACTCTTTAACAAAGACATTTCATTGCATTTATTTTAAATGGCTTAATACTTATATTAAAACGGGGGAGAGGAGCATTGGTGTGTTAATAATCATCAATATTTTTTAGTTTTTTATCTGTACTTCAGAATTGTTTTGAATGAAAAAGTCAGTTGGGATTCCAACATGGCAACAGTTAGTATTTCTAAAAAAATGTACCTCAGATACTAAGTATGAACACATGGGGAAACAAAGTTACAGTAACAGCAACCCTTCTAAACATGCTGATCTTTTTAAACAAAATTAAATAGAGTAGCACAGAACAGAAGATTTTGAATTCCTTTACAGCCTGTCCCTGTAATATAATCGTGGTGTATTATTACTGAGTCTATGTGATAAAAATTATGCTTCTCCCGAGAGATGGCATGTGACCACCAAATTTTGAAGTATATTCCTACATTACAACCACACTCTAAAAAACGCTTAATTGACTTTAAAGTGTTTTGGGACATTAGGGAAAACGTGATATATGGTACTTTTACATCCATTGCATTATACTCCCTACTTTTTGGTGTTGGGAAAAATATTGAGGAACAATTCCTGATTTCTCCCATATCCGCAGCTTGGTGTAGATCCACCATATTGACCTCAAAGATGGAGTGGAAATATTTGGCTGAAGCAGCACTGCCAGTGGGAAGCCTTTACTGTAGCAAATACATGAGTTACTGGTTAGAAGCTGCAGCTCACATTATTGCCAAAAATTACAGTCACTAAATCAGTATTCAATATTCAAAAAGATGTTGAATTCGTACAGAACCATCCCCACAGTACTAAGCTGTGACATTAGTTGACTCTATATACTCTCACATAATGTCCTTCCGCAGATGGCTCTGGGAGCACAAATTGTATCGCTCACAGTTAGGAGTTTGACTTAAGTGGTTTGCAGGAGCTGTGGGAGGAAATAGTTTATGTTGAAACAGTACCTTATCAAAAATGTTTTCCTTTAAGATCAATGCATTACAGGCATCAGGCTGATTACTAGGGTTTTCTGAGAGCTCAACCTACATAGTTTGAAAGATTTCCATGAATTTTGTAATAAAATGTGGCCTTATCAGTTTGAAGAAAAGTTATGTGATTTGTTCTTTTAGAACTCACTGGAATTCTTTACGTTAGGCTTGTGTGAAACAATGTTTGACACAATTTTTTATTAAATCAGTACAATTTATATTGGAAAATTTGATTTGTAAGCTACGCTTTCATCCAGGTTGTCATTTTTTTTTTAAATAGAGACATCTAATCAGCTCCAATGTATAAAGAGTAATTTTCCCACTGGGCTCCCAGTGGTGGATCTCACCCATGCTAGAGCACATAATCAGATATATTGATGCATGCTCCCCAAAATTCTCTGATCATTGTTATAAATAGGAAGTCATGGTCAGTAAATACTGCATAGTGGCAGTGTGAAAGGCTTGCTTAACCTATTGTTCAAATTTTTGAGATATTTTGCCTTTCCAAAGTAATTTGAAAATTTGGACAATAGGTTAAGGAAGCTGTTTCACGCTGCTACAATGCAGTGGTTACACGAGTGGTATTTTCCACAAACAGAATGCTACTGTCAATCCTAAAAGACGTTCTGCCTACTATGTAATTGAGCAACATAATGTATGCGATGCCAGGTACATAGGCCATATGTACAATGGTTGCCTGATCAAATAAAGCTTTCCTTTGGTTGTTTATTATAGGCAGAGAACAGACCATTCTCAGCCAGCACACGCTTCCAAAGCCCAAAACAAAACGACTACTGTTAAATATGATTCTGTGATTGGACAGCACTTGCTGAACAATCCTGGGTGAACTGATAGCTACACTAACAACCAGTTGACCTCTTAGCATGGCTCATTTACACTTGCGAGAAGTGACATACATTCATATGCAGGGACGCCTTATTTGCAGACAAAAGGAGTATATTCAAGCCTTATGCCTTTTTCAAATTACTTTCGGAAGCCTATAGCTCACTGTTGCATTCTCCATGGCAACACCTCGACCAATCAGGTTCGATTTGCCCACCAAACTGCACCCTTTTCTCCTGTAGTATAAATTGTTGTGATCATCTGAAATTTGGTATTCTTGCATTTATCCTGATGAGGGCAAATTGAAAAACATGTCTCTCTGTTCAGCAATATTCAAGCTCTGTGCTAATCAGCGGCCGTTTTTATGCACATTAGTTGATCTCCTGTGCTGCTGTTTATATGTCAGTGTGAGTTCAGTGGGTAGGACCTTCAGCTTTAGATCAGGTGGATTTGAGTTCAAGCCCCACTCCAGGACTTGAGCAAATGATCTAGGATGGTATTTCATTGTTGCACTGAGAAAGAGCACATAATCAGATATATTGATGCATGCTCCCCAAAATTCTCTGATCATTGTTATAAATAGGAAGTCATAGTCAGTAAATACTGCATAGTGGCAGTGTGAAATGGCTTGCTTAACCTATTGTTCAAATTTTTGAGATATTTTGCCTTTCCAAAGTAATAAGAAGCGCCACCTTTTGGACGGCATGTTAAAGAGCCTTCATGTGCCCTGTCAGGTGGACGTAAAAGATCTAGGCGTGATTCCTAAACCAACATTACTAAAACAGATTATCTTGCCATTAATGCTGTTGCTGTTTGTGGGGCCTTACTGCATGTAAATTGAATGCTGTATTTCCCAACATAAGAACAGTGACTACACTTTGAAAACACTTCATTGGCTGGGAAGGGTTTTGAGATGTTTTGAAAGGCCAATGTAAATGTATATGTTTTCTCTTTCTATTGCTGGCAGTTTGCTTTTTAAATTTTTTTGGAATTGAATCCCAGGTTTGTTCCAAGACAGAGGTCCGACTGGGTGCAGGCTCCTATGTGGTCACAATTTGAGTCAGAATTCAAACTTTTAAATGATAACAGTAACTTTAACTTACTTGAACAAGCCTTTAGTTACAGCTTTAATGTAGTGATAGTTTTTTCAGCTTATTTAAATTTCTGGTTTTTGACATGGCAGTGTATTGGCTGCTTTCTGTGTACATGATGGATGTGATTTTCAAATCGGATTGGTCTCTGCTAACTATGTAACCAATAATACCACATGATCAGAGTGGGTCAATAAGAAAGCACTTTGGAACTCTATCACTCTATCATTCAGCAACACAGACTGTTAACCTGACTGGTCAAATAACTCTGAACATTGTGCACTAATGCCCATTATTTGCCAGCTTGACTTGTGAGTGAAGCAATGTTTTGCTGTCTGAGTCTCAGTTCAAAAAATAATCTTCCATTTTGTGGACTGAACGCATTGTAGTTGTGCTGTCATAAGATCCACTTTGTACCCTACGCAGCAACTTAACAATGGGTTACTGTACATGTATTTTAGAAGATTAAACGAGCAGTAAATTGAAGGAGATATATAAAACTCCATTTCATTAACTATAGACCTTGTGACTCACAGCAGCAGCCCACATAATTACCGTTGTGCATTTTCATGGTCCCACGTTGTTAGTCATTGGACAAAAAGCTCATTTATCAAAAGCAGATCTCCTTTATTGATGTTGAGAGATTTTTTCAAATGATGTTAAATTAGAAACATTCACCCAAGCACTGCAATGTCAATATGGTGAGAAGGATGTGGAACATAAACTGGGGAATCAGTCATTTTTAAAAAATGTAACTTCTTCCTTAAATAAAGTTGTTTGTCATTTTCCTGTTCATTTTATGTGTCTGTTTGGCATGATGGATTTGGCCTGTAGAACATCATGGACAAAATTTTTAGCTTGGCGTGCGGGCATGCGCCCGACCCGCTCGAGCGTGAAATAGCATGTGATGACATCGGGCGAGCGTCCCAACATCATTGCGCCCTGGTGTGATGTTTCAGTCAGCTGGTGTGAGTGAGAGTCGGTAGCACACTGTCAACAATTAAGAGGCCTATTAAGGCCATTGACATTGTAATTGACAGAACTTTTTCATTGCCTGTCCAATGTTACAGTTGGCGGGCGAGCGAATCGGCCAGGCAGCCTTTGCCTTTTTGTGGAAAACTCATCCATGGGCAGGATGAGGTTTCCAATATTAAAAAAAAATAAAAATGTTTGGACAGAATTTTCATCATCCATATGTGCAGGTGATCGATTCTGATACGTGGACATTTATTCGGCATTTTAAAATCTTTATTTCACAGAATCACATAGTGCAGAAGAGGCCCTTCAGCCCATCGAGTCTGCACCGACGCATGAGAAACACCTGACCTACCTACCTAATCCCATTTACCAGCACTTGGCCCATAGCCTTGAATGGTATGACGTGCCAAGTGCTCATCCAGGTACTTTTTAAAGGATGTGAGGCAACCTGCCTCCACCACCCTCCCAGGCAGTGCATTCCAGACTGTCACCACCCTCTGGGTAAAAAAGTTTTTCCTCACATCCCCCCTAAACCTCCTGCCCCTCACTTTGGACCTATGTCCCCTTGTGACTGACCCTTCAACCAAGGGGAACAGCTGCTCCCTATCCACCCTGTCCATGCCCCTCATAATCGTGTACACCTCAATCAGGTCGCCCCTCAGTCTTCTCTGCTCTAACAAAAACAACCCAAGTCTATCCAACCTCTCTTCATAACTTAAATGTTTCATCCCAGGAAAAATCCTGGTGAATCTCCTCTGCACCCCCTCCAGTGCAATCACATCCTTCCTATAATGTGGCGACCAGAATTGCACACAGTACTCCAGCTGTGGCCTCACCAAGGTTCTATACAACTCCAACATGACCTCCCTACTTTTGTAATCTATGCCTCGATTGATAAAGGCAAGTGTCCCATATGTCTTTTTTCACCAGTAACATTCGCCCTTTATTGCTTTTGGATTCTTCAGCTCCCTGAGGCAGCTCTCTGACTTCAGGGAGCTTTCATTCCATGTTCCCCAATGCCCGCACTGCCTTTAGCGCTTGCCCTCCTCCCACCCCTACCCCGGCACCGCTGAGAATTTCAGCATGCCTTTCACACTGGCTGGCCATTAATAGGCCAGTCAGCATGAAATCACGGTCGGGGGCCGATTGCGGTCAACAGTCCGTTCCCCGGCCGCTCCAGGACTCACCGATCATGAACGCCCGCCGAACTAAAAATCCTGCCCCATGTGACTTTGGCTTGCACTCAGTTCCGGCATCAACTATTTTCAGCTGAGCACATTACAGGTCAAATACAGTCCAGGACAGTGCAGAAGAATTTGCCTTTCCAATTGCCACAACACCAATTATTATTCACTTCTGAGTTATTGCTGAAATACTGTCAATCAATGCCACTTCACGGGCAATCTTGTGTGCTGTGAAGTACACTGTAAAGCCGAGAGGCCAATCACCTTGTCCAAACTCATGTAAAGTTGTAAAGCCTAATACACCACAAATCACTACGTACAGTAGAGCAAAATAAAACTTTAGTTAATAAGAAAACAAATGGTAATAATTCTTATAGGATGTCTTTGTGAAATTGCTCCTTCAGAGTTTTAAAGCATTTCTGTATTTTCAATGACTTTTAACTATCAGGAAAAGACTGTGAGTGTGTGCTGGTTGTGGAAAGTCAACAAGAGTGGGAACTTTTTATTTATGTAATACCATCAACATCAGGAATTCCAAAAAGTATAGCACAAGCTACGCACAGGCTCAGGAAAGAGGTTGAACTGAAAAATTGTGACTGGGAAGCTCCAAGCCGACTAATGTAATTATCCTGAAAATAATCCTAAATCATGCTGATGACACTAACCCACAACATTGAGCAATAATTATGCTCCCAGAACAGTGAAGTTGTCAATCTTCAACATTGAGACTAATCTACAAGGATAAAAGAAATTCTTGTGCAATAACATATAACAATGGAAGAGGGGTGGGGTGGAAAGACAGTCAATCTCATTAGATAATATTCAGAGGGAAACTAAAAGTAAACATAAAAACAGTAGAGGTCAGAAAAGTGGTGAGAAGAAGAGAATGCTAAAAGACATCTGAAGTCTTGAGAATACTTTTTTTTGGCAAAATGGCAGAAACTAATGCAAACACATTTTTCCATGTACCAATATTGATTGCTTTTTGATTAGGCTCTTAAGTTTTCTAGCCCATGGTTTCCTTATTAATTTTGAACATGTTGATTATTTCTTCCCTCACCAAATATTTTAATTTAGTTTTGAATTGAGAAAACAATAAATGTAGGTGGTGTCACCATATGGACTAATAAATCCTCTCTGCCCCCATCTTTCTTTACACACATCTACACATAAGGATAAGCAGGCAGTAAGCAGCCTGACCACAGGAGACAGTTGAGTAACTGGACCACTTGATCACAGTACCAACAAAACATTCACAGTGAAATCTATGGACATACGGGGCAGAATTTTGCTCTTGGTGAGCGTGCGGGCCCCACTGGCTCGGCAGCAGGCGGACAGCCGACCCCCGCAACTGAAAAGGGGCCAGCCGCCATTTTGAGTGGGCGAGCCAATTAAGGCCCGCCCAGCAGGCTGCCCGACAGGAAGCGCTATGCCTTAAGGTTGGACGGGCAGGGCCTTTAATTATCTTAATTACTCTTTAATAGCCTCAATTGGCCATTGACAGGTCAACGGGCGGACAGCTGATTTCGCTGTCCTCCCGCCTTCCTAAATACTTAAAGGGACCGGGATGACATCGGGGGTTCCTCCCGACATCATCCTGCGTCATTTTCCCGTCAGCAAGAGGGCTCCGTCCCCAAATCGCTGACGGGAAAATTCAAGCCATAAAGTTTGGTGGCGTGAAATAAATAAGAGCTTGGGATGAATAAGTTTCACGATTAAACAGATGTGCAGATCTCCCACAGGCATAGAACAATCATTTAGCACTAATTTAAAAATAATTAATTTATGGGATGTGGGCTTTGCTGGCTAGGCCAGCATTTATTGCCCATCACTAATTGCCCTTTCGAAGGTGATAGTGAGCTGCCTACTTGAACCGTTGCAGTCCATGTGGTGTAGGTACACCCAGAGTGCTGTTAGGAAGGGAGTTCCAGGATTTTGACCCAGCGACAGTGAAGGAATGGTGACATATTTCCAAGTCAGGATGGTGAGTGACTTGGAGGGGAGCTTCCAGTGGTGGTGTTCACACGTGCCTGCTGCCCTTATCCAACTGGATAGTAGTGGTCATGGGTTTGGAAGGTGTTGCTTAAGGAGCCTTGGTGAGTTTCTGCAGTGCCCCTTGTAGATGGCACACACTGCTACTACTGTGCGTCGGTGGTGGAGGGGGAGATTGCTTGTGGATGTGGTGCCAATCAAGTGGGTTGCTTTGTCCTGGATGGTGTCAAGCTTCATGAGTGTTTTTGGAACTGCACTCATCCAGGCAAATGGGGAATATTCTATCACACTCCTGATTTGTGCCTTGTAGATAGTGGACAGGCTTTGGGGAGTCAGGAGGCGAGCTACTCACCGCAGGACTCCTAGCCTCTGACCTGCTCTTGTAGCTGCAGCTCAGTTTCTGCTCAATGGTAACCTCCAGGGCATTGATAGTGGGGGATTCAGTGATGGTAATGCCATTGAATGTCAATGGTCAATGGTTAAATTCCCTCTTGTTGGAGATGGCCATTGCCTGGCACTTGTCAGCCCAAGCCTGGATGTTGTCCTGGTCCAGGTCTTGCTGCACTTGAATATGGACTGCTTCAGTAACTGAGGAGTTGCGAATGGTGCTGAACATTGTGCAATCATCAGTGAACATCCTCACTTCTGATGGAAGGAAGGTCATTGATGAAGCAGTTGAAGGTGGCTGGGCCTAGGACACTACCCTGAGGAACTTCTGCAGTGATGTCCTGGAGCTGAGATGATTAACCTATAGCGACCCCAACCATCTTCCGCTGTGCTGGGTATGACTCCAACCAGTGGAGAGTTTTTCCCACTGATTCCCATTGACTCTTGTTTTGCTGGGGCTCCCTGATGCTACATTCGGTCAAATGTTGCCTTGATGTCAAGGGCAGTCACTCTCACCTCACCTCTGGAGTTCAGCTCTTTTTTTTAAAAAACAAATCATTTTATTTCCTTTTCAACCAAATGCAGACAGTCAGGTGAGTTTTCTGGCCAATTCCGACCCAGTCTTAGGACCAATCAGCGGTAGCACCACCCCATTCTGGAGCCTGTGCAGTGGGAGCAGCAGACCAGTCTTCAGCAGCAGGCTGAGCACTCCAGTCCTTTGTAGCTGTTTCAGCAGTGAACGTTGCTGGCTTCGCGTATGGACTTGCTGCCTCCAGCGTCTCAGCCAGATTTTTACCAGTTGCAGCTGCAAACTGCTGGATGGGCACAGAAGGGACCTGCACCCCCTCAGGCCAGTCGGTAACCTCAGGTTGAACGAACTCTGCAACGGAAGCAACCGAACTCAGCAAGGCTGTAATGAGGTCAGGAGCTGAATGACCCTGGCGGAACCCAAACTGAGTGCCTGTGAGCAGGTTATTGCAAAGCAAGTGCCACTTGATAGCATTGTTGATGATCGCCCCCCCGCATCACTTTATTCAGGATCGAGACTAGACTGATGGGGCGGTAATTGGCTGGGTTGGATTTGTCCTGCAATTTTCCACATTGCCGGGTAGATGCCAGTGTTGTAGCTGTACTGGAACAGCTTAGCTAGGGGCGCGGCAAGTTATGATACACAAGTCTTCTATTGCCAGAATGATGTTAGGGCCCATAGTCTTTGCAGTATCTAGTGCCTTCAGCCTTTTCTTGATATCAAGTGGAGTGAATCGAATTGGCTGAAGACTGGCATCTGTGATGCTGAGGACCTCCGGAGAGGCCAAGATGGATCATCCATGGCACTTCTTCCTAGAGATTGTATCAAATGCTTCAGGCTTATCTTTTGCACTGATTTGCTGGGCTCCTCCATCATAGAGGCTGGGGATATTTGTGGAGTCTCCTCATCCAGTGAGTTGTTTAATTGTCCACCACCATTCACGACTGGATGTGGCAGGACTGCAGAGCTTAGATCTGATCCCTTGGTTGTGGAATTGCTTGGCTCTGTCTATCACTTGCTGCTTATGCTGCTTGGCACACAAATAGTCCTGTGTTGTAGCTTCACCAGGTTGGCACCTCATTTTTAGGTATGCCTGGTGCTGCTCCTGGCATACCCTCCTGCATTCTTCATTAAACCAGAGTTGATCCCCTGGCTTGGTGGTAATGGTAGAGTGGGGGATATGCCAGGCCATGAGGTTATAGATGATGGTTGAGTACAATTCTGCTGCTGATGATGACCACAGTGTCTCATGGATGTCCAGTCTTGAGTTGCCAGATCTGTTCAAAATTTATCCCATTTGGCATGATGGTAGTGCCACATAACAGGATGAAGGGTATCTTCAATGTGAAGAAGTGACTTCGTCTCCGCAAAGACTTTATGGTGGTCACTCCTATCGATACTGTCATGGACAAATGCATCTGTGGCAGGCAGGTTGGGTGAGGGTGAGGTCAAGTGTGTTTTTCCCTCTTGTTGGTTCCCTCACCACTTGCTGCAGACCCAGTCTAGCAGCTATGTCTTTTAGGACATGGCCAGCTCGGTCTGAGGTGGTGCTACTGAGCCACTCTTGATGATGAATATTGAAGTCCCCCACCCAGAGTACATTCTGCACCCTTGCCACCCTCAGTGCTTCCTCCAAGTCGTGTTCAACAAGGAGCATTGCCACCCAGTGTCAATACCACCTTGCCACCACCTCCCCATGACAGCTGAAATCCAAGCAAAGCTGAGAGGCCTACAGAGTAAGGCAATCGACTTCAGCAATGTGTGTGGGGAGCTGTAAACTAGCAACTGTTGCAAAAACACTGCTCACCTTGACAACTGCAGAGTGGGGAGTGCATTTTATCAGCCCAATGACTGTACTTCAAAAAAATCATGCAGTTCTTTGTCCAATTTTCACTTGAGGTATTAAACCAAAGCTCCCCTTGCACTCTTAGGTGAGTGTAAAAGATCCTATGGTGTCATTCAAAGAAGTAAAGGGGAGTTGGCCCAGTCTCCTCAACAATATGTATCCCTCAACCAATATCAGTAAAAAGATAAACTATCTAATTGGTTGGAGAGTCAGGGACATCTTGAGTTTGTAAAACATGTTGTATAATTTCAAATTCTTTATTTCTTTCTTCTAGAAGACTGTTACAGACAGGAGGGGAGTTAATTTAAACAGCATCAATTTCTCCTCTCACCACCCATCTGTAGGCAGAAAGGTCTTTGATTTGCTTCCCTCTTTATAACAGGAACATATTTCCCAACCCCTCGGTTTTGATCCAATTTTCTATAACCCCACATCAAACTTGAGATAAGATGAACTCAAAGGGTTAGTTTATTTGTGCACACTCAAGACATGAAAGACGGTTCACAATATCCCCCTTATATTCAGATAATAAAGAGAGGGGTAAAAGTAAGAACGATTTACAGTGCAGAGACCACAGAAAAAATAAATATTGTTTCATGTGGGTTCCAGGGTCCATAATCAAAGTCCAGTGACATATTCCTTCATGGAGGTCAGAGCATTGCAAACTGATGCAGGATAATTTTTCGGTGGTGTTAATTTCACACGATGAGATAGGCTTGCAGAGATGAATCAGTCTTGTAGACGATGGTACAAACTTCCAGCAGGGTTGATGTGGCCAAGTGTCAACCTGGGCCACAGCTCCTTCGATGTGGCCTGCTAGTCAGATGCTAAACAGCAGACTGAGCTTTTCAGTTAGGCAAGACAATATTACTGGTTCCACAAGCCAGAGACCAATGTCACATAACTCTCACCTCTCCTCACTGTCTTTGACAGGAGATGTGTATCCCTCATCTGGGTCCCTGAGATTGTTAAATATCTCAATCGTTAAAAATTTAAAGGAAGGTTACAGGACACTTTGTCTTAGCAGACAAGCAGACTCCTGATGGCCAACCTAGGTTGTGAAATGTGGATGGCCTTTGTATAGCCATCTCTGAATTTGGCCTGTGCAGCCCACAGGGGGCCGTTAGTGGCTCCCCATAGATAATGATGTGCGCGGTTGCCCAATATTGCCAGGTAGCTTCTTTGTTTGAGGGTCAGAGGCAGACATACAGTGTGAGGTCTTAGTCTCCTCACATGACACACTAGGGTACTTTATAAATATGTTTTTTATCAGCTTCTTATGCTGGAAATTTTTTCAGAACTTCTGCTCTGTTGCTGTAAGTCTGGAGAAGGTTTGTCAGAATGGGGTTTCCTCTGAAGCCCCACCGAAGTTGTGGCTGCAGAATGGGACCATGTCTGAGAAAAACATAGTGTTGAGTAGGCCTAAAGAGAGAGAGGGAGAAATAGGGAAATCCAACAAAAGTTTATGAAGAATACCTTCATGCTATATTTTAAAAGATTAGTATGCCTAAATTTCACAATAAACATCTTGCATCAGTTATTTTGTGGCCTCCAAACTCTTCCAAATAAATCAGTTTCTTGACTAAGCCAAAAGTAATCACATAAATTTTCACCTTGTAATAAATGTTAGTATGCATTATTGTGTATTATGTATGCATTATTTTGCATTTATAAGAATTGAAGAACATTTACTTGTCAGTCCAATTACTAACTGGGTGTCTATAGATCTCTATGATTAACTTCTGTATCTGTTACACATTTGAAGTGGTTCTTTGAGATTTCTTCACTAATGGTCAATGAGGAAGAATTAATCCTTTTTGTTGGAAAAAAAATATTACGTTGCTTCTCATAGCAATTACAAATTCCCATGCAGTCCTTGCTTGGGGACTTCTGAGGGGTCCCCCAGCGCATCTTCCTGGGTACCTCTGGGGTACGACCTTCTGGAGAAAGGAAGATCTGGGCCATTGTATTTATGTATTTAGTTGATTTTAAGATGGAAATCGCAAGAATTTATAATGCAGCACCAGTACATCTCCAACCTTTGCCTGAAAGACTACTTGAAAGTTCTTTTCATAAAGCAAATTACCAGTACATTTAGATGTGTGCTGTGGTCAGTGTGTGGTTATTTGGATTTATGGTTTGTTCAGTCTATTTATTCTGTGTGTTTTCCCAATAAAATGTTCAGTTTGTGGCTAAGCAAGCTGCTGATCACCAACAGAAAAAAAACAGGGGTTGGAGGTTTTGGTTCCTCTTCCTTTGTGGTTCAGATTTGTAACTGTTCAATATTAACATTTTTGGACACTGGGTTTATTGAGAACCCAGCAATACAATGACACAACCTGTTATAATGTAAATATTTTTTCATCTAACTGCTAAATTGTTCATCACATCACTGGTTTGAATAATAGTAGTTTGCTTTTATATAGCAGCCTTAACATATAAAGCATTCCTAGATACTTTACAAAAGAGAAGTGCTCACTGGGCAGTAGTAGGCAAGTTAGCAGAAATGATTGATCGAAAAGATAGCCTTTTGTTTAGGGTTTTGAAGGTAGGGACAATAATAAAACAGTTATCTTTTGGAAAGGAGCTTCCGAGATTCATGCCAAAGGATTGGCCATAAATGATGAAACAGAGGAAAGGCTTTGTAAAGGCTGATTCCCATTGACTTCACTCATATGCAGGCTTCTACTTGTCATACTTGGTCAAATGCTGCCTTGATATCAAGAACAGTCACTCTCACCTCACCTCTGGGATCAAGATCTTTTATCCATGTTTGGACCAAAGCTGTAATGAAGCCTGCAAGGAGTAAACATGACTTGGCCACGTTGATTTCTCAGTTTATTTCGATGTATGCTTGTAACTTCTGATAGCTGAGCGATGGTGGGAAATGTGAAGGTCAGTCTTATGAAAGAACTAAACAAAATTCTTTGAGAGTAAAGCATTTTGAGAGGGCGTTGAGGAGGAAGGACAGGAAGGTGCATCTTAAGCATCGTCTTCTTCAGCTTCCAGAACAGCTAAATCTTTCTTCATTGCAGCATTATGTAACACACAAGCTCATTAGCCAGAATTTTCCATCCCCTCACACCGGCGGGAATGGCTCGTGGGCCCCGGCCATGGAGAATCCTGCTACAGTGGGGGGGCTGGAAAATTCCGGCCATTGGGTCGAATCATGAGACTCCACCAGATTTATCCAGGCACTTCAGATGAGTATCCTTATGGTGTGCTTTATAACATATCTTGTACTGACAAGTGCTTCATTATTGCCACAAAATTGGGCTCTGTAGCACCCGTAGTTTCGACTATTTGGTGCCATTTTGTAACCAAAATTGTGGTCAAGCACGTGCAATTCTGGTACAATCCATATCAAGTGCTAGCTTGGTAAGGGTGTTAGCTCGGGTGTTATAAGCATGTGCCGGATGTTAAGAATATGAGAACGTAAAAAATAGGAGCAGAAGGGGGCTATTCAGCCCATTCAAGCCTGCTCTGCCATTCGGAAAGATGTTCAGCCTCAGCTCCATCTTTCCAGACTATCTTTCGATTCCTTAGCATGCAAGTATCAATCAATCTGCGGTTTGAATGTATTCAAAAATCAAGCATCCCCAGATTTCTCGGGTAGAGAATTCCAAGATTCTCAGCCCTCTGGGTGAAGGAATTCCCCTTCATCTCCGTCCTAAATGACTGATCCCTTATTTTTAGACTATGACCCTTTGTTCTAGACTCCCCAGTGAGGGGAAATACAATCCCAGCATCTAGCCTGTCAATCCCCTTAAACATTTTATGGCCTCTGTAACTCAACTTGACTCTGTAGTTCCATGTGTTAATGGGGAAATGTTCCTTAACTGCAAAGGCTATCACTTTATTAATGTCTAGTTGGCGTTTGACCTTGCCCAGAAGATCCTTTCTATGAATGTCTGCTACCCTGGCAGCAGTCACAACGCTTCCTTCTGTGCCAGTCATCTGTACCTAGCATCTTTGGCCCACCATGGAGAACCAGAGGCTGCCCCCTGCATGGCAAAGGATACCCACTCTACAGCTGGCCATTATACGTATCCACCAACAGACATGTAGGACAGCTCATCTATAATGAAAGCCATGCAGCCATCAGAAATTTTGTGGAGCTAACTATCAGCATGCTGAAGCAAGAGTTTGGCTGTCTGGACTGCAGAGCGGGAGCTCACCAGTACTCACCAGAGTGTGCCTCCAAGCTCATGGTTGTCTGCTGCATCTGCCACTATCTTGAGGGAGCAGCCAGACCTTCAGAGACCACCTAGAGAGATGGAGAAAGGGGAGGAAGGGAGGAGGAATGCAGGAATTCTTCGATGCGGGCAGGCTATCTGTGAGCAGATACCCAGAATCCGTTTCCCCTGAAATCTCTCCCCACATCACCATTGTTCCACAATTTCCCACCTTCCAATCCATCTGCCACATACTATTCCTGCATTCTCTTGTCGAAAGCCTGAAATAATAGACGCTAACAAAAAAATTCCATAACAAATTATCCAACAACATGCCTAATAATATATACAAGACATTCACTCTGGCGCATTCACTTGAAGCCTATCATAGTTTTCTATATAGTGCAATCCCAATGGCTGCAACATGGCTGGCCAAAGCCTGGGCCAGAATTTTACGTTGCCCGTGCGGGCACCTGGCACTCCCAACTTCACGTTAAACAGTGCGTGATGGCACCAATCTGTGTTTCCATAGCAGCAAGCAATGATATTTGAGTTTCCTCAGCAGCACTCAGACATTGAGCAGCTGCTGCCAATGGAAGCTGCAGCAGCCAAGAGACACTGCATCATGGTCGGGTCTGCAAATGCTGGGCAGAATTTTGCCCTTGGATGGCGGGCAGGCCCCACCGGCTGGGCGGCAGCCTCGCTACCGAAATGGGGCCCGTTTGAGTGGGCGGGCCAATTAAGGCCTGCCCAGCGGGCTGCCCGATAGGAAGTGCTATGCGCTTCCTGTGTGGGGGGTGGAGGGATTCCCCATCTGTTAAAGTGCACTCTTACGTGCATGCACGCGAAAGAGCGCACTGCTCCCTGAGGCGAAGTCCTGTCTCAGGGAGATTCGTGAGAGGTAAATAAAGTCTAAAAATAGAAAAATATTAACATTATTAACATGTCCCACTCATGTGACAATGTCACACGAGGTGGGACATGTTAATAATAAACACTTAAAATTTATTACATTTTTAAAAAACGGACATGAAATTTCATCCCGCTAGTGGATGAAGTTTCATCAATAATCTGGAGCCCACTGGGGCTCCTGGCCTGCCCGGCAGCCTTAAGGCTGGATGGGCAGGTATTTATTTATCTTAATTAGCCTTTCAATGGCCTCAATTGGCCATTGACAGGTCAGCGGGCGGAAAGCTGATTTCGCTGTCAGCCCGCCTTCCTAAAAATTTAAATGGCCTGGGAGGACGTCCTCCCAATTCCTCCCAACGTCATCCCGCATCATTTTCCCCTCAGCGAGCGGGCCCCGCCCCCAAATCACCAAGGGGAAAATCCTGGCCAGCAGTCACGGAACTGGTCACCACTTCCATGTTGGAAAGGACGGGCTCTAAGCTCTGCCAGAAGCACTGTGCCAAGTTGGATCTGGACTCCTTCAGTTTCCTTGACAGTAACAAGAGGCTCTGTGGCAGGCCTGCCAATGCACCCAGGATCTCAGTATGCATGTCCATCAGTGTTCTCCTGTACACTGCTCCAATCAAAATCCTCATCTGAGCACAATGCAGCAGAACTCAACCACAACCTCACCCTCTGGGGAGCTAGCACACAAAGCCTGGTTGTAGCCCCCTCATGCCCGTGCAGGCCAATCTCAACTTTACACTAGCCTCTAAAGTTCATCTGAGCCAGTGTCTGAGCTTGTGACTACGGGTTCAGGATCAAGTCACGGTGCTTGTTCATCAGATGTCTGGCGCAGCTCAGATACTTCATGTTGCTGTACTGGCCCAGCAGCAGTTTTAGGATATCTGAAAGTAGAAAAGCAGAAAGAGACGGTTGGAGTGAGGGTAGGGGGTTTGGTGGAAAAACAAGAGGCCCATGGTCACACCATCTGCACTTTTTACTTCATGTTAAATCTTAGGATGAGAAGGAGCATAAGCAGGAAAATACAGTCATCCTGAATGTTCTGAGTGACAGTGAATGCAGTGGCCTCTGTTACAGATGCCTGCATGATGCGAAGCACTGTCTTCTCCGGCAGGCTCAGTTAATACAGGCGTCCCTCTTTGGTGCGGGTCTGTTCCCTTGTGTTATAGACCACCTTGTCCTGCAAGAGAGAGGGAAGAATCTCAATGCATGTGTTACAATGTGTTCGAGTGATGTGCCTGCCATGGCTGAATACTTTACCTACGTGGAAGCTGTAAGAGGTGGGTGTGAAGCTGCCAACATTGGTACATGTGTGAGGGTGAGGTGGAGTCTCTGAATGTTAACCATGAGTCCTAATTACTGATTAGTAAGTGTAAGGGGTTTGTGGCATTGAGCATCATGAGGGGCTGGTAATGTGTTGGGAAGGAGATGTCATATGAAGATGCATTCACTGATGCTGGCCACCCATGTAAGCTCATTGACTTTTCTCCAGCATTGGAGCCTGATCCTCAGGGTCAGGCTCCAGGAACTGACCTCCCTGGTTACCTGCTCCCATTTCCCTCTCAGGATATGCCTTGAGGGCCTCCTGAACCTTTGCAGGTACGTGGCATCTTTCCTCCTTTCCACCTCCATCATTAATGCCTCCAGCACCACCCCAGAAAACCTGGGAGCCCATCCTCTTTCCTGAGTCTCCATTTGCTGTGCTTTTCCTTCCAGCCCCACACCTTATCGCCCCATCACTGACCATCACAGTGTCCTCTTAGTCACAATGCTGAAATAAAAGGTACCACAAAACACCCATTCCATTACAACTTCATCCAATATTCCCTACAACCAGTCACCCTTGTGCTTTGCCTGAGTGCCTGCCTTGTGATTACCTTTATCTGTCCTCGTTTTCCTATACAATGATAGCCCAGTGGCTGCAGCATGGCTGGTGGAAGATGTGTTGTCTTTCACTAGGGAGCTGCTGGAAGATCCCAACAGCTCTAGTCCTAGAAGGACCGGCATCAAACTGCACCACCTCAGCATGGGCAGCAACGCCTGAGCTGGCTGGCTGACAGGCAACAACAGAGGAATAGATGAAGTAGCAGTGGTGGGAGCACAAATGGTGTCATCCTGAGAGAAGCCAGTCATTGCAAAGTGCCTTAGCAATCTTTGAGCACTGAGATCCACAGCCATTGATGGCAACAGCCTAAGCCTGCCTGACAACAAGCTGAGGTTTCACAACAGCGCTCAGAAATTGGATGGCTCCTGCATGTGCCTCAAAGGAAGCTGAGACATTGGCCATCAGACATTGTATCAAGTGTTCTCATGGAGTTGGCCATCACTTCCACGTAGGCAAGGATGGGCTCCAAGCTGCGCACAAAGACTTGTGCCAAGTTGGAACTGGTCTCCTCTATACTCCTTAACAGTGACTGCAGCCTTTCCGGCAGTCCTGTCAAGCGCTTCGTTGAGCATGGTTATCAGCCTTTTTCTATACTTCATCCCATCATAATCCTTATCTAAGTCCTCTGTAGGACCCATGAGCAGCCTTACTTCTGGGGAGCTGACACTCATGGCAAACTTTTGCCTTTTTTTATTCATTTGAGGGATGTGGGCTTCACTGGTCAGGCCTGCTTTTATTGTCATTCATAAATTGCCCTTGAGAAGGTGGTGGTAGCTGCCTTCTTGAACTACTGTGGTCCCTGAAGTGTAGGTACACTCAGAGTGTTGTTAGGGTGGGAGCTTCAGGATTTTGACCCAGGGACAATGAAGGAACGGCGATATATTTCCAAGTCAGGGTGGCGAATGGCTTGGAGGGGGACTTCCAGGTGGTGGTGTTCCCATGTGTCTGTTGCCCTTGTCCTTCTAGATGGTAGGGGCTGTGGGTTTAGAAGGTGCTGTCTGAGGAGCCTTGGTGAGTTCCTGCAGTGCATCTTGTAGATGGTACACACTGCTGCCACTGTTTGTCGGTGGTAGGGGGAGCGAATGTTTGTGGAAGGGGTGCCAAGCAAGTGGGCTGCTTTGTCCTGCATGGAGTCAAGCTTCTTGAGTGTTGTTGGAGCTGCACCCATCCAGGCAAATGGAGAGCATTCCATCACACGCATGACTTGTGCCTTGTAGATGGTGGGCAAGCTTTGGGGAGACAGGAGGTGAGTTACTCACCACAGGACTCCTAGCCTCTGACTTGCTCTTGTAGCCACAGTATTTAGATGGCTAGTCCAATTCAGTTTCTTGCCAATGGAAACCCCCAGGATGTTGATAGTGGGGGATTCAGCCATTGAATGTCAAGGAGCAAAGGTTGGATTGTCTCTTGTTGGAGATGACCAATGCCTAGCACTTGTGTTGCACGAACGTTACTTATCACTTGTCAGCCCAAAGCTGTGTTTGTCCAGGTCTTCCTGCATTTAGACAGCAACTGCTTCAGTAGCTGAGGAGTCGTGAATGGTGCTGAACATTGTACAATCATCAGCGAACATCCCCATTTCTGAACTTATGATGGAAGGAAGGTCATTGAAGGAGCAGCTGAAGATGGTTGGGCCTAGGACACTATGCTGAGGAATTCCTGCAGTGATGCCCTGGGACTGAGATGATTGGCTTATCATGACCCCAACCATCTTCCTTTGTGCTAGGTATGACTCCAACCAGTGGAGAGTTTTCCCGCTGATTCCCATTAATTCTAGTTTTGCTGGGGCTCCCTGATGCCATACTCCATTAAATGCTGCCTTGATGTCAAGGGCAGCCACTCTCACCTCACCTCTGGAGTTCAGGAATTGTGCCAATGTTAGAACCAAGGCTGTAATGAAATCAGGAGCTGAGTGACCCTGCCAGATCCCAAACTGAGCGTCAGTGAGCAGGTTATTGCTGAGCAAGTGCAGCTGGATGGCATTGTTGATGACCCCTTCCATCGCTTTACTGATGATTGGGGGTAGACTGATGGGATTGTAATTGGCCGGGTTGGATTTGTCCTGCTTTTTGTGTACAGGACACACCTGAGCAATTTTCCACATAGCTGGGCAGATGCCAGTGTTGTAGCTGTACTGGAACAGCTTGGCTAGGGGCGCGGCAAATTCTGGAGCACAAGTCTTCAGTTCTATTGCCGGAATATTGTCAGAGCCCATAGCCTTTGCAGTATCCAGTGCCTTCAGCCATTTCTTGGAGTGAATTGACTTGGCTGAACACTGGCATCTGTGATGCTGGGGACCTCCAGAGGAGGCTGAGGTGGATCATCCACTCGGCATTTCTTCCTGAAGATTGTAGCAAATGCTTCAGCCTTATCTTTTGCACTGATGTGCTGGGCTCCTCCATCATTGAGGATGGGGATATTTGTGGAGCCTCCTCCTCCAGTGAGTTATTTAATTGTTCACCACCATTCATGACTGGATGTGGCAAGAATGCAGAGTTTAGATCTGATCCGTTGATTGTGGAATTGCCTAGCTCTGTCTATCACTTGCTGCGTATGCTGTTTGGCATGCAAGTAGTCCTGTGTTATAGCTTCAGCAGGTTGACACCTCATTTTTAGGTATGCCTGATGCTGCTCCTGGCATGCCCTCCTGTACTCTTCATTGAACCAGGGTTGATCCCCTGGCTTGATGGTAATGGTGGAGTGAGGGATATGTCGGGCCATGAGATTACAGATTGCGGTTGAGTACAATTCTGCTGCTGATAATGGCCCACAGCACCTGGTTTCCCAGTCTTGAGTGGCTTGTTCTGTTCAAAATCTATCCCATTTAGCATGGTGGTAGTGCCATGAAGGGTATCCTCAATGTCAAGACGAGGCTTCGTCCCCACAAGTGCTGTGCGGTGGTCACTTCTACCAATACTGTAAAGATGCATCTGCGGAAGGCAGGTGGGGTGAGGGTGAGGTCAAATATGTTTTTCCCTCTTGTTGGTTTCCTCACCACCAGCTGCAGACCCAGCCTAGCAGCTATGTCATTTAGGACTTAGCCAACTTGGTCTGTGGTGGTGCTACCAACCCACCTCTTGGTGATGGACATTGAAGTCCCCCACCCAGAGTACATTCTCCACCCTTGCCACCCTCAGTGCTTCCTCCAAATGGTGTTCATGGAGGAGAACTGATTCACCAGCAGAGGGGGCGAAGGCACATTGTAATCAGCAGGATGTTTCCTTGCCCATGTTTGACCTGATGCTATGAGACTTCATGGAGTCCGGAGTCAATGTTGAGGACTCTCAGGGCAACTCCCACCCCTCTGTATACTATTGTGCCACCACCTCTGCTGAGTCTGTCCTGCTAGGGATGGTGATGGTGGTGTCTGGGACATTATCTGTAAGGTATGATTCTGTGAGTATGACTGTGTCAGGCTGTTGCTTGACTAGCCTGTGAGACAGTTCTCCATGGCCTCCATGTCAGCCATTTGTGCCTGGTGACTCACCACAAGCAGATCCTACCTCTGCTACCCTCTAAAGTATCTTGGCATGTCTGTATCTAAGCTGGTGGCTGAGCATGTAAGAATGGGTGACCAAGTTTCCTTGTTATCAGTGTCCTGCTCTTCTAGGCTTTCCTGCTCCCATACTACTGGCTGGCTAGGTGGCAGTTCTTGGGTATCTTAAAGGAGAAAGGTACAAGGGCAGGGTTGTGGTGAGGGGAGGGGAGAGAAATAAAAGATATTGCTTCCACCATCTACAGCAGGTAAATCAGACAAGATTTTTCAATGAGAGGGGAGTGGGATGCGAGAAGTGATTTAGGTATAAACATACTGTCATCTTCTATGGCCCCATCCCACCACTGTCCTAGGCCTCAGCTTCAGTTACAGTTATTTCCATTTATGCAATGGAGTTGAGGTCATGCAGCAGTGTTTGTCTCCTGCTTGCTTTGGTTGTGCATCACTATAATCTGCAAGAGAGAGGGAAGTTTGTCAGTAAATGTGATGCAATGTGATTGGGTGATGTGGCTGCCATGGTTGAATGGCTGGCAGTGTGTGCAAGTGTGAGATGTGGGTGTGAGGCTGGCAGCAGAGGTAAGTGTGTGAGGGTGAGGTGAAGCTATGAACGTGAGGTATGAATTGTGGCTGATAGCGATTGTTGGTAGGGGAGGGACAGGAGATGGGGCATTGAGCAAAGTGCAAGGGCAGCTGTAAGGATATGACATTTGAAAATGAAATTACCAACCTTGACTGCTCATGTGAGATCATTAAATTCCTTTCAGCACTGTTACCAAGTCCTCATTAACTTCCATGGCTTTCTGCTTCCATTCCTTTCTGAGCACCTGTCTGGAGGGCCTCCTGGCCACCAATGGGAAGAGGACTTCTCAGCTCCTGTCAAACTCCTGCACCAGGGCCTCAAGCACTACATCAGAAACTAGGAAGCTTGCTCTCTGCCATACTGTGCTACCGTTACGCTTTGTAGGTCAGACATCCTTCTCCGATGATTTCTAATATCTGCTGCAGCCAGAATGCATATCCCCTTTAAGAATTGCAATCTGGTTTTAAGTAGTGTAGTCTAGCTTTAAGTGGTGCTAGCCTGACATGAACTTGAGCTCCCTGCTGAGGCATGAGCTACTCAACAGTATATTTAGTGCTGGGCTGTTCGCCACTATCATTTAAATTAGCAGACAGCAGAAAATTTGCACCCCACACCAGCTTTTAGGGCTATCAAATTTTTAGCCCTAGATCCCTTGTCCTCTGTTGGCAGACATTTTACTGGCATCATAGCCCTTAATAGCAGGCGATAGACCTAATCACCTTCAATCATCCTGACGTCTGGCTCTGGGTTATGAATGCTGGCATGGCACATTGGCACATGATGAAAGCATTATGACAGGTTCTTAGATATTATGCACTCATATGTACAATGAGGTGATTGACGTTGCATATTAGCTACAGGTTAAAAGAATGAAACTATTTCCTGTTCCTGAAACTGTGAGAGTTGTTATATGGAACTTTGAGTGCCATATGCATTCCACAATTGTTGCTTGCAGCACTGGGAATCGTGCCAGTCTATAGAATTGTTTGGCTATCTCTCACTTTCTAGGTTCCTTGGTTCTATTGGGAAGGAAATGAAGTGTGCGGTCCACCTAAATAGAGCATTAGTCACTGTCTTTATGCCATGGTGAGTAGCTGCTTGACTAATGTAACAAAACTCTCCATGTGCAGCCTAGATAAATACTTTTACATAAGCAAGACAGTGGCCTTGAACAGTACAAATAATGCTGTTCTCCAGGTGGAAGTGGACTACAGGTTTCCAGCCAGCAATCAATAAACCTCTTCAATAGCCTTTGGGGGAAACACAGCCTTTTGTGGCACTGACAGTCGGGAAAGTCTAAGTGAAATCTTCTTCGTCTGTAAACTCAGTGAGTGAGCTGATAACACATTGAATGCACATTCCCTGCATGAAGGGAACAGACACCTCCTGTGACGGCTCACTGCAATAGCTCCCAATCCAGACTTTTCCATTTGTTCATCTTTCTGCTCCTCTTCATAAAAGAGGAATAAAGCGATTCCCATTGTAAATCAATGTCCAAAGCAATAACTGTATTTTCCACAAAGGTAACTAAACAAGCAGTAAAAGCTCTGAAAGACCCTCCAGAACACCAAACTTAAAGTAATACACAGCCGAAATAGAACTATCTTTGCCAAATTAAATATCTTCCTCAAAGTGCTATTTGGCTTATGGATGCCATTCTGCATCTCTTACTGCCATTTACATAGTGGTGCTAATAATTTGGGGAAAATATTTAGGAAAGAGGAGCTGGATTAATTGTGGGACAGCATACTGACAGGCATTAAAAGGGACAATGCACCTTCCATACTAGTGCTCCTGGTATGTCTTCCTTTTTCATCAATGGATGATTCACCCTGTTTTGTTAAGGATTCATTTGATGTCTCGATGAGATCTTGAGACTTGTATGTTTAAGCATAAACCATTTATTATTAATCTTTAACTATGTACAGATCCCAGTTAATGTCATGCATGGTTCTGCTGCCATGCAGGTAAGCTGCTTCTAGAGTATTCTCTCAGTCTATTACCATGTTACTCTATACATCATACTGTGGGCGGTTTTATCCTTCAGTCCCATGTTAACCCTTGCTCAGCCGAACATCTTTACATTACAATGATATGCAGGCACATACAACATCATACAACAGACCCCAGCATGATTGATAGGGCCCACCACTCTGTCTGATCCATTTCGCACACTCCACTTTCACCCCTTCCCCTCCCTTCCAGAACCATGATAGGGTTCCCCTCACCTTCACTTCAACAGCCTCAGTATTCAACAGATTACCCACTGACATTTCCAGCACCTCCAGTGTGATGCCACCACCAAACACATCTTCCCACCGCCCCTCTTTCAGTATTCCAAAAGGAATGTTATCCTCTGCAACACTCTGGTCCACACCTCAGTCACCTCCAACACCACCTCTCTTTCCTACAGCATCTTCCCTTGCATTTTGTTTCTTTACCTGTCCCTTTGGCTTTTGTACTATGAAACCATTTGTCATTTAATCTCTCCTGCCATCCACCCTATCACAGACCTTTTTTCTTCCTCCCCTCACCCCTCTCCCCTTTCACTTGTTCAAAAATTTATGACATTTCCATCTTTCTTCAGTTCTGATGAAAGGTCATTGATTTGAAAGATTAACTCCATGGGAAGAAACTCCTCCCCCCATTGGGGGGGAAGCACAAGAGCGGGCGCAGGCATGTGCACCTCCAATCGGTGCCCCCAATCGGGGGCGTGCCGCCATTTTACGTGGGTGGGCCAATTAAGGCCCAGCCCAGCGTGACGTCCGCCAGGAAGCACTATGCGCTCCCTGTGCGGGTGGGGGGGATTCCCTCAGCCGAGAGTGCACTCTTTCGTGCATGCGTGCGAAAGAGCCCACTGATCTCCCTGAGGCTAAGTGCTGCCTCAGGGAGATCAGCTCCAAATTTAAAAATGTTAAAGAGACAAAAACAAAATTTCCCTGACATGTCCCCTCATGTGACACTGTCACATGAGTTGGGACATGTCCATCATATTTAGTGAAATCTTTATTAAATATTTAAAAACCCTCATGAAACCTCATCCCGCCTGTGGATGAGGTTTCATGCTTTTTCTTAAGCCCGCCAGGGCTCCCGGCCTGCCTGCCAACCTTAAGGCTGGAATGGCAGATCCATTAATTATGTTAAGTGCTTTTTAAATGGCCTCAATAGGCTGTTGACAGGTCGGCGGGCGCACAGCTGATTCGACTGCGCCCCCGCCGACCTGAAAATGGAAATGACGCGGGGTGACATCGGGAGTTCCGCCCAATGTCATCCCGTGTCATTTTACTCATCGGTGAGCAGGCCCCGCCTCCGCTCACCGACCTAAAGATCCTGCCCCATTTCTCTCCCCACAGATGCTGCCAGACCTGCAGAGTATTTCCAACATTTTCTGTTTTCATTAAAAAGGAAGGGTTTTTTATTCATTCATTTTCAGGATGTCGCCAATCCAGCAAGACCAACATTTATTGTCCAGCCCCAATTGCCCTGTCAAGACCAAAACATGGTTGGTCCGTTTAACATCAGTGGTGGCTGAAAAATCAACAGGCACGTGGAGAAGTTTGCGTTAATTAAGGAGAGACACCACAGATTTGTAAAAGGCAGATTGTACTTGACTAATCTACAGCCTTCTGGCCAGACTCAACACTGAGTTCAACAATTTTAAATCACACCCTTTGCCTCCATTTTGTTTTGTGTTTTATCTTGTTTTTTTTCCTAATTTCTTTACTTTAGGGCGGAAAAGTGGAATTGAAACCGAAGACCAGCCATGACAGTATTGAATGGTAGAATGAGCTCAACAGGCCGTATGATCTACTCACCTCTTATTTCTAGCTTTTCTTTGAACTGAATTCGAATTCTTAAAGCACTATGGTGAAATTTGAACAGAAGGGCCAGGATTTTCTGTGCCCGCTGTTATCGGGCTTGTTCAGTGGCGTGAGTGGACAGTATGGCGAGAAGGCCAAAAGTCGCTTTCATGACGTCGTGAAACCAGTTTGCGATCATCCACTCCGCCTGCCATAGGATGTTGGGAACCTCTTTGTAATACATCAGCATATCATTATAAGGCCAGCCCACCGGACTCATACACCACCATTGGATCGTCTGCCACGTCAACAGAAAAACACACCAGTGCAGAGCACGTCTTGACAAC
This sequence comes from Cetorhinus maximus, assembly GCF_964194155.1. Lineage (NCBI taxonomy): Eukaryota > Metazoa > Chordata > Chondrichthyes > Lamniformes > Cetorhinidae > Cetorhinus > Cetorhinus maximus. The sequence continues at coordinate 115,694,876 of NC_135880.1, forward strand.
TGTGACATGCAAAATTTGGGACTTACCACTTAGGCCTTGCTCACATCGCAGACATCTGAGGAGCAGAAGATGCTGGAGCCAGACAGCAATGGTACACTGGAGGAATGTCCATGACATGCTGGGTGGATTCTCATGGACATGGCTCTGCTGCGAAGCAGCTCACGGAAGTTGGTAAGTCACCATTGATGCTCACAATGGATGATGGCCGAGGGGGTGGGAGAGGAAGGCCCAGGACCAACTAAGGGAGGAAGAGGTATCAGGAGGGTGAGGTTGGGAGGGGGGAATGAAGGTGTCAGGGGGGTGAGGCTGGGAGGGGGAAATGAAGGTGTCAGCAGTGAGGTTGTGGGGGGTGGAGTATGGGGGGAGGTACATGTAAGGGGTGGAAGCTGTAAGTGGGGGAAGACGTGCGAAGAGGGGATTGAGTCCAGAGGGGAGGGAGGAGTGCAGAGAGGGGAGGGAGTCCAGTGAGAGGGAGGAATGTGGAGAGGGAAGGGAGTCCGATGGGCGGAAGGAGTGTGGAGAGGGGAGGGAGTCCGGGGGGGAGGAAGGAATAAGGGCAGAGGAAGGAGTCAGGAAGAGGGAGGGAGTAAAGCTGGAGGAAGCAGTGAGGGCGTCTGAGGGAGTCAGGAAGGGAGAAGGAGTAAGGCTGGAGGAAGGAGTGAGACTGGGGCAAGACGTAAGGCTGGAGGAAGGAGTCAGGAGGGTGGAAGGACTAAGGGTGGCAGAAGTAAGGGGGGCAGTGGGAGTCAGGGAGAGAGAGGGACTAAGTAGGGGGAGTCCAGCAGGGGATGGGAGGACTAAGGGGGGGTGAAGGGCTTCCTGGGGGGATGGGGTTCTGGGATGGTGTCGGGGTGGGGGGGGGGAAGGTGTCCGGAGGAGGGGAATGTCCAGGTGAACGTGCAAGGGAGGGACCTGATGAGTCCATGACTGCCTCCTGTGGAGCAAACTAAGGGTGGGCATGGAATGAGGGAATGGTGAGAGCGACCGAGGGCAGAGTGAAGTGGTAGGGTTGGAGGGTGAGGGTTCAATGGTAAAAGTAGAAGGGACAGCGAGGGTGGTGGTGGGGACTCAGAGGCAGACACGGACCTTGGGGATGGGAAGGAGGAGGTCGGGGAGGCGAATGTGGATGGGGGTGGGATTTTCAAGAAGGAAGGGAATGTGCACGTTCACCTGGACATCCCTGAAGGAAAGGGTTGTGGCTGGTAGGTCACGGGTGGGAGGTGGAAGATAATGCCGGTGGGGGGCGGTCAACTGTGATGGGGGAAAGGAAATGAGTGACGGGAAAAGACGGGACAGCTGACGAGAAACTGAATGCCGACCATGTTGTCCAAATCGAAAGTGAAACAACAGTTGTGGTGGCCAAGATCATGTGCTGCATGGGAGTGTGATCAGTGGATGGGTGGAGATGCAGGTCAGCTCAGGTGGACAACTGAAAGTGAGCCCCAGCAGGCAATATTCAAAAGGCTTAGGGCATTGAGGTGAATGTGATACGGGAAGGATCCATGTGCGTGGGAGAGTGCTTGCACAAGGCTCCGAAAGGCCCTGCCACACCCTCCAGAATCTCTCGTTGGCCAGCTGCTTCCTCTGCGGTAACAGAGGAGGAGGTTGAGGGGGTCACAGGCAAAGGGGACTTGGAGGGAGAGGGCATCCTCTGATATTCCTGAGTGGATAACCCAGGGGTGCTCAGCTGTCGCTCCTCCAACCTTTGGGTGCCTGAGGGCCCCATCGTGACTCCTTGAGGGGAAGGAGCACCTGGAGGGACATCGAGGTACCCGTTTCCCTCTCATGTTGCCACTGCAGGAACTCACCCATGGCTCCCGCGATGGAGTGCAGGTCTGCACACATCTCTGCATTCTGCTGGACCAGGGTCTCCATGGCGTCTGCCATCCTCCCCATGGAGACCTCCATACACGCACATGTGGGGACCATTTCATCAGAGGGCAGGCGGACGCTCTCTTCTGACTCACATGCCACTCTGTTGAGGGCTTCCAACAGCTCTGCGTGATGTTCCCCTGCTTTCTGCTGACTCTCCAGGATGAGTTGGAAGGTTAAATCTAGAGGCTCATCATCTGACTTGGACCTCACAGAGCCTGATCCCCAGCAGTCCTCCAAGTGACGGGGAACTCGGCAGAACCTGCCTCCTCCTGCTGCGGACATGTGTCCGTGTGGTGACCATCAGCCTGCTCTAGATCTAGGTCCCACCGAGGTGTGTGTCTCTGCGCTGGTGCAGGGTGTGGGTAAGCGCTGTGAAATGTCTTCCAGGCTGCTTATTTCCAGCTCTTCATTGGAGGAGGTGTCCTCATGGCTGGAGGTGAGGACCTGGATGGAGCTAAAGGACTGGTTGGCTGAGGGTGTTGGTCGCTTGGCAGAGCTCCCTGTGAATCAAAGTAGAGATGATTAATGCATGACAGCAGAGTTAAAAGCAGGAGAGAGAGCACTCACATTTGCATTGAGAGAGGGATGGTGTGGTGCAGGATCCTTACGAGGATGTTTGCCACCAACCTCACTGTCACTGCAGGCATGGTCCACGCCCTCACCAGTCAGTGCGATGGCACACTCCTCAAAGTGAGTGAGGGGCCTACTGTGGGCCACTCCACCCCTGTTCTGGAACCTTTCCCTGCTGATGTAAGCAGGCTTCTCCTGCATGGAAACAGATGGAGAGGGTGTGAGCAGGACACATGGCACTGAGTGGAATGTTTGTGTGGTGAGTGGAGCCATGGACAGATTAGGATGCCAGCTCAAGAGGATATAGACCTGATAGAGATGTGAGGGTGTGTGTGAGAGTTAGTGGTGTTGTCCCTTGAGGTGTGAGATCCATGTGGATGTGTGATGGGTTTTTGAGTGTGTGAGTTGGGAGTGATGAGAAGAGTGAATTACCTGGCGGAATGGATGAGACCATTCATCTTTTTTCGGCACTGAGTGGCTGTCCTCTTTTGCAGGGCATTGGCACTGACCACCTCTGCCACCACCTCCTAAGCCGGATTACTGAGGTTGCTGCCCATCTTGTGGCCAGAGCGAGGGTAGAGGGCATCACTGCGAGCCTCCACTGCATCCAAAAAGCACTTAAGGGACGTGTCATTGAACCAAGGAGCTGCAGTCTTTTTGTCTTTCAGGGCCATCCTGTCTTCTTTGCAGCAGTCGTGGGTTGGAAGCACCGAGAGGTGTGCACACAGCTGGACTTTAAATGTGGCACCCAATGTGATGAAGCGGCGAGGTGATGGCGGGGCGGGTGAATGAGAGCCCACCCACCATGGAAACGGCGTGTTTCATGGGAATGCATAATTAATGCAGCAGGTTTGAGACGATATGACATGAAAAGCTACCATTGCGGCTGTGGGTATAACATTGTTTTACCTGCCCAATACCGCACTTTGTCCAAATCTGGGACGATTCCACCCAAGCCCTTTGCTGCTAGTCTTGTAAGTGAACGGCTGACAGGATTGCATCCATTTCTATGTAATTGTGCAAGTTCTTACCAGCCTAGTTGAAGTGGCAGCCGTTGTTGCCCCACTTCCTCAGCTTCGAGTCCCAATACTGCTCAATTTGATGAATTATCATTGCCGTGTGGAGTTCTTCATGTGAAATTCGGGTGTGGAGGTCAGTGGGCTTACATTCTGGCCATGTATTCTTGCTACACAAAGCTGTGCCTCAGGAACACTCATTCATAAATTCTATTCCATTAATAGTTGCTGATGATTTTCTTGAAGGGCTTTCAGTTAAAATCCTGATCTACAAATGAACCATGCAAGAGTTGTGGTAGGATGGAATTTCCACTCTTTGCTTTCACCTGCTGTGATCCTGCCACAAATCACAGGCAAAATCACCTAAGCACCAAGGCCTATAAGTGATACAGGTGAGGTGCCTCCTCCTGTTTAGATTCGTTTGAGCTTATAAGGGTTAGGGTTAGGGTTAGGGTTAGAATTCTGCATCCAGCAGAATTCCTGAGCTAGAATAGACGAGTCTCCATACTATTGTTAGCAGTGCAGACTATCCAATCCGAATGGGGCAAAAACATGGCAAATCTCGGAATGGCTGCAATTTCTTTCCCCATCACAACTCTGACAGAATTCTGTTTCCCAAGTGGGGTTTTTTCCCTTTTTCATTCAAATTAAGGATAAAGGATGTAATTTAAGCTTTGGACCCTACTTAGCTTCTTGAAATCTTTTTTTTTACTTTATTAGGGTAACATCAGCAGTTAGTTCCATGTGTTGTGGCATTAAACAACCTCACAACCAATGGATAGTATCAGAGCTCTGTCCTGTCATGTTCTTTGGTGGCTGGTGATGGACCGTTAAACAATCACTAGGAGGAGAATTAAGGCTTCACAATCACCCTCATCCTGAATGATGGCAGAGACCAGCACTTCAGCGCAAAAGATCAGGCTGAAGTGTTTGCAACCATCTTCCTGAAAAATGTTTTACTATTTGTCCTCAGGAAGGGGCATATTGGTCCACTGTGTTCAGAACAACATTAGGAATGGACTGGAGACAATCCACCAAAATGCCCCCTGTTTTGGGAACTGGTTGTGTGGTGAGGGAGAAAACCAATGGTAAGGAACACAGTACACTAATTGGGTGGATATCCACAAAGGCAACTTTACATAGAATGTGCAGCACACAAACATTCGGCTGAACAGATTTAAGCCAGTGTAGATCTCCACATGGTCTTCCTCCCATCTTACTTCATCGCACTCTATCCTCATATCTTTTTATTCTTTTCTCCCTCATGTACTTATCTAGCTTCCCAATAAATGCATCCATGTTGTTCATCTAAACCATTGCGTGAAGCAGGGAGCACTTAAAGAACATTTTCCTGAAGTCCTGAATGGATTCATTAGTAACTATCTTAAATTTATGGCCTCCAATTCTGAACTCCCCCACATCTGCCTTATCAAACACCTTCATAATTTTAAAGACCTCAATCAGGTCACTTCTCAATCTTCTTTTTTCTAGAGAATTCAGTCCTTCCTGATAGTTATGAGTTCAAGTCCCATTCCAGATCCTGGAGCACAAAAATCTAGTGATACTCCAGTGTAGTACTGCATGAGTGCTGCACTGTCAGAGGTGCTGTCTTTCAGATGAGACATTAAACCAAGGCCCCATCTACCTCTTGGATGGAAAAGATCCCAAGTCACTATTTTAAAGAAAAGCAGGGGAGTTATCCCTGATATCCTGGTCAAAATTTATCCCTTCATCAACATCACAAAAATGGATCATCTGGTTATTATCATATTGTTGTCTTTTCTGTGCACCAGTTGGTTTCCACATTTCCTAATTTACAACAGTGACAACACTTCAAATCTATTTTATTGGCTGTCAAGCTCTTTGGGATGTTCTGAAGTCATGAAATGCAGATTTGCACAAAGTGCAGTAGCAGGCGTGAAAAAAGTTGTTTACCCGCCAGCCACTATGACTGGTTTTTGTGCCGTATCACCCCATCCCTGCCTCATTAATTATGCAGCCACAGGAAACATGCCGTCTCGCTGGCGGGCGGCCTCCAATTTGCCCACCACACCGTTACCTCACCGCTTCCTCATGCAGGACGCCATATTTAAACTGCAGCCACACGCACACTTCTCAATGCTTGTAGCCCAGGACTGCTTCAGTGAAGACATGGCCCCAAAAGCCAAGAAGAGTGCTGCCCCCGAATTCAGCGACACATCCCTGGGATACCATCTGGACACCGTGGAGGCCCGCCATGATGTCCTCTACCCCCTCTCTGGCTGCAGGAGGATCATCAGTCTCAACACTCCAGCTTGGGAGGCGGTGGCAGAGGTGGTCAGTGCCAATGCTGCAGACAAGAGGTCAGCCATCCAATGCAGAAAACAGATGAATGATCTTATTTGTGCTGCCAGGGTAAGGCAACCATCTTATTACTCTAAACTCACACTCTCACAAGCCCATCACACAATCACTGGCATTTTACTCAACACCAGCTCAAGGAACATCACCACTCACTCTTTCACACATACCCTCACATCTCCATCCAGCCTTATCTCCTCTAGAGACTGCCTCCTCAGCCCTCACCATCTTAAGGCCACTTGCACAGATCAACATGTTTCCCCACACACATGCTGGGATGCCCCTCCTCCCTATACAGCCCTCGCACTGCAGCCTCTCCCCTTGCCTGACGGCACTTCTCTCCGTTCCCAAAGCAAGCCCTAGCCATTGAAAAGCCACCCCCACCTTACGATAGGTTGAGGCCTGCTCGTGAGGCCCTCTAAAAGTGATGTGGTGCTGCCTGTGAAGCCTGGAGCTGATGACCGTGAGCGCTGCCCGAAGCAAGGTAGGCAAACAAACCTCGAAGCCCCGCGTGAAGTGCAGCCCGCCAGGTGCACATCGCTTATGTACAGTTGTAAAACACTCCAGCATGCAATCATGCGTGGGGAGGTGATTCTAGTGAGCAGGGCTTATAATAAGATGCTAAAGTATTGAAATTAGGTTCCCAATGTGTGGCAGCGGGAAATGCGGCCCGCTATTGACAGGCAGAGCGGACGATCACCAGCTGGTTTCACGACAGCATGAAATCGATTTTTAGCCATCTCGCCATATTGATCCCCCCCACCCACCATGACACCCGCCACCAATTCCGGCCCCATTCTATTTTTTCTTTTAGTTGTTCGATAAAAAGTGGTTTATAGTGATTTACAGAATAGTTTGTGCATTGTAAACAGACCTTGTAATTTTAATTGATGATATTTAGAAAGAATTCATTCTCCTGCTTCTTCATTGTTTCATTTAGGCTCTCTGGCAGTCTTTTTCTACTGTAATTTTAAAGAAACTGCCACATTGCTGTAACTTATCTCTACAAATGTGGGTGTTGAAATTGGCCTTTGTGAGAATAACAGCAAATGTCTTAACATATTCTTATGAAATCCCTCTGCCAGTCATTTAACAAAGGTGTTAACTTATTTTAAATAAAATAGGCTTATGTCAGCATTAAAAAAACAAACAAAGGAATTACATAGGAATGTGTTAATGCATTCATTTCCAAAACTGCACAGCACCATTTCAGTTGGCCAATTCATTTCACATTTCCCATTGTAAAAAGTAAAGGACAGAATATACCTCAGCTTTGTCTAACATGATATTTTACCATTCAATTTGTGCAGCAATTTGAATACTATGCTTCCCTAACTCGTCGCTAAGAATTCCCTCAGAAGTGAAGAAGTGCAAAGCAGATGAAACACAATATTTTCTTGCAAATAAGTATTTTATTGGAAGTTTTCCAAAAAGCTGTAAATTCCAAGAATTCTGGAGTAAACATCTGGGCGCTAGATAAATTTCAGCATCAGGACATGTCTTGATTAGTTTTTATATATATGCATTCATGGGGTGTGGGCATCACTGGCTAGGCCAGCATTTATTGCCCATCTCTAATTGCCCTTGAGAAGGTGGTGGTGAGCTGTAGTGTGCAGTACATATCATACTGAAGGTTTAAGTAGCTTGGATGTCCTCTTAAAATCAATGGTTGATACTGTGGGTTAAAACTATCTTTTTGAAAGCATAGAAGGCATTTGAAAGTGGCATTGAGTTGGATTTACTCCCAGCTTTCCTTTCTATAAACAATTATTTTCCCTTTTTATGGCCTTGAAATGACAGTCTGCAAAGAATAGCATACAAATAGCCCAGGTTTTCTGGTCAGTGGCAAAGCAGGGGTACTTGCTATTGACCTCAAAGAAAGCTTCACTGAGAGATCTTGCAATTTCTGTGGCAAGATCTTTACCGCCCTCAACATGCAATTGATTATAGCCTAGTTAATAGGGATTCCAGTGTTAAACCGCAGTGATGCCATTAAGCTATCGCAGTAGCCAATCACATTAATGAATTCTCCCAGACAGCCAGCCAGCCAGCAAATGAAAAGCTCTAATAAGCAAATCACTTTTGAAAAATTTTACAGACAGCAAAATAAAGATTGGGACATACTTGTGGGTTTAAGGTAGAAGCTGAAATATAATGAACAAATTTTAATTTTATAATAATTTTAAAAATGTAGTTTAAAATATCCAGTAATTAATCATAAATTAGCACTATTCCACAAATATACAATTCTTTTTCAGGGCCAGTTCAGTTGATCAGCAGTAGTTGTTAATCAAATTTCTGTTAAACACTCAGTTACATCTGATTGAACATGAACTTTTTGGGATGGTATGGTCTAACAGCAATACCAAAACGAGAAAAGGGAAGTTCTCGTCAGATCAATTGATTTTGCTGATTGCTGGCTCTTGGGGGTTTGGGGGAGGGGCACAACACAGCCTGGGGCAGAGAGCGACAGACCGCAACTTCAGGATATCCATGTTGATCTATGCATGTGCAAAATCCTGAAGTTGCGGTCAGTTTCGGGGGGGGCAATGTCAGTAAATGCAGTGTTTGCCATCAAAAACCCTGCATATTCCAGGCTATTGTGTTAAGTAACTCCATTATTAATGGAAGCTTTAATGCTTTTCAGTGAAATGAGTACCATAGTTTGTATTTTTAGTCCAGACTTTTTCAGGCCTGCATGTCAGAATGTCATTAATGCATGTTCATCCCCTGTAGATTGGAGCCTGCCTGATATCTGGGTGAGCAGTCAGTCTCCTGTGGCATTGCTCACAATGGGCTGAATTTTGTGCTTGGTGTGGGAGCACATTGGCGGGACCGGAATCGGATGTGAAATCCACTCCCATCCCGCATCGGCTCCCGACAGCAATTTCATGTTGCCTGGCCAATTAACTACCGGCCAGCATGAAAAGCACTCAGCAGTGGGAGGGGGAGGGAGTGGGGGGTGCGGGGGGGGGGGGGGTTGCGGGGGAGCGAGTGGGGGAAGGGCAGACGCCGAGACAAGTGAGGGTGCAGGCGAGCACAATCACATGAGCTCCCTGAAGGCTGCCAGCTGCTGTGAAGATACCTCAAGGAGCTGCAGAATTGTTGGAGGGATATCAGCACACAAAAAAATGCCCCAAGCTATCTATAATGACACAATGAACAACTGACAGCAATACTCATAAATCATCAAACCACAAACATATTTGGGCCTTTTATCCCACCATGGATCGAGAATGGTGAAAAAAACATGAATGCTGCCTGGCTGATTGGCAAAAGCACAAGCTACGCAAAATTTGGAACAATTGCATATATAATGAGCTTAATTGGCCTTTTAACTGTCAGCAGGCATGCTTCTGACTTCCGCGCGTGCCCACCAGCCGCAATATGGTGCGAGAGCATGATGATGCCGGGACGCATGGCCAATGTTTTCTCGCACAAATTCATGTGAGTTTGGGTCGACTGATCAGGCCACATAAAATTCTGGCTAATGAGTTAGAGGCTATACTGTTTCATTATTATAGTTGTTTGCAATCCCTCCCATTCTCTCTGGTTCATGGCTCCTTTGTTACAGACCTTCTCCTGCTCTCCTCTCCATTCCTTCTTGCTTCTCTGCCAATCTCCCATCACCTTCCTGACTTGCTTGTGAGCTCAATTGCACTCCTATTCCCCAGATCTGCATAATGTCCTTCAAGTTTCACTTTCCATATTGCCCCTCTCCCACTGATCCCCTATTTTCCACTCTCTGGTTACCCCCTATTCTCTGTATTTCTTTTTCTGTAGGTTTTTTAAAAATCTCTCTCACTATGTGTGCAGGAGGGAGCAGAATGGTAACGGTGGGGAACTTGCCAAAAGTAAGACACACCTAAGCATGTGGAAATCATTGTGCAAGAAGGGAAAATAGGAGGTAGGAGGTGATGTTGTGGTGGGAGGCCGTGACAAGCAGGTGAAGAATGGAGATCTGATAAAGATAAAAGAAAGGCAGGAGGGCAGAGAATGTCAAATATTAAAAATGGGATTTCGAAATACCCAGTTACAGAAAGAGAAAGGAGGGCCGGAAAAACCAAGGGGGTTGGGGGTGTGGCGTGGTGGTGTGGGGGTGGTGGTGTGGGGTTGGGGTGGGTTGTGGGTTTGGGGTTGCAGGGGATGGGAGGTAGGCGTATGGGGGTTGGGTGGGTAGAGGGGGTAGGGGTTAGTGGGGTGGGGGTTTAGGGGGTGGGTGTGTTGGGGGGTAGGTAGGTGGGGGCAGGGTAGGTGTGGGGGGTTTAGGTGGATAGGAGGTGTTAGGGGGGTAGGGTTGGGTCAGAGAGATAACTGGGTCAAGTCGGAGAGTTGGTTGGGTCAGGTTTGGGGGGGTAGTCAGCCTGGGTTGGAGGGGTGGTCGGGTCAGTGGGGTAACTGGGTCAGGTCGTGGGGATAATCGGGTCGGCGTTGTGATTGGGGATGGGTTGTGGTGCTCAATTCAGTTTTGCTGGCTAATTACTGAATTATACCAAAGATTAACTAGCATAACATTTCCAGGATATCATCCAAGTATCAAGTCTCCAACACTGAGAGCTGTGTAAGAGATATTTTCGGAGTGTCGCGGACAGCGCAAATCAACGCATCAGAAGCTGAAACTTCCTGGGCGATTACAGTGTGTGTGCACAGACAGGACTTCTGCAGAGCCTCAACACACACTACACACTACAGACTTAAATCCAGATTTTACCGCTCTGGATCTCGGAGGTTTCAGGCCACGAGAACTTGAAGAAACAGCTGGAGTTAGGCCATTGTTGTGGGTGAACTGAACAATGAGGTGGCTCCATCGGCTCTATAGCTGGACCAGCCAGTGTGACATGAACTGCCCCAGCTAATAGGGCTTGTATTTATGTACAACTCAGCTTAGAATAGGAAAGATCCTCAGGCCTGATAGGAACTGGCGACTGCAAACTGTTGACATTTTAACATTTATAAATCCTAATTTTAAAAAAAGATATATTGATAGTGAGCCCAAGGGTTGAACAGAAAACCCTGTCACTGATATTTTGGCTTACTGCAGTTTTCTTTCATTTGGAAATATGATGGAATACATATTGCACTAAACTATGGCTCAGACTATGAACTGTTAAGCAGCAGTTAGTCTGTTGGTGAATGAGTTAAAGCTTGCCTAAAATAATGCTGGCAACAAATTGATGCAATCACCTAAGAATTTGCAAGGAAAGGTCAAAAATTCCTCCAACTTCATTCCAATCCTGATAATGTCATCAACCTGTTGATAACAATAGGGCTGTTGTGTGTTGTAAGGATTTCATTCTGGCTGAGGGCAAACAGTCACCGCCTGGCTCCTCTTCCTATCTCTCCCTGATCAGTATTACAACAGTCCCGATGAAGTGTACACACTGATTATGAACCTATCTTTTTCCTACTGATGACCTGCTGTACATTTCCAGCACTTGCTGATTTTTGTGTTTAAAAATAGTGTTCCATGGCCTAGTTGACAAAGTTAGCACCATAATGATTTTAATAAGATTGAGCTGTCAAAATTCTCGAGTAAAATGAGTTCACTGCGAAGTGGCAATAAGTACCAGTGTAGCAATGATATGCATGGAACAGCCACCTGACAGTACAGTGTTGGTGTTGGACTTAGACACAAGAGGAGCTAGGTAGAGTATGGTGGGGCGACACAGGATGAGCAAAGCAAAGAAGGGCCCTTAAGCATACTGTTGATTACAATATCTGTAGTATTAAGGTCTGGCACATGAAGGGTTAATGTGGGACTGAGTACAGTACTGCCCACATGGTGATGTAAGTGAACACATGACCTACACCTAGGGGTCAGTGCAGTGTTGGACAGAGCCATGTGTAGAAGCAAGCATGGAGATAGCTCCTAGCTTGGACCTTTGCCATACTTATGTATTTAGTTTCTAGTAGTTAACAAGCACTAGTTAACCTACCAAAGACTACAAATACCTAAGACCTACTGAACTGTGTCCAACACCTTACATCATGGTGGCAGCAAATGGAACAACTCAAACCTCACAGAAACTGCAGAAGAAAATTAAAATCCTGGAAAACTGAAGGAAAAATCAAAGAAGCATTCTGACCTGAAGAAAAGCTCAAGAAACGAAGGTGCAGAAGGAAATCACCAGAGAAAAGCTCCAAAGAAAGGCTTGGAAGCTGAAGTCAACAATTAAATTCCTTCTGCAGCAGAAGACTCCATTAAATCCCATGGAAGTCCAGCTTCAATACCCAGAGTGTGCAGAGTCAGCAGACCTAGCAGGAGGAGCTAAAAATTTAAATTTCCAGGAGATCACAAGTCTTGGAAAAAGTTAAAATCTGCAGTGGTCAGTAATTGCTGTTTAAAACGCAGTCCAAGAAACCTAATTCCCAAGTTGGCGCCTTAACACGTGGCAGCTGAGCTCATGCTGAACAAAGAAGCAAATAATTATTATTTAAAAATTAATTGCAACTGAGTAGGCAGCTTTAAAAAAACAGCAAAAGCCAGGATTCGATGCTTCCAAGACCCGAGAAGATTGCGCTAAATCGGGGAAAATCTCTAACCAGGTGATCCAGGCAGCCATTGTTGAAAACATTTAAACGCTGAGATCTTAAAAGTGATAACTGCAGGAGCCCGTCAAACTGACAAGCATGAGAGTACCCTTTGTGAAGAAACGCATAATGGCACCATCTTGGATTTTTGAAAGCCTCTTAAAGCTGAACCTGCAATTTAAAAATTTTAACCATGGATCAGAAATCTGACTCTTCCAGATCAATTTTGGCTTATCCAAGGCCCAGGATCAATCACAACAGTGGGGGTTATGGAGAGAGAGATTCCTTAGATTCATGATTGCTTCAGGTCTGGATAAAGAGACAGAAGCTGAACAAGCTAACATACTGCTTTGTTCATTACGCCCGATATTAGCTGGGCAAGGAATCAATGAATCATCTGCAAAATTTGATGATGTTTCAAAATCATTTGGTGCTCAATTTAACCTCAGAAGTAACAAAACCCTTGAAAGGGCTAAACTTAATAAGTGTGCCCAGCTCCCAGGAGAACCTGTTGACTCCTTCATTGAGGATATATACAGAATGGCTGAAGGCTGTGATTACGGTGACCTGAAATCTGAGCTAACCAGGAATAAAATGGTTGTAGGAGTGGTGGAAGACTCACTCTCAGATATGCTTCAAGTGAAAGAAGATCTAACCCTTGAGAAAGTCATCCAGATTGTCCAGCAACCTAAGATCCTTTTGCAGCACAGATCCATATTGAGGGGAGAAAGCAAACCATGGTACAAAGTAAAACCCACTGTCCAGTTAGTGAAACAGCACAGAAAAAGGGACTTGACACAGCTCAATAAAGCCGTAGCCAGAGAAGCACGTCCACTGTCCTCAGTGGATGAAAAACTGACTAAACTCTCTAAGAGCATGATGCTTTTAAACTCGATGCCAACAGTGTCTTTTCTCAATTTCCCCTAGACAAAGAGTTCAGGTTGCTGAACATATTCATTACCCCCTTTAGCAGATTCTGCTTCAACCACCTGCCATTTGGAATCACCTCAGCACCAGAAATATTTCAACGTACAATGTCAGCCATTTTGCATGGCTTTCAGCATGTCACCTGCTATATGGATGGTGTTTTAGTTCATGGCACAACAGTGGAGCAACATGACAAAAGAGTCACAGCCTGCAAGAAGCAGGCCCGGCGCTGAATGAGAAATGCGAGCTCTCCAAATTCGGTTCCTGGGACACATCAGCAGCACTAAAGGCATCATTGCAGACCCACAGCAAACAAAAGCTATTAGTGAATTCCCAACCCGATACTTGATTCTGGACCCTTATACTATACCTGTCCCAAAGTCTTTATCCAATGTATTTACAAGTTATCCCAGTTTACTCCATGTATTACATCATGAGGTGCTGTGGGACATCAGCAGTCACAGAATTATACTCAACCACAATCTGTAACCTCATGGCCTGGCGTATCCCCCACTCTATCATGGCCACCAGACAGGAGGATCAACCCTGGTTCAATAAAGAGTGCAGGAGGACATGCCAGGAGCAGCACCGGGCATACCTAAAAATGAGGTGTCAACCTGCTGAAGCTACAACGCAGGACTACTTGCGTGCCAAATAGCATATGAAGCAAGCAACAGACAAAGTTAAGCAATTCCACAACCAACAAATTAGACCTAAGCTCTGCAGTCCTGCCACATTCAGTTGTGAATGATGATAGAAAATTTTTAAAATCACTGGAGGAGAAGGCTCCACAAATACCCCCATCCTCAATGATGGGGCAGCCCAGCACATCAGTGCAAAAGACAAGGCTGAAGCATTCACAACAATCTTCAGCCAGAAGTGTCGAGTGGATGGTCCATCTCGGCCTCCTCTGGAGTTCTCCAGCATCACAGATAGCAGTCTTCAGCCAATTCAGTCCACTCCACGTGATATCAAGAAACAGCTGAAGGCTCTAGATACTGCAGAGGCTATGGGCCTTGACAATATTCTGGCAATGGAATTGAAGACTTGTGCTCCAGAACTTGCCGCGCCCCTAGCCAAGCTGCTCCAGCACAATTACAACACTGGCATCTAGCCGGTAATGTGAAAAATTGCCCAGGTATGTCCTGTACACAAAATGCAGGACAAATCCAACCCGGCCAATTACCACCCCATCAGTCTATTCTCAATCATCAGTAAAGTGATGGAAGGGGTCATCAACAGTGCTATCAAGTGCCACTTGCTTAGCAGTAACCTGCTCACCGACGCTCAGTTTGGGTTCCACCAGGTCCACTCAGCTCCTGACCTCATCAGAGTCTTGGTTCAACAGACAAAAGAGCTGAACTCCCGAGGTGAGGTGAGAGTGACTGCGCTTGACATCGAGGCAGAATTTGACCGAGTGTGACATCAAGGAGCCCTAGGAAAACTGAAGTCAATGGGAATCAGGGGGAAAACTCTCCATTGGCTGGAGTCATACCTAACACAAAGGAAGATGGTTGTGGTTGTTGGGGGTCAATCATCTCAGTTCCAGGGCATCACAGCAGGAGTTCCTCAGGGTAGTGTTCACAGCCCAACCATCTTCAGCTGATTCATCAACGACCTTCCTTCCATCATAAGGTCACAGGTTTGCTGATGATTGCACAATGTTCAGCACCAGATACTGAAGCAGTCCATGTCCAAATGCAGCAAGACTTGAACAATATCAGGCTTGGGCTGACAAGTGGCAAATAACATTCTCACCATGGAAGTGCCAAGCAATGGTCATCCCCAACAAGAATTTAACCATTGCCCCTTGACATTCAGTGGCATTATTGTCACTGAATCCTCCACTATCAACATCCTGGCTGTTACCAGAAACTGAACTGGACTAGCCATATAAATACTATGCCTACAAGAGCAGGTCAGAGGCTTGGAATCCTGCGGCGAGTAACTCACCTCCCGACTCCCCAATGTCTTTCCACCATCTACAAGGCACAAGTCAGGAGTGTGATGGAACACTCACCACTTGTCTGGATGAGTGCTCCTCCCACAACACTCAAGAAGCTTGACACCATCCAGGACAAAGCAGCCCATTTGATTGGCACCACATCCACAAACATTCACTCCCTTCACCACCGACTTACTGTTGAACTACCTAAGACTATGAATACCTCAATAAGACCAACCGGCTTA
Source organism: Cetorhinus maximus (assembly GCF_964194155.1). Lineage (NCBI taxonomy): Eukaryota > Metazoa > Chordata > Chondrichthyes > Lamniformes > Cetorhinidae > Cetorhinus > Cetorhinus maximus. Next base: position 115,710,325 of record NC_135880.1, read on the forward strand.
CATCCAACACCTTACAACAATATTGTGGGCAATGAGTGTGATACTGGAGGCACTGTGACGTTTTTGAATTCCACCCCCACCACCAGTTCCATCCCCTCAGATGTATGGCACCATGTTCTGGATCAGTAAAGGTTCTATCCTACAAAAACTCAGAAGGAAATTAGCAGTGAAGGCTGGAAATAGGTGAATCTGGGTAACAGCCTAACTAACTGGCCTTCCTTCCAATTTATAGTGGGAGTGAGGGGCCAAAATCTGAAGTTATGACAGAACTTTGTTTGCATTTTACAAACAAATAGAAATGGGAACAATATGTCACTACCGATCCTGTGAATCATTTGGGAGGATTGGAGGTTGGGTCATGGTAGGGGCCTTGGGAAAAAACTGAAATCTCCAATTCTAGCTGACCCATATGTTTTTTAAAGTTCCAACTTCATAAGAATTTTCATGGCACATTTACAAACTTAGTACATTAATGTACTTCAAAGACCTTGTGGAAAGCTGCCAGAACGCACCCTGAGTTATTCCCTTCTACTGAAAGTTACCCAAATTAGCAATGTTGCTACTGTGTCAGCTCCACTGACGTGGGGAACGAGTACAAACCAATGTGCAATGTGGCATTTCAATGCGTTAACCAGGTTATACATTGGGTGCCCTTTCCTCCCGTGACATTTGGAGCACTGTAATTGTGGAGCAGCATGACCTATCAGGCAAATGCCAATGTCTGCAAAGCAATGCTGTAGGTTTTTAAAACAGTCTGATCACCCTGTATGCATGCCCAATTTAACTTGGCTGACACAATTGAAGCAACATTAGTCATCACGCTTTATAAGTCATGACTTGTGTTAGCAAGTTAAATATTGGAGCAACTTAAAGATTCTATTGATCAAAGTTTTCTGGCAAAATGATGACAGCAATGGAGCTGCCGGATTAGTGTTCAGGTTCCAAGTATAAGTCTGGCACATTACAATAACTTAGAACTCTGTACCTTAGTTGAATGTGCGGCTGTAATGGCACCCCACTATCTGGACTCCTACTGTGGGCTATATGCTTATATTTTTCATGAGAAATACGAATATTTATATGCTTACATTTGGGAATTAAATCTTGGAATTAATTGCACGACAATCATTCACGTCATCATTAAGCCACAGCAGACACTTGGTACGTACTCTGAATGAAGTGACTTTACGGAGCCATTTACAAGTAATTTTTCTTCTTTAGCTGCAGTAACAGTTAAAAGACATTGGGTGACGCTCACAGCAATGTTTTTCTCGAAAACCTCCGCCAAACTTGTGCAAACCTATTTAGAAGTTCTATTTATATTTCCTCCAATTAACCATTGTTAGATTATTCTGGAAATGATGGTAAAGCTCTTCAGCCTAATATTTTACAAAGCTTCAACGGAAACTGGTCTGAACCCTTCATCATCAAATATGATTAGATCTGACAAATGTTATTTTCAGTGGATAAGGCTTTACATATGGTTGCCTAATCCAGTTTATGAAAGTGTACTTTGTATTGAGAATAATGATTTAATGTACTTATTATGACAATTATGTGGTTGATAGTCTGCATTAAAAAATTATGTCGATAAGTTTAATCACAATTAAGCAGCAAACTGTAAGTATCAAAAACAAGGCACTTTGCAAAATAAAGTATTAATAAAGATCATATGAAATGTATCCTGGAGTGCTTACATTAAATTTTATGTCAATGCCAAGAAGCAAATGATGTTCAACTATTCTAACAAATAATTTTTGGACTTTACCAATTGCAGTTGGCAAAATAAAAAGCTAAAAAAGGGAACCCATAACTAATTCAAAATGAATACCTCACTTGTCAGACTCACTATTGTGCAGGTAGAGTAGGCTCAGCAAGCTACACTGTGCACTCCTGCCCAGCTGAAGTCTGATCTTTTACCCAGCTAACACATGGTGCAGTGACAAACCCTTAATGTAACACTCTTATAAACAGATCCCCCTTCATGCTTGTCACCACCATTGATCATTAATCTTCCTGGCACTTCGTCACCTTATGCCGTTTCTCAGGAATTGCCATTCCAGCTGACCTGAAAAGAGACAGGAGAGGTTAGGCCAGTGAATCAGTTCCTCAGCTGACAAAACCCTGAATGTTACAAATTTAGAAAATGTCCAAAGGAGTAAGAACATGTATAAAATTTACATTTTATCAAGTTATAATTGTGGAGCCATATGGCTGTTATGACCTTTCAATGACTCATGTACTGATAATGCTCCAAAACTAAAGTATAAGCTTCGTGATTTTAGCTTGTTCAGAGGCTGCCACAACCATGTACTCTTGTATTTCTGTAATGGTTATCAATCTGTAACTATTATATCTGCAAAACGTGTTGAGATTTTGAGATGTATATCGCAATACAATGCGCCTTTGCATTGTGGAGATATATTGATGACAAGAAGATTTATTAATTTTTATGCTGAAACGTGAAAACATTTAAAGATAACTAAAATGATTTTTTTGACTCAGAGTCTACAACCGCACTACATTTAGAACATGGTGTGATGTTGACTCATTAACTGTCCTCGAAGTTTGAATTATACACTACTTCTGGGCACTTGTCCAAGAGAATTACATCGGATTCCAGCCATATTCAGCATTAATCTCTGCTAAATTAGGGAATTAATGTTGTATCAGCCAATGATTGCTTAGGAACTGAAATCAGGTCAGTTAGTGACAGATAAGAATTGGACAAGAGTTTCTGTTCCTGAGCATCATCAGCGTTGCATCTAATATTAACTCTTAATTTTGATTAGTCAGAGGTGTCTCAGCGTTCGGCACCATTCGTGACTCCTGAGAAACTGAAACACTGTGCCTGCATGCAGCAATACCAGGCGATAAGTGGCAAGTAATATTCATGCACAGAAGCGCCAGGCAATAACTATTTCCAACAAGAGAGAATCTAACCATCACCCCTTGACATTCAACAGCATTATCATCACTGAATCCATGACCATCAATACCCTGGGGGCTACCATTGACCAGAAAACTAACTGGGCTAGCCTTATAAATACTGTGGCTATAAGAGCAGGTCTGAGGTGGAATTCTACAGCAAATAACTTACCTGACTCGTCAAAGCCTGTCCAATATCTACAAGCCACAAGTCAGGAGTGTGATGGAATACTCTCCACTTGCCTGGATTAATGCAGCTCCAACACTGAAGAATCTCAACACAATCTAGGACAAAGTAGCTCACTTGATCAGTACCCCTCCCATCTTAAACATTCATTCTGATCACCACCGATGCACAATTGCAGCAGTGTGTACCATATACAAGATTCACTGCAACAGCTCATCAAGCCTTCTTCAACCACACCTCCCAAACCTGTGACCCCCACCCACTAGAACAAGGGCAGCAAATACATGGGAACACCATCACCTGCAAGTTATCGCCAAGCCAAACACCATCCTGACTTGGAACTACATGTCCATTCCTCCACTGTTTCTGGGTCAAAAATCTGGAGCTCCCCTCCAAAAAGCACTGTGGGTGTACCTACACCAGACGGACTGCGGTGGTCCAGGAAGCCAGTTCACCACCACCTTCTCAAGGGCAATTAGGGATGGGCAATAAATACTGGCCTTGCCAGTGTCTAGCCAGTGATGATCACATCCCAAGAACAAATATAAAAAAAGTGGAGAGTTCAGCTTTGGGACTTCTTTACCCTTGCTAGACCTTCAGTGGCTCAATGAAATCTTCTTCTGCCTCTTCTCCTTTCTCTCCCATGCCGAGCAGTACATGAGGCAACTCGCTGCCTTCCACTTGCTTTACATTCAGCAGGTTGTGCTCTGGGCATTTTCCATAAGTAAGTCCCATTTTACGTGGGCAGGTCATTAATCTGACTCATAACTTCCTAGCAGAAGAATCTACTATCTACAACAGGGAGTTGAGACTCTACTCCCATTAGACAGGTCCATCTTATTGGATATAAATCCCATGTTCAAAGGTCAGAACTTCGATACCCTGCTCACCAGGGCTGTGCAACTCAGTACGGCTTCGAACAACACATACTTTTACAATTCAGTTCACCTACAAGCTCATCACTATCACACGGGTTTGATACCCTGATAGTATCTGAATGATGTACCTTAGTTCTGTTCAACTATTGTCATAAAATGTAAAAAATGAATTATTAATTCATTAATTATTCTGTAAATACATTGGTTCATTAGGCAGCATTATTTGAGTACTATTCCCCTTGTGCATGCCGAAATGCAGTAATAATGGGGGATTCCATACCCAGTGGAGCAGACAGGTAATTTTCAGGGACAAGCTGGTGCTGGGTAAAGCATATCAGGGAGCAAATATTTGAGAGAAATGGGGACCAGTGTTTCATGTTGGAACCAATGGCAGCAGAAAATTTAGAATTTGGTCCTGTAAAGAGAGTTTCAACATTTCAAAAATAGATTCAGAAACAGGACATTGCGGGTAATAATCAGAGGATTACTCTGATCTTCTCATGCTAGTCAGTATGGGAAAAGTAAGCTACAGAAAGCACGGGCATTAACTCACCAAGTTTACTTTGACAACACCTCTTGTAACAAGAGAAGAGTAGCAATAGCAAGAGACTACCTTCACTTCCAAATTCCCCGCCAAGTTACACATTATCTGACTTAGTTGAAATACAACACCATTCCTTCAATAATCCTGGAATTCCCCTAAAACCATCATGAGAGCATGGTCAGTATCAGAACAGCTAGCTATTCAAGGAGAAGGCCCACCACCACCTTCTGAGAGCATCAAAGGATTGGCAATAAGTGCAGCATTACCAGCATCACATGCATTCTGAGAATAGGTTCGATGATTCTCCCTGAGCAATATTATAGGAGACATCATAAAAGAAGGTTCTGTGTCTTATATGGTTGAACATTAAGTGTTTATTGATAACACATAACTATGTACAAATATAGAGGGCATCGCCCAAGCAATTAGCTAACTCCATGCTTGCTTCTACATAGGTCTCTGTCCAGTCTGCAACTGACTCTAGTCTCAGGCCATGTGTCTCTTTACATCACACAGTGGGCAGTACTGTTTCCCAGTCTCACATTAATCCTTGCTATGCCAGATACCCTTATACTACAATTAATAGATTGACTTTAAATTAATTGATTTAAATCATGTCACCGGAGCATTAGTCCAGGCCTCTGGATTGCTAGTCCAGTAAAATTGCCACTATGCTGCAGTTCCCCTTACAACTGGAGGTAACAGTTTCTTTTTTTAACAATGGGGTTACTATATCAAGTGATATACTCTTAACAGACCACTGATTTACAGTGGCTAAGTCAAATTCTGATTCTTATTACATGCCTTTCTGCAATTTTTACCACTATTCAGAGAACCAAGTTCTTTTATTATAATTTTTTTCCAATGGTAACTGTAAAGCAATGCCCTTGCTTAAGATTGTGTATTTTATAAATAGCAAATCAATTTTATTTCCCATATTTTTCTCAAGTTTAGGAAATAAAAGGGGATAGTAGGTATCATGTACAAGGTACTGCTAAAGAGGAGAGTCATGCGGTTTTGTCATGTTGAGATGTGCCTAGGTCCTGATAGCATTGGTGGGGGGGTTTGGGGTTTGGAGTTTGGCACCACTATGGGATGCCTGGTGTCGAAAGCAGCTACAACTTTAAGAAAATAAAACGCCACAAAAAATAATATTCATACATGCTCAACAGAATTCCTTTGGGGTAAATAAAACCAACATTTCGAAAAGCTGCATTTCAGCTGCTTTTTTGTTACTTGCAACATCCTTCAGAACAAACAATAAATACTTACATTTGCAAAATCATTTCTCAGGATCTGTCATCTTCAAATGCCTGTCTCCATTCATATGAGGAAAAGTAATGCCTGTGATTCTGTGAGCCCAATTTGTCCAATCTTTCGGTATGTCTAATTGGTTGGTAATGACAAACTCCAACAGCAGAGAAGGAAGATGACTTTTCTAAAGACACTAATAAGATAATGCATTGGGTTTCAAATGGCAGCAGTTGGCATGTATGGAATTCCTCTCAGCTGTTGCCCTGGACCATTCCTCCAGTTCTGTAATAGTAATGGCAGCTTTCTCTCCAGGTTCCTGATTTCAGTTCAAACTCCTGCTAGCAATTTAAAATCATAAAAACCCAGCAATATAAACACAGGGAGAGGAGATGTAAGATCCACAGTAGGTGCTATTTCAAAATCACAACACTGGAAGAGAGCAATACTTGGTAGAAATTCATTGTGTCATGAAGAGATATTAATGTCTATGATGTTGTTGAAAATTATTGTTAAATTGGAATTGTAGCAGGGCCTGTGTCTATGTGTGTGCCTGTGTGTGGCTTAATTGGATTCAAGCCAGCTAGTCAGGGTGCTTTGATGTATAGTAGTTTGAGATGTTAATTAGATAAAGGTAAGGAGTAGAAGATAAAGGGAAAAATTTTCCCTCCGTTGGGTGGGAAGTGCAGGAGCGGGCACGGGCAAGCACGCCTCCGATTGGCACCCCCAATCGGGGGCACGCCGCCATTTTAAGTGGGTGGGCCAATTAAGGCCCGCCCAGCTTGATGTCCACCAGGAAGCGCTATGCGCTCCCTGTGCGGGCGGGGGGGTGAATTCCCTCAGCCAAGAGTGCGCTCTTTCACGCATGAAAGAGTACACTGATCTCCCTGAGGTTAAGTGCTGCCTCAGGGAGATTGGCTACAAATTAAAAATTGTTAAACAAATGATAAAAAGATTTCCCGACATGTCCCCTCATGTGACACTGTCGCATGAGTTGGGACATGTCCATAACTTTTATTGAAACTTTTATTAAATATTTAAATACCCTCATGAAACATCATCCTGCCCACGGATGAGGTTTCATGATTTTTCTGAAGCCTGCCAGGGCTAAGGTTGGACAGGCAGGTCCATTAATGATGTTACTTACTTTTTCAATGGCCTCAATAGGCCATTGACAGGTCGGCGGGTGCACAGCTGATTCAGCTGCGCCTCTGCCGACCAGAAAATGGAAATGATGCGGGGTGACGTCGGGAGTTCCACCCAACGACATCCCACATCATTTTATGCATCGGCGAGTGGGGGCAGGGCCCGCCTCCACCCGCCGACCGGAAGATCCTATCTAAAGTGTAAATTTGCATTTGTTGAATAAACCATTCAAAAGAATGGATAAAATCTTGCACCTAGCTGGGAGACGCCAAGCAATGTGTTTATATTACTAATAAAATTGGTGGAATGAAAGAATTATTGTTAGAAGTGAAATTAAAAAACCTAGTAATACAATGGAAAATTTACATTCAAAGGGGAAGCTAGGTTTAAACAGAAAGGAGTTTGTGTGTGAGTCAGGGGCATTTAAGATCTAACCAGCCTGAAAGTCTACATCTGTGTCTGCAAAGGAACCAAATTGCAAAGGAACCTCATTTTGAATTTGTAAGGTCAAATGTGCTTTGCGTGGTGTCTGTTTAAAGTCTATGGGTTATTGTTGCCTTGGTGGAGATTTACCTGGAAGCGATTAATTTGGGGATTTATTTAAAAGTTATTATGGTAGTAATTTGTAAACATATGTATCTATTTAAGTTGTTGTTAAATTAATAAATGCTTCATTTAGTTTTATATAAAAAACCTTTCGCGGCTCCATGGTCCTATTCCTGAATTTAGAGCTGCATATCAATTGAAAATATAGGCTATAACAGTTGTTCAAGTTTCCCTCTGGGCTTTAAACAACTCAGCCCTTACCAACTGCTGTGTCATAACAATTGATTGAGATCAGATGCAACAGAGAAAGGGGGGAGTGTTTCAGTTCCCCACTGGCGAATTTGCAGGCGGGGGAGGTACATAAAATAGACCAGGTGGCGAGCCCACCGTCTACCTGCCTACCCTGACCTGTCCCATAATGTGTGGGCTGGTAAGGTATCAGTCAGTCCAACTGCCCTTAGGCTTATTGAGGCCCTTAACTGGCCAATCAATCAGCCTCAGCTTCCCTAATATGGTGGGCAGAGCAGGTGGAACGAAGGAGGCTAGCCTGCTCTTTCACAACCTCAAGCTAAAAGACAGAAAGGAAGGGAGGGGGTTATCTCCTTTGGGGGCTGCCCTATGCCCACTGGGAGAACCCCCCCAGGATAGCTACCGCACTTTGTGCTGTTGCATGTTGTATGTTCAGTAGGTCTCAGAAAAAGGCTCTGAGTCTTGTATAGTTGAACATTAAGTGTTTACTGATAACAGATGACTACGTAAATATATACAGGGTATAGAAACATAGAAACATAGAAAATAGGAGCATGAGTAGGCCATTCATCATGATCATGGCTGATCATCCAACTCAATAGCTTGCTCCTGCTTTCTCCCCATATCCTTTGATCCATTTCACCCCAAGAGCTATATCCAACTCCTTCTTGAAAACATACAATGTTTTGGCCTCAACTACTTTCTGTGGTAGTGAATTTCACAGGCTCACCACTCTCTGGGTGAAGAAAGTTCTCCTCATCTCAGTCCTAAATGGTCCACCCCATATCCTAAGACTGTGATCCCTGGTTCCGGACTCCCCCACCATCGGGAACATCCTTCCTGCATCTACCTTGTCTAGTCCTGTTAGAATTTTATAGGTTTCTATGAGATCCCCCCTCATTCTTCTGAACTCCAGTGAATATAATCCTAACCAACTCAATCTCTCCTCATATGTCAGTCCCGCCATCCCAGGGATCAGTCTGGTAAACCTTCGCTGCACTCCCTTTATAGCAAGAACATCCCTCCTCAGATAAGGAGACCAAAACTTCACACAATATTCCAGATGTAGTCTCACCAAGCCCCTGTATAATTGCAGCAAGACATCCTTGCTCCTGTACTTGAATCCTCTCGTTATGAAGGCTAACATACCATTTGCCTTCTTTACCACCTGTTGCACCTGCATGCTTACCTTCAGCGACTGTTGTACGAGGACACCCAGGTCTCATTGCACGTTCCCCTCTCTCAATTTATCGCCTTTCAGACAATAATCTGTCTTCCTGTTTTTGCTACCAAAGTGGATAACCTCACGCTTATCCAAATTATACTGCACCTGTCATGCATTTGCCCACTCACTCAGCTTGTCCAAATCACACTGAAGCATCTCTGCATCCTCCTCACAGCTCACCCTCCCACCCAGCTTTGTGTCATCTGCACATTTGAAGATATTACATTTAGTTCCCTCATCTAAATCATTAATATATATTGCGAATAGCTGGGGTCTCAGCACCGATCCCTGCAGTACCCCACTAGTCACTGCCTGCCATTCAGAAAAAGACCCGTTTATTCCTACTCTTTGTTTCCTATTTGCCAGCCAGTTTTCTATCCATCTCAATACACTACCCCTGATCCCATGCGCTTTAATTTTACACGCTAGTCTCTTATGTGGGACTTTGTCAAAAGCCTTCTGAAAGTCCAAATAAACCACTTCCACTGACTCCCCCTCATCAACTCTACTAGTTACATCCTCAAAAAATTCCAGTAGATTTGTCAAGCATGATTTCCCTTTCGTAAATCCATGCTGACTCTGTCCGATTCTTCCAGTGTTTTCCAAGTGCTCAGCTATTAAATCTTTCATAATGGACCCTAGAATTTTCCCCACTACCGACATCAGGCTGACTGGTCTATAATTCCCTGTTTTCTGTCTACCTCCATTTTTAAATAGTGGGGTTACATTAGCTAACCTCTAATCTGTAGGAACTGTTCCAGAGTCTATAGAATCTTGGAAGATGACCACCAATGCATCCACTATTTCTGGGGCCACTTCCTTAAGTGCTCTGAGATGTAGATTATCAGGCCCTGGGGATTTATCAGCCTTCAATCCCATCAATTTCCCCAACACCATTTCCCTACTAATACTGATTTCTTTCAGCTCCTCCCTCTCACTAAACCCTGTGTTCCCCAACATTTCTGGTATGTTATTTGTGTCCTCCTTTGTGAAGACAGAATCAAAGCATGTATTTAGTTGGTCAGCCATTTCTTTGCTCCCCATTATAAATTCCCCTGTTTCTGACTGTAAGGGACCTACCTCTGTCTTCACCAATATTTTCCTCTTCACATACCTATAGAAACTTTCATAGTCAGTTTTTATGTTCCCCGCAAGCTTACACTTGTACTCTATTTTCCCCTTCTTAACCAATCCTTTGGTCCTCCTTTGCTGAATTCTAAAGTGCTCCCAATCCTCAGGTCTGTTGTTTTTTCTGGCCAAGTTGTATGCCTCTTCCTTGGATCTAATACTATCTCTAATTTCCCTTGTAAGCCATGGTTTGGCCACCTTTCCTGTTTTACTTTTGCACCAGACAGGAATAAACAATTGTTGCAGTTCACCCATGCACTCTTTGAATGTTTGCCATTGCCTATACACTGTCATCCCTTTAAGTAACATTTCCCAATCCATCATAGCCAACTCGCACCTCAAACCATCGTAGTTTTCTTTTCTTATTAACCCTTGCTATGCCAGATATCTTTATACCACACCGCCCCCAGGTCTTTACCCAAAGTATATACATTACAATCATCCTACCCTTTGCTCCATCTCAAGTCTCTGACTTAATAAATTTACACGGCCTGGAGGCTTGATGATTCTTCCAGATCTCATCCTGGTCACGTTCAGAGGAGTGGTAGACTCTTGATTTGGGTAACCTTTGTTGATTCAGAGTTTGAACTGTAGCCTGTGATTCTGGCACTTGATTACCTTCTTCCAATTCACTTTTTCTGCTCCTTGGAGTTGAACTTCTGTTTGTTAACTCCCCATCAGCTTTGCTCGGGGATCACCAGTTCATTCGTGGTATGAACCCGGCTTTTCTTTTCCCCTGGTCCGCTGTGATCTTTGTGGGAGTTGAAGGTGTCTCTCTCTGTCGTTTGGATGTTCCTCATCAGTGGGTTCACCTTGAAGTTTGGCTTTTATTGCAACACTATGTCTCTGTGCCTCAATGAGGTGTGCTCTGGCAAGTTGATGGTCGCTAGTTCCTTGCTCCAGCATCATCTTGCAGCTTTCGCATTGGCTGGAGGTTGCAGTGCTTGTGCTGTGGTATTTACAGGTCGTGTGACAGCAATCATCAGAGCCTGGGGCTGGGGCTGTTGCTGGTCATTTTCCTGTGTGTCTTCCACTCAAGGTACAGTGGTAATTATCTGAAGATTTGGCTGGTCTGACCAAAGACGAGCTTCTGCCACCTGCAAAGAAATTGGACAAACTGGCTCTGCAAAGAGTGAAGACAGTTCAGAGCTGAAGTCCCAGTCGAGAGTCTCTTTACTGGTGGGCCTCTCAGGAACTTGCAGTTCTGTGTAGTTTACAACAGATGTTATCTTGGCATCTTCTGCCATTTTAAGAAAGTTAAGGGCAACTCAGGCATCTATGGTCAAGAGAGAAAAAGATTGGGTTCGGATGATATACATGGCTTCGAATATCTACTTGTTGCCATACCTTAGTGGTTCTGGGATCATGCCTATGACCAGAAGTCAGATTCCTCCAGGAACCATAGAATGGTGTATGCATCATTCATAGCCAGAGGTCCCTCAGCCACTGTTCTTTATCGGAGAGGGCCATAACTGTGGCTCCCATGTCCAATTTGAAGTCAGTGAGGGGACCGTTTACTGAGATGTCCACATTCCAAAAAAAGAATCCAGGATCCTTGACCTCACACAAGAAGTACAGTTGGGTCTCTTCCTGGTGTGGTACCTCAATCTCATGCATTGTCTTGGTATCCTCTGCCCATCTGGGTATCTTAGCTTTGCATAGCTTTCCAAAGTGTCCCTAGGTGGTTGAGTTGAAACACTACACTGAGATTACTGGATATTGCTCTCACTTGTAAGGTTGTTTAGCTTCACAGCGCTGACATGGTCACCCACCCTTTTGTGGCCGGGTTGGGTATTGCCTTCCTTAGCCTGGAGTCTCTCTGCCCTTTTGTTGCTTCACCAACTGGACAGTTGGGGTTGCTCTGTACCATGGCTTGCTTTTGCCACTTAAAATGGATCAGTGTGGTTGGTGGATTTCAGACTGAGTATTTGAATGTTCTTTTCTAGAGTCAGATCTTCCTTGGTCTGTTGTATGTCTGAAAGAGCATCGTCAGCTACTCCAACAACAATTCCGTCCCTTGAGAGTTCTGACTTATGGTCACCATAGTCACAGCCTTCAGCCAATCTGTATAATTTGTTCATAAAAGAGCCAACCAGTTTTCCAGGCTGTTGGACACAGTTGTTGAATTTCACTCTCTCTAAACTGTTGTTTCTTTGTAGATTAAAATATGTATCGAATTATTTTATAACTTCATCAAATTTATCTGAGGATTTGTTAATCCCTTGCCTCGCAATAATATCATCAGCTATCAGGCCTATTAAATAAAGTAATGTATTCACTTGTTCAACATCTGTCTTTATACCTAATTCTGAAGCTACTATGTATCTTAAGGATCTTTTCTGCCAAAGTCTCCAATTTTGCGTTTGGTCTGGCCCTTGGATCAGCCCAAATTGGTCTGGTAATGTTGATTTGTTGTCCATGGTTACTTTAAAGTTCAGGTGAGTACATCTCTAAATGCTGTGCAGGTTTTAAAGATGGCGCCACGGTAACCATTTTTTTCCATGAGTCTTCCTATGCTTGTCACATTTTGGTGGGCTCCGTAGCCGATGGCAGCCCTGATCACTTTGTCCTTAGCTTTGCACAGCAATTTACTCAGTCAACTATTCCGGGCCTCCCCTGCAATTTCAGAGGATTTTTCGTGGATTTCCGCCTTTGGCAGAGGTTTTAAACATTCCAATTCATTTTTTCTCTTCTCACAATGAACTCGGCCGCCACATGGTATGGCACCAACTCTGAACCCGGGCTGGCCATGGAGCTTTCGGAAATGGGCTGCTCTGACTTTTTTTTTACAACACTGAAGCGTTTTATGCTATATCTGGCTTAGAACTGAATATTTTACTCATCTCTGCTAGGCCCTTTGAATCTGCACTCTGTGGGCATTCACAATGGACCTCCATGAGGTCTTTGGAGTCCTCGGCTGCACAGTGGAGTGAGGCTTTTTTTCTGCCTTTCGGCTTCCAATTCTGCAATGGAGCTTCTCTCTGCGTCATCGCTTCAGTCAGATCAGAATGCTGTTCCTTTAATTTTCCAGCTTCTGAATTTCTGCTCCAGATCTTCTGAGGTTCTAGGTTTTTCCAAGACCTGCCACCATGTTGTATGTTCTAAGTTCAGTAGGTCTCAAGAAGAAGTTCTGTGTCTTGTATGGTTGAACATTAAGTGCTTATTGATAACACATAACTATGCATATATATATATATAGAGGGTATAGCCCAAGCTATGAGCTTACGCCATGCTTGCTTCTACACAGGTCTCTGTCCACAACTAACTCTAGTCTCATGTGTCTCTTTACATCACAGTTTAGGTGGTACTGTTTTCCAGTCCCATATTAACCCTTGCTATGCCAGATAACCTTATACTACATGTGCCTCCTCTTCTGCCCTCCAGAACCCGATATCCAACCCCCCTCCTCCCTTCCCTAAGGTCTCTGATCCCTCCCAAACCAAAAACCCCTGACTTACTTGTAAGTCCAGCATCCATGGCCTTCTTTCTTGGGCCTCCTTGTAGCCCCATCAGCGGCCATAATCAGGTTGACCGGCAGCTCTAAAAGACAGGAATTCTTTTCCGGAGGGGTGGAAGTGCCACTATCAGCTCATTAAGGCCGCCCTAGAGTATTATCACTGCTGGGCAGCCTTTTTTAAAACAAAAATAAAAGTACCTGGAAAAACTCAGCAGGTCTGGCAGCATCTGCGGAGAGGAACACAGTTAACGTTTCGAGTCCGTATGACTCTTCAACAGAACTAAGTAAAAATAGAAAAGAGGTGAAATATAAGCTGGTTTAAGGGGGGTAGGGGTGGGTGGGACAGGTAGAGCTGGATAGAGGGCCAGTGATAGGTGGAGATAACCAAAACATAGCCAAAAGCCTTTTTTAAAGTCCGTCGGCTGAAGACCGACTTTTCTACCAGGAAGGCAAGCAATACGCACTTCCCCCCATCTGTAAAATTAACCCCAAAATGGTTTTGTAAATATCAGTTGACACAAATATGATGACTTCAATGAGTTGTGTTGTTGATATGAGGGTTGTGATTTTGCTTGAAAGGTTTTTTTTTTGTATGGAATTTTAGGAGTCTTCTATGTGGTTTGACTCATTTTGATGCATTTGTTAATAATCTTTAAATTCCAAAGAAGATTTTCTAATCAGTTAACTATTTGTAATTAAACACATAAACCTAGCAATTACAGTATTGTTGGCAATATTACCAAATGAATGCTCAACATGCTAGTACGAGATTCCTTGGGCTTATATTTTAATGTAGATGTTAAAATATTTACTTTAAATGGATTAATGCCTTCATTAAAATAATCAGACTAAGAATATCATATGAACTCCTTAAACATTCATCCTCTATCAATATCAAAGATACAACCAAACTATAGAATTAAATTAATAATTTGGATAATATTAAATCAATTGATTAGAATATAACGGGAATTTAATTTGACTTGCACGCAATGAGTGAGGAACACCCAAGTGAAAGAATTTTCCACAAATGAAAGTAACAATGTCGTTATTACTAACAGTTCCAGCTGGCAATTATCACTGTCTCTTTTCCATGACTCAGCACTGGAAACTCAAGAGCTCTGAATGGAACATTGCAGCCTTGGTCATGTAAGCTTCTCCCCTGATTACAGAAATCTGCTGATCATATGGAGTAATTTGTCAACAATCACATCTTAACTCTCTGGGTAACCTCACCTCCTCTGAAACTGCAAGGGACTTCATTTGTTTTCCATTGTCACAGATGTTAATCTCACAACTTTAAACTTTTCCAAGTAATAATGGATTGAACCATCATTCATCAACACCATGCCTGCCAGGACAGTTCTTCTAAGACTCAGAAGAACCATAAAGTGCCTGGACTTTTGCAAGTATTAACAATGCAGGGGAACATGGAAAATGCCAGGTGCTCAATTGGCTCAATTGATTATTATAGTCAGTGAAATTCCTGGCTATAATAATGAAGCATCTTTATATTGGGAGAGTTTGAGATTATCATTGCCCCAAGCAATGTCCTCCCTACTTTTTTTTGTTAATATGGACTGTTTGTTGCACTTTGTGGTTCCTGTAGGATCACATCACAGATGCATCCGCAAGCGTTTGAGATGAAATGTTGATAGTTGCCTATTTGTTCTACGACGTGGTACATTGCAGATTGTAGTGTGGCCACAAGGATAAAAAACCCTTCATCAATTTAAGGACTGAGCTGTCCAGTGCTTTTCCGTTGTTGGTTTCAATCTCATGCTAATACTGTGATGCCACTAAAGTTAATCATTTGTGATACCAAGTGGCATTAATCAAACTCCTAGGACTGAATTTCACACTTGGCTTGCACACTAACTCGGCAGAAGCTAAAGCGGATGTGGAATCCGCTCCCAGCCGCGGTTGCTTTGCAAACGTGGTTTCACGCTGGATGACCAAATAAGGTTCGCCCGGCGTGAAACGCGTCTTCTGAATGGTCAGGAAGGGCCGGGCGGGGCAGGGAGCCTGCTGGGCCCCGTGTCCAATGGTGACCTGGCAGGCACTTTAAAACCAGCAAAAGCAGATCACTGAAGGCTGCCAGGGGAGAATCTTTAGAGTCAGTCCAGAGACTGGAACAATGGCTTCACCAACGGCTGGAAATGTCAGTTGGGACAGCAGGTCGGGCATGCACTCAGCCTCCCGTTCCTTGGATGAGTGCCTCGCGGCCCTTGTGGAGGAGGTTGGTGTCAGGCAGAACACTTTCATTCCCTGGGATGACAGGAGGAGGCCACCACACCAGACCAAAAAAGCCTGGGAGGAGGTGGCAGACGAGGTCAGCGGCCACGATGTTGTACAGCACACATGGGCGTAGTGCCACTAAAGGTTCAATGATCTGCGGCGCTTGGCAAGGGTGAGTGCCGAGTTGGCATGGATCAATGTGGAGAAGTGTTAAGGGCTGGCCCTCTCACCGTGGAGCTCAAGGTTGTTAATGCATGAGTGCCACCTGTCGCTGACACCGGAGCTGGCCAAGGGGGTGAGCCCTGGATGCTTGGCCTCAGTGCCTTCTGGGTTGAGGGCTATGACTCAGATGTGCCCTGCAAGATGTTCCTCAGGTGGGGTTGGACAGGCTGCAATAGCGCTGCAGGTAGAGAGTGGACTAATCAATGCTCCTCTGTCCTTTCAGAACAGAAGCCATAACACCATCGAGAATGTCAAGGACAGGCAGAGGACCCCCAAACCTCCTAATTTTGACAAGGTACGAAATGGATGCCTTGGAGCTGGAGGGCCCCCACCCACCTCAGCCAGCCAGTCAGGGAGAGGCAGGGGTCTCTGATAAAGCTAAGAGTGCAGTGCACAGAGGTGAGAGTGTCGGATTATGCATTGTGTCGGCAGTGTAGGAGGGGTGCGGTGCGGGCTGTATTGGAAACTGAGCCCGCTGCCCACAGAACAAGTGCAGAGGCAGGCCAGCTCTGGCACTTTGTTTAAGCTATTTAAAAAAAAGAGTAAAACAAAAATCCACCCCCCTCCCCCCCAGCCCTCACCCCTTATGTCCCTCAACACCCCACACACTCCCTATGCCCCGTTCATGCTGACCTATGCCACCCATGCCCCCTGCCTGCCCCCCCATAGCCCCTCATACCTGCTATACCAACCCACCCCCTACAGCATTTTATAGCGCCTATGTCAACTTAGTGCCAACCCATACCAACTCATGCACCCCACCCACTACCCTTTGCCCTTATCCTCTCCATGCAAACTTACGTAGTATCCCTTTATAGTTCTTCAACAACTTTGACAGTTCCTTGCTTTGGCAGTCCCAGTGAGTTTATGCACTTTTTACGCACAATCATGTTTACTTTTAACAATCCCAAAGTGTGCTTTACCTCTCCTAAAGGGTGCCTTACCTCCCCCAAAGAATGCCTTACTTCTCCCAAAGGTGTCCCAGGAGCAGATACAAAGGGAACCCTAGCTATCCAAACAAATCCACCAAGATCAGACCTCCTCTCACCTGGTCTAATCTACACACTTAAGGTTTCACATTCCTGGCCTTCCAAAATCCCTCTTCAGTGGAGGCAGCTGGTGATTTAAGTGGCCAGCTGTCCCCATAAACCATGCATGTGTGAGCCATGGAGAAGGCCATGGTGAACTATAGGCTCCACAAACTCCCGGTTAATTCAAAAAAGGAGCAAGACTTGAACACATTCATTTTATTTGTAGAGAACGGGTCCCTTCTAGCAAGTGTAAATGAGTCATGTTATGAGCTTGACTGTTTTTTCGTAAACTGGTTATTAGTGGAGCCATTGACATACTCAGGATTTTTCAGCAGGTGCTGCCCAACCATATCTCATAGTAAATGTTTTGCTTTGGGTTTTGCAAGCACGGGCTGGTTGAGCATGGTTGGTACTCTTCCTATTAAGCAGTGATTTACCATAGAAATCTGGCTATTAAAGTTAACTAGGGTCTTACTTGAACCAGTCTTGTGTATTTGTTCATATGCATGACAGTGCTTTTCCAATGGAAAAAGCATGTTAATACAGTGAAAAATGTATCAAAATGTTCTGTCAGCTTGTGCTGTCATCTTTTCTACTGAAATTTAAATGGCTATGGCTGATTTTTTTAAAAAGCCTGATTTTGACAGGTGGAAAAAATCTGCACTTGAAAAGCAACTAACCATCTGCTTCCCAACATTGATTGACAGTTGCTGCTTTGAAATTGAAATGAACACCTGAGAGTAGTTTATTGTTTGGACAGCTGAGGCCATTATCAATGCTCGTCTGAGTTTCAAATACTAATGGCTTTCAACAGAGGAAGTGTTCCATTCACCTGAGAATAAATGACAGTTTCAAATGATTGTAACAACAGGCTGTGTCTTTGAAGTCATTTCTTGCTTGTTGACACAGGTTCCTTTTTATTCTTTCACGGTGTACGAGCATCTTTGACTAGGCCAGCAGTTATTGTCTATCCCTAATTGCCCTTGAGAAGGTGGTGGTGAGCCACCTTCTTAAACCACTGCAGTCCATGTGGTGTAAATATGCCCAGAGTGCTGTTAAGAATGGAGTTCAAGAATTTTGACCCAGCAACAGTGAAGGAACGGTGATATAGTTCCAAGTCAGGATGGTGTGTGGCTTAGAGGGGGCCTTCCAGGTGGTGGCGTTCCCATTCATCTGCTGGCCCTTCTAAATGGTAGGGTTTGTGGATTTGGGAGGTGCTGTCGAAGGAACCTTGGTGAGTTGCTGCAGTGTACCTTGTAGATGGTACATACTGCTGCCACTGTGCATTGGTGGTGGATGGAGTGAATATTTAAGGTGGTGGATAGGGTGCCAATCAATCAGGCTGCTTTGTCCTGGATGGCGTTGAGCTTCTTGAGTGTTGTTGGAGCTGCACTCATCCAGACAAGTGGGGAGTATTCCATCACACTCTGAACTTGTGCCTTGTAGATGGTGAATAGATTTTGGGGAGTCAGGAGATAGTTACTCATCACACCATTCCAAGCCTCTGACCTGCTTTTATAGCCACAGAATTTATATGGCTGGTCGAGTTATGATCCTGGTCAATGGTAACCCCCAGGGTGTTGATTGAGGGGGATTCAGCAATAGTAACACCATTGAATGTAAATGGGAGATGGTTAGGTTCTCTCTTGTTGGATGGCCATTGCCTGGCATTTGCATGGCATGAATGTTACTTGCCATTTATCAGCCTAAGCCTGAATGTTGTCCAGGTCTTGCTGCATTTGGACATGGGCTTCATCAGCATCTGACGATTAGTGAATGGTGCTGAACATCGTGCAATCGCCAGCGAACATCCCCACTTCTGACCTTATGATGGAGGGAGGGTCATTAATGAAGTTGCTGAAGATGGTTGGGCCTAGGACACTACCCTAAGGAACTCCTGCAGTGATTTCCTGGAACTGAGATGATTGGCCTCCAACAACCGCAACCATCTCCCTTTGTGCTAGGTTTCATTCCAAAGGCTTTTAACACAACTTTGGTTATTGGAACAGCAGACTTCTGCAAATTGCCTAGAGGCTTTTCCCCAAGTCTGTTCCACACAGAATGCCTTTCAGATTTTACACGGCCACCCCTCGTAGCTTTCCAATCCTTCTTTAAATATATTTCTTCTTCATTAATCTGTTGTTCCCCATGTCTTGGAATTTACTTTTCCCATAATGTAAAAATGTTTTATGTTGTCATTATGGCCAGCATTTTTGGAAAAAATCAACATAATAACCTTGCCCTATTTATCTTGTTAGTTATAAACATCCCACCATGTCTCTTTGAAAACCAAACACCTCTCCACTTATATAAAATGCAAATTTCATTTGCACCCTATCTGATGAGACTTTACCCTAGTTCACTCATTAGCATTTCACATGTCCTTTTACACCTAACTCCTTTGATCATTTCAACCTTGCAGTCTATCCGTCTCTAATTTAATTAAATCAGCACACAGACAGAACCATCCACACACACACAAACATAAGCCTACTTTACAATGCCCCTCAATAATATTATGAAAAATATGATAGTTTTGTGACAAAAAAGACAATTATGTTAACATTTTCAAAATGACTGAACTGCTAACTAATGATAGCTGATGAACCTATGGCCAGAATTTTGCCCTTGGCATGCGGGATCAGCTGGGGTGGGTGGGGGGCGGTCAGGAAGCTGACCACCGCCCACGAGCGACAGAGCACTCCGATTTCACGCTGATGGGCCAATTAAAGCCTGTGCAGGCGGGAGGAGGAGGGGAGCAGGCCTAGCTCGCACTTCATGCATGCGCGCAAAAAAGCACTGAATAATCTACCTGAGGCAGAGAGCTGCCTCATGGAGATGAAGAAAATATTGAAAAAATTATTAAACATCAGAAAAACATCAGAATAAAACATGTTTTTAATTAAAAATTAAAGTTTTTATTTCATTTGTATTTGATTTTGGAAGCCTCACCCCGCCCGTGGATGAGGTTTTCAAGAAAATGCAAAGGCCGCTTACCCTTTTTGCCTGCCCATCTACCGCTAGGTTGAATGGGCAGCAAAAACTTTACGTGAATTGATAACTTAATGGCCTTAATAGGCCTTTTAATTGTCGGCGGGTGTGCTGCCGGCTCCGGTGTGCACCCGCTGACCGAATTATCGCGCGATTGCGCATTGACATTGACACGCTCGGCCAATCTCACCGCACACCATTTCACATTCGGTCGGGTTGGGAGTGTGCCGACCTGCCAAGCTAAAAATTCTAGCCTATGTTGTTTTCTGCATTCGCTTTTTGGGGGTCAGGTATGTTCCGAGCTTTAATAAAAGCAAAATACTGCCGATGCTGGAAATCTGAAACAAAAACAAAAATTGCTGGAAAAACTCAGCAGGTCTGATGAAGAGTCATTCGGACTCGAAACATTAACTCTGTCTTCCTCTCCAGATGCTGTCAGACCTGCTGAGTTTTTCCAGCAATTTTTGTTTGTGTTCCAAGCTTTCTTTGAAAGACACAAATTTAAAAATATATTTGAACCACAGAGCAAAAGATTCCAAATATATTTTGCTATTGACAATGCAATCATTCATTTTCAACAGCAAGTCTTCATGTACAGCTTCTTTACAGAGCATGTGTTATCAATGATGAGGTTATGTAAAAATAAAGATGATATTATTTCAAGAAGCAATATTAAAATAAATGGTAATGATGTAAGACCATAGATCAATGGATAACAATTGTTTTATATAATCATTGCCCACGTAGGGTAATAAAAAAGCTGATCATTCTACTAAGATTACTGCCTTCTCCTTACTAGTACGAACGATGAGACAAGAGCTCTTTCATTATCATTAGACCTATGATATTAGATTAAGTCAGTCTGCTTTTTTGTTCTTCACGCTGGATAAACGATTCTACTGGGGCTCAAGAAGCCTTGAAATTCACATGGATCGGGATGTCCATAGTAGGAAACTTCAGTCAACAGATATGTCCTTTGCACTGATCCGTGTGCATTTGTCCTGAAGAATTGCTGCAGGCAGCCTGCTGACATGTGATTTGTTTATCGTTAATCATTCATTCCTATTCCAGTCACACATGAGTATTTCAAGCTTCAGGCCTATAACAATCACATCTCAACATTCTTATATTGTCGCCAAGGGATTTGTTTAGCATAGAGAAAAATGAGAATCTAAATGAGAAAGCTGTAGCCGAAAGATGGAATAGACAGGTTTTCCACAGAATAGAAGGATTCTTTGTGTGTGTGTGTGTGTGTGTGTGTATGTTATTCTTGAGTGTTTATTAGCTTGCTGACTGGTACTTTATCTGTTTTATACTACTCAAGAGCTGTGCTTTGACAAAGAGAGCAATATCCATTATTAATCAAATCAAAGAGATGGATTATGACTACCTTTTTTCACAGTATGAACCCTTCAACATTACTGCTTAAGAGAACAAAGGAGTTCTAACAAAAGGAGTAATATTAAGGTTTCAAAGCAAAATTCTTTTATTGATAAAGCATGTGCTAGATTTAGGGCACTTAATAGAGAACAACAAGGGAATTAAGACACTGAATTGTGACAAGGTATGAGAATATGCGTCCCTTTAGGCAACCAAATTTCAAACAAAACAAGGTTAATAGGCTTTGTTTTGTTTCAAACTTGGTTGTCCAGAAGGGTGATTGTTATTGGACTATGCATCACACCTTGTCACTATGTACTTATTTAATTCTGCAAATTAATGTTAGCTGTTTCAAGGCATTGCATAATTGCAGAAATTACCTTAAAGAAATGTAGTAATTGGTGATAAATGCTTCTTGAAATTAGTAGAGAAATTTAACTTCTCCAATGCCCATCCTGATTTAAGAGAATATTTATTAGCAATTTATATTATGCTTCAGGTTCTTTGTTACTTATTTCCATCTGTAGTCATGATTTTAAAATGGAATGCTGCTGCTTTACAGGATATATGTTTTCAAATAATACCTTGCACATTTTTACCTTAGTATCTTTTCTCTTGTATTTGAATTTTATAAAATTACTACACAGATCTTTAGCTGCGCTCTTTTCCTGTAGGCAGTGATTTATTACAGGCAAGGCAGTAAGCTGTGCTGTGCCGTGAAGCCTTTTCTGATGTTTATGTCTGTGGACAGTGCTACAGAAATGCACAACTGTTGTTTTTGCAATCACAATCTTGCCCAAGTCATTATCCTTGTTCATGTGCCTACAGTGTTATTGGCAATGGGCTTTTTAAACAATGGAAAGTGTCCCATGCAAGTCCAATCCAATTCTCACTTGTGTTATGATCCTGGACCACACCCCCAAGCTCTTGGTACAATTTGGTTAAGGACCAGTAACTTTTTATTTAAAGTAGACAAAGTTTGAGATCCAAGACACTTGCTCAGAAAATAAATCCACAAGATTCCACAGGTTTTGAACAAACAAAAATAAACTTTCCTATACAAGGTCAGAAAGATAAAACAATACCCTACAATATCTAGCTTATACTCTAACATTCAGGGGTAATATGAGGTACAGATGAATTAACAGGCAAGCTATGGTCAAACATGCCACACTGCACAATAAATGGCAGATGTGACCACGACAGGTTCCATAGATTTCTCAACAACCCATCCAGGTGTCAGTAAATGCTGTGAGTCAACCTACCTCACTGAAACCCTGTTCCCCTCACTTGGGATTCCAGTCTCCACCTTCAAAGATCTCACCATGGAATTCTCTCCAAATGTTGCTCCAACTTGAACGGCCTTAACGATGGCCCACCTCTCAGAGTTTCAATCTTGTCTCCCAAGACCCTGTTCCTCTGGATTCCTGAGTCTCCAACACCAACTCACAAGCGCAACTTCAGCTCTTTGGCCATGCTGAGCAGAGTAATACTGCTCCAAAGGGGGTACCTTCTACCACAGCCCACAGCATGGAGTCACCAACATTCTGCTGTCTCCTTAGGTCTTCAGCACATCTCCCAAGCCCCATTGCTTAAAGTCTGCCAACTGCAGCCCCCGTTCTGCTTGGAGCTTCTTTCTTTGCTCCTCTCTTTCTTTCTGGGACCTCTCCCTGTCTCCTCACCCTATCCTCTGCCTGGGACACCCTTTTGGATTATGGTACCCAGCTTCTGGTCACATGATTGAGGTTTCCACACATTTTTTTACGCAGGCTTTCTGGACGAATCCTTGGCCTGAAGGAGTGCAAAACATGGTAGTTTACATGTGCCACCTGCTCCAATTCTGCTCAGGCATGAAATTCCTGAGGCCTGTCAAGACTTGGAGTTCCTGACCCCCGCTCACCATTAAGGTAAGTTTGGATCTCATAACACTTGGCACTTGTACAAGTGCCATATTCCAATACAGATGAGTAAAAGGAACTCAGGCTGTCTTCCCTCTCTCCCATTTCCTAGCCCTGGAATGGGAAGGCCAATTGCAATGCCTCATCACTTAAGTGAAATTAACTCAGCACACTAGATTGGTCCCTGGGATGAGGGGGTTGTCCTAAGCTAACAAGCTGAGTAAATTGCATATATATTCTCTGGAGTTTAGAAGAATGGGAGTTGATCTTATTGAAACATTTAAGATTATGAAGGGGTTTGACAGGGTAGACACTTAGAAGTTGTTTCCACTGTTTGGGGCATGTAGAACGCAGAGGCACATTCTCAGGATAAGGGGCTGATCATTTAAGACTGAGATGAGGAGAAATTTCTTCACTCAAAGAGTTGTGAATCTTTGGAATTCTCTACCCCAGGGGGTTGTGGATGTGCCATCATTGAATATGTTTAAGGCTGAGATAGACAGATTTTTGGTCTCTCAGGGAACCAAGGGAATATAAGATCAGGCAGGAAAGTGAAGTTGAAGCCCAAGATCAGTCATGGTCATATTTAATGGCAGTACAGGCTCGATGGGCCCTATGGTCTTCTCCTGCTGCTATTTCTTCTATTCTTAAGTTCATAGCCTAATATTGAACTTGGACTATTGCTGATTTATAGGGTTCAGTACTGCTCAGACACTGCACTTCCTTTAGGAGTTCCCAGGCTAGATTTTCTAGTAGCACCTGTCAGTACATGCATGATATTAAAAAATGTGAATATTAATACAAGAAAGAAAAATCATTTTTAAATGATAAATGTAGAAAATAAGGAAAATAAAAATACATACGATGCGAATAATTTTGAATTTATGTTTCTTAATCATTTAATCACTTTGATAATAATGGGGATTTTTTGACTTCTGGAGACTTGCACGATTTTCGGACTCAGGGTTGAATTGAACGCCAGTGACAAGTTATGGACACCGAATGAGCCTTACACTGCAGCTCATTGGTGATACTCCTGCTCCTCCTAGCTCCAGAAAAAAACTCCCCCTAAAAGATTTGGGACCTTTTCTTGACAGGCGCCTGCGGTCCCTTTAAGGGCCGCTGGTTAGTATGCTCAATGCCTGGTACAAACAGCTAAAGTGGGTGTGGCACACACACCTCCTATTATGTCAGCCATGGCTCAATTGGTAACTGAGTCAAAAGGTTGTGGGTTCAATTCCCAATGCTGGACAAAAATCAAGGCTGACACTCTAATGTAGCACTAAGGAAGGGCTGCATTGTTGGGCGTACTGTCTTTCAGATTAGATGTTAAACTGAAATAAAAATAGAAAATGCTGGAAAAACTCAGCGGGTCCAGCAGCACTTGTGGAGAGAGAAACAGAGTTAATGTTTCGAGTTCAATATGATTCTTCTTTGGAATGGTAGAGATGTAATGGGTTTTATGCTGTTGTAAAAGGAGTGAGGGGCAGGTGGAGCAAAATAGAGAGTCAGGTGTTGGTTAGATGGTGGGGGAGACTAAATGACAAAGACGTCATGGAACACAAGACAAAGTGAGTTGTAATTATGGTATTAATGATAGCATTAAAATCTAAAGCTTTGGCCCAGAGTAGGTGTTAATATCAGAATGGAGGTCAGCACTGTCTGAAAGCAAAATACAGAATATATTAATAGCAGAGAAAGTGTCAGCACTGTCTGAAAGCAAAAACATGAGAACAAGATACAGACTGGCACTTGGGGGAAAAAAAATCAAAATGGGGGACAGAGTTCATGGTCTGAAGTTGTTGAACTCAATGTTAAGTCCAGAAGGCTGTAAAGTGGCTAATTGGAAGATGAGGTGCTGTTCCTCCAGCTTGTGTTGTGCTTCACTGGAACATTGTAGCAGGCCGAGGACAGAAATGTGAGCGTGAGAGCAAGATGGCGAATTGAAATGGCAATTGATCAGAAGGTCAGGGCCATACTTGTGGACTGAGCAAAGGTGTTCTGCAAAGGGGTCACCCAGTCTGCATTTAGTTTCCCCAATGTAGAGGAGACTGTATTGTGAGCGGTGACTACAGTAGACTAACTTGAAAGCAGCACAAGTAAATCACTGCTTCACCTGGAAGGAATGCTTGGTGCCTTGGACAGGGAGGAGGGTGGAGGTAAAGGGGCAGGTATTACTCCTAGTGCTCTGGCTAATACTTATTTCCTCAATGAACATGATAAAAAAAACCTATTAACTAGTCATTATCACATTGAGTTTGTGCGAGCTTGCTGTGTGCAAATTGGCTACACAATTCCTATATTACAACTGTGACTACACTTCAAAGGTTCTTCATTGCCCGTAAAGTACTTTGGGATGCCCCATGGTTGTAAATGGTGCTACATAAAGGCAAATATGCCATTTAAAATTGCAAACGGGTCCTAAAACCCTGTATGTAACCCTTATTTGAATATTAAGCACTTCACACCTGAAACTGGCAGATTTGCTGCTCACCCATTTATAAGGTTGCATCAGGTAGGCCTTAGGTATTGATGGGGTGGCCGAGGTGCCCAATTTTCAGGCAAGAAGTAGGCAGCTGACAATTGGAAACAACCCCAAAGTTTCTTTATTCTCTTTAGGTTTTGCAGAGTTTTCAACATGTGAATTGTGCAAAGGGCTGAGCAGATAGTTTTCACTTTATGCAATATTGTATAGGTGTTAGCAAATTGGCAATCCATCTTATATCTCTCATGATTTTATTTCCATGGTAATAAAATAAAGAGAGATGTCAAACAAGCTGCTAATTCACTATCATTTGTTTCACACAACTGCACTAAGTCAAAAGCTGCTCAATCCTACTCCTGCTCATCCCAGGTTTCAGCAGGTCCTCCCATTAAGCCATGCTTTGAAATGCACTAAACTAACCATGGGCAGGGTAAATAGTGAGAAACTGTTCCCATGCCAGAGAACATCAATAACTAGAGGGCACAGATTCAAAATAATTGGCAAAGGGAGTAAAAGCGATGTGAGCAAAAACCTTTTTCACCCAGAGGGTGGTTGGAATCTGGAACGAACTTGCTGAGAGGGTGATAGAGGCAGGTTCGATCGAGGTATTCGAAGGTAATTGGATTACTATCTGAAAAAAAAGAGTGTGCAAGGTTATGGGGATAAGGCAGGGGAATGGAACTAGATAGAATCCCCCTTCAGAGAGCCAGTGCAGACTCGATGGGCTGAATGGCCTCCTTCTGCACTGTAAAGATTCTGTGAATTCTGTGGAGGCGCTTCACTTAGGCAGAATTTTTCACTCAGAGTGTGGGCGTGTGCCCGAAGCACTTGAGCATAAAATAGCGTGCGATGACATCGGGTGAGCGTCCTGATGTCATCGCACACTCGCAAGATATTTCGCTCAGCGCACCCGCCATTAATTAAGAGGCCAATTGCAGCTATTAAAAAGTCAATTGACACCGATTTGCCATTGCCCATGTAATTTCGCAATCGTCGCATGGGCAAAACGGGTAGGCGGCCAGCCGACAATTTCAAAAACCTCATCCACGGGCAGGATAAAAAGGGTCAGCAGCATTGCCAGTGTGAGTAGTGAGGAGCTTGGTAGATAGTTTGCTGCTGGTGACTTATTGGTATATGGTAGCTTCATCTCTGTTTGGGGCTTTATTGTTAGCATAGCATTTCCAGGCTTCATTTCAGGACTCCTTGGTGCCTCCAAGGATCCCGGAGAATTCAGGCCGTGTTGGCCCTTCCAGGTATCAGACAGCATTCTGTTACCCTGGTAATGGGGATTGTGGTCTCTGCTGGAGGTACTTCCCCTGAGGAGGAAGAGAGGGGCAGAAAGGAGAGGAGGCAGGTGTCCCAATGCAGCTTCCAAGGGAGGGACCTGTGGGAGGAGAGGAGCAGGCACAAGGGGACACAGGACCAGCTGGTAGTCCAAAGTGGAAGAGGCCGCAGAAGACGCCACTATCCTGCTGCCAGGGTTTACAGGCGGCAATGCAGCTACCTCAATATGTCCAAGGTGCAATGCTGAAGGAGGCTCTGTCTTTCAAGGAAGACTGTGACCTCCAGCTGTCAGATGATTGGGCCTGAGACCAGCTCCGACTATGTGGCTGGAAACCCCATGCCAGTGGCTCTGAAGGTCATAGTGGCACTCAACTTCTATGCCTCTGGCACTTTCCAGGGGTCAGTGGGGGATCTGTGTGGAGTCTCCCAATCAGCTGTCCACACTTGTGACAAGCTGGTGACAGAAGCTCTGTTCAGGTGGGTATTGACTTTCATTCATTTCCATATAGACGAGGCCAGCCAAGCTGAGCAAGCCAGAGGCTTTGCAGCGATTGTTGGGTTCCTCCATGTCCAGGGTGCATTCGACTGCACACATGTGGCTATCAAGGCACCAGCGGGTCAGCCGGGAGCCTTTGTCAAAGGAAGGGATTCCACTCCATGAACGTTCAGATAGTGTGTGGCCATAGGATGCATATTCTGCAAGTCTGTGCAAGGTACCCAGGCAGCTCCCATGACGCTTACATCCTGAGACACTCCCAGGTGCCAAGGCTCTTCAGTGCTCCAGCCCGATGGATGGATGGCTGCTGGGTGACAAGGGCTATCCATTGAAGAGGTGGCTCATGACACCTCTCCGCCAACCAAGAACAGAGGCAGAGCAGCGGTATGACAGGAGTCATGCGCCCACAAAGGCAGTGATAGAAAGGACCATAGGCCTTCCGAAGACTGGCTTCCGATGCCTGGACCATTCAGGGGGAGCACTACAATACCCATCCCCCCAGAGCGGGTGTCACTGATAGTGGTCACACGCTGCGCTCTCCACAATCTGGCACTGGCAAGGGGGGACTCACTGAAGGAAGAGGATGTTGCAGCCCCCACAGCACTCAAGAAGTTTGACACCATTCAGGCAAAGCAGCCTGCTTGATTTGCAGCTGCACAGGCCACAGATGATGAATCCAGCAGTGAGTCAGAAGATGAGCATGATAAGGAGAACGCTGAGGGTGTGGAGGCAGACCTCTGTAACCTGCAGGGAGGCAGGGACACCAGGGATACCTTGATACAACACTCCATCGGTTAGACTGCCAAAAAAATGCTACCACCTCATGCCAGGGCTGTCGCCTCCATCCCGGAAATCTGAAATGGCACTTTCTTTTGAACCTAAAGTCCACTCAGTGCAATAACGTTTCAAGCCACCCACATCCAGCTTTACATACTGGTGTACTCTGCACCACAATAAATAAAAAAAGTGAAGTATACACAGGCCATTACGACAAAAGAAAATTTATCTCATGTTACAGTCAAAACAAATTAACAGAACCTTCTCTGGACTTCAACCCCAGACAGGAAACATAAACAAAACATTGCACAACAGAAGATCACCCATGACCAGTCCCTCTTGTGCTTATGGTGCCTTAAATTTACATTTGCAAGTGCTACATCTTGGTTCCCCCCCATCGCTGGCACTGGCATTGGAGACAGCCTGCTGACTCTGCTGTCTTATTGGCCATGATGACCTTTGCAGTTGTCCTCTGGCCAGTGGAGTCTGCGCTGGCCCCGCCTGGGAGGGAGCGGCCAGTGCCATGGCTGGCATCTCCCCAACCGCCACATCCCAGAGGGGCAGAGGGGCAGAGGAGCTGCTGCCATCCTACAGAGCGCCCTGAGAGGGGCCCACAGAGATGACAGGCAGTTTGTGTGCCAATGTGAAGTTACTCTGGACTTCCCTGCTCACCATTGATGGATGGGCACATAGCTGAGATACTGGGTGCCTCATCCTTCTCCCATACAGATATTGACCAACTAAGGTCAGTGCCTGTGTGAGGGCTTGCAGGTCTGAGCGGAACCCCAGGAATCCGTGTTTTCCTATGCCAGTGTTCAGTGTCCCCTACACCAGTGTTCAGTGCTTGCTACACCAGGGTTCAATGTTTCTTACACCAATATCCAGTGTTCCCTAACCAGTGTTCAGTGTTTCCCACACCAGTGTTCAGTGTTTCCTACACCAGTGTTTAGTGTTCCCCAAACCAGTGTTCAATGCTTACAGTTCCTCAGGGTAGTGTCCTCAGCCCAACCATCTTCAGCTGCTTCATCAATGACCTTCCTTCCAACATAAGGTGAGAAGTGGGGATGTGCGCTGATGATTGCACAATGTTCAGCACCATTCATGATTCCTCAGATACTGAAACAGTCCATGTCCAAATGCAGCAAGACCTGGACAATATCAAGGCTTTGGCTGACAAGTGGCAAATAGCATTCGTGCCACACAAGTGTCAGGCAATGACCATCTCCAACAAGAGGGAATCCAGCCATTGCCCCATGATATTCAATGGCATTATCATCACTGAGTTCCCCACTATCAACACCCTGGGGGGTTACCATTGACCAGAAATTGTACTAGGCTACCCATATAAATACTGTGGCTACAAGAGCAGGTCAGAGGCTATGGATCATGTGACGAGTAACTCACCTTCTGACTCCCAAAGCCTGTCCATCATCTACAAGGCACAGGTCAGGAGAGTGATGGAATACTCCCCACTTGCCTGGATGAGTGCAGCCCGCACAGCACTCAAGTAGTTTGACACCGTTCAAGACAAAGCAGCCCACTTGATTGGCACCCCATCCAAAAACATTCACTCCCTCCGCCACCGACACACAGTAGCAGCTGCGTGTACCATCTACAAGATGCACTGCAGGAATTCACCAACGCTCCTTCGACATCACCTTCCAAACCCACGACCACTACCATCTAGAAGGACAAGGGCAGTAGATATATTGGAGCATGACCACCTGAAAGTTCCCCTCCAAGTCAGTCACCACCCTGACTTGGAAATATATCACCGTTCCTTCACTGTCACTGGGTCAAAATCCTGGAACTCCTTTCCTAACAGCAATGTGGGTGTACCTACATTGCAGGGACTGCAGCGGTTCAAGGAGGCAGCTCACCACCAACTTCTCAAGGGCAACTTGGCATGGGCAATAAATTCTGGCCCAGCCAGCAAAGCCCACATCTCCTGAAAGAATAAAGAAAAAACTACACCAGTGTTCAGTCTTTCTTATACCAGGGTTCAGTGTTTCCTAGAAAAGTGCTCAGTATTTCCTATGCCAATGTTCAGTGTTTCCTGCAGCATTCTGGCTGGGCCAGAATTTATTGCCCATCCCTAATTTCCCTTGAGAAGGTGGTGGTGAGCTGCCTTCTTGAACTGCTGCAGTCCATGTAGTGTAGGTACACCCACAGTGCTGTTAGGAAGACCGTTCCAGGATTTAACCCCAGTGACAGTGAAGGAACGGCAATTTATTTCCATGTCAGGATGGTCTGTGGCTTGAAGGGGAACTTCCAGGTTGTGGTGCTCCCATTTAACTGCTGTTCAGTGCTTCCTACACCAGGGCTCAGTGCCTTCTACACCAGTGTTCAGTGTCTCCTACAACAGTGTTCAGGGTTTCCTGAACCAGTGTTCAATGTTTCATACACTAGTTTTCATTGTTTCCTACATCGGTGTCCCGTATTGCATACATCATTGATCAGTACCTTCTACACCAGTGTTCAGTGTTTCCTACACCAGTGTTTAGTGTTTCCTACAGCAGTGTTCAGTGTTTTCTACACCAGTGTTCAGTGTTTCCTACACCAGCGTTCTGTGTTTTTTGCACCAGTATTCAATCCTCCAAAAACTGTGTTCAGTGTATTCTACATCAGTGTTCTGTGCTTCCTACACCAGTGTTCAGTACCTGCTACACCAGTGTTCAGTGTTCCCTACACCAGGACTCAATGCTTCCTACACCACTGTTCTGTGTTTCCTACATGAGTTACACATTGTTTCCTGCACCAGTGTTCATTGTTTCCTACACCAGCATTCAGTACCTTCCAGACCAGTGTTCAGGGATTCCTGAATCAGTGTTCAGTGTTTCCTACACCAGTGTTCAGTGTATCATGGAACAGTGTTCAGTGCTTACCACACCAGGGTTCAGTGTTTTCTACACCAGTGTTCAGGGTTTCCTGAACCAGTTTTCATTGTTTCCTACATTGGTGTTGCGTGTTGCCTACACCAGTGATCAGTACCTTCCACACCAGTGTTCAGTGTTTCCTACATCGGTTTCCTATTCCAGTGTTCAGTGCTTACGAGACCAGTGTTCAGTGTTTTCTACACCAGTGTTCAGTACCTTCTACACCAGTCTTCAGTCTTTGCTACACCAGTGTTCAGTGTTTTCCATGCCAGTATTCAGTACCTACCAAACCAGTGTTCAGTGTATCCTACACCAGTGTTCAGTGCTTTCTACACCCGTGCTCAGTACCTTCTACACCAGTAATCTGTCTTTCCCACACCAGTGTTCAGTCTTTCCT
Organism: Cetorhinus maximus; assembly: GCF_964194155.1. Lineage (NCBI taxonomy): Eukaryota > Metazoa > Chordata > Chondrichthyes > Lamniformes > Cetorhinidae > Cetorhinus > Cetorhinus maximus. The sequence continues at coordinate 115,741,939 of NC_135880.1, forward strand.
ACACCAGTGTTCAGTGTTCGTTATACCAGTGTTCAACATTTCCTACACCAGTATTTAGTCTTTCCTATACCAGTGTTCATTGCTTCTTACACCTGTATTCAGTTTTTCTACACCAGTGTTCAGCACCTTCCACACCAGTGTTCAGTGTTTCCTATACCAGTGTTCATTCTTTCCTATACCAATGTACAATGTTTCCTATACCAGTGTTCATTCTTTCCTATACCAGTGTTTACTGTTTCCTATACCAGTGTTCAGTGTTTTCTACACCATTGTTCGGTGCTTACTACACCAGTTTTCAGTCTTTCCGACACCACTGTTCATTTTTCCCACACCAATGTTCAGTGTTGCCTACACCAGTGTTCAGTAGTTTCTACACCAGTATTCAGTGTTTACTACTCCAGTGTTGCATTTTCCTACATCAGTGTTCAGTGATTCCTACACCAGTGTTCATGTTTTCCTACACCAGTGTTCAGTGTTTCCTACACCAGTGTTCAGCACCTTCCACACCAGTATTCAGTGCTTTCTACACAAATGTTCCATTTTCCTACATCAGTGTACAGTGATTCCTACACCAGTGTTCACGTTTTCCTACACCAGTGTTCAGTGTTCCCTACACCAGTGTTCAGTGCTTCCTACACCAGTGTTCAGTGCTTTCTACACAAATGTTTCATTTTCCTACATCAGTGTACAGTGATTCCTACACCAGTGTTCACATTTTCCTACACCACTGTTCAGTGTTCCCTACACCAGTGTTCAGTGCTTCCTACACCAGTGTTCAGTGCTTCCTACACCAGTTCTCAGCATTACCTCCACCTGTGTTCAGTTCTTTCTACACCAGGGTTCAGTGTTTCCTTCACCAGTATTCAGTAGTTTCTACACTAGTGTTCAGCAACTTCCACACCAGTGTTCAGTGCTTTCTACACCAATGTTCAATATTCCCTGCACCAGTGTCCACTGTTTCCTACACCAGTGTTCAGTATTTCCTACACCTGTGTTCACTGTTTCCTACACCAGTGTTCAGTATTTCCTGCACCAGTGTTCAGTATTTCCTACACCTGTGTTCACTGTTTCCTACACCAGTGTTCAGTATTTCCTGCACCAGTGTACGTTGCTTCCTACACCAGTGTTCAGTTCTTTCTACACCAGTGTTCAGTACTTTCTACACCAGTGTTCAGTGTATCCTACGCTAGGGTTCAGTGTTTCCTACACCAGTGTTCAGTACTTTCTATACCAGTGTTCAGTACTTTCTACACCAGTGTTCAGTGTATCCTACGCTAGGGTTCAGTGTTTCCTACACCAGTGTTCAGTACTTTCTATACCAGTGTTCAGTACTTTCTACACCAGTGTTCAGTGTATCCTACGCTAGGGTTCAGTGTTTCCTACACCAGTGTTCAGTTCTTTCTATACCAGTGTTCAGCACCTTCCACACCAGTGTTCAGTACTTTCTACACCAGTACTCAGTACTTTCTACACTAGGGTTTAGTATTTCCTACACTAGGGTTCAGTGTTTCCTACACCAGGGTTCAGTACTTTCTACACCAGGGTTTAGTGTTTCCTACACGAGTCAGTGTATCCTAGACTAGGGTTCAGTGTTTCCTACACCAGTGTTCAGTACTTTCTACACCAGTGTTCAGTACTTTCTACACCAGTGTTCAGTTCTTTCTACGCCAGTGTTCAGTGTATCCTACAATAGGGTTCAGTGTTTCCTACACCAGTGTTCAGTTCTTTCTACACCAGTGTTCAGTGTATCCTACACTAGGGTTCAGTGTTTCCTACACCAGCGTTCAGTCCGTTCTACACCAGTGCTCAGTACTTTCTACACCAGGGTTTAGTGTTTCCTACACCAGGGTTCAGTACTTTCTACACCAGGGTTTAGTGTTTCCTACACCAGGGTTCAGTATTTTCTACACCAGGGTTCAGCACCTTTCACACCAGTGTTCAGTATTTTCTACACCAGTGCTCAGTTCTTTCTACACCAGTATTCAGTGTTTCCTACACTGGGGTTCAGTGTTTCCTACACCAATGTTCAGTGCTTTCTACACCAGTGTTCAGAGTTTCCTACACCAGCCTACAGTATTTTGTACACCAGTATTCAATCTTTCCGACACCAGTGTTCAATCTTTCATACACCAGTGTTCAGTCTTTCAAACACCAGTGTTCAGCCTTTCATACACCAGTGTTCAGTCTTTCTGACACCAGTGTTCAGTGTTTCCTTAACAAGTTACACATTGTTTCCTGCACCAGTGTTCAGGGATTCCTGAATCATTGTTCAATATTTCATACACCAGTTTTCATTGCTTCCTCACCAGTATTCAGTGTTTCCTCCACATGTGTTCACTGTTTCCTGCAACAGTGTTCAGTTCTTACTACACCAGGGCTCAGTGCCTTCTACACCAGTGTTCAGTGTGGTACAACTGTGTTCAGGGTTTCCTGAACCAGTTTTCATTGTTTCCTACATCGGTGTCCCGTGTTGCCTACACCAGTGATCAGTACCTTCAGCAGCCGTGTTCAGTGTTTCCTACATCGGCATTCAATGTTACCTATTCCAGTGTTCAGGGCTTATTAGACCAGTCTTCAGTGCTTTCTATACCAGTATTCAGTACCTTCCACACAGCGTTCAGTGTTTCCGATACCAGTGTTTAGTGCTAACTACACCAATTTACATTGTTTCCTACATCAGTGCTCCCTACACCAGTGTTCATTATTTCCTACATCAATGTTCAGCACCTTCCACACCAGTGTTCAGTGTTTCCTGCACCAGTGTTCAGTGTTTCCTACACCAATGTTCAATGTTTCCTACACCAGTGATCAGTACCTTCCACACCAGGGTTCAGTGTCTCCTATACCAGGGTTCGGTGTTTTCTATACCAGTGATCAGTACCTTCCACACCAGGGTTCAGTGTCTCCTACACCAGGGTTCGGTGTTTTCTATACCAGTGATCAGTACCTTCCACACCAGGGTTCAGTGTCTCCTACACCAGGGTTCGGTGTTTTCTATACCAGTGATCAGTACCTTCCACATCAGGGTTCAGTGTCTCCTACACCAAGGTTCGGTGTTTTCTATACCAGTGATCAGTACCTTCCACACCAGGGTTCAGTGTTTCCTACACCAGGGTTCGGTGTTTTCTATACCAGTGATCAGTACCTTCCACACCAGGGTTCAGTGTTCCCTACACCAGGGTTCGGTGTTTCCTATATCAGTGATCAGTACCTTCCACACCAGGGTTCAGTGTTTTCTATACCAGTGATCAGTACCTTCCACACCAGGGTTCAGTGTTTCCTACACCAGGGTTCGGTGTTTTCTATACCAGTAGTCAGTACTGTCTACGCCAATGTTCAGTGTTTCATACACCTGAGTTCAGGTTTTTAATACACCAGTGTTCAGCACTTCTACACCAGTGTTCATTGTTTCATACACCAATGCTCAGTGTATCATATAGCAGTGTTTAGTACTTCCTTCCACAGGGTTCAGTGTTTCCTACACCAGTGTTCAGCATCTTCTACAGTAATGAAAAAATTAACTGAATATTGCAAGTTTGGTACATCTATCAATGATATGCTTAGAGATTGTTTGGTGTGCGATATAGATGAAGATATGATTCAGAAGCAATTTCTGTCTGAAACAAATTTAGATTTTAAGAACGCATTGGAAATTGCTCTGGCAATGGAAAGTGGAATGCGAGAACTGAAAGCGCAATATGGCATCATCCTCCATGTTCCGCGAGGAGCTTCAGCCAGAAAGAGTGTGAAAGTGCTAAGCTTTACTCAGAAGCGGGAAGCAGCCGCCGCTAGCAGACAAATTAAAGGAGATAACTTAGTGGCAAAAACATGGCATAATTGTAACAGAGGTGGAAGCAGACAACCTTGAAATGAATCACAGTTTAAAAAGATCAAATGTTTTTTCTTTCATTGAAATGGACACTTTATGAGACAATGTAAAGATAGAATCATGCAGACTTTCAGAAACAATCAAAAACCCAATGAGATTAACAGCATTGAAAAGCCTGAATAAATAGATTCAGATATTTATTCGTTATGTAATTTAAAGTTAGGAAGAACAGAACCTGTCTATGTAACCATGAGAGTAAAAAGAGAAGCCTATCAGAATAGAGGCAGATACTGGTGCAGCCATTACGTTGGTAGGTGAGCATACTTCTACATACCTGAATCATGGAGAACTAAATTTGGAAGAAACTGATCCCAAATTGAAAAATTATACAGGAGAAGACATACAAGTCAAGGCATATGTAAAGTCACAGTACACTATGAAGGTTAAACAGTGAAATTACCCTTGTTGAAAACAAAAATACCTGGAAAAACTCAGCAGGTCTGGCAGCATCTGTGGAGAGGAGCACAGTTAATGTTTCAAGTCCGCATGACTCTTCAACAGAACTAAGGAAAAATAGAAAAGGGGTGAAATATAAGCTGGTTTAAGGGGGGACAAGAAGAGCTGGATAGAGGGCCAGTGATAGGTGGAGATAACCAAAAGATGTCACAGACAAAAGGACAAAGAGGTGTTGAAGGTGGTGATATTATCTGAGGAATGTGCTAATTTAGGGTGAAAAGCAGGACGAGCAAGGTACAGATAGCCCTAGTGGGGGTGGGGTGGGGTGAAGGGATCGAAATAGGCTAAAAGGTAGAGAGAAAACAATGGATGGAAATACATTTAAAAATAATGGAAATAGGTGGGAAAAGAAAAAAAAAACCTATATAAATTATTGGAAAAAACAAAAAGGAGGGGGAAAAATCGGAAAGGGTGTGGGGATGGAGGAGAGAGTTCATGATCTAAATTGTTGAACTCAATATTCAGTCCGGAAGGCTGTAAAGTGCCTAGTCGGAAGATGAGGTGCTGTTCCTCCAGTTTGCGTTGAGCTTCACTGGAACAATGCAACAAGCCAAGGATGGACATGTGGGCATGAGAGCAGGGTGGAGTGTTGAAATGGCAAGCGACAGGGAGGTCTGGGTAATGCTTTCGGACAGAAGGTGTTCTGCAAAGTGGTCACCCAGTCTGCGTTTGGTCTCTCCAATGTAGAGGAAACCACATTGGGAGCAATGAATGCAGTAGACTAAATTGAGGGAAGTGCAAGTGAAATGCTGCTTCACTTGAAATGAATGTTTGGGCCCTTGAACAGTGAGGAGAGGGGAAGTAAAGGGGCAGGCGTTGCACCTTCTGCAGTTGCATGGGAAGGTGCCGTGGGAGAGGGTTGAGGTGTAGGTGGTGATGGAGGAGTGGACCAGCATGTCACGGAGGGAACGATCCCTACGGAATGCCACCAGAGGGGGTGAAGGGAAGATGGGTTTGGTGGTGGCATCATGCTGGAGTTGGCGGAAATGGCGGAGGATGATCCTTTGAATGCGGAAGCTGGTGGGGTGATAAGTGAGGACAAGGGGGACCCTATCATGTTTCTGGGAGGGAGAAGAAGGTATGAGGGTGGTTGCACAGGAGATGGGCCGGACACGGTTGGGGGCCCTGTCAACCACCGTGGGTGGAAAACCTCGGTTAAGGAAGAAGGAGGACATGTCAGGGGAACTGTTTTGGAAAGTGGCATCATCAGAACAGATGCAACGGAGGCGAAGGAACTGAGATAATGAGATGGAGTCCTTACAGGAAGTGGGGTGTGAGGAGCTGTAGTCGAGGTAGCTGTGGGAGTCGGTAGGCTTGTAATGGATATTGGTGGACAGTCTATCACCAGAAATTGAGACAGATAGGTCAAGGAAGGGAAGGGAAGTGTCAGAGATGGACCATGTGAAAATGATGGAGGGGTGGAAATTGGAAGCAAAATTAATAAATGTTTCCAGGTCCAGACGAAAGCATGAAGCAGCACCGAAGTAATCATCGATGTACCGGAGAAAGAGTTGTGGGAGGGGGCCGGAGTAGGACTCGTACAAGGAATGTTCCACATATCCCATAAAGAGACAGGCATAACTGGGGCCCATGCGGGTACCCATAGCCACACCTTTCATTTGGAGGAAGTGAGACGAGTTTAAGGAGAAATTGTTCAGTGAGAGAACAAGTTCAGCCAGACGGAAGAGAGTAGTGGTGGATGGGGATTGTTCGGGCCTCTGTTCGAGGAAGAAGCGGAGAGCCCTCAGACCATCCCGGTGGGGGATGGAGGTGTAGAGGGATTGGATGTCCATGGTGAAGAGGAGGCAGTTGGGGCCAGGGAACTGGAAATTGTTGATATGATGTAGGGCGTCAGAGGAATCGCAGATGTAGGTGGGAAGAGACTGGACAAGGGAAGAGAGAATGGAGTCAAGATAGCAAGAAATGAGTTCAGTGGGGCAGGAACAGGCTGACACGATCGGTCTGCCGGGACAGTCCTGTTTGTGTATTTTGGATAGGAGGTAGAAGTGGGCCGTCCGAGGTTGGGAGACTATGAGGTTGGAAGCTGTGGAGGGAAGATCTCCAGAGGAGATGAGGTTAGTGACAGTCCTGGAAACAATGGCTTGATGTTCAGTGGTGGGGTCATGATCCAGGGGGAAGGAGGAGGAAGTGTCTGGGAGTTGACGCTCAGCCTGTGTGAGGGAGAGGTCAGTGCGCCAGACAACAACAGCACCACCCTTGTCAGCGGGTTTGATGACAATGTCAGGGTTGGACCTGAGATAACGGAGTGCAGCAAGTTCAGAAAGAGGCAGGTTAGAGTTGGTGAGAGGAGCACATGCGGGAGTTGGCAGCTCGCCTTCCGACAACCAACAGGCCCATTAAGCCCATTAAATATCTAATTGAATTAAATTTTTCGCTGCCCGCCTAACTTTATGGCTGGCAGGCAGGCAGAAAGGCTAATTAGGCATGTGCCCAACAACTGAAATATTGCACATCATTTTACACTCGGTTGGGTCAGGTGCCCGCCCGCCCGACGGGCAGAAAATTCTGCCCCAACTCTTTTTTTGGGTCAAAATGTACGAGAAGTGTAGATGATTGTAACAACTTTTCACTTTTGTGAAAGCTTCTTCCTGTGGTGTTTGCCAAAACCTTCACTGGTTTTTCTTGAGCAAGCAATACAGGGGTGCCAGTTCTGTCGACAAACTAGGCATTAGTCTTTGGGTTTTTTGCAAAACCTCATCCACAGGTGGGATGAGGTTTCGATCCGTCATTACAAAAAATAAAAAATGTTCAAACTAATTTCTAAAATTCCCCTGCTCATGTCACATGAGGGGATATGTCTTTAACATTTCAAAATTCTTTCTTTTTTATTTTTCAAAACCTTCATCTCCCTGAGGCAGCTCTGTGCCTCAGGGAGCTTTTCCTGTGCAGACCTGAATGCATGCGCAAAGTTCCCCGCTCACCCTTCTCCCCCACAACACAGGCAGCGCTGCAACACGCGTTTCACGTGGGGTGGGCCTTAATTGGCCCGCCCAGTGTGAAATTGCAATTGGGCCCCGATCACGGGCGCCGGTCGGCTTCCCGACAGTTCCCGCTTGCCCCCGCTGAGCCCGCTGAGCCCGCCCAACAAGGCCAAAATCCTGGCCTTAGTATTAACCTCTGATTCATCTCCCTATGGATGGGAGCATTGCTTTCCCATCAAATAGATGATGGATCAGAACAACATATAGGATATGTATCGAGAACGCTCAATACAGCAGAAAAAGAATACTCTCAAATAGAAAAAGCAAGTCTGTCAATCACCTTTGGTGTTAAGAAGTTTCACCAATATGTACCTGGTCGTTATTTTACCATCATATCGGAACACAAGCCATTATTGGGATTATTCAGCGAAAACAAGGCAATTCCCCTTATAGCCTCATCAAGAGTACAAAGATGGGCATTGATCTTGGCAGTGTATGTGTATACTTTCATTCATAGACCCAGAAGTCAAATTGTAAGCACAGGTGCACTGACTCGTTTGCCCATGCAAGTAAAAGATGAGGATGTTCCAATTCCTCAAGAATTCATTTTATTATTGAACTTCCTGGATTCATCACCAATATGTGCCAAACAGATTAAAGATTGAACAAATCGAGATCCAGTCTTATCCAAAGTGCGAGATCGACTTCTTCATAGTTGGTCACAAGAGCAAAAATCTGATTAAATTAAACCGTATTTCCAGAGAGGATACAAAATAACCAGTCAGTTATTGTGGCTGAGCGCGAGTGATTGTTCCTCCAAAATGACAAAAGCCATTGTTATCTGAACTTCACAGTGCACACCCCGGAATTTCCAGAATGAAGGCTGTAGCATGCAGCTATTCATGGTGACCTGGGATGGATGGAGAAATAGAAAACTTAGTGAGAAGTTGTATGCAGTGTTAACAAGCACAAAAATTACCTGCAACAACCTCATTATACCCTTGGATGTGGCCAGGAACGCCACAGGTGTGAGTACACATCGACCATATGGGACCTTTTATGGGAACAATGTTTCCACTTATCGTCAATGCACACTCAAAATGGGTGGACATATGTGGTGAGGTTGCCGACATCTTCTGCTACAATAGACAAGCTACGACAAAGTTTCACAATCAACGGACTACCTGAAGTGGTCGTATCAGACAATGGAATGGTATTTACGAGTGCTGAATTTCACCAATTTATCAGCCTCAACGGTATTACTCATGTGAAATCTTCACCATACCACCCTTCTTCAAATAGACTGGCTGAGAGAGCAGTTCAGACATTCAAATCTGGTATGAAGAAATGGGCTGGAGATTCTATAGCAACTAAATTAGCATGATTTCTTTTCCATTATAGAACTACCCCTCATATGACAATAGGTGTCACACCAGCAGAATTGTTGATGAAGAACCATCTCCAATCGAGATTCAGCCTAATTATACCACACTTGGGGCGGGGTGGGGGGGGAAGGTGGAAAGGAGTCAGGGAAGCCAGAAAACTGGACATGACTGTCACAGGGCGTTTAACATGGGAGAGAAAGTATTTGTGAAGAATTTTAGAGAAGGACCAACATGGTTGTTTGGAGAAATAAGTGCAGTAACGGGACTTCTTTCCTACCACGTAAAAGTGGAAGATCGAGTCATGCGGAGACATGTTGATCATATAAGAAGAAGAGAAACAAAATACCCAGAACTGATTCCACCAGTGTTCGTGACTGAATCAACGTCTCCTGTTGAAAGAACTCAACTAGGTGCAGATGTATCTGAAGGGCCGACTGTACCTGAAAAAGTCGAAGAAACAGATTTGCGGGTACCTACTGAAGAACCAGATGCTCAGGCAGTGAAGGAGGTTCTAAAACATCAGAAGCTGTAGAGCTGAGACATTTTACACGCATAAGGAAACCCCCAGAAAGACTGACTTTCAAAATTATTTATCTGTGTGAATAATTTGATATTATGAGAAAAATTGTAAGATGTATTTCTGTGTAAAGGGGGGATGATGTAGTAATCTGTGATGTGTAATATACCTTTAAGCCAAATGTTGTAATGTAAGATCACATGATCTTGGTACCCAATAGCAGAGTAGTGTGGGCTACCTCTGTAGCCAGTAGTCTTGAGTTAGAATCTGAAGAATAAAAACAGAGTTTTGAGTTGTAAACACACAAGTGTAGCTGCTGAGTTCATTTTGTAAATAAACAGAATGTGTTTATTCTAAGAACAGTCTACTGATCTTGCCTGTCTTGGTACCAACCCAGTCATCCCAAAACAAGTGCAACCTGGATCCTTTAGCCCCAACAAACCAGGGCACTGGATCCAACAGCCTCCTACACAAGTGTTCAGGGTTTCCTACACCAGTGTTCACAACCATCTATACCTGTGTTCTGTGCTTCCTAGGCTGGAGGGTCTGAGCTATGAGGGAAGATTGGATAGGCTGGGGTTGTTTTCCTTGGAGCAGCAGAGGATGAGAGGGGACCTGATAGAGGTGTATAAGGTTATGAGGGGCATAGAGAGGGTGGATAGGAAGGCACTTTTTCCATTAGTCTCATTAGTAGAGAGGCCAATAACCAGGGGGCACCTTTGCTGCACCAGTGTTCTCTGTATCCTACACCAGTGGACAGTGCTTACTACACCGGTGCTCAGTGTTTCCTACATCAGTATTCAGTACCTTCTACACCAGTGTTCAGTGTTTCCTACACCAGTGTTCAACATCTTCTAGATCAGTGTTCAATGTTTCCTACACCAGTGTTCATAGACTCATAGACATCTACAGCACAGAAGGAGGCCATTCGGCCCCTCGTGTCCACGCCGGTCAACAAAGATCTGACTACACTAATCCCATTTTCCAGCGCTTGGCCCATAGCCCTGGAGGCCTGGCAACGCACGTGAATATCTAAATAATTCTTAAATGTTAGAAGAGCTTCTGACTCAACTACCCTTTCAGGCAGTGAGTTCCAGACTCCCACCACTCTCTGGGTGAAAAAATTTCTCGTCAACTCTCCTCTTAACCTTCTATCTCTTACCTTAAATCTATGCCTCCTGGTTATTGGCCTCTCTACTAATGAGACTAATGGAAAAAGTGCCTTCCTATCCACCCTCTCTATGCCCCTCATAACCATATACACCTCTATCAGGTCCCCTCTCATCCTTTGCTGCTCCAAGGAAAACAACCCCAGCCTATCCAATCTTCCCTCATAGCTCAGACCCTCCAGCCCAGGCAGCATCCTGGTAAATCACCTCTACAATCACATCCTTCCTATAATGTGGTGAACAGAACTGCACACATTACTCCAGTTGTAGCCTAACCAGCATTTTATACAGTTCCAATATAACCTCCCTGCTCTTGTATTCCATGCCTCTGCGAATAAAGGCAAGTATCCCATATACCTTCTTAACCACCTTATCTACCTGCCCTGCTGCCTTCAGGGATCTATGGATATGCACACCAAGGTCCCCCTGATGTTCAGTACTTTCCAGGGTCCCACCATACATAGTGTAACCCTTGCCTTGTTAGCCCTCCCCAAGTGCATTACCTCACACTTTTCAGGATTGAACACCCTACATTTAAGTACAAATCATTTATGCACACCACAAACAGCAAGGGCCCCAACATAGAGCCTTGCAGAACCCCATTGGAAACAGATTTCCAGTCACAGAAACATCCCTCTACCACCACCCTCTGCTTCCTGCCTCTCAGTCAATTTTGGATCCAACGTGCCAATTTACCTTGGATCCCATGGGCTCTTACTTTCCTGACCAGTATGCCATGACGGGCCTTATCAAAAGCCTTGCTAAAGTCCATGTAGACCACATCAAATGCATTACCCTCATCAACAATCCTGGATCCCTCCTCAAAAAATTCGATCAAATTTGTCAAACACGATCTTCCCTTAACAAATCCATGCTGACTATAACTGGTTAATCTGTATTTCTAAGTGCAGGTTATTCTGTCCCTCAGAATTCTTTCTAGAAACTTCCCCACCACCGAGGTTAGACTGACTGGCCTGTAATTTCCTGGTCTATCCCCTCCTCCCTTTTTTAATAATGGAACAGTGTTAGCAGTCCTCCAGTCCTCTGGCACCTCACCTGTGGCCAGAGAGGATTTGAAAATTACTGCCAGGGCTCCTGATATCTCTTCCCATGGCTTTCTCAACAGCCTGGGATACACTTCATCCGGGCCTGTGGATTTATCCACTTTTAAGGCCGCTAAACCCGGTAGTACCTCCTATGGTACTCTCTTATGTTAATTTCCTCTAATATTTCACAGTCCTCCACCCTGATGTCTATATCTGCGTTGTCCTCCACCCCGATGTCTATATCTGCGTTGTCCTTTTCCATTGTAAAGACCGACGCAAAGTGTTTATTGAGGACTGTACCCACGTCTTCCGGATCCATACACAGATTACCTCTATGGTCCCTAATTGACCCTACTCTTTCCCTAGTTATTCTTTTCAGGTTTTCCCTCACTAGTTCTCATTGTTTCCTACACCAGTGTTCAGTGTTTCCGATACCAGTGTTCAGTGTTTCCTGCACCAGTGTTCAGTGTTTCCTGCACCAGTGTTCAGTGCCTTCCGCACCAGTGTTCAGTGTTTCCTACACCAGTGTTCAGTGTTTCCTGTACCAATGTTGTGTTTCCTGCACCTGTGTTCAGTGTTTCCTACACCAATGTTCAGTGTTTCCTATAGCAGTGTTCAGTGTTTCCCTCATGAGGGTTCAATGTTTCCTACACCAGTGTTTAGTGCTCACTACACGTGTTCAGTGATTAATACACCATCAATGTTTCCTATACCAGAGTTCAGCACCTTCTACACCAGTGTTCAGTGTTTCCTATACCAGTGCTCAGTGTTACCTACACCAGTGTTCAGCAGCTGCTACACCAATGTTCAGTGTTTCCTATACCAGTGTTCTATACCTTGCACAGCATTGTTCAGTGTTTCCTGCACCTGGTTTCAGTGTTTCCTACACCAGTGTTCAATCCCTTCCACACCAGTGTTCAATATCTTCTACACCATTGTTCATTGTTTCTTATACCAGGCGTCAGTGTTTGCTATATCAGGGTTCAGTGTTTCCTATACCATTGTTAAGTACCTTCTACACCAGTGTTCACTGTTTCCTACACCAATGTTCAGTGTATCCTACACCAGTGTTCTCGGTTTCCTCCTCCAGTGTTCAGTACATTCCACACCAGTGTTCAGTGTTTACTGCATTAGTGTTCAGTGCTTACAACACCAGGGTTCAGTGTTTCCTACGCCAGTATTCAGTACCTTCCAGGCCAGTGTTCAGTGTTTCTACATCGGTGTCCAGTGCTTACTACATCAGTTTACATTGTCACCTACATCAGGTTTTAGTGTTTCCTATACCAGTGTTCAGTGTTTCCTATACCAGTGTTCAGTGTTTCCTATACCAGTGTTCAGGGTTTCCTATACCAGTGTTCAGTGTTTCCTATACCAGTGTTCAGGGTTTCCTATACCAGTGTTCAGTGTTTCCTATACCAGTGTTCAGGGTTTCCTATACCAGTGTTCAGTGTTTCCTATACCAGTGTTCAGGGTTTCCTATACCAGTGTTCAGTGTTTCCGACACCAGTGTTCAGTGTTTCCGACACCAGTGTTCAGGGTTTCCTATACCAGTGTTCAGGGTTTCCTATACCAGTGTTCAGTGTTTCCTATACCAGTGTTCAGTGTTTCCGACACCAATGTTCAGGGTTTCCTATACCAGTGTTCAGTGTTTCCGACACCAGTGTTCAGTGTTTCCGACACCAGTGTTCAGGGTTTCCTATACCAGTGTTCAGGGTTTCCTATACCAGTGTTCAGTGTTTCCTATTCAAATGTTCAGTGTTTTGAACACCACTGTTCCCTGTTTCCTGCACCTGTTTTCAGTGTTTCGTACGCCAGTGTTCAATACCTTCTACATCAGTGTTTATTATTTCCTACACCAGCGTTCAGTGCTTACTATACCAGGATTCAGTGTTTCCAAACCAGATTTCAGTATTCATACACCAGTGTTCAGTGCCTTCAACATCAGTGTTCAGTGTTTCCTACACCAGTATTCAGTACCTTCCAGGCCAGTGTTCAGTGTTTCCTACACCAGTGTCCAGTGCTTACTACACCAGTGTTCAGTGTTTCCCTCATGAGCGTTCAGTGTTTCCTACACCAGTGTTTAGTGCTCACTACACGTGTTCAGTGATTAATACACCATCGATCAATGTTTCCTACACCAGTGTTCAGCACCTTCTACACCAGTGCTCAGTGTTGCCTACACCAGTGTTCAGCAGCTGCTACACCAATGTTCAGTGTTTCCTATACCAGTGTTCCATACCTTGTACAGCATTGTTCAGTGTTTTCTGCACCTGGTTTCAGTGTTTCCTACACCAGTGTTCAATCCCTTCCACACCAGTGTTCAATATCTTCTACACCATTGTTCATTGTTTCCTATACCAGGCTTCAGTGTTTGCTACATCAGGGTTCAGTGTTTCCTACACCATTGTTCACTGTTTCCTACACCAGTATTCAGTATCTTCCAGGCCAGTGTTCAGTGTTTCCTACACCAGTGTCCAGTGCTTACTACACCAGTTTACATTGTCACCTACATCAGGTTTTAGTGTTTCCTATACCAGTGTTCAGTGTTTCCTATACCAGTGTTCAGTGTTTCCTATACCAGTGTTCAGTGTTTCCTATACCAGTGTTCAGTGTTTCCTATACCAGTGTTCAGTGTTTCCTATACTAATGTTCAGTGTTTTGAACAACATTGTTCCCTATTTTCTGCACCTGTTTTCAGTGTTTCGTACGCCAGTGTTCAATACCTTCTACACCAGTGTTTATTATTTCCTACACCAGCATTCAGTGCTTACAATACCAGGATTCAGTGTTTCCAAACCAGATTTCAGTATTCATACACCAGTGTTCAGTATCTTCAACACCAGTCTTCAGTGTTTCCTATACCAGTATTCAGTGTTTCCTACACACATGCTCACTGTTTCCTACACCATTGTTCAGTGTTCCCTACACCAGTGTTTCCTACACCAGTGTTCAGTGTTTCCTACTGTCATGAAGCTATTAATGTATATAATATTATTGGGAAATATTTTTCTTTTAAAATAGAAGTTTCGTCTGTGGATGTGTCTTAATTGGACTAAAGCCAGCCAGTCTGGGTGCTTTGATGTGTATTAGTTTTGATATGCAAGAGAGATAGAGTGCATTTGCATTTTTTGAATAGAGCATTCAAGAAGTGGAGTGAAAGCTACTACCTAGCTAGCAGAGACCAAGCAATATGTTTATTTTACTAATAAAATTGGTACAATGAAAGGGGTTTTATTGTAAAAGGTGGAGTTCAAAGAGGCTGGTGATACAATGAGAATTTACATTCACTGGGTGGTGGTAAGTATAACTTCAGCAGTTTTGTGTGTGCAGGGCAGAGGCAATGTGAGATCAAAAGGCAACTGTAAACATCCAACTGTCTCCACAGGAACTAAAGTGTAAAGAACCTCATTTTGAATTTGTGAGGTGAAAACGCTTTGCCTGGTGTTTGGTTACGCCTATGGGTTGCTGTTGCCTTAATGGGGTTTAATTTGGGAATTTGTTAAAAGTTATGATAGTAGTAATTTGAAGTCATGTGTATATATATTTTTAGCTGCATAAAAGTTTAATGCAAAACCTCAAGAACTAATGGTTTGAATCCTGAATTTAGAGTCGCATTTCAAACAACACATAAAAGTGTAAGTCATGACAGTTGTTTAAAGTTTCCCTCTAGGGTTTTTAAATGACTCAGCTTTACCAACAGCATCAGTCATAACACCTACACCAGTGTTTCCTACACCAGTGTTGATTGTTTCCTACCCCAGTGTTTGTGTTTCCTACACCCTTGTTCAGTGCTTCCTGCACCAGTGTTCAGTGTTTCCTATACCAGTGTTGATTATTTCCTGCCCCAGTGTTCAGTGTTTCCTACACCGATGTTCAGAGTTTCCTACACCAGTGTTCAGTACCTTCCACACCAGTGTTCAATGTTTGCTACATTAGTGTTCAGGATCTTCCACACCAATGTTCAGTGTTTCCACACTAGTGTTGAGGGTTCAGTGTTCCCTACACCACTGTTCATTGTTTACTACACCCGTGTTCAGTGCTTCCTGCATTAGTGTTCAGTGCTTCCTATGCCAGTGTTCAATGCTTCTTATTCCAGTGTTCAGTGCTTCCTGTTCCACTGTTCATGTGCCAGTGCTCAATTCTTGCTACACCAGCATTCACTACTTCATACAGCAGTGTTCAATTCCTGCTGCAACAGCGTTCCATGCTTCCTACACCAGTGTTCAGTGCTTGTACACCAATGTTCACTGGCCATTGGGTCACAACCTGCTGGACATCCATAACTCCTACAAGTGAGATATGAAGGTGGCAGACATTGACATGACAACTGGGAAGCATTTACCAACAGTCATGACCCCTGTACTTCTGCTATTTGAAGGGGCATTGGCAGGGGCGAGGAGAAATGGATGCTCTGTTGGCTGGGAGGAGGGCACAGAGAAAACAGTGGCCAGGGAATCCTGCACCTTCTTAGCCCCCACTGTGTAACAGAGTCTGCCATGCCAGACTGAGGCTCCTGATGATGTTCAACACAGAATTGACTGCCAAAGCACGAACCATGGTCTTGGGAGACGGAAGGCTGCCAAAGAGGTTTCCCTCTCCTTTCCCTTTCTGTTCTTTTGCTCCCTTGATATCTCTCTTCCATACTATGAAAGGAGGATAGGAAACTGAGTGATGGTACAGGAAGATAAATTCTTCTTTTAGTTCCCTCCAAAATCTGCTACAGGTCAAGAAATGGAAAAGACGCTATTACTCCCTTGTGAGATATGAAATTCCCAGTAAAGGTTCATAAACGCAAATCTGGCACTGGTGCAGGATTGACTTTTGAGTGATTGATCATGACACGATCAAGGCATCTGGAATATTATGTGTAACAGCTAATATTGAATAAGGTGCTAATTAAAGTCAGATAAATCTTTTCATATTCTTCCACTACTTTGGATTAACTTGTTCCACTGATGCAGCTTTTACAGCGGGCAACCCTAAATCTAAATGCTTCCTTAAATTACATAGGCTCATCCTATGAACTATTTATTTTCCACTCACCATGGCAAGAAAGCGTGGGCTGGTCCACAAGTAGTATTCATTACACATTTGTCATGCTCACCTTCAGATTTTACACCTGTCTTGTTGCATGCCAGTGAGTAATGGTCTGCATGATGTATCCGAATTAAAAGATTGATTATTACCATTCATGTTGCGTTTTCCAGTCTTTCCAGAGCTAGCCACATATTATTCAACCTTTTGAAAATGTGCCACTCAATCATATTGAACTAATGAAGCGCCACAACGTCAGTCAGCAAGAGTTCTCAATCTATGAGCTGAATTTGGCTTCTGCACAATAGCAGATGATGGAATCATTGCACAGAATTTAAATCGTTCGGAATTTTCAAAGTTTTCTCATAAGCCCTTCAAGTTTCAGATTGAAGGTGTACAAATTTCAAAGTAATCCTAATTCCTTTCCCTCCTCCACACCAAAAAAAGCTAGTTTGTAGTATCACTGGTGAAAGTACATAATCACATGACTGTTGATCTTGGCCATGATCCACTTGCGTTCAGCATTGTGCTCACTAAAGTCCCATAATTCTTCGCAGTGTGCTGAATTTATGTGCGTTACGTGCCTGTGTATATTATGTCTTGTTGATGTTACCAGAGTCCAGGGTTCAACCAAATGCATAGGCTCCTAAGTCTAAAAATTTAAAGATGATTTGATTCTTTTTACGTGGTTAAATTTATTTTTAGAATTCAAGAGATTTGTCAGCTGGTTATAGTCTGTGATGGATATCGAGGTTTCCTTGCACTTGATGAAAGACAGGCTAATAGCACCGTAAAGGAGACGGCATATATTTGGTTCTATTTACAGTGTTGTTTGTGGCATAAAAATAGTTTGTACAGGAGAGAAAAATCTCCAGCTGCGTTCTAGCTGTTAAGGATTCCTCTTAGGAATCTAGAGTTGGCAAATACTAAATATTTTCCTTAGCTCATTTTCCCACAGGAAACTTTTGTTTAAAATTTTTAGATGGTCTGTTTTTTCCAGAAAATACTTAATTTGTAAAAACAACGACCAGCCTTCTATTTTTGCATTCTTTTTGGTAATTTTCACAAATGTAGTAGTCTCTGCCTTTCAATTAGAGATGCATATAAAATGTTAAAAAAAACTTTGTTTCAACTTTGAGTTGCCAGAATGAAATAACATATAACCAATGTCATTATATAATTTCTTTCCTTCTGTTTGTTCTTGTTTAAATCAATTGGTGTCCCAGAGTGCAACACTAGTATGAACAGTGCTGCAGACTACACTGTGCTTGAAGCAATGTCTGTTCAGCATTTTGTAAACTCCCACTGAGTTCATCTGAAATCCTAGAATACCAAATGGCCTCTCTAATCTACATTCTATTCCTGAAAGAAATGTATGGCATTTCGTCATCACAGCTGAACGTTCGACTGCCTTGGCACGTAGGCCTGTGACTCAAGGTTCATAAGCACTGTACCACGACTTCCAAATGCAGCTGCATTAACAAAAAAAAGAATGTTTTTTATTCCCCTCTCTCTTCCGCTCATGCATTTATCATCGTTTTCTAGGTGGGGGAGAAACTACAAGTTAAGACAGAATCAGTTAATGTTTTACTAAGAGATGCCTGTTTAAAGGTTGGAAAAGCATAAATTTGTTTTTATATGACAAGCCAGCAGAATTCCTTTCCCCACCCCAAACACATCTGCAAATAAATATTTTTTTTATATGGGAGTGTGGCTGGGAATAATTACTGAGCACAAGTTTGTTTGGCTTTAAATGCAGAAATAGCTTATTTTTTCATCAAGTCTTTTCTCATTGTTTCTTTAATTTGTGCTTCCCACCATTTTACTAATAACGTTCTTTTTCAATTGACTTAAAATAGTAGATTTACAAATCTGTGCCCCCAGTGCAGGATCAGAATGTTGCACTATTAAGCCTCACTCCAGTGGTAATTCAAATTGTCATTTATGACACATTTTCAATATCCAAAATAGCTGCTAAGCATCTAGGCAATAATCGTCAATATACTTTAAAATAATTCAACACATATGAAGCATGTTTGGATGTTTCTGAGATGTAATAGGAATTTGAATTAAAACATTGTTCACATTCCATGGTTATCAACTTTCGGAAGGTAGGAAAGCATGCATTCTGCCAGCTCACAATGAGCCCAAGATAAAGACTTCTTTTAAGGTTAAGCCTCCAAGAAAAGAACAAACTTAGAAGCCAATCGGCCAAAGGTTACCAGATATGAAAAGTAGCGTCTTCAGCTCCCTGAGAGCTGCCTCAGGGAGCTGAAGAATTTAAATGCAATAAAAACAGATTTAAAATCCGGAAAAAAATACCCACGCATCAGAATCAGTCACCTGAATACATAAAGATGAAAATTCTGTTAATACATTTTTATAATTTTCATTTAATAACGGAAATTTCATCCCGCCCGTGGATGAGGTTTCCTGAAAAATACAAAGGCCGCCTGGCCGATTCGCCTGTCTGCCAACCTTAATGTTGGATGGGCAACGAAAAACTTCAGTTAATTACAGCTTTAGTGGCCTTAATAGGCCTCTTAATTGTCGGCGGGCGCGTTTCTGAATCTCGCGCGCGCCCGCCAACTGAAATATTGCACGAGTGCGTTATCGGGACGCTCATCAGATGTCATCACGCACTATTTCACGTTCGAGTGGGTCGGGTGCATGCCCGCACACTGAGCGAAACACTCTGCCCCAGAATCTATCATTAAACATATGGCAACAGGGTACTTTTTATTTAATCATTCACGGGATGTGGGCTTCACTGGCTGGGCCAGCATTTATTGCCCATCCCTAGTTGCCCTTGAGAAGGTAGCGGTGAGCTGCCTTCTTGAACCACTGCAGTCCATGTGATGTAGGTATACCCACAGTGCTGTTAGGGACTGAGTTCCAGGATTTTGACCCAGTGACAGCGAAGGAACAGCGATATATTTCCAAGTCAGGATGGTGAGTGGCATGGAGGGGAACTTCCAGGTGCTGGTGTTCCCATCTATCTGCTGCCCTTGTCCTTCTAGATGGTAGTGGTCGTGGGTTTGGAAGGTGCTGTCTAAGGAGCCTCGGTGAATTCCTGCAGTGCATCTTGTAGATGGTACACACTGGTGCTACTGTGCGTCGGTGGTGGAGGGAGTGAATGTTTGTGGATGTGGTGCCAATCAAATGGGTTACTTTGTCCTGGATGGTATCCAGCTTCTTCAGTGCTTTAGGAGCTGCTCTCATCCAGGCAAGTGGGGAGTATTCCATCACACTCCTGACCTGTGCCTTGTAGATGGTGGACAGGCTTTGGGGAGTCGGGAGGTGAGTTACTCATTGCAGGATTCCTAGCCTCTGACCTGCTCTTGTAGCCACAGTATTTATATGGCTAGTCTAGTTCAGTTTCTGGTCAATGGTAACCCCCAGGATATTGATAGTAGGGGATTCAGTGATAGTAATGCCATTGAACATCAAGGGGCGATGGTTGGATTCTCTCTCATTGGAGATGGTCATTGCCTGATACTTGTATAGCGAATGTTACTCGCCACTTGTCAGCCCAAGCCTGTCTGTTGTCCAGGTCTTGCTGCATTTGGACATGGACTGCTTCAGTAGCTGAGGAGTCGCGAATGGTGCTGAACGTTGTGCAATCATCAGCGAACATCCCCACTGCTGACCTTATGATGGAAGGAAGGTCATTGAGGAAGCAGCTGAAGATGGTTGGGCCAAGGGCACTACCCTGAGGAACTCCCGCGGTGAGGTACTGGACCTGAGATGACTGACATCCAACAACAACAACCATCTTCCTTTGTGTTAGGTATGACTCCAACCAGTGGAGAATTTTCCCCCTGATTCCCATTGACTCCTGTTTTGATAGGGCCCCTTGATGCCGCACTCGGTCAAATGCTGCCTTGATGTCAAGGGCAGTCACTCTCACTTCACCACAGGAGTTCAGCTCTTTTGTCCATATTTGAACCAAGGCTGTAACGAGGTCAGGAGCTGAGTGGCCCTGACGGAACCCAAACTGGGCATCAGTAAGCAGGTTATTGCTAAGCAAGTGCCGCTTGATAGCACCGGTGATGATCCTTTCCATTACTTTACTGATGATCGAGAGAAGACTGATGGGGTGGTAATTGGCCAGGTTGGATTTGTCCTGTTTTTTGTGTACAGGACATACCTGGGCAATTTTCCACATAGCCGGGTAAATGCCAGTGATGTAGCTGTACTGGAACAGCTTGGCTAGAGGCGCAGCAAGTTCTGGGGCACAAGTCTTCAGTACTATTGCCGGAATGTTGTCAGGGCCATAGCCTTTGCAGTATCCAGTGCCTTCAGCCGTTTCTTGATATCACGTGGAGTGAATCGAATTGGCTGAAGACTGACATCTGTGATGCAGGGGACCTCCGGAGGAGGGCTAGATGGATCATCCACTCGGCACTTCTGGCTGAAGATTGTTGCGAATGCTTCAGCCTTATCTTTTGCACTGATGTGCTGGGCTCCTCCATCATTGAGGATAGGGATATTTATGGAGCCACCTCCTCCAGTGAGTTGATTAATTGTCCATCACCATTCACGACTGGATGTGGCAGGGCTGCAGAGCTTAGATCTGATCCGTTGGTTGTGGGATCGCTTAGCTCTGTCTATCACTTGCTGCTTATGTTGTTTGGCATGCAAGTCGTCCTGTGTTATAGCTTCACCAGGTTGACACCTCATTTCAATGTATGCCTGGTGCTGCTCCTGCCCTCCTGCACTCATCATTGAACTAAGGTTGATCCCCTGGCTTGATGGTAATGGTAGAGTTGGGGATATGCCGGGCCATGAGGTTACAGATAGTGCTGGAGTACAATTCTACTGTTGCTGATGGCCCACAGTGCCTCATGGATGACCAGTCCTGAGTTGCTAAACCTGTTCGAAATCTATCCCATTTCACACAGTGGTAGTGCCACACAACACAATGGAGGGTTTACTCAATGTGAAGGCAGGACTTTGTCTCCACAATGACTGTTCGGTGGTCACTCCTACCGATATTGTCATGGACAGATGCATCTGCGGAAGGCAGGTTGGGGTCAAGTATGTTTTCGCCCTCTTGTTGGTTCCCCACCACCTGCCGCAGACCCAGTCTAGCAGCTGTGTCATTTAGGATGCAGCCAGCTCGGTCAGTAGTGGTGCTACCGAGCCACTCTTGGTGATGGGCATTGAACTCCCACTCCCACCCAGAGTACATTCTGCACCCTTACCACCCTCAGCGCTTCCTCCAAGTGGTGTTCAACATGGAGGAGCACTGATTCATCAGCTGAGGGAGGGCGGTAGTGGTAACCAGCAGGATGTTTCCTTGCCTATGTTTGAGACTTCATGGGGTCCGGAGTCAATGCTGAGGACCCCCAGGGCAACTCCCTCCCAACTGTATGCCACTGTGCCTCTGGGTCTGTCCTGCCAATGATGGTAGTGCCTGGGATGTTACCTGTAAGTATAATTCCGTGAGGATGACTAGCCTGGGAGGCAGCTCTCCCAATTTTGGCACTAGCCTCCCCACCCACAGCTGTTAGTAAGGAGGACTTCGCAGGGGTCGACAGGGCTGCAAGCCGTTGTTGTGTGGGTGGACACCCCATGCCGGTGGCTTTGAAGGTCACAGTGGCCCTTAACTTCTCTGCCTCTAGTTCGTTTCAGGGCTCAGTGGGGTCCTGTCTGGCATTTCTCAATCATCTGCACACAGCTGTGTCAAGCTCATGGCTGATGCTATCTTTAGACACATCCACATGTTCATCCACATCCGGACAAATGAGGTGAGCCAGGCAGAGAGAGAACGAGGCTTCACTGAGATGTCTGGCTTCCCCCGTGTCGGGGGTGTAATAGATTGCAATCAAGTGGCCATCAAGGCACCAGCAGGTGAGCCTGGAGCTTTCATAAACAGGAATGGGTTTTACTTAATAGAAGCTCAGATCATCTGTTTCCACAGGACACAGATTCTCCAAGTTTGTGCCCGTTTTCCTGGGAGCTCAGACAATGCTTATGTCTTGTGGCACTCACAGGTAACAAGGTTTGTTTGTGGCTCCTGCATGAGTGGATATTTAGCTCCTGGGTGACAAGGGCTATCCTTTGATGAGGCGGCTGATGACCCCGCTCCATCACCCAAGAACTGAGGCCGAGGAGAGATACAAAAGGAGCCATCCCTCCACAAGAGCGGTAGTGGAGAGGACCATCGGGCTGCAGTAGATGCACTTCAGGTGCCTGGACCACTCAGGGGGAACATTGCAATATTCTCCAGAGCATGCCTTCCTCATAATCCTTGCATGCTGCGCCCTGCACAACCAAATGGGGGGGACCCACTGGAGACTGAGGAAAGTGAGGCAGCTCCACAGGCCACGGAGGGTAACTCAAGTGATGGCTCAGAGTAAGAGCCTGGGAAGGCACAGTGTGAGGACCTCGAGGCAGAGGACAGGAACTCTTATAGAGGCAGGGACACCAGGGATACTTTGATCCAGCAAATCTTCAGTTAGGCACCCAAGGCATCGATGCCTCGTCAAGCCAATGGCAGTGTCTCCTTTGCTAACAATCAATAAATGAGAACCCAACCCAGTGCGCCAGCACCACACAACACCATACTTTTACAAGCCTGTGCTGCATCTGGCACCTGTTCAAACCATCCAGCCAACTCAACACATTTAAGTCAAATAAATGTTTATGTTACTTAACATGAAAAAACAAAGAACAAAATAAGTGTCCATCCCTCACACAAGAGTTAAATAATTGACGCAAAGAATGTCACCCCTGACACGCCCCTGCTGTGCTCAAGGGGCCTTCAACTCACACTTGTGGGTGCTGCGTCTTGGTGCCCCCCCTCCCTCGCTGACAGTGGCGTTGGGGGCAGCCTGCTGACTCTGCTGTCCTGGTGGCCCTGATGACTTTGGTGGTCGTCCACTGACTGTCGGAGCCTGAGTAGGCTCCACCTGGGTGGTTGTGTCCAGCCCCATGGCTGGGCAGTCCTCAGTCATTGCGGCATCATCAGATGCAGCGGCCACTAGCAAAGGGGTGGAGGAGCTGGTGCCCTTGTCCAGAGTGCCCTAGAGAAGCTCATAGAGACGACAAGCAGCTCATCTGCCAGAGTGAGGTGCGGTTGCACCTCCCTGCTCACCAGTGATTGACAGGGACCTAGTAGGAAAACTAGGTCCCTCATCCATCTCTCACATTGAGGTCATTGCCTGTGTGAGGGCTTGTAGGCCCGAGTGCAACTCCAGGAACCCCTGAGTCTGCACCTGAAGCTGCCTCTCCATGAAAGTCACCACGCTCTCCATGGAGGAGGCAGTGCATTCAGTGTTAAGGGTTAACACAGAACTCATGCTCTGCATGGGCTCCTCCATGATGGAGACCATGACATACAGACCCTCATAGACTTCCGCCAGTTTTCCCCCTGCATGCCATTGGACATCCAGCATCTGCCACCTGATGGACAACTCCAGAGTCTCGCCATCTGTCTCAGACACAGATGATCCTGGTCTCCAGCTGTGTTCCCACTGTCGGCTCCCTGGGAGCTCTCTGCCTCTGCCAGCTCCTCGTGTGAGTGTGATGCCCCTCACCACTGTGCAGTACCCACAGAGCCGAATACCTAATGCCCACCGAGTAGCTAGGCTGGTGCCTTGTTCAGAGTTTCAGTGTGACACTGTTGCAGGTGTGTTGTTTTCCTCAGAGCTCAATGACAGGTCCTCAGGGTCGCCAGCGGCTCCTGCAGATGGCACAGCTACGGGAGGAAGACAAAAGATCAGTACATTCAATCATCGTAGTCACTATGCACGCTAGGCGGGCTGAGGAGACAGTGGAGGCCTGCTCCATGGTGCTATCTACTTTGGAGCTTCAGTGGGCTCTCTGGCTATGACAGTTCAGTTTCTGATGAGAGGAATGCGTTATGTTTCCAGTACCCACCACACACACATCTGTCACCTGCGTCCTTACCTTCATCTGAGACCTTTGCTTCACCACAACCAGAGGAGCGAGCTGGCCGGTGGCATTCAAGCTCCAGTGCACTACTCTCGTGCTTAATGAGGATGCACAGATTTGGCACTCCTCCACTCATTCTGTGGCGCTCTACAGCATTATGACTCCTCTTCTCCTGACAGGGAAAAATAGCCTCATTATTGCTCCATTTCTCTGAAGGTCCTTTCCTGGCTCCCCTCCACCCTCCCACCCGGACATTAGGTGGGCCATGTCACTGTGGTCCATCTCATCCTGCAATGCACTGAGACCAGTCGTGCTGACATCCCAGTCTTGGTAGGGCAGGCTTCAGTGCCAGTTGGCATACGTGCTCTTAGACCCCTGAACGTTCCAAGAAACAGACACTCGACTAAAGTTCTTCACATGGGTCCGTGCTATTTCTGCACTTGCCCTTGCTGACCGCAGCAGATCTTTGAATCTTTTGCGGCACTGAAGCCATGTGTGGCTCACCACATCGTGCCCTCTGACCTAGGCAACGACCTTTGTCCAGGGCTTCTTGGTCAAGTGGGGTGGCCTTCTCTTGTCATCCCTGGGCATTAAGATATGCTGCCTGGCACTGATCTCCTCGGCTAGCACTCCCAAGCACTCATCTGAGAAACGGGGGGCAGAGTGCCCACCCAACTTGCGCTCATGCCTTTCATGACTTCCAGGTTCTGAGGTCATGACTGCACACCAAGGTACTTCTTGAACAACTTCCAGACAGCTCCCTCAGCCTCCCCCACAACTCCTGACAGCCTTTAGGGAGCTGCCTGTTCCATTTTTGAACACCCCACTGGGTCCTCATTGGGCCTGGTGCCCAACGCGCACAGAAAACACATTCAGTGGTTGTATTTTATGCTGGGCGGGCCTTAATTGGCCACCCAGCGTAAGATCGCGTTCACAGCCCGAACTCGACCGGGAAAGGATTTTATATCCGCTTCTGGCCGTGCCAACTTCGGGCGCACCCCAAGGGTAAAATTCAGGCCATGGCTTTTGACAAATTGAGTTCTGAAAATGGAGCAGGATAGATAAGGGAAAACCCATGGATGAAGTAAATTTGTATTTTCAAGGTGCCACGCAGAAGATTGTTATTACAAGATTAGGACCCATGGGTTTGGGGACAATATATTAGCATGGATTGAGGATTAGTTATCGTGTAGAAAATAGAGAGTAGGAATCAACGGGTAATTTTCACATTGGCAGGTTGTAGTTAGTTTGGTGCTGCAAGGATCAGTGCTTGGGCCTCACATAATTACAAACTATGTCAATGACTTGGATAATGGAATCCAGTGTAATGTAACCAAGCTTGTTGATGATACAAAGCTAGGTGGGAAAGTAATCTGTGTTGAAGATGTAAACAGGCTGCAAACAATATAAACAAGTTAAGGGAGAGGGAAAGGAGGTGGCAAATATATGGGGAAATGTAAAAGCATCCACTTTGGTAAGAAGGATAGGAAAGCAGAATATGTTTTAAAAGATGAGAGATGGGATGATATTGGTATTCAGAGGGATTGAGTGTCCTTGTACATGAAACACTGAAAGTTAACATGGAGGTACAGCAAGCAATTAGGAAAGCAAATGGCAGTTAGCCTTTAGTACGTGAGGGTTAGAGTACGAGAGTTTATAAGTCTTGTTGCATGATGAGACTACACCTGGAATATTTGTGCTTTCTTATCTAAGAATGGATGCAATGAAGGTCCACTAGACTGATTCCTGGGATGAGAGCGTGGTCCTATGAGGAGAGATTGAATATAATGGGCCTATATTCTCCACCAATAAGAAGAATGAGAAGTGATTTCACTGTAGTTTATAAAATTGTTAGAGAATTTGACAGGCTGGATGCTAAGAGGTAGTTCTCTCTGCTGGAGAGTCTAGAATCAGGGATCAGTCTTGGGGTAAGGGAATGGTTATTTAGGGCTGAGATGAGGAGGATTTTTTTCACTCAGAGTGTTGTAAAGCTATGGAATTCTCTACCCCAGGGAAATGAGGATGCTTAGTCATTGAATATATTTAAAGTAGGAAATAGATAGGTTTTAGCCACTAAGAGAATCAAGGGGTATGGGGATAGGGTGGGAAGTGAAGTTCAGATAGAAGATCAGTCATAATCTTAGTCAATGGCGGAGAAGGCTTGAGGGGTCATGTGGCCTCCTCCTGCTCCTACTTCTTAAGTTCTTATAATGACATCCTTATATGGCCCTCCACAATACCTGAGTTACTTAAAACCTCCCTCCCCATTCCTCTCACAGACTCCTGGCTAAAACTGCAGAGACACATCTCTTTCACATTAATTCATTCTGCACTGTTACGGACAGCAGAGGGAGAGATATAAGAAACCACACAATACTCCAGGTGTAGTCTCACCATGCAACAAGACTTATAAACTCTCATACTCTAACCCTCATGTATTAAAGGCTAACTACTATTTGCTTTCCTAATTGCTCGCTGTACCTCCATGTTAACTTTCTGTGTTTCCTGTACGAGGGCACTCAATCCCTCTGAATACCAACATCATCTCATATCTCATCTTTTAAAACATATTCTGCTTTCCTATCCTTCTTACCAAAGAGGTCAAGCAAACCCAGCAAACCATGTGAAACATGTGGTCTTCTGCATGCCCCTTGCAATTATCTGGTACATCATAACATAAACAAGATGGATAGTCTAGTGGACATCTGGGCTTTCAGCCAAGTCTTGTTATGCATTATTGCCTGAGAACCCAGAAGTCCATTAAAGTACTGTAAAATCTTAGCCCCAAGGAAAACATTGCTTAAATGACAGCTCTGGCTTTCTGATTCCTTCTATCAATTATGCAATTTTTATTTATTCGAGATAAAGAGGTTTCAAGTGCTTGCAGTTTCTGCTTTTGATACTTTAAATGGTTTGGATGATTGATACTTTTATTGGCCTGTAGTAAACAGGAGTTATTTTTAAGAAAATTATCAATGAATGGCTTTTTTATACATTCTATTGCCGCTGTAAGTTTCATTGGTTTTCAATAATGTATAGTGGGTGAATGGGCATGGAAGTGCCACAGCTTGGCATGGGAGGCCGATAGAGACCATAGGGGAATGGGTGGGCATACCTTGGCATGGGGGCATGATGGGCCATTTAGGGAGGATGGCAGGCATACTTTGGCATGGGGGGCATGAGAAGGATCTTTTGACCTTACCTTTTAAATGTTCCCTCAGGTAGACTATGGCTCATAATACCTCTGAAGTGCTGTGAACCACGACTCTTTGAAAAGCTGGCCCAACTCCATGAAAATTGAGGAGGACCAGGACATGCCTATCTCCACAATGGAGCTGGCCAGGTCCAGAATGCAGGGCGTGAGTTTATGACCCAAACCAGCTGCACCCTTAAGATGCTCTACTAAAAATCAGAAACCCTAGGAATGGGGCTGGGAATCCCGGAGTCGGATCCCTGTTACCATTTTCACCCCTCCACAGAGTCTCCGTGACTCCATGAAAACCCAATCCATGATCTTCTAAATGTCCTGCTATTACCTCTTTAATAATGGATTCTAGCATTTTCCCTTTGGCAGATGTTAGACTGACTGGTCTATTGTTTACTGTTTTCTGACTTCGTCCTTTCTATAATAATGGTTTTACATTTGTGTTCCAATCATTTCCAGAACCCAGGGAATTTTGAAAGATTACAACCAATACTTCCACTATCTGCAGATACTTTCCTTCAGACCCTAGGATGCTGGACATTAGGTTCAGGGAACTTGTCAGTTTGGTCTGTAACTTCCATGTCATGTCAAAGCAACATTGTGTCTCCTGTAACATTGTATGTCTGTCTTCAAAAACTGCCAACAAACCTCATACTTGTAGATGAATGTAGTGAACAATCGAGAAGTACTTTGGCTCAACATATCAGGGATAAGATACTGTACCTCAACTATTAGAAAAACTAGAAAATCTCTCAGAATCATTGAATGAAAAGTACACACAGCAATATATATTAACAATCAAACAGCTCAGACACCAAACACAGAACCTTCTACTCAATTAAACGTTAAACTTGTTTCAAGCTTCAAAATGTATAAAGAAATATTGTATATTTTTGGTGGGTGCGATTTTGCTTCCTAACAATTCAAAAAATGCTCATTTTCCCAGGCTTCTCCTGAAGGGGCAGTGAGTGCACCAGCAAGGTTTCTAAATGAAGCATTGCTTGAGAAAATACCTCTGCTTAATTAGGGAACTGCTAGTTTTAAGAATAATCACACAAAGTCAGTTCTATGAGGAAAAGGAAAAGAACCATTAGCAGAAGTTTAGAAAGTTGGCTGATAATGAAAAACAAATCAGGAACTGTATATGGGGAACAAGAGAAGGTGCAGCAAACAAAAAAGCATTTGAGGCTTAGGTCAATGTAGATCAAGAATTGGTGTTCTTCAGTAAATTAATAGGAAATAAGTATACTCTTAAAGGTCAAATCATCCAATATTTGATCTTATTTATCCTTGTCAGGTCTTTCGCAAAATTTTCATATGCCTATTTTTTGGAAGATATCAAAAGCCCAATGACATCCCCACAGCCCCTAAAGCTACAAATACAACAAAAAACTCTAAGGAACTACCACGCCCTTCACATAGTCAACATTTCTGTACGGCTGTCATATTGACATTTAGGGGCACACTCACAGCAAAGTCATTCAGAAGAAAGCGTTTTGTATTAGAAACACACCCCTTTCACTAGGATCCTCAACCATTCCCCACACATTTGCCACTTGAGGATAATATAAATCCCAAATTTATGGGGATTTCCACATGTCACAATTTCTATAATTTAAATATATATATTGGTAAAAAAAATAAGAACACTTGACCAATCAACCTTCAATTAGTTTTTACTCATTTTCTTTTGAATATTGACTGACTGATCAAATTGCAAAATTGCCCATTAGTCTTGTGACATGTGATATGGTAGTGTGTCCCTCTTTCATCTGTACATGAAGCTGACCTGGAACATTTGCTTTCATGTCTTCACTAGAACATCAGCAATAAATTATATAGGGAAGTAAAAATTATATTGTTTATATTTCTTTACTGCCAATGGTATCTATCCCTACTGAATCTTGGTTTGTTTCCAGTTTCTCTAATGGGTCACTTTCAATATCTTAACTCTAATCAATTTCCCTTCTTCCTTTGCCTCTTTAGGGTGAACCTCTATTTGTTGAAAACATTTCTGACAGTAGATGCTAGAAATTGCCATGCTGCTTGAGTCAACATGTCCATTTGGTGGAGTAAGAGGTTACAAGTTAAAACATCAGAAACAGGTTGGCAAAGGAGTCACCAGTTGCAGTGACTAAAATAAAGTGGAGATACTAATCCACATGAGATGACCATATTGCATTTTTCATATATTTTAGATGTGGATCTGTTTCCTCCAAGTCCAGTGTGTGGCTGGTAGCTTGACTGATCTTTGGAGAGGTTGTAGAAACACATCTGTGAGTGACACAGAACTCCAGTGCGGACGCATTGTGTATGTTGTCATACAGTTAGACATTGGGCAATACTGGCATGCTCAAAAGACATACAGACTACTTATGGAAATGATGATCCCTACTATACCTTAGAAAATACTTATGCTGGACATGCAACATTTAATAATTGGTGAAAGCTACATGGGCTATTCAATTATCCTGGGGATTAAGACAATCAAAAATGTTTAAAATTTAAAATGGTACAGCAAGTGTTTAAACATTTTAAAGGAGAGAATATATAATTTAATCTGGGTATTTGAAGTGGGAGAAACATGAATGGGCAAACCACTTGTGAATAAACAGAAAAGAGTTTGCAATGTTTTCTTGTGTCAGTTCTGCTATTACTGTGGAATATAACATGACTGAATGCCTTAAGCATATGGGCTGATCTCTTTATAAAAACTAGTGACAAAATGAAGGTGGCATCCATATAGTTATCCAAGCAGTAAGCGCCTGTTCTTCCTTTGGCAAAGTCATTTGCTCCTCCTCCTTTTGGCACTGTGACTCAGCTAACTGTATGATCTAAATGCATGATCTTGCAGGGGGATCTGGACCAACTGGAAAAATGGGCCAGAAAATGGCAGATGGACTTTAATGCAGAAAAGTGTGAGGTGTTGCATTTTGGAAGGACAAACCAAGGTAGGACATACACAGTAAATGGTAGGGCACTGAGGAGTGCGGAGGAACAAAGGGATCTGGGAGTTCAGATACATAATTCCCTGAAAGTGGCGTCACAGGTAGACAGGGTTGTAAAGAAAGCTTTTGGCATACTGGCCTTCATAAATCAAAGTATTGAGTATAGGAGTTGGGATGTTATGGTGAGGTTGTATAAGACATTGGTGAGGCCAACTTTGGAGTATTGTGTGCAGTTCTGGTCACCTAACTACAGGAAGGGTATCAGTAAGATTGAAAGAGTGCAGTGAAGATTTACTAGGATGTTGCCGGGTCTTCAGGAGTTGAGTTACAGGGAAAGATTAAACAGGTTAGGACTTTATTCCTTGGAGCGTAGAAGAATGAGGGGAGATTTGATAGAAGTTTACAAATTTATGAGGGGTATAGTCAGAGTAAATGCGAGTAGGCTCTTTCCACTTAGATTAGGAGAGATAAAACATGAGAGGACATGGCTTTAGGGTGAAAGGGAAAAGGTTTAGGGGGAACATTAGGGGGAAATTCTTCACTCAGAGAGTGGTGGGAGTGTGGAATGAGCTGCCATCTCATGTGGTAAATGCGGGCTCACTCTTAAGTTTTAAGAATAAATTGGATAGATACATGGATGGGAGAGGTCTGGAGGGTTATGGACTGGGTGCAGTTCAATGGGACTAACAGAATAATATTTCAGCACAGACTAGAAGGGCCGAATGGCCTGTTTTTCTGTGCTGTAGTGTTCTATGGTTCTATGGTTCTAAAGTGTGCCTTACAAACATTAGTGAGAGAGTTGCACAGTGTTTTTAGTCGATGGCTTCTTCAGAGCTACTGGTAGTCCTGGCAGGCTCCAATTCAAGGTCTACAATGACAGAAAAGGAACATCTGTTAGAATACTTGCTCCAAGAAATACCTCCAAGCAGAGCCTGTGTTGCAAATTACTATCTTTAATGCTTTTATAGTTCTTGGGCATAACACGTGAAATAAGATCAAGCCACAGATGGGTTAAACAAGACATAACAAAAGTAAGGTGCTACTATAGCCCTGAGTTTGAGGGAGGCATCTTTATTTCTTCTGCTCCTTCAATACTGATAAGTAACAATGTCCAGGTGACCTGTTCCAATGGAATCAAGGGCTTCTAGTTTCTGAATCTACCTCCAGGCCAATATATACACAGTGTACTTGTTAATATCTGATTGTGTTATATGTAGATGTGGAGGAAGGGACACAGACAAGAGTGCAAAGGTGGGAAAGGGTAAGCAATGAAGCAGAAGGACAAGTGGTTGGAGGAAAGGAGAAATATACAGCTCACCAGCCAGACTCTGCAATCAATAAATACTCATGCCAATTGTTGTTGGCAGTCTCTGATCCCTTATGGTTGTGAAGAGGGAGATAGATCAAACAGGCTGCATGAAAGTTATAATGCAGGAGAATAGTTAGGCATTACTTTCAGTCAAGTAAGGTGACCCACTGACATGAGGAAGCACACTGCGTCCATTATTTGGTATTATTACACTTAGGTTGATTTAATTAATTGAATAAATCTGCTCATATCTATTGTGCTAGATGTTCACTTACCATGAAAGCAAGCATCTTAATAATTCATATCTGACCTTATCTCACCAAATGGTAGCTTGATTGATCTTTGGAGAGGTTGTAGAAACACATCTGTGAGTGACACAGAACTCCAGTGCGGACGCATTGTGTATGTTGTCATACAGTTAGACATTGGGCAATATTGACACACTCAAAGACATACAGACTACTTATGGAAATGATGATCCCTATTATACCTTAGAAAATACTTATGCTGCACATGCATTTAACAATTGGTGAAAGCTACGTGGGGTATTCAATTACCCTGGGGATTAAGACAATCAAGCGTATTTAAAATTTTAAAATGGTACAGCAAGTGTTTACAAATTTTAAAGAAGAGAATATATAATTTAATCTGGGTATTTGAAGTGGGGGAAAAATGAATGGGCAAACCAGAAACAGAAAAGAGTTTACAATGTTTTCTTGTGTCAGTTCTGCTGATACTGTGAAATATAACATGACTGAATGCCTTAAGCATATGGGCAGAAACTTAAGAAACTAAGTAAGAATCTGGAAAATACTTATAGTGAAATGGTTATTTCCAGGTCTTGAGCAGCTTAACAAACAATGCTTAAGGGGACTGCTGGAAGCCACTTAGATTAGTTAATGAAATACATTTCTTCCAAAAAAAAACTTAATAATACTTTAGAGTACAGTGTAAGTAATTTGAGACATAACATGACATGTGGTAGGTGCAGGAAGCTTGCGAGGAACATGTGACTTTGGATCAATGGTTCCCAAAGCTTTTCACCACTGGACTTTCATTGTCTGATGTCAGCAACAGGTGTCGACTTATTGATAAGAGACTGATTGCTATGATTAGTTAACAACTCTCTTACTGTTGCATCATGCAGCTGCCAGAATGGTAGAAGGTGACTTAGAAGGTCCTTGGGTATTTTTCATCTACCAGTTCCAACGTATTGAGCCTTGTACGTTTATTCCTTCCTTCCTTCGATATGACTTCAGCAATGTAAATAACATCATGACCCAAATCTTCCTGTATCCAGATCATCGGAGATAGAGCGGACATACGTTGGGAGATGTGCGTCAGGACCCTACGGAAGCCCTGGTGCACAGGCATAGGTGGGAATTGCCTGTTAAAACTTCTGATGAGCTAATTCCTGCTGCCCAGGACACTCCATAAATGTCTCTGACTTGAGCTCAGGTCAGAGACATGGGATCTAGGTGTGTGGGGCTTACCTGGATACTTACCCAGGAAATGTTAGACAGTTTAATACCAGGGCATAAAAGCTGGGCAACTTAACTGAGCACCACAGGTTGGCAAACTGTTACTAGTGGAGTGCCACAGGGATCAGTGATGGGGCCTTAACTATTTATAATCTATATCAATGGCCTGGACGAAGGGACCAAAGGTTTGGTAGCTAAGTTTACCAATGACACCAAGATAGGTAGGAAAGTAAGTTGCCAAGAGGAGATGGAGAGCTTACAATGGGACAGAGAGAAGTTAATTGAGTGGGCAAAAATTTGACAGATCAAGTATAATGTAGGAAAATGTGAACTTGTCCACTTTGGCAGGATGAACAGAAAAGCAGTTTTTAAAAAGACAGACATTGCAGAACTCGGTGATACAGAGGCATCTGGTTATCCTGGTACATGAATCGCAGAATCATAGAATTGTTTTAGCACAGAAAGAGGCCATTCAGCGCGCAGTGCCTGCACCAGTTCTCCAAATGAGCAATTCACTTAGTGCCATTCTCCTGCCTTCTCCCCATAACCCTGCACATTCTTCCTTTTCAGATAACAGTCTACTTGGCTTTTGAATGTTTCACTTGAACCTGCCTTCTCGGGCAGTGCATTCCAGACCTCAACCACTCGCTGCGTAAAAAGGATTCTTCTCATATCACCTTTGCTTCTTTTACCATTTGCTTTAAATCTGTGTCATCTCGTTCTTGCTTCTTTCATGAGTGGGAGCAGTTTCTTGCTATCTACTCTGACCAGACCCTTCATGATTTTGAATAACTCTATCAAATCTCCTCTCAGCCTTCTTTTCTCCAAGGAAAACAGTCCTAATTTCACCCATCTTTCTTCATAACTGAATTCCCTCATCCCTGGAATTATTCTTATGAATCTTTTCTGCATCCTTTCTAATGCCTTCACATCTTTTCTAAGGTGCGGTGCCCAAAACTGGACGCAGTGCTCTAGTTGAGGCCACACTAGTGCCTTATACAAGTTCAACTTGTATAAGTATACAGTATGCTTTATTAACCACTCTCACAACCTGTCCTGCTACCTTCAGTGACATATATACATATGCATACAGGTCTCTCTGCTCCTGCATGTCCTTTAGATTTGTACCATTTATTTTGTATTGTCTCTCTATGTTCTTCCTACCAAAATTACTTCACTTCACTGTTCTTCGCATTGAACCTTCATTTTCTACCTGTCTTCCCATTCCACCAACTTGTCTATGTCGTTTTGAAGTTCTACATTATCCTCCGCACATTTCACAATGCTTCCAAATTTCGTATCACCCACAAATTTTAAAATTGTGACCTGCACACCAAGGTCTAGGTCGTAAATATATATCAGGAAAAGCAACAGCCCCAACACTGACTCCTGGGGACTTCCACTGCAAACCTTCCTCCAGCCTGAAAAACATCCAATAACCACGACTCTCTGTCTCCTGTCACCCAGCCAAATTTATATCTTGTTGCTACATTCCCTTTTATTCCCTGATCCATAACTTTGCTCACAAGTTTGTTGTGCAGCATTATCGAAAGGCTTTTGGAAGTCTATGTACCACATCAATGGCATTGCACTCATCAACCCTCTCTGTTACCTCTTCAAAAAACCCCACCAAGTTAGTCAAACACGATTTTCCCTTAAAAAATCCATGCTGGCTTTCTTTAATTAACTGGCATTTGTCCATGTGACTGTTAATTTTGCCCCAAATTATAGTCTCTGGAAGTTTCCCCACCGCCAAGGCTAAGGTGAATGGCTTGTTGTTGTTGGGCTTATCTTTCCACCTTTTTTTTGAACAAGGGTGTAACGTTTGTTCGTTTGTTCATATGTTTACAATTCTCCAGTCCTCTGACATCACCTGAGTCTAAGGAAGACTGAGGCCAGTGCCTCCGCAATTTCTACTCTCACTTCCCTCAGTATCCTTGGATGCATCTCATCTGGTCCTGGTGTCTTGTCAACTTTAAGTACAGATAACCTATCCCATTCCTCCTCCTCCTTATCAATTTTAAATGCTTGTAGTGTCTGAATTACCATCTATCTCACCATGGCCTACGTCGCAACTTCCTCCATGGTAAAGACAGGCACAAAGTATTCATTTAATACCTTAGCTATGCCCCCGCCTTCCATGCGTAAACCCCCTTTTTGGTCCCTAATCGGCCCTACTCCTCCTTTTACCACCCTTTTACTATTTATATGACTTTTATGTTGGTTGCCAGTCTCTTTCCATACACCCTCTTTGCTTCTCTTATTTGCTTTTTCACCTCTCCTCTGAACCCTCTATAATTAACCTGATTCTCAACTAACTGACATCTATCGTAAGAACACTTTTTCTTCTTTATCTTAATTTCTATCTATTTTGTCATCCAGGGAGCTTTGGATTTGTTTGCCCTATCTCCCCCTTTCAAGGGAATATACTTTGACTGTGCCAGAACTATCTCTTCTTTGAAGGAACCCCATGGTTCAGCTACCATTTTTTCTGCCAACCTTTGACTCCAATTTATTTGGCCCAGATCCGTTCTTACCCCATTGAAGTTGGCTTTGCACTAATTAATTATTCTTACTCTGTATTGTTCTTTGTCTTTTTCCATTGTCAGCCTAAACCTTATGATACAATGATCACTGTCCTCTAAATGTGCGCCAACTGACACTTGATCCACTTGGTCCATCCCATTCCCAAGAGCCAGGTCCAGCAGTGCCTCCTTTTTTGCTGGGCTGGAAACATACTGTGATAGAAAAATTCCTGAACATACTGTCAGAACTCTTGCCCCTCTCTGCCCTTTACACTACTACTATCCCTGTCTATACTGGATAATTAAAGTCTCCCATTATAACTATATATTTTTTGCACCTCTCCATAATTTCCTTGCAAATGTGTTCCTCTACTTCCTTCCCACTAGTTGGTGGTCTAAAGACCAATGCAATGTAATTGCACCTTTTTTTTGTTCCTTAGCTCTAGGCAAATACATTCTGTCCTTGAACCCACTGAGACATCCTCTTTCTCCAGCACTGCAGTGCTCTCCTTAATCTATACAGCACCCCTTCCCCTTTCCCGCCTTTCCAATCTTTCCTGAACACCTTATATCCAAGAATATTGAACACCACCTCTGACCTTCTTTGAGCCAGGTCTCTATTACAAGATGACAATCTGTGCCTGTAACTCACCAATCTTATTTATAACTCTCCTTGCAATCACATAACATGCATAGTAACCCTGATTTAGACATTATTACTTTATCCCTTACTTTGACCCCACCTTTTAACTTAATATTCCCAATTCTAGTGCTACCTATATCTCACACTATTCTGGCCACCTTGATATTGCCCTCTGATATTATCTCCTGGTTCTCACATCCCTGTCAAGTTAGTTTAAACCCTTCCCAATAGCACTAGCAAAATGCTTGCAAGGGACTCAGTCCCAACTCTATTTAGGTGTAACCCATCTGGCCTATACAGGTCCCATCTCCCCCAGAGCCAATCCCAATGTCCCAAGAATCTAAAGCTCTCCTTCCTACAAGATCTTTCCAGCCACACATTCATCTGCTTTATCCTTCTATTTTTATATTCACTTGTGTGTGGTACTGGGAGTAAACCAGAGATTATTACTTTTTAGGCCCTACTTGATCATTTCCTAACAAGCTCCCTAAATTCTGACTGCAGGACCACCCCTCCTTCTGCCTATGTTGTTCGTATGAATGTGGACAATGATCTCTGGCTGTTCACGCTTCCCCCAGGGTGCTCTGCAGCCATGTAGTGACATTCGTGACTCTTGCACCAGGGAGGCAACACACCAACATGGATTCACATCTGCGGCTGCAGAAACACCTGGCTATTCCCCTAACTATCGAATCATCTATCTGTATTGCTCTTCCAGTTTTCTTCTTGCCCCCACTGTACAGCTGAGCCATCCGTGATGTCATGGACTTGGCTCTGGTTGCACTCCCCAGGTGGACTATCATCAGTATTCAGAACTGAATACTGGTTGGAGATTGGAATGGATGCAGGGGACTCATGCACTAACTGCCTGTTTCTACTTGACTGTCTGATGGTCACCCATTCCCTGCATACTCTTAAGCTGTGGCGTTACCACATCTACAACCATGCTATCCACAAAGCTTTCAGCCTCATGGAAGCACCACAGTGATACCAACTGCTGTTCAAGTTCCAAAACGCAGAGCTCAAGGTGATGCAACTGACAATATTTCCTGCACAAGCGGTTATCCAGGACAGGGGAAGCATACTGGAGTTCCCACACAGCATAGGATGTGCACTCTAGAGGTTAGGCCAGCCCTGCCATTCTTTTATTTTAGTTAATAGCTTTGCTACTGCTAATAAACTTTACTATTGTTAATAAACCTTATCACTGCTAATAAACCTATACTAACACTAATAAATCTTGCTACTATCGATAAACCTTCCCAATCTTATTAAACCTAGTACTGTTAAACCCTACTAATACTTAATACGCCTTACTCATAGTCATAACCCTTACTTTAAAAAAAAAGAAAGATAAGACTCACCAGTTTATTCCCTAGCGTAGGTCAGATAAATAGGCAATACACACCAGCCAATCACCAATTTGTTTTCCTGTGATGTCACACATTGATTTTTCTTTTTGAACCTGGGCTCCGAGTCCACCGACCACTCCAGGTGCTGAGTATAACCTCACCATGTCTTCAAAGTCTCACTCTTCTCTCTTGCTGCTTTAAACCCTGCCGTGACTCCGAAGTCTCACTTTCCTTTCACGCTACTGTGTCCCTGAAGTCTCCCCTTCTCTCTCATTCCTTTCACCCCACTGTGTCTCCGAAGCCTCTCTTGCTCTCTTTTGTTCCTTTAAGTCCAAAGTCTCGCTCTCCTCTCTCACTCCTTTTAGCCCCTCTGTGTCTTTCAATAAGTTGAATGCAGGTGCAGTAAGTGATTCGGAAGGCAAATTGAATGTTGGACTTTTATTGCAATGGGAGTGGAATATAAAAATAGGGAAGTTTTACTGCAGCTGTATAGGGCTTTGGTGAGACCATCAGAGGGGTTTTCCGCACCCGCTCGCCTCTACGTTCTTCTGGTCCTGCCGCACGTCAATGGACTTCTGACTGGGGCACCGCCTCACCCACAACCGGGCCGGAAAATCCCAGCCCATATCTGGAATATTGTGTACAATTTTGTTCTTTTTTAGGAAAGGATATAAACACGTTAGAAGCAGTTCAGAGAAGACTCACTCGGCTTATTCCTGGCATGAAGGGCTTATGTTATGAAGAATGGTTGAAAAAGTTTAGCCTATACCCAGTGAAGTTTAGAAGAATGAGAGGTGATCTTATTGATTTTCATAAGATCCTGAGGGGACTTGATATGGTGGATACTAGAAGGATTATTCCTCTTTTGCAGGAGTCTAGAGCTAAGGGACACAGTTTAAGAATAAGAAGTCTCCCTTTTAAGACAGAGATGAGGGGAATTTTTTTCTCTCAGAGGGTTGTTATTATGTAGAATTCTCTTCCCAAAAAAGCAGCGGAGGCTGGGTCACTGAATTTATTCAAGGCTGAGTTAAACAGATTTTTGATAGACTGTCATGAAGCTATTGATGTATATATTATTGGAATTTTTTTTAAAATAGAGTTTTTGTCTGTGGGTGTGTCTTAATTGGATTAAAGCCAGCTGGTCTGGGTGCTTTGATGTATACTAGTTTTGAGGTGTAAAAGAGGTAGAATGCATTTGCATTTTTTTGAATAGAGCACTCAAGAGGGCAAGGGTGTGTAAAACCTGGCACCCAGCTAGCAGAGACCAAGCAATATGTTTATATTACTAATAAAACTTGTACTAAGAAGGGGTTTTGTTATTAGAAGAGGTGGACATCAAAGGGACTGGTGATACAATGAGCATTTACATTCAATGAGCTGTGTTGGGTATAACAGATAGCAATTTTGTATGTGCAGGGCAGCGGCAATGTAAGATCAAAGCAACTGTAAGCCTACAACTATCTGCACAGGAACCAAAGTGAATGGAACCTCATTTTGAATTTGTAAGGTGAAAATGCTTTGCCTGGTTTTTAGTTAAGTCTATGGGTTGCTGTTGCCTTAATGGAGATTAGTTTGGGAATTTGTTATGATAGTAGTAACTTGTAGCCATGTGTATATATTTAACTTGTGTAAATTAATAAGTGTCTCATGTATTTTGATATAAAACCTCTAGAGAGCTGGTGGTCTGATTCCTGAATTTAGAGCTGCATCTCAAATATACAAAAATAATAATACAAGTTATGACAGTTGTTTAAAGTTTTCCTCTGGAATTTTTAAATAACTCAGCTTTACCAATTACTGGGTCTAACATGGACAAGGGAGTCAAGGGTTATGGGGGCAGACCGGAAAGTGGAGCTGAGACCACAACCAGATTAACAATGATTTTATTGAAGGCCTACTCCTGCTCCAAAGTCCTAAGTTCTATGTTCCTAGCCGACCCCCCCCCAATCACTTCCCTGACCACTCAACTACTCTCTGACCGCCTGACTATTCCCCAACTTGACTTGGCTACACCCCAGCTGTCTGACTAGCCCCCGACCACCCAACTAGCCCCAAACCACCTGACAGGCCCACAACCACCTGACTAGCCCCCGACCACCTGACCACACCCCCAACCATCTGACTACCCCCCCAACCCAACCACCCCCAAACCACCCAACTACCCCCGATCACCCGACTATCCTCTCGACCATCCGACTTCTCCCCCGACCACCTGACTAATCCCTGCCCCGACCTGACTACCCCCCAGCCACCCGACTACATCCCAAACCAGCTACCCACTTACCTGCCTACCCATTTGCCCATTCACTCACTCACCCACCCATTCACTAACCCACACTCATTCAATAAAAGACTTCGACCTTTAAAAACTTACCTGAATAAGGTAGCTATTGTCATGCAGGAAAGGGTATGTCCCCTCCTACACCAACTCTGCTATGCTCATTGTACTTACCCTGGAGATGCTGCGCTGCCCATTTCTGCTTCAGCCAGGATCAGAAGGTCCAGGAAGAAATGGGCAGTAACATCGGGTCTGTGAAATCTTTGCAGGCAGCGACAATGTGTTCAGCAATACTGCTGAATGAAAATCTAGGCCCATATTCACAATGCAAATCCACCACTTTTCTCCTCCAAGTCAAGTGAATGCAGGAATATCCTTTTATCTCTCTTGGGTAAGACATGTGGTGAAACCTACCAGTGCTGACCCCAATTCTATGCTAAGCATAGAATCAGGTTGCCAGCAATGGAACCACCTGGAAGAGCCAGTGCTTATTCTAATAAGTGAGTGATATTCTTTCAGCCACGTGGATTAATAATTCAGATCTGTAAAAATAAAAATAGCAACTCATACGTCATAATAACCACTTCTCAGTTGAAAAGTGGCACACAATAATTCTAATCATTGCACTAAGAGTTGAGCAATCATTTAGCCCCATGCAATTTTCAAATCAGTTTGTTGACAGTGGAGTTTCTTATAAATCACTGATGTATGTGATCTGCCTGTAACTTCCAGGCACTCATAAATCTAAATGAGCACCCTGTCTTTCTTACAATAATGGCTAACAAAATCTGATTTTTTTACATTTGCTTTTTCCTAATGATAGTTCTCTATCAGCATTGGATCGCCTGTGAAGTTGCTCATAGTAAGTTGCCAGGCATACGATAGTTCAGCAATTCCCAGAGCCCTTCTCTGCTGGAATAAGTGTGGTGTAATGAAACACCCCACTCATCTCCTCCATAGCTATAGACAAAGGGAGACCTACCAGACCACCCATGGTTCCAATAATTATTGAAAGTGAACAGAAAGCAGTCAAAACCACCCTAGCATTAGCAAAAACACTGCAGGCAGACCAGAATTCAGTCATAAAAGGTAGAAAATGGGCAAAGAAACCAGCAGCTAAACTGTATGGAATGGATGAGTCTTTTAAATAGCACGGTTGCAGGTTCCTTGCTGTCTGTTAGTGCTATGTTTTGGTGTGTGATGAGTCAGGCACTGGGGCAGACCAATTTCACAAATGAGTCCGACCATAAGTGTAAGTATCCTTATTTAACGACTATAATGAGACTTTTTAGTATTTCTTGCACTTGACCTTGACAACCACAGAAGAGCCTGATTCAATATGGCAGGTGGTGTCGAACACTAGTGGGCACACACATTCCACTCATCATTTGGACCTTTAGGTGCCCATTTTATGCCTGAAAAATAGTTGCATCACAATGAAATTTCTAAGCCTCTGTATTCAAAATTCCCAATATGTTGCCCTATTGGTTAAAGGTGCAAATTCATAAAATTACTCTTCACATCTAAATGTCTGTAAAACCAGATTCTCAGCCTGCTCCTAATTGAACAGCACCCTTTAAATAGATTGCCTCTTGTGGAGTGTATAGCGGTGGATAGCTTTAGGGTCTTGTCTTAAGACCAGATCAGCTCTGTCTATCACTAAGGAACTCACAGCTGCACTGAATGTTTTTGATACTAGTTCACTCGAATCACCTGCTGTTGATTTAGCTGGCATTAAATATAATAAAAGTAAAACTGCATTCATTACACATAGTTTCACAGGAGTCACAGGCTCACTGAATTCCAAAGGTGAACAGCAACAGTTGCAAAGGCGGAAGGAATTCCATGCTATTTTTTCCTTCTTCAAAGTCTTAGTTGATCTCAACTCCAGACTTAAAAGTGTCCACTGTCCACATGCAATGAAGGGTCATGCATATAAATAAGTGGTACCTAGAATCACTGTAAGATTCATTTAACCTTAGCCAGTCTGGTTATTGCATATGCATCAAAAGGTAAGACCATAGGTCATAAATAGCTATTAATAAATAGTAAATTTACCTTAAATATCAGGAAAATTGCTTCCACAAAGAGTAATAAATACATGGATTACTTTAACAATTGTGGTGAAAGAGCCAAAAAAACCCAAGTTTTAAAAATGCAGTAGGTTACCACGAGGGAGGCTTAATGCACAAGAGTGAAAAACTTGTGACCCTTTTCTCATCCCCAACTTTTCTGTAGAGCACCCAAGATGAAAACAATAAATTAAGAAGATTCCAAGGAAAACAAGGAAGTAATAAATAAAAACATCATTTGGTCCACTGAGATCAATCCTGACAAAGGATTATGTAGAATTTGCACTAGCATGGAATCTCACCAGTTTATTTAATCTCCTGAGCAGGGGAAAAAAAGATGCAAAATTTCTTTCTGACCCACAAAGGTAATCATGTGGAAATTGCAGAAAATCAATTTGACATTGCAACCTAAATTATTCAATCCTGCCTTGCTACTTCCCACAAATGGTATTTTTCATGAGGCTAAGAGGACAGGAACCATAGATTTTCCATAAAGTATTTCTTTATATACTGTCTATTGTTGTAACTTTCATTCCCATTGTTCAAAAGATTCCAGTCCCTTTTAAGATTTTCGTTCATTCCTGCCAGTTTTTCTCTAGCCAATTTACTCTCCTGCCCCCTTCCCCAAACTCCTGTAGGAACTGGCTCAGTGCTGCAATGTGATCCCACAGGTATTTGTCTTCAAGTATCTTGCCCAGTCATGAGTCTGATGTGGGCAATCAATAGTAATTGGGTAAATATGGGATACTACAGTAATTAAAGGAGTGTATTTCTCTGGAGGGGAGGATAAAAACAAAAGGATACAGGAGCAAACATCTTTAATTAAGTCAATTTACTTCACTAAACAGGTCCTGACTGATGGCAGAGTCAATTCCAGAGAAGGCTGAGTACAGTCCTGTAGTGGCCCATGGTATTTTTATGCTCCTCTTGGAACCGTAAAAATGTTGTCAAAGGAAACTTCAAGTCTTTTTTGAGCCACAACCAGCAATCCCTTTAAAGCCCCATCTGTTTATACATACAAATTGCAAATCATTGTAGGATTTCATTTTCCATATCTAAGCTGCCTCACGCTGGAAACGCTGTGATTGCCGGTTGCCCATTTAAAGATGCTAATTGGATCAGGTGAGCCTCAGGTGTCAAGAGTCATCTCAGCTCTCCAGCCCCAGAGTTTCAACAGCCAGCTGTCCATTCTTCAGCTGAAAATCACTATCGATGGCTTTAAAGAATGAAGAAATTAAAACAATTAATTTTTGGTGTTTTCAAATCATGGCTTTGAATGAAGTAGCTTTCAACATGCACATCATTAATTACAATACTCTCCAGTATCAAAAAGATTGAATCACAGTTACCCCCATCCTTGTTTTTTTGGCATTTGAAAAATATCTTTAACTTCATGTTCTCATCATCCCCAAATGGTTTAATATCTTGAATCCTCTTTTTTGCCCTTTTCTGAATCTTTTATACTACGTCTAAAACAGCACATTGGAGAATGTTATGCAATTATGTTAAATATTTGTTCTTCAATATTGCCAATAGTAATTTCTAGATTCTAAATTCATATCTTTAAATATAATTTATCTACAGAACAGTAACTACATTCCAAAAGATTAATATACACTGCATAACTGTATAGTTAAGCATAACGCAGCCTAGCAGTTGTGTTACTCGACCAGTAATCCTGAATTAATGATCTAGAGACATGGGGCTGCATTTTCCGATCGGCGAGCAGGCCCCGCCCCTGCTCGCTGACATGAAAAATGACGCGAAGTGTCATCAGGCATGCACCCCAACGTCACCCCTCTTCATTTAGATTTTCAGTTCAGCGGGGGCACAGCCAAATCAGCTGCGCACCCGCCGAACTGTCAACGGCCTATTAAGCCCAGT
Organism: Cetorhinus maximus; assembly: GCF_964194155.1. Classification (NCBI taxonomy): domain Eukaryota; kingdom Metazoa; phylum Chordata; class Chondrichthyes; order Lamniformes; family Cetorhinidae; genus Cetorhinus; species Cetorhinus maximus. The sequence continues at coordinate 115,785,976 of NC_135880.1, forward strand.
TAACAAGCAATTAAAACAATCAACTGAGCTGCCCGTCCAACCCTAAGGCTGGCGGGCAGGCCAGGAGTCCAGGCAGCCTTCAGAAAAAACATGAAACCTCATCCACAGGTGGGATGAGGTTTCATGAGGGTTTTTAAATTTGTATAAAATGTTTAAATAAAATAAATTGACATGTCCCAGCTTATGTGACAGTGTCACATGAAGGGACACATCAGGGATTATTTTTCTGCCTTTGATGAACTTTTGAACTTTGAGCCGATCTCCCTGAGGCAGCACTTTGCCTCAAGGAGATCTGTGGACTCTTTCGCACCCAAAGGAGCGCACTCCTGGCTCAGGGGATCCCCCCCCCAAATGCCCACACAGGGAGAGCACAGCGCTTCCAGGTGGATGTCACACCGGGCGAGCGTTAATTGGACACCCACGTAAAGTGGCGGTGCGCCCCCAATTGGGGGCGCTGACCAGGAACCCGCCTGCTCACCCCCGCTCCCACACAACCCCCCCAACGGTGGGGCGGGGGGGGGTGGGAATCGTGCCCATTATTTCATAGGAACATAGGACTTTGGAGCAGGAGTAGGGCATTCAGCCCCTCAAGCCTGCCCTGCCATTCAATAAGTTCATGGCTGAACTGGTAGTGATCTCAATTCCACTTTGCCGTCTGCTCCCTATAACTCTAGTCTTCCTTATCTATCAAAAATCTGTCTAACTAAGCCTTGAATAAATTCAATGACCCAGCTTCCACTGCTTTCTGAGGAAGAGAATTCCACATACTAACAACTCTCTGAGAGAAAAAATGTCTCCTCATCTCTGTCTTAAAAGGGGACTTTTATGGCCCCTTTCTATGGCAGAGTTTTCTGGATCCACCGAAGTCATAGAAACATAGAAAATAGGAGCAGGAGTAGGCCATTCGGCCCTTCGAACCTGCTCCGCCATTCATTATGATCATTGCTGATCATCCGGCTCAATAGTTTGCTCCCGCTTTCTCCCCATATCCTTTGATCCATTTCACCCCAAGAGCTATATCTAACTCCTTCTTGAAAACGTACAATGTTTTGGCCTCAACTACTTTCTGTGGTAGCGAATTCCACAGGCTCACCACTCTCTGGGTGAAGAAATTTCTCCTCATCTCAGTCCTAAGTGGTCTGCCCCATATCCTCAGACTGTGACCCCTGGTTCTGGACTTCCCCACCATCGGGAACATCCTTCCTGCATCTACTCTGTCTAGTCCTGTTAGAATTTTGTAGGTTTCCATGAGATCCTCCCTCATTCTTCTGAACTCCAGTGAATATAATCCTAAGCGACTCACTCTCTCCTCATATGTCAGTCCCGCCATCCCAGGAATCAGTCTGGTAAACCTTCGCTGCACTCACTCAATAAACATTTGAACAGCTTGCCGCATGTTCCACCCCTGCCACAACTAGCCTGTAAAATTCTGCCCTTAAGCTGTGTCCCCCTTGCTCTAGTTGCTCCCACAAGTGGAAACATCCTCCCAGTATCCATCCTATCAAATCCCCTCAGGATCTTATATGTTTCAATAATTTCACCTCTCATTCTTCTAAAGTCCAATGGATACAGGCACAATCTGTTCAACCTTTCGTCATAAGATAAGCCCCTCATCCCAGGAATGTGTCTGAACTGCCTCTAATGCAATTATGGGCAGAATTTTCCTGTTGGCATGCGGGGGCATGTGCAGTGACATCGGGCATGCACCCCGACTTCACCATGCACCATTGCCATATTTCGGAAGGCGGGCGCGCTATAAGTTCAGATGCACACCTGCCATCAATTAATGGGCCAGTTAAGGCCCTTGAGGCATCAATTGATCTCGATTTTTCGGCGCCTGTGCAATTTTCAGGACGTCGCACAGGCGCAACGGGCAGGCGGGTAGGAGACATTTGTATAAACTCATCCACTGGTGGGATAAAAGGGGTGAGTGGGGCGAATGTGATCTTTCAGGTATTCAAGTGTGAAAGTTACTGATACTTGCCTGTGTGAGCAGGAATACGTCAAAACTCATACCAGCTGCCTGGACAGGAGTAAAAGCCTTGGTCAGGACTCAACAGTAAAGATCATTTTTGGGGCCTGTAGCTTTCGGGAAGCCTTGCCTTAGTCTGGGAATAGGAGTTGTGCTCTCTACTCGAGGCACCTCCTCTGAGGAGGAAGAGAGGGCCAGAAGGGGGAGGAGGCCAGGAGTCCACATTCAGCCACCAGGGGAGCCACCTTTGCGAGGAGAGATGCAGGCACAAGAGGCTCAGGGCCAACAGGGAGTCCAAGGCAGAAGGGGCAACAGAAGACGCCACAATCCTGCTACCAGGGTTTACAGGTGGCGAAACAGCTACCTCAATATGTCTGAGGTGCAGTGCCAAAGGAGGCTCCATCTCTCAAGGGAAACAGTCACCTCCATTTGTCAGATGATAGGCCCTGAGATCTGCGCCAACTGTGTGGGTGGGCACCCCATGCCAGTGGCTCTAAAGGTCACAGCTGCCCTCAACTTCTATGCCTCCGGCACTTTCCAGGGCTCGGTGGGTGATCTCTGCAGAGTTTCCCAATCAGCTGCACACACTTGTGTCAAACAGGTTACAGACACTTTGTTCAGATGTGCATTGACTTTCATCCACTACCACTGGGACAAGGCCAGCCAGACAGAGAGAGCCAGAGGCTTCGCAGCCATTGCTGGCTTCCCCCGTGTCCAGGGTGCAATAGACTGTACACATGTGGCCATCAAGGCTCCAGCAGGTGAGCCTTCGTCAACAGGAAGGGCTTCCACTCCATGAACGTGCAGATAGTGCGTGATCACAGGATGCTGATTCTGCAAGTCTGTGCAAGGTACCCAGGCAGCTCCCATGATGCCTACATCCTCAGACACTCCCAGGTGCTGGGGCTCTTCAGTGCTCCAGCCTGGCTGGATGGATGGCTGCTGGGTGACAAGGGCTATCCCCTCAAATGGTGGCTCATGACGCCTCACCGCCATCCAAGAACAGAAGCTGAGCAGAGCTACAATAGGAACCATGCCTCCATAAGGGCTGTGGTGGAGAGAACCATTGGTCTTCTCAAGATGCGCTTCCAATGCCTGGACCATTCAGGGGGCGCACTCCAGTGCCCCCCAGATCATGTGTCGCTGATAGTGGTTGCATGCTGCGCTCTCCACAATCTGGCGTTGGAAAGGGGGGACGCAGTGGACGAGGAAGATGTAGACGCAGTTGCTCCGGCTGCACATGATGAGTCCAGCAGTGAGTCTGAGGATGAGCATGCACAAGAGAACTGAGGGGGTAGATGCTGACCTGAGCATACTCCCGGGAGGCTTTAATCCAAAGAACCTTCAGCTAACCCACCACAGATGGACCTTCAACACAAGCCAGGACTGCAGGCTCCCCACTCAATACCTGAGTGCTAAATCAGCCTGGACAATAACATTAACTAAGGCCATTGTCAATAAAGCTCAATGTCAAACAACTCACTCATAACATCATGGCTTCCCGTACACATGCAGAAGTAAGGAATCACCCTGAGGCACGGCAACATGTCAACATTTACTGAGTGAACAAATGTAACTGCATAAAGCAAAAAAAATCGGTGTTGGACATCACACCTTCCAGGAAGTACTATGGGTCAACATAAAAGCACCAGTGAGAAACCTGTGGTGTGCCTAAGGTGCCTTAAATTTACGCTATGTCTAGGTGCTGTCCCCTTGCTAGCACTGGCATCTGAGACAGCCTGCTCACTGTGCTATCCTGTTGGCCTCAATGGCCTTGGTGAACGTCCTCTGGCCCGTGGAGCATTTGATGGACACGCCTGGGAGGGAGTGGCCAGTTCCACACCTGGCATCACCCCAGTCGCTGCAGCCTCATCGGTTGTCATGGTCACTGGCAGAGGGGCGGAGGAGCTGCTGCCTTCATCCAGAGCACCCTGAGAGGAGCCTTCAGAGAGGACAGGGGCAGCTGCTGCGCCAACATGAGGTTGCTTCGGACCTCCCGGCTCACAGTAGATGGATGGGCACCAAGTTGGGATACCAACTGAGGCCAATGCCATTGTGAGGGCTTGCAGGCCCGAGCGCAACCCCATGAAGCCCTGATTGGTCTCCTGGAGGAGCCTCTCCATGAAAGTCGCCACTCATTCCATGGAGGAAGCATGGCACTCGGCCATGAGGCTTATTGCATGGGTGATGCTCTGCATGGACTCCTCAAGCACGGGGACCATGTATCTCCGCCAGATCCTCCCGCACACCCTGCTGCACTTCCAGCGTTCGCTGCCTCAGGGACGACTCCAGAGGCACATCATCAGCCACCGACCGAGTATGTGCCTGGTCCCCAGCAGCCGTCCGACTGCCGGTGTCATGGGCACTCTCTGTCTCTGCCCACACCTCCAGCGACTGTGAAGTACCCTCACCTCTGTGCCCCGGGACACTAGCTGAATATCTAATCCCCACCGAGGTGCTGGTCTCTGCGCCAGTGCCTGCCTGGCTGAGATGGTGTGATGCTGGATTTGCTCAGGGGCTTCAATGGTGAGAGCTGGGCCCTCTGTCTCCTCCTCCCGGCCCTGCTCTGGTGATGCTGAAAGGAAGAACAAGGACATTTGATTAGTTACAGCGCAGACAATGTCACCTTGCATGCCAGTGCCCCGGATTATTATGCGCTCATCCTTCAATAATCAATGGTCAACCCATGTTGTTAACTTCAATCACTGAGCATTCAGCAGTGCCATGGCTGCTGGGACACACATGGTGATCTCAGTGCTCGGCAAACATACCTCCCCGTGGCACCCCAGCCTCACCACCACTGGTAGACTTGGGGGCATGGCGCCTCTCCAGATCTATGGCCTGCTGCTCGAAAGCCGTTAGGATGGCCAACCGGGCCTGCCCTCCACCAGCCCGCATTCATTCAGAGGCATTATGCGCAGTCTTCTCCTGAAAAGGAGAGAGGAACTGTGATTAGTCCACCCTGTACCTGGATTCCCATCACATCCCTGCCAACCCAGCCAGAGTGGGACATTGAAGGGCTCCAGTGCTTCGTCACCCCACAGCTGCCACACACTCACCCAAAAAAGCCAGGGCTGACCTCGCCCTACCCCCACCCCACCATTGCCCAAATGCTGCCTCCTTCACATGTGGCACCACAAGGTGTTACTTTGCTAAGCATGGAAGCGCAAACACCAGAAGATGGATTGGTGCCCCACCACCTGTAAGCACCCCTTCCAGCTGACGCACCCTGACTTTGACATGCTTCCCAGTTCTAGCACTGTGCCTGTGCCTTGACTTTCAACCTCATTTTATACTCTGAGTGTCAGTGTCACATACAGAACACATCCCAGCTCAACCCTCTCAGGGTGAACTGGGCATGGGCAATATCTGCAGGCCCACCCAGCGAGGGATACATGCCATGAGGGATTCAATGCTGTTACTGTAATCAGAGTTGCCAGGGGAGGAGGTGTTGGGGGGAAAGGGTGACGGCTGCATTAAGTGACATGAGGCAACATGGTACTCACCCTTCCCGAGCGCAGGAGGTCGTTGAATCTTTTTCGGCACTGGACCCATGTGCGTCGCACCACATCATGGGAGCTCACACTCTCGGCCACCTCCTCCCACGCATGTTTGGTCAGGTGGGGAGGCCTCTGCCTCCCGTCCCTCGGAAGAAAGACCTCCCCTTCTGCTGCCACTTCCTCCAGGAGAGCAGCTAGGCACTCATCAGAAAAATGAGGGGCGCACTGCCCAGCTGGCCTACCCCGATGGCCTACCCTTCGGCCTGGCCTACCCCGATGACCTACCCTCCAGTCTGGCCTGCCCCGATGGCCTACCCTCCGGCCTGGCCTGCCCCGATGACCTACCCTCCGGTCTGGCCTGCCCCGATGACCTACCCTCTGACCTGGCCTGCCCCGATGACCTACCCTCCGGTCTGGCCTGCCTCGATGGCCTACCCTCCGGCCTGGCCTGCCCCGATGGCCTACCCTCCAGCCTGGCCTGCCGCAATGGCCTACCCTCCGGCCTGGCCTGCCCTGATGGCCTAACTAAACTCCAGACTTGCGTCAGCCACATTGCCCCTCTGATGTGCTCTTCTCCCAGCCATTGTGAGCAGCCTTGCAAAGGCTGCTAGGCCTTCATTTAAACAGGCCACTGGGCCACCATTGGACCCGGCGGTCTGAGCGTGCCCACTGCTGCTTGCCCACTCCTGCTATCCATGGGAGTCGTGAAGTACACTGGGCGGGTCTTAATTGGCCCACCCACATAAAATGGCAGCGCGGACCCAGTCGCGAGCGACGATTGGGTCTGCGCCCACTCCCACACAGCCCGCCCGACATGGGGAAAATTCTCCCTTATATCTTTTTACAAATAAGGAGACCAAAACTGTACACAGTATTCCAGATGTGGTCTCACCAAGGCTCTGTACAGCTGCAATAAAACTTCCCTACTTTTATATTCCATTCCACTTACAATAAATGCCAACATTCCATTTGCCTTCCTAATCACTTACTTTACCTGCTTATTAAATTTTTGTGTTCAGATCTGACTATGACAGCAGGGGGGCTGAGGGGGAAGGGGTGGGTATGGGCGTCTGCTGATTTAAATTCAAATAATTAAATAAATCTGAAATAAAAACTAGCCTCGGTAATTGTGACCATAAAACTACTGAATTGTTGTAAAAGCCCATCTGATTCACTAATATCTTTTAGGGAAGGAAATTTGCAATCATTACCTGGTCTAGTCTATAGGAACATATACATGACTCCTGATCTGCAGCAATGTGGTTGACTCTGAATTGTCGTAATGTCTTAATAAGCCACTCAGTTGTATTCAAGGTGACTCACCATCACCTTATCAGGACAATGAGGATGCTACTGTGATAGCTGTGCTGGTTGTTGATCAAAGTCTCAGATTCTCCCTCAGTAAATCACAGAGCTGCTTCCATAAGTTTAATACTCATATCCTGTAAATGAATTTAAAAAAACTTGTTTTGAAGCATTTTGGCAACATAATATCATGTTATATAAATGCAAACAGTTTTATTATTATTTAGTTTATTACTAGTCTTCAATGACATTGCAGCAGTTTGGTATTTAGGAGGAGCACTGTTAGAACGTGGGAACAATTAGGTCAAGCTGAAAAAATGCAACTCGCCCTCATTTTAAATTCACAGGCCCAGATTTTCCTCTCAGGCTCAAAATGCAAGTCAGGACCATTTGCAAAGTCCAAATGCAGCCCACACCTGAACTCACTTTGTGCTGTATCTTTGTCTCTTGGAGGCCGGGGCAGGTTCCAGGTACAATTTGTAAGTCGCAGTTGTGTTCAGATCGGGTTCGGACCAGGAAGAGGTTGGGAGCTGAGGTGGGTTCATCCTGTCCTCTGCCCAATAAAAGGGCAGTTAAAGGTGCCAATGTCAAAGATCTGCCCGGAGGCAACCCTGAGAGGCCACTGGAAATGAACCTTGTGACCTTTGCACTGTAAGTACTAAGTTAGATGTTGACTGAAACATTGCTGTGTGAGTTGACTGATTGGCTGCCCACCCTTATTGAAACCATCAGCTATTGCTGTGTCCACTGTTCTAAGCCAATGTTGCCACTCTAACCTGTCTTTTGGGAACCCTGCTACACCAGCCTTGTGCTCACCCCTGAAAGTCACTGACTTTTACATAGACATCTTGCAGCAACTCACGCAACTCTGTAAGTAACTACAGCAGCACAGTTCACCTGCTGCACCCTTCACTCCAACTCAGACCTTCTTACACCCATAACCCCCATCTCAATACATTCCCCTTCAGAAGATGCAGCACACTGAGGGCTCCCAGGCCTATCCCCAGAGGCACCAGAAAGCATGTTAAGAATGTAACTGGAACCCCTCAGACCTTACTGCAACTGTGACCTGTAACATGGCTTGTCACCCTGTTTCTTGAAAGGCAATGCTTAGGCCATCAAGCCAGTGCAAGGCAAACCCTTCCCTCCCATCCCACACACAGCAGCACATTCCCTCACTAGCTTTATATCCCATGAAGTTCATGACAAGGAAAGACATGGCAACTACACATTCTGACTTGTGCCTCCTCTTGACCTATTCCAGTATGGCCAATGCCTAGAAAGCCAGGAGTCCCAAAGGGATCAGCGCCCAGGTTCTCCGAGCACGACCTGCAGATCCTGCTGCAGCAGGTGGAGGCCCATTGGAATATTCTGTTCCCCCACTAGGGCCCAGGCTGCCTCCCAGGACCACCAAGGCAGCCTAGCTGAAGAAAGCTGAGGTGGTCAGCATCTCGGGCTAGCACCAGAGAACATAGATCCAGTGTCACAAGCATTTCAGTGACCTTCTATGCTATGGTAAAGTGAGTGAGATGTTCCTATATCATGTACAGCCTGGCCTTGCTGTATGTGGCATGGCTGGCCTCGGGTGGCCTGATGCTTGGAGTCCAGCAGCAGCATGTGTCCTTAACCAAGGCGAATCAAATAATGTACATATGAATGGAGGACATTGAGGAAGAGATATTTGACCCTTGAAGACATATCCAAGTTCTGTGCCTCGATGCAGCTAGACATCAGCATTTCCGTCTTTTCCCTTCAGGAGAGTAGGGCCCACAATGCAGGGAGCTGGCCAAGACCTGGGGCAGTGGGACTTTAAATCTGAGAGAGGTCAGAGCTGTGGAGGAGATGGCATTCACCATACCATGGATTACTCAGTCAAAATGTGTGGGTAATGGCGAGTCCTCCCAGGTGCACAGGCCGTGGGATTGATGGATTTATGCAGTTAGCGGAGAGGGCAGATGGTGGGGAGGGGGAGGGATGGGCCTTGCAGATGGCATCTTGGGTGATGGGTGACTCCAAGCTATAAAGGCGTTCAACTTGGGAGGCATCGACTGGCAGCAAACCCAGTTTAGGCACGGCTTTGGAAGAAGGTCAATGGGAATGGTGATTCTTGTGCATGACTTCACCTCGTGATGCTCTTGTGTTTCTCTCACAGATCCCAGAGCCACGGTAGGAATCCGACCTCAGCAGAGGAGGCACATGTATCCAAGGGTGCACCAGCATCACCTTCCAAGGCAGCATGCACCAGTCCGGAGACACACACACCAGTGGGTTTAAGTGCGGATATGGAGTGGGGAGCACTGAGTGAAAAGCACAGCACCAGTGTGAATGAGGAGGTGTCTGTGCACAGTTCACTCCAGAGAAGGGAACTCAGTCAGAGGTATGCTCTGCAGAGCAGTGGGGCAAAGTCTAGGAGTCTCCCTTTGGGACGGAATGTTTGGACATGTAATGAAGCGCTCATCTGGCTGAGTTCCCTGAGGCACTGCGGGCTCATACACTCCAAATGCAGGAGTCCGTTGTGGTCATGACCTTGGCCCTGTCTAGGTTTGGGGAGTGCATGGTGAACAGCCCTGAGAAAGCGGACAACCTCAAGGTCAGTCCCATGTGCAGTGCATGCAAGAGGTGAGATCACCTATGCAGTTGCATTAGCTCCGTAGGCAGCACTGGAAGAGAAGGTATGGTCTCTGAACAGGACTATTTCACGGGTTTCAGATTGGCGGCTAGAATGGACAGCAGTTGCACCCAAAACCCCACACCATGTCAAGCCACTGAGACACCACCCCAAGCACTGAGCAATCAGAACAGGAGGCTGAGGAATTTCATGCATTATGAGGGAATCTCACTGTAATTGGCAGCCAGTAGATTAGATTCAGAGGGCAGAGTCGTCCCAGATTTGCACTAAGTGAAGTAGTGGGCAGGAAAAATGACATTTTACCCGTTGTCCACAATGGCAGCTTCTCGCTCCATATTGTCCAAATCTTGCCATATTAATTATGCATTCCCAGGAAACATGCCATTTTGATGTTGGGCAGACTCTCATTCGCCCACCACATCATCACCTCGCTGCTTCATCACGCTGTATGCCATATTTAAAGTGCAGCCACGCATACACCACTCAGTGCTTCCAGCTCAGGACTGTTGCATGGAAGATATAGCCCCGAAAGGCAAGGAGACTGCAGCCCCCAGGTTCAATGACATGTCCCTGAAGCACCTTTTGGACGCTGTGGAGGCTCACTGTGAAGTCCTTTACCCTCGCTCTGGCCTCAGGATGGGCAGCAACATTACCAATCTGGCTTGGGAGGCAGTGGCTGTGGTGGTCAGTGCCAACACCCTGCAAAAGAGGACAGCCACCCAGTGCCACAAGAGGATGAATGGTCTCCTTCATTCCACCAAGGTAAGTCACTCTTCACATAACTCTCAACTCACACACTCACAAACCCAGCACACATCCACAGTGCCCTCACTCACTGCCAGTTCAAGAGACATCATCACTCACTCTCTCACACACACCTCATCCATCTCATCCATGGGACCACTCACCACCCACACATGCCAGGCATACCTATCATCTGGCCCGGCAGGCATTCTGCTTACACTGTCTCCATCTCTATTCATGCAGGACAAGCTGGCACACAATAAGAGGGAGAGGTCGCAGACAGGTAGAGGAATGCCTGAAATCAAGGTCCTCACAGACTTTGGAAACAGAGCCATCCAGCTGGCCAGCGATGACCGGGACCGGTCCTGTGCTGACAGTGAGGTGGGCGCTGCTCTACCAAGTGAGGATCCAGCAGTGCAACGGCCATCAGCCAACCATGCTGGGAGTGACGTGTCCTTTTTCACAGGCCACTGCCATGCACTAATTACCTCCCCTTGCTTTTACAGGCACATCTGGGAAACAGCCAAGGGAGTCCATGACCCAGGGCCTCTGATCAAGCCCCGAAGAAACCTCTGAAGAGGAATCTGAAGGCACACTCCCTGAAGTCCCGTCATAGCGCTCACCCACACCCTCCACCAGTGCAGAGATACACACCTCGGTAGGACCGAGCTTTAGAATAGCCTCGGGATCACAATCTGGTGAGCAGATTACACTTTCTGATCCATAGCAGATGACAGCAGGGATTTCCCAAGTGTCCGGCACTCGGAGGACTGCTGGAGGCCAGAAATTTGCTGAGTCCGAGTCAGATAACGAGATTCTGAACTCGGTCATGCCACAATTGCCGGAGCTGCAAAGGAAAGCTCGGGAACATCAGGAAGGGATGTCCACTGCACTCATCAGATTGCAAGGCACAATGGAGGAGTCCATCTGCCATCAGGCTGAGGTGATAGTGCGGGCATGCCAATGCACCGAGGTCAATACTGGTAGGGTGGCAGCTGTCATGGAGACCTTGGTCCAAGACGTCACTCCTGCACTGCTGCGCAGGCTGAACTCCATCACTGACGCCATATTTGGCCCCCAACAGTGTGTACACGAGAGGGGTGCTGGGCAGCTCGATTTCACTCCAGCTACCACTTCCACTACTGAGTCAGCCAGGGGCCCTTGGGCACCCAGAGGGAGGAGGATCAGCAGGTACACACCCTGGTGCCATCTACCCAGGTGACTCAGGGAGTGTCCGGCCCATCTGAATTCTCTTTTCCTGTGACCCCAGCAGCTCCAGCTCCACAGGTCGAGGAGGATGCCACTGCCACACAGCAGGACCCCGAAAGCAGGCTGGGGCCCTCCAGGTCTCAGCCCTCCAGAGGACACCCGCCAAGCTCACCACAGACAGGGCGAAGCAGTCAGCAGGTTGCCTCCACCTCCGCTGTGGATGTGCGGGGAGCACAAAGACGTAGTGGCAGGGCTAGGAAAGTTCAGAAGAATTGGTTGCACAGCCTTTGCACAGTTGTTAATCACTTGTACATAATGTTCACTATTGTCAATAAACTGCCAACAATGTCTCCCTGCCTATGGCTCCTTGTTCTGATCTGCAGTGTTCATGTCACTCAGATATGGAACCTTTCTGCACAAGATAAAGGCAGGTGTCTCAGTCCAGAGCCTCTCCCCTGTGCTTTGTGCAGCCTTCAGACCAAAGTGATGGTCCAGCCTCACACTCCCTGGACACATTACTGATGCCTGCACCTCGACAGTGCTTGTCATTGCTGCCAGAGTGTAGTGGGCAGGCGTCACAGAGTTCCATCATACTCCCTGTGTGCTCTCAACACCTTTAAGGTGGGGCTGGCCCCCATCTCTTCAGCATCTGTGACCAGTGACACTGTGCTCCTGAAGGGGTCATGATCTGACAAATGATCAGATACTATTAAAGTTTCATGGGTACATCTCCATAACATGACCCTGATCACAGAGTGCAAGTGAGCTGCCCTCAGCCAGACAGGAGTCAGACATTCTCAGAGGCTGTGTGAAGATATATGGAATGTCCTCGCTGCATGTCGTCATCATCCTCCACAAACCTAGCAGCTATGAGGGCCTCCCGAGTGCATCTGCCTTGCCTGTCCAGTGCGAGGGCCTCATCGCCATCATCATCGCCTTCGAGGACCTCCTCACCCTCATCCCCATCGATGTCCTCCTCAGTGGAGGAGACCTCCAGCTCCTCCATCTCCTCCTCAGCCAGCTCCTCTCCCCCGTTGCAGCACCAGGTTGAAAAGGGAGCAGCAGGTGATGACAATACAGGCACCGATGGTCTGCTCCACCAAGCTGTGAGTTGCAGCATGAGCCTCATTATATCGTTGCTCTGCTGCAGTCTGAGGCCATCGCACGGGTGTCATCAGCCACAGCCTCTGCAGGTAGCCCTTGTTCCTGAGGAGCCAACCCTGCAGCCTCTGTGGACCCTGGAAGACATCAAGAACCTGTGACCAACTGAGAATGTAGGAGTCATGGAGATTCCCTGGAAAACGTGCATAGACCTACAGGATGTGTTTGTGGTGGTCACACACCAGCTGAACATTCAGCAAATAGAATCCCTTGCAGTTGACAAAGTTGACCTCTTGTTGTGATGGAGACCTAAGCACCATGTGAGTGCAGTCAATCACATCTTGCACCTGTGGGAAACCCGAGATCTGGGCAAATCCAATTGTTCTTGCATCCTGGCTGTCCTGTTCCCGGGCAAAATGCACAAAGTTGTGTGCATCCATGACCTCATGAATGCATTTGTGGGTGGCAGATTGTGATATCCCACAGAGGTCACCTGTGGAGCCCTGAAAGGAGCCACTGGTGTAGAAATTGAGCGCTGTGGTCACTTTCACAGCCACTGGCAGTGGATGCCCTCCATGTCCCCTTGGTGCCAAATCCTGCAGCAGCTGGCAGATGTGACCAACCAGTTTCCAAGACATGCGCAGTCTTTGGTGACACTTTTTCTGAATCATCTGCAGGAATAAAAGGCGGCATCTATAGACCAGCTAGGCAGGTCTAGGCACCAACCAGCGACGGCTCGCTATGGCATTTTGGCGGCATGTGCTATTTTTTAAATCTATGACCTTGGGTTGCCACTTGGGTAACCTTACAGTTTCTCACTACTTGCTCTATCAAAACCCCTCATCATTTTGGATAACTCTAATAGGTATCCTCTTAACCTTCTCTGATCTGAGGAGAAAAATTCTAGCTTCTTCCATCTCTCCACATAACTAGAGTTAAGCCAGCTCAGCACCCTCTCCAAGGCTTTATTATCCTCCCTAAAGTGCGATGCCCAGAATTGTGCACAATATGACAGGTGAGCCTAACCCTTGACTTCCTTGTTTTCGTATCCAATGACCCTATTTATAAAACCATGAATGCCATATACTTTCTTAACTGCCTTATCAACTTCCCTTTCCAGGATTTGTGAATATTCACCCTCAAGTGCCTCTGCTCTAGAACCCCTATCAAAATAGATTAACTATTTAGATTATACTATCTCTCCATGTTGTTCCTTGTTGAATTTGTATAAGACACTGGTTTGGCCTCATGTGGAGTATTGCATCCAGTTCTGGGCAACGCACTTTAGGAAAGATGTGAAGGCGCAGAAAAGATTCACGAGAATGGGCCCAGGGAAAAGGAACTTCAGTTATGAGGATAGATTGGACAAGCTGGGACTGATTTCCTTGGAGAAGAGAAGCTTGAGAGGAGATTTGATAGAGGTATTCAAAACCATGAGGGATCTGGACAGAGTAGGTAGGGAGAAAATGTTCCCGCTCGTGAAAGGGTCATGAATGAACGGGCACAGATTTGAAGTATTTAGCAAAAGAAACAATAGGGACATGTGGAAAGGCTTCTTTAGGCAGCGAATGGTCAGGATCTGGAATGCACTGCCTGAGAATGTGGTGGAGGCAGGTTCAATTGAGGCATTCAAAAGGGAATTAGACTGATACCTGAAAAGGAAAATTTGCAGGGCTATGATGAAAACACAGGGAGGTGGCAAAACGTTAATTGTTTATTTGGAGAGACAATGCAGACACTACGGGCTGAATGACCTCCTGCATTATACCAAACTTTGCAGCAAGTAGACTTATACTATAACAGCGTTCCTAAATTTGAACGATCTTGACGGGACCCAGAGCCTGTTGACTGCAGAGCAAGGTAACAATGTCCCAGAATGAAGGTAAAGTGTTTGGATCCATACAGAGCTTCAGAATCACTTATACATGATAAGTTCTTTCTAGTTGTTTCACTTCCACGCCAATTCTTCTGCTGGATGTGGAAGAGTTGAGGCTTGTTTGCTTTTTAGTCAAATCTTCAAACACCAATGCTGCTACCATGTTACGTTCTTCTATTTGACGTAAACATATCAATCACGTGACAAGGATTGATGAAACAATAATGTTGGTTCTTTATTTGAAGATAAGACTATAAACAAATAATGGTAACTAGGAGGCTAAGTATATGCATCTGACTCCTACCATCTGCTGTTGTGGGCAAATCATGGGACTAATACATCACATCCTGTCAAGATGGTGGTGATTGACAGCACTTTAAGACATGTTCCCTTAAAGGTATTTGTACATTATATCGCAACAGGGACCATAATTTTGTTCATCATGATTGAAATATTACACAATAAGAAGTGACTGACAGGTCTGCTCAGTGGCAGGAGTCATTTTCCATAATGATACAGGGTACATAGGAACATAAGAGGAGTAGGCCATTCAACCCCTTAAGCCTGCTCCGCCATTCAACTAGATCATGGCTAATAGTCTATCTCAATGCCATTTTCCTGCACTATCCCCACATCCCTTGATGTCATTCATATCTAAAAATCTATCGATTGCTGTCTTGAATGTATTCAATGACTGAGGTTATAGTAAGGCATGGGATTTTAGCCCCAGAGTCACCTATTTAATTCAGGTTAATGATTGCTCAGGAAGGTGGATCTGAGGTCTGAAATTTTGTTCAGTTGATGGTGGATTCCTAGTTTGGACAGCTCATGGGCAGAATGTTTAGGTCAACGCGCCCAACCTGATCGGACACGAAATCGCACGAGATGAAATCAGGCGAGCACGATATTTCGGTCGGCGGGCACGCGCAAAAGTCAGGAACGCATCCACTGAAAATTAAGAGGCCAATTAGTGTAATTAAAGTTCCAATTGTCTCTGATTTTTTTTGTCACCCGTTCAATCTTACGGAAAGGCAAATTGGTCTGGCGGACTTTGCATTTTTCATGAAACCTCATCCATGGACAGGATGAGGTTTCTGTTATTAAATAAAAAATCAACAACAGCATTTTTATCATGTATATGTTCAGGTGACTGATTGTGATGCTTGGACATTTTTTTCCTGATTTTAAAAACTTTATTTAATTGTTTTCAAGTCTTCAGCTCCCTGAGGCAGCTCTCTGCCTTCAGGGATCTTGCATTCAATGCTCGCCCGCGCCCACGCTTATGTCAGCACTGGCCTCCTCTCACCCCCGCCCTGGCAGCGCTGAGCTTTTCCAATTAACAGCCAGCCAGTGTGAAATCGCGGGCAGGGGCTGATTGCAGGCGGCGGTCCGTTCCCCAGCTGATCCCTGGCCCGCCGATCATGCCCGCCTGCCAACCTAAAAACCCTGCCCTATGGCTTTCTGGTGTTGGCAATTTTACCTGAGAGAATAATGATTGAGATTCTTGTTCAATAAGGGCTGTCGCATAACATTACTTCAACCCTATTATAATCAATTGGTCATGTTACGGGGCAGGAGTTTCAGTCTGGCTGTGCTGCTTCTATCCTGAGCATGTCACTAGAAATCAGCCAAACTTACTTAAAAGATCTAGAAATTTCAAACACATATCACATCCAGTACAAATCAAGATTCCACAATCCTTCACGTTAGTTTAATAAAGCTTTGTGCTGGAAGCTGGTCCTGCTCAAAAACTGGCCATTCCCCCGGATCAAATTAATTACCATTGCACGTTTCTGCAAAATGCACCCATTTGCTGGACTTTGAGGGGGTTCTTAAAATGAAGCTTGTTTTTAGGCACATGGGCACTAAAGGCACCTTTTAAAAGCCTTTAAGTATTAGTCTGTTTTTATTTTATTAAAAAACTGAACATTGCACCAGGTAACTAGTATATGATTCTATGTAGTTTTTTTAAAGTCAGCTTCAGTTATTTAAAATAAGCTAGTCACAGGGGGTGGATTAGACACTAATTAAAAATGTATGTGTTTTGTGACAAACCCATTTTCAGCTTTATTAATTATAAAAAAAAACTCACGTTTAGCTCTCAAAAGTATAAGGGAGTTTTTTTAGTGCTGATTTTTTTCAAAGAAATGATGTTCTAAAATGGTGCTCATGTTGCTTTTGCTCATGGAAGATTTTACATTTGGCTACATGCAAATGAGCTTGAACAGAAACTCAGCAAACAAACCACATCTTAAAATTAGCAATTTGCGTACGGATCTCCAATTTCACCCAAAGTAGAAATTCCTGGCCTTTATACATACTGTTACAATGCCTTTAGAATCTTGAACCACTTTCAACATATAATAGACTTTTTTATAGACACATTGACCACAATTAGGTCCAATAAAATATTGTGGGTACAACATTCAAATTTGTAGAGCCCATTTTTGGGCACTACAATATCTCTTGGACGGCTAAACTATCATCCACAAACACGTGAACACTTCTGGTCTTCTTATCGTGTCCACGGACAGTCTATACATGGCCCAGCTGAACTGGACACATTTTTGCTCCTAGTTGTTGAATTTGGCAAGATCTGCAACAATGTAGGGTTCCTCTAGCGATAGACATTGCAGGAGATGTTGCATAGTCTGTGGCTCAGTTCCACATTCACAAGTTGTCGGGCAGGTTGTATATCCCCACTTGCTTAGTGACACCTTTGAATGACCTACACCAGTCCTAAGTCTGTTAAGGCACTTCCAGGTTGCCCAGTTGCAATTATCTCCTGGGGGAAGGCTTTCATCTGGTAGAATTTTCATCGCTGAGGGTTGTACGAGACTGGCGAGCCAATCTTTCCACAAGGCGATGCGGGCTTCAGATGGGGTTGATTGTAATGGAACAACACTGTTCATGAAGCTCTTCCTTGACTTTAGACAGCTGGGTGTAGGTGTATGACCATGTAGAGGGCGCCTCTCAGCTGATGTTTGACAGAGTCGCTCTTTCTTGCTGGCTACCACTCTTATATCAGGGGGAGCAATACCCCCCAGGATATATAGGATATATATACTGCTCAACCTCACACAACATATCGAAGATGGTTTTGAGCAAGGGATGATAACAGGTGGTGTTTTTGTAGACCTGTCAGCAGCATACGATACAGTGAACCATAGACGTCTCCTCTGCAAGATCCTAGAGATGACAAAAGATATTCACTTAACAGAGCTGTTAGAAAGCATGCTTCAGAATCGCCGGTTCTATGTTGAACTAGGTGGGAAGCACAGCAGGTGGCGTATTCAGAAGAATGGTCTTCCTCAGGGAAGCGTGCTTGCACCGCTGCTGTACAACATCTACACAAATGACCAGCCTATAGACAGTGTCACACGCCGATTTATATATGCTGATGACTTATGTGTCACTGCCCAAAGCACTGATTTTAACACTGTGGAGAAAACGCTTTCTGAGGCCTTGGAGGGACTAACATCCTACTATGAAGAAAACCACCTTCGCGCAAACCCATCAAAGACGCAAGTTTGTGCATTCCACCTCAGAAACCGTGAAGCCAAACGCCAGCTTAAAGTAACCTGGTGTGGACCAACACTGACGCATTACGAGCACCCTATCTACTTAGGAGTCACCCTTGACAGATGCCTCACCTTCAAGAACCACATCGAAAAGACAAAGGCAAAAGTGAGCACACAAAACAACATCCTGAATAAGCTCACTAACACAAAATTGGGAGCAAGCTCGAAAACATTGCGAACCAGTGCACTTGCTCTTTGCTATTCCACTGCCGAATACGCCTGCCCTGCATGGGAAAGATCTACTCATGCTAAGAAGATGGATGCCATTCCGAATGCAAGCTGCCGACTTATCACAGGTTGTTTAAAACCAACAAACACCAACACTTCTGGTGTGAGTCACAATGTACACCATAGTGATAAGTGTGTTAATGTGCAGTCAGTGCATGTCCTTCAGAAGTATGCATGCTAGGCAGATCATAACATCAATCAGTATTTAATGCTGATTTGACGCCAGCAATGCTATTTTGGCGCTCAACACTCCAGCTAATACCATCTCTCAATTATGTGCAGCTGAAGAAGTGTTAAGCAGCAGCAAAGGCCCCCCACCAGTGCTAATTAAAGGAGTCAACAACTACTTTCAGTTGAAGAGTTCTGTCCTTCAAGACTTCTGCACAAACCAATTTGTCTCAGGCATGGATGCAGTAATAGGCTTTCACCTTGGAACGCAGTATCAGGTGGAGAATGAGCAGAGGAAACACAGGGCAGGAAACTGCTGGAAGAGATGGGGGACAATGTTTGAGATGTCTCCACTTCACAAAAGATGCCCTCGTTGAAATCTGAACATGCTGCAGCCACAACTGAAATCCCAGCATGAGGATCCATGCATCCAGGCTGGAGCTGGGGATATTTGCAACATCTCACAGTTTGCTGTTCACTGCTATGCAAAGGAGGCCATTGATGCTCTCTATTCAACGAGAATTAATTACATTTCATTCCCTAGACCAGCAGGTGGAGTGAGCATATATGGCTTCACAAGAACTGCAGGCTTTCCCATGGAGGAAAATGCCACATTGCTTGTCTGGTACCGCATGTCAACTCTGAGATAGACAGCAACTAAAAGGGATTTCATTCCTCCAATGCCCTCCTCCAATGCCCAGCTGGTGCGTGACCATACACAGAGAATCATGCAGGTTAATGCCCAGCATCCTGGCAGGTGCCATGATGCCTTCATTCTGCAACAGTCCACTGTGCCTGCTGCATTTCAGTCACCACGGCAAACCAAATGGTGTCTACTGGGTTCAAAGATTGACAACATGGCTGATGAGAT
This sequence comes from Cetorhinus maximus, assembly GCF_964194155.1. NCBI lineage: Eukaryota > Metazoa > Chordata > Chondrichthyes > Lamniformes > Cetorhinidae > Cetorhinus > Cetorhinus maximus. Next base: position 115,805,160 of record NC_135880.1, read on the forward strand.
CAATACATTACCCACACATGTGCAGCATTCATACTATGAAAACCATGCTGCCACATGAAATGTGATGGTGTGCTGAAACAATGCTCCCACTGCCTGGACTAGTCTGGAAAAGTTTCACAGTACTTAGTAGATCAGGTGTCAACATTGGTATTGGGCTGCTGCATGTTGCACATCCCTGACATCATGTGGGCATAGGCCTTGCCACCATCTATACGGCAACCAGAGGAGCAGGAGAAGAAGAAGGAGGAGTAGGAGGACAAAGTTAAGGAGGAGGATGAAGAAAGAAGACAACTTAGTTCCTTTCTGGCTGGGCTGTCTTTGAATAACTCATCGGACAGTGAAACCAATGAATGCAATTCAAAATTCCCCACGTACCAACAGACCCATATCTCTCTGGGAGAGACTAGAACAAGGGGACACAGTTTAAAAATAAAGGGTCTCCCATTTAAGACAGGTGAGAATTTTTTTTCTCTCAGAGGGTCATTAGTCTGTGGAATTCTCTTCCGCAGAGAACAGTGGAGGCTGGGTCAATGAATATTTTTAAGGCTGAGTTTGATGGATTCTTGATTGACAAAGGAGTCAAAGGGTATAGGGAGTATACAGGAAAGTAGAGCCAAAATGTCAGATCAGGCTTGATCTTATCAAATGGAGGATCAGGCTCAAGGGACTGAATGGCCTAGTCCTGCTCCTAATTCCTATGTTTGTATGTTGTTCTTACATTCCCTTCTCTCTGTTGCTGACCATTACACAGGTTATTTGGTCACAATGCAAAAATAAAAGCCAACAGAAAATAAACATTCCAAACCAAATTTATAAATTAAAACATGCCATATTGTGCATTCCTTTAGTATTTATTGTCTGTGTTTTTTGATTGTCCTACTGCCCCTGTGACTACAGCATGGCTGTTGGAAGACTGTGAAGTGGGAGATAGCCTTGCAGGACACCTTTGAGCAGCTGCTCTGCATCTAGAAGGCCCAGCTTCAGACTGCAGCATGGGTGGCAACAGTCTGGGCTGTCTGGCTGATGGTGAACAGGAAGGGCACTGTCAGAGAGGCAGTGGTGGGGGGATGAATGTTATCATCCTGAGAAAGGTAGGAGGATCCTGCTTCCTGGTGCCACTGTCGCTTCCACAGGATGGCACCTCAACAATCTTATTAATCTGTTGGAGGATAGATTGCTGGATCGCTATGACACTCTGCAAGCCCCTTTGAGCACTGGCATTTTCAGCCATGATGACAACAGTCTGAGCTTGCCTGACAGAAGTCTGAAGTTCCACTGTAAAACCCAGATATTGAGTGGTTTTGGCTTTTGCTGAATTGGAAGCTGAGATAACGGCCATCAGTTGTTCATCATGGTTAGGACAACAAGCAATAATGGAGCTGGCCATCAGTTCCATGCTGGAAAGGATGAACTCCAAGGTCTGTGCAAAGTCCATTAACAAGTTGGTGCCAGACTCCTCCATGCTTCATGACACTGACCATGGGCTTCTGGCAGTCTGCCAATGCACCCAGCATTCTATTGTGCATACTCAACATCCTCTTCTGTAGCTTGCCCCATCAAGCACCTCACAGCAGGACTTGTGTGTTCTCGCCCTCTCAGGAGCTACCTTTACTCCCTGCCTTGGCTGCAGGCCAGTTGTGACTGGTGTCTCACCATGTGCCTGTCTTGTCTGTAAGCTACCTTCTAAACCAGGTGCGGTGTCAGTATCTGAGCTCATGGCTGTGAGTGTGAGACTGAGAGAAGGTGTTTCTTCTTCATCACTGTCTTCCTGCTCTTCCACCAATGCCTAGCCAGTTTGCAGACCTTGGATGTCTGAAAGGAGAAAGGCACAAGGTTACAAATGTGGTGAGGGGAGGAGAGAAGGAGGGGAAAGCAAAAGCTGCCTGCTTATGGGGTGAGATTTAGGATTTGGCATTCTCCTGGCTTTTGGGGGGAGATGATGGCGTAATGGTAATATTACTGGACTAGTAATCCAGAGGCCCAGCCTCATACTCTGGGGCTGCTGGAGGTTCCAATCCCACCATGGCAGTTGGTGGAGTTTAAATTCAATTAATAAATCTGGAATATAAAGTTAGTATCAGTAATGGTGACTATGAAACTATCATCGATTGTTGTAAAAACCCATCTGATTTACTAATACCCTTTAGGGAAGGAAATCTGCCATCCTTACCTGGTCTGGCCTACATGTGACTCCAGACCCACAGCAATGTGGTTGATTCTTAACTGCCCTCTCCCCAGTTTAAGGGCAATCAGGGATGGGCAACAAATGTGGGCCTTGCCAATGATACCCACATCCCATGAAGGAATTTTTAAAAAGTGCATGGGATGTGAGGAAGGAGAATTGGGTAGGAAGATACTGTCAAATTCTGTCTTTTCAGTCCTGCATTGGCCTTAGAAATGGCCTCTCCAATGATGGCCATTAATGATGGTGAACACTGTCTAATCCCTAGGGTGCAGGCATATAGTCGTGCTTGACCCCACCAGTAAGTTCCTGCTGCCTCCACTTTTGTGCAACCTTCTCCTGAAAGAGAGGAAAGAGTGTCAGTAAGTACAGTGCAATCTGTTTGAGTGATGAAGCTGGCATGGTTGAATAGCTGTCAGTGTGTGCAAGCTGTGAGATATGGGTGTGAAGCTATAAATATGAGGTATGAATCGTAATTGATAGAGATTGTTGCTAGCTGAATGATGAGGGGGGTGAGGTGCGTTGAACAGAATGTTTGAGTCTAGTGGAGAATTGCTGGGGCATCGCATTTGAAGATGCATTTTACTGTCATGGACAACTCGTATGAGATCATCGAACTTTTTGTTGCACTACATCTAGGCGATTGGGGCTTGACTCCTGGCATTTGACCTACATGTTTATCTGGTCCCACTGCCTTCTCAGAGTTTGACTGCAGGGTCTACTGGTCCTCGGTAGAGAGATGACATCTCTCCTCTTCTGCACCTCCTTCACCAAGGTTTCCAATGCAGCTGTGAAAATCTTGGATCCATGTTCTCTGCCATGTTTTTGCCACATCAGGATACATTCCACAACAACAACCTCCAGCATCTGCTCCAGTACAATGCACTTCCCCTTTAAGAGGTGCAGACTCCCTTTATATAGTGCAGGTTGTCTTTAACTGGTGCTAACCTCTCACAATTTTGGGGCCCCTGCTGAGGGAGGCGGCCACTCACAATGCAGGTAGCACAGGCTGCACACCACCATCATGTCAATCAAAATGCAAACAAATTTGACACACTACCCGCAGCAGAAACAACGGACAGGGGTTAATCCTGCATCAAGATCCCTGCACCCGTTTGATGGCTATTGAATTCATCTCAAAAGCCCACATCCAATACTCCCAACCTGGCTGACTACATTGCAGAGATAGGCATGTTCTTCTCCTCCACAATTTTTATGTAGCCATGTTTTTCAAGAGTTGTGGTTCGCGGCCCCTCGGTGGAGTCGTGAGCCTTAGCCTCCATGAGAGGACCTTCTAAAAGGCACGTTCAAAAGTTCCTCCTCGTACCCCATATGTCAAGCTCTGACCTTCCACCCACCCCCCCAGTGCCCCTCGTACTCCCAATGCCAAGCTCTGCCCTTCCACCCACCCCCAGTGCCCCTGCCACCCCCAGCGCCAAGCTATGCCCCTCCGCCCAGCACCAATGAGCCCCATAGTGACAGTAAGATGTGTAATAAAAACTTTTTAAAAAGTAATTCATTCATAACTTTCTACAATGTTTAAAAAAAGTCATTTCACTAGAAGGTAATAAAATTATCAATCACCCAGACCCTTTAAAGCATCAATTACACAACATGTAAGCTCTTGAAACCATTTAACGGTTTGCAAATAAACATTGTGAAATTGACAGCAGAGATCAGAGAGCCTGAGCTGTCAAGTGAGCAATGTTTTCTCTGGGCTGCAGCTGTTTCCACAAGAGTAATGGCTGTAGGGCTCTCAGAAAAGCCTCATTTTGTATGCTTGGGTTCATTTGTTCCATACAATTTACGGTGGGTCAATGGGTATGGAAGTGTCATAGCTTGGCATTAGAGGCATGAGGGGCCAAGGGGTGTGGGTGGAAGGGCATAGCTTGGCATAGAGAGCATGAGGAACCACAAGGGTTGGGTGGAAGGGCAGTGTTTGACAAGGGGGTATGCAGGCCATAAGGGTGGGTGGAGGGCTTGGGTGGCATGGATGGAGGATGGGGTGTGTGTGGAGGGTGAGGGATGGAGGGCCTTTGTGTTTTTATTTGAACTGGGACTATTTTAAATAACAAGCCGCAGCACCCAGCAGTTCCTGTGCCTGCCTCCAAATCTTTTCCTGGGTCAGCTGGCATGACTCTAGTCCCAGCCCCCAACTATGAAGATCCCGCCCTTACAGGCACTTTCTCTCAAGGTGGGTGGGCCAAGCCGGAAATTTTCCCAACTCCCATTACCCACCTCGAGGATGAAAATTCAGGCCATTGTGTTTCTGGAAGATATCACCGAAGGGCAGCATGAAGATGAAAAACAGAAGAGGGCCAAAGATAGATCCTTGGGGGACACCAGAAGCAATGATGTGGGAGTGGGAAGGGAAGCCCTTGATGGTGATTCTCTGGCTACAGTTAGACAAATAAAATTGAACTGTGTGAGTGTAATCTCTAAGCTAGAAGGCAATAGTGAGACATTGGAGGAGGATGGTGTGATCAACTGTATCATAGGCTGCAGAAGGTTGAGAAGGATGAAGAGGGATAGTTTACCTTGTCATAGTCACACAGGATCTCATTTGTGAATTTGATAAGAGCTGTTTCTGTACTGTGGCAGGAGCAGAAATCAACATTCCCTCTAATTTCTTTTGAGTACACAATTTCTTTGTGCAGCCCTTTAAATGTTATCCTCAGATGCAAATGAAAGGTGTCACTGTGTGTGACCTGCATGGGGGCTTTCAGCAGAACATGGGCAAAAGCCTGATTGGAGGGATTCAAACATGGAGTTCCAGGAAAATGGGAATGGTTTTTCAAGGTGATAACACATACAAGAATTTTGGAAAAGGAAGGGAAGTTGGAGATGAGATGGTAGTTTGCAAGGCTAGAGGAATCAAGTACTTTTTGGGGAGAGCTGATTGTTGTGGTATCACTTTGAGAGAATATGCAAATGAATAAGTAGCCAGGATGTAAACCAGGTGACCAGCATCATTGTTAAGAGGAGCTTTCAGTTTAGCTAACAGCATGTAGTGTTGCACTGTAAAGGAGTTGCAGCTATACTTTCCTGTTAACAATAGCTGTTGAATCTTTATGGGAAATCCATGTGCTGAGCAATCCTGTATTACATCTTCAAATAAACCAAACCTATGTTTAATTTGCCTGTCCTGTGAGAGATTGGTAAGTTTGTACTGAGTAAACATAGAAATACAACAGTGATGAAGGTAGATTTAAGGAGAGAGGAACAGAACCTGAGGGGACAGAATTGTTAACAGTATCAGCTAACATGGGAGCCAGGAAGGAATGTTGGTCAGTAGTTTAGTGGGAATAGGGATGAAAGAGGGGGAGGTGGGTCTCATGGACAAGGTGAATTGGAAAGGGCATAAGGGGAGATAGGAGAGAAACTAGAGAAAGACGTAAGTTCAGGGCTAAGCCTAGGTCAGGGGAATCTTTAGAGGAAGTTTGACCTTGTGCTCTGGTGGAAAAGAAGAGTGTGGCAGAGGCAGTTGATCAATCTTGTTGGAAAAGAAATCCATTATCTCCTTACACTTGTTGTTGGGAGTGAGGATGGAGGAAACAGGGAAAGGGGCTTAAGAAGACAGTTTGCAGTAGAGAACAGAAGCCAGGGTTACATCTTTGTGAAAGCTGTAGAGATGCTGCAGAAAAGACTTCTGCAAATGGTTCCATTGATGAGAGACTTCAGTTACATGGATAGATTAAAGAAGCTGGGTTTTGTCCTTAGAGAAGAGAAAGTTGAGAGGACATTTGATAGAATGTACAAAGTCATGAGGGATCTAGGCAGAGTAGATCGACTGAAACTGTTCCAATTAGCGGAAGGGTCAAGAACCAGCAGACACCAATTTAAGGTGATTGGCAAAAGAATCAATGGTGACAGGAGGTAAAACCTTTTACGCAGTAAATAGTTTAGATCTAGTGTTGTGGATTATAATCCTAGACTCTTTTTTGGGCAATCCCAAATCAGGCATACCTCTCAGGTGATTCCCCTCAACTTTAGGTTGAGAAAGATAGATCCTGAAGACACGGAGTGGTTCTGGAGGACTGATCTATCCCTCCCCCAAGGAAAGGAGCCCACTTAGAGGTTTACTGTCCTTCGGATAGCCTTTTTAATGTTTCAGCCAGATTATAAATCCCAGCTATTATTAGGGTCCACAAGTAATTCCTCAGTAATGTGCTCCATGCCACCGCCACACACCCCCACCCCCACCCCCCAGACAGGGTACAGAGTCGGGTCCACAAGTTAGTGTTACAGACGACTATGTGAGCCAATATAAATTCTGAAGTAACACGGGATCATAGGATGGTTACAGCACAGAAGGAGGCCATTCAGCCCATCATTTGTACACTGGCTCTCCAAATGAGCGATGCATCTAGTCCCACTCCCCTGTCTTCTCCCTGTAGCCCAGCACACCTTTCCTTTTCATATAATAATCCCATTCCCTCTTGAATCCTCAAATGAACCTGCCTCCACCACATTCTCAGATCTTAACCAATTGCTGCATGAAAAAGTTTCCCCTCATGTCCCCATTGTTGCTTTTGCCAACTACCTTAAATCTGTGCACTCTGGTTCTCAATCCTTCCACCAATGAGAACAGTTTCTCCCACTACCCACTACGTACAGACCCCTCATGAATTTGAATAGCTCTCTCTCAACCTTCTCTTCTCCAAGGAAATCAGTCCCAACTTCTCCAATCCATCCACATAACTGAAGTTCCTCATCTCTGGAACTATTTCTGTAAATCTTTTCTGCATGCTCTCTAATGCCTCACATCTTTCTGAAAGCATATCACCCAGAACTGGACGCAATACTCCAGTTGATACTGAACAGGTGTTTTATACAAGTTTAACATACCATCTTGATCTTGTACCCCATTCTTCTATTAATAAAGCCTAGGCTACTGTATGTTTTGGTAACCACTCTCTCAACCTGTCCTGCCACCTTCAATGACTTATGCATATATACACCCAGGTCCCTCTGCTCCTTTATTTTATATTGTCTCTCTGTATTCTTCCAATCAAAATGATTCACTTCAAACTTCTCTGCATTGAATTTTATCTACCACTTGTTCACCAATCCACCAACTTGTCTATGTCCTTTTGAAGTTCTACACTATCCTCCTCACATTTTTCAACACCTCCAAGTTTCGTATCATCTGCAAATTTTGAAACTGTGACCTGTATGCCAAGGTCTAGGTTATTAATATATATCACGAAAAGCAAGAGTCTGAACACGAACTCCTGGGGAACTCCATTACAAACTTTTCTCCGTACAAAAAAATACATTAACCACCACTGTCTGTTTCCTGTCACCCAGCCAATTTTGTATCCATGTTGCCAGTGTCTCTTTTATTCCACGAGCTCTACCACCTAGAAGGACAAGGGAAGCAGATGCAGGGGAACACCACCAGCTGCAAGTTCCCCTCCAAACCGCACACCATCCTGACATGGAACTATATCGCCATTCTATCGCTGCATCAAAATCCTAGAACTCCCTTCCTAACAGCGCTGTGGGTGTTCCTATACCATACTTCAGCGGTTCAAGAAGGTGGCTCACCACCACCTTCTCAAGGGCAACTAGGGCCTAGCCAGTGATGCCCACATCCTGTGAAAGAATTTTAAAAACTATATCAATGTTTATTAAAGAAACAACCATGCAATTCACGGTCTGGTGAAAACAGTCAATTTCAACATTCCTAACATTTTAGGAAGAGGGAGAAAATATGACCTTACTTCTAGTAGAGAATCTAGTTTCTAAATTCAATTATTGTTTCTGTAAATTATTTTAGGTAGGATATCCATCAATTATTAAAGTAACATTTACCTTAATTCACCGAGTGAAGCTTACAGACTTAGCAAGATGACTCTGTCCCACTTAGGGAGAGAATTCCTGCCACTGACCAGAAAGGCACATGCACACTCAGCCCGCACTGCCAGTGCATCAGTGGCATGTGTGTGGCTGCAGAGCATCAAATCCCACTCCAGATTTCTGCTTTATTATTGGACATAAACTTGCTGAATTTGCAATGTACCGCAGATATCCCACGTGAAAATAATGATTGTGAATTTAAGTAACAATCTTCTGAAGCAAGTTGGAAAGGCCTTTTGGAGACAATTTCCACATCCAGCTCAGTTGGTAGTTAATGTGGCTGTTAAGCCTGGTCCCAAACCCCAAATTGGGCAGTGATTTTTTTCAATTTAATATTGGTTATTTATTATTTATTTACCAAAGGATGCCATTCATTTGTAGAAAACAGAATAAATCCTTTGGATAGCATCTGTAAAATATCCTATTTAAAAAAAAACCCTAATGTATATCTGCACAAGAAGTTTAATACTGACTAACAAAGGAAACATTTTGGGGGTCGGTCAATCCTAAAATGATGAAATTTTAATGTACTCCCTAACCCAGGTTTCAGTTTGCATCGCAAAACTTAATTTAAAACGTCTTTCTAGTTGCAAATGACAAAGTCACAGATTGATTCACTGCAACTGACACTGTATCTGCTCATGTGCCGGAAGTGCTCCCCCTAGCGTTTAGGTACAAATAAACGCAGCTGAGTGATCTATCATCACCAACCTCTAATAGTCATACTTTACCATGAAAGATGCTGGATCGAGTTCAGTGAATCTAGAATGCCAATGTGTGCTCTCAATACTTACAGGATTTCTTGAAGCTGCACAACTAGATTCTTAGGCATGGGGGCGGTATCTCCATTGTAATTAATTTCAGCCTCTTCGTGTCCCAAATAAGGTTTATATCACTGTTAATTTTCAAGTACATCTGGCCCTCTCTAATTTCTAAGGAGGTTTATATAACTGTTAATTTCCAGGCGAGGTTTGTTCCTCATTGATTTCAAGGAAGCCAGGCTGTGAGGACTCACGATGATCAATTTTCATGAGTCATATGGCTGTGCTTTAAGGTGATGTTGTAGCTTTTGGGTTGGGCTAGCTTTGTAAGAATTTCAGTTGGAAGTGGTTTAGGGCTATCAGTCCAAAATAATTGTATCCAGTTCTACACGGTGGTGGCCTTCAACACAATTTGCAAAAGAATACGTTACTCTTTGACTTCAGGGCCTGAATTTTGCCCTTGGCGGGCACACAGGATCGTCGGGCCTGGGAGCGGCCAGGAAACAGACCCCCAACCGCTCAGCGCTGCTGGGGTGGGGGCAGGAAGAGGGTGGGCAATGACATCACTGCGGGCGCAGGTGAGCACTGCGAGAGAGCTCCCTGAAGGCAGACAGCTGCCTCAGGGAGCTGCAGACCTGAAAATTATTAAATAATGGTTTAAAAAGCTGCAAAAAAATTGCCCATGCATCACAATCAAGCACCAGAAAATATACCTCATAGAATTGCTGTCGACAGATATTTACTTTTATTTTATTTCATGATGGAGATTTCATCCCGCTCTTGGATGAGGGTTGATGAAAAATGTAAAGGCTGCCTGGCCGATTCACCCATCCACCAACCGTAAGGCTGGATGGGCCACGAAAAATCAGAGACAATTGCGCCATTAATGCGCTTAATTGTCTCTTAGTTGTCAGCAGGCGCGCTTCTGACTTTTGCACATACCCGCTGAGTGAAATACCGCGTGAGTGCGTGATGACATCGGGACTGACAATAACTAGTAGCAACATGAAAGTTTTTATATTGTGAGGAAGATACAGTTTCAAAGACATATAAAACAATAGAATTTACATTTTTTTAAAAAGAGAAACATATATAAAGGAGAATGAGGCTATGTATCAGGAGAAGGCATTGTGAGATCTAACAGAAGTGTGTGAAATAGCCTTAATGAAGCGTCCAGTATTTGTGCAGAAGTCTGCTGTCTACCGAAACTGAAGCTGGGAAAAAGTAATTTGGAATTCCACTGTCCAGGGTGTTGTGTTAATTTGTTGGATCTGTTTAAAATCTAAAATCTATGTTTGGAACATTGCCTTAAAGGAGGTGTGACTGGGAGTCAGGTTAATTAGGAATTTTAGGAGTTACTATAGAAGTAATTTGTAGGCCTATGTGTGAGCTTGAAATCTTTTCTTTTATTAAGAAATATTTTAATTTAGTTTTTTAAAAACCTCTAAAAGTCTTGGTGGACTTATTACTTCTGCATTCATTGCACACATCTCAAAATAAATACAAATTACAAAACTGTTGTGATAACACAATCAGGATTCCCTCAGGGATTTGATCCACCTGGCACACATCATCTACCACATCATAACAGGGTCAAGAGAAGGAAGTGGAAGAGAACAAGCGGGGTTGGGAGAGGGAAGCAGGAGGGAGTGAGGGGATTGAGAGATGGAAGTGGGAGGCATTGAGGGTTTTGGGAGAGAGAAGTAGCGAGCGGGGAGGGAGCAAGGGGGGTTGAGAGTTGGAGACTGGGAAGGGGCGAGTGGATGGTGGGGAGTGGGATCAAAAGGTAAGTAGAAAGAATGGCGAGTCAGTAAGAGTAGTAAGTTGAAAGAGGATTTTTGGGCCAGTTACGTCCAAGGTATCCAACAGGTTTTTAATGTAAAAAATTCAGGTCAGGAATGTAAAAAACCCTTATTGTATGGTTTCTTAAGGAAAAGTGAATTTCATTTAGCACTTTGTTTTCTCAGGAACAAATTAGGCATGCTAAACATAGCTATAGATAGCTATACTGGAATAAGTCTAAGTAACATGCTATATTCTCCAGTCCAGCAAATTCTGGGCCATTATCATTAACCAGACTAAATGATTACAGCATTACTGCCAGAACTCGCCCACAGATACTGGTTATCATTATCCAGTTAGAAGTACCATAATGGATTGCTGCTACCCTTTGCTGCATTAAATATAGCCAATTTGCAATATTCTTCTTTATTTCAATAGCGTTCTCTTTAGTACAAATATCTTGTGAGATACCGAACTGCATGCAACATAAAACCACTTTCCACACAAAGACTATTAAGACAATATGCTGAGTCATGATTGGCATCGAGTCTTTGATGTTGGTTTCAGTGTCACGTGACATCCAGGATCAGGGAAGATGTTGAGCTACATATGGATGACCAATAGTTGATTAGTGACCAAAACTCCTCGTACATCATCACAGCAAGCCTTTCAAGTTGGCTGGCCTCCAATCATGGCTTTTAAACTGACACCAATTGAGTCAGACAGGACATAGATAAAAATAAATACTTTTATTAGTCATTCTTGGAGGAGAACATGGAAAGTACTTCCCTTTTAATAATGACTTTTTTTCTCAGCAGTATTTGAATATGGCAACAAAGAATAGAATTTCTAAGCAGTGAAGATTGTTCGCACTGTGGAATGATTGAATATTACAGTAAGTTAGTAAGAAGCAATATTAGTCTCTGCAAAATCCATCACTAGACTTCCTAAATAATCTATTATCAGTCTAACCATGGGCATAGGATTTTTTGCTTATTTTAACTTTCAAATTTAGGTGTCAGCCTTAGCTCAATAGCAGTGCTCTCACCTCTCAACCAAAGGGTTGTAAATTGTCGAAGACTAGAGCACAGAATTTAACAGGATACTTCATTGCAGCACAGCAGGAGTGCTGCATAAAAAGAGTGCTGCATTGTCAGAGTTGCAGTTTTGATGCCTGGCTTCTCACTTAGGCAAAAAAGGTCCCATGGCACTCTTTGAATAAGAGTAGGGAAGGTTTCCCAGTGCCGTGGTCAAGCACCAGCACTTAAACAGATTATCCAGTCACTTATCTCATTGTTGTTTGTAGGGTATTGCTGTGTCCAAAATGGCTGCCAGATTTCTTATTACAACAATGGATATAGTTCAAAAGTACTTTCATTGGCTGATGTACTTTGGCACTATGTAAATTAAAGTTCTTTCTCTGTTTGCAGCAAAGCAAATTAAATCCTTAAGCAGATGGTGAGAGATTGTATTCGAAAACAAGTTTACAGCAGCAAATCTTCTGGTGATCACATAGTCACAGCTAGTTCCATACGACTGCTAATATGCTGCTAATTCACTGCATCGCTGCATCACTTGCTGCAATGCTAAAAGCATACTGGATTATGATTAGTTATAGAATGCCATTAAAAGGTTGAACTAAACGGACTGATTTCAGTTCAAAGGAATAATCCTATCTCTAATTTTGGTTCAAAAGCAGATTGGAATGGAACACTTGTTAAAGAGTAAATTGCCAGTGGAATTTTAGATCTCCCTCCAAGAACCATACTTGGAAGAAAAACAATTAGATTCATTGGATAGATTAGAAAGGGGGAGAAGAATTGAAGTGAGGGAACCAGAATCCTTTTCATAGGCAACTCAAAATTAATAATATTTTCAAACTAATAAATGAAAGGATACCCTGAGATGACCAGCCAGAGGTTTATTGATAGCAAACTTAGCTTTTTTAAAAATTCATTCACTGACAAGGTCAGCCTTACATAGGTTGATAAGTCACCAGCACCATATGGATACAGAGGATTACAATATGTAGGATATGTCCATTTCCAGGTGCTGATTCTGGAGCCATCAATAAGTGTCAGTGAGGGAAGAGGGTGGGACAAAAATCTTTCTCTGCTCAAATTGTGTGCAATTAGACTTGTTAAAAAGCTCCTTTGGAGTTTGTCAGGTTCTAATTTTTAAAGCAATGGACAGCTTACTTTTGCCTTTAAAAACTGACCATCTGAAGGCAGGTGGGTACACAGTGAGGAGCCAGACCTGACTACCACAGGGCACCATTCGGGCCCCTTAAAAGGGTCAATGTGACAAAGGGGGCCCAGGCAGTTGGTGAGAGGGTGCCCTTGGCGTTGTACAGGTAGCAACGAGAGCAGGCACAGCGCCTGGGCTTCAAACAGTGTCGATATCTCCTAGCATCATGGGGGCAGAAGAGGGCAGTGGGCAAGGTTTTCAATGACAATTGGCCAGCTACCTTTCCAGAAGAAAGGCTCCAACTGGCAATGGGGGCACAACTGTCAGATTTTGGGCCCAGTGGCGATAAAGGGCAATATCCTGTGCAGGAAGGACATCAGGAGGTGCAGGAGAGGAAAGAAGGGCAGGAAGGCAATGGAAGCCAAACCCTCAACACAGGATCTAGCACTGAAAACAGCGCTACCTGGAGATGACCAAGAACCAGTGCCACAGGAGACAGCAACTCTCCAGGCAGGCAGCCACAAACATCTGTGCCCTCGTCACTGAAGACCTTGCACCTGATAGCACTGGTCACCATGCCCAGTCTGTAACTGTTTAAAGTAATTTTTTCTTTTTGTGCTTCTAGCTCCCTCAAAGGATCAGCTGCAGACCTTAGTGACATCTTGCAAACAGCTGCATATCACTGCATCTCACAGAGTTGGATAGCACATTCATTTAATGACAGACACACACTGGCAGGGACAGCAGGCTTTGGGATTTGTCTGCATTGCTGGGTTCCCCAGGTGCAAGGGATCATCGATTGAAACCATATATCGATCAAGGCACTCAGTGATCAGCCAGTGAGATCCATCAGTAGGGAGGGCTTCCGTTCCCTCTGTTCAGCTGGTCTGTGACCACAACAAGAGATGCAGTTTTCTTCTCCACCGATGCTGCCAGACCTGCTGAGTTTTTCCAGGTAATTCTGTTTTTGTTTTGGATTTCCAGCATCCGCAGTAGCTTTTAGCTTTTTGTTTTTATCTTAAGAGATGCCATGACTGTTTCATTCTCTGTCAGTCCAGGCTGCTTCAGATTTTCATTCCAGTCCACAGTGCATGAGTGGATCCTAGGGGACAAGGGAAATCTCTTGAAGACGTAGCTAATGACTCCTGCATGGAAGTCACTGACTGCGGTGATACAGCCAAAACCATCTGCTCAGTGCGACGACATTGAGCAGGCCATCGGGCTTCTGAATGTGCAATTCTAGTGCCTGGACCGGTCAGGTGCTGACCTGCAATACCCTCCTGCAAGGGTCTTGGTCATTGTGGTGTCTGCTGCTCTCTCCATAACCTGGTCCTTCAGAGGGGTGTGGGCCTTGAGGATGGTGAAGCCCTTGAAGGAGATGGCTCAGTGGGGAAGGAGCAGGAGCATGATATGAAAAAGGAGGAGGAAGAGGAGATGGAGAGAGATGGCACTGAACAGAGAGATGCCTCAGCTACATGAAAAAGAGGCCTCCTCCTGTCACGCAGCTGTAAGAGGACCTCTCTCCTCTCCCTCACAGCTTCCAGCATTAGATCGAGGTCAGCAACAATGAAGCGAGGGTCTACCCTGCCCTGGGTGCCAGGGCTCTGGATCCCCTGTGCTATCTCACTCTCCTTGCAGATCTGTCTCTCAGGACTACCAGCAGCCTCAATGATGGCTGCTGTGGGGTGCCTAAATGAATCTCATACTTTGTCTGACCCACCTCCATTCACGCCCCCACTGTGTGTAAGTGGACAGGAAATCAGTCTTCATATCAATTAGGGGCTCACCCATGTGAAACTCTGAACTTCAATTTGTTTTCTTCTGGAGATGGGTTTTTGGCCCAAAAACAGATCCGGTTCCCAATGCCCATCTCCATTCCGAAAGTCAGCTTCTGGGGGCAGAATTGTCCCAGATTTGCACTAAGTGCAGTAGAGCAGGAGAAAGAACGTTTTACCCACTGGCCACAATGACGGGTTTTCACTCCGCATTGCCCCAAACCCGCCTCATTAATCATCCATTCCCACGAAACACACCGTTTCGAAGGCAGGCAGGCTCTCATTCACCCACCATGCCATCACCTCGCCGCTTCCTCATGCCAGGAGCCATATTTCAAGTGCAGCTGCATGCACACTTCTCAGTGCTTCCAGCTCAGGACTGCTGCACAGAAGATATGGCCCCAAAAGACGAGAAGACTGCAGCCTTCCAATTCAGTGATGCATCCCTGGGACACCTTTTTGACACTGTTGGAGCCTGCTGCAAAGTCCTCTACCCCCGCTCTGGCCGTAGGACACCCATTAGTGTCACTACTCTGGATTGGGAGGCGGTGGCAGAGGTGTTCAGTGCCAACATTGCACAGAAGAGGTTGGCCATCCAGTGCAGAAAACGGATGAATGATCTCATCTGTGCCGCCTGGTTAAGGCAACCATCTCATCGCTCTAAACTCTCACACTCACAAACCCATCACACATTCACTGGCATCTCATTTACTGCCAGCTCAAAGGACTCACTCTCTCACACACACCCCACATCTCCATCTGGCCTCATCTCCTCTGGAGATTACCTCCTCAACCCTCACTCTCTTAAGGCCACTTGCACAGATCATGCCCCCACACACACACCCTGGGATACCCCCCCTTCCCCAGTAATGCCCTAGCCCTGCAGCCTCTTCCCTTGCCTGAGGTCACTTCTCCCCCTTCCTGAAGCAAGCCCTAGTCCTGCAGCCTATGGAAAACCAACCCCCACCTTATGGCTGGTCTCATGAGTGGAGACCTGACTGTGAGCCCCCGAAAAGTGATGTGGTGCTGCCTGCAAAGCCTGGAGCTGATGACCACGAGTGCTGCCCAAAGCAAGGTAGGCAAACAAACCTCGAAATCCTGAGTGAAGTGCAGCTCACCAGGTGCTCGTCACTTATGTACAGTTGTGAAATACGTGGGCATGCAATAACACTGACATGCCAGAATGATCCAGCGTGAAGGGACAGTTCCGGCAATTTCGGATTTATAATGATATGCAGGTGTTTTACAATGAGGTTCCTGTTGTGCAGCAGCAGGAAACGCAGCTCACCATTGATGGGAGGAGCAGACGATTGCAAACTGGATTCACAACGTCATGAAACCAATTTTTGGCCTTCCCACCATATTGTCTGCTCACGCCCATCATGATACCCAATGCCAGCAGGCATGGAAAATTCTGCCCTAGGTTTCTTGGCGAAGATAATGGTGGGCCTTCTTCTTGAAATGTTGCAGTTCATTGGGAGAATTGTTAACCAGGTGACATGGACTTAAGGTGTATAGCTAGGGACGACACGAGAGAAAGAAAAATGTTCAGTAACTTATTGTGATCAGGAGCACATTGGCTGAAATAATGGTGGGGAAGATTCAATAATAACTTTAAAAAGGAAATTGAATAAATACCTAAAATGGAAAAAAAATGATGGGCAAGTGGGGAAAGAGCAGAGGGTGGGACTATTTGGATAGCTCTGTCAAAGAGCTGGTCTGCATAGCCTCCCTCAGGCTGTATCATTCTAGGATTGTATGTCAAAAATGCACTCCCACAATGCTGTTAGGTGGGGTGTTTCAGGAATTCAACCCTGTGTCGAGGAAGGAACAGCAATATATGTTTAAGTCAGGATGGTATGTAGTTACTTTTTATATTCACTCATGGGACATGAGCGTCGCTGGCTAGGCCAACACTTATTGCCCATCCCTTATTGCCCTTGAGAAGGTGGTGGTGAGCTGTCTTTTTGAACCGCTGCAGTCCGAGTGGTGTAGATGCACCCACAGTGCTGTTAGGAAGGGAGTTCCAGGATTTTGACCCAGCGACAGTGAAGGGACGGCAGCGGTACGTTTCCAAGTCAGGATGGTCAGTGGCTTGGAAAGGAACTTCCAGGTGGTGGTGTTCCTATGTGTTTGCTGCCCTTGTCCTTCGAGGTGGTAGTGATCATGGGTTTGGAAGGTGCTGTCTAAGGAGGCTTGGTGAGTTTGGAGGTGATTGTGTTCCCATGCATCTGCTGCCCTTGTCCTTCTAGATGGTGGAGGTAAGGGGTTTGCAAAATGCTCCTAAAGAAGCTTTGGTGATTTGCTGCATTGTTTTCTATAGATTGCTCACACTGTAGCCATGGTACATTCATGGTGGGGGAACAGTGATGGCGGGGGATAAGTGACCTGAAGCATAGGTCAAACAGACTGCTTAGGTTCTGGAGTATTGTTGCAGCTATTCCCATCCAAACAAGTGGAGGATACACCATCAAACCTATAGTTTGTGCCTTGTAGGTAGTGGAGAGTCTTTGGAGAGTCAGGAATTGAGCCATTTGCAGCCTCTGACCTGCTCTTGTAGTCACAGAATTATGTGGTGGATCCAGTTGACTTTCTGGTCAATGGTAACCCCCAGGATGTTGATGGTGGGGATTCAGCAATGGTAATGCCATTGAATGTCAGGTGGAAGTAGTTAAGTTATTTTCTGTTGGAGATGGTCATTGCCTGGCTCTTGTATGGCATGAATGTTCTTCACATTTATTAGTCCAAGACTGAATGTTATCCAGATTTTGCTGCATGCGCTATGGACATTATTTCTTGAGTTGCAAGTGAAGCTGAACATTGTGCAATCATCTCTGAACAGTGTTGTTATTGACTTTATTATGGGTGGAGGTCATTAGTGAAGATAGTTGGGCCTATCTTGGAGCTCTTAAGATTATATCCTGGGTCTGAAGTGTTTGGTCTTGAGCAAACAGAACCATTTTAATTTGTGCCAGGTATAACTGGATGCACTAGAGTTTTTTGCACTGATCCCCAGGAACTAGTTTTACTAGGGCTCCTTAGTGCTACACTTTCTAAGCTCAGTAATAAATCAAGAAATCTATACTGTCAAATTAGCTATCCCTGATTTGTCTCAAATTTAGACTACATTATCAATGACATATATGGTTGTTCAATACTCCTTGTTGTAAGGTTGTTTGGTGTCTCACTAATAGGTCTGGAGGCTTGTGTGGTTGGGCATAAACCTCTTACTGTTAACACACAATTATACATACCTCCAAGGTATAGCCCTAACTCGGTGCCATCTTCATGCTGACTTCTCTGAGACACAGCTGCTTTTACTGCCAGTGCTGCGCATGTGTAGTTCTAGTGTTTCTCAGCCATGTTTATTGTTTTAAGGACTCTCACCCTGAATCTGTGGAAAAGGAAACTAACACAAACTTTGACTGCACCCAGACACATTCCCTGTTCTGAAGAGACAAGGACATCCCCCTATTTTATTGCAGAGAGTGGGGGAGGGGGCGTGTGTAGCACTGCTCTGGCTTTGTGGGGTAAAAAACATTTCTATTTGAAATTTGCAGAGATCACAACAGGCAAGAGAGGGTTCAATGTAGGACATTTTACCGTTCACAGGTACTGCTCCTGAGCATCTCTCATTCTTCCCTCCCTCTTTTTTCTCCCTTGTGCTGTGAAACAAAGTGGGATAGTGTTACTGAAGGTTAAACATATTCTCATTTACAGGCTTTCAGGCAGGCTGGGCACAGCAGAGTGACATCTACCCGGACCAGTGCACATGTGCAGGCAGCCATATTGTATTGGCAGGAGACACAGTGCTCAGACTCTCTCGACACACAGTCTACCATCATGTGGCTCTCTACATCTTAATGTGGGCGGTACTGTATCCCCAGTCCCACATTAACCATTACTAAACCAAACACCCTTACACTACACCAAACCCTCCCCCAAGTCCTTACCCAAATATACTTACAATATAATATTTCCATGCTACCCCTTCTCCGCCAAAGTCTCTGGCTTTACGGGCAAAATTTTACGACAGTGGGATTTTACATTCCCGCTGTCGTCAATGGGATTTATAACGGCCCACTGCATTTTACGGCCCCGTCCCCACCGAAACGGGGCCGTAAAATTCTGCCCTACAAATTCAGACAGTCTGCAGGCTTTGTGACTCTTCCAGATCGTGTTCTCTTCACATTCAGAGGAGTGGTATCTCAGTTTCTTCAGGCTGACTTTGTTGGTTTGGAGTTGAAATTGTAGGACTTGGTGTTTCAACATTTAGTTTGTTTATTCCGCTCTTTGGTGTGATGTTTCCTTTTGTCAGCCATCCATTTCCTTTGATCGCCATCCATGGGCTTATCCCATTTCTTCCAGAGGGAATGTTTGCTGCATTCATTCATATACTGGACTTGGGTTTTCTTTTCCCATGGGGTCTGCCATGTTCTTCCTGGAAGTTGACATTTCAAAAATGGAATCTTAATTTCCACTTGTTTCACAATTTTAGCCAAATATTTGTTTAGCTTCTCATTTTCCAGTTCTTTATCAAACCCATTACTCTTCTCATTCAGCTCAGCAGCCACTCTGGTGAGTTCAGCTGTCTTTGTTTTGGAGTTATCTGCGGAATCCTTATACAAGCTTAATAACTACACCAGGACATTCAGCCCCTTGCAGAATCTTTCTTCCATGATCACTAACTGCTCCTTAGATTCTTTCAATTCAGTTGTTAGATCCGCAATCTGTTTCTTAGAATTTTCCTTATTTGCTTTTAAAATCTGGATTTGCTATTCCACACTGCGCACCTCATCTTTCATGTTCTTCAGATTGGATTGAAGTTCAAGGATTTCATTGCACATTTCACAATGAAGTTCCAAAATTTCATCAGTTTTGGTTGTTAATTCTACATTCAACCAACTGTTCATTAACAATTCCTTTTCCCATTCCAGGCATTTTTCACAATACTTAATAGAAACTTCTGATATTTGAAGTTCATCAAGTTCTAATTTTTCATTAGCAAACTCATCTTCCATAAGTGAAAGTTGGTTCTCTATACTGAACAGTTTTCTCTCAGCAGAGCCTAATTCCTCTGTGCTACTGTTCAAGCTCACATTCTTTAATTTTACTCCTGCTAGTTGTTCCTAAGACACTTCACACTCCTTTGTGAGAACTTCTACTTTCTTTTTGCAACTGTTCAACTATTTCTTGACATTCTAGGTTCTTTATTTTCATTTGAGCCATGTCATTTTTCAATGACTCAATGGTTCTCTATAAACCTGAGGCATCCAGTGCTTTTCCATCTAGTTCCTTGATCTTTACAAAGATTTACATTTCCCAATCTTATTGCTGCCTTTTTTCTCCATCTGCAGCAGCGCTTTGTCCTTGAGCTGCATTTTGATTTCACCGTTGGTCAGGTCTGTCTCCAGTGAAGTCTTAACTTGTTTCAGTTCTGTAATCATGTGACTCATGGTTTCATTATCCACTCGCAGCTTGGAAAGCTCTATGGCTTTCCCTTTCAATTCCTCCTCTTTTTCATTCAGCTGGTTCTTGAGCCTGACAATTGTTCATCTTCTCTTTCAATTGGGCATGCTGCAAAAGTGGTAAAGAACTCCTTTTCTGACTTTTCCGAGTTGGAGCTGTAGGTTTTCTACATTTTGTTGCTCCTGTACATGAGAATTCTTAATCTTTTTCATTTCCTCCTTCAGTCTTTCATTTTGCAGTACAACTGCTGCATACTTCCTCATCACTTCTTTCCCTACACATCTTTTTTATGCATAACATTAACAAACTTGCTTTCCATTTCTTCATATATTTCTTTGGAAATATAATGTTTTTCCAAGTTTTCTTCCAAAAGTCCAACCACTTTCCTCAGCTCTGCAGTCTTTTTCTTGTACCTCCTAGCTTCCTCGTGGAATATAGAACATTGCTGAGTCTTCTCTGCCAACTGGTTCTTCAGTTCTTTCATAGTGACTTTGAATTCATTTAGGTTCTCTTCATAACATTTCTGTTATGATGTGGCAGATGACATGTGCCAGGTGAATCAAATCCATGAGGGAAACTTGATCATGCTTTCACAATGGTTTTGCAATTTGTATTTATTTTGAGGTGCTTGCCCTGAATTCGGAAGTAATAAGTCCACAAAGACTTCAGAGATTTTTTTAAATATTTATTAACAAAAGAAAATATTTCAAGCACGTGCATAGGTCTACAAATTGCTACTATAACTCCTAAACCCCCTAATTAGTCTGGCTTCCAGTTACAGTCCCATTAAGGCAACAGGAAAAAATAGATTTTAAACAGAGCCAGCAAGTTAACACAATACACTGGACAGTAGAATTCAAAGTGGCTTTCTCCAGCTTCGGTTTCTGTAGACAGCAAGCTTAATGCACAAATACTGGAGGCTTCTCACACTTCTATTCAATCTTACAATGCCTTTGTACATGTTTCTCCCTTTAATGTATAAATTTCATTGTCGATATGTCTTTGGAACTTTCCCTTTCTCATAATATAAATCTTTCATGTTACTACTATATTGTCAATAACCCTTGAGAAAAATCAACACATCCCTTAACTTGCTTGTCTGGCTATTTGTAAACAGACTGAGATCCCTTTGAAAACCAAATCTCACTTTCTATCTAAAAATGCAAATTCCATTTACATCTTACATGCTAAGACCCAACCATATTTACTCATTAACATACTAAAGACACTTCTACACCTTACTCCCTTTAATAACTTCAACCTGCAATCTGCTTGGCTACAAGTTGTAATTAAATCACATACCCAGACAGTCAACACAGCCCCCTATAAACCTACTTCACACTAAACCAGAAAAATATTATGAAAATGATTATACTTTCATAACAATTTCAGAGGAGCAAACTTTGACCTAAGGGATCTTTGTAGCATGTGAAGGCCCTTCAACAGGTTTTCCTTTTCTTTGTGAAGCTCAATTGGTTCATCTTAAGTTTTCTTGTTATTCAATAGAGTCTTCAAAAAATTTTTCTGCTGTTCCTCCGTTCTGCTGTTCAAGGTAGTCTTCGTTTCTTCACGCTGCTGAAGGGTTATCTACTCATTTTACATTTGATCTTGAAGGACAATTAGCTGTTCTTTCAATTTTTTTTGTTGACCTCTTGCCAACTCATGTTGTGCTTCAGTGCATTGCTTTGTTGCTACTGATGTTGTAATGTGGTTTTTTTCTGAAGTAATATTCAGCATCCTTTTAAATCCTCATGTTTTTCCAGGGCCATGTATTGATTCTTCAATGAGTCTTTCAGGGCAGTGACCTCTTTGAGTACCTTTTCCACCTGCTGTTGAGCCTGGCTATACTTCTGGTTGAGTTCTTTCAACTCAACTGTCACAACTCACTGAACTCAATGTACTGTAATATCAAGCCCCACTGTTCCCCAAGCCATGAGAAATGTGAAAAGTTTGATGAGACTACCAAATTGCCCCAATTTTATCTAACTGTTTAATTTAGGTTAACAGAATACTAGCACCAGGTCCGTAAACTTAATAAGTAAATAACTGTTTATTGAACAAATTGTCTTTAACGAGTGGCAAACAAAAGAAATATGAATGCCTAACTTCTAACTCAATAGCTTAAGCTCTACCCTTTCTTAAACCCCTGTACAAAAACACACACACACATAAGACACACAAAATATGGATTTTAAGGGTGAGATAAAATAACATCAATCTGGAGTACAGGATTAGATGGGTTGATTTTGATTGATGTCTTCCCAAATTCTTTGCAGCTTGTTGTTAATGACACAAGATGGTCTTCCAACACTTTCAGTCTGTCGTTCAATGGTTGAAAACTTGCTTTTCAATCTCTCTACTGGTGATTTTCCCATTTTCCTCTTGACACGGGGTATTTCAGAGAGAACAAGTTACAGAGATATGTAGAAAAAGCCAGCTAGCTAGCCTTGTAGATTTACTGGAATCTTACACACACAGGAGAAAGAAGTTTTAGGTGAGTTCTCTTTGCAGGCTAGGATCTCTCTGCTCACTGCTATCACACAAAACCTTGGTCACCTGATCAGGAGCTAATTAAAATGTCATTGCTAGGCAGCTCCCACTAGACCAGAACTCCTTTCTGGCACCACCCTGTTCTCTTATGACACTCAATGTTCCAGGATAGCAACATTGTAGGTATTCCTCATCCTGTTCCAGCGAGCATGTCTTTCAACTGAAGCCATGGTAGTTTTTAAAGCCACAGTCCTATTTTAAAACCACAGTCCAAGAAAAATAAAAAAAATAGGTTCTTTGCACAACTTTGATATGAACATTTTCCTGTGGAATAGCTGCATTTTCTTTTTGTAGTATTTGTTGCTTTTGCATCACATCAAATAACTTTCCTTCATTTACAGCCATCTATTCACTCCATACTGCCATCTACCTTTGCAGCTTGGGTACTGTGTTGACATTTTCAAAAAGTTCTATTTTTAAGCCCTTCGACTGCTTCTCAGCCATTTCTTTCCTCTGCACTAAACTCTTTGGTTCATGCACTTTAATGCACTGACATGGTATGTGACCACCTTGTGTTTTGCTTGGGTATTGTCTCCCTCTTCCTGGGGTCTCCTTGCCCTTTTAGCACAATATTGGGGTTGTTGTAGACCATTATTTTACGGTCTGCACTCTCCACAACATGGAGTTTAAAATACTTGTCAAAGACTTTTAATATCTCACCAAGTGTGGTTGAGGATTCATCTATGATTACATTATCGGTAATTTCACCAGATAAGTACAAGGATGTATTAACTTGTACTTCCTCTGATTTCCTATTTAATAGTGATGTACCCCTGTAATCTAAAAATTTTTGCCTCCCCAACTCCCAATTTTGCATTTGGTTTGGCCCTTGCATGAGCTCAAATTGGCTTGGCAGGTTTGATTTACTATCCGTGGCTGTTCTTCATAACAGGGTAGTACAGCATTATTTTTTTTTTCAAGATGGTGCTGCTATAACCGTTTTTTTCTCCTCCTCTCATGCTTTCAATGGACTACCACTGCGAACCCAGAGCCATCTTTAAAGCTTTGCAATTCTGCAGGAAACTTCTTAAACTAACAACTTTGCCAGCAATTTGCTTCTTTGAGCTTGGGAAATTAGTTTGAAGGCAATTTTTTGCTCTGCCTTCTGTTATAACTTTTATTTTCATTCATTTGAGCTCAGCTGTGATCTGGTGCTGATTTTTTTTATGTTCGCTCATAGGATGTGGCTGTCACTGGCTGGGCCTGCATTTATTACCCATCCCTAATTGCCTTTGAGAAGGTAGTGGTGAGTTGCCTTCTTGAACTGATACAGTCGTGTGTGTAGGTACACCCACAGTGCTGTTAGGGAGGGAGTTCCAGGACTTTGACCCAACGACAGTGAAGGAGTGGTGATATAATTCCAAGTAAGGATGGTGAATGGCTTGGAGAGGCACTTCCAGGTGGCGGTGTTCCCATTTATCTGCTGCCCTTGTCCTTCTAGATGGCAGTGATCGTAGGTTTAACAGGTGCTGTCTAAGGAGCCTTGGTGGGTCCCTGAAGTGCATCTCGTAGATGGTACACACTGCTGCCACTGTGCATTGGTGGTGCAGGGAATGAACATTTATGAATGTGGTGCCAATCAAGCGGGCTGCTTTGTCCTGGTGTCAAGCTTCTTAGATGTTGTTGGAGCTGCACTCATCCAGGCAAAATGAGAGTTTCCCATCAGCCCCCTGACTTGTGCCTTGTAAATGCTGGACAGATTTTGAGGAGTCAGGAGTTAAGTTATTCACCGCAGAATTCCTAGCTTCTGGCCTGCTCTTGTAGCCACAGTATTCATGTGGCTAGTTCAGTTCAGTTTTTGGTCAATGGTAAGCCCCCCAAGATGTTGATAGTGGGGGAATTCAGCAATGGTAATGCCATTGAATGTCAAGGGGCGATGGTTGGATTCTCTTTTGTTGGAGCTGGTCATTGCCTGGCGCTCGTGTGGCGCGAATGTTACTTGCCACTTGTCAGCCCAAGCCTGGATATTGGACATTGACTGCTTCAGTATCTGAGGATTCCAGACCCGGCTGCAGTGTTCTTTCAGCTGCACTGATTAAAAAATCAGTATCTCTGCCTGATCAGTGTCCTGGTTATTTTTAAATGTTAGTTCAGCCCTTTAGTGAATTTTGCTCACCCTTTTGTGATTACTCCTTTGACTCAGTGTTTGATCTCCGGCAATGGACCTCCACATGCTTTGGTAAAGACCTTTTCAGCTCACAGTTGATTTTTCTTATGCCCTTCAGCCTCCACGCCTGTAATGGAGCTTTTTTGGTTAATCTTCAGCTGGGTCTTTGATTTAGGCACAATTCACTCAGGTCACTATCATTTCTTTACTTTTTCATTCTGTGGAATTCCGGGGACCATCATCTGCTGCCACCATGTTATAAGGTTGGTGTCTCACTAAGGAGGCTTGTATGTTTGAACGTAAACCATTTATTATTAACACACAACTATATACATACCTCCAAGGTATAGCCCTAACTAGGTGTCATCTTCATGCCAACTTCCCTCGGGCTCTCTCTACACATAGTCTATCATCATGTGGCTCTCTACATCATGGGCAATACTGTTTCCCCAGTCCCACGTTAACCCTTACTAACCCAAACACTTTTATGCTACATTTTCCTCCCAATTTATGAATTTAACATAGTAATACTTTCAAGATACATTAGCTTAGTTAAAGCCCATATTCTAAATTTGTAGTGAACTTCTTTAATATACATTAATTTCACGAAATAGTTTATCTATACATATTGGCTTTGTCTGTAGAGTTTTGAAAACAAATTACAAATTTGATTTTATCAACATTTAATGCAATTTTTTGGATTAATTGTAAGTGCAACCATACAGCTGTTATAAACACTATTCTTTCTGCCAAGATTATACTATTCTTATTCATTAAATATATGAAACTTTCCAGGAAATTTCATTTGAAGGTACAATTTATACACATTAGTCTTTCAAACTCGATTTGCATGCACAATTCCTTTCTACAATATAAATATATCCATCTATTGTCGGGCAAATTCACAACTGTCAGGCAAATGTTGACTGGCTGTGAAAGATATTAGCCTTGCTGTCAAGGAAACAGAAACCTGATCCTGTGAACAGTGAAGAGACTACAAATTCCAAGATCATCTGCTGCATTTAAACATAATTGGGAGATGTGAGGATAGATTTTAACTTGCCACCTGACTGTACAACTTGCATTCTGGATTGGCAACAAGTTATGGAATCCAGCCAATTTTCATTTACATTGAAAATTGAGCAGTTCCTATAATAGGCAGCTAATAGCAGATAATACCAGCTTTATACCCAGGCAGTAAGTTAAAAATCTACTCTGACAAATCTCCAGGAGTACCCAAGGATACCTTACATGAGTGAAGGACTTTTAAATACAGTATGAAATATACAGAGTTTGTAAATCCTCAGAGCTGCCAGCTTTGTACTATCTAGTTACTGATGGTACATGCCAGAAAACTGGGGGAAGAAATTCAGGCAGGGCTCAGTAACACAGGGTCTTTACCTAGAATCACAGAATCTTAACGGCACAGAAGGAGGCCATTCAGACCATCATGTCTGCACCGGCTCTCCAAGTAAGCATTATGACTTAGTACCATTGCCCTGCCTTTTCCCTTGCGCATTGTTTCTATTCAAATAATCATCTAATGCCCTCTTGAATGCCTCGATTGAACCTGCCTCCACCACACTTCCTGGCAGTGCATTCCAGACCCAAACCACTCGTTGTCTGAAAAAGTTTTTTCTCACGTCACATTTGCTTCTTTTGCAAATCACTTTAACTCTGTGCCCTCTCATTCTTGATCCTTTTACGAGTGGAAACAGTTTCTCCCTATCTATTCTGTCCAGCCCCCTCATGATTTTGAACATCTCTATCAAATCTCCTCTTAGCCTTCTCCTCTCCACGGAGAACAGTCCCAACCTCTCCAATCTATCTTCGTAACTGAAGTTTCTCATCCCTGGAAACATTCTTGTAAACCTCTTCTGCACTCTCTCCAATGTGTTCACATCCTTCCTATAATATGGTGCCCAGAACTATACACAATATTCCAGCTGAGGCCTAATGAGTGTCTTATATAAATTCAGCATAGCCTCCCTGCTCTTGTACTCTATGCCCCTATTAACAAAACCCAGGATACTATTTGCTTTATTAACTGCTCTCTCCACCTGTCCTGCCACCTTCAATGATCTATCCACATATACACTCAAGACTTTCTGCTCCTGCACCCCCTTCAAAATTTCCCAAAGTGCATCACCTCACACTTCTTCTGCCACCTATCTACCCACTACACCAACTTGTCTATGTCCTCTTGAAGTTCCACACCATCCTCCTCGCAGTTCACAACACTCCCAAGCTTCATATCATCCACAAACTTTGAAATTGTCCCCTGCACACCAAGATCTAGATCATTAATATATATCAGGAAAAGCAAGGGTCCCAATACTGGCCCCTGGGGAATTCCACTACAAACCTTCCTCCAGCCTGAAAAATATCCATTGACCATTACTCTCTGCTCCCTATTTTTCAGCCAATTTTGTATCCACGTTGCCACTGTTCCTTTTATTCCATGAGCAATAACTTTTCCCACAAGTCGGTTGTGTGGCATTGTGTCAAATGCCTTTTGAAAGTCCATATTCACCACATCAACAGCATTACCCTCATCGACCTTTTCTGTTACCTCTTCAAAAACTCCAGCAAGTTAGTTAAACACGATTTCCCCTTTAGAAACCCATGCTGGCTCTTCCTTATCAACCCATATTTTTCCATGTGACTACTAATTCTATCCTGAATAATTGTTTCTAGAATCTTGCCCATCACTGAAGTTAAACTGATTAGTCTGAAATTGCTGGGCTCATCCTTACAAACTTTTTTGAACAAGGGCGTAATGTTTGCAATTCTCCAGTCCTCTGGCACTGTCCCTGAGTCTAAGAAAGACTGAAGGATTATTGCCAGTGTCCCTGCAATTTCTACTCTCACTTCCTTCAATATCCTTGGATGCATCTCATCCGGTCCTGGTGCCTTGTCGACTTTAAGTACCGACAGCCTATTCAACACTTCCTCCTTATCGATTTTGAACCCTTCTCGTGACAGAGTTTCCTTGTCTGTCACCATGGCCTGGGTAGCATCTACCTCCTTGGTAAAGACAGATACAAAGTATTCATTTAATACCTCAGCCATGGCCCCTTCGTCCATGTGTAAATTCCCTTTTAGATACCTAATCGGCCCTACTCCTCCTTTTACCACACTCCTACTATTTATATGTCTATAGAAGACTTTGGGATTCCCCTTTTTGTTAGCTGCCAGTCTTTTTTCATAATCCCTCTTCGCTTCTCTAATATGATTTTTCACCTCCCCTCTGAACCTTCTATATTCCTCTTGGTTCTCAGTTGTATTTTCTACCTGACACCTGTCATAAGCGCATTTTTTCTTCTTTATCTTAATTTCTATCTCCTTTTTCATCCAGGAAGCTCTGGATTTGTTTGTCCTGACTTTCCCTTTCAATGGAATATACCTTGACTGTGCCCAAACCAATTCTTTTTTGAAGGTAGCCCATTGTTCAGCTACAGATTTTCCTGCCAATCTTTTGTTTCACTCTATCTGGCCCAGCTCCATTCTTGCCCCATCAAAGTCGGCTCCTGTCCAGTTAATTATTCTTACTCTGGATTGCCTATCGTCCTTTTCTATCATCATCCTAAAACATAGAATACAATGATCACTGTCTCCTAAATGTTCCCCCACTGACACTTGATCTACTTGGCCCACCTCATTTCCAAGAACCAGGTCCAACAGTGCATCTTTTCATGTTGGATTGGACACATACTGCTGTAGAAAATTCCCCTGAACACAATCTAAGAACTTTTGCCCCTCTCCACCCTTTACACTACCACTGTCCCAGTCTACATTTGGGTAATTAAAGTCCCCCATTATAACTACTCTATAATGCCTGCATCTCTCTGTAATTTCCCTGCAGATTTGTTCTTCTATGCCCTTCTCATTATTTGGCGATCTATCGTCTACACTAGGCAATGTAATTGCACCTTTTTGTTCCTTAGCTGTAGCCAAATTGATTCTGTCCTTGAACCCTCTGGGACATCCTCTGCACTGCAATGGTCTCCTTAACCAGTACCACCACACCCCCTTCTTTCCTATCTCTTCTGAACTCCTTGTTCCCGGGAATATTTAACATCAGTTCTGCCCTTCCTTGAGCCATGTTTCTGTTATCACCACAACATCATATTTCACATGGCAATCTGCTCCTGTAACTCCCCAATCTTATTTACTATACTCCGTGCATTCACATGCATGCATAGTAATCCTGATTTAGATTTTGTTACTATCTCCCTCACCCCGACTTTACCTATTAACTTACTATTCTCTATATTAGTGCTATCTGTCCCTCCCAGCATTTTGTGCACCCTGGTATTCCTCTCTAATATTTTTTCTTGATTCCCACACCCCTGCCAAGTTAGTTTAAATCCCTCCCAACAGCACAAGCAAAACTCCCCACAAGGATCTCAGTCCCAGCTCTGTTCAGGCATAACCCACCCATCTTGTGCAGGTGCCATCTCCCCCAGAGCCAGTCCCGGTGTCCCAGGGATCTAAAGCCCTCTCTCCTGCACCATCTTTCCAGCCACGCATTCATCTGCCTTATCATCCTATTTCTGTACTCACTGGCACGTGGCACTGGGAGTAATCTGGAGATTACTACATTAGAAGTCCTGCTTGCTAATTTTCTACCCACCTCCCTAAATTCTGATTGGAGGACCACAGCCCCCTTCCTTTGTACCAATGTTGCACACGACCTCTGGCTGTTCACCCTCCCCCAGAAGAATGTCCTGCAGCCGCTCCGTGACATTCTTGACCCTGGCACCAGGGAGGCAACATACCATCCTGGAGTCACATCTACGGCCACAGAAATGCCTGTCTGTTCCCCTAACCAATGAATCCCCTATCACTATAGCTCTTCCTTTCTTCTTCTTCCCCTCCTGTACAGCCGAGCCACTCATGGTGCCACAAACTTGGCTCTGACTGCTCTCCTCTGAGGAACCAGTGCCCTCACCAAAATGGAAAACCGATTTATAAGCGGGACCCAGGGGACTCACGGACTACCTGCCTACTTCTCTTGGACTGCCTGGTGGTCACCCATTCCCTCTCTGTCTCCAGGCCCTTAAGCTGCAGTGTGATCACCTGTCTGAACATGCTAACCATGTAGCTCTCAGCCTCACGGATGTGCCACTGTGATTCCAGCTGCTGCTTGAGCTCTGAAACCCAGAGCTCAAGTTTCTGCAGCTTGAGAGCAGCCAGTTGTTGATGAGTTCTGAAATGGGTGAACATTCCATCTGCCTTTACATAGCCTACAATGTTGTGGGAAGATTTTCCTACACTGGAATTCTCTTTGTTCAAACCTCCTTTCCACTCAATAATCTGGATTTTGTACTCTGTGCAGCCCACCTTTTGAAACTTTCTATCTGTCAATCAGTTTACTAAATTTCTGTTCAGTTAATTTGGGCAAGATTCCCTCTTACGTCTCTGAAGTTTGCCTTTTTCCAATGTAGTACCTTTTATCTTTGATCTTTCATAATCTCTTTCTGTTTTTTTGTTGAAGCTAATTACTTTGTGGTCATTATTCCTTAAATGTACTCCTGCACAAGTTATTTGCCCCATTTATATCACAAACCTAAATCAAACAGTGTTTCTTTCCTTGTCAAACTTGAATCATTCAGATCCAGGAATATCATACTTATCTGGCAGGGGAGCACCATGATCCAGAAGCTGGTTGTCCCAGGATGAGTGTGAGTTGCACTTCTTTGGGTTTATTTCAATTTTGGAGGTTCTCAGCCAACTTCAGCTTTTCACCCTGTTGGCGTTGGAACTCTCCTGTGGTTGCGGTTCTATTGCTGGTTCGGGTCTTGGTGCCTGCCCTCTGAAGACTTTATGTGATGGCTAGAACACAAAACCCAAGCTCCAAGTGTGTAACATCATTAGGGTGATGGTGAAAGACAGTGAAGGAGGTGCGCCCATGGACTGGAACTTCTTTGTCATGTGAATCCTTCTTGAATACTGTGGATTTGAATTCATGGACATATTTTGCATACAGGATTCCTCCAGCAATGGATACTTTGACGTGACATTTAAAAATGTCGTGGGATATGTGAAATTCCTGAAAATGTTCAAGGAGAGGGGAAACCAGGCAGCACTGTTGATTCCCATTGCATCGTCGCTGTTTATGTGGAACTGTGTTGTGACCATTCATCTCTACAAGCCCCATATCCCTGTTGTGGATTTACTCAATTTACTCGCCAGGTATGTCAAAGTGGCTGATAAAGGACTCATTCAGGATTTGGACCAGCAAATGACAGGTAAAGATGACCTTGAAGGCAGGCACCAAGGAAGCCATCCTCCACCCTCCCTCCAGCTTTGCCATTGAGGAAGTCAGGGCTACTTGGTCTAGGCAGGGCAGCTGGTCAAATCTGGCCATGCGATGGCCAAACACAGTCATTTTTTAAATTTATTCTTGCTTGGAAAGTGGGCTTCACTGACAAAATCAGCATTTATTGTCCATCCCTAATTTCCCTTGAACTGAGTGGCTGTCTAGGCCATTTCAGAGGGCAGTTAAGAGTTAACCACTTTGCTGTGGGTCTGGAGCCACATCTAGGCCAGACCAGGTAAAGATTTCCTTTCCTAAAGGATATTAGTTAACCAGGTGGAATTTTACAACAAAGAATGATAGTTTCATAGGCCGGGATTCCCTGGCCTCGCTGTGGTGGAACCTGCCGCAGGGGATGTGGTGGGCCATCCAAAAGTCCATTGATTTTCAGTGGGAGTGGATAATCCTGGCAGGCAGGGATAGAAAATCCCACCCATAGTCACCATTACTGAAACTAGCTTTAACTTCCAAATTTATTAATTGAATTTAAATTCCACCATCTGGTATGGTGGGATTTGAGCCTATGGCCCCAGAGCATTAGTCTGGGTCTCTGGATTACTAGCCCATGACAATACCACTACATCCCCATCTCCCATCTGAAGGAACTGCAAGCAGGAAGGCCACAAGACAAGGGATTGCAGGCAGAGTAAGTGCTGCAACCTGTGTGGTGGAGAGGCCACCTCTAGGGCCTGCACAAAACTGCCACAGCGGGGAAGCAAGTTCATCATCTGCAAAGTTAAGGAGCTGAAGGGCGGTCACCTACTTAGGAACATAAGAACATAAAGAAGTGGGCCATTCAGCCCCTCGAGCCTGCCCTGCCAATTAATAAGATCATGGCTGGTCTGATGTGACCTTAACTCCACATTCCTGCCTCTCTCCCATAACCCTTGACTCCCTTGTTAATCAAAAATCTGTCTAACTCAACCTTGAACGTATTCAATGACCTGGCCTCCAACTGCATGCTGAGGGAGAGAATTCCAAACACTAACAACCGTCTGAGGGAAGAAATTAGTCCTCATCTTCATCTTAAATGAGAAACCCCTTGTTTTGAAACTGTGTCCCTAGTTCTAGGTTCCGCCACTAGGGGAGACAACCTTTCAGCATCCACCCTGTCAAGCCTCCTCAGAATTATTTATGTTTCAATACAGTCACCTCTCATTCTTCTAAACTCCAATGGATAAAGGCTTGATCTGCTCAACCTTTCCTCACAAGACACCCCTTCATCCCAGAAATCAGCTGAATGAACCTTCTCTGAACTGCCTTCAATGCCTCTCCTTAAGTAAGGAGATCAAAACTGTACCCAGTACTCCAGGTGTGGTCTCACCAATGCCCTATACAGTTGTAGGCTTCCCTCCTTTTATACTCCACACCCCTTGCAATAAAGGCCTAACATTCCATTTGCCTTCCTAATTATCTGCTGTATCTGCATGCTAACTTTTTGTGATTCATGCACAAGGACACCCAGGTCCCACAGTACCACAGAATTCTGCAGTCTCTCTCCATATAAATAATACTTTGCTTTTCTATTCTTCCTGCCAAAGTAGCCAAACTCACATTTTCCCACATTATACTCCATCTGCCAAATTGTTTCCCCTTCACTTAACCTGTCTCTATCACTTTGCAGACTCATTGTATCCTCCTCACAACTTACTTTCCTACCTATCCCTGTATTGTCAGCAAATTTGGTTCTTCTCGGTTCCCTCATCCAAGTCATTAATAGAGATCATAAATAGTTGAGGCCCAGTGCTGATCTCTGTGGTACTCCACTAGTTACAGCTTGCCAATCTGAAAATGATCTATTTATTCCCACCTCTCGGTTTCCTGTTAGTTAGCCAGTCCACTATCCAAGACAATATATCACCCCCAACACCATGAGCTTGTATCTTGTGTCATGACCTTTTATGTGGCACCTTACTGAATGCTTTTTGGGAATCCAAATATCTACTGGTTCCCCTTTATCCACCCTGTTTGTTACATCCTCAAAGAACTCTAATACATTTGTAAAACATGAATTCCCTTTCACAAAACCATGTTGAGTCTGCTTGATTTTATTATTATTTTCTAAATGTTCTGCTTTCATCTATTTAATAATGGATTCTAGCATTTTTCCAATGACAGATGTCAGGCTAACTGGTTTCTGTCTCCCTCCTTTCTTGAACGGAAGAGTTACATTTGCAGTTTTCCAATTCACTGGGACCCAGGGTACTGTGTGCAGTTTTGGTCTCCTTATTTGAAAAAGGATATAATTGCATTAGAAGCAGTTCAGGGAAGGTTCATTCAACTGATTTCTGGGATGAAGGGGTTATCTTATGAGGTTGGACAGGTTGTGTCTGTACACATTGCAAATTAGAAGAATGAGAGGTGATCTTATTAAAACATATAAGAACCTGAGGGGACTTGATGGCTGAATGCTGGGAAGATGTTTCCCCTTTCCCCTTATGGGAGAGATTAGAACTAATTTTTTTATTCATTCATGGGATGTCAGCTTTGCTGGCTGGGCCAACATTAATTACCCTTCCCTAGTTGCCCTTGAGAAGGTGGTGGTGAGCTGCCTTCTTGAACCAGGTGATGTCCATGTGGTGTAGGTACACACACAGTGCTGTTAGGAAGGGAGTTCCAGGATTTTGACTCAGCGACAGTGAAGGAACGGCGATATATTTCCAAGGCAGGATGGTGAGTGACTTGGAGGGGAGCTTCCAGGTGGTGGTGTTCCCATCTATCTGCTGCTCTTGTCCTTCTAGATGGTAGTAGTCGTGGGTTTGGAAGGTGCTGTTGAAGGAGCCTTGGTGAAGCTTGTAGATGGTACACACTACTGCCACTGTGTGTCGGTGGTGGAGGGAGTGAATGTTTGTGGAAGTGGTGCCAGTCAAGTGGGCTGCCTTGTCCTGGATGGTGTCAAGCTTCTTGAGTGTTGTGGGAGTTGCACTCATCCAGGCAAGTGGGGAGTATTCCATCGCACTCCTGACTTCTGCCTTGTAGATGATGGACAGGCTTTAGGGAGTCAGGAGGTGAGTTACTCGTTACAGAATTCCCAGCATCTGACCTGCTCTTGTAGCCACAGTATTTATATGGCTAGTCCAGTTCAGTTTCTGGTTAATGGTAACCCCCAGGATGTTGATAGTGGGGGATTCAGTGATGGTAATGCCATTGAACATCAAGGGACGAAGGTTGGACTCTCTCTTGTTGGAGATGGTTATTGCCTGAAACGAATGTTACTTGCCACTTGTCAGCCCAAGCCTGGATATTGTCCAGGTCTTGCTGCATTTGGACATGGACTGCTTCAGTATCTGAGGAGTCGCAAATGGTGAACATTGTGCAATCATCAGCGAACATCTTCACTTCTGACCTTATGATGAAAGGAGGGTCATTGATGAAGCAGCTGAAGATCATTGGGCTGAGGACACTACCCTGAGGAACTCCTGCAGTGATGTCCTGGAGCTGAGCTGACTGACCTCCAACACGCACAACCATCTTCCTTTGTGCTAGGTATGACTCCAACCAGCGGAGAGTGTTCCCCCTGATTCCCATTGACTGCTGTTTTGCTAGGGCCCCTTGATGCCACACTCGGTCAAATGCTGCCTTGATGTCAAGGGCAGTCACTCTCACTTCACAGCAGGAGTTCAGCTCTTTTGTCCATGTTTGAACCAAGGCTGTAACGAGATCAGGAGCTGAGTGGCCCTGGCGGAACCCAAACTGGGCGTCATTGAGCAGGTTATTGCTAAGCAAGTGCTGCTTGATAGCACTGTTGATGACCCCTTCCATTGCTTTACTAATGATTGAGAGTAGACTGATGGGGCAGTAATTGGCCAGGTTGGATTTATCCTGCTTTTTGTGTACAGGACATATCTGGGCAATTTTCCACATAGCCGGGTAGATGCCAGTGTTGTAGCTGTACTGGAACAGTTTGACTAGGAGCGGGGCAAGTTATGAAGCACAAGTCTTCAGTACTATTGCCGGAATATTGTCAGGGCCCATATCCTTTGCAGTTTCTTGATATCACGTGGAGTGAATCAAAATAGCTGAAGACTGGGATCTATGATTCTGGGGAACTCCAAAGGAGGTCGAGATGGATTACCCATTCGGCACTTCTGGCTGAAGATTGTAGCAAATGCTTCAGCCTTATCTTTTGCACTGATATGCTGGACTCCCCATAATTGAGGATGGGGATATTTGTGGGGCCTCCTCCTCCAGTGAGTTGTTTAATTGTCCACCACCATTCACAACTGGATGTGGCAGGACTGCAGAGCTTAGATCTGATCCGTTGGTTGTGGGATCGCTTAGCCCTGTCTATCACTTTCTGCTTATGCTGTTTGGCAGGCAAGTAGTCCTGTGTTGTAGCTTCACCAGGTTGACACCTCATTTTTAGCTCCTGTCATGCCCTCCTGCATTCTTCACTGAACCAGGGTTGATCCCCTGGCTTGATGGTAATGGTAGAATGGGTGATATGCTGGGCCATGAGGTTACAGATTGTGTTCGAGTACAGTTTTGATGCTGATGCCCCACAGTGCCTCGTGGATGCCCAGTCTTGAATTGCTAGATCTGTTCAAAAATCAATCCCATTCAGTGGTAGTGCCACACAACATGGTGGAGGGTATTCTCAATGTGAAGGTGGAACTTTGTTTTCACAAATGAATGTGCAGTGGTCACTCCTACCAATATCATCATGAACAGATGCATCTGCAGTAGTCAGGATGAGGTTGAGTATATTTTTCCCCATCTGCTGGGGCAGGATTTGAACCTGGATCCCCATAGTATTATCCTAGGTCTCTGGTCCAGCAACAATACCACTACACCATCATCTCCCCCCTGGTGCCCACCCTTATTTAACAAAAAGAGTCTCCTTATTTATCTCCTTATATTTAAGACAGAGATGGGGACAATTTTTTTTCTCCCAGAGGACTATTAGCTTGTGGAATTTTCTTCCCCAGAGGGCAGTGGACACAGGATCATTGAATATTTTTAAGACTGAATTTCATAGATTCTTGATTGACAAGGGAATCAAAGGCTATAAGAGGCAGACAGGAAAGTAGAGTTAAGGCTGTAATCAGATCAGCCATGATCTTATCAAATGGAGGAGCAGGCTCGAGGGGCCGAATGGCCTACTCCTGCTCCTAATTGTATGTATGTGAACAATAATCATCAAAAAGTCAACAGGCACTTAAAGAGGTTTGTTAACTAAGGACACTGGCATGAATTTGTCAAAGGTAGATTGTGCTTGACTGATCTAATTCAATTTTTCTGATGAAGTAACAGAGAAGATTGTTGAAGGGAAAGCAATGGATGTTGTCTATATTGATTTTAGAAAGTCTTTGATAAAGTAATAAATGCTGGTTAACAAAATTGAGGCCATGGAATAGGAGAGTAGTGTTTGCTTGGATAAAAAATTAGCTTAAGGACAGCAAACAGCGAGTCGTGGTAAATGTTTGTTATTCAGACTGGAGGATGGTGGGCAGTTGTAGCCCCCAAGGTCAGTGCTGGGACCGCTGCATTTCTTAATGTGGCAGACAGTGAGGATGGTACCAATCAACCTCAGCAGGATGTAAATAGGTTCACAGAATGGGCAGACAATTGGCAGATGGAATTTAATATATAGAAATGTGAGGTGATGCTTTTTGGCAGAAGGGATAGGGAGAGGCAATATAGTTTTAAAATGTGTACAGAACAGAGGGAATTAGGGTTTAATATGCATGGATTTTTGAAGGTGGTAGGACACATTGAGAGATCATTATTAAGGGGATGAGGAAACGGCAGAGACATTGAACAAACATTTGTGTCTGTCTTCACCAGTAGAAGACAAGTTGCATACCATAATTAGGGGGTAGCCTAGGTGCTAAAAAGAGTTAGCAAATTAAGATAATTAATTTCAACAGAGTAAAAGTACTGGAGAAAGATAAGGGACTAAAATCTATCAAATCTACAAGGCCATTTTTTATTGTTTCATGGGATGTGGGCATCTCTGGGAAGGCCAGTATTTGTTTGCCCATCCTTAATTGCCCTTGAGCTGAGTGGCTTGCCATGCTATTTCAGAGCCAATCATATTGCTGTGGGTTTGGAGTCACGTGCGGGCCAGACAACGTAAGGCTGGCAGATTTCCTTTCTCAAAGGACATTAGGGAACAAGATGAGTTTTCCTTGATGATATTTTCATGGCACCATTACTGAGACTAGCTTTCAATTCTAGATTTTATTAATTGAATTTGAATTTATGGTGGGATTTGAACATGTGCCCCCAGAGCATTAGCCCTGGCCTCTGGTTTAGTAGTCTAGTGACATTACCACTATGTCACCATCTTGTCACCATCTCACCCCATGCTCCCCTCCCCACCCCCAACCAACTTTACAAGAAACTTAACCTGATGTCTTGTATCCTAGGGCGGAATTTTCTATGCACGTTGGCGTTGGGTGTCATGGTGGACGTGAGTGGACAATATGTTGGGCAGGCCAAAAATCGGTTTCACGCTGTCATGAAACACGTTTGTAATCATCCTCTCTGCCCGTCAATTACAGGCCATGTTTCCCACCGTCGGATGTCAGGAATTTTATTGTAATACATGTGCATATCATTATAAGCCCAGCTCACTGGAATCATCCCCCAACATCAAATTTACCACCCATGTCGGCGGCAAAACACACCAGTGCAGAACATGTCTTGACGAGTGTGACGTGCAGAAGTCGGGACCTACCTTACATCGCAGACATCCGAGGAAATGCTGGAACTCAACAGCAATGGGACCCTGGAGGAAAGCCCATCAGATGCTGGGTGGATTTTCATGGACATGGCTCCGCCGCAAAGCAGCTCATGGAAGGTGGAAGGTCACCTTTGTGAGCTTGCTTTGGGACTTCAGTGTCTTGGCCATCGTCTGCAATGGATGATGGTCAAGGCGGGGAGAGGAAGGCCCAGCTGTGATTGGGAGAGGAAGATGTACCGGGGGGGGATGGGAGAAGAAAGTCTAGGTTCGACTGGGAGAGGAAGGTGTGGTGGGGGGGGGGGGTGAGGTTGGGAGGGGAGGAAATGAAGGTGTCGGTGGGGTGAGGTTGGGATGGGGGGAACAAAGATGTCAGGGGGGTGAGGTTGGGAGGAGGGAGGGAGTACAGGGGAGGTGGGGGTAACAAGGGAGAATACAGCAACTGGGGAGGTAGGTGTAAGAGGGGAGGAATGAGTAAAGGAAGGGGTTTGGAGCAGGTAGGGAGTCTGGAGGGGGGAAGGAGTCTGGAGAGGGGAAGGAAACCAGGGGGAGTAAGGAGGCCGGGGGAATAAGGAACGGCAAAGGTAGAAGAGATGGCGAAGGAGGTTGGTGGACTCTGAGGCAGACACGGACCCTAGGGGTGGGAAGGAGGAGGTTGGGGAGGTTAATGTGGATGGGGGTGGGGTTTTTGGGAAGGCAGGTAATGTGCACGTTCACTTGGGCATCCCCGAAAGAAAAGGGTTGTGGCTGTAGGTGACAATGGGGAGGTGGAAGGGGGGGGTCAGGGTCGACAGTGATGGGGTAAAGGACATGGGTGACTGGAGGAAGGGAAAAAATGGGGGCACCAGAATAAGAATGTTAAACGCACAATACTTGCAAATCTGAAAATGAAAGAAGACTCGTGGTGGGCGGGAACAGGTGCTGCATGAGAGGGTGACCAGTGGGCGGGTGGGGGAGGTGCAGGTCAGATCAGATAGACAACCTCACAGTCACCACAGGCACAGTCCACGCCCTCACCATTCAGTCCGATCGCATGCTCCTCAAAGTGAATGAGGGGCCTAATGTGGGCCACTCCTCCCCTGGTCTGGGACATCTCCCAGCAGTTGTCAGCCAGTTTCTCCTGCATGAACACAGATGGGGAGAATGTGAGCAGGATTCCTGGCACTGCATGGAATGTTTTTGTGGTGAGCAGAGGCATGGATGGGATGAGGACACGAGCTCGAGAGGATATGAGCCTGATGGAGATGTGAGGGTGTGTGTGAGAGTTAGTGGTGTTGTCCCTTGAGGTGTGAGATCCCTGTGGATGCGTGATGG
Source organism: Cetorhinus maximus (assembly GCF_964194155.1). Lineage (NCBI taxonomy): Eukaryota > Metazoa > Chordata > Chondrichthyes > Lamniformes > Cetorhinidae > Cetorhinus > Cetorhinus maximus. The sequence goes on from NC_135880.1 coordinate 115,844,156, forward strand.
GTTTGTGAGTGTGTGAATTGAGAGTGATGAGAAGAATGACTTACCCTGGCGGAAAGAAGGAGATCATTCATCCTCATTTGGCACTGGGTGGCTGTCGTCTTTTGGAGGGCATTGGTGCTGACCACCACTGCCACCACTCCATGCTGGATTGGTGACCTTGCTTGCTGGTCTTCGCCCAGAGCGGGGTAGAGGACATCATGGCGGGTTTCTATGGCATCCAAAAGGTGCTCGAGGGATGCGTCACTGAATCATGGGGCTGCAGTGTTCTTGCCTTTCGGGAACATGTCTTCTGTGCATCTGTCCTCGGCTAGAAGCACTGAGAGGTATGCGCTCGGCTGCACTTTACATATGGCGCCCGGCATGAGGAGGCAGCGAGGTGACGGCATGGCGGGTAAATGAGAGCCCGCCTGCCATCGAAACGGTGTGTTCCCCGGGAATGCGTGATTAATGAGGTGGGATTGGGATGATACAGCGTGAAAAACCGCCATTGCGGTCGATGAGTAAAACGTTCATTTTCCTGCCCGTTACCGCACTTAGTGAAAATCTGGGACGATTCTGCCCATAGCTACAGAGATAGTGGGTGCTCTGGCTATATTTTCCAAAATCCCTAGATTCTTGAACAGCCCCAGCTGATTGAAAGTTTGTTAATGTGACACCACTATTCAGTAAAGGAGGGAGAGAGAAACAGGAACTACAGGTCAATTAGCCTGACATCAGTCATCGGGAAAGTGCTAGAATTTATTATTAAGAAAGTCTTAACAATGCACTTAGAAAATTATAGCATGATCAGACAAATTCAACATGATTTTTGAAAAGGAAATAGTGTTTGACAAATTTATTAGAGTTTTTTGAGGATGTAACTCATAGGGCATATAAAAGGCAACTGGTAAATGTGGTATACCTGGATTTTCAAAAGGCATTTGTTAAGGTGCCACACATAATGTTAAGAAGCAGTTGGGGTAATATATTAGCATGGGTGTGGGATTGGTTAACAGACACGAAGCAAAGAGTAGGAATTAAAGGGACATTTTCAAGTTGGCAGGTGACATGAAGTGCAGCCTGCAAGCAGAGTGAGCAGATACGAGTTTGGTGAGTGGGGAGATCAGTGAAGGGGGAGAAGGTGCTCCTTTTTGTTCTAACCTTTCTTACTTTGGTGCAGCAGGAGGAGCTAGTTGATGAGTAACTTGTAAGCAATTCTACTTATAACAATTAGTTTCTAAAGGTAAGCTATGCCAGGGCAGCTCAAGTGGAATGTACAGCCTGTAGCATGTGGGAAGTCATGGATGCACTATATGTCCTAGACAAACACATCTGCAGAAAGTGCCACCAACTGCACAAGCTTGATATCTGGATTTCTGAACTCGAGTGGCAGCTGGAGTCACTGTGGTGCATCCATGAGGCACAGAACTATGTGCTTAGCACCTTTAGGGAGGTGATCACACTGTGGGTTAGGACCATGCAGGCAGATAGGGAATGGGTGACCGCCAAGCAGTCTAAGAGAACCAGGCAGGTAGTGCAGGAGTCCCTGAGATGATCTCATTCCCTAATTGGTTTTCTGTTTTGGAAACTCGTGAAGGATATGGTTCCTCAGAGGAGTGCAGTCAGAGCCAATTCCGTGGCACCACGGGTGGCTTAACTTCACAGTAGGGAGGAAGAAGAGTGGAACAGCAGTATTGATAGGGTATTCATTAGTTAGGGGAACAGGCAGGCATTTTTGCAGTCTTAGACGTGACTCCAATATGGTATGTTGCCTCCCTGGTGCCAGGGTCAAGGATGTCACAGAGCAGCTGCAGGACATTCTTCTGGTACCAATGACAGTAGGAAGTGGGGTGAGGTTCTGAAAGCAGATTTTAGGGAGTCAAGAAGGAGATTAAAAAGCAGGACCTCTAAAGCAATAATCTCATGATTACTCCCAGTGCCGCCTGCTAGTGAGCATAGGAATTGGAGGATTGAGCATGAACATGTGGCTTGAGAACGGGTGTAGGAGGGAGGACACCAGATTTCTAAGACACTGGGACCGGTTCTGGAGCAGGTGGGACCCGTACAAGATGGACAGGCTGCTTCTTAGCATGACAGGGACTAACTAATTTCCTCGCAGGGAGATTCGCTAGAGCTGTTGGGTAGGGTTTAAATTAGGTTGGCAGTGGGGTGGGAGCCTGAGAGGGAGCTCAGAATGGAGGGAAGCAAAACTGGTAACAGGAAGTAGATAAGTAATGAGCGAAATTAGAAGACGGACAAAGCAAAGGCAGATATCAAATGGGATCAGAATGCAGAATAATGTTAAAAAGGCAGACTTAAAGGTGCTTTATCCGAATGCACGCAGCATTCACAACAAAGTTGATTATTTGAAGGCACAAATTGAGATAAATGGGTACGATTTAATTGCCATTACAGAGACATGGCTACAGGGTGACTAAAATTGGGGACTGAATATCCAAGCATATTTGTCATTTAGGAAGGATAGGCAAAAAGAAAATAAGGTGGGGAAGCGGTCTTAACAAGGGACCCGATAGTACATGGTAAGAGAGGATCTTGGATTGAAGAGTCAGGATGTTTAATTAGTTTGGGTGGAGCTAAGGAACAGCAAGGGGCAGCAAACATTGGTGGCAAGCTGTTTATAGGCCATGCCAAACAGTAGTGGTAATGTTGGGCATGGTATAAATCAGGAAATTAGAGATGGATGTAACGTGGGTAATACAGTAATAACTGGCAACTTCAAATTCCACATAGGGCCGAATCGTCCCAGATCTGCACTAAAGTGCGGTGGGGGGGCAGGTAAGATGACGTTTTATCCACCGGCCGGGTTGGTGGGTTTTTATGCCGCACCATCTAAAATCCACCACGTTATTTAGGCGCTCCCGGGAAACATGCTGTTTCCATGGCGGGCGAGCTCTCATACGCCCACCCGCGACCACCTCGCCGCTTCATCATGCTGAGCGCCATGTTTAAAGTGCAGCCATGCGCACACACCTCTCAGTGCTTCCAGCCCACGACTGCTGCATGGAAGACTGGATGGCCCCAAAAGGCAAAAAGGCTGCAGCCCCCCGCTTCAGCGACACGTCTCTGGAATGCCTTTTGGATTCAGTGGAGTCCACTGGGATGTCCTGTACCCCCACTCTGGCCGCAGGATAGGTGGCGGCATCACCAACTAGGTTTGGGAGGCGGTGGCAGAAGTGGTCAGCGCCAACACCCTGCCAAAGAGGACAGCCACCCTGTGCCGCAAGATGATGAATGATCTCTCATTCTGCCAAGGTAAGTCACTCTTCTCACACTCTCAACTCACACATCCACAGGGCCCTCACTCACTGCCAGTTAAAGGGACATCACCATTCACTCTCTCACACTCACTGTCATTGTCCTCATCCCGTCCATGGAACCACTCACCACCCACACATGCCAGGCATACCTACCATCTGGCCTGGCAGGCGTTCTGCTTACACTCTCTCCATCTATCTTCATGCAGGACAAGTTGGGCACACGACAAGACAGAGAGGCCACAGACCAGTGGAGGAATGCCTGAGATCAAGGCCCTCACTGACTTTGAAAACAGAGCCATCCAGCTGGCCGGCGATGACCGGGACTGGTCCTGAGGTCGGTGCTGTTCTACCAAATGAGGATCCAGCAGTGCAACATCCATGAGATAACCATGCTGTAAGTGATGCGTCCTGTTTCACAGGCCACTGCCTTGCACTAATTATCTCCCCTTCCTTTCACATGCACATCTGGGAAGCAGCTGACAGAGTCCAGGACCCAGGGCCTCGGGTCAAGCTCCAAACGCACCTCTGAAGAGGAATCTGGAGGCACTCTCCTTGAAGTCCCATCACAGCGCTCACCCACACCCTCCACCAGTGCAGAGACGCACACCTCGGTGGGACCTAGCTTTTAGCAGCCTCAAGATCGCAATCTGGTGAGCACATCGCTGATCCACAGCAGCCGGGGGCAGGGACTTCCCAGGTCCCCGACACTCGGAGGACTGCTGGAGACCAGAACATTACTGAGTCCGAGTCAGATGAGGAGCCTCTGGATTCAGTCATGTCTCAGTTGCTGGAGTTGCAAAGGCAAGCTCAGGAACATCATGGAGGGATGTCCGCTGTACTCCTCAGATTGCAAGGCACAATGGAGGAGCCAATCTGCCTTCAGGCTGAGGTGATAGCGCCGACATACCAATGCACCGAGGTCAACACTGGTATGATGGCAGCCGCCATGGAGACCTTGGTCCGGGGCGTTGCTCCTGCACTGCTGCACGGGCTTAACTCCATCATTGACACCATATTTGGCCTCCAACAGTGTATATGCCAGTGGGGTGCCAGGCCGCTTGATCTCACTCCAGCTATTCCTTCTCCTCAAGCAGTCAGCCTGGAGCCCCCGGGCACGCATAGGAAGGAGGAGCAGCAGGTGCACACTCTGGGGCCATCCACCCAGGTGACTCTGGGAGTGACCGGCCCATCTGACTCTCCTCTTTCTGTGACCTTAACAACTCTAGCTTCACAGGCCGAGGAGGGTGCCACTGCCACACAGCAGGACCCCGAAAGCAGGCCAGAGCCTTCCAAGCCTCGGCCCTCCAGATGACACCCACCAAGGTCATCACAGGCAGGGCGTAGCAGTCAGCAGGCTGTCTCCACCTCCGCTGTGGATGTCCAGGGAGCACCAAGACGTCGTGTCAGGGTTAGGAAAGTTAAAGAGAATTAGTTGCACAGCCTGGCCACGGGTGTTAATCATTTGTACACACTGTTTACTATTGTCAATAAACTCCCAAGAATGTCTCCCTGCCTATGGCTCCTTGTTCTGATCAGCAGTGTTCTTGTCACTCAGATGTGAAATCTTTCTGCACAAGATAAAGGCAGGTGTCTCAGTCCAGGGCCTCTTCCCTGTGCTCTGTGCAGCCATCAGGCCACAGCGATGGTCCAGCCTCACACTCACTGGACACATTACTGTTGCCTGCACCTTGATGGTGCTTGTCATTGCTGCCAGAATGTAGTGGGCAGGTATCACAGAGTTCTGTCATTCTCTCTGTGTGCTCTCAGCACCTTTAAGGTGGGGTTGGCCCTCATCACACCAGCATCTGTGACCTGTGACGCTGTGCTCCTAAAGGGGTCAGGTGCTGAAGGCAAACAAAGGATCAGATGCTTCTAAAGTTTCATGGCTGCGTCTCTGAGGTGGGCCTGAATTATGGAGCACAACTGAGCTGCCCTCGGCCAGGCAGGAGTCAGACATTCTCAGGGGCTGTGTGAAGATCTATGGAGTGTCCTCACTGCATGTTGTCATCATCCTCCTACAATCGAGTGACTATTAGGGCCTCCACTACGTCTCCATGACAGGGGCACTCTCACAGAGGGTATTCGCGCTGCCATAGGCAGACTGGAGTGAAACGTTCATAGATACAATATGAGAATCTATGGGGTCACCTCACTGCATGTCATCATTATCCTCCACAAATCAGGCAGCTATGAGGGCCTCCTGAGCGCGCCTGCCTCGTCTAGCCACTGTGAGTGCCTCATCCCCGTCATCGTTGCCTCTGAGGACCTCCTCACCCTCATCCCCATCATCGTCCTCCTCATCGGAAGAAACCTCCAGCTCCTGCATCTCCTCCTCAGCCAGCTCCTCTCCCTGTTGCAGTGCCAGGTTGTAAAGGGCGCAGCAGATGGCAACAATGCGTGACACCCTCTGCAGACCGTATTGCAGGGAGTCACCAGACTGGTCTAGACACCGGAACCTCATTTTCAGTATCCCGATGGTCTGCTCCACCAAGCTGTGAGCTGAAGCATTATTATAGCATCATTCTGCTGCAGTCTGAGGCCACCGCATGGGTGTCATCAGCCACGGCCTCTGCGGGCATCCCTTGTCCCCGAGGAGCCAACCCTGCAGCCTCCGTGGATCCTGGAAAACTTCAGGGATCCGTGACCGACTGAGGGTGTGGGCGTCGTGCACACTCCCTGCAGGATGCATTTCCAGTGGTCACATGCCAGCTGCACATTCAGCGAATGGATCCCCTTGCGGTTGATTTAGTTTACCACGTGTTATGACGGAGATCTGAGCGCCTCGTGGGTGCAATTGATCGCACCCGGAACCCGTGGGAAACCCGGTATCAGGGTGAATTCAATTGCTCTTGCATCCTGGCTGTCCTGGTCCCGGGCAAAATGCACAAAGTTGTGTGCCCTTGCAAAGATGGCATCTGTGATCTCATGGATGAATTTATGGGTAGAGGCTTGTGAAATCCCGCAGAGGTCACCTGTGGAGCCCTGAAAGGAGCCACTAGCACAGAAATTGAGCGCCACGGTCACTTTCACAGCCATTGGCAGTGGATGCCCTCCATGTCCCCTTGGTGCCAAATCCTACAGCAACTGGCAGATGTGAGCAGCCAGTTCCCTAGACATGTGTAGTAGTCAGCGACACTGGTTCTCAATCGTCTGCAGGAATGACCGGCGGCATCTATAGGCCCAGGGCGTTTCTAAGCGCCGACCTGCGACTGTTTGCTGTGGCTCTTGGATGGCGTGTGCAGGAACACCAGCCGCTCCTTCTTCTTGAGGTTGCTGCTCCTGCCTCTGTGCAGCCAGGAGCTTAAGTCACTCTCTCCTCCGTCATCTTCACTCTCTGTAGGCCATCAGGCATACAGCTAGTTCACCAGGCTCCATGATCCAGATGCACTCCTCCTGCAGAATGAAAGAAAGAGACACGTGGTTAGCATGGGTGTACTAAGAACCTGCCCTGGTTAAATGTGACGGCCCTTTAATGATTCCCGGAGAGTGCTCATCACCACTTGGATGGCCAGAGTTTACTGCACTGCATGGCTGCCCAAAACCCCACCACCTCCGCCTCACTCCACCTGACCAATTGGCAGCAGCTTTGCCACTGGACTGTGTGCTGTGCTCTCAGCTCAGGCACAGGCATTCTCCTAACCCACACTGCAAGGCTGCACTGTTAGCTTGAACCATGGGTCCAAACCGGGATGATGACATTGCCAGGGGCTGTGAGAGCCTCCAGCAGTCACTGCTCCATGGCCAGTTTTAGCAAGGAGATTGCACAACATGTGCAGCCGTCCAACTGCTCTACAGTCCACTAAAACACTCATGGCTTTGCAGTCTGTGCCGGGGGGGTGGGGGGGTGGGATGGGGGATGTGGGGGGTGAAAAGCTTTGGAGCACTTGATGGCACTTTGATGCCTCTGCACTAATTGAGTGGGTAAATAAGCTAGAAGCCTGACTCCAAACATATCAATGTGGCTGCGCCTGAGCAATCTCAGTTTCAGAGGATTGGTCACTTTCTACAGGTTTCCCGAATGCGTGACCACTTCCCTCGCACACCCTATCCCCCACCCGAATGCCTGTGCGCTATATTCAATGGCAGGGTTGCCCTTAACCCCAATCCCCCGATGCCCCTCAAACTTGAAGTCCAACAGGCAACCCTGGTGAGCGCTGCACAACGTTACTGTGCACTCACCTCCGAGTTCCCCTCAAAGTGTAGGCCACCAAGTGCACGCCTTTTATATGCTGTTGTGAAACATGTCGGTGTCTTTTCCTGCCGACGTGGATGGACAATCCAGCAGTGGGGGACAATTCCAGTAGGCTGCCGAATAATGATATGCTGATGTATTACAATGAGGTTCCCGACGTCCGACAGCGGGAAATGCGGCCGTCGGCGGGCTGAGCAGATGATCGTGAACTGGTTTCTCGCTGTCATGAAACTGATTGTCTGCTCATGTCACCAAACACCCCGACGCCAGCAGGCACAGCAAATTCTGCCCATAGACTGGGTAAACTTAATCAGAACTAATGCTGTGGAGGACGACTTCATGGAAGAAGATACAGAAAATCTCCCAGAAATACTAGGCAACCAAGGGACTTGTGAAACTGAGGCACTTAAAGAAATTACTATTAGTAAAGAGGTAGTACTTGAAAAGTTAACTGGATTGAAGGCTGATAAATCCCTTGGGCCAGATGAGCTACATCCCAGAGTGCTGAAGCCATAGAGAGATAGTGGATGCACTGGTGGTTATCTTTCAAAATTCTATAGAATCTGGAAAGGTTCCGACAGACTGAAAAGTAGCAAATGTAATCTACTGTTTAAAAAGGGGAGAGGGGGAATGGAGAACTACAGACCTGTTACGTTGACATCAGTAGTAGGGGAAATGTTAGAATCTATTATAAAGGATATGATAACTGGATACTTAGAAAGTAATGTTAAATTAGGCAGAGTCAACCTGGATTTATGAAAGGGAAATCATGTTTGACAAACCTTTGGAGTTTTTGAGGATGTTACTTGTAGCATAGATAAACGAGAACCAGTGGATATGGTGTATATGGAATTTCAGAAGGTTTTAACAAGTCCCTACACAAGATGTTAGTAAACCAAAGTAGAGTGCATGGGATTGGGGGTGATAATACTAGTATGGATTGAGAATTAGTTAACAGACAGAAAGCAGAGAGTAGGAATAAACAGGTCATTCTCAGGATGGCAAGCTGTGACGAGTGGGGTACCGCAAGGATCAGTGCTAGGTCCACAGCTGTTCATAATTTATGTAATGATTTGGATGTGGGGACAAATAGTAATATTTCAAAATTTGCTGATGACATAAAACTAGGTGGGAATGTAGTTTGTGAGGAGAATGCAAGGAGGCATCAAATGGACTTGGACAGGCTAAGTGAACGGGCAAGAACATGGCAGTTGGAATATAATGTGAATAAGTGTGAAGTTATCCACTTTGGTAGAAAAAAACAGAAAGACAGAATATTTCTTAAATGGTGAAAGGTTAGGAAATGTTGGTGTCCAAAGGGACCTGGGTGTCCTTGTTTGTGAGTCGCTAAAAGCTAGCATGCAGGTGCAACAATCAATAAGGAAGGCAAATAGTATGTTGGCCTTCATCACAAGGGGATGCGAGTACAAAAGCAAAGATGTCTTGCTGCAATTGTACAGAGCCTTGCTGAGACTGCATTTGGAGTATCGTTTACAGTTTTGGTCTTGTTATCTAAGGAAGGATATATTTGCCACAGAGGGAGAACACCAGAGGTTCACCAGGCTAATCCCTGGGATTATGGGATTGTTTTATGAGGAGAGATTGAGGAACTGGGCCTGCATTCTCTAGAGTTTCGAAAGGTGATCTCATTGAAACCTACAAAATTCTTAAAGAGTGGATGTAGATAGGATATTTCCCCTGGTGAGTCTAGAACCAGTGGACATAATCTCAGAAAAAGGGGTAGGCCATTTAAGATTGAGATGAGGAGGAATTCCTTCAGTCAGAGGGTGGTAAATCTTTGAAATTCTCTACCCCAGAGGCCTGTGGAAGCTCAGTCGTTGAGAATGTTCAAGATAGAAATTGATAGATTTCTGGAGACTAATGACATCAAGGGATATGAAGATAGCACGGGAAAGTGAATTTAGGTAGCTGATCAGCCATGATCTAATTGAATGGTGGAGCAGGTTCAACGGGCTGAATGGCAAACTCCTATTCCTATGGGCAGAATTTTCCACTCGTCAAGCGAATGCGCGCCCGATCCAAACAAGCATAAAATGACGTGCGATGATGTCAGGCGAGCATCTGGACGTCATCGCGCAGTTGCGCAATATTTCGATCAGCGGGTGCACGCGGGAGTCAGCAGTGCGCCCGGCAACAATTAACAGGCCTATTAAGGCCATTAAAGTACCAATTAAATAACATTTTTCGCTGCCGATCCAACCTTATGGCTGGCGGGCAGGCGAAAAGGCCAAGCGGCCTTTGGATGTTTTAGGAAACCTCATTCACAGGTGGGATGAGGTTTCCAACAGCAATTAAAAACTAAATAAAAATTTTAACATTTCATTCATAACATGTCCCTGCTCATGTCAGCATGAAATTGTGGTCACCACCCGATTGCGGGCGGCTTCCCAACCGCTCCCGCTCATCCCCGCCCAATGAGGGCAAAGTTTTGTCCTATGTGACTAGTGGAGTTCCGCAGGGAATCTGTGGATCTATATTAATGACTTGGACAAAGCAACAGAGTAGTATATCCAAGTTTGCTGACAATACAAAAATAGGCGGAAATATAAGTTGTGAGGAGGGCACAGAGGCTGCAAAGAGATATGGACAGTTTAAATGAGTAGTCAACAAAATGGCAGATGGAGTGTAATGTGGGGAAGTGTGAGGTTATTCACTTTCTTCACAATGAAAAAGCTGAATTCTTTTAAAAGACTTGAAACTTGTAAGTGCTGATGTTCAGAAAGACAGAAGTGCGCTCATACAAGCAATCCAAAGTTAACATGCAGGTATAGCAAGCAATTCAGAAGGCAAATGACAAGCTAGCCTTTACTCTACTGAGTACAAGAATAAGGAAGTCTTGCTGCAATTGCACAGGGCTTTGGTAAGGCCACATCTGCAGTACGGTGTGCAGTTTTGGTCTCCATATTTAAAGAAGGATATGCTTGCATATTGAGGCAGTGCAGCAAAGGTTCACTAAATTGGTCCCTGGAATGAGAGGGTTGTCCTGTGATGAAAGGCTGAGTAAATTGGGTCTATATCCTTTGGAGTTTAGAAGAATGAGAGGTGATCTCATTGAAACATTCAAGATTCTGAAGGGGCTTGAGAAGGTCGACGCTCAGAGGTTATTTCCACTAGTTGGGCATCTAGAACATGAGGGCACAGTCTCACAATGAGAGGCTGATCACTTAAGACTCAGATGTTGAGAAATTCCTTCATGCAAAGGGTTGTGAATCTTTTGAATTCTCTACCCTAGAGGGTTGTGGATCCTCCATCGGTGACTATATTTAAAGCGGGACTGATACATTTTTGGTTTCTGGGGGAATCAAGAGATATAGAGAGTGGACGAGAAAGTGGAGTTGAAGCCCAAGATCAGCTATCAAACTATGGAACGGTGGAGCAGCTCCACAGGCCATATGGCCCACTCCTGCTCCTATCTCTTTGTTCTTGTGAGCAGTTAGCAAAGCATGTGGGATCTTGGGCATGATAAATGACAAGAATGTTGCATCCAGTTCCGGTCACCACATTTTAGGGAGTAAGTGAACGTCCTTTAGAGGGTGCAAAGGACATTTACCAGAACGGTTCCAGGGATGTGGGATTTTCGCTACAAGGTTGGGTTGGAGAGGCTGGGGTTGCTCTCCTTGGAGCAAAGGAGGCGGAGGGGAGATTTGATACAAGATTATGACATGTTTAGATAACTTGGACAAAGAAAAGCTATTCTCATTAGCTGATGATACAAGGACTAGGGGACAGGGATTTAAGATTTTGGGCAAGAGATGCAAGGGGGAAGTGAGGAAGACCTTTTTTACACAGCAGGCAGTAAATGGCCTAGAAATCTCCACCCATGAGGGTAGTGGAAGCAGAGGCGATGAGTGATTTCAAAGGAAATTAGATCGCCACCTGTGGGAAATAAACTTACAGGGCCACACAGATAGAAAAGGGGGAATGATACTGACTGGATTGTTCTGGACTGCAGACATGGATTGATGGGCTGAATGGCCTCCTTCTGTGCTGTAATATCTCTATGACTATGAGAATCATAGTCAAATTCATGAAAGGATTTTCACTGAATAAAGTTAGCAGCACACAAATCAGAATCTATGCTGATTTATAGTTACATTGCTGCAGGCTAGTCAACCAGACAAAAACCTACATCTGCATTTGCTTTGTTTGTTCTGAGGTTGGTCATGTCCAAACTCGATCATGCTAAGCTGCACCTTAAATTAGTTCAAGACCGTTTTGACCTTGTTCCAGTTCCCAAAATGCAATACAATTTGGGTATCATTTTAAATGTCTGTCAGGGAATGTTTGAACTGTAACAACTGCTGTATCTGAAAAAAACTCTGACATGGGTTTCATATTTTAATTTTGAGTAGAAAATAAAATCATATTTCCATGTTTTGATAATTTTAGTCTGAAAGTAGTTATGATAAAGATAAGAATAGTAAAGTTACTAACCTAAAATATGTTATTGCATTATTCCATCTAGGTATCATTGATAAATAAAATGGAGGTTTTCTATATCTCAGCCGGGAATTTTCATCATTAATTTAAATGTGTCAGGAGCACTAAAAGCAAAAAAGAAAGCCTCCCTTAAGGCCAGTGTAGGGTCAGCAGTTTTATTGGGGCTGATTACTCCATTTTACTCATGTTGGCTTTCTCACTAAAAGTTCTAGAAATAGAAATTGTGGCCCTAGACAACTTCCAATAAACTGCAGGTTGTAATCTGCCGAGATTTGGCTGGCTGCTTTATTTAAACATTAATGTTTGTTCTGCATTTTTCTGGATGTCACTTATAACTGTTGATTTATGATTGGGCATATTTGTTTAGCCAGAGCTAGTGCTTATGGCAGGGCACAATGATATCACAACCCACACATATCACAATTCCAAATAGTAACACTGCATTGTGAGCTAATTTGATGCCCATATACCAACAGCTATTATCAATGTCTTTCAAAGAGAAAAAGATATTTTAGCTTTGCTCATTGCAGAAAATATCTGCATTTTACATGGTTTCTGTATTACATAAGAAAGTTTAATTATTCAGTGTATGCACATATACCAGATATTTGTGCAAAATGTACAATAGCATTGCACAACACTAATTGGCATGTAGTCTGTGTAATCAGAGTATGTGGTTTTTCTTTGTTCCTTTGTCTTATGCTGATTCCTACAAGCTCATATAAAACAATCAGGAAATGCTGAAAATACTTAGGTCAGGCAGCGTCTGTAGAGCAAGAAACAGGCTTCATAAGTTTCAAGCCAATGAACTTTTATCAGAACTGGAAAAGGTTAGATGTTTAAAGGTTTTTAAGCAAATACGGATGTGGCAAAGGTGGAGAAGGGGAGGAAGAAACAAAAGAGAAAGTCTGCAATAGGATAGAAGGTGAGTGATTTAATGAATAATGGGATGAGACAAAAAGGGATAGTAATGAGACAAATGAAGAAACAGAAAATGAGTCTAGAAGAACTGTAAATGGCAACAGCGCAACCAAAGAAAACAGGAGCAGAGGTTTTGACCTGAAATTGTTGAAGCCAATATCAAGTCCAAAAGGTTATGAAGTGCCTAAGCAAAAGATCAGGTGCTGTTCCTTGAGCTTTTGTTAAGCTTCATTTGAAAATGGTAGGAGGCCAAGGAGATGGGGCTCAAAGTAGGTTTGGAATGGAGGATTAAAATGGCAATTGACTGGAAGATCAAGGTCACCCTTATGACCTGAACAGAGGGATTCAGTGACGCAATCACCCAATTTATGTTTGAACTCCCCAGCAGGGCCCTGGAGAGGGGCAAAAAAAGGTGCAAACCACCAGGGCCCCAGGTCTAGGTGGGGGGTGGTGGCATTGGTGGTGGGGGTGGTGTCAGGCTCGTTGTTGTAAATAGAGTTCTCATTGTTGTCCAGACTGAGCAACCAAAGCTTCAGACTGGTTTCTGAAAGACCAGTTTTAACAAAACCCAGAACTGCCAACACTGACACTTGCTGTGAGTAGGAATTTCACCTGGTTTTATTTTACATTCACCATTTCTTTGTCAGGTTTCTTGAGTGTTCATTCCAAGATCCTATTCGATGTGTCTCCATGCTGGTAAAATCGGCACATTCACTATAGTTTGGTTGTTTGTTTGCTGCTGGAGAAAAATATTTTATTGGAATTTTGTGGAGTTTGGGGTCCAGTTAGCAATATCTTCAATTTCATGATCTACCTCTTAATTCTTTTTAAGTATAAGTTTTTAAAAATCTACTGTTTGTGCGTACCCCTGGCCTTCACAGGCCTTTGGGCTTACGGGCTTTAAAAGAATATCAGAACTGTGAACACTGACGGCTGCTGCGAGGAGGAAAGATAGTACACCTGTGTAATACTCCATTCACACTCTGTCTGTAAGAAAAGGAAACTGAAATTTAAATTCAGGGTGTTCCTTTCCTTGTAATGGGAACATTCTCCCTTTCTCTATCCATTTTGCCAGCCTTCAATAGCCACTTCCTGCAGGAGCAGTTGAGTCCTAACCATATTTAAAAATGTTGAGGAAGTAGGCACTTAATAAGCAGTAAGCAGGCTGACATCTGACATTCTAGATCAAAATTATATGGTAATCTCAACATGTCATTCACTCCACATTGGGAGCAACACATGTGTGAGAGAAATTCTTGTGGGATATGTGCCAGTCGGAACAGATAGGAATTGCTTCTGCTGACCTTTGGGCAGCTTCATGGTTCTGATTTTTTTTAAAAGCCCATCGACCACAAAGCTTCCCAAAGGCCAGTGAAGATCAAGGGGTCGGCACAAACAGTTGATTTCTTTTTACTTATATTTAAAAAGAATCAAGAGGATCATAAAATTGAAGGTATTGCTAACTGGACCACAAGCTCCGCTAACTTTCAGTGAATGCTTTTCTCCAGCAGCAAACAAACAACCAAATTATAGTGAATGTGCCGATTTTACCAAGACTTGGTTCTTGAAGGGAATGCTCAAGAAACCTGCCAAAGAAATGGTGAATGTAAAATAAAACCAAATGAAATTCCTATTCATAGCATCTGTCAGTGTTGACAGTTCCAATTATTGTTTTGGAAAAGCCGGTCAACCTTGAAGCTGCTCGAAGGTCTTTCCTGCTCTCAGCATCTGTCAGGTGTTTTAAAAAAAAAATAACTGAAAGTTGCTGAGAGTGGGAACTGACAGCAGAGCAGTGATTGGAGGAGAAGCAGATGCAGGAAAGACAGAGCTGCTCCTCCAATCACAGGTTCTGTCTCTTGCACTCTCTATAAATGCAAGTTCTTCTTTTTGTTGTTTGATTTATGGTGATTTGCTTGCACAGCTGGTTTTTCTAGTGACTTTGTGCAGTGTTGTCTGTTCTTCTCTCCCTCCTGCTAGTCTGTAAAGGTCATCCAGGCAGCTATTCTAGCCTTTCATTCCTGCTAACTACCATATAGGAGTCTTTCAGCTGCATTGAACGATTTGTGATAGCATCTTCCAGGAGGCCAAGGAGAAGAAATAGAAAATGAAGGAACAGGAGTGAGTGTCGGCCAGTAACAAAGCCAGATCATGGCCAGGAAAACTGTCACTCAGGTTGTACCAGGCCAGAATCGGCTGTCATCCGCAGCACAAACCATTCCCAGGGAACTTGAACTTTGCTTCTGTGATACTGAGTTATCTTGAGCAAGGTGAGTGAGTGCTGTGGCAGTGTGTCTGGAGAAGCAGGAAGGAGCTTAGGCAGCAGCAAGTGAATGGGATCGAACACTCTCCTCCTCCCCTCCCTCCCTCTTTCACTTCTTCAACACTCCAACAATGGAACAATGCAAACTGCAGCATGGAGGTGGTTTCTCTTTTCTATACAGAACAGGTATTCGAAATGTATAATACCAAGCCTGAGAGGTTTTCTTGCAATCTGAGTTGTATGTATTGAATCTTTCCCCCAAATATGAATTTACTGTCACAATGTACATATGGTTCAATGTGCAGAGCATGTTAATGAGGCAGTCACCAAAATCAGTGTTATCATCTGCACAGTGTTATAAATAACTAATGGGATATTTTCCTCTCAAATTAACAATGGGCATGATTTTTCATATGGCGGGCAGGCCGGGCAGGGCAAGCACGGAGCCGATTGCCGCCCATGATTGGCTCCACACCGCCATTTTACATGTGTGGGCCAATTATGGCCCGCCCAGTGTAATACGCAACTGGTAGCACTCAGCACTACCTGTGTGGGCGGGGGGAGGAGAGAGAGTCGGGGCCAGCGCTCTTTCACGCATGCGTGAGAAAGAGCGCAGCAATCTCCCTGAGGCACAGAGTTGCCTCAGGGGATTGAATGGATATTTAAATGATTTAAAAATTTATTTAAACATGTCCCCTCATGTGACTGTGTCACATGAGCTGGGACATGTTTTTATATTGATGAAAATTTAATTATTTATTTAATAAAAGCTTCAGGAAACCTCATCCTGCTCGTGGAAAGCCACTTGGGCTCTTCGCCTGCCTGTCCAACCTTAAGGTTGGATGGGCAGCATTCACAAGTGGTTTAATTAATTTCTTATTGGCCTTAACAGGCTGTTTACATTTCAGCGGGCATGCCGCCAACTCAGGCACGCGCCCACCGAACGAAACATCGCTACTGAGCGCAGTGACGTCGGTGTACACGCCCGACATCATCACGTGCCATTTTACACGTCGACGTATCGGGCCTGCCCCCGCACGCCGACTGGAAAACTCTGCCATATATTGCACAATGCTGTTAAAACAAAATGTATACTCTCTGGTTTGTTTAATAGTTGCAGTGAGATCACCAATAGGGCGTACACCAACTAATAATACATTATATAATTGCTGCTCTTTTAATGGCCCATACACTTCAGATGATATTTGTAACAAAAATAAAAATAACTGGAAAAACTCAGCAGGTCTGACATCATCTGCAGAGAGGAATACAGTTAATGTTTCGAGTCCGTATGACTCTTCATCAGAACTGAGGAAATATATAAATGAGGTGAAATATAAGCTGGTAGATTGGGGTGGGACAGGTAGAGCTGGATAGAGGGCCAGTGATAGGTGGAGGCTAAGAAGAGATTGCCAAAGATGTCATAGACAAAAGGACAAAGGGGTGTTGATGGTGGTGATATTAGCTGAGGAATGTGCTAATGGTGACATTAAGGGTAGAAAGCAGGACGAGCAAGTAACAGATAGCCCTAGTTGGGGTGGGATGGGGGGAAGGGATCAAAATAGGCTAAAAGGTGTAGATGAAACAATGGCTGGAAATACATTTAAAAATAATGGAAATAGGTGGGAAAAGAAAAATATATTTAAAAAATATAAATTATTGGAAAATGGGGGATCGGAAAGGGGGTGCGGATGGAGGAGAGAGTTCATGATCTAAAGTTGTTGAACTCAATATTCAGTCTCGAAGGCTGTAAAGTGCCTAGTCGGAAGATGAGGTGCTGTTCCCCCAGTTTGCATAAAGCTTCACTGGAACATTGCAGCAGGCCAAGGACGGACATGTGGGCATGAGAGCAGGGTGGAGTGTTGAAATGGCAAGCGACAGGGAGGTCTGGGTCATGCTTGCAGACAGACCGAAGGTGTTCCGCAAAGCGGTCACCCAGCCTGCGTTGGGTCTCTCCAATGTAGAGGAGACTGCATTGGGAGCAGCGAATGCAGTAGACTAAGTTAGGGGAAATGCAAGTGAAATGCTGCTTCACTTGAAAGGAGTGTTTGGGCCCTTGGACGGTGAGGAGAGGTGAAGTAAAGGGGCAGGTGTTGCACCTTCTGCGGTTGCATGGGAAGATGCAGTGGGAGGGGGTTGAGGTGTAGGGGGTGATGGAGGAATGGACCAGGGTGTCCCGGAGGGAACAATCCCTGCAGAATGCCATCAGAGGGGGTGAAGGGGAGATGTGTTTGGTGGTGGCATCATGCTGGAGTTGGCGGAAATGGCGGAGGATGATCCTTTGAATGCGGAGGCTGGTGGGGTGATAAGTGAGGACAAGGGGGACCCTATCATGGTTCTCGGAGTGAAAGGAAGGTGTGAGGGTGGATGCACAGGAGATGGGCCGGACACAGTTGAGGGCCCTGTCAACCACCGTGGGTGGAAAACCTCAGTTAAGGAAGAAGGAGGACATGTCAGAGGAACTGTTTTGGAAAGTGGCATCATCAGAACAGATGCGACGGAGGCAAAGGAACTGAGAGAATGGGATGGAGTCCTTACAGGAAACGGGGTGTGAGGAGCTGTAGTCGAGGTAGCTGTGGGAGTCGGTGGGCTTGTATTGAATATTAGTGGACAGTCTATCACCAGAAATTGAGACAGAAAGGTCAAGGAATGGGAGGGAAGTGTCAGTGATGGGCCATGTGAAAACGATGGAGGGGTGGAAATTGGAAGCAAATTTAATAAATTTTTCCAAGTCCAGACGAGAGCATGAAGCAGCACCGAAGCAGTCATCGATGTTCCGGAGAAAGAGTTGTGGGAGGGGACCTGAGTAGGACTGGAACAAGGAATGTTCCACATACCCCATAAAGAGACAGGCATAACTGGGGCCCATGCGGGTACCCATATCCATACCTTTCATTTGGAGGAAGTGAGACGAGTTTAAGGAGAAATTGTTCAGTGAGAGAACAAGTTCAGCCAGACGGAGGAGGGGGATGGGGATTGCTTGGGCCTCTGTTCGAGGAAGAAGCGGAGAGCCCTCAGACCATCCCAGTGGGGGATGGAGGTGTAGAGGGATTGGATGTCCATTGTGAAGAGGAGGCGATTGGGGCCAGGGAACTGGAAATTGTTGATATGATGTAGGGCGTCAGAGGAATCGCGGATGTAGGTGGGAAGAGACTGGACAAGGGGAGAGAGAATGGAGTCAAGATAGCAAGAAATGAGTTCCGTGGGGCAGGAACAGGCTGACACGATTGGTCTGCCGGGACATTTCTGTTTGTGGATTTTGGGGAGGAGGTAGAAGCGGGCCATCCGAGGTTGGGAGACTATGAGGTTGGAAGCTGTGGAGGGAAGATCTCCAGAGGAGATGAGGTCAGTGACAGTCCTGGAAACAATGGCTTGATGTTCAGTGGTGGGGTCATGATCCAGGGGGAGGGAGGAGGAAGTGTCTGCGAGTTGACGCTCAGCCTCTGTGAGGTAGAGGTCAGTGCGCCAGACAACAACAGCACCACCCTTGTCAGCAAGTTTGATGACAAAGTCAGGGTTGGACCTGAGATAACGGAGTGCAGCAAGTTCAGAAAGAGACAGGTTAGAGTGGGTGAGAGGAGCAGAGAAATTGAGACGAGTGATGTCACGCCGACAGTTCTCAATGAAAAGATCAAGAGCAGGTAAGAATCCAGAGGGAGGGGTCCAGGTAGAGGGAGAATATTGGAGGCAGGTAAAAGGATCCGTTGAACGGGGAGAGGACTCCTGCCCAAAGAAGTGAGCATGGAGACGAAGGCGGCGGAAGAAGAGTTCAGCATCGTGCCGAGCCCGAAATACATTGCGATGAGGGCGTAAGGGTATGAAACTGAGTCCTTTGCTGAGCACTGAACGTTCAGCATCAGAGAGGGGAAGGTCAGGGGGTATGGTGAATACACGGCCGGGGCTGGGATTGGAAGACGGGATGGGGACAGAGGGACAGGCAGGGGTGGAGGGTCCTGGATGGGTGTTGGTGTCGATGAGTTGTTGGCGCTTGCGTTCTTTTGCACCTGAAAGAAAGAGACAAAGTTTGTTGTTGAGGCATCGTATGAGATGAAGAATAAAATGAAACTGGGGGCAAGGACAGCTTAGAGATAGGGTGAGTCGGTGCTGCTGGAGGGAGAGGTCGAGTGTGTTCATTGGTGGCGCATGGCACTGAGTGTGGATCTCAGGATGCGACGAGAACAGCAGTCCGAGGAGTGTTGTATGCCCCAGAGATACCTGTAATCCTGGGTGGGTTCGAAACATGAGGGATGGAACTTCAGATGGAATCCATGTGGGGTAAGTCGGAGACGGAGACAGTCACCGAGGAAGGAAATATGGCTGTGAAAGCGAGTTTTAGTAAACACCTTGTCAAACACCAGGAGAGAAATAGAAAGTAATGAAGGTGAACAGGGCAAAAGAGACAGGCGGAAATCCTGTCGGAGAGAAGAGCATTACTTCTTCAAGGTAGACATTCCTGGAAGAGAAGTGACAGTCAATTAAACACTAAGATAGAAGCATAAGATAGATATTTGTAACCATATGCTAACAATGGGTATTATCATTTTACTAGGATCTTTCTGTGATTGTTTGGTGAATTGATTGGGGAGTCTTGAAAGGAGAAAGAAATAACATGCGTGTTTGAGGAAGTGGGTTAGGGGTGGGGGTAAGGGCCTGGAAACAGGGGCCATGATTTGTCTCCCTGGTCTTGCTCTCCAGTGTGGAGCTAGACTGTATCGTGAGCAGTGACAGTATATTAAGATTAAAGAAGTACACAAAATTGCTGTTTTTGCAAAATTGCTGGAAGGAATGATTGGAGCCCTGGACTATGGGAAGGAAGATGAAAGGACAGATGCTGTGTCTCCTGCACTTGCATGGGAAGGAATGCAGGTGTTGAGAGAGATTGAAGAGTGGACCAGAGGGTCACAGAGGGAATGGTTCCTTTTGCTGAAGGGGGAGGAGAGGGGAAGAGAGTTTTGGTGATCACGTTGAAGGTGGCGCAAATGGCAGAGGATGATCAGTGAAAATTGGAGGGTGATGGGGAGGAAGATGAAGACAAGGGAGGCCCTTTTGTGGTTCTGGGAGGGATGGGAAGGAGTGATGGCAAAATTTTCAGAAATGGGATGGCCATTTCAGGTCTTATCAAATCCAGTGGACAGGAACCCTCAGATGAGGAAAAAGGCACAATGGATCTACAGAAGAGAAAGGTTGGATCGTCAGAACAGAAATGAAGAAATTTCAAGAATGAAAGAAGATTGTCACGTTTTCCAGAAAAAGTTGGCTTTGAAAGTAAACTGATTTCAGGAACACGTAAGCCTGTCTTCATCAACAGGCATTGACACTAGTTAAAGTGCAGAAGTCATGGTTTAATCTTCACTGTCAATAACTACATAAGTATACTGCTGTGCCAGTTAGGTGCCAGCATCAATTGAGCAAATATGTAAACAGCGTGTTTACAATCTTGCACTTTGATGGAAGAAAGGGTGGTCACCTCAGCTTTCTGGAGAGTAGAGACTTTGCCAAACCCCACACTAAAGGTCCTTGTTCAGCAGTTGGTGAAGAGTATGCCTAATGTGTGGCATTGGTTGGAATAATACCTAACACAAAGGAAGATGGTTGTGGTTGTTGGAGGTCAACCATCTCAGTCCCAGGATATCACTGCAGGATTTCCTCAGGGCAGTGTCCTAGGCCCAGCCATCTTCAGCTACTTGACCTGAGTAAAGTCAATGTCCTTCCTTCCATCATAAGGTCAGAAGTGGGGATGTTCGCTTAAGATTGCACAATGTTCAGCACCATTTGCAACCCTTCAGATACTGAGGCAGTCCATGTCCATATGCAGCAAGGCCTGGACAATATTCAGGCTTGGGCTGACAAGTGGCAAGTAACATTCGTCCCACACAAATGCCAGGCAATAATCACCTCCAACAAGACGAAATCTAACCATCTCCCCTTGACATTCAATAGCATTAACATCGCTGAATCCCCCACTATCAACATCTTGGTTAACATTGACCAGAAAGTGAACTGGACTGACCATATAAACACTGTGGCTACAAGAGCAGGTCAGATGCAGAAAGTAACTTGCCTTCTGATTCCCCAAAGCCTGTCCACCATCAACAGGGCACAAGTTCGGAGTGTGATGAAATACTCTCCACTTGCCTTGAGTGCAGCTCCGACAACACTCAAGATGCTCGACACCATCCAGGACAAATCAGCCCACTTGATTGGCAACCCATCCACCCCCTTAAACATTCTATGCCTTCAGCACAGTGGCAGCGGCATGTAACATCTACAAGATGCACTGTAGTGACTCACTTACACTCCTTCGTTAACACCTTCCAAACCCGCGACCTCTATCACCTAGACAGGCAAGGGCAACAGATACATGGGAACACCACCACCTACAAGTTCTTCTCCAAGCCACACACCATCCTGAATTGGAATTATATCTTCACTGTCACTGAGTCACAATCCTGGAACTCCCGAACAGCACTGTAAGTGTATCTACACCACATGGACTGTAGTGGTTCAAGAAGGTGACATCACCACCGTCACCACCTTCTTCTCAAGGGCATTTAGGGATGGGCAACAAATACTGGCCCATATCCCGTGAAAGAATAAATTTAAAAAAAGAACTTTGACATGTAGAACATTGAAATAGGTGCCATATCACTACTTGTCTTGTGTAGGTCCTTCCACCAACAATAAGGCTGATAGAAAGAAGGAACATCTATCATATGATGCCTTCAATGATCTCAGGACCTCCTGAAGCGCTTTACAGCCAATGGAGTACTATTGTACTGCAGCTTCATTTTAATATGGAAATATGGTAACCAATTTATGTGCACCAGGCTCCGACAAATAATAACAAAATAAATGACAAGATCATCTTTTTTTTTTATTCATTCACGGGTTGTGGGCTTCGCTGGCTGGGCATTTACTCCCAACCCTAGTTGCCCTTGAGGAGGTGGTGGTGAGTTGCCTTCTTGTACCACTGCAATCCATGTGGTGTAGGTACACCCATAGTGCATGTCAGGGAATGAGTTCCAGGATTTTGACCAGTGGCAGTGAAAGAACGGCGATATATTTCCAAGTCAGGATGGTGAATGTCTTGGAGGGGAACTTCCAGGTAGTGGTGTTTCCATGTGTCTGCTGCCCTTGTCCTTCTAGGTGGTGGTAGTCGTGGGTTTGGAAGGCGCTGTCTAAGGAGCCTTGGTGAATTCCTGCAGTGCATCTTGTAGATGGTACACACTGCTGCTACTGTGTGTCGGTGGTGGAGGGAGTGAATGCTTGTGGATGTGGTGCCAATCAAATGGGCTGCTTTGTCCTGGACGGTGTCCAGCTTCTTCAGTGTTGTAGGATCTGCACTCAACCAGGCAAATGGGGCGTATTCCATCACACTCCTAACTTGTGCCTTGTAGATGGTGAACAGGCTTTGGGGAGTCAGGAGGTGAGTTACCCGTCACACAATTCCCAGCCTCAGACCTGCTCTTGTAGCCACAGTATTTATATGGCTAGTCCAGTTCAGTTTCTGGTCAATGGTAACCCTCAGGATGTTGAAAGTGGGGGATTCAGTGATGGTAATACCATTGAACATCAAGGGGCAATGGTTGGATTCTTTCTTGTTGGAGATGGTCATTGCCTGTCACTTGTGTGGTGTGAATGTTACTTGCCAAGTGTCAGCCCAAGCCTGGATATTGACCAGGCCTTGCTGCATCTGTTTTAATGATGTTAACTGAAAGTTGACCAGGGCATCAAGAGTAACTCTCTTCTATGAATACTTTTCTGGGAGCTTTTATGCTCAAGGGGGCAGACAATTTAACGTCGAAAGGTGGCAGCTCCAATAATTCAGCTCTCCCTTAGTACAGCACTAAAATGTTAGTCTAAATATGTGCTCAAGTCTCTTGAACCTATAAATCAAAAGGGAAACTGAATCAAAGTTGACACGTTGGGCGGAATTTTCCGAGCCCTCTCGTGGCGGGTGTGATAGGTGTCGTGAGTGGAAAATATGGCACGACCTGCTTCACGACAGTGTGGAGGTAGATCATGATCAGCTGCTCAGTCCGCCAACGGTGGACCGCATTTCCCACCATTGGTCGGCAGGGAGCTAATTGTAATACATTAGCATATAATTAAAAGGCCACCCCACCAGGCTCTAGGAACCCCACCATATCGTCCATCCACGTCGGGGAGGAGTACACCGACGTGTTTCACAACAGCACGCAGGCGATGTGCACTTGGTGGCCTTCACTTTGGGGGAACTAAGGTGAGGGAGCAGCAGCGTTCTCCACAGCTCGCCTGTTGTTTACAGGCCTCAGGGGTGCCGGAGGGGGCGGGATCAAGTGCTGGCCAGCCTCGGAGGCGACTGCTGGGGGGGGAGGGGGGAGGTCAAGTGCTGCCCTGGCGCTGGGGGTCAGTGTAAGTGAGGGAAGAGGGAAGTGGCCACACATTAGGGACACCTGTATAAACTGACCATGCCTCTGCAACTAAGACAGATCAGGCGCAGCCACAGTGATATGTTAGAGTTGGGGTTGGGGTTGTGCTCTCCCATGCAAGCAACGCGGTGGCACCAAAGGGCCACCAAGCGCTCTATGCCTTACCATACCCCCTGCCTCTCAATCACCCTGGCACAGACTTCAAGTCTGCCACCGCTTTATTGGAGCGCGGAGGAGTTGGGCTGCACACGTTGTACAATCTCCTCACCAACGCTGGCCATGTAGCAGTCATTGCTGGAGGTGCTCTCAGCCCCTTGCAATCTCAGCAGCCTGGTTTGGAGCAGGGTCCCCCATGTCGCAGGTTGACAGGGCAGCCATGCAGCGCACTCATCTCTGGCCGTGCGAGGGGTGACTAGCACTCTCTGGGAAGTGTTAAGGGGCAATCACACAGGGCCAGGAAAGGTGCCAAGTGCAGTCATGATAACCACATCTCTCTCTTTCATGCTGCAGGAAGACCACGTGAGGATCATGGATCCTGGTGACCTAGCTGTATGCCTGATGGCCTACAGAGACCGTAGAAGATGGAGGAGAGAGCGACTGAGGCACCTGGCTGTGTAAAGGCAGGAGCAGCAACCTCATGAAGAAAGGGCAGCAGGGGCTCCAGCGCACGCTGCCCAGGAGTGACAGCGAGCCTTGGCTGGTCAGCGCCTAGCGACACCCAGGGTCTATTGAGGCCGCCTGCCATTCCTGCAGATGACTGAGAACCAGTGACGCCGACGACTGCACGTGTCTAGGGTCTTGGTGGCTCACATCTGCCACTTACTGCAGGACTTGGCGCCAAGGGGACATGGAAGGCATCCACTGCCAGTGGCTGTGAAAGTGACCGTGGTGCTCAATTTCTACACTAGTGGCTCCTTTCAGGGCCCCACAGGTGACCCCTGTGGGATTTCACAATCCGCCACCTACAAATGCATCCAAGAGGTCACGGATGCCATCTTCACCATGGCACACAATTTTGTGCATTTCGCCCGGGACCGGGACAGCCAGGATGTAAGGGTCATTGGATTCGCCCTGATCTCGAGATTCCCACAGGTGCAGGGTGTGATCGGCTGCACTCATGTGGTGCATAGGTCTCTGTCGCTACATTCAGTGGAGTTTATCAACTGCAAGGCTTCCACTCACTGAATGTGCAGCTGGTATGCGATCACCAGAAACGCATCCTGCAGGTATGCGCACGGTTTTCAGGGAGGGTGCATGACGCCGACATCCTGAGTCGCTCACAGATCCCTGCAGACTTCCAGGGTCCACAGAGGCCACAGGGTTGGCTCCTTGGGGACAAGGGCTACCCGCAGAGGCCGTGGCTGATGACAGCCGTGCGGCGGCCTCAGACTGCAGCAGAGCGACGGTATAATGAGGCTCATGCAGCAGATCGCAACTTGGTGGAGCAGACCATTGGGATGCTGAAGATGCAGTTCCGGTGCCTGGACTAATCTGGTGGAGCCCTGCAATACAGTCCGCAGAGGGTGTCACAAATCATCGTCGTCTGCTGCGCCATTTACAAGCTGGCACTCCAACGAGGTGACAAGCTGGCTGAGGAGGAGACGGAGGAGCTGGAGGTCTCCTCAAATGAGGAGGACGCCAACGGGGATGAGGGTGAGGGGGTCCTCGGTGGCGCCGATGACAGGGATGAAGCTCTCGCACTGGCTAGATGAGGCAGGCATGCTCGGGAGTCCCTCATAGCTGCCAGATTTATGGAGGATGATGATGACATGCAGTGAGGTGTCCCCATAGATCCTCACATCGCAGTTGTGAACGTTTGACTCCAGTCTGGCTTATGGCGCACCAACGCCCTCTGTGAGAATGCTCCTGTCATGGAGATGCAGTGAAGGCCCTAATTGTCACTCGATTGCAGGAGGATGATGACGACATCCAGTGAGGACACTCCATAGATCTTCACATAGTCTCTGAAAATGTCTGATTCCTGTCTGGCCGAGGGCTGCTCGATTGTGCTCTGTGATCAGGGCCATCTCAGAGACACAGCCATGAAACTTTACACGCATCTGATGCTGTGTCCGCCTTCAGCACCTCAGCCCTTCAGGAGCTGGTGCACAGCATCACTGGTCGCAGATGCTGGTGTGATGGGGGCCAGTCCCACCTTAAATGTGCTGAGAGCACACAGAGAGAATGAGAAAACTCTGTGGCACCTGCCCACTACATTCTGGCAGCAATGACCAGCACTGCCGAGGTGCAGGCATCAGTAATGTTTCCAGGGAGTGTGAGGCTGGACCATCACTGTGGTTGAAGGCTGCACAGAGCACAGGGAAGAGGCCCTGGACTGAGACACCTGCCTTTTATCTTGTGCAGAAAGGTTTCATATCTGAGTGACAAGAACTCTGCTCATCAGAATAAGGTTCCACAGACAGGAAGACATTCTTAGTTTATCGACAATATTGAACAGTATGTACAAGTGATCAACACCCATGGCCAGGCTGTGCAAACTACTTTTATCTAACTTTCCCAACCCTGCCACTACATCCCCGGACATCTACAGCAGAGGTGGAGGCAGCCTGCTGACTGTGACGCCCTGTCTGTGATAACTTTGGCAGGCGTCCTCTCGAGAGCCAAGACTTGGAGGGCCCCGGCCTGCTTTCGGGATCCTGCTGTGTGGCAGTGGCACCCTCCTTGGCCTGTGGATCTGGAGCTGCTGAGGTCACAGGAAGTGAGGAGTCTGATGGGCCGGTCACTCCCAGAATCACCTGGGTGGATGGCCCTGGAGCGTGCACCTGCTGATCCTCCTCCCTAAGGGTACCCGAGAGCCCCTGGCTGACTCCATGAGCGTAAGGGGTAGCTGGAGTGAGCTTGAGCTACCCAGCACCCTTCTCACATACACTCTGTTGGAGGCCAACTATGGCGTCAGTGATGGAGTTAAGCCTGTGCAGCAGTGCAGGAGTGACGTCCTGGACCAAGGTCTCCATGGCGGCCACCATCCTGCCAGTATTGACCTCGGAGTGTTGCAATACCGGCGTTATCACCTCAGCCTAAAGACGGTCAGACTCCTCCATCATGCCTTGCAATCTGAGGAGTGCAGCGGACATCCCTTCCTGATGTTCCCGAGCTTGCCTTTGCAGCTCTAGCAATGTTGACATGACCGAGTCCAGAGACTCGTCATCTGACTTAGACTCAGCAACATTCTGGCCTCTAGCAGTCCTCCTAGTGCCTGGGCCCTGGGAAGTCCCTGCCTCCGCCTGCTGTGGATCAGAAAGTGTGATGTGCTCACCAGATTGTGATCCCCCGGCTACTCTTAAGCAAGGTCCCACCAAGGTGTGTGTCTCTGCGCTGGTGGAGGGTGTGGGTGAGCGCTGTGATGGGACTTCAGCGAGGATGCCTTCAGATTCCTCTTTAGAGGTTTCTTCGGGGCTTGATTGGAGGCCCTGGGTCATGGACTCTATTGGCTGTTTGGCAGATGTGCCTGCGATAGCAAGGGGAGATAATAATATTTGGCCTATGAAACAGGACACACCACTAATGACATGGTTGTTTGATGAATGTTGCACTGCTGGATCCTCACTTGATAGAGCAGCGCCGACATCACCATCAGCACAGGACTGATCCCGGTCATCACCAGGCAGCTGGATGGCTCTGTTTTTGAATTCTGTGAGAACTCTGATCTCCGGCATCCCTCCAGCTGTCTGCGACCTTTCCTTCCTGTTGTGTGCCAGTTTGTCCTGCATGGATAGAGATGGGGAGAATGTATCAGGACGCCTGCTGGGTCAGATGATAAGTAAGCCTGGCCTGTGTGGGCGGTGAGGGGTCTCATGGACAGGATGAGGACAATGATGGTGTGTGTGAGAGAGTGAATGGTGATGTCCCTCACACTGGCAGTGAGTGAGATTCCTGTGGGTGTGCGATGGATTTGTGAGTGTGAGAGTTGGGAGTGATGAAAAGAGTGACTTACCCTGGCGGAACGGAGGAGATCATTCATCCTTTTGTGCCACTGGGTGGCTGTCCTCCTCTGCAGGGCGTTCGCGCTGACCACCACTGCCACAGCCTCCCAAGTTGGGTTGGTGACTTTGCTGCCCATCCTGCGGCCAGAGCAGGGGTAGAACACATCCTGGCAGTCCTCCATGTTATCCAGCAGTTGCTTGAGGGACCCATCGTTGAAGCGGGGGGCTGCGGTATTTTTTCCTTTGCTGGCTATGTCTCCCAGGGAGTGATGGTGAGCTGGTAGCGATGAGCGCTTTGCTGGCAGCTGCCTTTAAAGATGGCAGCCAACGTGGTGCAACGGGGTGATGGCAAGTGGGCGAATGAGAGTCCGGCTGCCATGGAATCAGCGTGTTTCGTGGGAGTGAATAAATAATGAGGCAGCTTGGGACGATATGGCATGAAAACCTGCCATTTTTGTCGGCGGGTAGGGCACAACACAGACTTAAGTGACTGGAAGCCAGTGTCCAGTGGCGTACCACAGGGATCTGTGTCAGTCCCCTATTATTTGTCATTTATATAAACGACATAGATGACTATGTGGGGGGTAGGATTATTAAGTTTGCGGATGAC
Organism: Cetorhinus maximus; assembly: GCF_964194155.1. Taxonomy (NCBI): domain Eukaryota; kingdom Metazoa; phylum Chordata; class Chondrichthyes; order Lamniformes; family Cetorhinidae; genus Cetorhinus; species Cetorhinus maximus. Next base: position 115,872,212 of record NC_135880.1, read on the forward strand.
ACAAAGATTGGCCGGGTGGTTAATAGTGAGGTCGAGTGTCTTGGGCTACAGGAAGATATAGACAGGATGGTCAAATGGGCAGATAAGTGGCAGATGGAATTTAACCCTGAAAAGTGTGAGGTGATACACTTTGGAAGGAGTAATTTGACAAGGAAGTATTCAATGAATGGCATGACACTAGGAAGTTCTGAGGAACAAAGGGACCTTGGTGTGTGTGTCCATAGATCTCTGAAGGCAGAGGGGCATGTTAGTGGGGTGGTGAAAAAGGCATATGGGACACTTGCCTTTATCAATCGAGGCATAGATTACAAAAGTAGGGAGGTTATGTTGGAGTTGTTTAGAACCTGGGTGAGGCCATAGCTGGAGTACTGTGTGCAGTTCTGGTCGTCACATTATAGGAAGGATGTGATTGCACTGGAGGGGGTGCAGAGGAGATTCACCAGGATGTTGCCTGGGATGAAACATTTAAGTTATGAAGAGAGGTTGGAAAGACTTGGGTTGTTTTTGTTGGAGCAGAGAAGACTGAGGGGCGACCTGATCGAGGTGTACACGATTATGAGGGGCATGGACAGGGTGGATAGGGAGCAGCTGTTCCCCTTAGTTGAAGGGTCAGTCACGAGGGGACATAGGTTCAAGGTGAGGGGCAGGAGGTTTAGGGGGGATGTGAGGAAAAACTTTTTTACCCAGAGAGTGGTGACAGTCTGGAATGCGCTGCCTAGGAGGGTGGTGGAGGCCGGTTGCCTCACATCCTTTAAAAAGTACCTGGATGAGCACTTGGCACTTCATAACATTCAAAGCTATGGGCCAAGTACTGGTAAATGGGATTAGGTAGGTAGGTCAGGTGTTTCTCACGTGTCGGTGCATATTCGATGGGACGAAGGGCCTCTTCTGCATTGTGTGATTCTGTGATTCTGAGACTGAGAACCTCTCCTGTTGATATGACTCCTACCAACATCCTGCTGCTAATGGAAGTGATGATGGTGGCTGCACACTGTCAGTGGGAATTCTTGTGCGCATGAGACAAATTCCTGTTTAAAAGATGCAACAGCTGGAATCACTTATTTTAGCAGAAGGAGTATTGGTGAGAGGAAGGGTGTGGGAGAAAAAAATGCACTGAAGGTAAGAGAAAAAGAGAATGGATCTCAATAAAGAGGAAAAGGATGGAAATGAAGAGGGAAGGAGAAGGGAAATAGATGTCAAAAAAAGTATAGAAATAAAGTAAACTAATTTCTACGAGGGGAAGAATGGATGATGCTTGCAAGACTGCACTTATGGCGCATCATTTGTTGCCCTGAGAAAATGAAATTGTGCCTTCTATGTGAATTGCTGTAGTCTTTGTGGTAATGATTTTCCTCCAAGGAGGTATGGAATTCCCAGATATTGGAGGGGATACCTGTGACTTGGGGCTGATAGCTACCAAATTAGCTCAGTTACCCTGCAAGGCAATTCAGTAATGAACAGGGTAGCCCAAGTTTGATAAGCGGAAGGAAGTTTACCAGGTCTTTGTATTGATAAACAAAATTGTTTCACTGAATGTCATTGTTTCAATGGTTAACTGCCAGCAGTACCCCTGTACACTCTCAGCTACTGCTACCTGCTCCAAAGTCCGTTTTCTAGGACAAAACGTTGGGGAACCAATTAGGAAACAGGCAATTTTAGATCAATAGCATTGTGTAATGAGATATCTTTAATTAGTTATGTTAATTAATACAGGATTCTCTGGGAAGAGTGATCATAACATGATGAATACAAAAGCTGAAGTTATGCTAAACCTATATAACGCTCTGTTTTTTAAAAATTCATTCACGGGGTGGCAGCTTTGCTGGCTGGGCCAGCATTTATTGCCCATCCCAAGTTGCCCTTGAGAAGGTGGTGGTGAGCTGCCTTCTTGAACCCCTGCAGTCCATGTGGTGTAGGTACACCCACAATGCTGTTAGGAAAGGAGTTCTGGGATTTTTACCCAGTGACAGTGAAGAAACGGTGACATATTTCCAAGTCAGGGTGGTGTGGCTTGGAGGGGACCTTGCAGGTGGTGGTGTTCCCATCTATCTGCTGCCCTTTTCCTTCTAGATGGTAGTGGTCATGTGTTTGGAAGGTGCTGTCGAAGGAGCCTTGGTGAATTCCTGCAGTGCACCTTAAAGATGGTACACACTGCTGCTACTCCATGTCGGCGGTGGAGGCAGTGAATGTTAGTGGATGTGGTGCCAATCAAGTAGGCTGCTTTGTCCTTAATGGTGTCAATCTTCTTGAATGGTGTGGGAGCTGCATTCATCCAGGCAAATGGGGAGTATTCCATCACACTCCTGACTTGCGCCTTGTAGATGGGGAACAGGCTTTGGGGAGTCAGGAGGTGAGTTACTCATCGTACAATTCCTAGCCACTGACCTGCTTTCGTAGCCACAGTATTTATATGGCTAGTCCAGTTTAGTTTCTGGTCAATGGTAAACCTCAGGATGTTGATAGTGGAGGAATCAGTGATGGTAATGACATTGAATATCAAGGGGCGATGGTTGGATTCTCTCTTGTTGGAGATGGTCTTTGCCTGGCACTAGTGTGGCGTGAATGTTACTTGCCACTCGTCAGCCCAAGCCTGGATATTGTCCAGGTCTTGTTGCATTTGGACATGGACTGCTTCAGTTGCTGAAGATTCGCAAATGGTGCTGAACATTGTGCAATCATCAGCAAACATCCTCACTCTTGTCCTTATGATGGAAGGAAGTTTATTGATGAAGCAGCTGAAGATGGTTGGGCTAGAACACTACCTGGAGGAACTCCTGCAGTGCTGTCCTAGAACTGAGGTGACTGACCTTCAACAACCACAACCACCTTCCTTTGTGCTAGGTATGACTCCAGCCAGTGGAGGGTTTTCACCCTGATTCCCATTGACTCCTGTTTTGCTAGGCTACTTGATGTCACACTCAGTCAAATGCGGCCTTGGTGTCAAGGATAGTCACTCTCATTTAACCTAGGGAGCTTAGCTCTTTTGTCCATGTTTGAATCAATGCTGTAATGAGGTCAGGAACTGAGTGGCCTTGGCAGAACCCAAACTGGGTGTCAATGAGCAGGTTATTGCTAAGCAAGTGCCACTTGATAGCAATGTTGGTGACCCCTTCCATTACTTTACTGCTGATTGAGAGTAGACTGATGGGGCGGTAATTGACCGGGTTGGATTTGTCCTGCTTTTTGTGTACAGGACATACCTGGGCAATTTTCCACATAGCCAAGTAGATACCAGTGTTGTAGGTGTACTGGAACAGCTTGTCTAGGGGAGCAGCAAGTTCTGGAGCACAAATCTTCAGTACTATTGCCGGAATATTGACAGGGCCCATAGCCTTTGCAGTATCCAGTGACGTCAGCCATTTCTTGATATCACGTGGATTGAATTGAATTGGCTGAAGACTGGCATCTGTGATGCTCTAGATGGATCATCCACTCGGCACATCTGGCTGAAGATTGTAGCAAATGCTTCAGCTTTATCTTTTGCACTGATGTGCTGGGCTCTTCCTTCATTAAGGATGGGGATACTTGTGGAGCCTCCTCCTCCAGTGAGTTACTTGTCCACCACCATTCACAAATGGATGTGGAAGGACTGCAGAGCTTAGGTCTGATCCATGGTTGTGGGATCGCTTAGCTCTGTCTATCACTTACTGCTTATGCTGTTTGGCATGCAAGTAGTCCTGTGTTATGGTTTCACCAGTTTGACATCTCACTTTAGGTATACCTGGTGCTGCTCCTGGCATGCCCTCCTGCACTCTTCATTGAACCAGGGTTGATCCCCTGGCTTGATGGTAATGGTACAGTGGGGGATATGCCAGGCCATGAAGTTACAGATTGTGTTCGAGTACAATTCTGCTGCTGCTGATGGCCCACGGCGCCTCATGGATGCCCAGTCTTGAGTTGCCAGATCTGTTCGAAATCTATCCCATTTAGCACAGTGGCAGTGCCACACAACACGATGGGGGACATCCTCAATGTGAAGGCGGGATTTCGTCTCCACAACAACTGTGCGGTGGTCACTCCTACCGATACTGTCATGGACAGATGCATCTGCAGCAGGCAGGTTGGGGTCAAGTATGTTTTTGCCCCCTTGTTGGTTCCTCCACCACCTGCCACAGACCCACTCTAGCAGCAATGTCATGTAGGACTCAGCCAGCTCAGTCAGTAGTGGTGCTGCCGAGCCACACTTGGTGATGGACATTGAAGTCCCCACCCAGAGTACATTCTGTGCCCTTGCCACCCTCAGTGCTCCCTCCAAGTGATGCTCAACATGAAGAGCACTGATTCATCAGCTGAAGGAGCGCAAGACGTGGTAATCAGCAGGAGGTTTCCTTGCCCATGTTTGACCTGATGCCATGAGACTTCATGGGGTCCAGATTTGGTTACGCCGCAAGAGCATTGCATCCAGTTCTGGTCACCGCACTTTAGGGAGGAAATGAGTGACCTTGAGAGGGTGCAGAAGAGATTTACCAGAATGGATCCAGGGCTGGGGACTTTTTGGTATCAAGGACCCCAGGAGCAGAATCCGTCCAGTGAGAGCTGCCTGCCAATTAAATGCTGGCAGCTCCACTGAATGGCAGCACAACCGGGGAGGCGGTGGCTGCCGCTGGTGCAACACCCACAATAGCTTAGCATTGTCAATGGATTCCAGGCCACAGGTGAGTGATGGAGAGAGGGGTGGGGGTTGTAGGAGGATGTAAATATGATAGGGATAAAGACTTGGGGTGGAGGGAGGTGGTGAGATGTAGAGTACATGATGCTGCTGTAATGATGTAACATCACATGACTGAGAGAAATCTGGAAGGAGCAGAAGTTCCAAACTCGTGCAGAGGTCCCAGTATGTACATAGTAACTGTAAATAAAGAGTAATGGTTTGAAGAAACTCTCGTCTCAAGCAGCTTACTTTGGGAGAATAGACAAGCCCCGAAGAAGCCCATCTAGACTCCAACTATACAACGAAACATGGTGGCAGCAGACAGCAAGTAAAAATCCCAGCAAACCTTAAAAAGAAGATACAGACCTGGCAAGTCAAGAGATTTTTGAAAGAACAAAAGGAACAAATTCGACACTCACTATAGAGTTGGGGCATCGTGGGTGCAGCAGGTACAAGCTGAGACAGACCCAGAGTCTAGACAGCAGTGTGCACAGGTGCGAAGCAGCAAGCAGCAACACAGAAACAGGAACCAGAGATCAGTAGAAGCACGGGATCCACACTGCAACTCCACAACCATTTCAGAGTGCAGAAAGCTCACAACAGGCCCAGAACAGGAACAACTGAAGAAAGAGGTTCATAAGATACAGAACCACTCCTGGCTTAGACAAAAAGGACGAGAAAGAGCAGCTCAGTATATTGTGCACTGTGATTCTAGTGGCTTGGCGCACTTTCTTTCTTATGCCCTACATATTGAATGGTCTCACTCGATCTTCTTCATGGGACCACCTTATCCACGAACAAAAGACTTACTCTGCCTAGTGAATCTCTTTTGAACTGCCTCCAATATCAGTATATCTTTTCTTAAATACTGGGACCAAACTGTACACAATACTCCAGGTGCGGCCTCACCAACACCCTGTACAGTTGTAACAAGACATCCCCATTTTGAAACTCCAACCCCCTAGCAATACAGGCCAAAATTCCATTTGATTTCTTAATTACTTACTGCACCTGCATGCTAACTTATTGTGTTTCATGCACCCAGATCCCTCTGTTCTGCACTTTTTTGGAGTCTCTCCCCATTTAAATAATAGTCTGCCTTTTGATTTTAAAAACAAAAAGCTACTGCGGATGCTGGAAATCCAAAACAAAAACAGAATTACCTGGAAAAACTCAGCAAGTCTGGCAGCATCGGTGGAGAAGAAAAGAGTTGACGTTTCGAGTCCAACATGACCCTTCAACAGAACTGAAGTATAGTTAGGAGAGGGGTGAAATATAAGCTGGTTTAAGGTGGGGGGCGGGGGGAGAGAGAAGTTGAGGGTTGGGTGGTTGTGGGGACAAGCAAGCAGTGATTGGATGGCCCGCTTCTACCTCCTACCCAAAATCCACAAACAGAACTGTCCTGGCAGACCGATCGTGTCAGCCTGTTCCTGCCCCACGGAACTCATTTCTCGTTATCTTGACTCCCTTCTCTCTCCCTTCGTCCAGTCCCTTCCCACCTACATCCGTGATTCCTCTGACACCTTACGTCACATCAACAATTTCCAGTTCTCTGGCCCCAACTGCTTCCTCTTCACCATGGATGTCCAATCCCTCTACACCTCCATCCCCCACCAGGATGGTCTGAGGGCCCTTAGCTTCTTCCTTGAACAGAGGCCCGAACAATCCCCATCCACCACTACTCTCCTCCGTCTGGCTGAACTTGTTCTCACACTGAACAATTTCTCCTTTAACTCCTCACTTCCTCCAAATAAAAGGTGTGGCTATGGGTACCCGCATGGGCCCCAGCTATGCCTGTCTCATTATGGGGTATGTGGAACATTCCTTGTTCCAGTCCTACTCCGGCCCCCTCTTTCTCTGGTACATCGATGATTACTTCGGTGCTGCTTCATGCCCTCATCGGGACCTGGAAAAATTTATTAATTTTGCTTCCAATCTCCACCCCTCCATCATTTTCACATGGTCCATCTCTGACACTTCTCTTCCCTTCCTTGACCTCTCTGTCTCAATTTCTGATGATAGACTGTCCACCAATATCCATTACAAGCCTACCGACTCCCACAGCTACCTCGACTACAGCTCCTCACACCCCGCTTCCTGTAAGGACTCCATCCCATTCTCTCAGTTCCTTCGCCTCCATCCCATCTGTTCTGATGACGCTACCTTCAAAAACAGCTCCTCTGACATGTCCTCCTTCTTCCTTAACCGAGATTTTCCACCCACGGTCGTTGACAGGGCCCTCAACCGTGTCCGGCCCATCTCCCGCGCATCCGCCCTCACGCCTTCTCCTCCCTCCCAGAAACATGATAGGGTCCCCCTTGTCCTCACTTATCACCCCTCCAGCCTCCGCATTCAAAGGATCATCCTCTGCCATTTCCGCCAACTCCAGCATGATGCCACCACCAAACACATCTTCCCTTCACCCGCCCTGGCGGCATTCCGTAGGGATCGTTCCCTCCGCGACACCCTGGTCCACTCCTCCATCACCCCCTACTCCTCAACCCCCACCTATGGCACCTCCCCATGCCCACGCAGAAGATGCAATACCTGCCCCTTCACTTCCTCTCTCCTCACCGTCCAAGGGCCCAAACACTCCTTTCAAGTGAAGCAGCATTTCACTTGCATTTCCCCTAACTTAGTCTACTGCATTCGTTGCTCCCAATGCGGTCTCCTCTACATTGGAGAGACCAAACGAAAACTGGGCGACCGCTTTGCAGAACACCTGCGGTCTGTCCGCAAGAAAGACCCAAACCTCCCTGTCGCTTGCCATTTTAACACTCCACCCTGCTCTCTTGCCCACATGTCTGTCCTTGGCTTGCTGCATTGTTCCAGTGAAGCCCAACGCAAACTGGAGGAACAGCACTTCATCTTCCGACTAGGCACTTTACAGCCTTCCGGGCTGAATATTGAATTCAACAACTTTAGATCTCAAACTCCCCCTCCCCCCATCCCCACCCCGTTTCTTCCCCCTCCCTTTTGTTTTTTTTTTCAATAATTTATATAGATTCTTCTTTTCCCACCTATTTCCATTATTTTTAAATCTACAACTAATACCTTGTTAGTCTTTCCACCCCACCCCCACTAGAGCTGTACCTTGAGTATCCTGCCATCCATTATTAATTAGCACTTTTCTTAGATAATATCACTACCTTCAACACCTCTTTGATCCTTTTGTCTGTGACATATTTTGATTATCTGCTCCTATCACTGCTTGCTTGTCTCCACAACCACCCCACCCTCAACTTCTCTCTCCCCCCGCCCCCCCACCTTAAACCAGCTTATATTTCACCCCTCTCCTAACTATACTTCAGTTCTGTTGAAGGGTCATGTTGGACTCGAAACGTCAACTCTTTTCTTCTCCACCGATGCTGCCAGACCTGCTGAGTTTTTCCAGGTAATTCTGTTTTTGCCTTTTGATTTTTCCTACCAAAGTGTATGACCTCACACTTTCCTACATTAAACTCCATCTGCCAAGTTTTCGCCCACTCACTCAACCTATGTATATCCCCTTGCAGATTTCTTATGCCCTCATCACAACATGCCCTCCCACCTATTTTTGTATCATCATCAAATTTGGATATATTACAATCTGCCCCCTCCTCCAAGTCATTAATATAGACAGTAAATAATTGAGGCCCTGGGACTGATCCTTACACTCCACTAGTTACGTCTTTCCAACCTGAAAAAGACCCATTAATCCCGACTCTCTGTCTTCTGTGTGTTAGCCAATCCTTAATCCATGCTAATACATTACCCCCATTATCTTATCTTGTGCAATAACCTTTTATGTGGCACCTTACTGAATGCCTCTGGAAATCCAAATACACTACATCTATCGGTTCCCTTTTATCAACTCTGTTTGTTATATCCTCAAAGAACTCCATCAAATTTGTCAAACATGATTTCTCTTTCACAAAACCATGTTGACTCTGTTTGATTGCATTGAGCTTTTCTAAATGTACTGCTATTTCTTTCTTAATAATGGACTCTAGCATTTTCCCAATGACAGATGTTAGGCTGATTGGCCTATAGTTTCCTACTTTTTGTCTCCCTCCCTTCTTGAACAGGGGCATCACATTAGTGGTTTTCCAATCTGCTGGGACCCTCCCAGAATCCAGTGAGTTCTGGAATATTTCGACCAGTGCCTCACTATCTCTGCAGCCACTTCCTTTAAAACCCTTGGATGCAGCCCATCAGATCCTGGCGACTTGTCTGCCTTTAGTCCCATTAGTTTGTCTAATACTTTGTGCCTTGTGATGGAGACTGTTACAAGATCTTTCCTCCCATTAGCTCCTTGCTTATCTGATATCTTTGGAATATTTATAGCGTCCTCCACCATGAAGACCAATGCAAAATATTGATTTAAATTATCTTTCATTTCCCTGTTCCCCATTATCAATTCTCCAGTCGCATCCTCCAAGGGTCCCACGCTCACTTTAGCTACTCTCTTTCTTTTTATATACCTGTAGAAGCTCTTGCTGTTTGTTTTTATATTTCTTGCGAATTTACTTTCATAATCAATTTTCTGCCTCTTTATTAGCTTTTTATTTATCTGCTGCTGGCTCCTAAAAAATTCCCAATCCTCTGGCCTACCACTAGATTTTGCCACTTTGTATGCCTTAGTTTTTGATTGCATACTCTCCTTGACTGCCTTTGTTAACCACGGGTGGTTCATCCTTCTCATCAAGTGCCTCTTTTTGACCGGGATAAATTTTTGCTGAGCGTTATGAAATACCTGCTTAAATGTCTGCCACTGCTCATCCACTGACCTTCCCCTTAGTCTATTTCCCAGCCTGCTTTAGACAACTCTTTCTTCATACCTTTGTAATTGCCCTTATTTAAGTTGAGGACACTGGTTTGAGGTCCAAATTGCTCACCCTCCAACTGAATTTGAAATTCTACCATGTTGTGATCGCTAGAGGATCCTTAACTATGAGATCTCTTATTGATCCTACCTCATTACACATTATTAGATCTAAAATAGCCTATTCCTGGGTAGATTCTGCAAAATATTGCTCTAAGAAACAATCCCTAATGCACTTTACAAATTCGTCTTTCATGTTACCCCTGCCAACCTGATTTGTCCAGTTAACATGCAGATTAAAATCCCCCATGACAATTATAGTGCCCTTCTTACATGCCTCCATTATTTCCCAATTTATACTTTGTCCTACAGTGCGGCAAGTCGTCGAGGGCCTATAGATGACTCCCACCCGTGACTTCTTCCCCTTGCTATTCCTTATTTCCACCCAAACCGATTCCACATCATGATCTATTGCACCTATATCACTACTCACCACCGCACTGATACCTTCCTTTATTAACAAAGCTACCCCAACTCCTTTTCCTTTTTGCCTAATTTTCTGGAATGTCAAATACCCTTCAATTTTTTTTTATTCATCCACGCTATGTGGGCTTCGCTGGCTGGGCCAGCATTTATTGCCCATCCCTAGCTACCCTTGAGAAAGTGGTGGTGAGCTGCCTTCTTGAACCGCTGCAGTCCATGTGGTGTAGGTATATCCACAGGACTGTTAGGAAAGGAGTTTATTTGAGACCGAGATAGATAGGTTCTTGATTAGTAAGAGGATCAAAGGTTATGGGGAGAAGGCGGGAGAATGGGGTTGAGAAACTTATCAGCCATGATTGAATGGCGGAGCAGACTCAATGGGCTGAATGGCCTAATTTCTGCTCCTATGTCTTATGGAGTTCCAGAATTTTGACCCAGCAACAGTGAAGGAACGGCGATATATTTCCAAGTCAGGAAGGTGAATGGCTTGGAGGGGAACTTCCAGGTGGTGGTGTTCCCATCTATCTCCTGCCCTTGTCCTTCTAGATGGTAGTGGTCATGGGTTTGGAAGGTGCTGTCGAAGGAGCCCTGGTGAATTGAGTTTCCAGTCTTGGTCAACCTCCAGCCACGTCTCTGTAATAGCTATCAGGTCATATTCATTTATTTCTATTTGTGCCATCAACTCATCTGTCTTGTTAAAAATACTGCGTGCATTCAGATAAAGAGCCTTAAATTTGACTTGTCCTGCCTTGCAGGAGAGAGTCATATGGACTCAAAATGTTAACTCTGTTTCTCTCTCCACAGATGCTGCCAGACCTGCATTTTTTGTTTTTATTTTGGCTCAATTAGAACCTGCATAGATTTGACTCAACTAAATAAATCAGCGGAACATGAGATCCACCCGATGGCCTCAGATGAGAAAGCAAATCGGATGCAAATCACAGAGTTTGGCAATTGCCTCTGGACAAAGAATCCAGATTGTTTACCACATTTATAATGGCATTCGGTTGTTATTATTTTAATCGATTGCCATTTGGAATTGCAATCGCTCCTGAAATTTTCCAGAGAACAATGTCTCAAACTCTAGAAAGCATGGAAGGAGCAATATGCCATATGGACAACACACCTGTACATACCTGCACGTGAGAGAAGAGCATGACCACAGAGTTAGAGCAGTCTTCAGGGTCTTACAGAATGCAGGCCTCACATTGTAGGTTTGGCAAACTCACATTTTTCATTCAATCAAATTTCTAGGTCACATTGTACGAGCCACTAGAATCACAGTTCATCCACAAAAATCAAAAGTAATCAGAGAATTCACACAACCCAGGAACACTACTGAGCTTCAAAGATTCCTTGGCATGGTGAACCAAGATGGTAAGTTCCTAGCAAATTTGGCAAAGGACATTAAGTTTTTGAGACAGCTGCTGAGACAGGGTCAACAGTGGTGCTGGAACGTGGACCAGCAAAATGCTTTTGAAAAGATTAAACAACTTTTAATTTCCTCTGAAATTTTGGCACATTATGACCCAGAACTACCAACCATAGTAGGAGCAGATGCATCTTCAACAGTTCTAGGGACAGTATTATTTCAAGTGCAGAGAGACGGCCAATGTAGACCAGTTTACAATGCCTCAAGTTCATTATCAGAAATAGAACAAAGATATGCCACAATTGAAGAAGAAGCATTGCCAGCAACGTGGGCGTGCAAAAAATTCTCAGGCTATGGGCAGAATTTTTTGCTGAGTGGGCGGGCTCATGCCTGACCAGCTTGAGCTTAAAAATAGCGTGCGATGATGTCGAGCAAGTGTCCCGACGTCATCGCACACTCTCAAGATATTTCTGTTGGCGGGCGTGCACGCATGCTGGGGCCACGCCGGCCATTGGTTAAGAGGCCGGTTAAGGCCATTAAAAAGGCAATTGACGCCGATTTTTCATTGCCCGTGCGATTTCATGCTCATTGCACGGGCAAAACGGGCAGGCAGCCAGCCGTCAATTTCAAAAACCTCTTCCACAGGCGGGATAAAAAGGGTCAGCAGCATTGCCAGTGTGAGTAATGAGGAGTTTGGTAGATAGTTTGCTGCTGGTGACTTACTGGTATGTGGCAGCTTCATCTCTGTTCAGGGTGACATTATTGGCATTTCCAGGCTTCATTTTAGGACTCCTTAGTGTCTCCAAGAACCCCAGAGAATTCAGACCATGTGGACCCTTCCAGATATCAGACAGTTTCCTGTTACCCTGGCAATGGGGATTGTGGTCTCCACTGGTGGCATCTCCTCTGAGGAGGAAGTGTTATGACACAGCAGTTGGTAAAGGCTGTGTTATTTAAAATCCCAGTGGCAAACTTTAAACAACTGTTGTAACCTATATTTTCAATTAGTACGTCTGAGATGCAGTTCTGAATTCGAAATGAAACCACCAAACCTCCAGGAGGTTTTTGATATAAATTATATTAAACATTTATTAATTTTACAAGGTATTAAACACACACACATCTACAAATTACTACCATAATAACAATTAGACAAATCCCCAAATTAATCACTCCCAGGTAATCTTTCCCAAGACAACAATAATCCAGAGACTTTAAACAGATACTAGGCAAAGCACATTTTATCTTACGAATTCAAAATGAGATTCCTTCCAATTTGTTTCCTTTGCAGACAGTTGTAGGGCTTACAGGCTGCTTAGGTGCCTCTTACATGCCTTTGACTTCCATACATAAAACTCTTCTGTATATACCTAGTCTTCCCTTTGAATGCAAATTTTCATTGTATCACCAGGCCCTTTGAACTCCACCTCTTCAACAATAAAACCCCTTTCATAGTACCAATTTTATTAGTAATATGAACATATGCTTGGTGTCTCCTAGCTAGGTGCAAGAATTCCCCAGTCTTTGAATGGTTTATTAAACAAAATACAATGTACCTTCTACCATACATCTCAAAACTACTATACATCAAATCACCCAGACTAGCTGGCTTTAATCTAATTAAGGCGCACACACAGTCACATGCCCCACTACAAGTCCAATTTAAAATAATTTCCAATAACATTATATTCATTAATATCTCTTCATGACAGGAAGAAAATGGCAGAAGGGAGAGTAGGCTTCCAGGAGAGCAACCTGTGGGAGGAGAGGCGCAGGCACAGGGGGCGCAGGGCCAGCTGGCAGTCAAAGGCATTAGGGGCCACAGAAGACACCACTATCCTGCTGCCAGGGTTTATGAGTGGTGATGCAGCTACCTCAATATGTCTGAGGTGCAATGCCGAAGGAAGCTCCGCCTCTCAAGGGAGACTGTGACCTCCATCTGTCAGATGATTGAGCCTGAGATCAGCTGCGACTGTGTGGATGGACACCCCATGCCAGTGGCTCTGAAGGTCACAGTGGCCCTCAACTTCTATGCATCCGATTCTTTCCAGGGATCAGTGGGGGATCTGCGTGGAGTGTCCCAATCAGCTTTCCATAGTTGTGTCAAGCTGGTGACAGGAGCTCTGTTCAGACGGGCATTGACTTTCATTCATTTCCGTATGGACGAGGCCAGCCAGGCTGAGCGAGCCAGAGGCTTTGCAGCCAATGCTGGGTTTCCCTGCACCTATGGTGCAATTGACTGCACACATGGCCAGCAAGTCGTCAGCGGGTCAGCCGGGAGCCTTCATCAACAGGAAGGGATTCCACTCCATGAACGTGCAGATAGTGTGTCACCATAGGATTCATATTCTGCAAGTCTGTGCAAGGTACCCTGGCAGCTCCCATGATGCGTACATCCCAGGTGCTGAGGCTCTTCAGTGCTCCAGCCCTACTGGATGATTGACTGCTGGGTGACAAGGGCTATCCATTGAAAAGGTGGCTTATGACGCCTCTCCGCCACCCAAGAACAGAGGCAGAGCAGAGGTATAGTAGGAGTCATGCCTCCACAAGGGCAGTGATAGAGAACCATAGGCCTTCTGAAGATTCCCTTCCGATGCCTGGACCGTTTGTGGGAGCACTGATGGAGGTTCGGGGGTGTCACAGTAGGATGTTCAGGGGTGTCACTGAAAGCGGTTGCATGCTGCACTCTCCACAATCTGGCACTGGCAAGGCGGGGGAGGAGGATCTTGAGGCAGCTCCACAGGCCACAGATGATGAATCCAGTAGTGAGTCAGAAGAGGAGCACAGTGAGGAGAATGGTGAGTGCATGGAGGCAGACCTCTGTAACCTCCAGGGAGGTAGGGACACCTTAATCCAATGCTCCTTCAGCTAGGCTGCCAAATAAGCACTACCACCTCATGCCAGGGGTGCTGCCTCCATCCCAGATGTCTGAAATGACCCTTTCCTTTGACCCCAAAGTCAACTCAGTACCTGTGCAATAAAGTTTCAAGCCACCCACGTACAGCATTGCATACTGGCGTACCCTGCACCACATTAAATAAAAAAGGTGAAGCATACTCAGGCCATTACGACAAAAGAAAATTTATCTCATGCTGACAGTCAAAACAAATTAACAGACCTTCTCTGGTCTTCAACCCTAGACCAGTAAACATTGCATAACAGAAGATCACCTGTGACCAGTCCCTCTTGTGCTCAATGTGCCATATGTTTGTGAGTGCTACATTTTGGTGCTCCCCCCTCGCTGGCACCGGTGTTGGAGACAGCCTGCTGACTCTGTTGTCCTGTTGGCCTTGATGACCTTAGCTGGCCCCACCTGGGAGTAGCCAGTTCCACGGCCTCATCAGATGCCATGGTCACTGGCAGAGGGGCGGAGGAGCTGCTGCCGTCATCCAGAGTGCCCTGAGTGGAGCCCGCAGAGACGACAAGCAGCTTGTGTGCCAACATGAAGTTGTTCTGGACCTCCCTGCATCTGCCTTCGACTCAGCATCGTCTTGGTCACCAGCAGTCCTCCGACTGCCGGCACCCTGGGCACTCTCTGCCTCCGCCTGCACCTCAAGTGAGTGAAGTGCCTTCACCACTGTCCACCAACACTCTAGCTGAAGATCTAAAGTCCACCAAGGTACTGGTATCTGGACTGGTGCATGGTTCAGAGAGCGGGTCTTCGGGGTGCTGTGATTGGGTTGCATGGTGGCAAACCTAAGGTAGAACAATGACATCTCATTAGTTTAAGTCATCACACTGTCACTGTGATCAATGGGAATCCGGTTTTGAGGCTCCCATCAATAATGAGACTACACAAAGATATTTGCACCATCCGAAACTCTCACCTCTGTGCATTGCACTTTTACCTTCGTCTGGCACCCCTGTCCTCTCTGTGGCCGGTTGACAGAGGTGCGTGGCACCTCTCCAGCTCCAAGCCGTCCTGCTCGTATCTGGTTAGGATTAGGAGGTTTGCAGGGCCTCCGCGACTTTTCAATGTTGTTATGGGCCGTCTTCTCCTGAAAGGACAGTGGAGCATTGATTAGTCCACTCTCTACCAGCAGCGCCACTGCAGGCTGGCCAACCCTGCCTGAGGAACACCTTGCAGAGCACATCCGGGTTGTGACCCTGGGGCCACAAGGCACTCAGTCCAAGCAGACAAGGCTCACCCTGTTGGCCAGCTCCGGCATCATTGACAGTTGGCACTCAGACTCTAAAACCCCTGAGCTCCACGGGGTGGGGGACGGCCAACCCTTAACACTTCGACACACTGACCCATGCCAACATGGTACTCAGTCTTCCTGAGTGCCGCAGGTCATTAAACCTCTTGCGGCACTGGGCCCTGGTGCGCCGCACAACATCATGGCTGCTGACCAGCGCTGCCACCTCCTCCCAAGTTTTTTGTAAGGTGCAGTGGCCTCCTCCTTCCATCCCTGGGGACAGGAGTGTCCCTCCTGGCAGCCACCTTCTCCAGGAGGACCATGAGGTACTCATCAGAAAACTGGGGTGGGGGGGGGGGGGGGGGGGGAGGTGGCTGAGTGCCCACCCGACCTGCTCTCCTGCCTAGCGTCTGCAGCTGCTCCTGGGCCCACCGATCACGCATGTCTGCCAAACTCAAAATTCTGCCCTATGTTAAGGATTACGATTCAAAATCGAAACAAACCATAAGCCACTAGTCACTCTTCTGAACTTGAAAGGAATTGTAAAGATGCCACCCAGAATCCAGCGGTTCAGATTAAGGTTAATGAGATATGACTCCTTAACAGAGTAGTAACAGCAGATACACTATCATGGATACCATCAGAAGGAACCAAGCAAGAGGATTTACACTTCATTGAGGAGCAGTAAGCATATACATCCCTAATTACTCAACACTTATCAACTACTGCAAAAAAAAGTTGCAGGAAATAAAATAAGCACAGCAGCGAGATGATGGACATCTCCGGATAAGAGGATATTGTCTTGAAGAATGACTAGGTTATATCCCCAATAATCCAGTACTGTGCCAATACTTTGAAATCTGAAAGCACCTCACAATCATTGATGACTTACTAGTCTTCAATGAGAGAATAGTCATACCAAGAGCACTTCAGAATGATATTCTTCAAAGGCTTCACAAAGGTCACTAAGAGATAGCAAAATATTATGTGAGAGCCCAGCAAGCAGTCTGGTGGCCAGGAATTACTTATTCTATAGAAGAAATTATTTCTACTCGTCTTACATGTGCAGTAAATAACAAAGAGCAAAAAGAACCACTATCACCTTCTCCTTTTCCATCAAGGCCATGGGAGTACCTGGGAATGGACTTTTTTGAATTTGAGGGGATAACGTTTCTTATTACTACTCGAGGTGGACTGAAGTGAACAGATTGTATAGCATCATGGAGGAAGCAGTCATTCAATCACTGAAGAGAGCTTTTACAACATATGCATTCTGGATATTGTAGTGCCTGACAATGGGCTGCAATTTGCTAACATGTTATTTCAAAATTTTGCTAAGTAATATGAGTTTGTTTATGTAACCAGTCCACCTCATTATCCTCAAGCTAATGGAGAAGCTGAGGGAGGGGTATGGGCCAAAGATTTGCTGAAGAAGACTGAAGACCTTAATTTAACTCTTCTGAGTTACCGAACCTCATCACTACAAAATGGTTTCTCGCCATCTGAGTTATTGATGGGAAGGAGGTTGAGAACACAACTTCCATCTCTGACACAGAAACTTAAGCCCAATAAGTTTGTTTTCGGACGACACGAGAGGGTAAAACAGCGTGAGGAAGAACAGAGAAACAAACAGGCTCATAACTTTAACCACAGCACAGAGCATAAGTTATCAGTGCTGAAGCCCAGGGAAAGAGTATAGAAATGAGACTTAACAGAGAGAAGGTACAATCAATGAACAAACTCCATAACCGAGATCATACAAGATGGAAAAGATCAGGGAACTACAAATAGAAACCGCAGCACCTTAACATCCTTGGAAAGAAAGCCAATAGAAACTTGGACTTACTACTCAGATGCTGAAGAGAAAGAAGAATAAGTAAGCTAAAGCTCTACAGCCAGCCAGGAGAAGAACACTCACACCGACAGAACGGAGAGCACAGAATATCCTCAACCTCAAAAGGAGATCAGAACAAGATCAGGGAGTTTGGTCAAGGAGCCTCAGAGACTAATCCTGAGACTTTGGGGGAAATGTAGGAGGATGTAAATATGATAGGAACAATGACTTGGAAGGGGTGGGGGGAGATGTAAAGGTTTAACATCAGCAGCACCTGATGCTGATATAATAATGATGTAACATCACATGACCAAGAGAAAGCGATCTGGAAGGAGCAGAAGTTCCAACCTTGTACAGAGGTCCCAATATATACATCGTAGTTATAAATAAAGAGTAATGGTTTTAAGAAACTATAGTCTTGAGCAGCTTACTTTGGGTGAATAGACAAGCCCCAAAGAATTCCATATAGATCCCAACTACACAACGAAACAGGGTTGCAGGGGAAGGGGGAGGATGGTTGGCAGCAAGGACAGGGGGGTGGCTCTCAGCAGGTACCCACCCCCGTGCTCCCCAATCTTCTTCATGTGGATCCCTCAATCAGGCATTGAAAGCCTTTGATTTTAGGCACCCCCTGAGATCCTGTTAGCAATCCTGCACAAGTT
The DNA here is from genome assembly GCF_964194155.1 of Cetorhinus maximus. Lineage (NCBI taxonomy): Eukaryota > Metazoa > Chordata > Chondrichthyes > Lamniformes > Cetorhinidae > Cetorhinus > Cetorhinus maximus. The sequence goes on from NC_135880.1 coordinate 115,890,157, forward strand.
CGCTTGTGGTGCTTCCCGCATGGTGAATCCCCTGCCCGGCACTGGGTTAATACTAACGGTGGTAGGATGATGCGCCTAAGTGGGCATTAATTGCCCACGTAAGGGCTCCAATTGTCTGCAGGGTGGGAATGCCATCCACGAGCCTTCCTGCCATGGGCTTAATTGGGAGGCAGGAAGGAGATGGGGTTCTCACTCCCAACCCTCTTACCTGATTAAATGCCCCCCCACCACCAAACTTGCCAGGGGGGAGGACATTACATCTCACCCCATGACTCTATAAATGATTGTTATGCACAGCAATGTCTGCCCAATAAAGAAGAAACACTATTACTGAGAAGGTACAAAACAATGGAATGGGAGTCAGCTTGTACACCAACCTTATAAAGTAAACTTGTATCTCAAGGAGAAAATACTGGGGGCTTAGTGGTATCCTGGCTAAAATCCAGCTCACCTTGAGGAAAAAAAACTCTAGCTCCAGATAGTATTAATTTTTTCTTTTGTATTGAAATACTAAGATCATCAACCAGGACTGGAAAAGTCGCTAATCTCTGGTCAACCATACCAAGGGCCAGACCTGATGTATATGTAATATAAGTAGGTCACTTTAGGCTGCAAGACACAACATGTCATTTTCCATGCAATTGAATGGTAGAGATTCAAGCTCGACTGTTGTGTCTGATGCTGCACCTGACCTGGAGATGGAGTAACACAGTTAATTTCAAAGGGATTCTTGTGTACCAGTACAACTTGATTATTTTCATGTTTGAGTAAAAATGGCTTTAAAATACGATTGGGGGAACTATGGCTCAGTAAAATTACTGTTAAAATATTTTGTTTTTAAATATGCATAATTCACTTTAATATGGAGCAAAAGTTCACCAGCATGAGTATACTGAATATTAAGAGGATGTGGTTAGATGTATGGCAAAGTGCCCAGAACACTTCAAACAACTGGAAACAATGACTAAAATTACTAATGGAGCAATATTCTGCAAATTAAAACTGCATCTGTCTAATCATGTCTTCTAGTGCCACTGCTGTCAGGCAAATGTCAACAGCACCTATTGTCAGCTCCATACTTTTTGTTGATAGATAAGTGATGAGTTTGTAACATTGCTTTAAGAAAAGTTATTCTTGGGCTTTTCCCCACATTTTGTTCCTCACCACAACCATGATGTCATGTTTGGTGGGAAGTTCTTGAGAAATCAATCCTTTCACCTTCTAAGGCTCTGACAATGCAACACTTGATTGTCTTAGTAATTTTTTGGCTCTGCCATGGAAACCACTCAGCATATTGGAGTTTCCCAATCAAGCTGGAAAGAAATCTACACAGGCTGAGGGTTCCAGTTTGTCCAATATGATGTGCACATTTAATGTCCAGCGGGAACAAACACTTCTACACATCCACAGAATTGACAAGCAGGTTAACAGACTGCCAAATGTGCAAAGGGCATTCTGCTAGTTAACCAATATAAACCAAGCTGCCTCCAAATGCAGAGTACCTGTAAATGTTCTGCTGCTTGTCCAATGAGGACAATTCTCCCGTAGGCCATTGGTTTGCAGTGTTACCTAGATTCAGATGGAAAGAACCTCATACCCAACTGACAACACCATACTTTTCGGTTCTATTGGTGAGCCACACTGTCAATAGGCAACAATAGCCTGGTGCTTTGTTAATCAGTTTTCTTTCAGGGGGTCGGGTTACTCTTAGTTGACTTTATTCCAAACTTGTAGCCAGTCATGGTGGATCCACCTTGGCTTCAAAGCGTGCTTAAAACGCTTTGGATATTTTACAAGCACTGGTTTGACAATTTGCTAATGGACACTGTTCAACAAACTTCTCGTAAGCAGCGTCTTGAGCAATGCAAATTATCATAACACATGAGAGCTTGGCTACCATGCTTCGCAGCACACTATAGCCTTGGTTACGTGTTTTGAAGATATAAAGCTTCAGCAGCATTTGCTTGCCTCACTGCTTCCAGTAATCATAGACACTGAATTGTTGATATAGAAGCATGCATGCCTGGCCTTCTGTTTACTCAGTGAACATGTGGCTTCAGTATGGTGAAAGTACCTACATAAGGTTTGCAACCTACCAGCCATCTGGATATTTGAGATTTTCATATCTAGTGCCATGTACCATGTTTAATTGTCACTAACCTCTTCATCAGCTCTTCATTGTGAGAAGTTTTGACAAAAAACATGTCTGCCATGAGGCTAACTCAGAGTACTCGATGACAGGCTAATCTAGATTGCAGCCTTTCCTCCCGACAACAATTTCCACTTTTTCCTACAAATCCACAGCCCAAATCGATCTGTATCTCAAACACGATCCAGAGAAAGCCATTCATGCCAAGATGTTTCAAACCATGCAAGAATAATAGAATTTGATTGCAGGGATGGGGTTGAGAAAGAGTTACATACACACACAAGATACCATGGCCTTCAACGTGTAATCTAATTTCTAACAGATAGAAATCATTCTAACTTTATTTTTGATTTGTGATTTAAATTCCTTATTTATATTGCTGCCTTCCAGATATCTATTATTTACTCCCTAATTTTGAAGAATTTTCAAATTATATCTACCTAGAAGATATGTTACCAATTACCATTGCTCAATTAAAGCATGCAGTTAAAGTTTGTGTGACTATCAAGAGTTCATAGGAATATGAAAAATTATCCTAATGTTAAGTTAGAATACGTGACTCTAAACACTACTCTTTATGGGGAAAAAGCCTTTGAGAGCCAAGTTAAGAGCAAATAGGAAGCACATGTTCTTCCTTCACCTAGATTTGTTTCCATTAAAATGAAAGGTGTTGCAGTAATGAGGCTGAATGCCAAAACTCTCAGTTCTGTGCAAGAAGTTTGTTTCTGATATCTATGCAGTGGCCTTGTGAAGGTTAGACATTGTATAGTGTACAAATACATGACTTGTTCTGAACTTGGCTGTATTTTTGGGTTAGCTTTCTTTCCTGATGTGAGCTAGTGCTAGGTGTGAATCTACTCCAGGCTCATAAAGGGCGAGAATTCAAATGCTGCGGTAGGCTTTAATCCAGGTTTTAAATTTTGCTGCTAATATCTGTGTAGAACTAGAAAATGTTGAGAACAGTTTTGGGAACAGCAGGACAAGCATCATGGAATGAATGCAGCAGGGCTGAACTGATTACACAGAATCAAACTCCCACATGGTACCTTTATGCTTTAACAATGCCAAATATATTTCAAGGAACTGATGAACTAGACTGTTGGCTTGAGCATCTGCCTTCAACATTTTATAAAATTTATAAATTTAAGAAGGCAACTGCCATGAAGACAGCTTCCCATTTGATGAAATTAACTTTAGCCCTTTAGATGTTCTGCAGTGCTTTAAAAGATCAAGAGAAATTTGCTTTCCAATGGGCAATCTTTAGGCCATGTTAAAACCATGCTACAAACTTTAATTTACATTTGTTTGCAGGAGAAACCTTGTCTTCATATATAAATTCACAGTCCAAAATGATTTTGAATTCATTACTCAGTCATAAATGCAATAATACATATTTGAATCCAGTTAAGGGAAATTACAGATTTCTGATTCAATGTAGAAATTTACCTGTGGAGATCAGAAGGCAATTAGTTAGAACCTTGCAAAGTGAGAAGTAAATTGTTGCATGGGTTAAATAATATGATGTGCAGTAACACTGTGACTGAAATATTTGCTGATGTACAAGGCCTGGATTATTATTATTGGCATCCATCCATCTCAGGAGATGATGGACTGCGCCCAGAATGCATGTCACTTCTATAAAGACCATTGTCTGTTGAGGCTGATTCGTGAGTGGCACAGTCCTTTCCACAGCTGGCACAGGGAAATAACATTGGCCCAAAGTCAACTGATGTTTTTTCCTTCCAGCGGATGATAAATGCATAAATATACAACTTTGCAACAACATATTCTTGTAAAAAAATTATTGATTTAGATTTCAGTGGCTGAATTGCATTCTTGACATATCTAAACTAACAGCTAATACATTTAATACAAGAAGCCATCTCAGTAAAGGAGCTAAAGGCAGCACTAGGAATGGCCACCCGGATTACCACTAAAAATGCCAGCTAGCATTCATTAAAGAGGCTGCATGGCATTTTGGTGGCTGGCGTTGTTCTATATGCCCTCTACTAACTGTTGTTTGGGAGTAAACAAGTCTTTGAAGTCAATTTCAAGCGCTACTTAAAGGGTACTCACCATTTCAAGTTTCATTGCTACTGGAATTCTGAAGAGGACCTCTGAAACACATCAGTTGACTTTTAGGGGCACTTTGCCAAAACTTCGCCAACACTCAAGCAACATTTATTCTGGAAAAGCTCTGAGGGCTTTAACTAAAAAAAAGCATTGTGCTAATCGTCCTTTTTGGGCTCCTAATAGGAGTCAACAGGAGAAAGAAAGTGCTTGGGCATGGGCATCCAGCTTTTTCACCCATTGGTCTGGGCAAGGAATGGGAGGAAGACGAGACTAGGTAGAGCTGTATCAGCTGCTGAAAGTGTAAGGGACAGGAATAGAAGGAGGGCAAGTCAGCACGCTTTTACTCTACAGGTACAAAGCAATTCGCCTCCTCCACCAGAACCTCCAATCTCACATCCGAGAATCTATGTGTCCTCTCCCTTGATCACTGAGTCATCCTGCAATGTGTCTCAGTGTGCTATCCAGAGCACTCCACACTTTCAGTGGTGTGGCTGTGAGGAAACCACATGCACTGCTCCACAAAAACTTGCACCAAAGCAGCACGAGAGTGCTAAATCTGCAAGTTTCCAGGTTAGCAGCCCTAGGCAAGTTAAAATATTGCAATCAGCAATTGGGACCAAAATTGTGTGCTAATCCAGGCTTTCAAACTGGCTAGTCTTGTTAGCATTGTACCCATTTAACACTATTTTCACCCTTTGGCAAAAAATACCCTCTTAATATCTCGTTGGAATTAGCAATGCTAATTGCTAATTGAGCAACATGCCTTTTTGTTTGCTAACACAACAAAATAACCTCAGTGTTAATCACTTTCTAAATGCACCAATATTTCAATTTTAATTACACTTAGGACTCACTATTTGAATAAGTTGCTATCCATATTCAGCACCAGTGATATCTGGTGATATCTGTTCAAATTTAGAAAAGACACGAAGAAATGCTATGGGTTCCCCAAGGCACTAATTCATCAAGTCATTGATAGGCTTCAAATTGCAAAGATGTTAACATAAATTTCTGACTTTAATGAAATTTGCTCAATTCCACAATCATGAACTAATAAAAATCATTACTCACACAACTGCTCTAGAAGCAGACTGCAGAAAAGAAGTTGTCAACAATTGTGTGAAACAACTGAATTGAACTTTGTTTGATGTGCCGCTTAGTCACTACTCTTCATAGTAGAATTGAAAAAATATCATATGGGATACTAAATAGTTTTCAACAATTTTCCCATTCAGGTTCTCTGCATTTAAAATCTGGCAACTAAGATTGTCTAATTCTTTATTATTTTGTAAACTACTGTGGTTGGATTCCATTAACAAATCATCAGCTCCCCATTTATGCCTGTTTCCAAGACAATAGCACAAACTGATAGGGAGGAAGTATTGGATAAACTGTCAGTATTTAAAGTTGACACAGCACCTGGACCAGATGAGATGCATCCAAGGATACTGAAGGAAGTAAGAGAGGAAATTTCGGGGCAATGGCCATAATCTTTCAGTCTTCCCTAGACTGAGGGGAGGTGCCAGAGGACTGGAGAATTGCAAACATTACACCCTTCTTCAAAAGAGGTTGTAAGGATAAGCCCAGCAATTATAGACCAGTCAGTTTAACATCAGTAGTGGGGAAGCATCTTGAAACAATTATTTGGGAGAGAATTAATAGTCACATGGAAAAATGTGGATTGATTAGGAAGAGCCAGCATGGATTTCTAAAGGGGAAATCGTGTTTAACTAATTTGTTGGAGTTTTTTAAAGAGATAACAGAGAGGGTTGATGAAGGTAATGCTGTTGATGTGGTGTACATGGACTTTTAAAAGGCATTCGATACAGTGCCACACAACAGACTTGTGAGAAAAATTACAGCTCATGGAATAAAAGGGACAGTAGCAACGTGGATGCAAAATTGGCTGAGTAATAGGAAACAGGGGGTAATGGTTAATGTTTTAGGCTGGAGGAAGGTTTGTGGAGTTCCCCAGGGGTCGCTATTGGGACCCTTGCTTTTCCTGATATATATCAATGATCTAGATCTTGGTGTGCAGAGGCCAATTTCAAAGTTTGAGAATGATACAAAAGTTGGAAGCATTGTAAACTATGAGGAGGACTGTACAGAACTTCAAACGACATAGATAAGTCGTTGGAGTGGGCAGATCGGTGGCAGATGAAGTTCAAAGCGGAGAAGTGTTAGGTGACTTGTGTCAAGAAAGAAGGGAATAATACAAAAAAGTAGTATATGCACCCTTGTGAAAATACTGAATGCTGTTTCTTGGATAATTGCGGAGAATAATACTGCAAGGGATACAGATGTCGGCTACAAGTTTTACCTTACTCATTCACTGGTATGTTTTAAAAATAAAAATATGAATGCAAAAGAATTATACAGTAGGAAATGTTCAATGTACAGAAAAACACAGCATGCTGCACATTTTCCATAAAAATACAATATTCAAAATCATACACGTTATGGCTCTTAATCAGTATTTCTTGAAGTCATTCCTGAACACAGAACAGATTGAAAATACCATAATCAGAATTTATTTTTTTCCATTCCAAAGACTCCTTTTTCTCTATGTCTTATTATCATTCCCCTGTATATCGGGGCAGTCGTTTTTCTTTAAAAGCGTTAAGTCCTTCAATTCTGTCTTTTGTTGGAATCACCTGCAATTTAAGAGAAAAAATACGATTCTGAATTCAGGCTCACTGGATTGCTGGACAAAGTAAAACGGCAATCTGAGGTACACTCTGGAGAGCTGAAATACTGCTATCAATCCTGATCTTTGCATAGTTTACTTCATGATTTACAAACACAACTGCAAAGGATGTTTTTGCTTACAGCCTAACATAACATAATGTCAAGTACAATACATTTAATAATTATCTTGTGAAAAAGCTGAAATTCATTTCAGTATACAGCTGTTGGGGAAATTTTGTTTCATCCTTTTCCTGCATTTTCATTGAGAATCCTGAGTCAATGTTTGGCTTTCTGGACTTCTTAGTACTTTCCACTAAATAATGGCCAAGAACAATTCCATTATGATGTGATCACTCCTCATGCAATTTCCTGCTGTAGGTGACTTTCTAGGAAGGAATGTGTCACAAACATTATAGAGCTACTGAAGCCAATCTGCTTGTTTCAAAATCAATGTGAATATGCCCAAACCCGAAAATTTGGTCTGAATATATGCGGCTGCTCATACATACTGCCTTGTTTGTTGTCTGTTTTGCCACTCTGCCAACTCCATATAGATGCAGAAGGATAGCGATAAAGGAAACCAGTTTAAGAGACAGCATCAATATATGCTTATTCAACAATGGATAACTGTCTCTCTCAAATTCCGTAAAAAGGGATAAGTATTGCATTTTTAAAATTGTATATATAGGCCTTTATAATCATACTGGGCAAGTTTCAGGCAGGTTAGGTCGGAGTGAAAGCCAAGAATCATCTGTTCCAAAATCTCTGGACAAACTGTGTTGACTTGTTAAGTAAGTTTACACTGCAGCAGTCAGTTCACCCACTGTATTGTGAATTTCTGTAATATATTATTTCTTTCCCTTAGTTCGAAACCAATTTTTAAAAAAAGGATAGACAACAAAATAAGGTGGTGTAATGATGATTACACAATACTCAGCACCATTTGTGACTCCTTAGATACTGAGGCAATCCATGTCCAAACGCAGCGAGGTTTCAGCTGACAAGTGGCAAGTAATATTCGCGCCACACAAGTGCCAGGCAATGACCATCTCCAACAAGAGAGAATCTAACCATTGCCCCTTGACATTCAATGGCATTACCATCGCTGAATCCCCCACTACCAACATCCTGGGGGTTACCATTGATCGAAGCTGAACTGGACTAGCCATATAAATACTATGGCTACAAGAGCAGATCAGAGGCTAGAAATCATGTGGCAAGTAACTCTCCTCCTCACTCCCCAAAGCCTGTCCAACATCTACAAGGTACAAGTTGGGAGTGTGATGGAATACTCTCTACTTGTCCGGGTGAGTGCAGCTTCAACAACACTCAAGAAGCTTGACACCATCCAGGACAAAGCAGTGCACTTGATTGGCACCCCATCCACAAACAGTCACTGACTCCACCTCAGGTGCACAGTGGCAGCAGTGTGTACCATCTCCAAGATGCACTGCAGGAACTCAACAAGCCTCATTAGACAGCATCTTCCAAACCCACAACCACTACCACCTAGAAGGACAAGTGCAGTAGAAACATGGGAACACCATCACTTGGAAGTTTCCCTCCAAGCCACTCACCATCCTGACTTGGAAATATATTGCCGTTCCTTCACTGTCACTGGGTCAAAGTCCTGGAACTCCCTTCCTAACAGCACCGTGGGTGTACCTACACCACATGGACTGCAGGGGTTCAAGAAGGCAGCTCACCACCACCTTCTCAAAGGCAATTAGAGTTGGGCAATAAATGCTGGCCTATCCAGCAATGCCCACATCCCAGGCATGAATTTAAAAAATAAATAAATATACCTCTCCTTCCATACAAATTCTCCTGTTCATCTACAATCAGCCCATTGACCTTGCTATCTTGAATTGCCTCTCTTCTCACATGGTCTTAATCGCAAACAAGGCAATCTCCAACCAATTCCTCATTTCTCTTACCACCCATATCCCACTACCCCTTTCCAATCCTGAAAAAACCCTTTAATCTCTTCCATCCTGTTTCTTCCCCCGGTAGGGCTCACATATCAACTTCCTTGAGTTCAAGATATGCAGATTTGAAAGATTATGGCAGACATCTGGTTTATCTATTCAGCGGCAAATCTGACTGAATTACATAGAACAGTATCGGGTCTCGCTCTCTACCAAAAACATTCATCACTTCAGGATCATCCTGGAATGTAAAGATAGACCCGGCTTCTTTCCTGCCCTATAAACTACTTTACTTTTAATCTTGACAACTTCTTAAGGCTCAAAACAAAACCTATTAGGGGTGAGCTGGGTGGAATTCTAGGTGGAGTCTGGGATCATTCCTAGAGACAACCCGAAAGTCAGTTCAACACCTAACAAGAGAGCCATAAAAAGCACCCAATCCCCAGCATTCCTGCTGCACAATTTGAGGGGGATCTTACATTCACACTCGGGGTGTAAATCCAGCAGAGGTATATTTCATCCCTGATCATATCGAATTTACATCCCCTTGTGATCCTTTTAGCTTATAGGGCAGAATTTTCTGCCTGTCGGGCATGTGGGCCTGACCCAATCTCCGGCGGACGCGGAGCCGATCCCTGCCAGCGAAGCGGGCCGCACCGCCATTTTACATGGGCGGGCCAATTAAGGCCCGCTCAGCATGATGACCGGCGGGAAGCACTATGCACTCCCTGTGCGGGCGAGGGGGATTCCCTAAAAGCGAGAGTGGTGAGCTGCCTTCTTGAACTGCTGCAGTCCAAGTGGTGTAGGTACACCCACAGTGCTATTAGGGAAGGAGTTCCAGGATTTTGACCCAGCAACAGTAAAGGAACAATGATATATTTCCACATCAGAATGATGAGTGGCTTGGAGGGGTACTTCCAGGTGGTGGTGTTCCCATGAGCCTGCTGCCCTTGTCCTTCTAGATGGCTGTGATCGTGGGTTTGGAAGGTGCTGTCTAAGGAGCCTTGGTGAGTTCTTGCAGGGCATCTTGTAGGTGGTACACACTGCTGTTACTGTGCGTCGGTGGTGGAGGGAGTGAATGTTTGTGGGTGGGGTGCCAATCAAGTGGGCTGTTTTGTCCTGGATGGTGTCAAGCTTCTTGAATGTTGTTGGAGCTGCACTCATCCAGGCAAATGGAGAGTATTCCATCACACTCCTGATTTGTGCCTTGTAGATGGTGGACAGGCTTTGGGGAATCAGGAGGTGAGTTACTCACCTCAGAATTCCTAGCCTCTGGCCTGCTCTTGTAGCCACAGTATTTATGAGGCTAGTCCATTTAATTTCTGATCAATGGCAACACCCAGGATGTTGATAGTGGGGGATTCAGTGAAGGTATTGAGGCTAGGGAGGTAATTAAATCAGAGGAAAGAGTGCAAGGTGAGTTCAGATGGAGATTGAAATCACTAAAGTTGAGATATCACTCAGAGGCTGAGGGAGGGTACATCAAGGGGTAATACAGGAGAGGGATTTGTGTGGAAAGTACAGAGTGAGGATTGTAAAGAAAAAACTAGAAGAATGGAGCGGGATGAAATGCTAGAAAGAGAAAATAATTCAAGGGGTCACGGATAAGGAGCTCGGTTTTGATTTGGCGAGGCAGGTGGTGAAATGTATAGCCAGGTGGAGAAGATTCAGTAAGGCACAAGGTGTCAGCAGCCATTATGCCAAGTTTCAGTCAAACCCAGGATGACAATACAATTGTTCTTTATCTTGGTCCTCTCAGTTAGTTTCTGTCATGTATAATTCCTGGCCAAAGGTGAGTGCTCCACTGTTAGTACTCCGCCAATGCTGCTCTGGAACTAGCTGCTCAGTAGTGTCTCTCTTCTTGGGGTTGTCCTGCCCCATGGCACTTTCGGACCCTCAAATCAGTCATGGAATATTAGTTTCATTTCTTGAAAACTACTTTAGGAATATGCCAATCACTGCATCTCAAGATGTTTAATAGCATATTATTTTGCTAGTCTATTACAGAATATGAATGCTATTGATATTAATACAACTTAATGATATATAGGGCAGATCCAACTTCAGAAATCAGAGCAATTTCTAATCTGAAATTAGCATTGTTGTGACTACAGCTTGTGATGTTTCACGTAAATTGTTCTTCTCAGACGATACCTCTAATGGGATGCTACTCTTATGATAAAATCAGGAGGATTAAATTTAATTTGAATAGTCTATTAAATCTTGCTTGTCCTTTGAGGCGAAATAACCATGTTCTTCATCCGGGGTGTTCATAAGAGTTCCCAGTACGTATGTAGGTGACTGCTAAAGCCAATCTGCACCCAGAAGGTTCTGCTGCAAATAGGACAGGGTACCGCAGATGACTAAGCTTTGGATGAATTGCTGGCTTGGGATTTCCTCTCCTTGCATTTTCTCTCTTTCTCTGATATGCATTTGTTTTTGAAGGAAGTCTCACCACTTTTTATTTGATTGCGCCAGCTGCAGCGATTCTGGGCAAGCTTCTTCCAGGACTCAAAGTCAATATCAAAACTCCTAAATGAAGCCTTGAGTCCTTGTAGTGCTTCTTTTGACCACCATGAGAGCACACCCCAGACTCAAGCTCTGCATAGAAGATTTGCTTTGGTGAGTGAGTATCAGGCATTCTGGCTACATGACCAGCTTAACTCAGTTGTGACTGTCTCAATATGGTGTGGATGTTTGGCATGCCAGCTCAGGTGAGCACCTCAATGTCTGGTATTTTGTCCTGCCATCAGGTCTTCATAAGCCTCTGAAATCAACTCAATTGAAAGCAGTTGAGCTTCTTGGCATGACGCTGGTACGCAATCCAAGTTTACAGGGGAGGCGGTGGCATCGTGGTATTTTTATTGGACTAGTATTTCAGAGACCCAGGGTGTTGTTCTGGGGACCTGGGTTTGAATCCCACCATGGCAGATGATGAAATTTGAATTCAATAAAAATCTTTAAAATTCATCCCAAGTTGTTTGTGGGGGTGTAAAAGTCTGTGATGCTCCCAAATCAATGGTCTTTTGGGTTCCTATTGCTTTCTGACAATCTGAAAATAACTGGCATTTGTTAGGGTCAGAACTAAAGCTATACATTGCATGCACCACCCAATGGCCATCATGGATGCTGTTAGCATTGGAAACACAATTAATTGGTTGTGCTTCTCTATTATGTAATTACACATTATTGGAAAATGTTTGCTTTATCTTAATGGTGTACACAGCTAAAATATGAATGACACATACATATACAAATACAGACATAATGTTTAAACTCATACCTGAGCATAACAGGCCTCTTCTATTGCTAAACCAGTTTTCAAATCGACCTGGAAAGGAAATAGTTGACAACAGTTTTTGAAAGCTATACCAATAATCACATTTTCTATCTTTATGATAGATTCCACCTTCATGAACAGAAATGTAAACACATAAGTTAACTAATATTGTAGCACTCTTTACTGAATACTTGTTGACCTATTATATGTCTTAATGCACCTCATCTAGGAGAGCCATATTTTCATCAGTGCAAATTACAAACAAAAATTGTGACTAAAAAAGGCACCTACAAGAAATATTGTGCCTACATACTAACCAGCATCAGTTTTAGAGTCTGGCTTCCACAGGGAGAGTGGTGAGAAGGTTGGCTCTTTCAGGTACAGTGTCTGTCACTTGCTTGATGCAACACCTTGGGACATATTTCTATGTAAAGGCATGATGTGAATTAAGTTGTGAATGATGTGACACATGTCCCTGGGGAGATGAGGAAAGGTCCAGTAGCATAAAAACTTCATGCTGGGTCTACCTTAGATATTGCTCAGATTCAGAGATGCTGGTATTCCCATAAATGATCTCCACATTTTACTTCCAGGAGTGCACCTGTAATGTTTAATTTCTAATTGTACAATAGTGCAATTTGTGAGTGTAACAACAGTTCCTTCTTATTATTTGAAGTGGAGATGTGCCTTTCACATGTGTTTCACATGCACTTTTACAATCCTTCAGTCAAAGGACTAAAAACAAAGTGAATGGAGGCTAGATATAAATTGTTAGCTGTTTTATTTCACAAATATGTCAAGGAAAATAGATAAGTGTTCCGATCCTGCTAGGGTGCATTAATGTTTAAAGAGAAATCCGAATACCCAGCAATTAACTGACAAAACTACACCACAAGATTTCACATTTTTAAAAAAAACAAACTTAATTGTATATTAGAATTGAACAAAGCAAGCATTATTAACTTAACACTATAGTTTATAATTGCATATGCTATGAACCCAGTTCTGCCTTTTACTTCCCCCCCCCCAAGAATTCCCTTATACACTACAACAATCTTGAAAGTTCATTCACTTCTTTAGGGACCAATCCGCAAGGTATGCTACAGCTTCCCAGAATTCACTTTAATTCTCCTCAGTGCTCCAGTTATTCTCCAAGGTAATATTTTATGGGGATCCTCCCATTCGCTTATCGGAGAAGCAATTCTCAAACTTTTATTTAATACCTCATGACAGCTGATGCCTCAGCTCCTTGGTCGGTTGCTGACAGATACCCAACTGCCTTCTCATAGCTTCCAAGCTAACTCTGCTGACTGCTTTCTGCCACAAGGCTCTGTGAGGGGCACTGCAGATTTCTTCCTCTGGTTCCAAACTAGGGAAATCTTCCAGCTACTTTTTCCCTCACGAAATCCAAACTGAGCTTGAGCCCCACCCGCATTCCGTGCAGTGATCAATAGTTAATATGTTCTCTGCTTAAAGTGCAAGCCTAACTAACAATCATCCCCTTTTGATTCTCTCAATCCAGCGAGGTGCAGTTTACACCAAAACAAAGCTGCAATTGTCTGCTTTCTGAGCAAACACCCAGATAACTTAAACAAAAGAACATTCTACCCCCACAGCCTATCTGTAAGACAACATGGCATGCTTTGGGAAGGTCTGAAACAGAAAGGCAAACAAATTATTTTACCTTCAACAAAACTCTTTGATTCTGTAACCCGTATGAATAATTTATATTTCTAATAGATGTAATTGTCTTCTCTCTTGACTCCGTGTCCACAAAACAACTCCCATGGGCAGAATTTTCCAGTCAGCGTGCAGGGGCGGGCCCGACACGCCGATGTGTAAAATGACACGCAATGATGTTGGGCGTGCGTCCCGTCATCGCGCGCCATTACGATATTTCATTTGGCAGGCGTGCGCCGGAGTTGGCTGCGTGGCCGCCGAAATGTAAACGGCCTATTAAGGCCATTAAGAAATCAATTGAGCCACTTGTGAACGCTGCCCATCCAACCTTAAGGTTGGATGGCAGGCGAAAAGCCCAAGCGGCCTTCGCGTTTTTCAGGAAACCTCATCCAAGGGCAGGATGAGGTTTCCTGAAGCTTTTATTAAACAAATAAATAAATTTCCACAAATATAAAAACATGTCCCCACTCATGTGACACAGTCACATGAGGGGACATGCTTAAATAAACGTTTGAATCTTTTCTTTCATTATTTTAATATTCATTCAATCTCCGAGGCACAGAGCTGCCTCAGGGAGATTGCTGCACTGCGTTGGCCCTGGTTCTCCCTCTTCCCCCTGCCTGCACAGGTAGTGCTGAGCGCTACTGGCCGTGTATTATGTCAGGCAGGCCTTAATTGGCCTGCCCGTGTAAAATGGCAATGCGGAGCCGATCGTGGGCAGCGATCAGCTCTGCACCCGCCCACTCCCGCTCAGCCTGCCTGCCATAGGGAAAATCCTGGCCCATGTTTACAAAGCTGCTTTTAGTTTCTATTATTGACATAATGATAGACACCATGGCTCTACCGAGAACCAGAGATGGGTCATCCATGGTGCAAAAACTCTCCCTTCTAGGTCTAACCCAATTAAACAAACATTTTGAACTGTAATTATCCCAGGTGCGGAATCTTCTGCCTATTGGGTGGGCAGGTCGGGGGCAGGCTAGGGCTTGCTTGGGGAAGGGGGAGAAGGGGCCTCAGGCAAAGGAAGAGGCTGCAGGGCAAAGGCTGTACTGGGGAAGGGGGTATCCCAGGGTCTGTATGGGGGCACCTGTTGATCTGTGCAAGTGGCCTCAAGATGGTGAGGGCTGAGGAGGCAGTCTCCAGAGATGAGGCCAGATGGAGATATGAGGGTGTGTGTGAGCTGGCAGTGAGTGAGATGCTACTGAATGTGTGATGGGCTTGTGAGTGTGTGAGTGTGGAGTGATGAGATGGTTGCCTTACCCTGATGGCACGGATGACATCATTCATTCTCTTTCTGCATTGGATGAGCAACCTCTTCTGTGCAGCATTGGCACTGACCACTGCCTCCCAAGCCAGAGTGGTAAGATTGCTGGATCTCCTGCCGCTAGAGCGGGGGTGGAGGACATCATGGCAGGCCTCCAAAAGGCATTCCGGTGATGGGTCACTGAACTCTTAATTGGCTTTCAGGGCCTTTTCTTCACTGGAGCATTCTGGGCTGCAAGCACTGAGAACCGTGTGCTGTGTAACTTGGAGTTTAGATATGGCATCCGGAGTGAGAAATGGTAAGGTAATGGCATGACGGGTGATTTAGAGGCCACCCACCAGCGAGACGGTATGTTTCCTGTGGCTGAATAATTAGTGAGGCGGGAAGCAGATGATATAGCACGAAAACCCACCACTGTGGTCGGCAGGCAAAACATCTTTTTCCACTCCCGTGTAAATCTGGGATGATTCCGCCCATAATCAAACTCATTAGGGGTTACCTTGGATAGCCCCAAAAATTACGTGAGGAGATCGCAATGCATGAAAGCCCCACACCCAAAATGATGTAGGTGGCACACAAATGTTATGTTGCACGTTAATTATAATGATTGTGGTGTGCAGCCCAGTGGCTACACACCTCAGCAGGTGGTTCAAATTAGTGTGAGGTTAACACCACCTAAAATCAGACTAAACCTCTTAAAGGCTTTCTGGCTGCAACAGGAGCTGGAACTGGTCAAAGAGTTGAAGACCAGGAAGAACATGCAAAAATAGAGTAATAGGTCAGACAGCTTGCCCCAGATTCTCTTATACCTCACTGGAGGCATTGCTGTTTAGGAGGATACAGGTGTTCTTCACTCAGGGGCTAGGAGACAGACAGACACTGATAACACTATGGAAGCAGGCAGCTGTTGCGGTCAATGCCAGAAGGCTAGCTCCAAAGACCTATATGCAGTGCCAAAAAACATTCAATGACCTCACATAAGTGGCCAAGGCCAGTGAATACATCCTCACATGCCATATTCTACATACTGTGCTGCTAGCCTCACACACTGATCCATTCACCACAACCCCTTCACTCATCTACTAATGATCTCTATCAACCAGGACTCAACTTCACTTTCATAACCTCATCTTGCCCACCCTTACACAGTTATCACTGCCACAAGTCACACAGATGTCACAACTTCCACACAATGCCAAATCTTCAACTGTGGTTGGCACATCTCCAAAATACATTGCACTATACTTTTTCCTCTCCTTTTGCAGGACAAGGTGGCCCATAATAGGTGACAGCAGCAGCTAACCATCAGGGTGAACTGTATGTGCTCACCCCAATGAAGAAGACGGTGCTGGAAATAATTGGGGGGGGCCATCACTGAGGTCAGCAGCAGGGATGAAATCATTAAAGAACATGGTATGTTTCTGCCTAATCCATCTTCTCACATCCAATTTCACCCTCATTCTGTAATGTGTTATCTTTTACAAGTTACAGATGGTCTAACCATGCACTTCTTGCTTCCCCTCACTTCCTTCACCCCAGTTCTGCCCTTGCACCTGTATGCTTTCTGACACCCAAGAACTGCCGCCTGACCACTGCTGCAGTGGTGCAGGAGAATGAAGGTCTAGAAGAAGAGATGAATGAAGAAGAAACACAGTAATTTGATCTGACACTTTCATACCAGCTGAGATACTGGCACTGAGCAAAATTTAAAGGATAGCATAGAGGCAGAATCTGCATGTGGTGAGTCATTAGACACGAGTTGACTGCAGCCAGGACAGAAGGAAAGAATTGCATGGGTGCCAGCTCCTTGGAGGGCGAGATCACAGAAGAGTTCTGCAGAGAACTCAGGTGAGCACTTCAAAAGGGCAGCATACAGAAAACGTCTGATGGGCAAGCACACACAAACCATGCATGGGCTAGCCTGCCAGAAAGCCTGCTGTCAGTCAAGGAGTATGGAGGAGTTTGGTTCCAATTTGGCGCAAAGTTTTGCACAGAGGTTGGAGACCATCCTTTCCAGCATGAATATGGTAACCATCTGATGGCCAATGTCTCAGCTTCCAACATTCCACTGCAGCAAAAGCAGACACCAACATCTAAATGCTACAGTGGAAGCTCAGAATGAAGTCATGAAACCTCAGCGTGTTGCCATGTGGCCTCAGTCTGCTGCCATCACTGCTGCAGATATGAGTGGTCAATTTGGCTTCGAACAGATTTTTTAGCATTACTGAAGTTCCACACCAGGGAATGGCATTGACTCTGTGCAGTGTGAATTGGCTGTCCTTTCTCAGGATGACAACATTCATGCTCTCAACTCTGTCACCGTGTCATTGCCCTTCTAGCCTGTCAGCCAGCCAGCCCAGATGCTGCTACCTACACCAAGGTGGTGCAATCCAAAGCTGGGCTTTCTAGGCCAGAGCACTTGAGGTCATCCTGGCAGGCCATCTGCAGTATCGCTCAGTGAAAGTCAGCAGCTTTCCATCAGCCCTGCAATGGTGGACAACGTGTATCTGTATTCGTGGGAACTGGAGTCAAATTAGCATTCACAGACAGCCCATCCAGAATGTGAATGTACTGGCTACCTCCTCCCCACTTTCTCGTCTTCCTCCTGAAGTGATCACCAAACTGGTGGCAGCAAAGGCTGTACCTCATGATGGCTAGGTTGTGGAGAATGCAGCAGGCCATCATGATCGAAACACCTGCTCCAATGAGTACTTGAGGACCTCTCTGAAGCAGTTGAGGCAGCAAACCTTTGTTTCAGTACTCCAACCATCTCAATGATGTTTCTTTGGCAGTGTTTCTCCCATTATATGCATGTTGGCCACATGTGGTTGGTTTGTGGAGAGGAGTAATGGAAGTATCCCAGCATGTAGAAATTCTGGATCATCATCATCTGGAGCACCGTCCTCACCCTGCTCTGAGGCTTCAGGTCTAATCCCAAGAACTGGCAGAGTTCTGTGAGCATCTCCTTGCAAAGCACAGAAGACACAGACACTATTCCTAGCTTAGGTAGAGATAAGAAAAGTGCTACTGGAAGAGCTAAATTTGATAAGACCTTCTGCTGAGAGAGCCCTTCTCTCCCTCCTTCCTCTGGAGAAGCTTGTCTTCTTCTATGCTGCCTCTGCACCATCTTCCTGTCATGCTACAGCCCAAGGTGGACAGCTACTATGGCACCCAAGACTGTGAGCAAATGGTGTGTCCAGGGAACTTGCAGTCAGAGCTAATACCTTCCCCACATGCCACATAACTCCCCTGCAGGCTTCACTAATGTCCTTTAGGGAAGGAAATCTGTAGCTGTAAGCAACTCCCCAAATAACCCACTTTCACAGACTCAAACAGAGGTAGTGGAAAGTAAGCAGCAATTAACCTAAAAGTTGATGATGATTCATTTAAATAGAACTATTGGAGTGGGGCTTGTGGGGGATAGTCTTTCAGGCTTCTGAATACAAGTTTAGCTGTGCGTGTTTAAGAAAGGGTGTTCACTAGAACAGCAATGTCCAAAATGGTAGTGCTGGTGTCAAGTCTGCACTGCCTGACATCACAATCTGCCTACCCTGCATACTTCTGCTGCATGATCGTAACACCCCGCTAACATCCTCACCATGTTGGCGTGGGTTACACAAGATCTTATTATCTTGTGGGATGTCCTGCCCCATGTGTCCAAAGATCTGTGGGTCAAGAATCAGCCTGTTTAGTTACATGAAGACTCATGGCAGAAACTCAAAAACCTGAGTAGACGTCATCCTTGAATTGATAGACAGCTGCCATCAACAATCAAAAGGAGCAGAAGTGGTGAGGACACGATTTTGGTACTAAATTGGCACTCAGAGCGCTGAAACTATTGGGCTATATAGCCAAATATTGTAGCCACTAACCTTTACTTAACTCTAACTCATTCCCTCATATCCTGTCTTACAATACGATACCCAGACCTTTTTCTCAGTACATTATCCTGAATGAGCATGACTGTGGTATTCTCTCCTTTTGTTCCTTTGGACTATAGGAAGTGGGTGGACTGTCCCTCCAACTACTCAGTTCACTGATTAACCAACAGGCTTTCAATAAAACCAGCTATCTTATCCCCTCATCACCCACCCCCACCCACAAAAGTGGATTCTCAGCAGGCACCCAGCCTAGGATCAAATGAATAGGTCATTCTAACAGCGATAAGTGTGGGTACTTGTGGGATGCCTGAAATAACAAATTAACTACTGTCCCTAGGCAATGACTGACTCATTAATATAGAAGCTCCTCTTTGTTTCAGTGGTTGTAACATACAACTGTGTGGAGAATTGTTAACCTATGTGATTCCACTTTAATTTGAAACACACTACTTAAGTGTAATGCATTACCAAATCCTTTTTGTGGTAAACTTCCATTTCACAGAAACAGCCATCCTCCTTGTTTCTGGCATTGTCACATTCTGCAGCAGATGGTAGAAATGTGTTTTGTGAAGCAGATGCAATGAAGATTGGTCTCTTCTCACATGTCTAGGTGCAGGTGGAGGAGTTCATAATTGCAGTTTCCAGGATTGTGATGGGTTCAGACAGAAGACCTCAGGTATCATTGCGCCTGCTTTGATGGTTCCTAATGACCCTGCTTCCTCATCTGAAGCATGTGATACATTTGGGATTTAGCAAATAATCTCTTCAGCACTTTGTGTGGTGTCATTTAAATACACATAGCAAGTACAAATATTGAAGGAAAGCATTAGCAACAAAAGACCACAAAAATTCAAAAATGTCAGTGCCCAGTAAAAATGGCAAAGCTTCAAAAAGACTAATGCACAAGGCAAAATTGTGCAACATTGAACATGAAGCACAAGACAAAACTTTGCCCATAAACATATCTTTAAGGGGCCTGCTTAAGCAGGTTAGACTCCACAAAGGGTTTGCAGCATGCAGTGGGTGGTCCCTTGCTCACAGCTGGGAATTCTGCTCATGACCTAATTTAAACAAAAACTGAATCCAAAATGAGGCTCACGCATGCTGGTAACAGTTTCATTTTCCCACAGAATATCAACTTTCCAAAATAGGGTGCAGCCAAACTGTTGCACATGTTCGCAGGCTCCCAGCAAAGATTTTAAAGCATTGGCAGTGCCTCAGAAATTAGGGCTTTGGTGTTTACTTCCTTTTATGCTAGTTCACAGGCTTTTTCTCAGAAACCTGAACTTTATCTACCTGTTAAATAAATATTTAAATTGGTTCTGATAAAGGGTCATCAACCTAAAGCATTAAACCTATGTTCCTCTCTCCACAGATCACGAGTGTTTCCAGCATTTTCTGTTTTTATTTAAAATGGTGATTTTGTTTTAAACTTAATGCTATCAGGAGCATTTATTGGTTCCTATACAACGAAATTGCATTCTTCAGGCTATAATAAGGTCCATTCACTGTGACAAGATTCAGGCATCAAAGCAATTCTCCAGCTTCTAAGGTAATCAGTCACCACTGCTAAGTAGTGCTCTGCTTCTGTGCAAGTCAGCATAAATACAATTTTTAAAAAATGAAGGAAAAAGTCATTAAAATGGCTAACATTCACTGATATTTTCATGGTATTTTCCCACCATTGGATCTAGAAAATATTTTTATTCCTGACTTGATTGTTACCTCTGTCATCAATCTGGATAAGGGCTGGAAAATTCCACTCACCAGAGTTAATTTTACTTTTTGCCAAGTTGAAAAATAAATTAATTGACATTTACAAGTACTATTACCTGATGCTAACAGATAGGCGGGTTTCCAAGCTGTGGTGTGGAGTTGAGGGAAAATCACAACACGTGAAACTCATTAGAAAATATAGTGGATGAGACTGTTCAATTTCAACTTGATTGCCTAATTAAATTTTACTGTCCAGATTTGGTGTCTCCAGGCTGTGACTGCGGCCACCTGTGATCATAATCGACTTCCTCAGGCAAGCACTTTACTCTTTCAAAGCCAAAAGCACTCCTGTTAATGCCAGAAACTGAGGTATGTTGGGATTAAATTTGAGAATTTTACGGTTTTTACCTTCCCAACCGTACCCAACCCACTCATCCTTGAGAGTTAAAATTCCCCCTTTTAAATCTCCACTTTGAATTCTTCATTTATCCATTATAATTTAATTTAACCTGTATGATTGCTTACAGATGCTGCCTACTGATTAAAGTTACCAAAGATAACAAAGTTAATGACAGCAAAATATTGAATAGTTACTTTGCCTGTATTTACCAGGGGGACAAACATGACAGGCATAATATTAGAAGTGATCAAAGTAGATATAACAACTGTTAACATAGAAAGGGAGGAGACCATAGATAAATTAATCAAACGTAAAGAGGATAAATCCCCATGTCCAGATGGATTAGAAAATGGAATAGGGTCAGAGGGCTGGCAGATAACTGATCTAATTCCTATATTTAAAAAGGGAAATATAATATAATAGGATGTTAATGTTATGTTAATTGTATTGTTAAGGTTACGGATAAACAGGTCATAGAATCACAAAATTTTAATGGCACAGAAGAAGGCCATTTGGCCCATTGTGTCTGCACTGGCTCTCCAAATGAGCATTATGACCTAGTGCCATTGCCTTGCCTTTTCTTCATACCTCTGCACATTGTTTCCATTCAAATAATCATCTAATGCCCTCTTGAATGCTTTGATTGAACCCGTCTCCACCACACTTCCAGGCAGTACATTCCAGACTCAAACCACGTGTTGTGTGAAAAAGTGGGGGGTATTGATTGATTAATTATCTTGAGCACATATAAAGAAAGACTTCCAAAGCACTGGGTGTTGGTTAGGGAAGAGGTAGATATATGCAATGTTGCATTCTGTAAATAAATCTTGTATTAAGTAAAGAAAAATTGGCTTCTGGTTTCCTAGTTCACCATCTGGCTTATAAGTGATTTAACAGTTAACAGGCTAGATATTGCAGTAAAATAACAGTGAGGCCAACAGCACTCAACATAATTTACTGGCTTGCAATTCAAATATATTGAACAGTGTAAAGTTCTGTATTTACCTCATGCAGATAAAGCTTTCCAGACCATTCCAGTCTAAGTATTCTTTTAGGGTTTGGTATGTCTTAATTACTTCCAAACAACTTCTCTGGCACTGAAATTTAATTGCTACAGATGTGTGGAGTCTCATTCCTTCAGATTTTAATATTGTGAATAAAAACATGTTTTTACTTTTTCTATCTCTTTCACCTCTCAATCCAATCTTTATTTCCTCTCCTTATATCTGATTTGACATTGTATTCAATATTACCAGAATTGAAAGCTTATGCATAGCAGAAAATATCAAACAGGCTGGGAATTGTTTGTTTAGAAAAGACAAGGCTAAAGTATGATCTGTTAGCGGTCTTTCGGATTATGAAAGGGTTTGATAGAGTAGACATGGGGGAGATGTTTCCATTTGTTGGGGGAAACAACTAGGGGCCATGAATACAATATAGTCACTGTCATGCCCAGTACAGGCATGATGATAATGCGAACTTTAAAGCTATATTTTTAAAAAGTGGATACCAAAAACTGTTTAAGATAGCTATAGCATATCATGTGATTTGGCAATATCAAGGTCCAGACAGTCCTGAAACTCAAGCAAATATCTAATTAAAATATGGACAATCACAACCACTTGTGAAATTCGCACATTCCTTTTGTTAAGCATGGGCCATCAATAGAAAGGATCATGGGTAATGGAGACATCAGAACTCAATGGGTGCTAGACGAATATGAAATGGATCTCACTGACCTTTCATTGTATTGTGATAACACGTCATCCCAAACACAAAGACCTTGGCTATCTGAAACTCTCAGGGTGTATAAAACCACAACACAGAATGTTTACCGGTCTAACATGCTACCTTATTTGGAAAAGGACTTTGGACTTGTAACAGGTCATGTGGGTAAGGTAGTTTGTTACCTGCTTTCAAAATATAACAGCAGAAGCTGTTCTGAAATAGACACCAACAGGAGCGCCTTCTAAGCCATTGAACCAGCTACAAAACAATTACGCAGCCAAGGTAATATATAGCTATAGCTTGAAACTGGGAGAAGGACTCTTCCGCCAACCTTTTCCAATCTCAAGTTCACCTGAGAGTCGACCTCCTGCCAATTCAACTACAAGAAACTTTGCAGCTTACTGAGAATTTTCTACTTTTACAAGACTTCCACTCTAGCTAAAGCATTAATTTATCTGAGAAACCTCAGGCCTGCTATGAAAGATCAAAAATAGGATAAAAGGTGGGGATAAAACAATGAATAAAAATGAAAATAAATAAAAATAAAAATAAGTGGTAAAAAATAAAAATAAAAATGAATATTGAAAAAAAGGAGATAAAAAGGGGTGAGGATGGAGGAGAGAGTTCAGGGTCTGAAGTTGTTGAACTCAATGTTAAGTCCAGAAGGCTGTAAAGTACCTAATCGGAAGATGAGGTGCTGTTCCTCCAATTTGCTTTGGGCTTCACTGGAACATTGTAGCAGGCCATGGACTGACATGTGGGCATGAGGGCAGGGTGGTGTGCTAAAATGGTTAGCGACAGGAAGATCTAGGTCATCCTTGCGGACAGACCAAAGGTGTTCCGCAAAGCGGTCTCCAGTCTGCGTTTGGTCTCTCCAATGTAGAGGAGACCACATTAGGAGCAGCGAATGCAGTAAACCAAATTGAAGGAGGTGCAAGTGAAGCACTGCTTCACCTGAAAGGAGAGTTTGGGCCCTTGGACGATGAGAAGGGAGGAGGTAAAGGGACAGGTGTTGCATCTTCTGCAATTGCATGGGAAGGTGCCGTGGGAAGGGGATGAGGTGTTGGGGGTGATGGAGGAGTGGACCAGGCTGTCCTGGAGGGAACAGTCCCTACGGAATGCAGACGCGGGAGGTGAAGGGAAGATGTGGTGGCATCATTCTGGAGTTGGTGGAAATGGCAGAGGATGATACTTTGAATGCAGAGGTTAGTGGGGTGAAAAGTGAAGACAAGGGGGACCCTATCATGGTTCTGGGAGGGAGAGGAAGGTGTGAGGGCAGAGGCGCGGAAGATGGTTCGGACAATAAAACCAACAAACTTTGTCCGTGACAACCAAAAGATTGATTAGAAGTGGAACTTGTTACCACAAAGAGTAGTTGAGGCAAATAGCATAGATACATTTAAGGGGAAGCTAGATAAACAGATGAGAGACAAAAGAATAAAAGATTACATTGATATGGTTAGATGAAGTGAGAGAAGGCCCTTGTGGAGCATAAACCCTGGCATGGACCAGCTGGGCTAAATGGCCCATTTCCGTGTGGAACATGCAAAAGGTGAATTTTTTATATTTCTTTTTAAAAATGGCAAGCCCAATTATCATGGGACTCAATGTCTAATTATTCTTCGGATCTACAACGGTGTTATGTTTGAAATGGTTCTGTTCATCAAGTAAAAGAATGCTTGTTCCGTTTTTGGCACTGAATGCCGCCTGGTCAAGGACAAGATAGTTCTGAAGAGTAAAGCTTCCTCCACTCCACACAAACATGTACCTTATAAGAATGTGATTTCTTTTTTAACTCTTTTGTGCACCACTGATGCTTGTGGCCTAACAGAATAGTAAATTGGGTACAATTTTGCCACTATGCTGACCACAAGCAGTGGACTAAAGAAGTGTTTTGTTAGAGTCAGAATAAAATGATTATATCAGACCAAGCTAGATTCAATCTTAGTACCCAGAGATAAAATTACAGTGTTAACCACCTGTGTCAACCAATCTCTTAGCTCCAAGGTAAACAAGGCTAACATTCACATAATAGACGGGACTTGGATTGATAATCAAACATCGACCTTTAATGCCCTGCCACTTCCGTCAAGAATATAATTATTGGAATATAATTATACAATTCTAATGAAATGTACAGAAAGATTATGGTTAGTTAATTGAAATTGAGCTTTTGAATTCAGGATACCTTTTGGTCAAAGTTATTCTTCTGTAAGTGGTCACAAATGGTTTTTCTAATAAATTTCAGGTACCTTGTTTTAATGAGATAAATGTGATGGTACACTAAAAGGCCAAGAAACTAGAAAGTAGAAGCATGGACAGGCAAATGGTGCCACATCATAACTGCCAATCAAGCTCTGGGCCTTCCTCTGGGGAACATTATTGTTTAGCTAGGCAACTGATTTGTAATTACATGGTATTTACTATTGGCAATGGTTTGTGGTCTTCCAAGTCATTAAAAATATTCTGTATATTCTGTGTAAGTCAGGCAGGCATAGTTCATAGGTTTGTTTTCGTGAAGTTCAAATGATTCTTTTTGGAGAGTGTAATGACTTAAATGTTAAAGTTGCCCATATAAGCAGTAAGTTAATTCCAAAACAATTTTCCAGCACTATTCTTCAGTGGGCCTGGAGGGCTATTTTTTCTATTCAGGGTTGTTTATGATGCAGAACCTTGACAAATATTTAATTGATTCATTAACTACTTTCACTACATGAATTAGCAACAGCAAGCACTAAATGAATAAAGAAGTGGCTAGTTGTCAAGCATCAACAATATGTCCGTGATGGTAATTACTGAGCTCCTCCACTTGATATGCATCAAACACAAGCATCAGTGAAAAAGACGCCCACTTTATTCATACATGGGATGTAGGCGTTGCTGGCTGAGCCAGCATTTATTGCCCAACCCTAATTGCCCTTGAGAAGGTGGTGATAAGCTGCCTTCTTGAACCACTGAAGTCCACGTGGTGTAGGTTCACCCACAGCGCGGTTAGGTAGGGAGTTCCAGGATTTTGACCTAGCGACACTGAAGGAATGGTGATATATTTCCAAGTCAGGATGGTGAGTGGCTTGGAGAGAAACTTCCAGGTGGTGGTGTTCCCATGTGTCTGCTGCCCTTGTCCTTCTAGATGGTTGCAGTCGTGGGTTTGGAAAGTGCTGTCTAAGGAGGTTTGGTTCCTGCAGTGCATCTTGTAGTTGGTACACACTGTTGCCGATGTGCATCGGAGTTGGAGTGAGGGGATGTTTGTGGATGGGGTGTCAATCAAGCAGGCTGCTTTGTCCTGGATAGTGTCAAGTTCTTGTGTGTCTTTGGAGCTGCACTCATCCAGCCAAATAGAGAATATTCCATCACACTTCTGACTTGTGCCTTGTAGATGGCACACAAGCTTTGGGGAATCAGGAGGTGAATTACTCGCCACAGGATTCCTAGCCTCTGGTCTGCTCTTGTAGCCACAGTATTTATATGGCTAGTCCAGTTCAGTTTCTGGTCAATGGTAACCCCCAAGATGTTGATAGTGGGGATTCAGTGATGGTAATGCCATTGAAGGTGAAGGGGCAATGATTAGATTCTCTCTTGTTGGAGATGGTCATTGTCTGGAACTTGTGTGGCGTGAATGTTACTTGCCACTTGTCAGCCGAAGCCTGAATATTGTCCAGGTCTTGTTGTATTGAGACATGGAGTGCTTTGATATCTGAGAAGTTGCGAATGGTGCTGAGTATTGTGCAATCATCAGCGAACATTCCCACTTCTGACCTTATGACGGAAGGAAGGTCATTGATGAAGCAGCTGAAGATGGTTGGGCCTGGAACACTACCCTGAGGAACTCATGCAGTGATGTGCTGAAACTGAGATGATTGACCTCCAACAACCACAACCATCTTCCTTTGTGCTAGGTATGGCTCCAAGCAGCAGAGAGGTTTCCCCCTGATTCCCATTGACCTCAGTTTTGCTGGGGCTCCTTGATGCCACCCTTGGTCAAATGCTGCCTTGATGTTAAGGGCAGTCACTCTCACCTCACCTCTAGAGTTCAGCTCTTTTGTCCGTGTTTGAACCAAGGTTGTAATGAGGTCAGGAGCTGAGTGACCTTGACAGAACCCAAACTGAGCATCAGTGAGCAGATTATTGCTAAGCAAATGGCGCTTAATTCTACTGTTGATAACCCTTTCCATCAGTTTACTGATGATTGAGAGTAGACTGATGCGGCGTTAGTCGGCCAGGTTGGATTTATCCTGTGTTTTGGACAGGACATACCCGGCAATTTTTACCACATTATCAGATAGATGCCAGTGATGTAGCTGTACTGGAACAGCTTGGCTAGGGGCATGGCAAGTTTTGGAGCACAAGTCTTCAGTACTATTGCCAGAATATTGTCAGGGCCCATAGCCTTTGCAGTGTCCAGTGCCTTCAGCCGTTTCTTGATATCGAAGTGATATCAAAGAGGAGTGAATCAAATTGGCTGAAGACTGATATCTGTGATGCTGGCATCTCCAAAGGGGGCCAGGATGGAACATCCACTCGGCACTTCTGGCTGAAGATTGTTGCAAATGCTCCAACCTTATCTTTTACACTGATGTGTTGGGCTCCCCAACATTGAGGATGGGGATATTTGTGGAGCCTCACCCTCCAGTGAGTTTTTTAATTGTCCACCACCATTCACGACCAGATGTGACAGGACTGCAGAGCTTGGTTCTGATCCGTTGGTTGTGGAATTGCTTAGCTCTGTCTATCGCTTGTTGCTTATGCTGTTTGGCACTCAGGTAATCCTGTGTTGTAGCTTCACCAGGTTGACACCTCATTTTTAGGTATGCCTGGTGCTGCTCCTGCCACGCCCTCCTGCACTCTTCATTGAACCAGGGTTGATCCCCGGCTTGGTGGTAATGGTAAAGTGGGGGATGTGCTAGGCCAAAAGGTTACAGATTGTGATTGAGTACAATTCTGTGCTGATGCCTCACGGCACTTCATGGATGCCCAGTCTTGAGTTGCTAGATCTGTTTAAGATCTATCCCATTTAGCACCGTGGTAGTGCCACACAATGTGATGGAGGGTATCCTCAATGTGAAGACAGGACTTCGTCTCCACAAGGACTGTGTGATGGTCACTCCTACCGATACTGTCATGGATAGATACATCTGCGACAGGCAGGTTGGTGAGGATGAGGTCAAGTATTTTTTTCCCCTTGTTGGTTCCCTCGCCTCTTGCAGTAGACCTAGTCCAGTCTATGTCCCTTAGGACTCGGCCAGCTCGGTCGGTAATGGTGCTACCAAGCCACTCTTGGTGACGAACATTAAAGTCCCCCACTCAGAGTCCCATTCTGTGTCCTTGCCAACCTCAGTGCTTCCTCCAAGCAGTGTTCAATATGGGGGAGTACTGATTCGTCAGTTGAGGGTGGGGTCTGGGGGGTGGTGTATGATAATCAGCAGGAGGTTTCCTTACCTATGTTTGAACTGATGCCATGAGACTTCATGGGGTCTGGAATCGATGTCGAGGACTCCCAGGGCAATTCGCTCCTGCCTGTACTCCACGGTGCTGCTGCCTCTGCTGGGTCTATCCTGCCAGTGGGACAAAACATACCCAGAGGTGGTGATGGCGGTGTCTGGGACATTGTAAGATATGATTCCGTGAGTATGACTATGTCAGGCTGTTGCTTGACTAGTCTGTGAGATAGGTCTCCCAATGTTGGCACTACCTCCCAGTGTTAGTAAGGAGAATTTTGCAGGGTCAACAGGGCTGAGTTTGCTGTTGTTGTTTCCAGTGCCTAGGTCGATGCCGGGTGGTCCGTCTGGTTCCTTTTAGACTTCATAGCAGTTTGATACAACTGAGTGGCTTGCTAGGCCAGTTCAGAAGGCATTTAAGAGTCAACCACATTGCTGTGGGTCTGGGGTCACACGTTGGCTAGACAGGTATGGGCTGCAGATTTCATTCCCTAAAGGACATTAGTGAACCAGATGGGTTTTTATGACAATTGACAACAGTTTCATGGTCATCATCAGAGTTTAACTCCAGATTTTTATTGAGTTCAAAATTAACCATCTGCCATGGTGGGATTGAAATCTGGGTCTCTAGGGTATTACTCTGGATTACTAGCCCAGTGACAATACCACGAAGCCACCACTTCATAGTAACACATAGTAACATAATTTCCCAAAGAAAAACTTTACATATTATGATGAAATATGCCTTACCCAATGCAGTCCTTTGGATCTAACAATTTTGGATCTCGGAATGGATGAGTGCAGCTCCAACAACATTCAAGAAGCTTGACACCATCTAGGACAAAGCAGCCCACTCGATTGACACCCCTTCCACAAAACCTCACTCCCTCCACCAGCAAGGAACAGTGGCAGCAGTGTGTAACATCTCCAAGATGCACTGCAGGAACTCACCAAGGCTCCTAGGCAGCACCTTCCAAATCCACAGCCGCTACCATCTAAAAGGACAAGGGCAGCAGATACATGGGAACACCACTAATTGGAAGTTCCCATCCAAACCACTCACCGTCCTAACTTGGAAATATATCACCGTTCCTTCACTGTTGCTGGGTTAAAATCCTGGAACTCCCTCCCTAACTGCACTGTGGGTGTACCTACTGCACAGGGACTGCAGCGGTTCAAGAAGGCAGCTCACCACCACCTTCTCAAGGGCAATTAGGGATGGGCAATAAGTGCTGGCCTAGCCAGTGATGCCCATATCCTGTAAATGAATAAAAAAAGATGCTTTCTTTTTCTGTGTCCCATTTTAGTGGAAGAAATGTAATATGAAATCTTGATGTTAAAAGGAGTGAAAAAGTCTTCATGGTCCATGTTTTGACAACAGGAAAATGTGACAGTGGGCTTTGAACCTACCCTGTTTGATCATGACCATTTGCATATTACTCCTGGATCCTTGCCCATAAACTCATTTTACACGATTTTGTAGCTCTTTTCATATAGAATGATGTCCCAAAGCAGTTCACAGAGGTATAATCAGGCAAAAATTGGTGCCGGCCAAAGAAGGAAACATGACTAAAAACTAAATCAAACAGTCTGGTAGTTTCAAGGAGGGTCTTAAAAAAGAAAGAGAAGTAGAGAGACATCGAAGTTCAGGAAGGAATTTCAACAGCTTAGGTCCTAGATGGCTGAAGGCACAGCAACCAACGGTAGGGTGAAAAAAGTGGGAAATATACAAGGGTGTTAAAGCTGGAGGAACACAGAGATCCCAGAGAGTTATAGGGATGGAGAAAGTTACAGAGATAAAGAAGGGTGAGCCTATGAAGGGATTTGAATGAGAATAGGAATTTTAAATTGGAAGTATTGAGAACTGGGAGCCAATGTAGCTCAGCAAGAACCGACTATTGTTCCAAGCAAAGTACTCAGATTACCATATAGCTCTTTGAATGTTTACCTTGCATAGTGTTAATATAGCAGGTCACAAATCCTGTTTGTAA
The DNA here is from genome assembly GCF_964194155.1 of Cetorhinus maximus. Lineage (NCBI taxonomy): Eukaryota > Metazoa > Chordata > Chondrichthyes > Lamniformes > Cetorhinidae > Cetorhinus > Cetorhinus maximus. Next base: position 115,920,370 of record NC_135880.1, read on the forward strand.
CTCATTACTGAAACTGTTGTCATCTTAAAACGGCTTTAACCAAAAAATTTGATAAAACTTTGTTTCACACCTGGTCATGTTTCCACACACAATAAGCTGCAGAATGGCCACTTGATTGTCATTGTATGTCCTGATCACACTTATAAATTTTCAGCAATACTTTCTTAATTTCAGCAGAGGGTGACATGTACAAGCAGGTAGTTGACCAGAAATGGAGGAGGGCACTAGGACTATACATTCTTCACTGTCTTCAAGGAGTCTACATTGGAAGTCTTCAGGATTGAGAAGATAGAATGTTAAAATTGAGGCATATCTCAAGTTGAGAGCTATCATCATCCTTCTCATGTTCTTTTTCTCTGTCAATTCATTTACACGATAAATCACCCAGAATTACAGGGCCAGAATTTTACCACATTTATGAACCATGACAGTCTATTCCAGCCACATTTTTTTTTTTTTTTTTTTTTGTAAAAATATACTTTATTCATAAAAATCTTCAATCACATTCAAAACCATTTCAAAAACAACATTACAAGGGTACAATCCAGGTTAAACTTTTACAAAATGTATCACCAGGTGCATCAGTACAAACAATATTACAGTCATTTACAGCCTTTCATTTTGATCTGTACAGCCCGAGGGGCTCTAAACAGTTCCCAGTCTCTCGGTGCGCTGTGGTAGAAAGGTCTTAGACAGCGACCCTTCCCCATTGCGCCTTTGCGGCAGCTGCCCCAAGCTTTAGTGCGTCCCTCAGCACGTAGTCCTGGACTTTGGATTGTGCCAGTCCGCAACAATCGGTCGGGGACAAATCTTTGTGCTGGAAGACCAACAAGTTTCGGGCAGACCAAAGCGCGTCTTTCACCGAGTTGATGATCCTCCAGCTGCAGTTGATGTTTGTCTCGGTGTGTGTCCCTGGGAACAGCCCGTAGAGCACAGAGTCCTGTGTCACAGAACTGCTCGGGATGAACCTCGACAGCAACCACTGCATCTCTCTCCAGACTTTCTTTGCAAAGGCACAATCCACAAGGAGGTGAACAACGGTCTCTTCCCCACCACAGCCACCTCGAGGGCATCGTGCAGAGGGGGTGAGACTCCTGGCGTGTAGGAAGGATCTGACGGGGAGGGCCTTTCTCACCACCAGCCAAGCTACGTCTTGGTGCTTGTTGGAAAGTTCTGGCGATGAGGCATTCTGCCAAATGACTTTGACAGTCTGCTCGGGGAACCATCCCACAGGGTCCACCCTCTCCTTATCCCTCAGGGCCTCTAGGACGTTACGTGCTGACCACTGCCTGATGGACTTGTGGTCAAAGGTGTTTTTCTGCATAAATTTTTCCACCAGGGACAGGTGGTACGGCACGGTCCAACTACTTGGAGCGTTCCGCGGCAGCGTGGCCAGACCCATCCTTCGCAACACCGGGGACAGGTAGAACCTCAGCACGTAGTGACACTTGGTGTTTGCGTACTGAGGGTCTACGCACCGCTTGATGCAGCCGCACACAAAGGTGGCCATCAGTATGAGGGCGATGTTGGGCACGTTTTTTCCCCCTTTATCTAGAGGCTTGTACATCGCGTCCCTGCAGACACGATCCATTTTCGACCTCCAGATAAAGCGGAAGATGGCTCGAGTGATCGCCATCGCGCAGGAGTGTGGAATGGGCCAGACCTGCGCCACGTACAGCAACAGCGAGAGTACCTCACACCTGATGACCAGGTTCTTACCCGCAATGGAGAGGGAGCGTCGCTCCCACATGCCCAGTTTCCTTTTCACCATAGCCACTCGCTCCTTCCAGTTTCTAACGCATGCCCCGGTCCCTCCGAACCATATCCCCAGCACCTTCAGGCCGTCAGCCCTGACAGTGAAGGGGACAAAGGATCGGTCAGCCCAGTTCCCAAAGAACATGGCCTCGCTCTTCCCACGATTTACCTTGGCTCCCGAGGCCAGTTCGAACTGGTCGCAGACGTGCATCAGTCTGCGCACCGACAGCGGATCCGAGCAGAAGACGGCGACGTCGTCCATGTACAGGGAGGCTTTTACCTGAGTGCCTCCACTGCCTGGGATCGTCACTCCTCTTATGCCCGGATCCTTCCTGATGGACTCGGCAAAGGGTTCTATGCAGCACACAAAAAGGACAGGCGAGAGAGGGCAGCCCTGCCTGACTCCAGATTTAATCGGAAAGCTATCTGTTTCCCACCCATTGATTGAGACTGCGCTACTGATGTTAGTGTAGAGCAGTTGGATCCAATTTCGAATTCCCTCCCCAAACCCCATTTTGGAGAGCACATCCCCCATGTAGGTGTGCGATATTCTGTCAAAGGCCTTCTCCTGATCCAAGCTGATGAGGCAGGTATCCACACCCCTGTCCTGTACATAGGCAATCGTATCCCTGAGCAGCGCCAGGCTGTCAGAGATCTTCCTGCCTGGCACAGAGCAGGTCTGGTCAGGGTGAATCACCAATTCCAGAGCGGATTTGACCCGGTTGGCGATGACCTTGGACAGAATCTTATAGTCCATATTCAACAGTGAAATGGGTCGCCAATTTCTAATTTCCTCCCTTTCCCCCTTGTGCTTGTAGATGAGGGTGATGATGCCTTTCCTCATGGATTCTGACATGCTGCCGGCCAGGAGCATACCCTCGTACACTTCTAGCAGGTCTGGGCCGATCAAGTCCCACAGAGCCGAATACAACTCCGCCGGCAGGCCGTCGCTTCCGGGGGTTTTACTCTTCTCGAAGGACTCGAGGGCCTTAGTCAGTTCGTCAGGAGTTAGCGGTTTGTCTAGGCTCTCCCGCGTACTGTGGTCTAGGACCTCCGTGATAGAGGACAGGAAGGACTGGGAGGCCGTGCTGTCCGTGGGCTTCACGTCATACAGTCCGGCATAAAAGGATTTGCTGATCCTCAGAATGTCGGACCGTGATGACTTTACTGAGCCATCTTCTTCCTTCAGGCTGCTGATCACAGAGCGCTCTCTGTGTACCTTTTGGAAGAAGAAACGTGAGCACGTCTCATCCTGCTCCACGGAGCGGACTCTGGAACGGAAGATGATCTTGGAGGCCTCCGAGGCAAAGTGCGAGGCTTGCTGGCCCTTCACCTCTTGGAGCTCCTCCTTGACATCGACCCCCATCGACCGCAGCCGGAGCAGATTCTGCATCTTTTCCTGGAGTCGGGACATTTCCCTCTGTTCCTTTCTAGCTTTCTGGGTGCCTTTGAGGATGAAAAACCTCTTGATGCTTCCCTTGATCACTTCCCACCAGTGTGTCAGGGACTCAAAGAGGGGTTTCACGGTTCTCCAACCTTTGTAATCCCTCTTGAGCTCCTCAATGTTCTCTGGGGTCAGCAGTTGCACATTTAGCTTCCATGCCCCCCTGCCCACCCTCAGGTCTTCCTCCAAGTGGCAGTCCGCCAGTAGGAGGCAGTGGTCAGAGAAGAACACCGGCTTGACGTCGGTGGATCTGACTGTGAATGCACGGGACACAAACAGGAAGTCTATCCTGGAACGAATGGACCCGTCTGGCCGCGACCAGGTGTATCTACGCTGCGCTCCGTCTGCAGGGTTGCTGAAGACGTCGTGCAGCTTGGCATCCTTAACTGTTTCCATCAGGGATCTGGACGTAGCGTCCAATCTGCTTCCGGCCCTGCCGGATCGTCCAGCCGCATCGATGATGCAGTTGAAGTCCCCGCCCAGAATGACCGGCCTGGAGGTCGCCAGCAGCAGTGGGAGCTGCTGAAAAACCTCCAGCCGCTCAGCCCCTTGTGCCGGGCCGTACACGTTAATTAACCGGAGTGGAGCGTTCTTGTACATTACGTCTGCTACCAGGAGTCGCCCGCCCACCACCTCCTTGACCTCGGAGACGGTGAAGTTGCCTCCCCGCAGCAGAATACCCAGGCCGGAGGAACGAGAGTCGTTTCCGCCCGACCAGATCGATGGCCCGTGGGACCACCATCGTGACCATTGCCTGTAGGAGCTGAGGTGCGGTATCGCACACTCCTGCAGAAACAACAGGTCAGCTTTGACCTTGGCTAGGTAGTCCAAGGTCGCAACACATCGCGTAGTAGATTTAATGCTACGCACATTTATGGATACAATCTTTAAACCCATATTAAAGCATTTATTCTCCTACCAAACCCACTGTCTCTGAGAGTCCCAGACCTTTAGTCTGCTCCTTCATACCCGTAGTGAGCTCAAATTCCTTCACTTTGGATGGGCTGAGGTAGATCTCCTTGGCCGTGTTCTGCTCCGGTGGCATCTGGAGGTTCACGTAGTGAGCGGATTTTGAGATGACCTTTGCTGGAGAAGCTTCTCCAAAACTCACCCCCTCTGGGGGGTTGCTGTTCCCGGCTTCCTGGAGCTGGGGTGCGATGATTGCCTCACTGCTCCCAGATTCCAGGGGCTGTGGTGCACTGGCCTCCTCAGGTTGCAGGCCAAGTTGGGGTGCGCTGGTCTCCTTGTTGTCTCCAATTTTCTGGAGCTCGGGTGTCTCGTCCTCCAACGCCCTGGAGCTTTGCCGCCTCTTCTGTCGGTGCCGCTCTGGCACTTCCTCATCCGAAGAGCTGCTGCCCTTGTCATCCGTGTCGGATGGGAGACGCCTCTTGCCGCTTCTCTGGGAAACGCCTTTGCTTCTTCTTCGCTCCCTCTTACTTTTCTTGTTCTTCACCGTCCGCCACTCCCCCTGCTGCTTTTCCACTGCTGCCTCCTCCTCCATTGATTCGCTGTCCTGAGGACTGGAAGGTTCAGGGGGTAGTGCTGTTGATTGGCTCTCTGTTGCCTCAATCTCTTTCTCCACCTTGTCTCTCTCTGTGTCCTCCTTTGTCCCGTTGAGCTCCCTGGGGGCCTTGGTGGTTGGAGTGACACGGAACATTTCTTCTGCTTCCCCGTGGTCGGCTTTGGCTGCCTGTGCGTAAGTACGGCAGCGTTTGGGGCAGGTCCTGTAGAGGTGACTTGCCTCGCCACACAGGTTGCAGCACTTGGCCTGTTTGCAGTCTTTTGTCTGGTGCCCTTCCTGTTTGCAGATCTTGCAGAGGGAGGCGCTGCAGTTGGCCGCCACATGACCAGCCTTGCCGCATGAGCGGCAATGCTTGGGTTGCCCAGCGTAGACCAGGTAGCCACGGTTTCCCCCGATTGCGAAACTGGAAGGAGGGTGGAAAATGGCTCCCTTACCATCGGTCTTTAGCGTGACCTTAAACAGGCGTTTGCCTGTCCAGATCCCCAAGTCGTCTCGAATCTCGGTGCCGCTCCCCACCTTATCGAAGTACCTGGTGAGGAAGGTGACCACGTCGGCGACAGGGACGAAGGGGTTGTACACATGCACCATCACCTCACGTTCCCGTTGCAACGGCAGAGAAAAGTGCGGCTCCGCCGTCAGGATCTTCATCTCCGGCAGGTCTCTCTTCTCTTCGAACACCCTCAGGAGCCGGACGCAGTCTGCCACTTGCTTGAACGTGACGTCAAAATAACCACCTTTGCGGGAGTCGTGCAGGGTGAAGATCTCCGTAGCTTGGAAGCCGCACGCCTTCAACAGGATCCTCCTGGTGAAGAAGCCCCGATCCATAGGTGATCCTCCTTCGTCGCTGTGGTTCACCGTGACTCGGACGGTGATAGGTAACCCACGGTATGAATTCGGATTGCAATTGGTTTTCGCCCTTCCATCCCGACCTTGCCATGGCAGGACCATGGTGTCGCTCCTGCAACACTTGATCTTAGCCAAGAGGCCGAGAAGCGATGCTATTCCAGCCACATTAGGCTACAGAGTATATCCTCAGTATACCCCAGTGGAGTGTATTGGAACAGACCCCTTGGCAGCAACCTAGGACCAACTCCCATGCAGGTAAAACTTCCAAGTATTTATTTTATTCTCTTCTTGTTAAGAAGCTACTTCCTGAATGTAGCTGGCCTTTAAATACAAGTGCTATGTGGATGAGATAATGGCGCTTTGTGAATCAGATATTAGCATTGCAACATTACAGGGGTTAATTTGCATCAGGCTGAATTTGTAAACAAAACACTCACAGCATTTATACATTACACAACTGAAGTGACAAGGAGCACCCCCAAAAGTCACAGTTAGGAGTCATTGAGCTGGTTGGTAAATCTAGCTCTAAATACCAAGGGTAGCACGTGTATAGTGATTGACAGTCTGAGAATAATTCATTTTAAGTAACTCCTGCTGTCGAATAAAATTAAAAGAAACAGTTTAGAGTACAAGTAATAGACAAAGCAAAATAAGATTTACCTCTATCCCTCGGTTGATGGCTAGTTTTGCTAATCTCACTGCAATAGGCCCCTGGTAAGAAATCATTAGCACTGGTTAACTTATCTCAAGAAACTTAAAACACACATATGGTATACTAGCACATCGATATCAACAAATAAAGTAATATACAATCATAGTACATACAATAAAGCTCAGTCTTTACCATTCCACACAGTATAACTAATGAAATTCATAAAATAGAAAGAGAACAGCTGTTTCTATTTTGACATATGTGTTAAACACATTTGATCAGTTTAAGGAGCAAGTGAATTCATTGCACTTATAGAAATGAGTAGCAGGTTCCTGGTATTTAAACATTTAAGTGAATAAAACTCCTTTCCCAAATGCCCCAGTCAATTCTCCAGCAATCTGCAATTCCAGGGAGTGATAGCATGGAGATATGTTCCTGCGAATTTTTTACAGAGTGAACTCTTGCTCTTTGCCCTGCCATTGAATGATGACACCAGAGAATAGATAAAGGGGATATATAACAGACATAAGAAATCTCAGTCTTTATCATTCCACAAAAAATAACCAATGCAATGCATAATATAGAAAGAGAACAGCTATTTCTAGTTGCACCATATGTATTGAACCAAACCTAAAACAAAAGGGAAATTCAGGGACGGAGTTACCTAGTAGCATGCCAATAACAAGAACTTATGTTTATATAGCACCCTTTAACTTGGGCAAATGTCCAAAGATGATTCACAGGAGTGTAGCCAAACAAAAATTGGCACAAGGTAAACAAGGACATATTAGGACAATGGCTAGATGTTTGGTCAAACGTGTCAGTTTTCAGAAGGGTCTTAAATGTGGTTACATGAGCATGTGCCTGTGTGTTATGGAAAGGAAGAGCCAATATTTAAGGGTAGGTGCGAAGGCTGCAGTTGAGGCTAAAGCTGGTCAAATAAATTGGCAAGGCTGGGGATGTGGAGGATCTGCCAAACTTAATGGCAGGACTTCATTAACACCCTGTAGCTCCATTTCCCCCCAAACAAACCTAGCCAGTTGGCACAAGAGATCTCCAATGGCAAAAGGCCTTAGTTGGTGCCCTTGGGATGGTCCCTGGCAATCAGATGTTTGAAGAGGCTAATGATTGGGACTGCGAAGAGAGTTTTGATCAGGAGGGGGTAGGGGCAATGCCAAAGGATTCCTTGAGGGCCAGGAGGAGCAATCCCATCCACCAGGAGTGCTGAAAGCAACACATGCCTTGTGGAGCTGCAGGATTTACTGCTCTTTCACTGTCAAATTTCCTGACCCCTGGGAAATCCTTGCAGGACCAGTAAAATTTAAATCAGGTTTCTAATTGCACTGTGGGAGCCTTATTTAAATATGTTAATTACTTAAGACTCATGACTAAGGTAAGGAAATGTGGGGTCAGAGGACAAGTAACAGAATGAATAATAAGCTTGCCACAAAACAGAAAACAGCAAGTAGGGGCTGAAGATAGTTACTCAGACTAGCCAAAGGTGGAAAGTGGTGTTCCACAAGGATTGGTTTTGGGACCATTGCTGTTAACCATTTAAATAAACGATTTGGACTCGGCAATCAGAAGTACAATTTCAAAATTTTTGGATGATATTAAATTAGCTCATGTTGTTAGTGCAGAGGAGGACTGTGAAAAAAATATAGGAAGATATTAAGAAACATACAGAATGGGTGCGCAATTGACAAATGAACCTTAATATAAACGGATAAAAGCAAAAAACTGCGGATGCTGGAAATCCGAAACAAAAACAAAAATACCTGGAAAAACTCAGCAGGTCTGACAGCATCTGCGGAGAGGAATACAGTTAACGTTTCGAGTCCATATGACTCTTCACCAGAACTAAGGAAAAATAGAAAAGAGGTGAAATATAAGGTGGTTTAGCGGGGGTGGGACAGGTAGAGCTGGATAGAGGGCCAGTGATAGGTGGAGATTGCCAAAAGATGTCATAGACAAAAGGACAAAGAGGTGTTGACGGTGGTGATATTAGCTAAGAAATGTGCTAATGGTGACATTAAGGGTAAAAAACAGGATGAGCAAGGGACAGATAGCCCTAGTGGGGGTGGGGTGGGGGGAAGGGATCGAAATAGGCTAAAAGGTAGAGATAAAACAATGAATGGAAATACATTTAAAAATAATGGAAATAGGTGGGAAAAGAAAAATATATATAAATTATTGGAAAAAGGGGGATCGGAAAGGGGGTGGGGATGAAGGAGAGAGTTCATGATCTAAAGTTGTTGAACTCAATATTCAGTCCGGAAGGCTGCAAAGTACCTAGTTGGAAGATGAGGTGCTGTTCCTCCAGTTTGCGTTGAGCTTCGCTGGAACATTGCAGCAGGCCAAGGACGAACATGTGGGCATGAAAGCAGGGTGGTGTGTTGAAATGGCAAGTGACAGGGAGGTCTGGGTCATGCTTGCGGACAGACCGAAGGTGTTCCGCAAAGCGGTCACCCAGTCTGCGTTTGGTCTCTCCAATGTAGAGGGAACTGCATTGGGAGCAGCGAATGCAGTAGACTAAATTGAGGGAAGTGCAAGTGAAATGCTGCTTCACTTGAAAGGAGTGTTTGGGCCCTTGGACGGTGAGGAGGGGGGAAGTAAAGGGGCAGGTGTTGCACCTTCTGCGGTTGCATGGGAAGGTGCCGTGGGAGAGAGTTGAGGTGTAGGGGGTGATGGAGGAGTGGACCAGGGTGTCCCGGAGGGAACGATCCCTGCGGTATGCTACCAGGGTGGGTGAAGGGAAGATGTGTTTGGTGGTGGCATCATGCTGGAGTTGGCGGAAATGGTGGAGGATGATCCTTTGAATGCGGAGGCTGGTAGGGTGATAAGTGAGGAAAAGGGGGACCCTATCATGATTCTGGGAGGGAGAGGAAGGTGTGAGAGCAGATGCGCAGGAGATGGGTCGAACACGATTGAGGGCCCTGTCAACAACTGTGGGTGGAAAACCTCGGTTAAGAAGGAAGACATGTCAGAGGAACTGTTTTTGAAAGTGGCATCATCAGAACAGATGCGACGTAGGCGAAGGAACTGAGAGAATGGGATGGAGTCCTTACAGAAAGTGGGGTGTGAGGAGCTGTAGTCAAGGTAGCTGTGGGAGTCGGTAGGCTTGTAATGAATATTGGTGGACAGTCCATCACGAGAAATTGAGACAGAGAGGTCAAGGAAGGGAAGGGAAGTGTCAGAGATGAACCATGTGAAAATGATGGAGGGGTGGAAATTGGAAGCAAAATTAATAAATTTTTCCAGGTCCAGACGAGAGCATGAAGCAGCACCGCAGCAGTCATCGATGTATCAGAGAAAGAGTTGTGAAAGGGGGCCTGGAACAAGGAATGTTTCACATTCCCCATAAAGAAACAGGCATAACTGAGGCCCATGCGGGTACCCATAGCCATACCTTTTATTTGGAGGAAGTGAGAGGAGTTTAAGTAGAAATTGTTCAGTGAGAGAACAAGTTCAGCCAGACGGAGGAGAGTGGTGGTGGATGGGGATTGTTCGGGTTTCTGTTCGAGGAAGAAGCAGAGGGCGCTCAGACCATCCTGGTGGGGGATGGAGGTGTAGGGGGATTGGATGTCCATGGTGAAGAGGAGGCGGTTGGGGCCAGCGAACTGGAAATTGTTGATATAATGTAGGGCATCAGAGGAACCGCGGATGTAGGTGGGAAGAGACTGGACAAGGGGAGAGAGAATGGAGTCAAGATAGCAAGAATTGAGTTCCGTGGGGCAGGAACAGGCTGACACGATCAGTCTGCCGGGACAGTCCTGTTTGTGGATTTTGGGAAGGAGTTGAAGTGGGCCGTCTGAGGTTGAGAGACTATGAGGTTGGAAGCTGTGGAGGGAAGATCTCCAGAGGAGGTGAGATCAGTGACAGTCCTGGAAACAATGGCTTGATGTTCAGTGGTGGGGTCATGGTCCAGGGGGAGGTAGGAAGAAGTGTCTGCGAGTTGATGCTCAGCCTCTGAGGTCAGTGTGCCAGACAACAACAGCACCACCCTTGTCAGCAGGTTTGATGACAATGTCAAGGTTGGACCTCAGAGAATGGAGTGCAGCAAGTTCAGAGAGAGACAGGTTAGTGGGTGAGAGGAGCAGAGAAATTGAGAGGACTGATGTCACTCTGACAGTTCTCAATGAAAAGATCAAGCGCAGGTAAGAATCCAGAGGGTGGGGTCCAGGTGGAGGGAGAATATTGGAGGCGGGTTAAAGGATCTGTTGAACGGAGAGAGGATGGAATGTGGTAGATTTTTGTAGGAAAAAAAGTGGCCACATACTCCTTGGAAAATAGGTGTCCAAATGGGGTAGAGGAACAGAGGACATATAGATACACAAATTACTAACAGTAGTGATGCATGTTAACAGGCCATTACCACAGACAAAGTGTATGTGTTTTCTTACTGTCCATGATCAATGTGTTTTGTATGTGAGGTGGGTGTATTTTCTTAAACAAATTTAAATAATTCCAGCAGCAAGGTTTTTGAGAGTTTCAAAATAAAGAACGTTATTTATTGTTCCACACTTGCCCCAAGGTTTAAAATGCGACGTCTCACTCACTCACCTCACGCACACTCTCAATCAGACAAAAATTAGATACAGATGAAGAAAAAGAATACGATTACTAAGTACAATTGTCTCAGTCTCTCTTTCATGGAAGACCTGGAGTTTCTTAGATGAGTTGATGCTTTTAGTTGAAGTGATAGTCTTGGAAACAGAGGATTTTCAATAATCTGCGAGGCTTCTTGCAATTGAATTTCCAGGATGTTGGTTCTCAGGTGAACTTGAAGTTGGAACAAGTTGGGAAGAGTCCTTCTCACACTTTTAAGGTTGTTTATCACCTTGGCTGCATAGTTGACTTGCAGTTGGTTCGACGCCTTCTGATGGATTTGGATGGAGCTCTGTCTCTGCAAGCAGCTTTTGCTGTTTTAAAAGCTGACAGAAAACATAGCTGTGCTCATCATATAATTTTTACAAGTACAACAACCTTTGTCCAAAGAAAGATGGTGTGTTGATTACACATTCTGTGTTGTCTTTTAACAATTTGAAATTCACCGTCTCGTTTGCATGGGGGGCCATCATATCACAATGAAAGGTCGCTGGGATCCATTTCACATTCGTTTAATGCATATTGAATTCAATGTTTCGTTTATCCATGATGAAACAAAAAGATGAGTCAGCTGGAATGCTATAGTTCTTTTTGTTGCCAGTCTATCCTTTGACAAAGGGATGTGTGAATTTCCCAGGTGGCATTGAATGTCGATATTTAATTAGGTATTTGAGACTGAGGACTGTATGACTCAGAATGTTAGAAGTTACATGATTTGCAGTGGCCATTTTAATAGACTGTGTTCAAAATCTTAAAAGTATTGTCTGAAAGTTCATAATATACGGGAGCATGACACACCTCCACCACATAAGACAAAATGGCATCTCTGATTACTTTTTTTACATGGCTTCCTTGTGAAGCAAGAGGAAAATGTACACATTCACTTTCTCATACACACTCAGATTTTCACACCAAATAATCTGATACTGCTATTGTTTCTATGTCGCATTCCCTTTTCTTACAAATCCCCAATTATGTTCTATCTGGTGAACATTTATAACTATCAGTACACAGGGTTTCAGGAATAGTAACTTTACTAGATATACAATTCTCGAGGCAGTTAGTAGTTGGGGAAGTTCAAAATCCACACTGGTTCCTAAGGAGGGGTCAGGTTTACAAGACTGTATTCTGTTTGGAAGCTTGTGGTATGTAAATTGCTCTGACTACTTTGTTGTGATGTCTGCATAGCTCTTAGCCCTTTCATGGTTGCTTTAGCAACCCAGGGGTCTGGTAATTTAGATTTTGGTTCACTGATGAATTGTATCTCTTGAGTGACGATGTGGTTTATAATGATTTTGGGCCCTTGTGCGGTGTCTGGTTTCTCCCCTTGCATCCAATTGTCAGTGGCCTTGGAAATTGGACTGTTGGGTTTAGGTGGATTTAAGTGTTGAACCTGATCCTGTGATGGTTCTGTGGTTAATTTTGTGTTAGCTGCACCTTTATTTCCCTTGTGGCTTTCACAAGTGCACTCCTTAAGAAGTACAGGGAGTCCTCAATAAAGTTGTGGTTGTGTTCCTGAAAATCACAACTTTAAGTGAAATAACTTTAAGTGAACCATTGGTTCCCTTAGAAATCAGTGTTAAAGCCAATGTTAAAGGGGGGTGGCGGTGGTGGTGGGGCAGGGACTGGTACAGAAGTTGATGGCCAGGAGGCAAGGCTGGAAATGAGTGAGAGGGGGACTGAGGGCAGGAGTGGAGGCATTGCGGGAAAGGTCATGTGAACAGGCAGGTCACAGAAGAGGAAGTCTGTGACTTCTTTAACTATGTTAAAGTGAAACTGGCAACATTAAATGGATATATTGATACGACTTTATTAAATGATGTTAAAGTGAAACACATCAAGTTAGTCAACACTAAGGGGGACTTACTATATTGACTGGCCTATTTCTGTGACTTTGGGGTTGGGTTTGTGCCCAATCTTGCCCATGCTCTTTGGGGCACTACTGTCCTCGGGTGGCTAGCCAGCTTTGGCTGCATTATCCAGTGGTTCCTTGACTGCGTGAAACCTCTCCTTCATTGTCTGTCTACTGGTTTGGGAGTTTTCACTATCCTTATTGGAATCCAAAAAGATGGTGTCTGCTAACCAAATCTCTGGTTCAGCCCCTTCATTCTTTTTAAATTCAGTGGGCCCTTCCTTGGCCTCTTTAAACTCTACTGGCCTGGTTTTGGCCTCTTTAACTTCTATGGATTCCATCCTGATCCTTTTTATCTTGGACAGCTCTCTGCTGGCCTCTGGAAAGTCCACTGGAATTCCTCCTATTTGCCTACTCCTTATTGGCTCTATCGCCCCCTGTAGGATGTTAGGGACTTCTTCAGTTTTTTGCACCTGAACAGAATTTCTCCGTCCCTTTTTGATCCTCTTGTGTTATGATCCCTGGCCAGATCCAGAGATCCTGTTAGAGACCAATAACATTTTGTTTAAAGCAGATAAAGGTAGACATTAAAGACATTTGCTTTTGTAATAAAGCCACAAGATTCCACGGGTTTTGAACAAACAAAAACAAACTTTACCATACAAGTGCAGAGACTTAAAAAGAGCGGGAGCTGGACATGGGGCTGAAAGCGGCACAAGGACATCACGAATCAAAAAGTGATGACACAAGGGAGGCAGCTGATTGGTAAGTAGGGTCAGGTGAATATTTCTACTACTTTTTCTACTAATTAAACTGCTGCAATCCATTAGCTTAGCAAAATAAGGTGAGGACTTTGGACTGTAGTGGGAGTGTTTGAAGTGGAATAAGGCCCCTAGCATAATTAGTATTCTTTAAAGGGATTAACTAACGAGCTTAATATAAAGGGAAATCATGGCAGCAGAACTTGCACCCGTGCTATGCTCCTTCTGCGCTATGTGGGAAGTCATGGACAATTCCAGTGTCCTTGGCGACCATGTGTGCAGGAAGTGTGTTCAGCTGCAGCTACTGGCTAACCGCATTTCGGAGCTGGAGGTGCAGATAGATTCACAGTGGTGCATCCATGATGCAGAGATTATTGTGGATAGCGTGTTCAGTAAGATTGTCACACCGCAGGTAAAGACTGAACAGGCAGAAAGGGGATGGGTTACCACCAAGCAGAGTAGAGGAAGGCAGGTAGTACAGGAGTCCCCTGTGGCCGTCCCTCTCTCTAACAGATATACCATCTTGGATACTGTTGGGGGAGACGGTTTCTCAGGGGAAAGCAGCAGTGGCCAAGTCCATGGCACCATGGGCGGCTCTGCTGCACAGGAGGGGAGGAAGAAGAGTGGCAGGGCTATTGTGATAGGGGATTCAATAGTAAGGGGAACAGGCCGGTGCTTCTGCAGCCGCAAAAGAGACTCCTGGTTGGTATGCTGCCTCCCTGGTGCCAGGGTCAAGGGTGTCTCAGAGAGGCTGCAGGGCATTCTGAAAGGGGAGGGTGAACAGCCAGTGGTCGTGTTACATATTGGTACCAACAACATAGGTAAAAAAAGGGATGAAGTCCAACAAGCTGAATATAGGGAGTTAGGACGTAAATTAAAAAGTAGGACCTCAAAGGTAGTAATCTCAGGATTACAACCAGTGCCACGTGCTAGTGAGGGTAGAAATAACAGGATATATCAGATGAATACGTGGCTGAAGAAATGGTGTAGCAGGGAGGGATTCAGATTCCTGGGACATTGGGGAAGGTGGGACCAGTACAAACAGGATGAGTTGCATCTGGGCAGGACCGGTAGGGAGCGGGGTGTTTGCTAGTGTGGTCGGGGAGGGTTTAAACTAGAATAGCAGTGGGATGGGAACCTGAGCGGGGAGACAGAGGACAGGGAAACAAGGATCGAAACGAAAGACAGAAAAGTAAGAAGCAAAAGCGGAAGGCAGAAAAAAACAAGGGCGAGAAACAAATGGGGTCATGGTGCAAAATAAAGCTAAGATAACTAACAAGGTTAAAAAGACAAGTCTAAAGGCATTGTATCCTAATGCGCGGAGCAGTCGCAATAAGGTTGGTGAATTAACAGCGCAAATAGATATAAATGGTTATGATATAGTTGCAATTACGGAGACATGGCTGCAGGGTGACCAAGGATGGGAATGGAACATCCAGGAGTATTCAATATTTAGGAAAGACAGACAAATAGGGAAAGGAGGTGGGGTAACATTGTTAGTAAAGAAGGAAATCAATGCAATAGCGAGGAAGGATATTGGGTCAGAAAATCATGATGTGGAATCTGTTTGGGTGGAGGTAAGAAACACCAAGGGGCAGAAATGTTGGTGGGGGTTGTCTATAAGCCACCAAACAGAAATGGGGAAGTAAGGCAAGGCATTAAGCAGGAAATTAGAGACGCATGCAACAAGGGTACAACTGTAACCATGGGTGACTTTAATCTACATATAGATTGGACAAACCAAACCAGCAATAATACTGTAGAGGAGGATTTCCTGGAGTGTGTACGTGATGGTTTTTTAGACCAATACGTTGAGGAACTAACTAGAGAGCAGGCTATCCTAGACGGGGTATTGCGCAATGAGAAAGGATTAATTAACAATCTTGTCGTGCAGGGTCCCTTGGGGAAGAGCAGCCATAAAATGATAAAAGTGTTCATTAGGATGGAAAGTGAAGAAATTGAATCCGAAACTAGGTTCCTGATTCTAAATAAAGAGAACTACGAGGGTATGAGGCATGGATTGGCAATGATGAATTGAGGAACCTTACTAAAAGGGTTGACAGTGGATAGGCAATGGCTAATATTTAAGAAACGTATGCATGAATTACAATTATTCATTCCTGTCTGGCTCAAAAATAAAACAGGAAAGGTGGCTCAACCATGGCCTACAAAAGAAATTAGGGATAGTATTACATCCAAAGAGGAGACATATAAAATTGCCAGAAACAGCAGCAAGCCTGAGGATTGCGAACAGCTTAGAATTCAGCAAAAGTGGACAAAAAGATTGATCAAGAAGGCGAAAATGGAGTATGAGAGCAAACGTACAAGGAACATAAAAACTGACTGCAAAAGCTTCTATAAATATGTAAAGAGAAAAAGATTAGCAAAGACAAATGTAGGTCCCTTGCAGTCAGAAACAGCAGAAATTCTAATGGGGAACAAAGAAATGGCAGAAGAACTGAACGTATATTTTGGTTCTGTCTTCACAAAAGAGGACACAAATAATTTCCCAGAAATGTTAGGGAACCAAGGGTCTAGTGAGAGGGAGGAGTTGAAGAAAATCAGTATTAGTTAAAAAATGGTGCTAGAGAAATTAATGGGACTAAAGGCTGAAAAATGCCCAGGGCCTGATAATCTACATCCCAGAGTACTAAAGGAAGTGGCACTGGAAATATTGGATGCATTGGTGGTCATCTTCCAAAATTCTACAGACTCTGAAACAGTTCCTACAGATTGGAAGGTGGCAAATGTAAGCCCACAATTTAAAAAAGGGAGAGAAAAAACAGAGAATTACAGACCAATTAGCCTAACATCAGTAGTAGAAAATGCTAGTCTATTATAAAAGACGTGGTAACAGTACACTTGGAAAGCATTAACAGGATTAGACAAAGTCAACATGTTTATGAAAGGGAAATCATGCTTAACTAATCTAATGGGGTTTTTTGAGGGTGTAACTAGTAGAATAGATAAGGGAGAACCAGTGGATGTGGTGTATTTGGATTTCAAGAAGGATTTTGATAAGATCCCACCCAAGAGGCTGGTGGGCAAAATTAAACCACGTGGGATTGGCGGTAATATACTGGCATGGATTGAGAATTGGCTGACAGACCGGAAGTAGAGAGTGGGAAAATGGGTCTTTTTCCGGGTGGCAGGTAGTGACTAGTGGTGTACCTGAGGGATCAGTGCTTGGGCCCCAGTTATTCATGATATATATAAATGACTTGGATGAGGAAACCAAATGCAATATTTCCAAATTTGCTGACAACACAAAACTGGGTGGAGTTGTGAGTTGTGAGGGGGATTCAAGGAGGCATCAGGGCGATTTAGACAAGTTGTGTGCGTGGGAAAACACATGGCAGATGTAGTATAACGTGGATAAATGTGAAGTTATACACTTCAGTGTGAAGAACAGAAAGACAGGGTATTATTTAAATGGTGATATATTGGGAAATGTGGATGTACAAAGGGATCTGGGTGTCCTTGTACATCAGTCAATGAAAGTAAATAGGCAGGTACAGTAAGCAATTAGGATGGCAAATGGTATGTTGGCCTTCATTGCAAGAGGATTTGAGTTCAGAAGTAGGGATGTCTTCCTGCAGTTATACAGGGCCTTGGTGAGACCATACCTGGAGTATTGCGCGCGGTTTTTGTCTCCCTGCCTAAGAAAGGATATACTTGCAATAGAGGGAGTGCAGCGAAGGTTCACTAGGCTGATACTGGGGATGGCAGGATTGTCGTATGAGGAGAGATTAGTTCGGCCGGGCCTGTATTCACTAGAGTTTAGAAGAATGAGAGGGGATCTGATTGAAACATAAAAAATTCTAACAGGCCTAGACAGGCTGGATGCAGGGAGGGTGTTTCCCCTGGTTGGGGAGTCCAGAATCGGGCCACAGTCTCAGGATACAGGCAGGCCATTTAGGACTGAGATAAGGAAAAATTTCTTCACTCAGAGGCTGGTCAACCTGTGGAATTCTCTACCACAGAAGGCTGGGGAGGCTGGGTTACTGAGTATATTCAAGAAAGAAATTGATAAATTTTTGGATATTAGGGGCATCAAGGGATATGGAGAGTAAGCAGGAATATGGCATTGAGATAGAGGATCAGCCATGATCATATTGAATGGCAGAGCAGGCTCGAAGGGCCGAATGGCCTACTCCTGCTCCTAGTTTCTATGTAGGTACGAGGTGCATGTGAATTAACGTTCGAACTGCGGTCAGACACACCACGCTACAGAGTAAATGGCAGATGCAACCAAAACAGATTCCATAGATTTCTCAATAAATCACCCAGAAGTTAGTGCCACTGTGAGTCAGCCAATTTCACTGAAACTTCGTCTTTCTCACAAGGGTTTCCAATCTCTAACTTTGAAGATCTCTCCTTGTAAATCTCTCCAAATGTTGCTTCCACTGGGATGGCTTTAAATTGGCCCACCTCACAGGGTTTCAGTCTCGCCTTCTGAGATCCCTTCCCATTGGATTCCCAAGTCTGCACTTCAGCCTCTACTTACTGGTGTAATTTCAGCTCTTTGCTAGACAGCTAGCTTCACTGAGCTGGCACTGCCCCTGAGTTTCTCTGAACTCCTGCTCCCAGCTGTATCCAGCTATATGTGACTTCCCCTGAGCCCTCTTTGATTACTAGGGGTTCCCCTGAGCCCTCTTCAATTACCAGGACATCCCCTGAGTCCTCTTCTCAGTTCCTCAGGGTTAACAGCAACACTTCGGCTGAATGGAATTTCTTCCCCCAGCTCCTGACCCTCCCTGCTGTTCATTGACCCTGGAGCTGATCTGGGGACCTATCCGGGAAGGTCCTACCCCTGTTACTAGGCAGGAACCAATGTAACAAGCATTAGAACATTCTGTACCTTAAATATTAGAATCCCCAGAGACTGCTAATTTAGCATGCAGGGGCACAATGAATTGAATTCATAACACCTGTCCCCATGGACTCTATTTAACCCTCTGGGCACAATACCTGCTACCCCATTCATATCCAAACAATAGGGTCGCTCCCCCTATAGGTAAGCACAGCATAACTCTGACCGTCACTACATCGATATTGCACATCCTCTGTAGGTGAATTTTTACTAGGGAAACATTTAAGCATTTGCCAGTAAGCCCTTTTACTAGCACTGTGGTGGCTGTCCTGCTTTTGGACGGTAAGACAGCAATCTTCACTACAAGCAGAGTTTGAAAACACCCTGCATCTCTGCAAATAGTTATTTTTTTCCTTAGAGCTTTTTTGCAAAAAGGCTTGGTAGGTATCTTGTCCTACCCCCGTCCCATTTGAGTCTGGGCTTGATACTTTCAAGGCTACGGACACGGTCCTGACCACAGTTCTACATGATGGTTTCTTGGCAAACCAAAAATTCCCTTTTACGTACCCCAGCTTGTTCCACTGGAAGCAAGCAGGGCATGGTCCTGCTGGTTTGCTTTCCAGGTTTTGCTTTTTAAATTTAGATCTCTGCCCTGTTTTCTCTACTCTCCTTTCCTCTGAAGTAGATTTCTGTTCCATCCACCTCATTCCTATTGCTCCCTTGCTGGTAAGAGTTACTAGATCCAAATGTGTTTTGGTTTAGAGGTTTATGAGTTAAATCATAGTCATCAGCTATGATAGCTGCATTTCTGACTTTGGAAACCCTTTGCTTCTCTTTTGAGGCAGTTTTAAAACTCCTCTAGCAGTACTATTTCTCCTAACCTCTTGTAGATGCTGTCAATTTTTAGGGCTCAAACCCACCAGTCAAATACTAGCTGTTGAATTTTCTCAAATTTCAGAAAGGTCTGGATAGGCTTTTTACATAAGTTCCATAATTGTTGGTGGTATGCTGCTGGAACAAGTTCATTGGCACTGAGAATAACAGCCTTTGTCTGGTCATAGCTGCAGA
Organism: Cetorhinus maximus; assembly: GCF_964194155.1. Classification (NCBI taxonomy): domain Eukaryota; kingdom Metazoa; phylum Chordata; class Chondrichthyes; order Lamniformes; family Cetorhinidae; genus Cetorhinus; species Cetorhinus maximus. The sequence continues at coordinate 115,939,691 of NC_135880.1, forward strand.
AACCTCAGCACGTAGCATGGAATAAACCTCACGGGCTTTTCCTACTAGCTGGCCTTGTATCAGGAGTGTCCAAAGCTTTGCTGCCCCTTGCAATTAAGTGGCCAATTTTTTGAAGGCTGTAAAGTAAGTTTCCACATTCCTCCTCTTCAAACTTGGGGACAAAGTGGGAATACTTGAGGAAATCAAAATTTGTCTCTGCGCTGAGGGTATTTAAGTTATCATTAGGTAAAGTCAGTTCTCCCTAGCTGCTGCAATCTGTCTCAGTTCCTGATCTTTCTGTGCCTGTAGCTCTCTCTTAAGCATGCTCTTTCGTTCTTTCTCTTGAAATTCCCTTTCCTTTTTGCTGAAATTATAGCTCTAGCTTCTGCTCTTAGGTGAATTTTGGCTAGGATAATCTGGTCTGTTGCAGGTTCTGTGTCTTCTACCTGTTCCAAACCTGGAGTGAGGCCACGATGCTCGGCCAGCATCTTTAGTACCTCAGATCTCCATGCTTTATTGCATATATTAAGTTCTACCTGTTTAACTATGGCTTTTAGATATTCTAATTTTTGCCAAGTCAAGTCCTCTTCTTGCAGAAATACTTTCACGTTGCAAGTAGCCATCTTATTTTCTATTGTTAGTGCTCACAAAGCTTACCGCTGTAATCCCTTTTGTTTCTTGTTTCAACAATTTTGGCTTTGTTACATTTCTCTTAAACTTGCAATTCATTTAAAGTCAGATATGGCTCATTTACAGTGGATAGTCCCAAACAGCAGCACTCAATTTGTCACAGACAAGATTTATGTGTTTTCTTACTGTCCGTGATCAATGTGTTTTCTTTGTGAGGTGGATGAATTTTGTTGCCCTTAGAGTGATTGTCCCAATTTAAATAATTCCAGCAGCAAGCTTTTTTGTGAGTTTTAAAATAAAAAAGGTTACTTATCATCCCACACTTGCCTCAGAGGTTCAAAACACGACGTCTCACTTGTGTCACACACTACCACTCGCACAAAGATTAGATATAGATGAAGGGAAAAAACAATACAATTATAAATTCTAATTGTCTCAGTCTCTCTTTTGTGGCAGGCCTGTAGTTTCTTAGATGAGTTGATGCTTTTAGTTGAAGTGATGGTCTTATAAACAGAGGATTCTCAGTAAGCTGCAAGGTTTCTTGTAGTTGAATTTGCAGGAGGTTGATTCTCAGGTGAACTTCTCAAAGTCCTTCTCACACTTTCAAGGTATGGTTGTTTATTAACTTGGCTGCATATTTGACTTGCAGCTCGTTCAATGACTTCTGATGGATTTGGATGGAACTTTAACCCTGCAAGCAGCTTTTGCTGTTTTTAAAGGCAGACAGAAAACATAGCTGTGCCCATCATGTACTTGTACAAGTTCAAAGTCCCAATACAATGAAAGGTCGATCGGATTCATTTCACATTCATCTAACACACATTGAGTTCTGATGTTTTGTTTGTCCATGGTGAAACAGAAAGATGAGTCAGTTAGAATGCCAGTTCTTTTTGTTGATGGTCCATCTCAAACAGGGTTGTGTGAGTTTTCCAGATGGTTGTGAATGTCAATATTTAATTAGGGATTTGCTTGAGACCCAGGACTGTCTGGCTCAGAATGCTAACGGTTACATGGTTGTCACTGGCCATTTTAATAGACTGTTTGTGTTCAAACTTTTAAAGTATTGTCTGAAAGTTCATAATATACTACAGTACGACACCATAAAAAAGCAAACAAATGGGTTCATTTCTAGCGGGACAGAATTGAAAAGGAGAGGGTTATATTAAACTTGTACAGAACCTCGGTTAGACCACACTTAGAGTACTGTGAACAGTTCTGCTCACCTTAATATAAAAGGATATGGAGACACTGGAGAAGGTGCATGAAAGATTTAATAGAATAATGCCATGATGGCAAAACTGAGAGATTACACCTATCAAGAAAGATTGAACAGGTTGTGGCTCTTTTCTCTAAAAAGGCCTTGCATTAATACAGTGCTCTTCATGGCCACCAGACATCTCAAAGTGCTTTATAACCAAGGAAGTACTTTTGAAGTGTAGCCACTACTGCTGAGTAGGAAACACTACAGCCAATTTGTACACAGCAAACTCCCACAAACAGCAATGTGATAATGACCAGGAAATATGCTTTTGTGATGTTGATTGAAGGATAAACATTGGCCAAGACACCAGAGATAACCTCCCTGTTTTTCTTCAAAATAATGCCACAGGATCTTTTATATCCACCAAAGTAGGCAGATGGGGCCTCAATTTAACATCTCATCCAAAAGATGGCATCTCCAATAGTGCAGCATTAGTACTATACTGGAGTGCCAATCTTGACGACTCTAGAAAAGAGAAGACTGAGGGATTGTCTGATGGGGTCTTCAGGTGATGAAAAGGTGTGATATAGCAGTGGTAAAGAAGATGTTTCCACTTGTATGCAAGTTCAGAGCTGGGAACCATAAATATAAGATAGTCACCAATAAATCCAATAGGAATTAGGAGAAACCTTTTACCCAAGCTGCAGTTAGAATGTGGAACTTGCTACCAGAAGGAGCAGTAGAGACAACCAGAAAAGATGCTTTTCTAGGGAGTTCGAGGAGTCTCCCATGTAGAGCATAAACAACGGCATGGATTGTTGATCCAAATTGCCAGTTTCTGTGTTGTAATTGCTATGCAAATGCCCCACCTCTCTAAGTGGAACACTCAGATGCCTTAATACTTGTTGCTGTTAAAAAAAAGTGGCAGGCACATTTGCGATGGGGGTCACATTCTATGTATTTAACTTTTTGAACCTCTCCCACCTGTTATGGAGACATGAGGGGAGTGGTCATTGAATATCAAGGGTTTTGTATCTATTTAGCACCCTTCACGGACAGGATGTTCCAAGTCCAATTAATTATTTTTGAAGTGTAGTCACTGTTAATTTGTAGGCAAATGTTGCAACCATTTTATACACAAGTCCCATAACAAGCAATTGGTAAATAACTAGTCTGTTTTGCTTGAGGGGACAAGGGAATATTATGCATTCATCTGAACAGGCAGACAGCTTCTCTTGTAACATCTCATTTGAAGGACAACCCTTTCAACAAAAGAGTTCTCCCTCAGCACTACACTAAAATGTCAGCCTAGATTATATGCTTAAATCTTGAAATACTGCTTGAACCCATGATCTTCTGACTCAGTGATGAGGCATTATCATTATGAGCCACTTAAATTGGGCTGAGCCAATGGCCTATCATGTGTAGGTTAGCCATGTTCCGTGAATCATGGTACAGCACGTACAAACACAAAAGTGTTGTTCAGGTCACAATTTTGATAAGAATTATAATTTTTTTAACCGGTATTAATACATTTATAAAATGTACAAAACTGAAAAATCTTACAAAAATTAATTCCTGAAACCAAATGTTAAAAGATCGATGTACCTGAGGTATGAATTCTTTGGCAAGTGATAATCCCCTGTGATATGCTGCATCTCCTGCTTCATTCTGTTCCACAACATGACTAACCAGACCAATTGCTTTTGCTTCAGTGCCATCAAGCACTCGTCCAGAAAAGATAAGTTCCTTTGCTAGTGATACTCCTATAATACGAGGGAGACGCTGCGTGCCACCTGTTTTGAAAATAGGACAAAACTGTTTCAATAAACTTTTGTCATGAACCAAATTTCTATCTCTCAACAATGCTCAAAGATTTGGGAAGATACTGCCAGTCCCACTCTCTCAGAAGGTGAACAACATATCCCATGTTACAACCTAAAAAGCCTGCAAAGAAAATATACTTAAATAAACAAGGTAAAAAATATCATAATGAAATATTTTATTTCAAACTTCAGAGTTATGTACTAAAACAAAAACAAAAATACCTGGAAAAACTCAGCAGGTCTGACAGCATCTGCGGAGAGGGATACAGTTGACGTTTCGAATTCGTATGACCCTTCATCATGAAACGTCAACTGTATCCCTCTCCGCAGATGCTGTCAGACCTGCTGAGTTTTTCCAGGTATTTTTATTTTTGTTCTAGATTTCCAGCTTCCGCAATATTTTGCTTTTATCTTAGAGTTATGTACTAACTTGTGTTATATAATATGTAATCATCATTTCCTTTTAAGGAGAAGAAAAGTCTCCAGGCAAGGCCTTTTTGTTTAAAGTAAGCCTCTTTTTATGGAAGAAAATAATACATATACCAGAAACCATGCATGCTCTCCTGGGTCAAGTGGCACTGAATTGTCTCTTAGGTCAGTTTTAAGTCAAACTCACAGTTTTAGTATGGAGCTTCTCTAGAACGTGCTGTGTTGATCCTTTTCATTGATGTCACCAAAGTGGCCTTGCAGAAACAGACCCCATTAAGTGCCAGAGTGATGATTTGAATGATCTCTAACCTATATTCCTTTCCTATTTTCCAGCAATTGGCTGAAGTTTTTAAAAACTACTCAACAAGACAAAAAAAAACAAATTCTCCCAGCACATTCCTCAACAATAATGTTTTCGTTGGTGCATTATGATTGGTTAGAATAGCTTGACAATGACAGCATGTGTATATTTTGATTGGTTCCTTCTGACCTGCAGTAAAAGATGCATTTCCACACTCAGTCATGGGACTGAACAGTTCCTAGAGTGTTTGCTGGTACTTGTGACTGTATTGAATATAAGATCAAATGACATAGGAGCACAGATATATCACAGACTTTATACAATCTCACTGAATATCAGAACGAGCTTGAGGAGCCAAATGGCCTACTCATGCTTCCTGAAGAGCGAGAGTGGGCCTACAGCTCTCGAGCCAGCTACACCATTCACTAAGATCATAGCTGATCTTCGACTAAAACTTCACTTTCCCACCGGATCTCCATATCCCATGATTCCCTTATTGTTAAAAAACCCAGTTCTACACTTTCCAGCTAGGGTGAATAGCGTCTCAGCATCTATCCTCAAGTCCTCTCAAAATCTTATGGGCAGGATTTTACTTTCATCGGGCGGGTGGGCCCGGGAGTGGCCAGGAAAGGTCCGCCGCCTGCAATCGGTCCCCAAGCACAAATTCACACTGGCTGGCCAATTAAAGGTCAGCCAGTGTGAAACGCACAACATTCAGCGCTGCCGGGGTGGGGACGGGAGGATGTTAACCCGGAAGTTTGCGCATGCGTGCAGGAGTGCTCGCTGAAAGCTCCCTGAGGGCACAGAGCTGTCTCAGGGAGCTGAAGAATTGGAGAGACAAAAATAAAGATTTAAAAGGTGATATAAACTCAGTCATATGAAGAGGGACATGTTTGAAATGAAGTTGAAAAAATTTTTCCGCCTTCTTATTTGCTATTGGAAATCTCATCCCATCTGTGGATGAGGTTTTGTAAAAAATGCAAAGGCCACCTGGCCTATTCGCCCACCTACCAACTGAACGGTTGAGCGTGCAGCGAAAAATACAAATTAATTGCCTGCTTAAGGGCCTTAATAGGCCTCTTAGTTGTGGGCGGACGCGCTGCCGACTCTCGCGCACGCCCATTGACCGAAAGATCACAAGAGTGCGCGATGACATTGGGACAATCGCCCAAAATCATTGTGCGTGATTTTGCACCCAATCATGTTGGCCGCACGCCCGCCTGACGAAAGTAAAATTCTGCCCTATATATTTTAATGAGATTATCTCTCATTCTTCTAAAATCTATAGCATATAGGCACATTCTGCTTAATCTGTCTTCAAAGGACAACCCTCTCATCCCAGGAATCAATCTAGTGAACCTTTGTTGCATCCCTTCTAAGGCATCCTTTCTTGGGTGCAGAAACCAAAGTAGTATGCAACATTCCAGGTGCGGTCTCACCAGTCATGTAGAATTGCGGCAAGATCTCTTTACTCTTGTACTCCAACCCCCTTGCAATTGTCTATCTGAGTGTTGAGAAGTTAAGAAACCAGAGCTCAAGGTTTACTTCACTATATCGAAAGATTCTTTAAAAAAGCGTTAGACCACATGTGAATGTAACATAAACTGTTGACTCAGTATTCGCTATGGAATTTCAGGTGAAGCTGCTGCTGATAAGAGGTCTGTATTGTATACACAGGACATCTCATTCCATTGATGTGTATTTTTTTCCTCCTCAGTTCAATCTAAGATCCTGTTAGAGGGTTAAGACTAAAACTTTCCATCTGTTTTTCATTTTGTGAAAAGTTTATGAACCCATACAATAATCCCAAAACCATGGACAGGACAGGCCTGCCACTAACAGGCAGGTAGCTCAGTGCAATAACAATTTCAATCTGTTGGCAAACATCACATGATCGAACCCCCAAGAATACAACAAATTGGAGTCTGCAATCCTACCTTTCCAGAAAACAGGAAGAGTCTTGTTATTAAAATTGGCAAAGACCTATAAACAGCCAAGAGTGGCGAAGCACTGAGTGGGATCTCTCTGGTAGGCATTTCAAAAACCGTAATTTAGATGAACAGAATCTGATTTAGAACTCTAAAACTGCAAAAGAAACTGCAAGAAAGAACAGAAAGTGCCCGGCAGCGGCAGCTTTCTGGCAAGCAACTAAAGGTGGTTGCCTGAATAAGGGTTAATCAGTGTACCAGGAAGCTGAGTTAGCAGTTGATTTAGCAGTTGTAATTTGGGTGAATCATAGGTCGGAATTTTCCGGCCCCGTTGGTGTTGGGCGTCATGGCTGATGGAGGCGGGGGGACAATATGGCAAAAAGGTCGTGAAATCAGTTTGTAATCGTTCACTCCGCATGTCAGTTGCGGGCTGCATTTCCCGCTGCCAGATGTTGGGAACCTAGGGCAGGATTTTTAGGTCACGTGTGGGTGCGATCGGCGGGCCTGGGAACAGCCGGGGAACAGACTGCCGCCCGCGATCGGCCCCCAACCGCAATTTCATGCTGGCTGGCCAATTAATGGTCAGCTAGTGTGAAACGCGGTCTGAAATGTTCAGCACTGCTGGGGTGGGGGTGTGAGGAAGGCGGGTACTGACATAAGTGTGGGGGCGGGCGAGTGTCAGGGAGATAGATACTGTTCCCTGCAGCAGCGACTGGGAGTTCAGAAGGTTGTCTGCCGGTGCTAGGGTGAAGGACATCTCCTTGTGGCTGGAACTTGGAGGGAGAGGGTCCAGTTGTCGTGGTCGACACAGGAACCAATGACATAAGTAGAATTAGGAATGATGTTCTGCTGAGAGAGTTTGAGTTGTTAGGGTCCAAATTAAAACACAGAACCTCAAAGCTAATAATCTGTAACTGTTACTTGAGCCACATGCCAATTGACATAGAGTCAAGCAGATTAGAGAATTAGACACATGGCTCAAAGAATGGTGTGAGAAGAAGGGGTTTCAATTTCATGGGCACTGACACCAGTACTCAAGAAAGAGAGAGCTATTCTGTTGATATGGGCCCCACTTAAACCGGAATGGTATCCATTTCCTGGCAAATCGTATAACTAGTCCATGCATGGGGCACTAAACTAAATGGTTGGGGCTAGGGAGGGTTCAGCTGAAGGGAAATTTAGAAATCAAAAGAGAAAAGTCAAGGAAACAGAGCATTGTAGCGATTTGGGTAAAGACAAGCAGAGTGGGATGGGAGGGGACAGAGAGTTTAATGATAATAGTGCATTAGTGAATAAAGTCTATGCAAATGATCGTAGTAAAAATAAAATTAAAGGCTTTTTATCTAAATGCATGAAACATTCATAATAAGACAGCTGAACTAGTTGCACAAATAGAGATAAATGGTTTAGATCTAATTCCATTACAAAGACATGGTTACAGAGTGATCAAGGTTAGGAAATAAATATTCCAGGGTACACAATATTTCAAAAAGACAGGCAAATTGGAAAAGGAGGAGGAGAAACCCTGATAGTAAAAGATGACATCAGGACAGTAGTGAGGAAGGGTCTTGGCTCAGAAAATCAGGAAGTAGAATCAGCATGGTTGGAGATCAGGAATAACAAGGGTCAGAAAACACTGGTGGGAATAATTTACAGGCCGCTAACAGTAGTTGCACCATTGGACAGAGCATTAAGTAATAAATAATTGGAGCTTGTAACATAGGCAATGTCATAATTATGGGTGACCTTAATCTTCATATAGAGTGGACCATCAAATTGACAAAGGTGGTCTGGAAGACGAGTTTGTGGATTGCTTTTGTGATAATTTCCAGGAGCAGTATGTTGTAATATCGACTAGGGATTAAGCTATTTTAAATCTAGTATTGTGCAATGAGCCAGAGTTAATTAGTACTCTCGTGGTAAAAACACAACGCTGGGAAAAAGGTGATCATAATTGACTTCTATATCAAGTTTGAAAGCAGCATACACCAATTACAAACAAGAATCTTAAACAAAGCCAACTGCATAGCTATGAGGGGAGAGCTGACTAATGTTGATTTAGTAATGTCAAGAAGATATAATAATGTCTATAATATTATTGGAAATTCTTTTAAAATAGAATTCTAGTGGTATCTATGTCTATGTGTGGGTGTCTTGATTAGATTAAAGCCTGCTGCTCTAGGGGCTTTGATGTATAGAAGAGAAGTAGGGTTGAAATGGTAATTAGGTAAACATAGGAAAGTACAAGGTGAAGTGAAAAGGGGGCAATTTGCATTTTTAAATAAACCATTCAAAAGAATGGGTGAAATATTACACCTAGCCAGAAGAAGCCAAACAATGTGTTTATTTTTTCCAAAGTTTACTAATAAAATTGGTGCTATGAAAGGGGTTTTGTTGTTAGAAGAGGTAAAGTTCAAAAAATCTAGTGATACAATGAGGAATTTGCATTCAAAGAGGAAGATATGTATAAAGGAAGTGAAGGCTGTTGGTAAGAGAAGAGGGATTCTAAGATCTAAAGCTTCCTGCCTCTAAGCCTTAAGCGGCTGTCTGCAAGGGCCCAGAGCTGAAAGAAACTAATTTTTAATGCGACTGTCCAGAGTGTGCTTTACCAGGGGTCTGTTTAAATCTATGTGTTTTACTGTTGCCTTAATGGAGTAGTAACTGAGAGTCAGATTAACTAGGGGATATTTTTTAGAAGTTATTATCGTAGTAATTTGTAAACATATGTATGTGCTTACAATCTTTTATAAAAACTTCTTGAGACTCGGTGGTCTTATTATAACTGAATTGAAAGTCTGCATCTCGAAACATACAAATTGCAAAAACTGGCTATGACAGTTGTTTCAAGTTTCCCTCTGGGATTTGGACAACTCAGCATTCACCATCGGCTGTGTCATAATAGTAAATAAACTAAGCTGACTCCGGCATACGCCCGCTGAACAAAATATCGTGCAAGTATGGGATGACATCGGGATGCACGCCTGACGTCATTGCGTGTCATTTTACGCTCAGGCGTGTCAGGCATGTGCCCGTATCCCGAGCATGATATTCTGCAGAATATGGTGGGAACCGTTTAAAGAAGCAAGTTCGAATATTCCATTGACAAACAAAAACTCAATGAGAAAGGTCCATCAATGGCTTTTGAAGAAGGTTAAACAGAGTATTGGATTAGAAAAAGAGGCTTAAAATATGGCAAAGAAATGTAGTAAGCCTGAGGAGTGGGCATGTTTTAGATACCAGCAAAGGGCCATCAAAAAGTTGATGACAAGAGAAAAATAGAATGCAACTAAACTAACTGAGGATATAAAAACAGATTCTAAGAATTTTTACAAGCAGATGAAAAGGAGAAGAGTAGCCAAAGTAAATGTTGGTCCCTTAAAGGCAGTGTTATGGCACAGCTGATGGTAAATGCTGAATTGTTCAAAATGCAAAGGGAAACTTGAAACAACTGCCACAATTTGTTTTACCATTTGTATAAATTTTGAGATGTGAGCCCTGAATTCAGTAGTAATAAGTCTTATAGGTTTTTACAAAACTGTATTAAACATTTATTAATAGAAGAAATTACTTTAAATATATAAATAGACCTACAAATTACTACCATGATAACTTCTAAATCCCCTAATCAATCTAACTCCCAGTTATACTTTCGTTCAGGCAACAGTAAGACACATAGATTTCAAAAGACCCAGACAAAGAAACATGATACCCTGAATAAGTCAACTTTCAAGCAAATTTTCTTAATTCAGTTCTTTGAGGACAGCAGCTTGAGGCATAGCTACTGAAGGCTTTTTCACACACTGGTAAGATCTTAAAAATGCCTTTCCTTACACACAGCCCGTGCTGCTTCTTTATACATATCTTTCTCTTTGAATGCAAATACCCATTGTTTCACTATGTCTTTGGACTTTGTCTCCCTGATAATAAAACACTCTCGTGGCACTAAGTTTTACCAGTAACCTTTCGGAAAAATAAACACACCGGGCAGAATTTTCCCAGAATTACACTGAGTGCGGTAGCAGGTGGGTAAAATGGAGTGCTACCCATCGACAAAAATGGCGGGTTTTCACACCGTATCATCCCAAGCCTGCCTCATTTTTTATTCACTCCTGCGAAACATGCTGTTTCCATGGCGAGCGGGCTCTCATTCGCCCGACTGCCATCACCCCGCTGTTGCATCATGCCGGCCGCCATCTTTAAAAGGCAGCCGCCAACAAAGCGCTCATCACCACCAGCTCACCACCGCTGTCCGGGAGACATGGCCAGCAAAGGAAAAAAACTGCAGCCCCCTGCTTCAATGACGGGTCCCTTGAGCGACTGCTGGATGTCGTGGAGGCCCACTGGGAAGTGCTCTATCCCGCTCTGGCCGTGGGATGGGCAGCAAAGTCACCAATCTGGCTTGGGAGGCGGCGGAAATGGTGGTCAGCGCAAACGCCTTGCAGAGGAGGATAGCGACCCGGTGCCGCAAAAGGATGAATGATCTCCTCCATTCTGCCAGGGTAAGTCGCTCTTACAGGGTAAGTCCCAACTCACACACACACAAACCCATCACACATCTACAGGGCCCTCAATCATTGCCAGTGCAAGAGACATCACCATTCACTCTTTCACACACACCATCAGTGTCCTCATCCAGTCAAAGGGACCACTCACCACCCACACAGGCCAGGCATACTTTTCATCTGGCCCGGCAGGCGTCCTGATACACCCTCCCCATCTCTATCCATGCAAGGCAAACTGGCACACAACCACACAACCGGAGGGAAAGGTCGCAGACAGGTAGAGGGTTCTGGAGATCACAGGTTTGACATAATTCGAAAACAGAGCCATCCAGCTGGCCGGTGATGACCGGGACCGGTCCTGTGCAGACAGTGAGGTTGGCGTTGCTCTATCAAGTGAGGATCCAGCAGTGCAACATCCATCAGACAATCATGCTGTGAGTGATGTGTCCTCTTTCACAGGCCACTGCCATGCACTAATTATCTCCCCTTGCTTTCACAGGCACATCTGCCAAACAGCTGACAGAGACCATGACCCAGGGCCTCCAATCAAGCCCTGAAAAAATATCTGAAGAGGAATTTGAAGGCGCCTTCCCTGAAGACCTGTCACAGCGCTCACCTACATCCTCCACCAGCGCAGAGACACACACCTCGGTGGGGCCTAACTTTAGAGTTGCCTCGGAATCACAATATGGTGAGCGCATTGCAGTTTCTGATCCACAGCAGGCAGAGGCAGAGACTTCCCAGGTCCCCAGCACTCGGAGGATTGCTGGAGTCCGGAACGTTGCTGAGTCCGAGTCCGATGACGAGCCTTTGGACTTGGTCATGTCACAGTTGCTGGAGCTGTAAAAGGAAGCTAGAGAACATCGGGGAGGGATGTCCGCTGAACTCCTTGAATTGCAAAGCACGATGGATGAATCCATCTGTCTTCAGGCTGAGGTGATAGCGCCAGCATTGCAATGCAACGAGGTCAACATTGGCAGGATGGCGGCTGCCATGGAGACCTTGGTGCAGTATGTCACTTTTGCATTGCTGCGTAGGCTTAATTCCAATGCTGATGGCATAGTTGGCCTCCAACAGTGTGTACACGAGAGGGGTGCTGGGCAGCTCAATCTCACTCCAGATACCCCTTCCGCTCTTGGAGTCAGCCAGGGGCCCTTGGGTGCCCATTGGGAGGAGGATCAGCAGGTCCACATTCGGGGGCCATCCACCCAGGTGATTCTGGGAGTGACTCGCCCATCCGAATCCCCTCTTCCTGTGACCTCCGCAGCTCCAGCTTAACAGGCCAAGGGGGGTGCCACTGCCAGGGCCCTCTAAGTCTCAGCCCTCCAGAAGACACCTGCCAAGGTCATCACAGACAGGGCGTCACAGTCAGCAGGCTGCCTCCACCTCTTCTGTGGAAGTCCAAGACGTAGCAGCAGTGTTAGGACAGTTGGGTAAAAGTAGTTGGACAGCCTGGCCATAGGTGTTGATCACTTATACATACTGTTCACTATTATCAATAAACTCCTAAGAATGTCTCCCTGTCTGTGGCTCTTTGTTCTGATGAGCAGTGCTCTTGTCACTCAGATGTGATACCTTTCTGCACAAGATAAAAGGCAGGTGTCTCAGTCCAGGGCCTCTTCCCTGTGCTCTGTGCGGCCTTCAGACCACAGTGATGGTCCAGTCTCACATTCCCTGGAAACATTACTGATGCCTGCACCTCGACAGTGCTGGTCATTACTGCCAGAATATAGTGGGCAGGCGCCACAGAGTTTTCTCATTCTTTCGTGTGCTCTCAGCACCGTTGAGGTGGGGCTGGCCCCTATCACACCAGCATCTGCGAGCAGTGATGCTGTACACCAGCTCCTGAAGGGCTGAGGTGCTGAAGGCGGACACAGCATCAGATACATCTAAAGTTTCATGGCTGCGACTCTGAGATGGCCCTGATCATGGAGCGCAAGCAAGCTGCCATTGGCCAGACAGGAGTCAAGCATTCTCAGAGGCCATGTGAAGATCTATGGAGTGTCCTCACTGCATGCTGTCATCATCCTCCTGCGATTGAGCGCCTATTAGGGCCTCCACTGCATCTCCATGACAGGAGCATTCTCACAAAGGGTATTGGTGCTGCCATAAGCCAGACTGCAGTCAAACCTTCACACTGCGATGTGAGAATTCGTGGGGACACATCACCGCATGTCGTCATCATCCTCCACAAATCTGGCAGCTATGAGGGCCTTCCGAGCATGCCTGCCTTGTCTAGCCAGTGCGAGAGCCTCATCCCCGTCATCGTCACCACCAAGGACCCCCTCACCCTCATCGGTGTCCTCCTCATTCGAGGACACCTCCAGCTCCTCCATCTCCTTCTCAGCCAGCTCATCTCCCTGTTGGAGTGCCAGGTTGTAAAGAGCGCAGCAGACAACGATGATGCGTGACACCCTCTGTGGATTGTATGGCAGGGCTCCACCAGACAGGTCCAGGCAACAGAGCCGCATCTTCAGCATCCCAATGGTCCGCTCCACCAAGTTGCGAGCTGCTGCATGAGCCTCATTATAGCATCGCTCTACTGCAGTCTGAGGCCACCGCATGAGTGTCATCAGCCACAGCCTCTGCAGGTAACCCTTGTCTGCAAGGAGCCAACCCTGCAGCCTCTGTGGACCCTGGAAGACGGCAGGGATCTACAAGGAACTCAGGATGTAGGCATCATGCACACTCCCTGGAAACCGTGCACATACCTGGAGGATGCGTTTCTGGTGATCGCATGCCGGCTGCACTTTCAGTGAGTGCAGGCCCTTGCGGTTGATGAAGTCCACCAAATGTAGTGATGGAGATCTGAGCGCCACATTATTTTTTATTCATTCATGGGGTGTGGGATTTGCTGGCTGGGCCAGCATTTTAATTGTCCATCCCCAGTTGCCCTTGAGAATGTGGTGGTGAGCTGCCTTCTTGAACTGCTGCAGTCCATGTGGTGTAGGTACACCCACAGTGCTGTTAGGAAGGGAGTTCCAGGATTTTGACCCAGCGACAATAAAGGAACGGCGATATATTTCCAAGTCAGGATAGTGAGTGACTTGGAGGGGAACTTCCAGGTGCTGGTGTTCCCATCTATCTGCTGCCCTTGTCTTTTTAGCTGGTAGTGGTCGTGAGTTTGGAAGGTGCTGTCAAAGGAGTCTTGGTGAATTCCTGCAGTGCATCTTGTAGATGGTACATACTGCTGCTACTGTGCAATGGTGGTGGAGCGAGTGAATGTTTGTGGATGTGGTGCCAATAAAGCGGGCTACTTTGTCCTGGGTGGTGTCAAGCTTCTTGAGTGTTGTGGGAGCTGCACTCATCCAGGTAAGTGGGGAGTATTCCATCACACTCCTGACTTCTGCCTTGTAGATGGTGGACAGGCTTTACGGAGTCAGGTGAGTTACTCGTTACAGAATTCCCAGCCTTTGACCTGCTCTTGTAGCCACAGTATTTATATGGCTAGTCCAGTTTGGTTTCTGGTCAATGGTAACCACCAGGATGTTGATTGTGGGGGGTTCATTGATGGTGATGCCATTGAACATCAGGGGGAGATGATTGGATTCTCTCTCGTTGGAGATGGTCATTGCCTGACACTTGTGTGGCGTGAATGTTACTTGTCACTTGTCAGCCCAAGCCTGGATATTGTCCAGGTCTTGCTGCATTTGGACATGGGCTGCTTCAGTATCTGAGGAGTCGGGGATGATGCTGAACATTGTGCAATCATCAGCGAACATCCCCACTTCTGACCTTATGATGGAAGGAAGGTCATGGACGAAGCAGCTGAAGATGGTTGGGCCGAGGACACTACCCGGAGGAACTCCTGCCGTGATACCCTGGAGCTGAGATGACTGACCTCCAACAACCACAGGCATCTTCCTTTGTGCTAGGTATGAATCCAACCAGTGGAGAGTTTTTCTCCTGATTCCCATTGATTCCAGTTTTGCTCGGGCTTCTTGATGCCACACTCTATCAAATGCAGCCTTGATGTCAAGGGCAGTCAATCTCTCCTCGCCTCTGGAATTCAGCTCTTTTGTCCATGTTTGAACCAAGACTGTAATGAGACCAGGAGCTGAATGGCCCTGGCGGAACCCAAACTGGGCATCGGCGAGCAGGTTATTGCTAAGCAAGTGTCCCTTGATAGCACTTTTGTTGACCCCTTCCATTACTTTACTGATGATGGAGAGTAGACTGATGGGGCGGTAATTGGTTGGGTTGGATTTGTCTTGCTTTTTGTGAACAGGACATACCTGGGCAATTTTCCACATAGCCGGGTAGATGCCAGTGTTGTAGCTGTACTGGAACAGCTTGGCTAGGGGTGCGGCAAGTTCTGGAGCGCAAGTCTTCAGTACTATTGCCTGAATATTGCCAGGGCCCATAGCCTTTGCATGTCCAATGCCTTCAGCTATTTCTTGATATCACAGGGAGTGAATCAAATTGGCTGAAGACTGGCATCTATGATGCTGGGGACCTCCGGAGGAGGCTGTGATGGATTATCCACTCGGCACTTTTGGCTGAAGATTTTCGCAAATGCTTCAGCCTTGTCTTTTGCACTGATGTGCTGGGCTCCCTCATCATTGAGGATGGGGATATTTGTGGATCCTCCTCCTCCAGTGAGTTGTCTAATTGTCCACCACCGTTCATGACTGGATGTGGCAGGACTGCAGAGTTTAGACCTGATCTGTTGGTTGTGGGATTGCTTAGCCCTGTCTATCACTTGCTGCTTATGCTGTTTGGCACACAAGTAGCTCTGTGCTGTCGTTTCACTAGGTTGACACCTCATTTTAAGGTAAGCTTGGTGCTGCTCCTGGCATGCCCTCCTGCACTCTTCATTAAACCAAGGTTGAATCCCTGGCTTGATGGTAATGGTAGACTGGCAGATATGCCGGGCCATGAGGTTACAGATTGTGTTCGAGTATAATTCTGCTGCTGCTGATGGCCCACAGTGCCTCATGGATGCCCAATCTTGAGTTGCTGGATCTGTTCGAAATCTATCCCATTTAGCACGGTGGTAGTGCCACACAATACGATGGAGGGTATCCTCAATGTGAAGGCGGGACTTTGTCTCTACAGCGACTGTGCTTTGGTCACTCCTACCGATTCTGTCATGGACAGATGCATCTGCAGCCGGCAGGTTGGTGAGGATGAGGTCAAGTATGTTTTTGCCCTGTTGGTTCCCTCACCACCTGCCGCAGGCCCAGCCTAGCAGCTGTCATTTACAACTCAGCCAGCTCAGTTAGTGGTGGTGCTACTGAGCCACTCTTGGTAATGGACATTGAAGTCCCCCACCCAGAGTATGTTGTGTGCCCTTGCCACCCTCAGTGCTTCCTCCAAGTGGTGTTCAACATGGAGGAGCACAGATTCATCAGCTGAGGGAGGGCGGTACGTGGTAATCAGCGGGAAGTTTCCTTGCCCATGTTTGACCTGATGCCATTAGACTTCATGGGGTCCAAGGTCGATGTTGATGACTCCTAGGCAAACTCCCTCCCGACTGTATACCACTGTGCCGCCACCTCTGCAGGGTCTGTCCTGACAGTGGGACAGGACATGCCCAGGATGGTGATGGTGGTGTCTGGGACATTATCTGTTAGGTATGATTCCGTGAGGATGACTATGTCAGGCTGTTGCTTGACTAGTCTGTGAGACACCTCTCCCAATTTTGGCCCTAGCCCCCAGATGTTAGGAAGGAGGACTTTGCAGGGTTGACAGGGCTGAGATTGCCATTGTCATTTCCGGTGCCTAGATCGATGCCGGGTGGTCCGCCCAGTTTCATTCATTTTGTGACTTTGTCGCTGTTTGCTACAACTGAGTGGCTTGCTAGGTCATATCATAGGGCACGTAAGAGTCAATTACATTGCTGTAGGTCTGGAGTCATGAGTAGGCCAGACCATGTAAGGACGACAGATTTCCTTCCCTAAAGGACATTAGTGAACCAGATGGGTTTTTACAACAATCGACAATGGTTCCATGGTCATCGTTAGATCTTTAATTCCAGATTTTTATTGAATTCAAATTCCACCATCTGCCATGGCAGGATTCAACAAGGCCCCCAGAGCATTACCCTGGGTTTCTGGATTACCAGTCCAGCGATAATACCACTACACCATCGCCTCCTCTGCGATTAACTGCATGAGTGCTGTCATTCGCACCCTGCACCTGTGGGAATCCCAAGATCAGTGCGAATAAAATGGCCTCTGCATCCTGGCTGTCCTAGTCCCGGGCGAAAATATACAAAGTTGTGTGCCATGGAGAAGATGGCATCTGTGACCTCATGGATGCATTTGTGGGTGGCGGATTGTGAAATCCCACAGAGGTCATTTGTGGAACCCTGCAAGGAGCCACTTGTATAGAAATTGAGCGCCGTGGTCACTTTCACAGCTACTAGCAATGGATGCCCTCCATGTCCCCTTGGCACCAAGCACTGCAGTAAGTGGCAGATGTCCACCAGGTCCACCAGGTCCCTAGACAAGCGCAGTCATGGACAACATTGGTTCTCAGTCATCTGCAGGATAGGAAGGTGGCATCTATAGATCCTGGGTGTCGCTAGGTGCTGACCTGCCACAGCTCACTGCTGTCTTCACGCCGTCATGAAGCTGGTCGCACCATATTTTCCACACACACCACCTATCATGCCCACCACCAGCAGGCTCAGAAAATTCCGCCCACCTTTGCTAAACTTTACCTGGGCTAGGTGATGCATTTCACCTCTCCTTTGAAAACAATCTAGTCTGGTCTATTTCAAAATGCAAATGTTCCCTTGACACCTATGTTTCTAAACTTTCCCATGTTTATCTAATTAACATTTCAAACCTAACCTCTCCTACATCAAAGCACCCAGACTAGCTGCCTCTAATTCAATTAAATCTCACACACACAGACACATATAGACACATCTCACTATTACTCTATTTTACAATAAATTCCAACAAAATTATGAGAATTATTATTTTTTCTTGACAGGCAGAGACAGGAGAAATTACCATGGGGCATGAGGAAATGGCAGAAACGTTGGAACAAATATTTTGTCTGTCTTCATAGTAGAAGACAGAAATTACATTCTAGAAATAAAGGCTAACCAGAGGACTAAAAAGAGTACAGAGAAAATGTACTGGAGAAACTGAAGGGACTAAAATCAGGCAAATCCACAGTACTTGATGGCCTACATCCTAGGGTTCTAAAAGAGGTAGCTGCAGTTTTTGTGGATGTGCTAGTTATGATTTTCCAAAATTCCCCAGATTTTAGAACCGTCCCTGCAGATTGAAAGTTAGCAAATGTAAAACCGTTATTCAAGAAAGGAGGGTGAGTGAAAACAGAGAACTACAGGCCAGTTAGCCTGACTGCCAAAAAAATGCTGGAATCTCCTATTAAGGCAGTCTTCACAATGCATTTAGAAAATCATAATGGTCCAATCTTCTGAGCAGTGACAATGATGAACAGATTGCCACCGCGCTCGAAGATGCCCCCGACTTGACGCTGCTGTACTTTTCTTCTGGAATCTTCTGATCCCGACTATCACAGAAATGCGCAGTGCAGTGTCCCTTGAGGTCAGAGCGGAGTACAGTCCGGGAGACATTAGACGTGCTCCTTTTTAAGTGCCAATATGGTAAGTTTAAAGCTCCACTCTTTGAATGTTAGTGAACAGATGCGTGAGGGCGTGAGTGGGTAGGTGATAGGGTGTATAGATGGGTAGGGTGGGTAAGGTGTATAGGTGGGTAGATAGGTGAGGTGGGTAGTGTGGGTGAGGTGAGATAAGTGAGGTGGGGAGGGTGGGTAGGTGAGTGTGGTGGGTGAGTGGGTGGGATGATTAGGTGGGTGAGGCGGTAGGTGGGTGAGTGGATAATTGGGTAGGGTGGGTAGGTGGGTGTGGGTGGGATAATTAGGTGGGTAAGGTAGGTGGGTCAGTGGGTCATCGTGTTGGGTTGAGGGGGTAGTCAGGTAGGGTCAGGGGCATTAGTCGGGTAAAATTGGGGGGTAGTTGGGTGGCTAGGGGGTAGTCAAGCGGGGTTGGGGGTGTAGTCGGGTTAGGTCGGGGGGTAGTTGGTTTGGGTTGGGGGTGGTCAGGTCAGGTTGGGAGGTAGTAGAATGGTCGGGGGGTAGTCTGGTAGTCGGGTCAGGATGGAGGGGGTTAGTTGTGTCGGGTTGGGGGTAGTCAGGTGGTTGGGGGGTAGTTGCATGGTTAGGGTAGTCGGGTCGGTGGGGTAGTGTTGGGTCGGGGGGTAGTTGGTGTGGTCAAGGGGTTCGTAAAGTCAGGTTGAGGGGGTAGTCAGGTGGTCAGGGTATAAACAGGTCGGGTCAGGAACTAGTTGGGTGGTAGTTGGGTCGGGTTGGGGAGGCAGTCGGTTGGTCGCGGGGCTAGTCATCTGGTCAGTGAATAAGTAGGGTGGTTGGGGAGAGAGTTGGGGGTCAAGTCAGGGGTGTAGTCAGGGAGTCAGGGAGAAGTTGGGTGGTCGGCGAGTAGTCAGTAGATCAGTTGTGTAGTTGCCCAAGTGTAGACTAGAATTTAATCTGTCTAACATTTCCTGGGTAATTATCCAGGTAAGTACAGTGGTAATTCAGAGTCAGAGCCTTTTGCAGAGACTTTTGCAGAGGGTCCTGGGGAGCAGGGGAATTGCCCAATGGAAGTTTAAACTTCTGAGCAATTCCCAGGTAGGTTTTACGCATCAGGACTTTCTCAAGGTATCGACGCGCATTTTCAGTCACACGTCCAGTCTCTGACAATCTGGAGAATGGAAGATTTGGCTCATTATGATCAGACCAAGTCAACATAGTTTTTTGAAAGGGAAATTCTGTTTGACCAAGTTATTAGTTTTTTTGAGGATGTATCTAGTAGAATAGATAAAAGGGATACAGTAGATGTAGTATAATGGGGGTTTCCAAAAGGCATTCGATGAGGTGCCAAACAAAAGGTTAATATGCAAGATAAGGTCTCATGGAGTTGGGGGTAATACATTAGCATAGACAGAGGATTGGTTGGTGGAAAGGTAACAGAGAGTATGGATAAACAGGAGATTTTTCAAGTTGGCATGCTGTGCCTCGTGTAGTGCCATAAAGATCAGTACTGGGGCCTCAGCTATTTACAATCTATATTAGTGAGTTAACAAGCAGCCCAGGAGTAATAATCTAAGTTTACTGACAATACAAAGCTGGGTGGAAATCTAAGCTGTAAGGAGGACAAAAAGAGACTGCAAAGAGATATAGCTAGGTTAGGTGTGTGGGCAACAAGGTGGCAGATGGAGTATAATGCGGAGAAATGTGAGGTCATTTACTTTGGTAATAAGAATAGAAAAGCAGAATTTTTAAAAAAGGCATTAAACTTGTGAAAATTGATGTTCGGTGGGTATGGGTGTACTCATACAAGGAACATAAAGTTAGCGTGTGGGTACAGCAAGCAATAAGGAAGACAAATGGTATGTTGGCCTTTATTGCAAGGGGATTGGAGAACAAGAATAAGGAAGTCAAGCTAAAATTGTACAGGGCCTCTGTGGTTAACTTCATCCCAGGTCAGATTCCAATCCATGCAGTATAACCTGATAGTGGTTTCTATGCCTAGTAATCCTGTAACTGAGCACTACCTCCCCCATACATGCACCACAACATTTTCTGTGCTGTTTCTGCAGCAATGCACAATTTTTTTAAAAACTTGAAGCTATCCAGCTAGAGCACATACCTTCATTTCATATCCAGAGTCAATATTATGATATTCGGTGCAGGATTTGGGTTTTTGTGTGGGAAACGGTCATGGGGTCAAAGGGGCTCATGACCCCGCACTATGTAGGGTACAATAAGAAAGAAGTGATTTTTCTGACATTGGCCAATTAGTGGCCAAAGGGTGGCTCTCAAAGCTGGAGGGTTAACAGGAGGCCTTCCAGCTCGGAGGAAGCAACAGCTTGCCTGTTCCGGTGAGAGAGAAGAGAGAGAGAGGTTTCCATCTTGAAGTACCCTCCAACTTTTAAAACTGTTGAAATAAAAAATGGAATCATCAGTCAGACTAGCATTTTGGAAGAACCCTTCCACAAGGTGGTCAGGTAGGTGGGAAAGGCTTCAAAGATCGCTTAGAGTGCAGTCCCACTCACCCAAGTCTGCCACTGGGAGGCCATCTCCAGGAAGCAGGCCTAGTCCCCAACACCCTGGAGGCAGACTAGAAAATTCCAACTGGCCTCTGACAATAAGCCTTAAAAGCCCCTTAACTGCCCTTGATTGGCTACTTGCCGATTGTGAATGGGAAAACGGCCCACTGGGGGGACGGTACCAGCAAAGCGGCATGTCAGCCGATGTCACGACTTTTCATGCACACGTGTGCTAAGTTTTCCAAACATGGAAGATTTTCTTACACTGACATTCCCAGACAAAAATATTTTTTGAAGAATATTGGTAAATAAGATTTCAGTGTTATGTTGTATAAAGCAAAGCAAGGAGAATCGTAGTAAAATCTGACATTGTATGATGGTTCTTGCTTAATTTTGCTCTCTGCTTCACCTAAGTGATGCGTAGACAGGCTGTAAAGACAAAAATGTACCCTGTATTCTCTACATTTTCTCAATACTTTGAATGTGATTGAGACGTCATAGTGCAGTATTATTCCAGCTTCAAATTAGGTGGAAATTAGTACAATATCGCCATCTTCATTTTCATTCACTATTTTCTTCAGAACAGAGATATTTAACTTTTAAATTGTGAAGAGCAAAAGAAAAATCTTTAAAGGTAGAAGGCAAGAATCTGTTACATCCATTACTCAGGCTATTTGAGTTCAACTAGTTGCAAGGTTTGGGAGAATAACAGCAAGAAATTTTATGATTTGAGAAACAGTATCAAGATAAAGAACAAACATGACCCTGCTTTAACAAGGTTGTCAAGGACATAAATAGAACATGCTTTGAAGTGTTACTTTTTAGAGCAATGAATGAAAGAAAGCAAATGCTCAGTCACATTGATGAATGTATTGCCAGGTGGCTCTTGAGGGCTGTCCTAATTAAATAACATGATGTTTAAAGGCCAAAATGCATTGAACAGGGACAGAAGTGGAACAGGTGGTCGCCCTTCCAATAATAGGCATGAGCAATGTATGAACAGTCTATCGGCCAATTTACCAAGCAGTAAGCTCTGGAAGGCTCAGGTCTAGGGAAGTTGGAAGGCTGCACTATTTCCAATAAATAGTATATTTATTATATTACATTATTTGTTACAGCCTGGAGTTTCTTTCGGGGCAATTCTTCTGATATTGGTGTAACCTGGGCAAAAGATCGTGGAATTTTAAGCACAAATTGTGCTCGGCTAAACTCGAGTTTCTGCAATTTTCCAAGCTGGCTTCAAAAACATATTGCTAGAAGCAGGCCCTGCCTACAAAACTGTCCACAACCTCAAGATGAATTAAAAATAATTGAGAGTTTCCTCTATTTGTGTTCCTTTGAAGGAGGCTCCAAAAATTTAACTGGATATTTTGGGTGTAAGGACACCAATCTTAAAAGGTTTAGAATTTTAAAAACTGAAGGGAATTGACTACTTACACCAATCTAACTAGAAAATAGTTATGTATATATTTTTTAAGTCATTTTGAGTGACTTAAAATCAGGTTACTCACAGGCGATGGATTGACACTGATTTAAAATGCTTATTTTTTGTGATAAACCTTTTTTCAGCTGTAGTAATCAAACCTTAACAAGAAATCATTCTTAAATATATTTCTAAAGCAATTTAAAAAAATCATTTTAAAACAGTGCCCGATTCTGGTTCATGGCAGATTTTGCACTTGGCAATATGTAAATAAGTTTAATCAGAAACTCAGGGGGAAAAAAAATCAAAAAAACACAATTTTGGGCGCAATCTGTGATAGAATCACCGATTGTGCCCAAAGCAGAAACTCTACCCTGACATGTTTTACATCAACATCTCCACTTACATTAATTGTGTGTAAGTACTTCATACTGTATGTAATGAAAACACAATACCCAAATGGATAAGTATGCCTACATACTAATTATGTCCTATCTGTTCTCGCCACAGGGCATGGAGAAGGCAGTGGGATTCCTCAAGTATTTCAACAATATTTGCCAGAGCACTGTGCTTCGTGATCTGTACTTGAAATACAGGCTGGCTGACCTTCCACATTCTACCAACCGTCAACTGGAGTTCATTCAAAACTCTTCTGCCTTTGTCCTTACTCTCATCAAGTCCAAGTTCAGTTCAGATAGACATTTAGTGGCCATGACTCTGCTGCGATGAACAGTGAGACAAATCATGGATAAAGTGCAGAGGAGTTGGATAATGGGAAAGTAGCAGGTGACCTAAGAGATGAATACTCCAAGAGGCCTATTGATACATTGTTTACTTTCTACCGACACAGAACAATACAACACATGTTCCATGCTGAATGTGCATTTGACTGCACGCCTAAAACAATGGATGAATGGTTGTCTGTATGGTGTATGGTCATTTAGTAGAAAGCAACACCAGTTGTAATTACTGTTGAATTGCAGATAACAGACCTTAACACACAGCAGTAGGAACATCTTCCACTAATGTTCAGAGTACGGCTTTTAATGCTTCAGAGCTCAAAAACTGACAACCAGTTAAGGCTAGCTTCCTTCAATCTACCAAGATAGCAGTGTTTGAACCAGGCTGTTTGCAACCATAGAGTCGCATCTGACCCCAAGATGAGCTTATCCACGCCAAAACTGCTAATTTCTACCTCCGTAATTTCACCAAACTCTGCTCCTGCCTCAGTTCATCTACTGCTGAAACCTTCATTCATGTCATTGTTATCCATTGGTCATCCAATGCCAGTGGAGGTGAAGGTCACAGTGGCCCTTAACTTCTATGCCTCCAGTTCAGTTCAGAAACCCACTGAAGACATGTGTGTCATCTTATAATCAATAGCATATCATTGCATCAAGGTGGTGAACAATGTCCTCTTCAGGAGGAGTAGCCAATACATCCATTATTGTATTGATCTGCACAGTCAGTCTGAGCACGTCAAAGGATTCGGGGCCATGACTAGATTCTTTCAGGTGCAAGGTGTGATAGACTGCACAAATCTGGTCATTAAGGCTCCCACAGGCTAGCCAGCAGCCCTCATTAACAAGAAGGGATTTCACTCCATCAAGATGCAACTGGTCTGTGACCACCGCCAACAGATCCTGCAGGTGTGCGCACAGCATCATGGGAGCAGCCACAATGCTTCCATACTCAGCACTCCAAAGTGCCCAAGCTTTTCACACCCCCCCCCACCCGTGTGCCTTCAAGGTTAGATTCTTGGCGACAAGGGCTACCAATTAAAGAGATGGCTACTGACTCCAGTGAGGAACCCTAGGGCGGTGGCAAGGGATCGATACAACAGTCGTGCAGCCACCATCAAGCAGACCATAGGTCTCCATAAGATGAGATTCAGGTGCCTAGATCATTCCAGTGGGGCACTTCAATATGCCTCAGCGAGGATTTCTGGGATCATGGAGCTTTGCTGTGCTTCACACAACCTGGTGCTACAGAGAGGGAGGCCCTGGCTAATGCGGATTTAGTGAGGATACCTGATGACCAGCTGCAGCCTCTGGAAAGACATGAAGGGCCATATGGATGGAGCAATGACATAGACACAAGGAAAGTTTGGGAGGCGTTCATTCATACACGTTTCAGATTACCTTTCCCATATTATCCTTCCAGCCAATTAAAGACGCACCTTCACCCTCCACGACTGCACTTTATCTCAGTTGCAAGCCTAGGTTCCTGTGTGCAGTATCACCTGATGCTTCTGCATGATCAAAAAGATGATCACAAATGCTATGGCCACTCCGAAACAGCCCTTGGGGTGATCTATGGTATTCCTGCACTTCTAAAGGGCTTCCAACAATAAATGGAAATGTTGAAAAAACAAATAACACCTTTACTACAAACACTGGCACACACATACAGTAATCCTTTAACTATGTGAAGTCCAAGTGCATTTAGTGTGTTTTCTTAATTAATTTATGAGAGCTGCTATATGGTGTACCCCATTCACTCCTGGAAGGAGGCAGCTGACCTTGCTGCCCTGCAGCCTGGGATGGCCTTGGCGACTGTCCTCTGGCCTGGTAGGTGCTGACTGCTGCACTCCCTGTCACCGTGAAAACTGGAGGCATTGCTGTTACTGGCAGAGGGGCTGAGGAGCCACTGCCCACAGCAGGAGGACCCTGAGAGGAGCCCCCAGGTGCAGAAGCCACCTGCTCCTCCACCCTCATAAGGCACATTAGTACCACCTGCTAACCTGAGATGGACAATGAGCTGGTGGAGGCTCCAAGTTCCTTGTCCATCATTTGCCTTGCCGCTGCTTCATTAAGCTCATGACAAGGTGGTGGTATGCAGGTCTGCACGCACCTCTGGAATCCATTGACTGGTCTTTTGGATTTCACTTTCCAAGAGAGTCACAAATTTGTTGATGGAGGGGGCACATGCACAGCCAAGAAGGAAATGGCAGCACACATAACCTGGATAGATTCCTCCACTATACGAATCAGGGTGCGCGTGCCCTCTGGAATTTCTGTCAGATCTTCTCACAACTCATACTGAACTTCCAGCATCTGCTGCCTTACTGATGACTTCAGAGGCAAGTCATGAGCCTGCAGTTCAGCGTGGGCCTGGCCTCTCAGAGTCCTCTGAGAGTCACTGGCCTTGGCTGTCACAGCCTCGGACAGTTGGTCAAGCATGTGTGTAGTGCTCTCATCAATCTGTGAACCTGAATTTAGGCTCGAATGGATACCCACTGATGAAAATGTATCTGCGTCAGTGCAGGGTGCGGGGGAAATGATGTGACATTGCACCCTCAGAGATCACCTCCTCCTCGGAGGAGGAGGGCGACTGTCCCCCAGAGACAGCAATTCTCAATTCTTCTGGTTGATCTGCACTAGAGAACAGAAAAATCAAAGGGTTTTGCCTTTCCACATGAGCCTCCAAAATCGGCTGGTGTTCATATTGATGCATGTACAGTGGAAAACACAGAAACATTATCCCTCGTGCTCATCTGAGGCTCCCTTATGCCCAAGCATGAGGCTACTCACCCTTTTACAATTACACTCCCGCCTCACTGTCTGTGATGAAGCAGCCACCATGCTGCCCTGCATGAATCACAGAATCGTTACAGCACAGAAGAACATTCAGCCCATTGTGTCTGCACCGGCTCTCCAAATGAACAATTCACTTTGTGCCATTCTCCTGCCTTCTCCCCATAACCCTGCACATACTTCCTTTTTAGATAATACTCTAATTCCATTAGTCTCCGTTGGCATTAGGATTGCTAGAAATGTGACCCCACCCTCAGTTTGGGCCCTTTCTGTGGTGTTGTAGGCCTGCTTCTCCTGCAGGAACAAGGAACATCAGTTACCTCACGAGAACAGGAAGTGAACTGTCAGTTGCCCTACAATAACAGATACATTGCCTAAGCAGCTGGTACGCTAGTTGCTGCCTTTGTGGCCACTGGCACTGGATCTTTCAGGAGCAACCTTGCAAGGGGTCGCCACTGATAGACTCGTGCCCCTTGATGGAGCTGCATCCATTCCTTTCACGGGAGGTGCTGCAGCCTCACTCCATTGCCACTGACATGGTGGCTCACCCTCCCTAGTGGGTGCACCCTCACACATATCCATCGATGTGTGGGATACTTACAATGGTCGAATAGATCAGGTCTTTGACACACATGCTTGAGGAACTGCAGTTAAGTTCTCCAGGTGACTCCACGGCTGCTGACCTCATCTGCAATTTCCATGCAGGCTTGCTTGGTTAGGCAGGGAGGTCATCGGCTTCTGTCTCTGGGGAAGAGAACTTCCCTCCTTTCCTGAATATCTGGAGGAGAACCTGCAGGGTGTCATCACTGAACCGTGGAGCAACCTGGGATCTTCCTTCTGTCATGTCAACCAGTCCTTCTTCCTGCTGGACTTCACTATGCCTGACTCGCTGACCTCTTTGCCTTTCCCCACTGCCAGGGCTGTACCGCTGCCTGGAGCTTAAGAGGAAGGCCAGCTGGACTGCAGGAGATCTTGAGGGGAATGACTGGCTCGGCTTCAGGAGGTCTCGAGGGGAATGACCATCTGCACTACTGGCAGGAACATTAGGGGAAGGCCAGCTGGACTGCAGGAGGACTTGAGGGGATGGCTGTCTGGAATTTTTTTAAAAATTCATTCATGGGATGTGGGCATCGCTGGCTAGGCTGGCATTTATTGCCCATCCCTAATTACTCTTGAGACAGTAGTAGTGAGCTGCCTTCTTGAATTGCTGTAGTCCATGTGCTATAGGTAAACTCATATTGCTGTAAGGGAGGGAGTTCCAGAGTTTTGAACCAGTGACAGTCAGAGTGGTGAGTAGCTTGGAAGGGAACTCTCAGGCGGTGGTGTTCCCATGTGTCTGCTGCCCTTGTCCTTCTAGATAGTAGCAGGCATGGGTTTGGAAGGTGCTGTTTAAGGAGGCTTGGTGAGTTCCCTTCAATGCGTCTTGTAGGTGGTACAAATTGCTGCCACAGTCGGTCAGTGGTGGAGGGAGGGAATGTTTGGGGATGGGGTGCCAATCCAGCTGGCTGACTTGTCCTGGATGGTGTCAAGCTACTTGAGTGTTGTTAGAGCTGGACTCAGCCAGGCTTGTGTCTTGTGGACGATGGATAGGCTTTGGGGAGTCAGGAGGTGAGTTACTTGCCGCAGGATTCCTAGCCTCTGACCTGCTCTTGTAGCCACAGCATTTATATGGCTAGTCCATTTCAGTTACTGGTCAATGGTAACCACCAGGATGTTGACAGTAGGGCACTCAGTGATGGTAATGCCATTGAATGTCAAGGGGCATTGGCTAGATTCTCTCTTGTTGGAGATGGTCATTGCCTGGCATTTGAATGGCACGAATATTACTTGCCACTTGTCAGCCCAAGCTTAGATATTGTCCAGGTCTTGCTGCATTCGGATATGGACTGCTTCAGTATCTGAGGAGTCGTGAACGGTGATGAACATTGTGGAATGATCAGCGAACCTCCCCATTTTGACCTTATGAAGGAAGGAAGGTCATTGGTGAAGCAGCTGAAGATGGTTGGGCCTAGGACACTACCCTGAGGAACTCCTGCAGTGAAGTCCTGGAGCTGAGATGATTGACGTCCAACAACCACAACCATCTTCCTTTGGTGCTAGGTATGACTCCAACCAGTGAAGAGTTTTCCCCCTGATTCCCATTGACTCCAATTTTGCTAGGATTCCTTGATGCCACCCTCGGCCAAATGCTGCCTTGATGTCAAGAGCAGTCACTCTCACCTCACCTCTGGAGTTCAGCTCTCTTGTCCATGTTTAAACCAAGGCTGTAATGAGGTCAGGAGCTGAGTGGCCCTGGCAGAACCCAAACTGAGCATCAGGGAGTAGGTTGTTGCTAACAAAGTGCCACTTGATAGCACTGTTGATGACCCCTTCCATTACTTTACTGATCTTCGAGAGTAGGTTGGGCGGTTATTGGCCGGTTGGATTTGTCCTGCTTTTTGTGTGCAGCACATTACTGGGCAATTTTCCACATTTCTGGGTAGAAGCCAGTATTGTAACTGTACTGGAACAGCTTGGCCAGGGGCGCGGCAAGTTCTGGAGCACAAGTCTTCAGTACTATTGCCAGGGCCCATAGCCTTTGCAGTGTCCAGTGCCTTCAGCCGTTTCTTGATATCACATGGAGTGAATGAAATTGGCTGAAGACTGACATCTGTGATGCCTGGGACCTCCAGAAGAGGCCGTAACAGATCATCCACTCGGCATTTCTGGCTGTAGATTGTTGCAAGTACTTCAACCTTATCTTTTGCACTGATGTGCTGGGCTCTCCCATCATTGAGGATGGGGATAATTGTGGAGTCACCTCCTCCAGTGAGTTGTTTAATTGCCCATCACTATTCATGACTGGATGTGGCAGGACTGCAGAGCTTAGATCTGATCCGTTGGTTGTGGATTTGCTTAGCTCTGTCTATTGCTTGCTAATTATGCTGTTTGGTACGCAAGTAGTCCTGTGCTGTAGCTTCAACAGGTTGACACCTCAATTTTAGGTATGCCTGGTTTTGAGGCTTCCCAGGGCAACTCCCTCCCAACTGTATATCACTGTGCTGCTACCTCTGCTGGATCTGTCCTGCCAGGCAGAACATGCCCTGGGATGGTGATGGTGGTGTCTGGGACATTATCTGGAAGGTATGATTCTGTGAGTATGACTGTTGCTTGACTAGTCTGTGAGACAGCTCTCCCAACTTTGGCACTAGCCCCCAGATGTTAGTAAGGAGGACTTTGCAGGGTCAACAGGGCTGAGTTTTCCATTGTTGTTTCCGGTCGACGCAGGGTGATCCCTCCGGTTTAATTTCTTATTGACTTTTTAGCAGTTTGATACAACTGAGTGGCTTGGTAGGCCATTTAAGAGTCAACTACATTGCTGTGGATCTGGAGACATATGTAGGCCAGACAGGTAAGGAAGACAGATATCCTTACTTAAAGGATAGATATCAACAATGGTTTCATAGTTATCATTAGACTTTTCATCCAGATTTTTATTGGATACTCCACCATCTACCATGGTGGGATTTGAACCTGGGTCCCAAATGCATTGCCCTGGGTCTCTGGATTACCAGTGAGAATACTGCTATGCCATCGCTCCCCATAATGCAGGAGTTCTTGAGGGTATGGCTGGCTGAAATGCAGGAGGCCTTGAGGGGATGACTGGCTGCACTGCAGGAGGGTTTGAGGGGATAACAGGCTGGACTGGAGGAGGTCTTGAAGGGGATAGCTAGCTTACCTATAGGTTTGAGGGGGATGGCTGACTGGAATGCACAAGGTCATCAGCTGCGTCCTGGTGCTGGCATCCCTTTAAAGGTGGAGCCAACACATCCGTCAGGATCAGCTGACTCTGCTGCCACCACCTCACTGCCTGCCTCCAAACATTGAATGGTCGGTCCATTAATTGGCTAGTGGGAGATTTTGGTGACACTGGGGATCAGATCGGGAGCATAGTGCCACCAGCTTCTGGCCCCATCTTCCATTTCTCACTTATTTACATAAAATCCCTGCCTTAATTCATATGTGAATGCTATTGTGTTTGATCTCTCCTGTGGTAGGAAACTAAGCAGAGGTGTCAATGCCCATCATTACATTATCTAGCCTAAATCCCTGAGGAGGTAGTCATCTCTCTGTCTTTTGCTTCAATTTTGAAGACCTGTATGTCATTTGACTGACTCAGAGTGAAAAGAGCATACATAGTCCATCTGAACCATAAGCTGATGTGCATAAACTTATGATGCTAGTTATCTGCAATTCATGCTGGTGGAATGATAATCCTTCCTATTTATTTATGTCAATTGGTTATTAGTAAATGCATAAATTACTATACATTTAGCATCGACAATGTCCTTGATCTTGGGGAAAGTTTTTAAATTGGAAAATCTGTAAATGACTCTGGCTATTGCTGGATGGTCAACTGACATATAAGTAATTGGCTGTTTTTAGTTATTCTATGTTGCAGCAATGATCAGCACAGTGATTGACTCTTGTGTTTGGATGTTTGGGATGCCTGAAAATGAAAATTGAGAGTAATGATGAAGTTGGCTATGTAGGTGTTTGGCTGTCTTGTGTATTATTGTGGTCCAGCAAGCACAGTAGCGTAACAGCTACCTCACTAGCTTTTAGTCTCCTTATACACTGGTTATCCAAGAGGTCCAGATAGCCGACTCTTTTGTGATAAACCCATTGCTTGGGTTCGTACATTCTATGAGCAAAGTGCCTTTTCTGCCCTTTTGTGTTTCTCAGCAACCCTTGAGCTCTTGTTGCATTATGTCACAACTGACAATATTTGCACCAATACTTGGAGTTGGAAACTATGCAGCAGTGCTTACCACCATCAATGCTGTGGTGTGCCTTTGAAATATTTCCCTTTAAGTTGCATAACACACAGGAATCACTGAGAATTGTGAACCCTACCTTCATATTTATCCAACAAAAAGAAACTCACAGAAATGAATAATGTGGTATATGAACTTCAGTGCCAGTGTGATGCTAGGTATGTGGGCCATATGTCCCAAGGCCTGACGGATTGAACAGCATGTCCCAGCTGCTGTTCGCAACAGACAAGGTACAGACCATACCCAACCAGCCCACGCTTGCACAACTCAAAACACAGTGTCCAACATTAGATGTGATTCCCCGATTGGACTACATTTGCTAAATAATCCTCAGTGTGCTAAGAATTACACTGACAACCAATTTAAGATTGTCATTCGAGCTCACAGTGTGGTGCATTTGTGTGTACTGGAAGAATTAATACACAGGGCCCTGTTCTTTGCAGACAGAAAGGACATGTACACACATTGCAACTCTTTCAGCCAAACAAAATAAGTGACAGCCATTTGCTGACTCATTCCTCAGGACAATGCCTTGACCAATCAGGGTCAAGCTGCCTAGTTTAAATTTCAAACAATGCTTGGCAGTTAACAGTCAGTTTACATCACTGGTGCATTCTCTGTGGCAACGCTTCTACCAATCAGAGTCCATTTGCCAAACAATCAGCACTCTCTTCATGTGCAATATGTGTTGTTGTTTTCCCCTTATATTGGTATTCTTGCGAACTGTCCTCATGAGTGCAAGACAAAAAGCTTCAACATGTCTCTTTTTTCAGTAGAAAATGCTAGAATTTGTCATCATCCTTTAGTGATGACTTAACGGTCCTAAACAAGTATTTTCTTTCTCTGGGCCAACTCTTAGAAATATATTTTAGCATGGTAGCAATACTTGAGTGAACAAATAAAGGAAGAAAACAAAGTTAGTGGGAACTCGACAAGTGTTCTCTACCCACCAACGAAGTGCACCAAATGAAAAAGGCATAATATTTACAAGCAACTATAATTATGAAACTGTAGTTTCCTATCATAGATAATTATTGAACTCTGTTCAACAAAATAGTTCTTCTTTCACTCTCATGGGCAGAATTGAAGACTGAAAATATACCAGAGTCAGCTGATCTAATTATAGGTCAGAAGCAAGCTGTCACACGCACCAAGAAATGTCAAAGCTGATTTATTTTTCATTTTTAAAGTTTAAAAAACTGAAATGTGAATCATTGTCATGGCAACAAACAATCCTAATGTAGAGTGACCTACTTTCATTGTTGAATAGTAACACGTTAGCAGGAATTTCAATTGAAATCAACACCCATGAGATTCCCAGTTTTGCTGCAGCTTTTAATTTTGAAATAAGCATGTCAAGAAATGTTGATGCACAAATTGAATCAGCTGACGAAGATGTTGCAATGAATCATGAGGCAACATTATTAAGCAACTTCTGAGAAGCAGCATAATTCTCATTCCAGAAAGTTTTGAAATGCTTTTGCTGCAAAATAGCATCCAGCTTATGATTACATTTTAATTTTGTTAAACATTTATTTATTTTTGCTCAATCATCTTTCCTGAATTTATGCTGACAAATAGTCCAACAGCCAACATTCCAATTCTGTCCTCAATTAGTGTCAGAACACATACACACATACACATACTCTTCAGTAGGAGTTATTACTGTTGCTTTGGCCGAGTTAAATCAATACAGACCAAAGTTCAAAGTTGGAGATTTATGATTTCTATGGGTCAACACTTCATAACATGCCCCTGAACCATCAGTGGAGTCTCTTAAATATCTCTTATAAGAAATTTAAATTATGACCATAATTTAAGGGATTTAAAAACTTGTGGTGGGTCGTTGGGTGGTATTGCTTGGAGAAATGGAGAACCTAGAGCGTACAGGGTATGCAGCCAATATCAGGGCCACACAGCTGTGGCTATCTACCAGCCACATTGTTCAAATGGAACTGAAGAGTTGGACTTGCTTCAGTTGCTGAGTAATGGCACTGATATACACATGATGCTCAAAGGTTCAGTAAGATTTTGTTACACCCAGCAGCTTTTGTGTTACACTGAAGCTATTTTAGAAACATAGGCCAGGATATTGAGGTCAGCGAGCGGGGGGGGGCGACGCGTAAAATAACGGAACTCCCGACGTCATCCTGCGTCATTTCAATTTTCAGGCCGAATCAGCTGTGCGCCCGCCGACCTGTCAACGGCCAATTGAGGTCATTTAAAAAGTAATTGAACTCGTTACAGGACCTGCCCATCCAACCTTAAGGTTGGTGTGCAGGCTAGGAGCCCTGGCGGGCTTCAGAAAATGTATGGAACCTCATCCATGAGCAAGATGAGGTTTCATGTAGGTTTTTAAAAATTTAATAAAAGTTTAATTAAAAGTGATGGACATGTCCCAACTCATGTGACAGTGTCAGGGAAATTTTATTTTTCTATATTTAACATTTTTGAATTTGGCGCCAATCTCCCTGAGGCAGCACTTAGCCTCAGGGAGATGAGTGCGCTCTTTTGAGTGCATGTGCGAAAGAGCACACTCTCAGCTCAAGGAATCCCCCACTGCCCACACAGGGAGCGCATAGCGCTTCCTGGTGGACGTCACACTGGGCGAGCCTTAATTGGCCCGCCCACGTAAAATGGGGTCGCCGATCGGAGGCGCGCCTGCTCCTGAACTGCCCCCCCTCCCCCTCCAAACGAGGGAAAATTCTGCCCATGGGAATTGGAACAGGCGATCATATATTTCAATTCCATTTACACAACTTTGTTCAATATCCTTTGGTATCCTTACCTAACAAAAATCTACCAATCTCAGTCTTGAAAATTGCAATTGATCCAGCATCCAAGCATTTTGGGGGAGCAAGTTCCAGATTTCCACTAGCCTTCATTTGCAAAAGTATTTCACTCCTGATTTCACTCCTAAATCGCCTAGCTCTAATTTTAAGATTATGTCCTCTTGTTTAGGTTTTCCCCAACAGACGAAATAGTTTCTCTGTATCTACCCTATCAAATCCCTTTATCACTTTATGCTCCTCAATTAGTTGATTCTTTAACTATCTAAACTCAAGGGAACATATGCCAAGTTTATGCAACCTGCCCTCATTATTTAAACCTTAAACCACTATTTTAAATAATATGCACCTCTCAAAAAAAATTAGAGGAAGTTAGACATGTAAGAAGATTTTAACAACTTCAGAAGCAATTCAACATTTTTTGTAAAAGGAACAAATAATGGAGGCAAAACTAAATTGGAGCAACCAAAAATTATCTACTAGCTGCTACTAATTTTCTGAAGTGCTACTTCATTGACTACTTTACAAAAATTAAAAGAGAATGCAATTTCCACTGATTTTCTGGAGCTGTTGCAATCTTTCCTCTCATCATATCAGTTTGTGTTAAGATATAGGAACTACAGCAGGTTGGCACTGCTTTTTTAGGCCAATGAATATAAGACGACCAGAAAGGATAAAAGGAGAAAAATCTATGTACAATATGCTCTGCCACTGCCACCAACACTGATGTAATCACCATAAAGAGGTGAACAACCACAAGTAAATATGCTCCTATGGAATTGCTTCTTGACTTTTGAAGCAATTAAGTAAAATGTCACATAAAAATAGAAAATAGAAAACTCAACAGGTCTAGCAGCAACTGTGGAGGGAGAAACAGTGTTAATGTTTCACGTCAATGACCTTTCGTCAGAACTATTTCTCTCTTCACATATGCTGCCAGACCTGTTGAGTATTTCCAGTATTTTGTGTTTTTATATCAGATTTCCGGCATCCACTTTGATCTTGTATAAGTAAAATATCGTCTTGATCAATTTAATGTTACAATTTAGTGTTCAATCTAGACTGGTGTCATTCCATATTTGGCCCTTGTATAAAATTGTATTTACAGTATAATTTCTGAAATATTATTCTGACTAATTCTAATTACAAGAAACTATTTAATTAAAACATTATTTTTTGAATAAACTCAAGAATCATTGTTACATATTTTGGTAAAGAAATATTGCAGTTTGGTATGGCAATAAAGTTAAGTTACTGGACTAGTATTCCAGAGGCTTGGACTAATGATCTGGGGACACAAGTTCAAATCCCACCATGGGAGCTGGGGAAATTAAATTAAGTTAATTAAATAAATCAGAATTTTTTTAAAAAGCTCGTATCAGTAATGGAGACAATTAAATTACAAGATTATCATAAAAAATGATCTTGTTCACTAATGTCCTTCAGTGAGGGAAACTTTCTGGCCTTTAAGTCTGGCCTGTATGTGACTCTGGACCACGGCAACGTGGTTGACTCTTCACTGCCCTCTGAAATTGCCTAGCAAGCCCCACAGTTATATGAAAGCATTAATGTGGATGTACCTATAACACTTGGATCACATCGGTTCAAGAAGGTGGCTCACCACCACCATCTCAAGAGCAATTAGGGATCAGCAAACATGTTGGTCTTGACAGCAATGTTCACATCCCTTGTATGAATAAAATAAATGGTGGGCACAATTTTACCTTTCCCTGGTTGGGGGAATGGAGGCAGGAGGGCACAGTAAAATAGCAGGGAGTCACATTGGGATGGTTTCCTGCAGCAGTCCGGTTTCCAAGGAAGTGTCAGTTGTATCGGGATGACTAATAAATGCTGGCCGAGTGAGTATACCCATGCACTGTGAATAAAAAAAATAGAACTTTTCTATGGTTACTGTAAAAATGGATATTATTTGGTGAAACTTATTTTTGGACTATTTATGTTAGGATGCTTCATTCTACAAAATATAACTTTGAATAGCAGAGTATGCCTTATCAGGCCTGCTTAGAAATTAGGATCTTCCCTTTATCTCCTACACAAACATGTATTATAATCATAGGGTGTGAAATTCAATCGCCCTAATATTTTGAAGTGGGGCTGAAGTTCAGATTATGCCCAGGCCCATTGGAAATGAGGTGGGTAAGACAGAAAATTTGTCTACCCACCTCATTTCGATGATTGTGGCATTAGGAGTAATGGCCTTGCATGGCCCCAATGTTTGTATTGGTGCAGGCGCCACTGCAAACGCCAGGGGACTGAGTTGCATTCAGTACAAACCATGTACTCCTTGCAGCCTCCCCAATTTAAAGGTGCAGTCCTTATATAAAAGGGGAGTTGCACCAATGCACTATATGGCTGCTAGATAATTGGTTTTGGAAAATTAAAGAGAAACCATTTCACAGTGAGGGAAGTTTAGAGCTCCCAGATTCAGCAACACACCCTGGACTAACTTTGTTGAGGGAGGGGGGAAGCCATGTTTCTAGCAGGGGGGCAAGATGCCCTCCAGAGTGAACGTCAGAAGGGAGTGAACGCCCAGAGTAATACCAAGAACAGGCAGCTGTGCCAAAAGAAGTTTAATAATCTCACTCGGGTGAGTGAATGCATCAGCACATCCCATTTCACACTCACAAACCACCCATCTCTCATGCTGCTCAATACGTCACACCTGCATCACTCACCTAGCACCACACCTTGATACTCAGGACTCACTCATTATATCCTGACACTAAATCTCACCCACCTGTACCTTTGAAACATGCCAGCCGCTGACATCTCTCTCTCTGCTTTCACATAGCTGCACCTATTCAGCTATGGAAGGCATCACCCAAGCACACAACCAAAATCAGTGACTTCTGCTCTCTCTCTTGCAGGAAAAGATTGCCATATTTTTGACAGCAGAAATGATGGGCACCTCCATGGCAGCACTCCCAACTGACCCATGTTGGAGCATCTGATGGTCACCATCTCCGCTTCCAATGCAGCGCAGGCGGAGTCATGCTGATCCATCACTGCTGCAGTGGGAGCTCCATCAGAGGTCATGAGATCTTTGGCTGCTGCCATCCAGATACAGACGACTGTCATCATGAAAAAGGATCTCAGTGCTCAATGGGGCATGCAGTTCTCTGACTTCACATGGTGGGTTTGCGGAAGGGAATCATGAGACATGTGTGAAAGGAATCTGTTTTGACTCTGAGCAGCCATCCTGTTTGTCTTGGTTGCCCAAAGACAGTGGGTAGTGCACGCTGTTGAAGGATGAAAGCATCATGCGTGCATTCACCGTTGAAGATTTCTTGGTGTGGTCACACACCAATTGCACATTTATTGAGTGGTAGCCTGTTTCAAGATTTGATGATTTATGCTGGTTTCAAACAAATTATTGTTATCTATGGGCAAAGTGCTAATGTTGCAACTATTGCAAAAATGTTTGTTGTTGCCCCTACTATTCACTTATTCTTTTACTATTTAATACTGTAAGTATATTCAGCAGCGAAAGTTGAAATCAAAGTCTGGGGAGCATTTTCCTGCCGCTTTCTGAAGCCAAGATGAATTCGATGAGAGCATGTGGTAAAACTAGCTGAATTTAGTTGAAGGGTGTTCTTTGTTTATTTGCTGGCATACTATAAATTTACCTAGACATCAATACAAGTGAAAACACTCTCTCTGGAACATAGGAGTTAGGGATAGGCTATAAGGATAGCCTGAAATTAACATGGAAGCTAGGAAAACCTGGAATTAAAAAATAAAAGTGTTTGGTCTGCAGCAAAATTCATGATGAGTTCAATCTATTGCAAATTTTATGCTACTTGTAGTGATCTAGGAATTTACCCGGTCAGACTTGAACCCAACCCAGGGAAAGAAGATATATGACTTCTCTCAAAAGAAGTTGCCATGTGATCAAATGAATGTTTTGACCATGCTAAATGCACAATACCAGAGGAATTTCCTGTTACTACTTCCATAATTGTCAAAATGAAGTCCATGGATCCACAACACGAGAGAATCCCAAAGGACTTGAGAGGTCATTGAACTTCAGGCCATCTAGGACCTAGCTTAAACAGTACCATAGGCACAGTGTTTCAAGGGTGCTACATTCTAGATTCATTTCTAATTTTTTCAATTTATGTTGACTTAGTGCACATTTCTGTTAGGATAGGGATCTTCAGGTATGTGTCTGCATTTGTAAAGAGTCCCTTACACAATAAACAATGGCTATTTCAATACAATTGCTTTTCGAGGTCAAGCACAGTCAACAGTGTTCATTTGACTGATGTGTTACTGAGAAAAAAGAGGAACATTGTTTTTAAATTTTTTTTAATATATTCATTGATGGAATGTGGGCATCACTGGCTAGGCCAGCATTTATTACCCATCCCTAATTTCACTTGAAAAGGTGGTGCTGAGCTGCCTTCTTGAACCGCTGTAGTTCATGTGGTGTAGGTACACCCACAGTGCTGTTAGGGAGGGAGTTACAGGATTTTGACCCAGCGATAGTGAAGGAATGGCAAGATAGTTCCAAGCCAGGATGGTGAGTGGCTTGGAAAGGAACTTCCAGGTGGTGGTGTTCCCATGTGTCTGCTGCCCTTGTCCTTCTAGATGGTAGTGATTGTGGGTTAGAAAGGTGCTGTCTAAGGAGCCTTGGTGAGTTCCTGCAGTGCATCTTGTAGATGGAGCACACTGCTGCCACTGTGCATCGGTGGGGGAGGGAGTGAATGTTTGTGGATGGGGTGCCAATCAAGTGGGCTGCTTTATCCTGGATGGTGTCAAGCTTCTTGAGTGTTGCTGGAGCTGCACTCATCCAGGCAATTGGGGAGTATTCCATCACAGTCCTAATTTGTGCCTTGTAGATGGTGGACAAGCTTTGGGGAGTCAGGAGGTGAGTTACTTGCCGAGGGTTCCTAGCCACTGACCTGCTCTTGCAACCACAGTATTTATGACCAGTCCAGTTTAGTTTCTGGTCAATGGTAACCCCTAAGATATTGATATGGCATGAATAAATTCATTTTTTAAAAACATTTTAGGTGAAGTCTCATAAAAACTGGGGCAATAATGTTTCCTGGTCTAAGTATGCATGACTGTAGCAGAAGTTTTTTTATACATAGCTCATCTGGCCCACCCCAAAATGTTTGGAACACATTTGGAAGCCAATAGCTTCTGACCAGGAAAAAAATACATATTCAATAAACCTGATTTTTAAAAAATCATTAAAATTGGTGCAAGAAGTTGTGTAGGATTAACTGAAGAGATTATCAACTGGACTATAAAAAAGGAGAAAGAAAAGCTTATTGTTTAAGCAAGTTGTCATATGGTCTAAGCTGTGCCCTCAAAATAAAGTGCCTAGAAAGGAGGAAAAGGTGTTCTGTAAATTCTTGCACGTTTTGCCTGTCCCTTCAAGATTAGCAATGACTTAGGCCAGAGGGGAAACTTCAGCTCATTTTCTCATCAGTAAATGCATGTAACACAGGGCATCCGGGGGGAGGCAAGGAAAAGATGTCTTAAATTAGTTAAAGTAAATCAATAAAATATAAAGAATAAACAACGGATTTGTTTCACTACAGTTTAAACAAAGGTGATATTGCTCCAATATTTTGTTAAAAATTTGTGCTTTTGGCATTCTTCTTAAATGTATTGTCAAAATACCTACAAATCTCCTTGCAATCCATTTCATCAGATTAGTCAAATTTTATTCATACCAAAAAAAGGTTATTAGCTCATATTCTGTTCAGGAATTCCTGCTGGTTTAAGTTCAGTTCCTCAATTTGGTCAGTTCTAAACCAAAAGTAAAATACTGGAGGGAGGCTGGAAATCTGAAATAAAAATAGAAAATACTGAAAATACTCATTAGGTCAAGCAGCATCTATGGAGAGGGAAACAAAGTTAACGGGTCCATTTTATGAGGCGGGCGAGGTGGGGGGCACGGAAAGATTACCTGCTGCCCTCCCCACCCCCAACCTAAAAGTTGGTTGGCACCCTTGGCAACCAGAAATTCGGCTGCCCCGTGGCGATACTATGCTGGGGACGGCCTTAATAGGGTCAGGGTGGGGCTTCTGCCCCCATCAGAGAGGAAGTCCCACCCCAGAGCGCTGATAACCAATCTGATTGGCTGGCAGCCCAGCACCAGAAGAGATTAGTGGCTTCTGCTGGGTCTACAAGCAATCCCCGGAGAAGAAGAGAAGATGCCTCTTCACAGAATCACAGAATTGTTACGGTGTAGAAGGAGGCCATTCAGCCCATTGTGTCTGCACCGGCTCTCTGAGCATTTTATCTTAGTACCAATCTCCTGCCTTTTCCCCGTAACCCTGAACATTGTTTCTATTTAGGTAATCATCCAATGCCCTCTTGAATGCCTCAATTGAATCAATGTCCACCACACTTCTAGGCAGCGCATTCCAAACCCTATCTACTCACCTCACATTTATTTCTTTTGCAAAACACTAAAACTGCGCCCTCTGGTTCTTACTCCGTTTACGAGCAGGAACAGTTTCTCCCCATCTACTCTGTCCACGCCCCTTAGGCCCCTCATTATTTAAAAAACTTTTATCAAGTCTTCTCTCAGCCTTCTCATCTCCAAGGAAAACAGTCCCAACTTCTCCAATCTTTCCCAATGTTTATTGTGTAAGGGACTATTTACAAATGCACACACCCAACTGAAGATCCCTGTCCTAACAGAAACGTGCACGAAGTGTCTCATCCCTGGAACCATTCTCGTAAACCTCTTCTGCACTCTCTCCAATGCATTCACATCCTTCCTACAGTGTGGTGCCCAGAACTGTACACAATACTCCAGCTGAGGTCTAACCAGTGCCTTATTTAAGTTCATCATAACCTGCCTGCTCTTGTACTCTATGCCCCTATTAATGAGGCCTAGAATACTGTATGCTTTAGAAACAGCCCTCTCTACCTGTCCTGCCACCTTTAATGACTTATGTATACATACACCCAGGTCTCTCTGCTCCTGCACACCCTTTAGAATAGTATCCTTTATTTTATACCATCTCTGCAAGTTCTTTGTACCAAAGTGTATCAACTTATACTTCTCCGCATTGAACTTCATCTGCCACCTATCTGCCCACTCCACCAATGTGTCATGTCCTTTTGAAGTTTTACACTGTCCTCCTCCCAGTTTTCAATTCTCCCAAGTTTTGTGTTGTCTGCAACTCTGCAATTGTCCCCTGAACACCAAGATCTAGATCATTTATATATATCAAGAAGAGCATGGGTCCCAATACCGACCCCTGGGGAACTGCACTACATACCTTCTTCCAGCCCGAAAAATACGTATTAAACATTACTCTGTTTCCTATCCCTCAGTCAATTTTGTATCCACGTTGCTACTGCCCTTTATTCCATGACCTATAACTTTCCTCACAAGTCTGTTGTGTGGCATTGTATCGAACACCTTTTGGAAGTCCAGATACACCACATCAACAGTCTTGCCCTCATCAGCCATCTGCTACCTCTTCAAAACACTCCAGCAAATTAATTAGATACGATTTTCCTTTAACAAATCCATGCTGACTCTTCCCGAAACAATCCAAATTTTTCCATGTGACTATTAATTCTATTCCAAATAACTCTTTCCAGAAGTTTTCCCACCACCTAAGTTAAACTGACTGGTCTGTAATTGCAGGGCAGCTCTTTACAACGTTTTTTGAACAAGGGCGTAATATTTGCAATTCTCCAGTCCTCCAGCACCTCCCCCGAATCCAGGGAAAATTGAAAGATTATTGCCAGTGCCTCTGCAATTTCCACTCTCACTTCCTTCAATA
Organism: Cetorhinus maximus; assembly: GCF_964194155.1. NCBI lineage: Eukaryota > Metazoa > Chordata > Chondrichthyes > Lamniformes > Cetorhinidae > Cetorhinus > Cetorhinus maximus. Next base: position 115,980,888 of record NC_135880.1, read on the forward strand.
TTCTTGGATGCCACTCATCCGGTCCCGGTGCCTTATCAATTTTAAGTACCGATAGCTTATCCAATATCTTCTCCTTATCAATTTTAAACCCTTCTAGTGATTGAGTTTCCTCCTCTGTCAATGTGGCCTGGGCAGCATCTACTTTGTAGGTACAGACAGATGTGAAGTATTCATTTAACACCTCAGCCATGCGTGATGTAGGCCGCGCTCCCCGGGCTGTATTTATTCTCTCCCCGCTCCGCGTATCTCCCACAGGTCCACCTCTCTGACTGCTCTTCCTGCAGGTGAGTTTCTTGAAGCAAGTCCGGGAGTTGTGGGAAGGCCCGGCCCAGAGAGTGTTTGGGGACGTGTCAGGTAAGAGAGGCCAGGGGGGTAGGGATAGAGGCGGGTGTCTGATCTTCAAGGCTGCCCCCGAAAGACAGAGGGGACCCCCCAAAGGAGGTACACTTCTTGCTGCCCAACAGCAGGCTACGCAATCTTTGCTGCTGGACTACTTGCCTTGCCCCTGCCTTTCCCTGTAGACTGCAAAATTGTGGAAGAAGCAGATAGAGGCTGTTAAATGGCAGTGGGGGGTGGCACATTTTAGGCCAATGACCTTGAGTTCTGGTGAGAGGTAGCGTAGTGGTAATCTTACTGGACAAATAATCCAAAGGCCCCGAATTTATGCTCTAGTGACACAAGTTAAAATCCAACCTTGGCAGCTGGTGGAATTTAAATTCAATTGATTAATAATTCTGGAATAAAAAGCTGGTCACATTAATGGTGATTATCTATCTGATTGTTGTAAAAACCCATCTGGTTCACGAATGTCCTTCAGGGGAGGAAATCTGCCTTCCTTTTTCAGTCTGTTTATATGTGACTCTAGACCCACAGCAATGTGCTTGACTCTTAACTGCATCCCTGAAATGCCTTGAATGTCACTCAATTGTGTCAAACCACTTTATAGGTGTACCTCCACCACATGCACTGTAGCGGCTCAGGAAGGCAGCTCACCACCACCTTCTCGAGGGCATTAGGAATGGGCAATAAATATTGGCCTTGTGTTCACATCACATCTCTTGAATGAATTTTAAAAATATTTGGACAGAATTTTACAGGCTCCTGGGTGACAGGAACAGAAGTGGGTGGGGGTGGTGAAATGGCAGGCAGCCAGGTTGGGATGGCTCCCTGATGCAGTCCTGCTGCTGGGGATGTTTCTGAGCGACAGGCTGGGAGCTGGATAGGCTGGCTGCTCCAAGAAGGTGGACAGTCGACTTGCATAGCTAAAGGCTGCATTAAGTGCAATTTCACAGGACATTGGCATTTTGTTAATAGTGGGGCAGCGCCCTGCCGCACGGGGAGACTTTCAGCTTCATGGAGGTAGCCTCCCTGCAGCAGTCCAGGGACCATTGGAGCTTTGAGGCTCTGTGCCCCTTAGAGGGGTCCATGGGCATGAAAGTCATCGTCTGCAGCCCCAATAATTCCTTGGAGGGGCTTGCCTGGTAATCAATGGGGCCTTTCCCCTCGTCCGTCCTCAATTTTAATTTGTACTTTCCTCTACGGGAGTGCCCCTATCTTGAGGCACTGCAGAGATCTCTGATCTGCCTCAGCAGTGCCTACATCTCCTAGTGGCGCTTCTGAGACTTCAAAAGCTGCTAGCTCTCTGATTAGGCCAGTAACATCAGGAAGCCCACCATACTTAATTGCTTTGTCCAGATGTTGGGGTTTTGATGCCCATGGTAAAATCCAGCCTGGTTTTTTTCTGTTTATCTCTCTGCTGAAGTTGTGTATTTCCAGCATTATCTTGTTTTCATTTCAGTTCTGAAACAGATCATTTAATGGAGCACTAAGCAACAGCAAGCTTTCTACTTGAGAAGGGCTGTTGGGGGGGGGACAGGGAGAAAACATTACTGAAGTGCATTTATGACTGGGTAATTACTGAATAGCATTGAAGATAGCCATGAAAACATTTGCAAGCACATTTTCTGGCCTTTTAGGAAATGGCCTGCAGCAGAAGTAACAAAAAGACAAATAACAGGAACAAAAGCGTTCCAGAAATCAAATAGGTCACAAGCCCCATAACATACATACATACAAATTAGGAGCAGAAATAGGCCATTTAAACCCCTTGAGCCTGCTTTGCCATTTAACAAGTTGGCTGGTCTATTTGTGGCTTCTACTTCCCTGTCTGCCTCCTATACTCTTTGACTCGCTTGTCAGTAGGGTTGCCAACCCTTCCAGAATGGCCAGGAGTCTCCCTGAATCGGTATCAATGTCCCAGTGACCAAATAAAGCATTAAGGGAGATTTTAAAACAATATTTCATTGACACTATTCAGTGAGTTGGGCCAGTTGGTCCACAGCACCATCGCCCCCCCAAACCAGGAAGCAGGGTTTCGCTGCACTGGCCATGAAATGTGGTCTCTCTATCTCTGCATGGAGCAGAGCAGGGAACTACGTGGAGAGCAAACTACAATGTCCAAAGAACACTGCAGCCAGGGGCGGGGGATGGGGGGAGGTGGTGGGGGGAAATCGGTGACGTGACTTGTCAAGTGAAACGCCAGAAGCTGAGGTAAAGGGTGAGACTAATGGCTGGATACGGCTGTGACAGTGGGTGAGTAGCAGCTCAGTTGATATCGAGATTTTCTTGTTGCTGATGTTTGCAGTATCTCTCTCCCAACCACCCCCCACAACTGGCCCAATTATTGCACGTCAACAGCTGTAAGAGGAGGTGGGGCAGGATTAGTATTTATGTATCTCTGTTCATAGCCAACTCATAAACCTAAAACTGCTTGCACCATACCACCGAGTTCCATGACATCACTTCCACCGATGTCTCCCGGAATATATCCAGCTAGAGTTGGCAAGCCTACTTGTCAGTCAAGAATCTATCCAACTCAGCCTTAAAAGTATTCAATGACCTAGGTTCCACTGCTCTCTGGTGAAGAGAATTCCACAAACTAACGACCCTCTGAGAGAAAAAAAATTCTCATCTCTGTCTTAAATGGGAGGCCACTTATTTTTCTTCCATCACGTAATTAAGTACATGTTAATGCCAAATATTAAAAATCATGTCAGAAATCTATTTGTTTTTGGCAATTTAATACTATCATGAAGTAGTCAGAAATCTAATAATATTCGGTACTTTTTATTCATCACTATATGCATTAAATTTGCAGATTTTAAAATAAGAATCTAACCATTTCAGGTTTAACAAACAAAAGACTTTTGTTACCTTTACCAAAATTTCTGGAGAAAAAATTGGGAAATTCGGGATTTACAGATTGTGTTGACTTTTGCCTTCATACAATGTCATTATTCCTGCAATTCTCACATGAAGAGAGCATAGGTCAGATTGTAACCCAATTTCTGACAAGCACTCTGAACACAGCACAGCAATAATTCTTCTCCCCCAAGGAATATAAGATTGATGAATTGACCCATAGCAACATAGGAACAGGTGTAGCCAATTCAGATACTTGAGCCTGTTCTACTGTTCAGTTAGATCCTGGCTCATCTGTACCTCAACTCTATTTACCCACCTTTGATTTATATCCCTTACCTAACAAAAGCCTATTGATCTCAGTCTTGAAAATTTCAACTGGCCCAACACCTCTGTGTTCTGGGGAGGCGAGTTCCAGATTTCCACCACCAGATTTCCTGGTTTCATTGCTAAATGACCTAGCTCTAATTTTAAAATGTGCCCTCTTGTTCTGGATTCCCCCACCAGAAGAAATCATTTCTCTGCATCTACCCCATCAAATTTCCTAATCACTTTTAATACATCGATTAGATCAACCCTCAGCCTTCTAAATTCAGGTAAATGGAAGCCAAATTTATTCAAACTATCCTCAGAATTTAATCCTATCACCCCCAGTATTATTCCAATGAATCAGCACTGTACCCTTTCTACGGCCATTATATCGTTCCGAGGTAAGAGGTCCCAAAATATGTGATAGTTTTTAATATGTTACACAACGTTAAAAATTCTGTGGAAAAAAACTATGGAAATGCTTCAAAGAAGTTAGCCATGACTCAGTGGCAGCACCTTTATTCCTGAGATGAGAGGTTGTTCACTCAAGTTTCACTCCAGAGACTTGAGCACATAATACTATCTACACTCCTGTGCAGTGCTGAGGGGCGTAACACTGTCGGAGGCATCATATTTTGGATGAGATGTTAAACCGAAGCTCTCTCAGAAGAAAAGTTGCCAACACACTATTCTGAAGAAGAGCAGGGGAATTGCGGGCAGCAACAAGGTCGCTGGCAATGTGGCACTGAAGATCAGGCAACTACGGCCCTAAGATAAACGATGAAGTGTGGGCAATCACAAAGGGAGGTGATGAGATTGGGCAGGTGAGAGGACACCTGTGCCAAGCTAAGGGTCCTCTTTAAATATGCAAGTCATGGCCCAACGTTGTCATTGGCACCAATCTGCTATTTCAGTCCATGGCTTGAGCAGGGACAGCAATGAGAGTTTAACCATCAGGCAGACCTGTTGGGATGTGGACTGTGGGCCAGAAAAGATTCAGGCAGATACATTTTTTTAAAAAGTGTTTTAAGGTTTCCTCAAAGGTTAGGAGCAGGACCCATAAGGAAGTCAAATGTGTCCTTTAATCCAGGCTTGCCCCACGCCCCTCCCTTAATCGCCTTCACCCTTAAAGCACCCCCACCCTTAATGTGACCATGGTCCTGCAAGCCCCCAGCTGGGAGCTCCTGCTTGCAATCTCTGCTGTCGCCCTGCCCCCAGTTAATGCAGCTAGCTAAGTTTGGGAGAGGGTCCAGTGAAATTTTGATAATAGGCCTGGATATTAAGATCGGCTGGCCCTCCTTGTCTTCAGACTCCACAGGTTCTTTGCTCACTTCAGGACTCGCGTGCACTATACCAACACCCTCCTTTTAAAATCGAAGCTGAAGTGTTAGCTTACTTCAGTCAGTAGCACGCATCCATAACGCAGAAGGTTTCAAGCCCCATCCTAGGATTTTAGTATGTCCATGCAATGTTGCACAGTCACTTAGCGCTCCTTTGAATGAAATGTTAATCAAAGCACCCATCGGCTGTTCCAGAAGACTGTTATTACTCTTATCTGAAGTAGAGTAGAATGTTCTTGTATCCTAGCCAACATTCTCAAGGGCAATTAGGGCTGGGCAATAAATTCTGGCCTAGCCAGCGATGCCCACATCCCATGAATGAATAAAAAAAAATTTGCTCAACAGTACATTTCAATTGCTTGACAGACACTGCTCTGTGCAAAATGGCTTCAGTGTCTGTCTTGTAGCGGGACTAAGACCTCACAATATATTTTTATTAAATACATATATCATTCTGGCTAATTTCTAAAATAAAAAAACTGGGCAATGACCTTTTAAAATGGCTGAAGCCATGTCTGGCTGTGACCCTGAACAAAAGAGCTATTTGGCAATTATCGCAGACGGCAGTAGAGTGAAGGTATAACAAGGATCATGCTGCAACTCGCAACTTGGTAGAGCAAACCATTGGGATGCTAAAAATGAGGTTTTGGTACCTGGACTAGATTGGTGGAGCCCTGCAATATAGTCTACAGGGGGTGCCACGCATCTGGTCACCCGCTGCGTCCTTTCAAACCTGGTGCTGCAGCGGGGAGAGGAGCTGGCTGAGGAGGAGATGAAGGTCTCCTCCAATGAAGAGGACATCGACAGTGACGAGGGTGATGAGGCCCTCACACTGGCCTGGCAAAGCAGGAGTGCTCGGGAGGCTCTCACAGCTGCTAGATTTGTGCAGAACGATGATGACGTGCAGTGAAGAGACACCATAGATCTTCACATTGCATCTATGAACTTTTGGCTCCAGTCTGGCTGGTGGCAGCGCACATACATTCTATGATAATGCTCCTGTCATGGAGACATAGTGGAGGCCCTATTAGTTGCTCGATTGCAGGAGGATGATGATGACATGCAGTGAGGACACTCCAAAGATCTTCACAATGCCTCTGTGAATGTCTGACTCCTGTCTGGCTGAGGACAGCTTGCTTGCACTCTTTGATCAGGGTCATATCATGGAAAGACAGCTATGAAAGTTTAAAAGCACCTGATCTTTTGTCAGCCTTCAGCACCTCACCCCTTTAGGAGCACAGTGTCACTGGTCACAGATGCTGAAGAGATGAGGCCAGCCCCACCTTAAAGGTGCTGAGAGCGCACAGAGAGAATGATGGAACTCTGTGACTCCTGCCCACGACATTCTGGCAGCAATGACAAGCACCATCGAGGTGCAGACATCAGTAATGTGTCCAGGGAGTGTGAAGCCAGACCATCATTTTGCTCTGAAGGCTGCACAAAGCATAGGGAAGAGGCCCTGGACTGAGGCACCTGCCTTTATCTTGTGCAGAATGGTTTCACATCCAAGTGACATGAACACTGCTCATCAGAACAAGGAACCATAGGCAGGGAGACATTCTTGAGAGTTTTTTTTACAATAGTGAACATTATGTACAAATGATTAACACCCGTGCCCAGATTGGGCAACTACATCTTCTTAACCTTCCTAACCCTGCTGCTACGTCTTGGTGCTCCACAGATAGCCACAGGGGAGGTGGAGGCAGCCTGTTGGCTGCTACGCCCTGTCTATGATGACCTTGACGGGCATCTTCTGGAGGGCCGAGACCTGGAGGACCCTGGCCTGCTTTTGGGGTCCTGCTGTGCGGCAGTGACTCCCTCCTCGACCTGGAGCTGCTGGGGTCACAGGAAGAGGGGATTCAGGTGGGCTGGACACTCCAGGGGTCACCTGGGTGTATGACCCCGGGGTGTGCACCTGCTGATCCTCCTCCCTACGGGTGCCCAAGGTTCTCCTGGCTGACTCCGTGAGGAATAGGGGAAGCTGGAGTGAGATCGAGCTGCCCAGCACCCCTCTCGCATACTCATTGTTGAAGGCCAACCATGGCATCGGCAATGGGGTTCAGCCTGCGCAGCAGTGCAGGAGCAAATTCCTGCACAAAGGTCTCCATGGCGGCCACCATCCTACCAGTGTTGACCTCAGTGCGTTGGCATGTTGGTGCTATCGCCTCAGCCTGAAGGCAAACAGACTCCTTCATCATGCCTTGCAATCTGAGGAGTGCAGCGGATGTCCCTTCCTGATGTTCCCAAGCTTGACTTTGCAGCTCCAGGAACTGAGGTATGACCGAGTCCAGAGGTTCGTCATCTGACTGGGACTCAGCAAATATCTGGCCTCCAGCAGTCCCCCGATTGCCGGGGACCTCGGTGGGACCTGGGAAGTCCCTGCTGCCACCTGCTGTGGAACAGAAAGTACGATGTGCTTACCAGATTGTGAACCCAAGGCTACTCTTAAGTTAGGTCCCACCGAGGTGCGTGTCTCTGCGCTGGTGGAGGGTGTGGGTGAGGCTGTGATGGGACTTCAAAGAGGGTACCTTCAGATTCCTCTTTAGAGGAATTGTGAACTCCATCGGCTTTTTCCCAGATGTGCCTGTGAAAGCAAGGAGAGATAATTGGTGCATGGCAGTGGCCTTGAAACAGGACACATCACTCACAGCATGGTTGTCTGATGGATGTTGCACTGCTGGATCCTCACTTGGTAGAGCACCGCTGACCTCACCGTCAGCACAGGAACAATCCACGTCCTTGCTGGCCAGCTGGATGGCTCTGTTTTCAAAGTCCATGAGGACCTTGATTTCAGGCATTCCTCCACCAGTCTGCGACCTCTCCCTGTTGTTATGTGCCAGTTTGTCCTGCATGAATAGAGATGGAGCTTAAGCAGGATGCCTGCCAGGCCAGATGCTAAGTATGACTGGCATGTGTGGGTGGTGAGTGATCCCATGGACAATGAAAGTGTGTGTGAGAGAGCAAATAGTGCTGTTCCCTGAAGTGGCAGTAAGTGAAGGCCCTGTGGATGTGTGATGGGTTTGTGAGTGCGTGAGTTGAGAGTGATGAGAAGAGGGACTTACCCTGGCCGAACAGAGGAGATCACTCATCCTCTTTTGGCACTGGGTGGCTGTCCTCTTTTGCAGGGTTTTGGCGCTGACCACCACTGCCACTGCTTCCCAAACTGGATTGGTGTGCTGCTGCCCATCCTGCGGCCAGAGTGGGGGGTAGAGGACATCACGGCGGGCCTCCACGACATCCAAAAGGCACTCAAGGGACGCGTCATTGAACCCGGGCTGGGGGCTGCTGTCCTTTTGCCTTTTGGTGCCATGTCTTCCATGCAGGAATACTGGGCTGGAAGCACTGAGAGGTGTGCACGTGGCTGCACTTTAAATATGGCACCCAACATGATGAGGTGATGGTGTGGTGAGCAAATGAGAGCCCGCCTGCCACTGAAACGGCGTGTTTCCTGGAAATGCCTAATTAATGTGGCGCATTTGGGACACTATAGTGTGAGAAGCCACCATTCTGGCCGGCGGATAAAACATCATTTTTCCTGCCCGCTACTGCACTTGGTGCAAATCTGGGATGATTCCGCCCACAGTCAAAGCCCAAGTTCCAGCACTTCTGGTTATTTACTGATAAAAACAATTAAGTTGGGGAAATGCCTTAATCCTGTCAACTACACTACGCAGCACCGCTTTACAATTATTGATTTTAGGCTCTTCATGTCTGTCCACCATCAGTGCCTTTGGTACAACTGACACACTAGATTTTATAGTGCCTCAGCAACTCCAATAATGAATCAGATACCTAAGAACAGGATCTATAAATCAGTAAATCAAATATAAATCGTTCTTATAAACCATGGGCAGAATTTTCACCTCGGCGGGCAGGCATGCTGCTCGAGCATGAAATGGCACGCGCTGACGTCGGGCAAGTGTCCCGGCGTCAACGCGCAATTGCGCGATAGTTTGGTCGGTGGGTGCATGTGGGAATCAGCAGCACGCCCGCCAACAATGAAAAGGTCTGTTAAGGCCATTAAATTATTAAGTTAAATTTTTTGCTACCCGTCCAACCTTATGGTTGGTGGGCTGGTGAAAGGCCAAGCGGCCTTTGCATTTTTTGGAAACCTCATCAACAGGCGGGATGAAGTTTCCAACATCAAATAAAAATAAAATAAAATAATTAAAATTTCACTCATAAGATGTCCCTACTCATGTGACAACGTTTCATAACATTTTTCACATCTTCATTATTTTTTAAAAAGCTTTTCATCACGAAGTTCGCGCTCGCCCCACTCGTCCTCCTCCTCCACCACCCCCCTCCCCCCGACCCCTGCACAGGCAGCGCTGAGCGCTGCCGCTCACGTTTCATGCTGGGCAGGCCTTAATTGGCCCGCCAGCGTGAAATCGCCTTCCAGCCTCAATTGGCTTCCCGACCACACCCACCTACCCCCGCCGAGCCCACCCGACAAGGGCTAAATTCTGCCCCATAAGTTTTTCTCTTTAAGTATGAAGATTTGCATGTGCTTGAACAAATGCTCTCTTTAACCCAATATCCCTAATAACAAAATGTCCATTAATTAGAACAGAAGAAAGGTATTTCACAACCTCAGGATGTCCCAAAGTGCGTTATAGACAATGAAGTGCTTCTGAAGTGTAGTCATTGTTGTAATGTAGGAAATTAGCTAACTTTGTTGTAAATGGAGTAAACCAGTCTAAAACGTATGGCCAGAAAGGTTGGTTTTAAATGAGCGTGTGTTATTTAAACTGCCAAGTTCATTATGTGATGGCATGCACCCACCCCCAACCCTCCCATGCACACTCTTGTACTGATGAAGATTGCAACTCTGCCTGGTATGCAACAGAAGAGCCAGAAAACAGGCTGAGACATTGATATACCAGGTCCTGGCTTGCACTTGCGGTATCCATGCAACCTTGTAGGGGCTGAACCTAGCATCAGAGGGGCTACCTTACACTTTGAGCATCTGCTCATGTGCTTCACATGGATCTGGCATTACTTTGGAGGCCACTAATTCAACTACGAAGAGGTGTACTCTAAATGGGTGGAGCAATAGAAGACACTGACATGTACAGTCCTAGCATAAATGTCAAGATCACAGCCTGTGTAATTTCAGGCCTATTATGCATTAAAATATAATTATATAGCTTGCCGTTTTTGAAGAAGGTATCTCTTCCTCATAGATTTGTCTGTCTCAGCAACCATACAGTAAAATACTTCTTTCTAATTTTTTGTAAAGTCCTTACCCGCTCGTTTCTCTCCTACATGTCTATATCCCCAAATTAAGTTTGTTTTCCAACTCTCTATCATTTAATGATTAACTTTTCCACATGTTCTACTTGGTCAAATTACAATAGGCTATAAATACATATATACATAAAATCAGAAATTTCTGTAACGTTTGAATCATTCGCAAGTTCACAAACCCTTCCAAATGGTGAAAACCACAAATTAAGATAGTTGGGACATAGAACCACAATAGCCAGCATTTAAAATGACTAACAAACAGGGTAATATTCTCAACTCATGCGTTTTGAACCACCCTTTCGAAGAACTGGTTTCAAATCTCTTTCATGAATCTATTAATAGGCAGGCCATTTATCAAGTTGAATTCCAACTAGAGCAAGGGCTGTACTTCCTTTTAATTTTATTTTCAGTGTTCTGTATATTTCTTTTTCAGGGCACAATTTTTTAAAAATCTTGTTTCCTTGCAGTAAAATAGGCTCTGGAGGCATTGTATCCTTGTCACCATAACATTGTATTCAAAGAAAATGAGAACATGGCCCCAATTTTTACTCAGAACTGGGAAGCAAGCTGGGTGGAGAGAAAGATGCTCAGTCAAGAAACCTGGAACTAGGGGTTTCCTGCATGTCCTGCCAGCCTGACAGGGGTAGGCTGACTGTTGGGCTGGAAAAAAAATTGGGCATCACGGGCCAGGGACCCTCTTTCATGTACCTTTCTACCTTCTCCTTAAATGCATCTATACCTGTTTACCACATGGAGTAATTGAGGCTAAGTTACACATTCTAACCACTCTCTTGTTTCTGAATTCTTAGTTGTGTTTATTAGTCACTCTCTTGCATCTATCATCTCTAGTTTTGGACTTCCTCACAAGTGGAAATGCCTTCTCTATGTCCACTCTTTCAAACCCTATGTAATTTTATGCCCAGTGACATAAATCTTTCTAGAAAAAAGACCCAGCCTGATCAGTCCTTCCTGATAATTATAACCACTCAGTTCTGGCATCATCCTTGCACCATCTCCAGTACTTCTAAATGTTTTTTATAATATGGAGACCAGGGGTGGATTTTCATCTTCCATTGGAGGTGCGAATTGGGTCATGAAACAATGAACTTAGTCTTTTTTTGAAGGAAATATAATTTTCCTCTGCCTTCCTGACCCAAGCCATTTTCATGTGGCCTTTTTGAGGTTTGGGAAGGCCTAGGGTGGAAAATGTGCACACACCACTTCTGCAGTTGAGGTCCCCATTGTGAGGACCATAAGAAAATTGTATTTCCTCTCACACACTATTTCCATGTGCTGGTGTCGATTTTTAGAACCTTTAAAAAACACATCTCCTCATGGGAAGTGTGACCACTTCCGTGGGGTCAGGAAGAGTGTGGTAATGGAGTGGAGCAACTTTCTTCCAGCTTTTTCCTCAACTTTTAAAACTGCAAAGCCTGTCTGCCAGCCAAGGGATTCTCTGCCTGGGAGTGGGGAGTGCACAGAGGGGGCCACACCCAGCACAGCTGTAGACCTGCCATCAACAGATCTCCATTACAGCCTCAGTCAGGATCCCCTCTACAAATCTTCATTTTGACATAAGTGCAGCACCAGGCCACCTTCAGTATGTTCAGGCACAGGTGCTGCAGCAGCAGCCTGAAATGCTTTGATCGCATGGGGCCAAGGGCAGGAGGAACCAGGATGCCATTATTACAAGACACCTTCTGTTACCATTGCGCTTTACATGATGGGATCCTCTCATGAGTACGAAGACTGACCTGGGAGGCAGAGGAGGGCGTTTGAGACACAAAGAGGAGGGCATTGGAAGCATCCTGAAAGCAAACACCTATGAGGATTGATGTAGGCCAACTGGATGCAGTGATCAGGTGGCAGGTGAGACATTAAAATACTTTTGACTGCCTGGAAAGTCCAATATTCTGTGAATATATTGTAAACATTTAACATTCTGCACAGATAAATGTTTCAGTTTCACTTTACAAATGTCTGTTATCTTACCATATACAACATAACTTATCTAAACACCACTGTGGCCCATCTAGTCCTTTGCTCTTGGACACTCCTACATAGTGCTCCCCTTGTTGCCTTGGAGGAAGTGGAGGCAGGCTGCTCACTTCCCTGGTTATATGGCTGTTAGAATTGTGGCAGATGGCCTCATTATGAAGGGGCCCATTAGGGCTCTCCCTGCAACTGCAATATCCGCATCATTGCAGGGACAGCCACCTAGTAGGTAAGGGTGAGATGCCCCAGATTGCATGGATCCCTCAGCCTCCTATTCTGATTGCTCAGCCCTTGGGGTGGTGTTCTGATGGCTGGACGGCGTGTGGTTTTGGGTGCAACTGCTGTCCACTCTAGCTGCCAATCTGAAACCCGTTAAATAGTCCTCCTCTCCCAGTGCTGCCCATGGAGCTAGTGCAACTGCATAGGAGATCTCACACCTCTTGGATGCACTGCACATGGGGCTCACCTTGTTAAGGTTGATCACCTTTTCAAGGCTGCTCATATGCACTCCCCAAACCAAGACAAGGCTGAGGTCATGACCACAATAGACGCTTCAGTTTGGAGTGCATGAGCTCACACTGCTTCAGGGAACTCAGCCAGATGGCCGATTCCCTTTGTCTTTTTGTCCATGACATCTTTGTCAATCTTTCCTTAGCCCCCACCTATCTCTGGCCTTCTATTCAGCTTCACCTGCTCCACCCCGCTTAAACAGTATAAATTTCATCACATTTCAACTTCTCTTTAGCTCTGAAGAGTCATAAGGACTCAAAACATTAACTCTGTTTCTCTTTCCACAGATGCTGTCAGACCTGCTGAGTTTTCCCAGCATTTTCAGTTTTTATTTCAGCTAGATGGTCACTTTGCTCCAGGTCCAAATGCTCTGCCGCAAAAAAACCTCTTGGGACTCTGTCTCACTGCCCTGAGGATTATACCTGCAAATGCTCTCCCTCCTCCAGGGTGAACTGTGCACAGACACCTCCTCGTGCACATTGGTGCTGTGCTCTTCACTCAGTGCTCCTCATTCTATTTCCGCACATCAACCCACCGGATGTGTGTCTCTGAACTGATGTTTGCTGCCTCGGAAGGCGGTGATGGTGCACCCTCGGACGCATGTGCCTCCTCGTCGTGTCCGAGGTCTGACTCCTCTCTGGGTGGTGAGACTGCAGCTTCGAGAACTGTGAGAGTAACACAAGAGTGTCACAAGGTGAAGTCAGGCACAGAATCGTCATTCCCATTGACCTGCTTCCAAAGCCGTGCCTAAACTGGGTTTGCTGCCAGTCGATGCCTCCCAGGTTGAACGCCTTCATAGCTTGGAGTCACTCATCACCATAAGCACCCAAGATGCCATCCACGCGGCCCATCCCTCCCCCTCCCCACCATCTGCCCTCTCCGCTAACTGCATAAATCCAGCAGCCCCAGGGCCTGTGCACCTTGGAGGAATCACTATAACCCACACATTTTGATGGTGGAATCCATGGTATGGTCCATGCCATCTCCTCCACAGCTCTGACCTCTCCAGATTTAGGGTTCCATCCCTGGTCTTGACTAACTCCCTTCATTGTGGGCCCTATTCTCCTGAAAAGAAAAGATGGAAAGGGTGATGTGTCGGCTCATCAAGGCATAGAACTTGGATATGTCTCCAAGATGTCTCCAATTTTTGTTCCTCAATGTCCTCCATTCATATGTACATTATTTGACTTGCCTTGGTCATGGACACATGCTGCTGCAGCTGCACTTCTGAACATCATGCACTCTATGTCCACCCGAGGCCAGCCATGCTGCATACAGCAAGGCCAGACTGTACACAAAATAGGAACATCTCACTTTACCATAGCATAGAAGGTTACTGAAATGCTTATGGCACTGGATCCATGTTCTCCAGTGCTAGCCCGAGATGCTGACCACCTCAGCCAGGCTGCCTTGGTGGTCCTGGGAGGCAGCCTGGGCCCTAGTGGAGGAACAGATCATTCCAGTGGGCCTCCACCTGCTGCAGCAGGATCTGCAGGTCATGCTCAGAGAACCTGGGCACTGGTCCCTCCCAGGGCTTCTGACTATTCTGGGCCTCAGCCATCCTGGAATATCAGAAGAGGAGAAACGTAAGTCAGCATGTATGGCTGTCATGTATTTTCTTGTCATAAACTTGTCATGGGATTCAATGATAGTGAGGGAAAGGTGCTAATCTGTGTGTGGTATGGGAGGGAAGGGTTTGTCTAGCACAGGCCTGGGGGTCTAAACATTGTGTTACTGGTGACCGGGTGGCAAACCACATCGCAGTTCGCAAATGCAGTAAGGGCCGATGGGTTCTTAGAGCATTCGTGACCTGCTTTGTGCTGCTTCTGGGGATAGGCTTGGAAGTCCTCAGTGTACTGCGTCCTCTGAAGGGGAATGCTTTGAGATGGTTACCACGGGTCTGAGACAGTCTAGGTTGGAGTGAGAGGTGCAGCTGGTGAACTGTCCTGCAACAGTGGACACATCAGCACATGCTTCTTTCACTAAGGGTATTCAGTCAACAGGCCAGCTCTCACAGGGAAACAATATTTCAGCTAAATTTAAATATACAGTACTTTGTGCAAGGGTCAGGTCATCACTAGTGGTGTGGCAGGGTTGCCTCAAGGCAGATTTTTGATGTTGAGCCCTTTACTTCCCTTTTATTGAGCAGAGGATGGAAGGTGCCCGCCTCCTTCTACCCTTCTGACCCCTTCGTTTCATGAAGGCAAGCCTGCACCCAATCATGGCTCAATCGCATATGGAGCCCGCCTCCTCACTGAAAACACAAAAATTCCTGGGAAAGTAAGCACTTAGTTGGGAGTACAATTCGGAGTTGCAAAAGTGCACAAGTAGAATTTTTACGACCCCAGATGAAAATCCGGGCCCAGAACTGTGCACAGTGTTCTTAAGTATGGCTTAACAAGGATCGATATAAATTTGAAATAACTTCTCTGCTTTTCAGTTCTATTCCTTTAGAAATAAATCCTAGTGCTTGCTCTTCATTTTTCTAATAGCCTTGGTAACATGAGTTGCTACTATTAATCAAAATAATCTGAGATGAGCACAGGGCAACGAATGACACAAAGACATAGAAAAAGGGAAGCAGGTATATAAAGTACACCATACTAAGAGAAGCAGTGTGCCTGTTGTTGAAATAAGCAAATTAGAGAGCTTAATGTTTTACTTTTGATACCTAAAATCTCTCAAAATGTTCTGATTCAGCCACTAAAAGCTTCAATTTTTGTTATGGTGATCCTCTATCCAAAAGAGGACAAACTGACCCTGAGGCTGACAGTAGAGGTATTGGATAACAAGATAAACTGTCCTAAATTCTATCCCTGGATTCTAGCCTTCCACTGTGCGTTCTGCAGTGACCATGGACATGAATTTTAGGCCTTGCTAAGGCTGGGAACGGAGGTGTCTGGCCATTAAATATAGTACGCGGTGGGTAGCGAGTCAGAATCATTAAGGGTCACTTAGGGCCAATTAAAGGAGACCATGGGATTTTCCAATTGGCCTCCAGATACCCACAGGTGGTGGGACCAGTTTAGATGTTTAGAGATGGCCTTTCAGCAGCAGACCTGGAGGGTGGTAGGGGTGCTGGTCAGCACTCCAGGCAGGCTTAGAGATCCTCCTTCCTCTTTGCCTGCCTATAGCCTATCCTATCTTTGTAACCTTCTGCAACCCTACAACCATTCAAGAGCTCTGTGTTCCTTCAAATCTGGTCTATTGTGCCTCCACTTTTTTTGTCTCACAGTTGGCAGTTGTGCCTTCGGCCGTTTAGCACTGAAGGTCTGGAATTCTCTACCTAAGCCTTTCCAAGTCTCTCACCTCCTCAAAACCTACTTCTTTGACGAAGTTTAGAGTCACCGGTTCTAATGTTGTCTTCTTTGGCTCAGTGTTAACTGTTATCTGATTACACTCCTGTGAAGTGGCTTGGGGCACCTTGATATGTCAAATGTGTTATATATGTTGGTTATGTTGTTTGTGGTGCTATCTGTAGTATTGATATGTTCGTATGCTAGCATTGGAGCCGTTTGTGGTGTTGATAGTGTGAAGGACCACACTGCCACCACAGTGCATTAAGAGAGGGGGATTTAGTTGACAGAATAGCCAGGCAGGGAGGTTTTATTAAATTGAAAGGAATTAACCACAAAGGTGAGTCAAGACATTTTGAAAGCCAGGATGTCAAGCCAATCATCAACAATTAGTCTCCCACACAAGAAACATCTCATTCTTGGATGACAATGGGTTCGGCAATAAACTGTTACCTTTGCACCCAGTTTTAAAAGGCTTCCCAGGCTGATAGAATGGCTGTTATGTATAAAGGAAATGAATATAGCAAATCTTAATCCAGTTCCTCATGGCCATAAGACCGTAAGACGTAGGAGCAGGAGTAGGCCATCATGGCTGATCTGATAATCCTCAACTCCACTTTCCTGCTTTTTCCCCATAACCCTCGATTCCTATCCTGATTAAAAATCTGTCTATCTCAGCCTTGAATATACTTAATGACCCAGCCTCTACAGCCCTCTGCGGTAAAGAATTCTGCAGATTGACAACCCTCTGAGAGAAGAAATTCCTCCTCATTTCTATTTTAAATGGGCGCCCCCTTACTCTGAGATTATGCCCTCTGGTCCCAGACACTCCCACAAGGGAAGACAACCTCTCAGCATCTACCCTGTCAAGACCCCTAAGAACAGCATTTTCCCCCCGTCGGGGGGTGTTGTGTGGGAGCGGGCGCAGGCGGGCGGGTTCCCGATTGGTGCCCCTGGATGGGGGCGCACCGCCATTTTACATGGGTGGGCCAATTAAGGCCCGCCCAGCGTGACGTCCGCTCGGAAGTGCTAAGCACTCCCTGTGCGGGCGGGGGAGATTCCCTGAGCCAGGAGTGAGCTATTTCGCGCATGCGCGCCTCAGGGAGGTCGGTTGAAGTTATAAAATTTTTTTGAAAGTTAGGAAAAACACTGTCACATGAGCTGGGACATGTCCATTACTTTTATTTAAATATGTTCCGAAAATTTTAAATCCCTCATGAAACCTCTTCCCGCTCATGCTTTTTCTGAAGCCCGCTTGGGCTCTTTGGCCGTCCGCCAACTGCAAGGTTGGACGGACCACAAAAAATCGGAAACAATTTTTACTTTAATGGCCTTAATAGGCCTCTTAATTGTCGGTGGGTGCGCTTCCAACTTTTGCACGTGCCCACCGGCTGAATTATCGTGCAAGTGCAGGATGACGTCGGGATGCCTGTCCAACGTCATCCCACGCGATTTCGCATCGATTGGATCGGGCGGGCGCCCGCAAGCCAACCTAAAAATTCTGCCCCGTGGCTGATCTGATAGTAACCTCAAATCTGCTTCCTGCCTATCCCTGATAACCTATCACCCCCTTGCTTACCAAGAATCTATCTACCTCCAGCTTAAAAATATTCAAAGGTGCTGCTTCCACCGCCTTTTCAGGAAGAGTTCCAAAAACTCACGATCCACAGAGAAAAAATGTCATCTCATCTCCGTTTTAAATGGGCGACCCCTTATTTTTAAACAGTGACCCCTAGTTCTTGATTCTCCAACAAGAGGAAACATCCTTTCCACATCCACCCTGTCAAGACCCCTCAGGATCTTATATGTTTCAATCAAGTCGCCTCTTACTCTTCTAAACTCCAGCGGATACAAGCCTAGCCTGTCTAACCTTTCCTCATAAGACAAGCCGCCCATTCCAAGTACTAGTCTGGTAAATCTTCTCTGAACTGCTTCTAACACATTTACATCCTTCCTTAAACAAGGTGACCAATACTGTACACAGTACTCCTGATGTGGTCTCAGCAGTGCTCTGTATAACTGAAGCATAACATTCCTATTTTTATATTCAGCTCCCCTCATAAGAAATGATAACATTCTATTAACATTCTTAATTACTTGCTGTACCTGCATACTAGCCTTTTGCGATTCATGCACTAAGACACCCAGATCCCTCTGCATCTCAGAGCTCTGCAATCTCTCACCATTTAGATAATATGCTTCTCTTTTATTCTTCCTGCCAAAATGGACAATTTTCACATTTTCCTACATTATTCTCCATTTGCCAGATCTTTGCCCACTCACTTAACCTATCCTTATCTCTTTGTAGCCTCCTTATGTCCTCTTCACAACTTACTTTCCTACCTATCTTTGTGTCATTAGCAAATTTGGTAACTATCCCCTCCATTCCTTCATCCAAGTCATTGATATAAATTGTAAACAGTTAAGACCCCAGCACTGATCCTTGTGGCACACCACTCGTTACATCTTACCAACCTGAAAAAGTCCCATTTATGCCTATTCTCTGCTTCCTGTTAGCCAGCCAATCTTCTATCCATGCCAATATGTTACCCCCAATAACATGAGCTTTTATTTTCTGCAATAACCTTTGATATGGCACTTTATCAAATGTATTTCTTGAGTTTTTCAGTGATTAGTTTTATTGCCGCCATTTTTATTTTATTTTCCATTAATAATGCTACCTTTTAAAGATGAGCACTACTCCACTGAATGATTATTAAACGAAGAATGGAGTACAACAAAATTGTTTGAACTTGTAAGTATTACCAAGTAGCCTATAAAGATGGTCTCTATCAGGATTTTCAGCCCTCCTGTGTACTGAAACATCACAGAATTGTAAGAATGTCTGGGACAAAAAATCATTGCAGTCCATTTGGCCAATTCCAAGTTTGAAAAATACTCTAATACCTCTTCTTTGAGTTCTTAGAAAAATAACAGTTTAATTTTCTTTTAAATTCGTCAACACTAAAATCTGCAAACTTTTGTTTCCACAAGTCACCAACGTCAAAAGTCAGTACCTATGGGATTGCCAGTTTAGTGGCAAATTAGAAGCTCATGCTCAAAAAAGATAATTATAATAAAGTATAAAGAGTGGGAATACTAGAGTAATTAATTAATAAATTGAGTAAAATACGATAGCGATGGCAGGACAGGTGATGTGTTGCTGCTGCAGCATGTGGGATGGCTGAACACCAAGATGATCCAGAGCAAACACATCTGTAGCAAGTGTTTGCAGCTCGAGGAACTTCGGATCCGAGATAGGGAGCTGGAGTCCTAGCTGCAGACATTGCATCACATCAGGGAGGGGGAAAGTTAACTGGACACTTTGCTCCAGGAGGCGGTCACACCCCTCAGATTAGGTAATTCAAGTTTGATCAGTGATCAGGGACAGGAGGGTATGACTGCAGGTGAAGCAGGTTTGAGGACCCAGGAGGTAGTGTTCTAGGAGCCCCGGCCCCTGCAACTGTCCAACAGTTCCAAGATTCTTGCAAGCTGTGTGGATGAGAGCGGGGGCTGCAGGGAGGATGAGTGAACTGACCACGGCACCATGGTAAAGGGAGCTATTCAAATGGTGGGAGTGGAAATGGGAACGTAGTAGTGGTAGGTGACAGTATAATTTGGGGGATTGATACTGTTCTCTGCAGCCATGATTGTGATGAGTCCCAAAGGCTGAGTTGCCTGCCCGGTGCCAGGGTTAAGGACATCTCCTCAGGGCTGGAGAGGAATTTGGAGTGGGATGGAAGGGATCCAGCTGTCGTTGTCCATGTTGGTACCAATGACATTGGTAGGACTAGAAAGGAGGTTCTGCTGAAAGAATGTGAACAGTTAGGAGCTAAATTAAGAAGCAGAACCTCCAGGATAATAATCTCGGGATTGCTACCTGAGCCATGGGCAAACTGGCATAGGGTAAATAAAGTCAAGGAGTTAAACGCGTGGCTCAGAGATTTGCTGTGGGAGGAATGGGTTTCAGTTCATGGGGCAATGGCACCAGTACTGGGGTAGAAGGGAGCTATTCCGATGGGACAGGCTTCACTTGAACCGTGCTGGAACCAGTGTCCTAGCAAACTGAATAACTAGGGCTGTAGAGAGGGCTTTAAACTAAATACAGTGGGAGAGGGTCCTGGAAAGGGGATACTTAGGCTTACAAAGCAAAAGGACATGGCAGCCTTGCAGGGCAGCTATTTAGGTAATGATACCCAGAGTGTGCCGGGAAGGGACAGAGTGTACAAACATTAAAAAAAAGTAGCAAGTAGGGTCAAAGGGGGAAAAATTGGTAAAAAGGCAAAATTAGTGGCTCTTTACTTAAATGCACATAGTATTCAGAACAAAATAAATGAATTAACGGCATAAATAGAGGTTAATGGGTATGATCTTATAACCATTATGGAGACGTGGCTACAACGAGATCAAAGCTGGGAACTAAATATTCAAGGGTATGTGACTTTTTGAAAGGACAGGCAGGAAGGAAAGGGTGGTGGGGTAGCTTTGTTAGTACGAGATGGAATAAGTACAATCGCAAGAAAGGAGCTTGGATCGGAAGATGTAGAATCCATATGGGTGGAGGTAAGAAATAAAAAGGGGAAGAAGACACTGGTGGGAGTGGTCTATAGGCCCTCTGACAGTAGCTATATTATAGGACAGAGAATAAATTAGGAGATAATGAGGGCATATAAAAAGGCAGTACCTTAATCATGGGTGACTTTAATCTTGATGTAGATGGGGAGAATCAAATTGGCAGAAGTAGACACGAGCAAGAATTTATGAGGCTGAGTTTTCCCCACGATCGAGTGCATGCCCGCCATTTTACGTTGACGGGCAAACTAAGGCCCGCCCAGTGTGACACTCGCCCAGAAACGCTGAGCGCTCCCTGTGCGGTCAGGGGGAGATTCCCTAAGTCCGGGCCTGTGCTCTTTCACGCATGCACGCGAAAGAGTACAGAAATCTCCGAGGCACTGAGGTGCTTCAGGGAGATTTGTTTAAGGTTTAAACATTTAAATAAAGAATTGAAAATATTTTAAGACATGTCACATGAGCTGGGATATGTCAAGGGACATTAATTTAAAAATTTATTTAATCTATAAACACTTCATGAAACCTCATTCTGCCTGTGGATGAGGTTTCATGAAAAATGCGAAGGCCGCCTGGGCTCTTCGCCTGCCTGCCAACCTTAAGGTTGGACGGGCAGCTCATTTAATTGATTTAATTTGTTTTAAACAGGCCTTAATAGGCCCTTGACAGTTCAATGGGTGTGCAGCTGACTGAGCTGTGCGCCTGCTGAACTGAAAATCTAAATAACGCGCAGTGACATCAGGATGCCTGCCCGATGTCAGCACACGTAATTTTACGCGTCGACGAGCGGGCCCCGCCCCCACTCACCGACCGGAATATTCTCCCCATAGTGTATATTCGGGACAGATTCTTAGAACAATTTGTTGTGAATCCAACCAGGGATCAGGCTATTTTGGATCTGATAATGTGTAATGAGGCAAGCTTAATAAATTATCTCAGTGTAAAGGATCCCCTCGGAAACAGTGACCATAATATGGTAGAATTTAGCATTCAGTTTGAGAGTGAGAAACTTGGGTTGGAAACAACTGTGCTAAACTTAAATTAGGGTAATTACAATGGACTAAGGACAGAGTTGGCTGGAGTGGACTGGGAAAGCAGTTTAGCAGAAAAGACGGTTGATGAACAATGGCAGACATTTAAGATAATATTTCATGACTATCAACAAAGTTATATCCCGATGAGGAAGAAGGATTCAAGGAAGGGAATAAAACAACCATGGTTAACCAAGGAAGTTAAGGACAGTATCAAGTTGAAAGAAAAACATGCAGTCCAGAATTTTCCCATCGGCGATTTGGGGGCGGGGCCCGCTTGCCAACGGGAAAATGATGCGGAATGACGTTGGGAGGAACCCCGACGCCATCCCAGTCCCTTTAAATTTTTAGGAAGTCAGGCGGACAGCGAAATCAGCTGTCCGCCCGCCGACCTGTCAATGGCCAATTGAGGCCATTGACAGGCTAATTAAGATAATTAAAGACCTGCCTGTCCAACCTTAAGGCTGGTGGGTAGGCCAAGAGCCCCAGCGGGCTCCTGATAATGCATGAAACCTCATCCACTGGCGGGATGAGGTTTCATGTCTGTTTTTAAAAAGTTTAATAAAGTTTATGTCCTTTTTATTAACATGTCCCATCTCGTGTGACATTGTCACATGCCGGGGACATGTTAATAATATCTTTATGTTTCTATTTTTTAAGTTTCTTAGACTGTCACTAATCTCCCTGGAACACCACTTAGTCTCAGGGAGTAGTGCGCACTTTCGCACGCATGCGCGAAAAAGCGCACTTTGACAGTTGGGGATTCCCTCCCCCCCAGCACAGGAAGCGCATAGCACTTCCTGTCGGGCAGACCGCAGGGTGGGCCTTAATTGGCCTGCTCACTCAAAATGACGGCAGGCCCCGTTTCGGTTGCGGGGGGGAGGTCAGCTGTCCGCCCGCGGCCAAGCCAGTAGGGCCCGCATACCCACCAAGGGCAAAATTCTGCCCACAATGTGGCAAAGATTAGTGGTAAGTCAGAGGATTGGGAAAGTTTTATAAACCAACAAAAGATTACCAAAAAAATAATAAAGAGGGAGAAAATAAACTTTGAGGGTAAATTAGCAAGTAATATAAAAACGGACAGTCAGATCTTCTTTAAATATATAAAAAGGAAGAGAGAGGCCAAAGTGAACACAGGCCCCTTAGGGAACGAGGCAGGGGAAATAATAATGGGGAACCAGGAAATGGCAGAGGAGTTGAATAAATACTTTTTTTCAGTCTTCACTGTAGAAGATACCAATAGCATTCCAAAAATACTAAATAATCAAGGGGCAAAAGGGATGGAGGGAGGAAATAAATACAATAATTATCACTAGAGAAAAAGTACTAGGGAAATTAATGGGGCTAAAGGCTGATAAGCCCCCTGGACCTGATGGGTTGCATCCTAGGATATTAAAGGAAGTAGCTACAGAGATAGTGGATGCACTGGTAGTAATCTTCCAAGAATCCTTAGATTCTGGAAAAAACCCAGAGGATTGGAGAATGGCCAATGTAACACCCTTATTCAAAAAGGGAGGGAGATAAAAAAACAGATAACTATAGGCTAGTTAGCTTAATATCTGTCATTGGGAAAATGTTAGTATCTATTATAAAGGATGTAATAGCAGAGCATTTAGAAATACATAATCTAATCAAGCAGAGTCAGCATGGCTTCATGAAGGGGAAATCATGCCTAACAAATTTATTAGAATTCTTTGAGGAGGTAACAAGCAGGATAGATAAAGGGGAACCAGTAGATGTAATCCATTTGGATTTCCAAAAGGCGTTTGATAAGGTACCACACACTAAGGCTACTTAATAAGATAAGAGCCCATGGTGTTGGGGGTAGCATATTAGCATGGATAGAGGATTGGCTAGCTAATAGAAGACAGAGAGTTGGGATAAGGGATGCATTTTTAGGATGGCAACCTGTAACTAGCGGAGTGCCACAGGGATCAGTGCTGGGGCCTCAATTATTTACAATATATATTAATGACTTAGATGAAGGAAATGAATGTACTATAGCTAAGTTTGCGGATGACACAAAAATAGGTGGGAAGGCAAGTGGTGAGGATGACACAAGGGGTCTGCAGAGGGATATAGACAGGTTAAGTGAGTGGCAAAAACTTGATAGATAGAATATAATGTGGGAAAATGTGAAGTCATGCACTTTGGTAGGGAGAATAGAGGAGCTGAATATTACTTAAATAGAGAAAGGCTGAGGCACAGAGAGATTTGAGAGTCCTTGTACATGAATCCCAAAACCTAACATACAAGTTCAACAGGTAATAGGGAAGGCAAATGGAATGTTGGCCTTTATTTCAAAGAGAATGGAGTATAAAAATAGGGAAGTCTTGCTAAAACTATTCAAGGCACTAGTTAGACCACACCTAGAATACTGTGAACAATTTTGGTCCCCTTATCTAAGGTATACTGGCATTGGAGGCAGTCCAGAGAAGGTTCACTAGTTGATCCCAGGTATGGAGGGATTTTCTTATTAGGTGGCGTTGAGTAGGTTTGGCCTGTACTCATTGGAGTTTAGAAGAATGAGAGGTGACCTTATTGAAACATATAGGGCAGCTTTTTCCAGTCGGCAAGCAGGGACGGGGCATGCTCGCTGACACGTAAAATGATGCAGGATGATGTCGGGCACGCGTCCCGACGACTCCCCACGTCCTTCAGATTTTCAGTTCGGCGGACGTGCGGCCGAGTCAGCTGCGCGCCCGCTGACCTGTCAATGGCCTATTAAGGCCAGTAAAAAAGTAATTGAAATGAATAATGGACCTCCCTTCCAACCTTAAGGTACGTTCCCCGACCGTGATTGCGCCCACGCACCGACCTAAAAATCCTGCCCATGACCTTATTTAATGGCAGAGCACGCTCCAGGGGCCGAATAGCCCACTCCTGCCCCTTGTTCGTATGTAAAAAGTTAACTGAAGGCCTCAATTAAGAGTTAACTATATACAATTATAACAAAGCAAAAGGAAAACAAGAGAACAGAGCACTCAGTGGAGTGCATACCTCCACCATGCTGTTAACTCAACATTATGACAAATACACAATTCTTCTTTGAGGCTTTTCCCTGCCTGGTTGATGCTCTGTAACTACAAAGCTGAAAAAAAAATCTTTTTATTAAGAACTTCCATCTCACAGATTGGCTTCAGGCCAATCCACATCCACAAACCTGGTCACATTTTGACAGCTTGACCAATTGCACCACAGCAGTTAAGACAATCAACAACATTCTAAATAAAACAACCTGCAACATCCTAAAAAAAAGTAATTTCACCCTATCTCCCGATGTTAACAGATAGTTAAAAAAATTCCAGGATTCGGATCTGCATCTTCAAATCTGTCCATTAGTTTTTTTGCGATATACTGTTTAGAAACAGACTAATAAACTGAGGTGAAATCATTATCTCCACCGACCTTCAGTGGCAGAGGTAAAAGGCAAAAGAAGAAAGAAAATAAACAACAAAAATAGATGAAACGAAAAATAAGGTAGACAATGAGCAAAGCAAAAAAAAATTAAACAATATGTAACAACAAAGCTGAAAGTAAGTATTTATATCCAAAGGAAGAAGAAAATAAGAGAAGAGGACAACTTACAGAGTGAAAATTAAGCAAGAGAGAGAAAATGGAACAAAATATTTTTAAATTTTACCATCTGATATCTGACCTATTTACCCATGTGGAGGCATAGACATCACAAGATGTGAATCACAAGATTTTAGTTTTTGTCAGCCACCTCTGATGTGGATTCTGCTTTTCAGTTTATAATGCAGAGATTTTTATTTTCCCCTTTTGTTCTGTGCTTTGAGGGTCCATTTGAACCACGTGACCGAGTGGATCCATATCTCTTTCAATCACATAGGAACTGTTATCTCACCATATGTGTCTAATGATAAAGTAGTAAACCAAACAGTACGGAAATATCATAGGAAATTGTTTCTGGTCAATCAATATAGAATTGTAAATTACATAAAATTTACAGCACAGAAACAATGCGTTCAGCCTAGCTGGCAGGACAGTGTTAATGCTCCACACAAGCCTCCTCCCATCCCTTTTCATGAATCTACAAAATTTTTATATTAAATATTGCAATAACAGTTGTCTCAATACTACAGGTCAAACCTCTATTTAAAAGTTCAAATGTACTGCTTACAGCTCACATGTCTCTTGCACTCATATTGCCAAATTGCCTGCAACTGTCATGAAATGGGACAGAATATATCCAACTATGCTACAAGTACAAAGATGAATTTCCAACGAGCACAATTTCTTTCTAAACTTTTGTCGGGGAATTCTTTGTTCTTCATAAGTGGAATTAACTGTAACTGCACAGCACATTGATTCTTTTCAATAGCAATTGAAAAACTTGTGTCCTACAGCACAAATCCATATATCGCACGTTTTGCTATTTTTGTTCTTTTGCAAATGAGTAACGGTAGAGCTTTAAGTCCTTTTTATGAGATTACTGCATTTCTACAACAACAACTTTGAGATATCTGTGCTCTGGTAATTCTGGCCTCATGTGCTTTTCAAATTATAATTGCTCTACCACTGGCGGCCATGCCTTCAGTTACCTAGGTCCCAAACACTGGAATTCCCTCCCTATACATTTCTGCCAATCTATCTCGCTTTCCTCCTTTAAGACACTTCTTAAAACCTACTTCTTTGACCAAGCTTCTGGTTATCTGACCTAACACCTCCTTATATGACTCGGTGTCATACTTTGTCTTATAATGCTCCTGTGAAGTGCCTTGGGACATTTCATTTCATTAAAGACACTATATAAATATAAGTTGCTGCTGTTATATTTCTACCACACTAATATCATTATAGGTAGTGTTATTGCTCTTAGAAACCAAATGAAGAATTTAATCATTTTTGTTCACTTTAACAGCAGCAAATAGAAATAGTAATAAGTTTAGTTCTGCACAGGGTGAGTTTGATCTGTAGGATTTTGTTACTTTCATCAGTAGAAACCCATCTTTCTGTAAGAATGCGCATTTCATGTCTTTTCATTGGTTTAACAGGCACGTTACTTAAGAACATAAGAAATAGGAGCAGGTGTAGACCATACGGCCCCTTGAGTCTGCTTCACCATTCAATATGGTCAATGCTGATTATCGGCCTTAGCTCCACTTTCATGCCCATTCCCCATATCTCCTGATTCCCTGAGGGGCCAAAATTGTCCACAGGCCAGTTGAATGTGGAAGCTAGTGCAATGGATAGCAAGGACAAGGGGAACCCTACTGAGAAGAAGGAGAAGGGGTGAGAGCAGAAATGCAGGAAATGGAATGGACATGGTCAAGGGTCCGATCCACCAAGTGGAGGGGAAACTTCAACTGAGGAAAAAGGAAGATGTATTGGAAGCATTGGCATGGAAGCTGGCAATGTCAGAACAGATGTAACACAGATGGGAAAAACTAGGAATGTGCAATAGAGTCCTTATAGGAAGCGGTCGCTTGTCATTTTTATTCTGCACCCCACACCCACTCTGGCCTCTCTGTCTTTGCCTCCTATAGTATTCTAATGAAGCTAAATGAAAGTTTGAAAAACAGTACCTCATCTTTCGATTAAGCAGTTTACAACCTTCAAAGTACTCAACTTCGAGATCAATAACTTCAGTTTATAACCACTGCTCCCATTTTTTTGAATGGCAGCAGCTGGTAATGATTCTGCTGTTGCCATTTACACCTTCAAAGCCTATCTTTTCTTTCTTGACTTGTCCCCCATTTTGCTTTGCACCATCATTCCTTTTGTCATTTAATCATTGCGGCCTTCAAGCAGCGTAGGAAACCAAGGTCAGAGTGAGAGTCAGATGGAGAATTAAAATGATAAATGACCGGAAGCTCCAGGTCACGCTGGTGGAATGAATAGAGGATGTGATCACCCAATCTATGTTTGGTCTCTCTAGTGTAAAGGAGACCACATAGTGAGCAGCAAATACAGCATTCTAAATTGAAAGAAATACAACTAAGTTGCTGTTTCACCTGGAAGGAGTGTTTGACATCCTGAATGGTGGGAAGGGAGGAGGTGAAAGGCAAGGTGTTGCACCTCCTGCGCTGGCATGGGAAGGTGCCGTGGAAAGAAGAGTGGTCGTTGGGGATGATTGAAGAGTGGATCTGGGTGTTGGGAGGGACATCCCACTCTGACTTTTCTTTCCATGGCCTCCTGCACTGTTCCAAAGAAGCTCAACAGAAGGTCAATTAGGTATTTTGCAACCTTCCGGACTTAATACAGAAATCAACAGTTTCAAAGTTCTCATATTTTCAGAAAGCTGCCTAACCTGCTGAGCATTTCCAGAGTTTCCTGTTTTTATTTCAGATTTACAGCATCTGCATTACTTTTATTTTGTTTTATTCGAAATACATGATGATGACATTAGGCAGCTAAAATGGAAGATATTTCTTAACGCTCTATAGAGATAATTCTGCTGTACCTGTAACCCACTTAAAATGCTCGATTCAATGTTCAGTACCATTTGCAACTCCTCAGATACTGAAGCAGTCTGTATCCATATGCAGCACGACCTAGACAATATTCAGGCTTGAGCTGATAAGTGGCAAATAACATTTACACCACACAAGCACCAGGCAATGACCATCTCCAACAAGAGAGAATCTATCTATCTCCCCTTGGCATTCAACAGCATTACCATTGCTGAATCCCCCATTATCAACATCTTGGAGGCTGACCATTAACCAGAAACTGAACTGGACCAGCCATATAAATACTGTGGTTACAAGAGCAGGTCAGAGGCTGGGAACTCTGCCGTGACAACTCTCCAAAGTCTGTCCGCCATTTACAAAGCGCAAGTCAGGAGTGTGATGGAATATTCTCCATTCTTTATATTCTCTCTCAGTATATAGATGTTACTGGCATGGCCAGCATATATTTCCCATTTCAAATTGCCCTTGAAATGGCGGTGGTGAACCTGGATGAGTGACACTCCAATATAATGCAAGCAGCCAGACACCATCCAGGATGGTGACAAAGCAGCCCACTTGATTGGCACCCCATCCACCACCTTAACATTTACTCCCCCCACCTCCGACGCACAGTGGCAGCAGTGTGTATCACACACAAGATGCACTGCAGAAATTTGCCAAGCCTCCTTCAATAGCACCTTCCAAACCCATGACTTCTACCACCTAGAAGGACAAGGGCAGCACATGCATGCGAACACGACCCAAGTTCCTCTCCATGCCACACACCATCCTGACTTGAAACTATATTGTCGTTCCTTCACTGTCACTGGACCAAAATCCTGGAACTTCCTTCCTCATAGAACTGTAGGTGTACCTACACCGCATGGACTGCAGCTTTTGAAGAAAGCGCCTCACCACCACCTTCTCACATGCAATTAGGGATGAGCAAAAATGCTGGCCTTGCCAGCAACATCAACATCCCACAAAAGAAAAAGGTATATATTTTTGAAACACTTTTACTAATCTATTAGAAATAAAACTTTTTATTTCAAAAATTGTTACAACCAATTACTGTGCGGTCATATTCCTCAAGGGATTACAAAAACTAAAAATAAATTGACTGGAATTACTCTTTGTGAAAAGCTACTATCACTTTACCAAGTGCTTAAATGAAAAGAACATCTGCTGGCCTACTTTCTTTGCTTATTAAAATGAAATAGGATTTCTTGGGGAAGGTGGGTGGGGAGGTGATTAAGAGGATATAATAGAATAGACACAACTTAATTAGCTGAAACCAGTGTTTTATTTACTGGAATTATTTTTTTGCTTGATGTATTTTCATCTAGTGAAAGAAACTCCAAAAGGCACCACTATTCTAAAAATCTGTATTTAGATTTAGGATAAATTTTATGCACTATTAAGGGTTTATATTTTCAGTATTGCTTTAATTTGAAGAAGTAAATATGGTAAAAATTAATAGTTACATAAACTTGGACACAGATGCATTTGTAACATGTCAAAGTTACACTAATAGTTGCTGTATGACAAGTTGGTTAACAGTTTCTGGACTTCTGAAGCACTTGCAAACAAACTGGCTCGTTATTAGACCTAATGCCTTTAGAACTATTCCTAATCGTTTGACGGTGTCCTAGTTTGCCTTCATGCAAAAGAATAAGATTTACCTCCACAGTTCCAATTATAGTGCAGACTCTGATTTTACTGGGTGTTTCAATCAACTTGTGCATTGAGCACTACTTGGTACTATAACTGTGCTGTAAATACTTAAAACTAGTTCCTGCACCGGTGTGTTTGTCTCATATGTAGTGATAACGTAATAACATACAAAGAAATTAAGGTCTATGTCACTGTACATGCTGAACCATACAAATATCACAGCTCTGCAGATTAAAGGGACTAATATATCTAAAAGGTGGAGATATACATGTTAAGAACATTGGATTTGTAGTTGCAATGTTTTCAGCACAAAAGGTAGATAGACTGCAATGCTTTTCATAAAAGTTGCCCACATTAATCTACTCTCTGATCAGAGTGCTCATATTCCATGAACTTTGCTTACTTATCATGCACTCATGATGTCTAGCCTCACCTCCCTCATTAATCATAACTTATTAAGCCATTACTTCCAGAAAGAAAATATATCCCCAGGAATATTACAATACTTCATTTTAAACTTATGTTCGCCATAACCTTTATGAGGATTACTGAAAGAACTAACTCTGTGAAAATTAAATGAATGAGTATGCTGTTGCACTCTTTATTTCAAAATTATTTCTGCTTTGCAGCAACACAAAGGTGACAGTATAACTCTGTGGTGAAGTTCCAGTCTGACTCAGGAGGACATTCCCGTGGGCTTCTGGGCCCAGTTTCAGAACCAATAAGGGGTCCTGAGCCTCAGCGAGACTGATTCAGCAATCTTCCAGCAGGCAGCCTCCTAACTGGACACTTCCACACTCCCTGTCCTATTATAGACAGCAGGCCCATTCAGAGGGCCGGCAGCTTTGCAGCCTCTGTAGCCACACTGGGAGAAGTAGGCGCTGCTGAGACAAGTGAAGGACCATGAGGGTGCCTGAAAATAGAGGCACTCTCGAAGCTGTTGACCCAAAGCAAAAATTGTGATGGCCAAAGTTGTTAGGCCCTGCAGAACAGAGGGAAAACACCTCCGGAGGAATCATATGGGCCACGGGTGCAACATTTCCTGCCCATGACCCCTCTGGCTCCGATGGTCCCCATGCTTGCTGCAGGTCACAAAATCACCCCAAATTAGGGTCTTTACTATCTTAATTGGCTGCCCATGATCGTGCAGCCCACCCCTTAGAAATTCCCCCCATGGTGGGAATGCATTGGTGAGCCATCCCAATGTGGTTTCCTTCTATTTTCCTGCCCCTCCCACCACCTCCAAGCCTGTCAGAATTGGACTGGGAAAACCTCCACCCAGGAATAGAGCAGTATGAGGCACTCTTAGGGACCCATCTCACACTGCTTTGGCTTTGCACCAAATAGTGTATAATTTCAGAGCAGTGTCAAGCTCATTTTATAATGTTTTTGGGAGGTTCTTGGACCTTTTGGGCATTTTGGCAACTCAAGTATTAGTTTTTTTAATATTGTAAGAAAGATGATATTGCACGGAATCTTTCACTCTGGAGACTAAGGGTGGAATCGTCCCAGATTTGCACAAAGTACAGTAGTGGGCAGGAAAAAGGATGTTGTGCCTGCCAGCCACAACATCGGCCTTTTGCGCGGTATCGTCCCATTCCTCACATGTCCCTCATTAATAATGCATTCCCGGGAAACACGCCGGATTGTTGGCGGGCCAACCTCTGATTCGCCTGCCCTGCTGTCACCTCAGGACTTCAGTAATCTGGGTGCCATATTTAAAGGCAGGTAAGAGTCCATGGGATCTAAGGCAATTTGGCAAATTGGATCCAGAATTGGCTGAGTGGCAGGAAGCAGAGGGTGATGGTCGAGGGGTGTTTTTGTGACTGGATGCCTGTGTCCAGTGGGATTCCACAGGGATCGGTGTTGGGTCCCTTGCTGTTTGTGGTATATATAAACGATTTAGACTTGAATGCAGGAGGGTTGATCAGTAAGTTCGCGAATGACACGAAAATTGGTGGGGTGGTAAATAGTGAGGAGGATAGCCTTAGATAACAGGAGGATATAGACAGGCTGGTCAGATGGGCTGATCAGTGGCAAATGGAATTTAATCCGAATAAATGTGAGGTAATGCACTTAGGCAGGACAAACAAGGCATAGGTATACACGATGAATAGTAGGATCCTGGGAAGTACCAAGGATCAGAGGGACCTTGGTGTGCATGTCCACCGGTCCCTTAAGGTGGCGGGACAGGTAGATAAGGTGGTTAAGAAGGCATATGGGATACTTGCCTTTATTAGCTGAGGCACAGAATATAAGAGCAGGGAGGTTATGCTGGAATTGTAATAAAATGCTGGTTAGGCCACAGCTAGAGTTTTGCGTGCAATTCTGGAATCCGCATTATAGGAAGGATGTGATTGCACTAGAGAAAATGCTAAGGAGATTTACCAGAATGTTGCCTGGGCTGGAGAGTTTTAGTTATGAGGAGAGATTGGATAGACTGGGGTTATTTTCCTTGGCGCAGAGGAGATTGAGGGGGGACATGATTGAGGTGTATAAAATTATGAGGGGCATAGATAGGGTAGACAGGAAGGAACTTTTCCCCTTGGTGGAGGGATCAATAACCAGGGAGCATAGATTTAAGGTAAGGGGAAGGAGGTTTAGAGGGGATGTGAGGAAGAATTTTTTCACCCAGAGGGTGGTAGGAATCTAGAACTCACTGCTTGAAAGGGTGGTAGAGGCAGAAACCCTCATAACATTTAAGAAGTATTTGAATGTGCACTTACGATGCCATTGCGTACACGGCTATGGGCCTAGTGCTGGAAGATGGGATTAGAATAGTTAGGTACTTGTTTGACCAGTGGAGACTCGATGGGCCGAAGGGCCTTTTTCTGTGCTGTAGGTCTCTATGACCCTGCACAGAGCTAGCACTCTCTTAGGCACCAGAAGCTGCTGCAAAGTCATGGTTGCCAAATTTCTCCAAATTTACGACACTTCCCTTGGGCGCCTACTGGATGCAGTGGAGGCTCATTGTGAAGTCCTCTACATCCCTCGCACTGGGCGAAGACCATCAAGCAAGGTCACCAATTCAGCATGAGAGGCGGTGGCAGTGGTGGTCAGCACAAACACCCTGCAAAAGAGGGCAGCCACCCAGTGCTGAAAGAGAATAAGTGATCACCTCAGTTCTGCTAGGGTAAGTCACTCTTCTCATCACTCTCAACTCTCACGCTTACAAGCCCAACACACATTCACAGGGATCTCACTCACTGCCAGTCCATCAAGTGGGGATTCAGCAGTGCAACATCCATCAGACAACCATGCTGTGAGTCAGTTCCCTTGTTCCACAGCCCCCTGCCATGCACTAATTATCTCTCTTTGCTTTTGCAGGCAGGCCTGGGAAGCCACCAAGGCGGTCCATGACCCAGATCATCGACTCAAGCCCTGAAGACACCTCGGAAGAAGAATCTGATGACACCCTAATCAAAGACCCATCACAGTGCTCACCAAACCCTCCACAAGCGCAGAGAGATACACCTCAGTGGGACCTAGTTCCAGAGTAGCCTTGGTGTCACAGTCTGGTGAGCACATCACACTGTCTGATCCACAGCAGGCAGTGGCAAGTACTTCCCAGATTTCCAGCACTCTGAACTGCTGGAGGCCTGAAATCTGCTGAGTCCAAGTCAGATGATGAGCCTCGGAACTTGGTCATACTTCTGTTCCTGGTTGCAAAGGCAAACACGGGAACATCAAGAAGGGATGACTACTGCACTCCTCAGATTGCAAGGCACGATGGAGGAGACCATCCACCTTCAGTCTGAGGTGATAGCATCGGCATGTCAACGCACCGAGGTCAACACTGGTCAGATGGCGGCCGCCATGGAGACCTTGGTCCAGCACATTGTCCTGAAATGCTGCACGGACTGAACATCATCCCTGACGCCATAATTGGCCTCCAGCAGTGTCAACACGAGTAGGGTAGCTTGATCTCACTCCAGCTTCCCCTTCTCCTCAAGGAGTTAGCCAGAGGCCTTCAGGCACCCATAGGGAGGAGGATCAGCAGGTGCACACTTCAGAGCCATCCACCCAGGTGAATCTGGGAGTTCAGGCCCATCCAAATCCCCTCTTCCTGTGACCCTAGCAGTTCCAGCTCAATAGGCCGAGGGGGGCCTGTCACACAGCAGGGGCCTCCAGGTCTCAGCCCTCCAGAGGACGCCCGTCAAGGTAATCACAGGGCATAGCAGTCAGTAGGCTGCCTCCACCTTTGCTGTGGACGTCGGGGGAACGTCAAGCCTGAGCACTGAGAGTATGTGTCTTGCCATCAGCCATACAGAAGTCAAATGTTCACAGATGAAAGGTGAGGATGTCAGGACTGTCCTTGCTGCACCTTGTCATCATCCTCCATGAGTCATGCGGCTATGAGGGCCTCCTGAGCGCGCCTGCCTTGTCTGGCTAGTCTGATGGCCACATTGCCGGCGTCGCCTTTAAGGACCTCATCGTCATTATTCCCTTCGACGTCCTCCTCATCGGAGGAGACGTGCAGCTCCTCCATCTCCTCAACAGCCAGGTCCTCCCCAATTGCAGCGCCTGGTTGTGGAGCAAACAGCAAGCGACGAAGATGCATGACACCTTCTGGGAGTATGTTGAGGTGCGGCACCAGAACCTCATTTTCAAAATTCCTATCATTTGCTCCACCAAGGTCCAGGTCACGGCATGAGCTTCATTGTACCACTGCTGCACCTTAGTCTGAGGCCGCCACACGGGCATCATCAGCCACTTCTGCCCCTTCTCACCAAGGAGGCAACCCTGTAGCCTCTCTGGACCCTGGAATATGTCAGGGATCTGAGACCTGCTAAGGATGTAGGAGTTGTGGACGCTCCCTGGTAATCGTGCGCAGACCTGCAGGATGTGTTTATGGCTGTGGCACACCAGCTGAACATTCAGCGAGTTGAAGCCCCTTGCAGTTGACGTAGTTGACTGCTTGTTGCCACGGAGATCTAAGTACCATGTGAGTGCAGTCGATGGCACCCTGCACCTATGGAAAACCTGAGATCTGCGCAAATCCCAGCGTTCTTGCTTCCTGGCTTTTCTGACCCCGGGCGAAATACACAAAGTTCTGTGCCTTCGCAAAGATGGCGTCTGTGACCTCCTGGATACACTTGTGCATGGTGGCTTGCAAGATCTTGCACAGGTCACCTATGGAGCCCTTGAAGGAGCCACTGGAGGTCACTTTCATGGCTACTGGCAGTGGATGCCCTCCATGTCCCCATAGTGCCAAATCCTGCAGCAGGTGACATATGTGACCGACCAGTTCCCTAGACATGCGCAGTCTTCAGCGACACTGGTTCGCAGTCATCTGTAGGAATGACAGACGTCGTCTATAGACCCTGGGTCTACTTAGGCGTCTACGAGCGACGGCTTCCTGTGGATTTTCCACTGCATGCTCAGCAGGCCCTGCCGGCCCTTCACCTTGAGGGAGATGGTCTTCCCTTTGCCGAGCCAAGTGCATCCACCATTCTCTTCTTCTTCTTTGGTCTCTGTAAGCCTGAGGCATACTGCTAGATCACCAGGCTCCATGATCCTAATGTCCTCCTCCTGCAGGATCAAAGAGAGAGATGCGTGGATTAGCATACGTGTCCTAAGAACCTCTCTTGGTTAAGTCTGAAGGCCCCTTCACACATGCAGAAGAGTGTTGGCCACGTTATGATGGCCAGTGTGTAGTGCGCTCGTTGGCTGTCTGAAACTCCACCCACCTCCATCCCACTCCACTTGACCGATTGGTGGCAGCTTCGGCCATTGGACTGCATGTTGTGCTCTCAGCTCAGGCATAGGCATTCTCCTAACCCGCACTGCAAGGCTGAGCTGTTAGCTTGAACCATAATGGATACTGGTCGAAACCTTAATAAAGACATTGCAAGAGGCCGTGAGCGCCTTGACCAGTGACTGCGCCATGGCCACCTTTTGCAAGGGGATTCTACAACTTACCCAGTCGGCCAATTGCTCTGCTGCCCCCTAAAACACACATTAATTTGCAGCCTGCACCCAAGGGGTGAAAGGTTTTGGAGCATTTGGTGGCGCTTTCATGCTTCTGCATTGCTTGAGTGGGCAGGAAAGCTTCAGAGGCCTGACTCCAAGCATGTAAATGGAACTGCAGCTGAGCAGTCTCAGCTTTGGAAGAATGCTCACTTTTGACAAGCTTTTCCATCTGCATGGCTGCTTTCCTCACCCACCCACCCCCAGCATGCGCTTGATATTTCTTTCAGTCTGTCTGTGCTGCCTTGCGCCCCCCCAGCCCCCACCCCCGCCAATCTGACCCACACTAGTGCCTTTGCCCCAGCATCGCACTGAAAGCCAGCCAAGAAACAGCGACTTGCCTGTGGGAATGTACGGCGCCTCTTCCTTGATGTCCTACGGGCAATGCGCGCAAGCGCTGCGCAAGATTGGGTTCACCCACCTCCAAGTTCTCCTCGAAGTTCAGGTCACCAGGTGCATGCCTTTAAAAGGCAGTCGTGAAGCACACCATTCTGAGGTCATGCTGACGTGGACAGTAAATTTGATGTGGGGGGATGATTCCAGCAAGCAGGGCTTATAATTAGATGCAAATGTATTAAAATGATGTTCCCGACCTGCGGCGGTGGGAAACACAGCCTGCCATTGACTGGCAGAGTGGATGGTCGCAAACTGGTTTCACAGTGGCGTAGTACTGATTTCTGGCCTTCTCGCCATACATTGTGCCCCCTCCCCCTGCCTGCCATGATGCCCGATGCCAATGGGGCAGGAAAGTCAATGCGATTCCCACTAGGCAGTGGGGGCAGGGCGGGCAGTGATTCATTCCCCACCCCGCTCTTACCTTATGGGGTTGACAGTCCTGGTGTCGTATTTAAACGGCACCTGCACAGACATTCACTCACTGAAGGCCAGGTGTGTGTGCTGAAGATCTAAATTAGCATGCTGGCCAAACATTCCAAACAATCTGTTCCATGGTTCAGCGAGGACACCCTGGAGATTCTCCTCCAGGCCATTCAGGGAAGGTGGGAGATCCTCTTTCCATGGGATGGGAGCACGCCGGTTTGGGAGGGGGTCATCAGGGACGTCAGTGTCCATGGCCAGCAGAAAATGACTGCCCTGCAGAGCAGGAAAAGGATAAATGATTTGATGTGCTCCGCCGGGGCAAGTGAAACTTCTACTCACTCCAAACTCTCACTCTCATAAGGGCATCAAGCAGTCTAAGGGTTAAAGTCCACAGGGATGTCACATGTGACTAGCGGATGGGACATCAGCACTGAGTGTCTGCCAGCCATTTAAAGCTCCCCAAGTCATGTTAGATCCAGCAACAAAACGGCATCTTAATCCCTTATTGGGGAGGGCTCAGCACACAACAGGCGTGCATGCTTCGGAAATGCTCTTTCATCCATAGTGCTCACCATCAATCTATCTGTCTTTATGCAGGACAAGATCACCCATAATTGGTGGGACTGAGCCAGGAGGAGCTGAAGGCACTCTCATCCCATGAAGAGAGGCTGCAGAGATGGCTGGTGAGGATAAAGCTCGTTCCTGAGCGGAAGGCAAGATCAGCCTCCCCCAACAAGCCTGTGAGGCTCCATGCAGTATACATCAACAACATGTGGACAACGACTGTGAGTGATCTATAGTGTAGGTACCTGCCTACTAAATCACTAATCATCTTTTCTCTCTATTCCAGCCACCAGCAAGAAAAGGTGGAGGAAAAGTTTGAGCAAGCACCTCAGACCCAGCCCCCAGAGCACCTCAGATGAGGAGGCTGAGGAAGCATCTGATGAAGACTCACTGTGTTCACCTGCACCCTCCACCAGCACAGACCTCAGTGGGACCTAGTTCTGGAGCAGGTTTGGGTTCACAATCTGGTGATCACCTCACAGACACATGTCCACAGCAGGTGGAGGCAGTGGCAGCCGAGGTATCTGACACTGGGAGGACTGCTGGAGACCAGGCCCTTGCTGAGTCTGAGTCCGATGACGAGGCTCTGAAATTGGCCCTGAGAGAAATGTTGGAGATGCAAAGCCAGGCAGGAGAACATCAGGCAGAGTTGTCAGGGGCCATCACCAGACTGGGATAAAAGATGGAGGAGTCCGTCCACGTTCTGTCTGATGTCGTGGCTCTCGAATGCTAGTGCATCAAAGTCTCCATGGGAAGGGTGGTGTCCGTCTTGGAGGCCCAGGTTCAGCAGTTTCTGCCGGATTCGTTCTCGGATCTGCACAACATCGCGCTAGCCGCAGCTAGGTGAGAGGGATAGAGAACCTTGACCTCCCTCCAGGTACCCTTTCTCCTCGAGGAGTCAGGGAGGGGCCCTCAAGCACCCAAAGGGAGTAGGAACACCAGACAGAAGCCCCAGGGGCATGCAGGACATTCCAACGTGTTCTGCCACTCCAAATCCCTTCTGCCTGTGACCCCATTAGCTCAAGTAGCTCAGGTTGAGGAGCATGCACCCACCCCAGAGCAGGAAACCCTTAGCAGGCCGGAGCCATCCAGGCAGCAAGCCTCACCCACCAAAGTCACCTCAGAAAATAGGGCACAGCAGTTAGAAGGCTGCCTCCACCTCTGCTGTGGGTGTTGGGGTTGCACCTAGACGTAGTGGTAGAGTTAGGAAAATTAAGAAGTTTTGAATGCAGGCTGGTGGCACAGTTGTTTGTTCACTGTAAATAATCTGCAACTTTGTAAATATATTTCACATTTATCCCTCTCCAAGTCTCAGGTATTGAATGGCTTATCGATGTGATGCAAAGTTCCACATTTATTCAAGGCTACCAAATGAACACCCCACAGCATCCCCCAATTTTCTCCCATCTTGTTCCTCCGTTTCGTTCAGTCTCGCTCAATCTCATCACAGTGATTTGCCTTTAGTTCCACATCAGCAACATGAACAAAGGCACTTTCTGTGTCAAAATGATGGCTGGACAAGACACAGGTAATCCTTGCAGACATCATGTGACCTCCTGAAAATTGTTCAGTAAGGTTAGTGATTATCCTGATGGTATTGCACTAAAGTCTGCAGTACGTGGATGTAATAAATATTTGTCATGATCAACGTTGGAGTCTTTTCATATGAATGCACTTTGCAATGGCCTTTATAGTATTACTGTGAGGATTTGGTCATCGTAGTTTTAATTGATGAGCACCACACCCTTTCATGCCTCTGTGCAGCATAATTTCTTCTCAGCGTTTAAGGCTGAATGTTATTCCTTTATTAGTCTCCACTCTCCCCATGTATGACGCTGAGCGATGGAAGCTGGCTCCACTTGGTGACGTTTGAAATATCTGCTAGAGGGGAATGAGTGTGTGATGTCAGAGGCATGAACTCATCCTGATGAACCCGTCCACTTAGCTGTCAGGTTCATTGTTTGCTCCTAAACAGCTGCCTAGCGGGGCCTTACGGAATTCCTCTGAGGTCACAGAATGCAAATCAATATGTAAATCATGGCATGTGCACTCATTGACTTAGGGTTCTCAGAAATGATTAGCCTTTGTGAGGTGGACAATGTTGAGGACTGTCATGGTATGAAAGTGATGCTCCAGCACATCTCCTGATGAGTGCTCAGCAGTAACTATGAAGGGAATAAGTTATAGTTGTTTGCTGTGTCAAAGCTGTCTGGGCCACGTCTCTCCCAAATGCCAAGGCCATGAAGGACGTAAACTTGGCACGCTTCCAACGAATTTAGGGTTATGACTGTTTGCCAATAATCACTTGATTGTCCTGTTGAACCACTCTCTGCAAGAACAATGCTAACCTAACTTCCAGCTTTGGGTATATGCTATTGTGTTACTGATCACTGCATCCTGATGTCCGATGGCATCTTAGAGCTCAGTATTAAGATGCTGTCTCTGTTATTAATCATGTTGGAGAGCTGGTGTTTGGAGAGATGATGCTGCCCGTATGTAGCTCTCTTGAGATGGTCCAGCATTAACCACTGACAAATGTTTTACCTCTTCGAGCCACCATGCTACGCTGCTGTTATACATGCATGAATGCATCTATATGTGAAATAACACTTCAGCCTCTTGAAGGATGCCATGGCCACTGACTTGTTGGCACCATGGTTGAAAGAACTGCACTATTTGCAGTTGTTTGAGGATGTGCACTTGTGTAGTACAAAGCACAATCCACAGCAGCCACACGGCCGCTAGGCTACTGTGCCTTCCAAGGATGACCACATCGTTAGGGTTGAAGGTTATTTATGCTTTCTCAGTGATCTTTCTGAGATTGTTGACCTTTTGTCGCATGTTGAAGATGATAATGAAGGTGTTGTACTGTACCCTGCATTGAAGCATGAAGAGAGCTGCACTCATAATGACTTGTCTTCACATTATTCCTCCTGGAATCTTGTAGCTACAAGGTTGTCACAAGCAATAGTTCCACATTATGCCTGTGAAATGGCCTCATGTAGCTCGTCTGAATCCATGCCTGCTTCAGATTCATCCCCTTCAACATCCTCCTCATCTGAGGAGACGTTTAGCTCCTCCATGTCTCCCTATGTCACCTTAGCAGCACAAGGTTGTGCAGGGTGCAGCAAACAACAATGATGCAGGACATCCTCCGTGGTGAATATTGGAGAGTCCTGCCTGATTGGTCCAAACATCTGAAATGCATCTTTAAGAGGTCAATAGTCTGCTCTATTAAGGACCTTGTGGCTGAATGTGCAGCATTGTATCTCTCCTCTTGATGCAGTCCATGGTTGATGAACAGGCATCATTAACCATGTCTTTATGATGATAGGAAATAGAGACAGTTTAAGTAAGTTATATTTGTGGGTGTTAGGAATGAGTTTTAGCTTTAAAGTTTAAGTTTAATTTGTATTTCTGTATCTGTGTGTTAAGAAAGGTCAAATTGAGTTTTAGTTCACTTTAAAAAGGTGCTTGCATTTCTAATGAGAGTTTATGAGTTAAGAAGTTAAGCAAACACAAGAGTGGAAGAATTGGGCTGTTGCCTAGCAACAGGAGTCCAGAGAGGCAGGTCCCTCCCATAGTCATGCACAGATGAATAAAAACAGCAGTTTTGAGTTCAGTTTGAAGCCAGGACCCCAAGAGACTGGACACTGGCAGAGGGAGCTACAGATTTCCCAAAAGAACCAAAAGGTCCCAAGGCCAAAGGAGTGAGACAGAAACCAGAGAAAGTCCCAAAAGACCTTCTAGTCAAAGGAAGGACCTGTTAAGTGAAGTTAAGAGTGAGGGGCAGAGAGAAATGCTCCAAGCTTCAAGTTTAAAACTTCAAGCCGCAGAAAGCAGATTTAAAGTGAGAACAGCTTGCAAGAGGCAAGAAGGTCCAAAGAAGCAACTGAAGGTCTGTAACTCTTGGCTATGGGCATGTGAGGCAGTGCGTACTGTTAAAGGCTGAGTCAGTGAGACAGAGTGTGAGGAAGACAGCTTGAATGCATGTGGTGATCCATGGAAGA
The DNA here is from genome assembly GCF_964194155.1 of Cetorhinus maximus. NCBI lineage: Eukaryota > Metazoa > Chordata > Chondrichthyes > Lamniformes > Cetorhinidae > Cetorhinus > Cetorhinus maximus. The sequence continues at coordinate 116,021,842 of NC_135880.1, forward strand.
GGAGCATCAGAAGGAGAGTTTGAAACCCTGGAGGTGAACCTTTGCGGAGGCGTCTGAGAGAAAACGTCGGTATGAGAGAAGATTGCAAAGCGAGGTCTTAGAGAGTGGAAACTGGAAACCCTTGTGTGAAAGACAGAGTACAGTGTAACCAGTTGGCTCACAGTGTGACAAGCATCTAGGGGGAGTGGAGGAGAGATCCACAGCATCTGGTTGAGGTGCATCTGTCACTTGGTTTCAGAGTGTGGTGTGTCTGACCACAGGGTGCCTATTGATACAAGGACTGTGTACTTACTGTGGACATTGGAATATAAGATAACTCTTATTACTTGTGTTATCCTTACAAATCTGTATATATCTGTAAAAGTATAGTTGTAGGTAAAGGAGTATTGTAATATAATTCATCTTTTCTTGTTTAATAAATGTTTTTGTTGTTAAAAGTTCATCAGCTGACTTCTGGGACTTTGTTCAGTAGCTACTCTCCATGTATCTAAAAAAACAAATAAAAGTTAGAATCTATCAAGCTGGGTTCCACTTTGGGATCAGGCTTGTCCAGGGGTAACCTCAGCTGGGATCATAACAATGAGGTACCCTTTATCACCAAGGAGTCAATCCCCTAAGGGCCAAGCCCCCTCAAATATCTCTGGCGCCTGGGAGTGACTCAAAATGTACAAGTCGTGTGAGCTTCCTGGGTACCTAGCACAAACATGCTGCTTTCTGTGATCACAAATTAGCTGGACATTCAGAGAATGAATCTTTTTCTAATTATGTATCTCACAGTCTGCTAACTGGGAACTCTCAAGGCCAAATGAGTGCAATCGATAGCGCCTTACACTTGCAGAAAGCCTGAGAAAATAATGAATCCTACAACTCTGGCAACCTGGGTTGTCTCATCCATACGGAATTGCAGGTAATGGTGAGCTTTATTTAAAGGGGCATTGGTCACTTCCCTTATGCATTTCTGTGTCGCCAAATGTGAGATTCCACAAAGGTTCCCTGGAAGGATCCGCAGGCAAAAAAGTTCAGTGCGGCTTTAATCTTCAGAGCACTGGCACTGGATGCACTCCAAGTCCATGCAGCAGGATCCTTAAGAAGGTGGCACATAAGAGCTATTGTATCCTAGACAGTTGGGAGAACAAGATTCCAAACTAGTTTCCCGCATCGCTCCAAATTTAGAATCCCTGCCTCCTATGATTCCCGCCACTGGTGGGAGCAGAAAATTCTGCCCATTTTCTCAAAACATTAAGAATTTTCTATCCTGGAGGCTGCTTGCTGGAGTATAATTCCAGCCAAGAGGTATACATCAGGTGTTGCTAGCAAATTGTTAGCTCAAATTTTTTAAATTCCCAACTGGAGACTCTACTCCCAGTTTAGTCATGTGCAGATGTGAAATTTACTTGTAAAGTCCACATTAGCTTCCAACAGCTTTGATTTAGAGCAGTAGCATCAACTGAGGTAGACAGAGGAGGCTGGCACATGGAGGCTTTGAGTATCCATTTCAATATGAGTCCCCTTAGACTACAAATTATAGATAAAGGTGTGCCTTTTATCTTCATTATTTAACTTTCTTACATCCTAATAATGGTTGAATGTAATATTCAACATCTCAGTCTTTTAATCACTAACCTGAAAAGCAGGCAAAGCTAGCTCCTCCAGTGGACCTGGGACAGGATTGAGCAGTTTTTAAGACATTCCAACACTTCGCTGAACTATACAATCAGTAACTAATGAGATCAGACACAAGGGAAAAGCTTGTTGTTGTTTGGAAAAAAAAACAGAAAAAATTCTTCCTGCCTGTCGACGGACAAGGGGCTACTTCATCATGTAGAGAGTACACTTGTTTGAGTTAAATACTACTGAAAGGCTAATGGATGTATGCTTAATCCTACTTAAGGACCCAAACTGAAATACACACTAAGATCTTTATTTACTCTACATAAATTATAACCACGAATATACACATCCATTTACTGCAGTGAGCTTAAACATAATTTGCATTTCTCTCTTTCCCTGTATGCTTTTTATTCTTCCTTTTCAAATACTTATCCAATTACTTTTTTAAATAATGTTATTGTCGATTTCTCAATAGTCTCTTGTGGTAAAGCATTCCATATTCTAAAAGCCCTGTGTGCGTAGAAAATGCATTTTAGCTTCTCCCCTTATTCGAGTAATGATCCTGAGTCTATGTGCCTTGGTCAGAAATCATCAACCAGTGAAAACCAATTTTCACTATTTGTCCTCTCTGAGTGTATTATTTATAAGATTCCCTTTAAACTTTCCTATTGAACTGAAAAGGCCCAAATTTTCAAGCTTTCCTTCATAACTATAATCTCTCATTCCTGGTAGCATTTTGTTGATTTTTGTTGTATCCTTCCTGGCTTTTATATTCATTATGTCTACATATAAAACCTAGGACTTTACCTGCCTTTACATGCCCTTTTCTACTTTCATTCCAATGTTTAAAGATATGTTTGCACCTCTGGAGATCTTTATTCCTCCACTTTGTTAAGAATCTTACTATTTAGAATATATTTCCTTTCACTGATCTTTTTCACATTTCTTTGCACTAAGTTTATTCTGTCATTCATCTGTCCATTTTGGTAACTTGTCTATGATGTCCTGTAATCTTCCTCACAATTTTCCATAACCTGTAATTTGTAACAAGTTTCAATATCACTCCCCGTGTACCAATACCCAAATAATTTATACAAATATAAAACGAACGAAATTCCAGCGAAAATTCTTGAATACATCATAATCCATACTCAGCCCAAAGAAAAACAGCCATTTTCTCCTCCTCATTCCTCAACTAGCAGCTCATCTGCTTTACGTGACCTCTCTTTTCTCCCAGTCATGCTCAATTCCCAGAGGAAGCCCTACCATCCCATCCATTCTGGAAGCAACATGCATCAGCACAAGCTTTTAAATCAACAAAAAAACTACTCCTGCATCAGCCACCCCACTTCCTACAATATTCAAACTTTAGCCAAGTATAGGAAAATTCCAAAAACACAATTGCACCAACAATCAGAAGAAATAATCCAGCAACTAGACCATAAGTAGTTCATGATCTCTTGAAATTTCCCTGGTGGAGGATCCTTCATGCCAGTTAACGTTATATTCACCAGTGCGAGGTTAAGGCAGGGCAAAGGCTAGAGTGTGGAGTTCAAAAACAGCAGCATTGACATCAAATCATCATTGTATACTGACTGATGTCACATTCTGCTTGCTCTGGGTGATTCTGACGGTTGTTAGGTGGTAGGTGTAAACAAACCCTTTTACCATGGTGGCATCCTGTGCACTTTCCACCTAATGCTGCCAGACCATACTCTCAGGCATTAGGTTGACACGTAACACCTTAAAAATGGGTGCTACAGAGCCCAATTTGTCCCCTTACAAGTCTTAATTTTTGTAACAATTCTGTAACAATTCTCTTCTGTGTATAATTTATGTAGCCTTAACATTTGTAACATCTTTGTAAGTGGCACCTTATCAAACATTGCCTGAAAATTCTTACATATTCATTGAATGACAGGTAATACTGGGATGCACAGCAGAATAATACAAAGCATTCTGCATGGCGAGCTATGCTTAAAGCTGTGTCCTATTGGCAGCATTGCAACTTATGTCCTTCTGAAGCTACAGGGTTTTCACAATTAAGAGATCTCAAAAAGCATATTTTCTTAGCACATCACAACACTCTGCTTCAGTTACTGTGCACACCCACTCCTACTGGAAACATTTCACGAAGCAGGGTGTATGATGTTCAGCTTGCTACTTGGAAAGCTAACTCAAAGCAAAGGAATATGGAACTCACATGACCTGTCTAATAGTTTGGCACCTCACAATATGTATTTCATGCACTCATTTAAAAGTTTTCAAGAAGCTTGAGAGTAACTATAGAGGGGCCTGTAATAGTGAGGATGTGAAGGGCGTTTGCTGCCCATCCCTAACTGCCCTTGAGAAGGAATTCGCTGCCCAAGAAGGTGGTAGAAGCACAGATGATCTACGATTTCAAAGGGAAATTGGATGGGTATTTGAAGGAAATAAACTTTCAGGTCGACAGGAATAGAGCGAGGAATTGATTTGCTCAACAGATATGGTCACCTGTGCTGTAAAATGGCTCTATCATCCACATCTGTCTACTGCTGTATGGACATTTGACCAACTGCAAAGCACCTTGAGGCACATGGCCATTCCATGCCCCTCTACAGTTGAGATTTTTGGCTAAGGTTCCAAGTTCAACCATAGTTTCCTTTAAAAAAATTCCACGACTGGTGCCATAGAAACTTTGGATTCTAAGCCAAAGCAGTCCATCTTCTTTGCATTCAACATGTTGTGCATCCAGAAAATGCAGCTCTTCAACAATTTCATCACTGGCAAGCAATCTGCTCCCACACACATCTTTGATTATACTAAGTCGGTGCCCAGCACCAGGTGAACAGCAGGAGCTGACATGGATGATGGAGATGTCTCTTAAATTAAAATCACATTCATATAACCCAGTCACAGCAGGTATAAGTGATGACAGATGTATTCCTCGACAAACAGGACCAGGTAGTCAGCACGTCAATGCAAATGGCACCTGTAGTTGTAGGGTCATCTAAGAGGCACACCTTCATCTGTAAAAGGTATTACACTGACACCCAACAACTTAAGGTCCTCCTCTAATTTTATAACAGCTTAGAAGAAACACAGTGAGAAAGTGGAAGACATTTACGATATATTTTTAATAAGGGGAAGCACAAAGACAAAACACACTGAACATACCTGTGCCAAAGTTAGAAAGACTGATACATGGATGTATTCTGAGGGCGGATTTGTCCCAGATTTGCACTGGGTGCAGTTGTGGGCGAGGAAAAGGACGTTATACCCATTGGCCGCTGTGGCGGCTTTTCACACAGTATCGTCCCGATCGTGCCTCATTAATCATGCATTCCTGGGAAACACGCCCTTTCATTGGCGGGCGGACTCCAATTCGCCTGTCACGCCATCACCTTGCCACTTCTTCAGGCCAGGCGCCACATTTAAAGTACAGCCATGCGCACACCTCTCAGTACTTCCAGCCCAGGACTGCTGCAAAGACAGTCCTGAAAGGCAAGAAGACTGCAGCACCCTGGTTTAGTGACCCGTCCCTCGAGCATTCTTTGGACGCCATGGAGGCCTGTTGTGATGTACTCTACCCCACTCTGGCCGTAGGAGGGGCAGCAACATTACCACTCCAGCTTGGTAGGCGATGGCAGTGGTGATCAGTGCCAATGCTGCACAGATCAGGTTGGCTATCCAATGCAGATAGAGGATGGATGATCTCATTCATGCCACCAGGGTACGGCAGCCATCTCATCACTCTGAACTCACACACTCAAGCCCATCACACGTTCACTGGCAGCTCACTCACTGCCAGCTCTAAGGACATCACCACTCACTCTCACACATAACCTCACATCTCCATCTGGCCTGATCTGTTCTGGAGACTACCTCCTTAGCCCTCACTATCTTGAGGCCAATTGCACAGGTCAACTTGTGCCCCTACACACACCATGGGATACCCCCCACCCGCCCCCAACCCAACTCCCCAGTACAGCCCTTGCCCCGCAGCCGTTGAAAAGCCACCCTCACCTTATGGCTGGTTTGGTAGGTAGAGACCTGCCTGTGAACCATCCTAAAAGTGATGTGGTGCTGTCTGCAAAGCCTGGCGCTGATGACTGAGAGCGCTGCCTGAAGCAAGGTAGGCAAGTAAACCTCGAAGTCCTGAGCGAAGTGCAGCTCACCAAGGTGCATGTTGCTTTTTTGCAGCTGTGAAACACATCAGTGTGCAATCACACCGACATGCTCGGATGATCCAGGCAAGCTGGGCTTATAATGATATGCAGGTGTATTACAATGAGGTTCCCAACATCCGATGGTGGGAAACATGGCCTGTCATTGACAGGCAGAGCAGACGATTGCAAACTGGTTTCACGAAGTCGTGAAACCGCTTTTTGGCCTTCTTGCCATATTGTCCACTCACGCTGCCAAACACACCCAACACTAGCAGGCACGGAAATTTCCACCAAGAGTTCATTTGGTATTTAATTTGGTTCATTTGAGACAGATTAAGGTACTTGAGGAAAAATAATGTTCAATTCAGGAAATCTGGAGGCAATGTTTTATGTGGCAAGCATGTTGAACAAATGTGCAGATGGCTTTTGTGCTTTGCATGTTGCAGGTATTTAATTATATGTTCTTTCTTAAGCCTTTCTTTATGCTAGGCATGTCATTTGGATTGGATTGTGAACTTTCTCTGGTTGCTGCTGCTTATCTTCTCCTACCTGCTCCATGGCAAGGCCTTCCTACCCGCAAATTTTGACAAATTTTGATTCCAATTATGCTCAAAAGCAATCATTTAGCCATTCTTTGACATCAATTACATTCAAAAGCACTCATTAAGCTATGATTTAGCTATTACTTAACACTGCAATGATCATAACTGACGTCAATGTCAGCAACTGCCCCAAAATGCAGCACTCAAACATTTACGATTAGCAACATCATTTAAGCATTTGGACACCAAAAACGATCAGAGTTTATTTTAAACATTTCTGAATTTCAATAGTGTCAAGCATCCTAAAACTGATCTAACAATTCTGTTTTAACACATCTTTTAATAAGCTAGTTGTATCTTTTTCTTGTAACCTATAACTCAGGGATTACAACCCTGCACCAGCCCCACCCCCAGGGATTGGAGCAGCTTTCTCCCCCACCACCACCACACCGCCACCCACCCTGGAACAGTTTCCTCCCCCACCACCAGCCCCAAAGCAATTTTCTCCCCCACCACACCCACAAAGCAATTTTCTCCCCCGAGCCCCGCTCCTTGTGCACTTTTCTCCCCCAACACGTGCCCCCCTCCACCAAAGATAAATTATCCTCCCGCACCATCCTGCCCGGAGTAATTTTCTTCCTCCCAGAGCAATTTTCTCCCCCACCCATGCCCCAGCCCGAAGCAATTTCCTATCCCACCCAGCCCCTGCAGCAATTTTCTCCCCTGCCCCCCAGAGCAATTTTCTTCTGCCCTTGAACCCCCCCATCACCTCACCCAGCAGTTCTCTTCCCCTCTCTCTTCCCCCACCGTGCCCCCCTTTCTCCTTCTCTCTCTCCCCTTCTCTTCACGCCCACTCCCTCACACCCCTCTCTCCCTCTCCACTACTCCCTCCTCCCTCTCTCCCCTTCCCCCCTCTCCCCTTCTTTCCCTCTCTTCCTCCCACATCTTACCTTTTCTCCCCCATCTCTCACCCCCTCTCTCCCCCCTCCACTTCTCTAACTTCTCCCCATCTCTCTCCCAATCCCCCCTCCCCCTCCCATTCTCCCTTTTCTCCCCCACTCCCTTCTCCCCCTCCATCCCTCTCTCATTCCTCCTCCATCTCTTTCACTACCCCTCCATCCCTCTCACACCCTTGCTCCCCTCCCTTTCTCTCTCTCTCCCTCCCTCACCATCTCTTCCCCTCAGCTCCCCAACCTCCTTCCCCTGTCCTTCTTCTCTACCCCACCCCTCTCTCCCCCTTCCTCTCCTCTCTACTCCCTCCCTCTTCTCCCCCCCTCCCTTCTATTCTCTCCCCCACCCTCCTCCTCTCTCCCCCTCCCCTCCATATCTCGCCCCTCACACCTCCCTCCCTCTCCCTCTCTCCCCATCCCTCTCCTCCCATCCCCCACTCTCTACCTCCCTCCCCCTCCCATACCCTACCCTCTCCCATCCCCATCCCATCCCCCACTCTCCCCCTCCCCTTCTCTTCTCCCTCATCACCACCACCCTCTCCCTCCTCTATCCCTCTCCCCTCACCCTCACTCCTCCTTCGCTCCCTCTCTCCCTTCCTCTGCTCCCTCTCTCTTCCTTTCTCCTCTCTCCCCTTCCCCTCTCCCCGCCCCATTTCTCCCTTCCCCCTCCCTCCCTATTCCCCTCTCTCCCCTTCCCCCCACCAACTCTCCCCTTCCCTACCCCCCAACTATCCCCTTCCTCTGCCCCTCTATTCCCTTCCCCTCCTATTGCCTTTCCCGCTCCTCCCCCTCTATCCCCTTCCTCTCCCTTTCCTCTCCTCCTATCTCCCCTTCCTCTCCCCCTCCTCCCCCTCTATTCCCTTCCCCTCTACCTCTCCTTATCTCCCCTTCCCCTCTCTACCCTTCCGCTCTCATTATCTCCCCTTCCACCCCCTCTGTCCCACTCCATCCCCTTTCCCTCACCCTTCCTACCCTTCCCCGACCCCTCTCTCGCCTTCCACCCCTCCATCTCCCCCTCTCTCCACTTCCCCTCTCCCCCTCTCTCCTCCTCTGCTACCCCTCTCTCGCCTTCCCCTCTCTCCCTTTCTTCCCCTTTCCCTCCCCTCTCTCCTCTGCTGCTCCCCCTCTCTCCCCTTCCATTCCCCCTGTAGCCCCATCTGCTCTCCCTCTAACGCCATCCCCTCTCTCTCCCCTTCCCCTCTCTCCCCAGCTCTCCACCCTTCTCCCCTCCCCCTCCCCCTCTCCTCCACTTTCCCTGTCCCCTCCCCCCTCTCTTCCCACTCTCCCCTTCCCTTCCCACTCTCTCACCCCTTCCCCCTCTCCCTCTCCCCTTCCCCTCTCCCTCCACCCTCTCCCCTTCCCCCCACTCTTTCTGTCTCCTCTCTCCCCTTCCAACACCCTCTCTCTGAGCCCCCTCCCCTTCCCCTCCCCCCACTCTCTCTCCCCTTCCCCTCCCCCTCCCTTTCTCCCCCTCCCCTCTCTCTCCACTCCCTCCCTTTCTCTCCCCCTCCAGTTCTCTCTCCCCATTTCTCCCCCTCCCTCTCTCTCCCCCTCCCCTCCCCTCCCCCTCTCTCCACCCTCCTCTCTCTCCTCCCCTTCGCCCCCTCCTCTCTCTCCCCTATCTCTCCCCCCCTCCCCTGTCACTCTCTCTCTCTCCCCCCTCCCCTTCCCCTCTCTCTCTCCCCTCCCCTCTCCCTCTCTCTCTCCCCCGCCCCTCCCCCTCTCTCTCCCCCCTCCCCTCCCCCTCTCTCTCTCCCCCCTCCCCTCCCCCTCTCTCTCTCCCCCTCCCCTTCCCCCCTCTCTCTCTCCCCTTCCCCTCCCCCTCTCTCCCCCTCCGCTTCCCCTTCCCCCTCCCTCCTCCCTTTACCCTTCCCTCTCTCCTCCCCTCCCCTTCCACTCCTCTCTCCCCTCCCCCTCCCACCTCCCTCCACTACCCCTCCCCCTTTCCTTTTCCCTCCCCCTCTCTTGCCCTTCTCCACCCAGTCTCTACCCCCTTCCACTCTCCCCTTCCCTCCCCTCTCCCCTTCCCTTCCATCCCCTCTCCCCTTCCCTCCCCTCCATCCCCTTTCCCCTCCCCATCTCTCACCCTTCTCCACCCACTACCCCCTTCCACTCCCACTCTCCCCCTTCCCCATCTCCCCTCTCGCCTCCCCTTCTCTCCCCATTCCCTCCCCCCTCTTTCTCCTTCCCCTCACTCCCCCTCCCCCCTCCACTTCTCCTCCCCCTTTCCCTGTCCCCTCCCCCTCTCTCTTCCCCCTCTCCCCTTCCCTTCCCACTCTCTCACCCCCTCCCCCTCTCCCCTTCCCCTCTCTCTGTCCCCTTCCCCTTCCCCCACTCTCTCTCCCCCTCCCCCCAATCTCTCTCCCCCTCCCCTTCCCCTCTCTCTATCCCCCTCCCCTCCAACTCTCTCTATCCCCCTCCCCTCCCACTCTCCCCTCCCACTCTCCCCTCCCCCTCTCTCCCTCCCCCTCCTCTCCCCCTCTCTTTCTCCCCCTCCCCTCTCTTTCCACTCCCTCCCCTCCCCCTCTCTTTCTCCCCATCCCCTCTCTCTCCACCCCCTCCCCTTTTCTCTCCCCCTCCTGTTCTCTCTCTCCCCCCACATCTCTCCCCCTCCTGTTCTCTCTCTCCCTCTCCCCCTCTCTCCATCCTCCTCTCTCTCCCTCTCCCCCTCTCTCCAACCTCCTCTCTCTCCCTCTCCCCCTCTCTCCACCCCCCTCTCTCTCTCCCTCTCCCCCTCTCTCCACCCCCCTCTCTCCCCCTATCTCTCTCTCCCCCCTCCTCTTCCCCTCTCTCTCTCCCCCCTCCCCTCCCCCTCCCCTTCCCCTGTCTCTCTCCCCCCTCCCCTCCCCCTCTCTCTGTCCCCCCTCCCCTTCCCCTCTCTCTCTCCCCCTCCCCTCCCCCTCTCTCCTCCCCGCCCCTTCCCCTCCTCTCTCCCCTTCCCCTCCCCCCTCCCTCCTCCCTTTACCTTCCCCCTCTCTCCTCCCCTCTTCTTCCCTTCCACTCTCCCCTTCCCCTCTCCATCCTACCCCTCTCTCCCTCTCCCCGCACTGCCCCTCTCTCTCTCCCTCTCTCCTCCCCTCCCCCTTACCCATCTCTCACCCCTCCCGGGGACCAGGGGGAGTGTGGGGTATGAGGACGGGGGTGGGACGTTTTGGAGGCCAGAAGGAGGAGGAGGGGGGAGAGTTTGGAGACTGGAAGGACAGCTGTGAAGAAAGATTTTATACCCTGAGCCCTAAGAGACTGGAGAGGGGGAGTGGGGAGATGGTGAGTGTTTAGATCCTGATACTGAGGGTGGTGGGGAAGGCGCGGAAAAAACCTAGGCCCTGAGACTGGGGAGGGGGGGAAAGGAGCGTTTAGACCCTGAGACTGTGGGGATGGAGTGAGGGGTGTAGGTGGAAGAAGCTTTAGACCCTGAAACTGGAGGCGGGGGGAGGCGTAGTGCTGGGGAAGAGTTTAGGCCTCGAGGATGGGTCGGGGCAGTGGGGAAGAGTTTAGATCCTGAAACTCGGGTGGTGGGGCGGGGAAGAGGACCTGGAGTTTAGCTCTTGACTTGCGGGATAGGTGGGTGTAAAGTATAGAACCTGAGACTAAAACGATTTAACGAACTGATGGGGATCTGATGCGTCCTCTCAAGCATGTACTAAACAGTGGAAAGTTTTATGGTCAAATAGAAAGACTGAATAAATTTAGATATTATTTAAGTAATTAATTTCCTTGTATTTTCAATGTAGGTTGCTGAGCATATTTGATCGCTTTGAACACATTGGCTAGCTTTGAGTGCCCTTGAGGCCTTCGAGGTCTTTTACCACTTGATTGCATTTGATGTCAAAGATGGCAAAATGCTGCTGATCTGCGAGCAAACTCTTTCCAAATTAGAACACTGGATGTCAAATGGCCACAGAATACTTTTGAGCGCATTGAATATAAAAATGACGTCAAAATTTTCAGGTAGGGCTATTTATGTAACATGCTGAAATTGACACCTTAGTCAGATTCTACTACAAGATTCTGCTGTCAGTCAAGATATTTAAACCTTTACTTCCAGGTGCTGACTATCTGTTCCATTAAAATGATGATAGCAATGCTTACCTCATTCTGTCACTCGGCAGGTCTTTCAATTGGGTAAACAGTCAAGGTTCCAGTGACCACAAGGTTCCCCCTACAGCTGTCCATCCAGTTTTCCTGGCTATTGAAGTTATGGTGTTCCCATAGATTGGCATAAAATGAATAAATCATGGCAACTGCTTGGAGCATTCACTTCATTATTCAATACTAAGGTGACAGACCAGCTACAAATGCTCTCTTTCCTGCTTTTGACTCTGCTGCCATGCACTACTTATCTCTACCATGGTTCACAGAGAGCTCTGCCAAGCGACCAACATCCTCAGCCAGCCAGTGCCTCAGCTCCATCCAGGTCCTCACCTCCAGCCACGTGGACACCTCCC